>NC_056003.1:44180938-45430938 GCF_018446385.1 Zingiber officinale
CCGCAGATAAAATTCCTTCCTCCGGCGACCGACAGCACAATCTACAACAAATGAAAAAAAAAAACAGCGATGGAACTCAAAACACAAAATCGCCTCCTTGCCTATTCAGTCCAAGGGCGAAGATTTCCAGAGTCTACCGGGCGAATTCTTCTCGTCGAACACCAGGAAGAGGCTAAAAAGTCCCGCCTTTTCTCCTATCATCAACTAAAGAAAGCGACAGAGCCAGACATCAGCAAAGCAACGAATAGAGAAATAAAGGAGGAAAGAAGATCGAAGAAACGCGGCAAAAGGGGGGATAAAATTCCACCTTTCGAATCGGCGACGAAGCCCTTCTCGACCTCCTCCTCCTCCTCCTCCTCCCCCTGGTGGCGCGCGTTTCTTCTCGTCGCTATCTCATTGCCGATCACTGCGTCGCTGTAAAAGGCGCAGAGAGGGAGAGGGCGGAGACGTACGCGTGCGCCATCTCCTTCCCTTGATTGCGCTGCAGTTAGCGGTGGAGAAGGATCCGTAGACTTGTGGGAGACGGGGAAATAGCAAATGGTTCTTCTGCCTTTGACCGCAGTCCACACCGGGAATTAACTATATAACGGTGTCCCCGATTGTTACGCTACGCGTGTCGTTACAAGTAGCGATTCGAGATCAAATCATTGCCGACGGCCGGTACGTGGTGGCCGATTTCGCTCGTAGCATGCCATACCTCTGGATCGGATCATGGCGTCTCACGTGCTCCTCCTTCTCCTGCGCCATAAGATGTTCCAGCATTAAATTTAAAGAGAAAGTAATGAAAAGAAAAAACAAGGTTCTTTATGTTATTATCATTTAAAAATATATTTCATAAAGAAAGAATTAAAAAGGAAATTAAAAGAGGACCCTTTCTATCTTTATCTAAAAATTATCAAAATCACATCTCATCTATCATTTTGTATTTACAATTTCCTCTGCATTCCATCTTGAACCTATTTAATCAAAATAAAACATTCTTTTATCAAAATTATTACATATAAAATACTATTTTATTGAAATAATTTTCACTAACTTAATCAAATTATTTACACGTCATCAAAATTATTGTAGTAATTATTTTGATTAAGTTAATAAAGAATATTTTGATAATTTTAATCAAATTAAAATAATTTTATTTTATGTTATAGCAACTACATTTATAGTTGCTATAACTTTGTTGAAATAAAAGTATTTTTTAATGAAAAATATATTAAATGTATTGTTTTGATTTTCTTTTTTAAAAAAGGAATACCCTTTTAATTTCTATCCTATTTACAATGATATACCATGGATGGAAGTTGTAATATTTGTTGACCACCAATAAAGTTTCTCTTTTGTTTGTTTTCTACCTAAACTTCCCTACAGATCCAATAGGCTTACTCACCAGCTTGTATGTAATGTTATACCTAAGGTATGCATAGAAGCAGGGTGAAACTAGGATATTAGTTCAGTGTAGACATGATCACTCGTGCTACTCGATGAGGTAACAATGTGATAGTCTCACGAGCGACTACTGCTCCACCAAGCAACAACGTGGCCGCATAAGGCAGCGGCAGGAGCATATCTAACCATTGTACAATTGATATAACAAGCGTAACTCATGGTGTTTGAGCAAGTGCCAAGCTTGAGGCGGTCTATGACAATTTCTACACGGTCTTGTTTTCCAATTTTAAAAAATATTGATTTCATTTTGTAATGTGAGCTATGGAGCTTAGGTTTTAGCCTTTTTAATTATTATTATCTTCTTTGGCTTTCCCTTCACAGCGTGTAATATTATATTTTGTGGCCCAGTGTGGACAACTGTCCATGCTGGGCCAACATTGGCTCCACCCCAGTATAGATGAAAGGTGGAGAGTCATTTTTTTTATAATTCAGGTATTTGGTCCTTGATAACCCAGATATTTGAGTCTTGGGCTCAATTAATCTTAGAAGCGAGCGACCTTGCCCCTGGTTTACCCATCAGGTAAATCTGAAAGTGCAAGCGTGCCTTTGTTTAACAATCTGTTGGTGCAAGGAACACCAGATGATTAAATTTGTGTTTTGATAATGACAAAATGTTCAAAGTTAAGTTGTTTTATGATCTAACAAGTTGAAATAAGTATGCAGGAAAGTCCTAAGTGATTTTAGGCAAAGGAAAGTCCTAGTTGCAATTAGGCAATGAAGTCCTGGTCCAGGGGACTGGGCGAAGTCTTGGCGGGTCAAAGACTTTGGGCGAAATCCTAGAGTCAAGGACTCTAAATGAAAATCCTGGGAGGCGCGGACACTAGGTGGAAGATTGGACATGTCATGGATCGGACGTTCAGCATGAAGTCCTGAAGTCTCGGATGCTGAGAAAAAGTCTAGACGGTCTGGAGGACTGTTCTAGCAAAAGATAATTTCTTTTGAGAGGAGTAGGTGAGGACGCATTCCTCGAAAAGAGAACAATAGGCGTTGGTCCGACCTAGAGTTTCAGCGAAACTCAAAGTTAGGACCGGACAGTTCGAAGACTGTCAAATCTTGTCATTCTTTACATATTATTTGCTTGGATTAACTCTTTTTTTAGGAAAGAGAAGTGCGAACAAAGGGAGTTCGGGTGCCTAGAAGGATTTCGAGCACCTGGAGATAGTCCGGGCGGGTGCCGCAGGCACCTAGGCGGTCTGGGTGCCTGGAGCTGGTCCGGACGCTTGGGCCAGAAAAGTTATCCCGAAGTTGAGTTGGAGTGCGATGACTGACCGAACTCACGTCAACGGTCCAAGCGCCTGGAAGGGTTTCAAGCGCCCGGAATGGGCTATAAAAAGAGACTTCAACCAATGGCTCAACAACATCAATCCAAAGAAGCTCTTCTCTTGTGCGCTGTTCTGAAAAATCTTCCACGACGCCCAAAAGCTGCTCTAACGACGACTACACTGAAGATTTCATTATCCAAAGTTGTCAGTATTTTTATTGTTCAAATTACTTGTAATCATTCGAAACTATATTTGTATTCTTTGATTGATTAGTGATTGTCCAATGAAAGCACTATCATGTACAGGCCATGGAGTAAGAGTCATCACAGGCTCTGAACCAAGTAAATCATGAATTTGTTAGTATTGACTTTTCGTCTCTTTATTTATTCTGCTGCGTTTTCTCTAAAGTTTTTAACAAACGTGAATGTCATGAGCATTATTCACTCCCCTCTAGCGCGTCTCGATCTTATACAACCAACGTTCTAAATTTTTCATCCCATTATAGGAAAATGTCATACAATGCAATATAGTTGGGATTCGAATCATGGGTGTTTGGGTAGTCTATTAAACATCTTTCCGCTACACCATGTTCAGGGAGCCATAACTCTTATGAAGCTACAATGGAGTTTAAACTAGTAAAGATCATTTTGAGGAGGCCTCCTTTGCAATTGGGCTCTGAGGGGATATAGATTTGTCCTTGGATAAGTTTCATCTTGTTAACTTGCAAATTTTTTCTTTTATAGAGATTGATATCTTAGTAATTATGAGTGAAAACTCCTTGGATTAAAAAAAATGATAGAAGCATAAAGCACTCACGTAGCCTTTGAATATTTTAATGTAAATTTTAGATTGTTAGAGGTTCAGAAGACCTCAAGCCTTTGAATATTATTTATTATGAAACAAATTTATATTAAATTTGTCCTACGTTTGAATTTTCAGAATCTCTTTCAACGAGGTGGTCACAGACGGAGAGCTCAGCATACAACACCTACAGACACTGTATCTATGTCCCCACCTAATCAGGCAGGCACTGTAGAACCGTCTCATACACCTTCAACAATACCTTTCTGTGCACCATCGCCTTCCCCTTCCCCTTCGGTAGTACCTTCACCGATCGAGTCCCCAGTAGCCTCTTCCATTCCTTCCCGACATTCGATTGCTGAGAGGTCAGACACTCGAGAGTCTATAGCCCCTTGTGGGGATTCATAAGTAAAATCAAAATATTTTATTTTTTCAACTTCCATAATTATTTAACATTTTTTTTTGTAAATTATAATAGGTTTGATAATTCTATTCATGTTATTCATGAGATTAATAGAATTGTGAATAACTATTGGAGAGGGGACTCGATGAGCTATACTAGCACTCCAGCACCGACTAGAGAGTTATGGTGGAGTGAATTTAGGGTATATCTCATTTGTTTTATATCTTAAATGAAAGTAAATATATAAATAATTATTATTTTTTCTATTACAACGATTATTCACTTGGGACATGAGTGATGAGATGGAAATCAGAAGGATTTTCATGAAAAAAATGTGGCGATCACATTCGCCATATACTCAATCATGCGAAGTCAAAGGGGGAAAAATGTTAGTGCAATCGACTTTTAGGGTTTCGATATTTGACAATATGACCAAGGGTTGACCAAAATAGGACTTGATGTTTGGGAGAGAGAAGTCTAGTCAGGACTAGATGACTAGCAAAGGTGTGGAAGTCCCGGTGAGTGAAGCCGGGCCCCAGTGAGTGAAGCTAGGTGGGGGAAGTCCTGATGAGTGAAACCAGACCCTAGTGAGTGAAGCTAGGTGGAGGAAGTCCTAGTGAGTGAAGCCAGACAATGAAAGTCCTAGTGAGTGAAACTAGACAACTTTAGGGAGGTAACCCTATGTTTATTGTACTATTTTTATCTACTGTGCTAACTCAGTGTTGCTAGGTCGACGGACTGACCGGGTAGCTGGCACGAAGTCCAGACGGGTCGACGGGTTGACCGGACGTCTGGTAGGTAAGTAAAGGTAAGCCACTGGAGGGGAGTGACTGTGAGGACGCGTTTCCGGGAAGGGAACTTAGGCACTGATCTAACTTAGAACCATTTCGGAACTCTAAATTGAGATCTTGACTAGATTTCAGTCTTGGAGAGATGGAATCTAATTACTACTTGTTTCTTATATAAATTATGCTAACACTTTGTTTTGCAAGGTTGTATAATTTGCATTCCGCCTCGGACTAATGTTTTCTTACAGGTAGCTGGAAAATGGAGGTTCGGGCGCCTGGAAGGGATCCGAGCGCCTGGACGGTCTGGGCGCCTGGAAGGGATTCAGGTGCCCGGAATGTAAACTTTATCCCTATCGTGCGTCGTCATGTGGAGCTCTATGGTTGGCTGGGCTACGTCACACTCCAAGCACCCGAAAGGGATCCGGCGCCCGAAGCCTCCTATATAAGGAGGATACACCCTGGAGCAAAGAATAATTCACGACAACGTCTTCTAACGCTTGCTCTGCTGTGCTCCTGCTGTGAAGTTTCTCCGACAACGTGTTGCCTTTCTTCTTCATTCCTTATTGTTGTCGGTATTTCTACTTTAAAAGTATTTGTAATTTCACTCGTAATCACATTTTTCGAACTGCTAGTGGATTGTCTAACGAAAGCACTCGATAAGTGCGGGCCTTGGAGTAGGGGTCGACGAAGGCTCCGAACCAAGTAAAAAATTACTTGTGTTAGCATTGGTCTATTTTTGATTTTATTTTTCCGCTGCATACTCAATTTTCTACTCGAATTTCTAAATCGCTATTCACCCCCACCCTCCCCCTCTAGCGAATTACTCGATCCAACAAAATCCACCATTCATCATTGAGGAAAACTGGATAAGGATTACCAATTATTGGTAAACTGAGGAGTTTAAAACAAGAAGTCACCAGAATAAAACAAATCAATCTTTTAATTCTAGAGACATGTCTACTACATATGCGAGATGATCTATCAATATTGATGAGTATAGACATAGATTGGTAATTTTTTAACACTCCCATTATTTTATTAATCTATTTGACATTATTTAATTATTTTTAATCATTTTTTTTAGTCCAAAGAACTAGGAAAGGAGCCTACATTTATAAAAAATTTTACCCGCACCTTTCAGAAAAAAGATAAGACTTGGAGCGGGACAGAACTAGAACAATCAACGTTTGAATAAATTTTGGATCTAAATTTATAACTTAGATTCTATTATTAATGTACCCACTATAACTTTATAGTCTTGCATTCCTAAATTAATGTTATTATAATTATAATTTATTTTTTATTACAATATAGGAGAAATATGATGAACTAGAGGCAGCACAGAGATGTTCTGGTTCTGGTAGTGCAGATATAGAGGGGTCTGAGTTATTTGTTGGTGCTGATTTAAATTTAAGGCTTCAGGCAAGTGGAGGGTCAAAAAAAGGAGGAAAGATATTCAGAATGAGTTCTTTAAGCAGAACCCATAAGGTGCGTTTAATTGGGGGTTATTCTGGATAACCTTGGTTATCCATCCAAAGTTATCAATAAAAACTCTGTTTGGTTTTAAGTAATTGATAATTCCCAAGTAATGTTCTATGCCCGACATGTCAGCAAAAAGGGCATGCAACCAGGAATCGAAAAACCTCGGAAAACTGAGGTTTTTCTTTATTTCGGGGTTAACGAATTTTTTTTACCCAAAATATCCTTGGATAAGAGAAAAATGTGACAAAAAAGAAAAGCATAAAGAAAAAATAGAAAAATAAAATTTAAAAATAAAAAAAAACATAAAAATAAAAAAAACCATAAAAGTAATTAAAAAAATAAAAATTGTAAAAAAACTTTAAAAATAGAAAAATATTAAAAAAAATAGAAAAACATAAAAAATGAGAAAAAAAAATAAAAAAACCATAAAAAATTAAAAAACCATAAAAAATAAAAAACATTAAAAAAATAAAAAACGTAAAAAAATTAAAACGTAAAAAATAATAAAAAACGTTAAAAAACATAAAAAAGAAAAAATGTAAAAAAACATAAAAAAATTTTAAAAAAAAAAAACCTAAAAAAAATTTAAAAAATTTAAAAAACGTAAAAAAATAAAAAATAAAAAAACTTTAAAAAATTAAAAAATGAAAAAAAACATAAAAAATTAAAAAAACAAAAAAACGTAAAAAAATAAAAAAAAAAAACTTAAAAAATAAAAAATCAAAAAGTAAAAAAGTAAAAAAAACTTTAAAACATAAAAAAATGAAAAAAAAATCCAAAAAATAAAAAAAAATAAACAAAATAAAAAAATAAAATATATATATATATAAATAAAGAAAAATGTGAAAAAGTAAAGGTAAAAAAACGTAGAGTTAAGTATAGTTAGTTTTGTAACTTAGGATAATATAGTAAAATATTAAATTAGGTTATTCATTAAAGCTTTCAAACAAACAAGTTTTTGTTGCATTACCTAAATTGAACCAAACAATATTTGGTTATGTTTTATTCCCCATAACCTTGGTTATGTGATTACCTGATAATCACATAACTAAGGTTATATATGATAACTTGAACCAAATGCACCTATAGAGTTGGTCATATATCTTCTTCCTCCTCACAAACCCAGCAGATGAATCACTTGACTGAAGAAGTTTCATAGTTGAAGGAGATTTTAAATGAAAGGGAGGAAGAAATAAGACAAATGCGTCTAAATCAGGAATTGATTTTACAACATTTTCAGTTAATTTCTACTCCAAGTCAGAATCTTCCCGTGACAGTGATGATGGTGATCATGATGATGGCAATGGTGGTGCATTTTAGTTAATTTATGGTAAGTTTTATATTAGAATTTTTTTAGCATGCATTGTTATAGTTCCTTTTATAATTTTATTTTACCTTACTTTGCATGTTATGCCATGTTTTATATTTTTGATTTGTCTAATACTAATCTATGCAAATTTAGCTATATATGTTTCAATACTTTTATTATGTCATAAACATTTGATACATGTATTTTTTATTACATGATCTATACATTTTTATTATGCTTAATTACAAGTTTTATTTCATGTATGTTTCATGCAAATAAGGATAAATGATATTTTTTTACTATCTAAGTCTTTGATATATTATGATAATCATGTATTAGGATACATCATATCCAGACATTGATAATTCATAACTAGATAGTAGAATCATATGCATTCAATATTGAAATCCTTAGGTAAGAGAATATTTGCACTATCAAATAGATCAATTGGATGAATAATTTTAAAAACATGACATAGCATGGTGATACGACGAGGACACAGTTGATTTGGACAAGACGTTTTACAGAAGAATATATAGGCGTATAAGAAAAAAAGATCTTCTGTACGTAGTTACATTTTTTAACCTTGGATTACAATAGTAGATTTTCTTATTTTTGTTGGTATGAACTGATGATATTATTGTATTAACAGTGTAAAAATCATTTTATGTTAAAATTCTGCAGTCCAACTATTTTGCTTCCTCTAGATTTATTTGGTTAATCTTTTTTGGATTTCTTGCTTCTTCTAGGTATGAAACTCCACTGTTTATGTTGAAGTTCACCTTGATCTTCTAATGGTTAGTGGGTTTTGTGCAAAGTTGAAACTCACCTCGAAGAGATGAAAGAAAAGGAATTGGGATAATTGAAGCAAACTTATTTCCCACTTTGGTTGATTTTTTTACCCCTCTCTTATCTTTAAGAGAATGACCAATATTTCCTTGTAGCCATTAGGAACCACAAGGAAATATAAAGAATGAGAAAAGCAAAGATAAAGGCAAGGGGACATGACATTGAAAAGTTAGTTGCATAAGTTTTAGATGTCTTATTTCAATATGATATCATTGATATGTTTTAGATATTTTTTTTTTGTTATAAATATTAGTTATTATTCATTTGTAATTTGACGTAGGAAAAGAAGAACGAAGAACGGAAGAAGGCACACGAAGCTCCCGAAGCATGATGATTAGTATTTTATTTTATGCTTTAGATGCTTTGAGGTATTTGTTATTTGGATTATGAGTTGTTGAACCAAACTAGTTCTTATTTTGATGTATAAATATGATGTGTGTTGAGTTGACATATTTGAATGTTAGACATGGGATGTGTAGCTTTTGTTGTTTTTTGGATGTGTAGTTCTTGTTGTTTGGATGTGTATAAATATGATGTGTGTTTGAGGTTTGGCTAATATATTATAAATTTGGATATGGGAATGATAAGAGATTTATAGTTCAAATTATGTATGATGTATTTGATATGTAAATAGGATAAAGAAAATAAAAATGTAGAGAAGTTGTGATTTTTTTTTTGTTTTGGGATAAAATTTGGGACAAACTAAGGTTCGTCTCAAATTTGAGACGAATTTGGGTTCGCCCCGAATTAGGGACAAATTCTGATTCATCCCGAATTTGGGATGAACCTTGGATGAATTTGGGTTCATCCCAAAATCCCACACTATGTTCATCTCAAATTAGGGACGAATTGATTCATCCCGAATTTGGGATAAATCAAATTCGTCTCCAATTTGGGGCGAACCAAAACTCTTCCATAATTTGGGACGAACCTTGGGAATTCGGGGTAAACCCGGATTTTGGGACGAACAAAAATTCATCCCAAATTTGAGATGAACTAGAATTTGTCTCTAATTCAGGACGAAAATCTATTTTCGTCCCAAATTTAAAGACACTATAAGGTGTATATTTGTAACAAAATTTGTGATGAAAATTATAGTTCATCGTAAAATTTAGGACGAATTATTTTTTTCATTACAAAATTTAGCAACGATTGATTTGCGACAAATATATTTTTGTCGCAAAATTCGTCGAAAAAAAATTTACGATGAAAATTTTTTAAAAAATCGTCCCTAAAATCTTGTTTTTATGTAGTGTTTGTTAATTACAATCATTTTAATGGTCGAGCCTTCACCTAAGTTAAGAACTACCCACTCCCGGTCACATATCTCTTAACTCACCAAGAGTTTTCCTTAGCTCTCCCCACGTGCTATCTTTTTCCTACATAGTTGGCCTTCTTCATGTGATGTCTAATACTATCCTTCTCCTCCGATCTCCACAAACCTTGAGTCATCGAGTTATCAATGACTTTGGTCATGCCACGTCTCTGTTTGTATTTCGATCAAGTCCTGCATGATTGCATTGTGTCACTATGATTTTGAGCAAGGGACTTCTCGTTCAAACTTCACGGACATCATCTTTTGGTACAATGATACCAAATGGTCAAATTCAAGTAGATTGTTTCGATGTGTTCAAAAAATGATTTAATAGATCGACGGCCCTAGTGTGGCACATGGAGTACTAGGGAACTAAAGTCCTCGCAACTCATATTTAGATTGACCATTAATTGACACTTCTTTCTCGTTGGCGTGCTTGAGCTGTTAACCTCTCCGGCTTAAGTATAAGTTGGAGGTATCAATCTATTAACTTGTGCCAGATTATGTTTTTATATTTATATCTTTATGTATGCATATGACAAACAACACAATAAACATATGATAGAGAACATTCACTTCAATATATATTAGTTTAGGTGACCATTTTTTTCTTTGTTGTAAAACATAACAAATAAGTTACAGTTCACTGACAATATTGCAGACTTACAAGGACCAGCACATGCATGTATTCTTTTAGTTCAAACCTAAATGGATGCCACAGTATTTTTGGTCTCTTCAGCAGTATATAAAAGAACGGATGAAAATCTAAAACCTAGTCATATTTCTTCTCACATGTAAATAAGTTTCTAAATAAATCAAACGTTGGTGTTCGACTTATAATCATTTAATATATACCAGATTAAGATTAATTAAATGAATGACTTTAAATAATTAATTAAATTAAATGACATCTTCAATTTATTAATGTTCATAGATAAAATTTTTAAATTATTTGTAAAAATTATCAATAAAACTCTTGTCAAACTTGCAAATAGACAAACAAACTTTCAAAACGAATCTCACTAACCAACCAAATAAATTTAAAAATATAAAAGTTTTAAGCAACCAAATAAACTCGAATTGAGAGCTAATCCAAACAAATCAAATTCAAGCTCATAAAAAAAAAAAATCAAGTCAAACTTAATTAAACAACTATTTCAATTATTCTGCTCATTTTAAGTTTAATTTGACTTAGCTCAATTATTTTATCAAATAAGTTTGAACAACACAAAATATTTAGAGGAACTTAGACTCGTTTACAGCCCTACCCTAGATGCATGATGTAAGCAACCTTTTTTTCACCCTCTGATCACATGAATTACACTTTCATAGTCATTCATTTAACCATCCAAAAGAAAACCCAAATCTTCTCAATCAAATCCTCCATGGGAAACTAATACTTCACACAGGCTGTAAACTACATGAATGAGCTAACAAGAACAGCAGGAGTACTCTGAATAAGATCTACAATACTAATTGCTGCAAAACTTGTGATTCCAGTAAGTCTGTGCCTGACAAGATCACCTGTGACACACACATTGATAACGATAGGCACTGTTCATGGGGTCGCTGGCGTCGACAGGGATCTGCTCAGCGCTGCACTTGAATCGGCAACCTCTACATTCATTATAGGTGCAGATTGGAGCCATGGAGCCTATCAACTCCCCACTAGTCATGCCACCACTGGCCATCTCTACCTGAGCAAACAATCAATAGATAAGAAGCTAAGTGTGTGCTCAAACGAGAGCATGCATTGAGGAGTAGAAATTGACCTACCTTATGCAGTGGAAGAAGGCTTGAGTGATCAGTAGTAACTCGTCCTTCGAAGCCTGTGAGGTGGCTAAAGGGGGAGAGGAGAAAGGTGGAGAGGAGGAAGTAGAAGAGGAGGAAGGAGGTGGAAGCCATTGCCATGGACTCTCCTGTTGAGTTGAAGAAGTTGGAAGGGATGGGAAAGAAGAAGAGGTGGAATGGAGATAAAAGAAAGGGGCCTGGGCTGTAGGATGTTCCCATGCATGCAACCAAAGAATTTGAGGTCCCCCACTGGATGTAATGTTGCATTCACAGTTGATGACAAAGTTGAATGTCAATTATTATGATGCACTCTTTGCTAGCTGCTGCACGCTTGAATGATTTCTTTTTCTCTGGATTTCACATTTGTTGTTTGCCTCTTGTCCATTTATATATATATCTTGTTTATCTGTTCATTAGTTTCTTCTATTTTTCATTTGGATTTTCTCTCCCTCTAGTCTTGGGTTTGGGGGTAGTAAGTTACTTTATAATTTCAATATATAATTCTTTTAAAAAATTATTTTACATGTTTACTAGTGTAGATGTTGATGTTGCATAGGGAGAATTTATTAGGATTGTACATGAATGAATTGAACGTTTATCAACAAATTTGATGTGCAGTGTTAGATAATTATCAAATGTAATTGGCCTTAAAAAATAAAGAAAAAAATGGAATTAAGACTAAAATAACTTTATGCAATTGAAGTTATTAATTGGATGTAATTCATCTCTAAAATAATAATTATTATTATCATAACAGATGCGAATAATAATAATTATTATAATTGATGTAGGATGGAGGTATAAAATAAAGAAGTTATTTATAAATATAATAGAAAGGAAAGTAGAGAAAAATTAATATATGTGACTTTTTATGTAAAACATATAATAATATAAATATAATAAAGATATTTATTATATGTGGTGTCTACGTTAAGAAATCTATGTTCTCTGGCTACTGTACAATGGTAAAGTGAACTACCAGACATTCATAATTTCATTCTCAGTTATAGGACATTGTAAAATTAATTTCCTCAAGTGGTAAGTGGGAACATAATTCATTCTCAAGTGGCAAGTGGAAAGATAATTCTAAAACACTCGCTATCATAGCGACGAATTATTCACACTTTTTTATTTATCTTGATAATTAATAGACAATTGGTTTGGATTAGTTGATTAGAAGAGCTCGGATTACTAAATAAATTAAGAAAATTAAAATTCTTAAACTAAATATATTTTATTTATCAAAGGTGACATATGTGTTTGATTGAATATTTTTTATTTTCTTAATAATATGAGACGTTTAATTTTTGAAAGTATATTGTAATATTAGCCAAAGGTGTATTAAATATATTCTAACATTATATGAATCTGTATGTCTTGTTTGTAATAATTCCTATTCTTTCGCAAACTTCTTCTATTATTAGTGTATTTAATAGTTTGAACTTTTCTGAATTAGGAGTAATAATTTTCTTCGAATCTGATAGAAAATTTAATATTCAACCTAAATGAAAGAGGGTATGGATCGGAAGGACTACCAATATCTTATATCAACATAAATACTTAATTAAATAATATATATAATATGCTTTTGTTGAACAATGTTAGTTGGATGAAAATAAAAAATATTAGTATTGAAAATATCCGAGCTTTTAATGGATATGAGTATAGAGATGGATATCCGATATCTAACGGATATAAGGACAGAGATATGGAATCTATTCAAAACCCAACACATTATCATCCTTACTCTAAATGGAGTGAGCAAATCAATTTTTATTTAGGTGTCTTGTATCTTAATTTGACACTTCTAAAAGAAAAGCACATTGTTATTACTAATTCAAGCATATGAACAAGAGAAGTTCAAATATAAAACATGAGAATGGTTTACTAGATTAAGTCTTATGTTTATGTGAATGACTATTGTAAACAACATTAAAACTATCATTCCATAAATAGAAAATACAAAGGAATATTTAAAGTTCGTGGAAGATCACTTTCATTCTACTGATAAGTCACTCGCTGGTATATTAATGGCACAACTCATGATCATGAAGTTTGATGGATCACAGAGTATATATGCAAGAATATACCATTGAGATTACTAATATTATAGCAAGATTAAAGGGCTTAGGAATGACTGTGGATGACTCTTTCTTGATTTAGTTTATTGTGAACTTACTATCTGATGAATATGATTTTTTTTTTTCAAATTAAATATAACACTATTAAGGAAAAAATGGAACGTTAATGAATTGATAAATAAGCTTATTTAAGAGGAAAATAGGCTTAAGAATTTGTGAAGACATTTCATTAACCTCACTATTCAAGGAGCTGGTAAAATACTAAAACTAAAAGCTAAAAGCTTTTTTTTTTAAAAAAAAAAGACATATTAAAGCTCCTCAGATGGATAAGAAGGAACATAATAATAAGTTTTATTTTTATAAGAAAGGACACTATCAAGAAGATTTTTCTAAATGCAAAATTTAGTTTGTAAAGAAAGGTATATTAGCAACTTATTTTTGTTTTGAATTAAAGATTGATGTTCCTCATAATACTTAGTGGCTTGATGTTGGTGCTACGACTCATGTATCTAGGGCTGCAAATGAATCGAGTCGGCTCGCGAGCTTTTTGAGCCGGCTCGAAAAATATTCGATTCGTATTCGAATTCGAGCCGAACTCGAACATGTTCGAACTTTTTTCGAGCCGAACTCGAGCCCAAATTATATTGTTCGAGCCGTTCGCGAGCCTTAATATTTATTAATATAAGTTAAATATATATTAAATAAATAAATTTTGAGCCTTTTGAACCTATTTTCGAGCAATAATTTGAATAGTTCGCGAACATGTTCGAATATTTCGAGCCGAACTCGAACCCGAGCCCTAATTCGAACCGAACTCGAACCAGACATTTTAAATTTTTCGAACTTCGAATCGAGCTCGAACTCGAATATACTTATTTTGAGCCGAATTCGAGCCTTACATTTTTATGTATATTCGGCTTGATTCGATTCGTTTGCACCCCTACATGTATCCAAAATGACGCAGAGATTGCCCCCAAGGTACAGTGCAATAGTACAACACTTTCACAATTAACCAGATATCCATGGGTCAATTCCTAGCTGCGGAGCACTGTGGAATTAGTTTCCTCCAATAGGAAGACAACCCTAGAACACTGACTGTGGAGCTACGAGCTGTTCACACTTATAAATTTACCTTGGTGGTTGGTGAAAAATTTTCATGGGGTCGGACTAGTCACCTCCCAGATTGATCGGTTCGAAGAATTAAAACTTGGATTACCAAAAAAAGAAAATGCAAAGATTCCTCACCATCCATACCATAAATTGAACTAAGATTTTTCTATACATAGGAAATCATATAAAGGTTCCAATTGAAGGCATAGGGGCTTATCATTTAGATACTAATTATCATTATACCTATTAGACTCTTTATGTCCTATCAATTTCTAAGAACCTTATTTCTCTTTCAAAATTTGATGTTTATGATTTTGATTTTATTTTGGAAAAGATTATTTTAATTTATACAAGATTTCAAGACTTATTAGTTCTGGAGGTTTTATTGATGGTTATATAAATTTAAACTTGATAATAAATTAAGTGTAATATGCTTAATGAAAGTTTGACATTCTTGTGTCATAGGCGCTAAGGTCCCATATCTAAAGAAAAACTAAAAAGATTGGTAAAGAATGAAATTCTACATAATGTATATTTTACTAAGTTTAATTTGTGTAGATTGTGTTAAGAAAAAAAAAATTAGACATCATAAGAAAGGAACCACAAGAAATACTGAACTTTTTGAAATAATACATGTTGATGTATGTGGACCTTTTGATATTTTATCTTTTGGTAGATAAAAATATTTTATCATCTTCATCAATGATTTTTCATGTTACAGATATGTCTATATGTTTAAATAAAAAAATATCAAATAGTAAATGCTTTTGAAATATACATTAATGAGGTTGAAAGACAATTAGACAAGAAAGTAAAAATTGTAAAATTTGATAGAAGGGGTGAATACTATAGGAAGTATGATTATACATGATAATGTCCAAGTTCATTTGCAAAACTCTTAAAATACATGATATGCGTACAATATACTCTCATACATGCCTTAATAAAATGGTGTGGCAGAAAGGTATAATCACACATTAATGGATATGGTTAGGAGTATGATGAATAATTCAACATTACCCAAATCATTGTGGATGTATGTGTTAAAATCAACATTGTACTTGCTTAATAGGGTTCCTAGTAAGGTGGTTCCAAAAAAACTCATTTTGAGTTGTGGACAACTAGGAAACCAAACTTATGACACTTGCATGTTTAGGGTTGTCTAATAGAAGCAAGAGTTTAAAATCCAGATGAAAGAAAGTTATATTCTCGAGCAATTCGTAATTAATTTATTGGTTATTTAGAGAAATCTATAGGGCATATATTTTATTATCATAATCATAATCCAACAATAGTAGAAATTGATAATGTAAAATTCCTTAATAATGAAATATGGATATAAATAAAATTAAGACAAATATTTCTTTATCTATAAGTATTCCTTCCTCCAGTGTTATTCCAAAAGTTATTCTAGTTGTTGAAGAACGACATAACAATATTAAATAACATGATGAAATATCCCTTGAAAAAAAATAACTCAAAAAAACCAGATGCAAATGAATTACATTTTGGAATTTATGAAGATTCTGTTTTATTTTCACAAACCATTGAAAGTATAGAATCAGAAAAAATGGATCAATACAATAAAATAAGAGTTGATATCCATATATGAAAATGATGTTTGGGATATCATTGAATTGTTAAAAGGTTTCAAACAAGTTAGATGCAAATGAGTTTTTAAAAGCAAGCATGATTCGAATGACAATATTAAATGATATAAAGTTAGACTTGTTCTTAAATGATACACTCAACAAGATGTTATTGATTGTAAAGAAACATTTTCACCAAAAAAAAAAAAGACTCATAATTTGGTCAACCAAAACCCTTGTAAAATTGAGTTAGAACAATAGATAGAAATAGTAATGCAAAATAGTTAGGGGTGTAAACGAGCAAAGTCGTTTGTGAGCTATTCGAATCTTAGTTCGAAAAAAAGTTTGTTCGAGTTCATTCAATTAAGTTAATGAGCCAAGCTGGAGCTTAACAATATTTGGTTTGTGAGCTCGTGAACATGTTCGTCTAGAGACTTAGGAATGTGTTCGTTAAGAGGCTCGTGTATATATATATATATATATAAAATCTGAATTATAAATACTATATATTAACGAATTGAGTTTAAACTAAGCTCATTTAACTTTTAAACATGTCATTTTTGAACTGAGTTCGAACTATGATTGTTTAACCTTTAAATGAGCCATTTTTGAACCAAGCTCGAGCTATTCGTGGACTATTTAATTTCATTATGAGTCGAGCTCTAACTTAAGAATTAAAACTCGAATCAAACTCGAGTCAAGCTTGAGCTTAGGTAAAATGAATCAAGCTTGAGCCTCTTACTGTTTATCTTAGCTCAATTCTCGGTTCAACTACACCTCTAAAAATAGTGTTAGTGACACTATGCTTCAGTCGATCAAATACCTTTTTTTAATCATTTGAACCTACTAGTCATACTTGCTTAAAGTTCACTCCTCTAAGATTTCTCACTACCTAGGGTTTAAAGATTTTAACCACAAATTTGAAGTTTCTTGCTCAACAGTTAATTAATTGTCAAATGTAGCATATGTTGCAAGTAGAAGCCTAAATATTTTGAAGCAGTCCTACTCGTTTGAAGATCCTATAAATGTTGCATCAACTTTCGTCTTGATGTAAAGAACTCCAAGAACACCTCCTCTTCACCTGTAATTTATGCAAGAAGAAAGAAGGAGAGACTTGTTTTTCTACGAGATTTGTGTATATTGTTCTTATTTTTTATACCGTTGTTCTCAAAATCTATAAAAGACTGTTGTTGTAAGAGGTTTTCCTAGCTCCGGAAGGTGTCTGACAAGGTGAAAATTAATGGTATTATCACTAGGAGTCTAAGTTTTGGATTAGTAGCTCTAGGAGATTGTAAACCAAGTAAATTCTGATGTCGTTGCTATGTGATCTAATTGTGTTATCATTATTTCCGTTGCACACTTACAGAAGTTCACGGAATGAGTGAATCGAAAAGAAGCTATTCACCCCCACCCCTCTTAGCATCACAATGGCCCTATAAACCTCACTATCAAAACTCATTTACAACCTACTGTAAAGTAAACTTGGTAAGAGAAAGAGGTTCTAGCTCCCACATAGCTTTAGAATATAATGCATGCAAGGTTATCTCGAGTCATGTCAAAGTTTGGGTCTTAAATCGGAATGACTTTTTTGATATTGTGTCAACATTTTGATGTATTATGTCAATGGTGAATTGAAAATGAAGGAAGGAAATGCGAGAAGATGCTAAGAGTTTCCTGGACCAATTAGCAGACCGATTCACCTCAAATGAAAAGGTCGAGACTACCACACTTCTTACGAAGTTGGTAACCATGCGGTATAATGGTAAAGGAAACATAAGGGAGTACATTATGGAGATGTCCAATATAGCGACAAGTCTGAAAGCACTAAAACTCGATATGTCTGAGGGTATGTTAGTGCATTTCATCTTGATGTCTCTGCCTGCACGGTTCACTCCTTTTAAGATATCGTATAATACTCAAAATGAAAAGTGGACATTAAATGAGCTTATTGCTCAATGCGTGCAAGAGGAGGGGAGACTAAAGATTGAGACATCTGAGAGTGCTCACTTAGCATCTGGTTCTCAAAGTACGAGCAAGAAACGAAAGAGGATCAACAACAAAGGAAAAGGATAACAAACTGCAAATTCTGGAGGCAATGACCATAAGGAGCACAAGAAGTAAAATAAGGAATCCACTTGTTTCTTTTGCAAGAAGAAAAGTCATATGAAGAAAGACTGCCTCAAGTACGCTAACTGGTGTGTAAAGAAAGGTAAACTTCTCAACTTTGTTAGTTCGGAAGTCAATCTAGCTATTGTACCCACTGACACTTGGTGGATAGATACCGGTGCTACTACTCACATAAGTGTCACTATGCAGGGTTGTCTCAGGAGTCGACTTCCGCTTGATGGTGAAAGATACATCTATACAGGAAATGGAAAGAAGGCTAAAGTCGAGTCGATTGGTGTTTTTAGGCTTTGTTTAGGAACCAATGTCTTTCTGGATTTAGAAAATACATTTATTGTACCATCTTTTCGACGGAATTTAATTTCAATTTCTTGTTTGGACAAATCATGTTATTCTTGTTCATTTAGAAATGAAATTTTTAGTATTTTCTTTAATTCAGTGTTGGTTGACAATGATTCCTTGGTTGATAAGTTTTATAAATTGAACACTTTTACTCCTACAGTCGACAACGTGATAATGCATAGTATAGGTATGAAGCATAAATTGACTAATGAGAATTCTTCCATGTTGTGGCATAGGCGTTTAGGACATATATCCCAACAACGTCTAGAAAGATTAATGTCACATGGAATTCTCGATTCTCTTGATATGTCAGACTTTGATGTCTGCATAGAGTATATCAAGGGGAAGACCACTAACAAAAAGAATAAGGGGGTTAGTCGTTGTAGTGATGTTTTGGAGCTAATACATACGGATATTTGTGGATCATTCCCTAAGACATCTTGGAATGGACACATATATTTTATTAGCTTCATAGATGACTATTCCAGATTTGGCTATCTGTACCTTATTCATGAGAAATCGTAATCTTTGGACATGTTCAAAATTTTCAAAGCCGAAGTTGAACTTCAACTAGGTAAGAAAATTAAAGTTGTTCGATCCGACCGTGGAGGTGAATATTACGGTCGATATGATGGATCAGGTGAACAACGTCCAAGACCTTTTGCGAAATACCTTGCTGAGTGTGGAATTGTGCCTCAATATACCATGCCTAGTACACCCAGTCAGAATGGTATAGCTGAGCATCGCAATCGAACCCTAAAAAGATATGGTAAGAAGTATGATGGCTTTCACTTCTCTACCAGAGTCCTTGTAGGGTGAAGCACTCAAGACTGCAGTTTACCTACTCAATAGAGTACCTAGTAAAGCAGTAACTAAAATCTCATTCGAGATGTGGACGGGTAAGAAGCCTAGCATTAGGCACTTACACGTCTGGGGTTGTCCAGTTGAAGCTAGGCCTTACAAGCCTAATGAAAGGAAACTGGACTCAAGAATGGTTAGCTGTAATTTTGAAGGATACTCTGAAAAGTCAAGAGGATATAAATTTTATGATCCCTCTAATAGATCCTTCTTCGAAACGGGAAATGTCAAGTTCATTGAGGACAGTGGGAGTGATAAAATCAGGGAAATATCTTTTGAGGAATGCGATGACAATCCTCCTGTGGTTACTACTAGTGCGATCAGTAGCGGTATGGTTATCATACCGCACATTATAGGTATCACACATCCAGTAAGCATAGTGAACCAAGATATTCCCATGACATCTCCAATGCAATTGGAGGAACCTACCACTGAAATTAAAGTATTGCCTCATATTGATGAGCAAGTACCTCAACCACCTCAAATACAAGTGCCTTTAAGGCGATCCACAAGGGAACGGAGAAGCACGAATTCTCGTGATTATGTTTATCTCCAAGAGCATGACTTTGACATAAGGTTGGAAGGTGATCCTACATCTTTCCAAGAAGTCAAACAATGCTCTGATCTAAAAGGTGGATTAACGCCATGCAAGAAGAGTTGAAGTCTATGGCGGACAATGACGTTTGGGAACTTGTCGAATTGCCTGAAGGAAAGAAGTCCGTTGGTTGTAAATGGATATTTAAAACCAAGCAGGATTCAAGGGGTAATGTCGAAAAGTATAAGGCTCGTCTCGTTGCCAAGGGATTCACTCAAAAAGAAGACATTGATTACAAAGACACTTTCTCACCTGTGTCGACGAAAAACTCCCTTAGGGTAATCATGGCACTTGTAGCTCATTATGATTTGGAGCTACATCAAATAGATGTAAAGACCGCATTCCTCAATGGAGATATAGAGGAGTCTATATATATGGTGCAACCAGAGAACTTTGAGTCTAACGACTCAAAGCACCTAGTATGTAGATTAAAGAAATCTATTTATGGTTTAAAACAGGCATCCCGTCAGTGGTACCGGAAATTTGATCAAGTGGTTACCTCATTTGGATTTAAAGAGAACCCTGTTGATCAGTGCATATATGTCAAGTTCAGTAGGAGCAAGTTTTTTATACTTGTTTTGTATGTGGACGATATATTGCTTGTGAGCAATAATAAGGGTATGTTGCATCAAACCAAGTCATTTCTATCTGGTAATTTTGAAATAAAAGATCTTGGTGAAGCATCCTTTGTTTTAGGCATATAGATCTATCGTGATCGTTCAAGAGGTATTCTTGGACTTTCACAACAGGCATATATTGAAAAGGTGCTTATAAGGTATGGTATGCAGAATTGTACACCCAGTGACACACCTGTGTCAAGAGGTGACAAGTTCAGCTTGCAGCAGTGTCCACGGCTTGAACTTGAAATAAAGGAGATGGAGCAATTCTCATATGCGTCAGCAGTGGGAAGTCTAATGTATGCACAAGTTTGTACTCGACCAGATATAACATTTATAGTGGGGATGTTAGGCAGATTTGTTAGTAACCCAGGATCGTCACACTGGAAAGCGGTAAAGAGAGTAATGCGGTATTTGCAAAGAACCAAAAGACATATGCTCACGTATCGGAGATCAGATCATCTGGAGGTGATTGGATATTCAGACTCCGATTTTGCTGGATGCTTGGATAGCAGAAGATCTACTTCGGACTATATCTTCATGCTTGCTGGAGGGGCTATATCTTAGAGGAGCGTCAAACAGATGTTAGTAGCCACTTCTACGATCGAGGCAGAGTTAGTAGCATGCTACGAAGCATCCAATCACGGGATTTGACTGCGGAACTTCATCACAGCATTACAGATTGTTGATGGTATTGACAGGCCACTGAGGATCTACTGTAATAACAAGGCCGTAGAACTTTATGCCAAGAACAACCGTAGTTCATCGAAGTCCAAGCACATCGACATCAAGTTTCTAGCGGTTAAAGAAAGAGTTCAAAGTTGTCAGATTATGGTAGAGCACATCAGCACAGATTCTATGTTGGCCAATCCACTCACCAAAGGCTTGGTGCCTAAGGTGTTTCATGCGCATATTGTGGATATGGGAGTCCTTCTTATAGAAGAAGAACTCATCTAGTGGGAGTCTGTATTTATTTTATTGCTCTATATTTGATAATAAAGACAAACATTTTGTTTTGATTATTGTACGTACTTAAAGTTCAAAACATTAATGGGAATTTATATGTTTGTTTGACACTCTGACTATGATATCATCATTTACTACTGTTGTTTAGCATTTGGTGTTTGTAAATATGATAAAAATTCCTTTTGGAATCATAAAGTTGATCATGATTTGCTATTGCAGTTTAGCATAAAGTATTTTGCAAATATGATCTGACCTTTTTTGAGGTCATCTTAGGACCAGTTGGAAATTGACATGTATTGATCACATTTCATTTAATTTTCACTCTATACATCCACATCTTGATCGATGACATTAATGATATTGGTATTGTGATTACTGTTGGAGCTTGTTACGATCATATACAGTAGCTATGACCTCTTTAGTTCTATACCAATAAAATTAATGGACCAGATTGTTTACAGGGGTATTTTATACCAATAAAGTTTAATATCAACTAAAGTTTTACTTATATTTCACATACAACTCACATATAGCCCAAGTGGGAGATTGTTGGATATAATTATCCCTATTTGGTGGGCTTATTTGTAAGTTGTACACGTGAATACGATTCGAATCCTTTAAAGTGATCTAACTTATGTCTAGTGGATTTCGGGTAATTGGATGTGGATCTCATATGTGTAAAACCTATAGTCTCGCATCTATTATCATCTATTTGCTGATAATAGATGTTTAGTATATATGGATTTATAGTCCCACATCAATTATCATTGATGGGTTGATAATAGATGTGCACTATATAATGGGTTGGTCCCCAGAGGATTAGGGTAATTTTGAGACGTTTCTTCGTTCCCCATTGACGAAGAGAATCCGGCGTCGTCAACCCTAACTCCTTCGGAAGGCCAACCTTCTTCTCCTCCTTCTTCTTCCGCAGGATTGTTGGATCGACGAGCTCTGCACGAAGAACCATGATAATTCCGCTGCATTCAGGTTCTTTGTAATTACAGTATTTATTTCCTTATGTCGTGTTCTCGATGAAACGAAGATTCATGCTCATATGTTCTTGTTTTTCCTATTCGAATTCTTACTTTGATTGTCCAGAATTCATGCGACTTAGGTTTTACAAGAACCATTAATAAAGAGTCAGGGTGTGGTGAATGTGCAACTGGAGCTTATGTAGGTTGAAGTAGCGACCTATAAAGCTGGGAAGAAGAGTGTCAGGCAAAATTCTTGGAGGATTTCCTACCATCACAAGATTATTTTTTAGGATCGTTGCGTCCTATAGGGGGTGAATAACACTCGCAGCTAATTCGTTCGTTTAAAAATAATCGAGTAAAAATGCAGCGGAATAATGAAAAGACAGAGACAAGAGAAAGCACTTCAAGATTTACTTGGTTCGGAGCATGTGACAACTCCTACTCCAAGGTCTGCATGTGAGAATACTTTCGATGGCCAATTACTAATTAATCGAAGGTTACAACAAGATTTATAGTTGAAGTAGAAGTAACTTTGAAATACAACAATACCGACAACTTGGAGAGTTGAATCCTTAGCACAATCGTCGTCGGGGCAGCTTTTGAGCGTCGAGGAGGCATTTTTTTGAGCAGCTCCAAGAAGCGGAACTTGTTCGGAATGTTGTTCTGAAGCTCCTGGTTGAAGGCTGCTTTTATTGGCTGTTTCAGACGCCTAGAACACATAGTTCGGCCAATCAACGTGTGCCACATCAGCTTGCAGATAACTTTTGGGTTCTGGGCGTCTAGACCGACTCCGAGCACCCGAACCAACTCTGAGCGGTCGGATAAGCTTTTTCTAGCCCCTTATTTTCTGTAAAATAGAGTTAGTCCAGACAAAAAAAATAATATATATAATATGAAATTTGACAGTCTCTGACTGTCCGGTTCTGACTTTGAGTTTCGTCAAAACTCTAGGTCAAACCGACGCTTACTGTTCCCTCTTCAGGGAATGTGTCCTCACCTACTCCTCTCAGGAGAAGTTACCTGTTGCCAAACCAGTCCTCCAAACTGACTAGACTTTTTCTCAGGCCCGAGGCTTCCGGACTTCATACCCGATGTCCACTCCACGACCCGTCCAGACATCCACCCGGTCCGCGACCACCAGGATTTCAACCTAGAGTCTCCGACTCTAGGATTTTGCCCAAAGAGCTCGACCCGCAAAGACTTTCCACCTAGGGTTACCACCCCCTATGACCAAGGGTTACCGCCCCTAGGTTTTTCCACCTGCTTAATCGCAGCTAGGACTTTTCATCACCTAGGGTTACCACCTCCTAGGATTTTCCACCTGCCTAGAATCCACTAGGACTTTTACCAAAGAACACTTAGGACTTTTCCTGCAAGCTCAATCAACCTTATTAGATAACAAAATAACTTAACTTTTGACCCTTTGACATAATCAAAACGCAGGTTCGATCGTTTGGTACTTCCCGCACCAACAATTTTGACCTGATGGGCGCCCAAGTGTGGAAA
Source organism: Zingiber officinale (assembly GCF_018446385.1). Taxonomy (NCBI): domain Eukaryota; kingdom Viridiplantae; phylum Streptophyta; class Magnoliopsida; order Zingiberales; family Zingiberaceae; genus Zingiber; species Zingiber officinale. Next base: position 44,205,147 of record NC_056003.1, read on the forward strand.
AGACTGTGGCAAGGTTTTGAAGGCGCGATTCAACAAGTTTACAAGGTCAAGCATCTACTGTCTAGTACCTCCTTGGAGTTCCTCGATCTACATAAAGTGTGGGAGGAGTTGTCTAACTCAGAAAATCTGGATAAGTGAGGAGTTTTTATCATTATTTTTTAGGGCTTACTTGTATTGGGTCGAGAGGTCATATGTAGAAGTGAAAAGGCTTTTGCGATTTTGTTCAATTGTGTAGTGGTCGGATGATGAGAGTATGTCTGAATGGTCGACCGGGTGGTCATTGAGTGGGTGCCGATCGAGAACCACTGTGAGGTCTTCCAATCACAAAAATACTTGGAGAAGAATTTTCGGAGCGCCTGACCAGATGGTCATATTGAGGGTGTGTCAATCAGGAATCACTGGGATTCTTCCAATCATACAATACTTTGAAAAAAAATTACAAAAAGCCCGCTTGGATGGTCATTGAGTGTGTGATGATTGGGAACCACTGGGATTCTTCCGATTGCATAATACTAGGAGAAGAATCTATAGGGAGTCCGACCAGATCATCATTGAGGGTGTGTGCTAATCAACGCCATTGATTTGGGATCAGGGAGCTACTAGCTCCCGATAAGGGAGGGTGAGCCCTTAAGAGTACATTTGTTGATGAATGCCACTGATCCTGGATCAAGGGACTACTAGCTCCCAATCGAGGGAGGGTGAGCTCTTAAGAGGGCATCTACTGATGGACACCGCTGATCTGAGATCAGGGGACTGCTATCTCCCAAACATGGGAGGATGAGCCCGAAGAGGACATTTGTTGATGAACACCACTGATGCAAGATCGGGGGGTTGTTTGCTCCTAATCAGGGGAGGGTGAACCCTTAAAATTGTTGGAACCTTGATATCCGCTAGAGGGGGGTGAATAGCGTCTCGTCGCAAGTTCGTCGGTTGTGTCTTGATGATATGCAGCGGAATACAAAGACAAAAGCAACCAATGCTAACACCTAGGGTTTACTTGGTATCTACCTCAAGATGAGGTGACTAATCCAAGGATCTACACGACACGCTCACTCCACTATGAAAACCTCCTTCTCAGTCGCAGCCGGAGGCGGAGAAGCCTCGTACAACACTCACACACAACACAACACAAATACAACAAGAGGAAACAAAAATACAACGCAACACACTCCTCTTGTTACTTACTTGTGTTTGTCGTCACCTCTTGAACCTTGGAGAACCTCCCCAAGTGCCTTCAAGAACTGGTGTGAGTAGATCGGAGAAGCTCGCTGTGAATCGCTGAAGACGACCCAAAAGATCGCAAGAGATCTGCTGAGGAAAATCTCTGCCTGTGCTTTATACAGTAGCTCTAATCGATCAAATTCATCCTCAATCGATTGCCACGTCACATTCGGACAATCTCAGCCATCCATCGCCTGCAACCTGCGCAACGGTCACTGCCCAATCGATCGACCGATCGATTGGGGCTGCTTGAATCGATCGGTCGATCGATTCAGAGTCTTTCTGTGCTCTCGCGTCCGCGCGAGAGCTTCTGCTGCCCAATCGATCGCCCGATCGATTGGGAGAGCTTCTGTGCTCGCGATTTCCTGACCCCAATCGATCGGCCAATTGATTGGGTCATTCAACAATCGCAACACACTCCAATCGATCGGCTGATCGATTGGAGCATGTTCAATCGATCGCCCGATCGATTGAACACCCTGGACTTGACTCAAACTCAAGTCCAGCTTCCCAAACCCAACTCTCGGTCAACCGTGACCTATTGGGTTTGCACACCTAGTATTTGGTTACTCCCGACCAACCTCGAACTAGCCTTCTAGCCTCCTCCATCAGCCTTGGATCCCTCATATATCTCCCCATCCTTCACGCCTTGCCTTCTGGAGCTTCCATCGGCCTCATCCTAGTTGTCGGGTTCTCCTCGCCAAGTCACACTAGGACTTACCATGCCAAGACCACATGCTTGGACTTACAACCTTTGCCAAGATCACACTTGGACTTTCCAATTGCCTGGCTCCTCACCAGGACTTTCCTTTTGCCAAGATCACACTTGGACTTTCCAGTTGCCTGACTCCTCACAAGGACTTTCACCACCAAGTCTGGTCAACACTAACGTACTTGGATTTTCACTCTTTCCAACCTTCCTATTGGACTTACCTTTGCCTAATCTCCAATTAGGACTTTCCCAATCAAGTCTCTTGTCAACCTTGACCTATTTGACTTCTCTCTTGCCTAACTTCCAGTTAGGACTTTCCCATATGCCTAAACTCTAGTTGGGACTTTCCCATTGCCTAAACTCCAGTTAGGACTTCTCCACTGCCTAACCTCCAGTTAGGACTTCACCACTGCCTACCCTCTAGTTAGGACTTCACCATTGCCTAATGTCTAGTTAGGACTTTACCACTGCCTAACCTCCAGTTAGGACTTCCTCAGTCAAGTCTCCTGTCATTCCTGACCTACTTGACTTGTCTTCTTCTCAACCTGGTCAACTCTTTGACCATCTCCACAACCGAGCGATTGCCCTAGCAATCTCCATATATTGTCAAACATCAAAACTCAAGTCTCGACTCAAGCTTGACTCAACTCAAGCTTAATCAAATTGGTCAAACTTGACTTAGGAAAATTGCTCCAACAATCTTCCCCTTTTTGATGTTTGACAATCCTTCTTAGTTAATACCTCTAAGTTAGGCTAAATCTCATAACCTTAACTTCTTCTTTATCACAAGGCTAAATCTCATAGCCTTAACCTTTCCATGACAAAGTATGAATGAAAGCCTAACTTAACCTTCAATTCTCTCCCTTTGTCACACATAAAAAATAGAAAACAACTCTTCTCCATAAGAGTTAACTCTTCATTGTTTACAACCTCATATGTTGTTAACAACCCCACAATGAAGATCTCATATTCTTCATTGTCTCCAAAGCTCCCCCTTGAGCTCTACTTCACTTCACAATGCTCATCCTAGAGCATGCATCAACTTCCCAATGAACCTCCCATTCATTGTATTCAATGCTCCCCTTGAGCAGTAATCTTCTTCTCAATGCTCATCCAAGAGCATATTTCACTTTACCAATGAAGGTCTGATTCCCTTCATTAACCCAATGCTCCCCCTTGAGCAGTAATCTTCTTCACAATGCTCATCCGAGAGCATTTTCATCATAGCAATGAAGATAATCAATCTTCCATTGCTCCCCAATACTCGACCCTAAGTATTAATTCATCACGAAGGTTTAACCCCCTTCTAAGGTCTTTGAAAAGATTTTTATGTTTTCAAAGAGTAACTCCCCCTAAAAACATGGCCAAATTTCTATCATTGCACCAACAATGACTTGGGATTCCTAAATAATTAGGAAAACTAAAACTCGAAGTTTTGAGGTTCAAAATTCAATAAAGAAGCTAAACCTCAACCTAAACTTCACCTAAGTCTACCTTAACCAATCCATACTTGTTTTCACATGAAAACTCACCCTAAATGTATACAAATGTATTCCAAAGGGGTTTGGAATGGTTAACGGGACTCGAAGTGACTTGAAGTGCTGAAATCAGGCTTTTCCAGTTCAGACTTCCCAATCGATTGAAATTGGGATTCAAACGATTGAAATCACTTCAATCGATCCATTGATCGATTCTGCAAGTGTTAGAGTGTATACTAAAAGCCTAGCTTTTGGTATAAACATTTATCTAGAAATAAGAATCACATTGGTCAAATGTTTACATTTATGATAAATGTAGTTGTTCAATTAATTTATATTGTAGATAACATGGTGTGTGGTGTCACACACAGAAGATCATGTTATCGGTTTCCTTATAAATTATAAACAGTAGCTCACGACTAAAATGGAAAGGAACAAACCATTGGAAGGTCGTAGTATAATTATGTATTAGTTTATCTTAACTATATAATTACACTAGTACACTTAGAGTGTATTGAGTAGGACCATTAGAGGTCGTTTCTTTTATACTGACTTTATAAAGAAACAAAGACCTCAGTTATTATGGAAGTGTGTGCTCTTAATCCTAATATAATAACAAGCACATATATTTGATATTTATTTCTTTAATTTATCAATGGGTGAGATTTAGTTCGATGAATCAATAAGCCCGATAAGTTGGGAAATGATATCACTTATAGTGTGTGTTGTTGATTATAGAAGGAAAGCGTGTCCTAGTGATCTAGGTTGAGAATGTCCCCAAGAGGAGCTCATAAGGATTGTCATGTTAAACCCTGCGGTGGATTTAGTCCGACATGACGATGAAGTTGAGTGGTACTACTCTTGGAGCTAGATATTAATTAAGTGAGTTGTCGTTAACTTACTTAATTAGTGGACATTGTTATCTTAAACACGGGAGACTAACACACTCATAATAAGAAGGAGCCCAAAATGTAATTTGGGATTGGTGCGTAGTTCAATAATAGTTCTTTAGTGGAATGAATTATTATTGATGAAATTAAGTTGTGTGTTGGCGAACACGGGATGCTTAATTTCATCGGGAGACCAAAACCAATTCCTCCTCTCGGTCCCTATCGTAGCCTCTAGTATATAGAGATTTATACCCACCATACCCACCTTCTTACCCATCCAATGGGGCCGGCCAAGCTAGCTTGGAACCCAAGCTAGGGCCGCCAAGTCCAAGTGGATGAGCTGTAGGGGCCAAAGCTTGGGTCCCAAGCTTAGGTGGCCGACCACTAGAATATTAAAAGGATTTTTATTAAAATTATTTCTTATGTGGATATCATGATTTTAAAGAGAGTTTAAAATTAAAATTTCCTTTTATAACTTTCTACAAAAGATTAAGAGAAGAGATTAATCTCTTTCCTTATTTGTAGATTAAAAGGATGGTTTTAATTTTGGTAAAACTTTCCTTATTTGTAAATCATCTACATGTTTAAAAGAGAGTTTAAAATTTGAAATCTTTCCTTATTTGTTAATTAAAGGAGGATTTTAAATTTTAAGAAAACTTTCAATTTTAATCATGTTCATGATTTAAAAGAGAGTTTAAAATTAAATATTCTCTTTTATAAGTTTCTACAAAAGATTAAGAAAAGATTTGATATCTTTCCTTATTTGTAGATTAAAAGAGATTTTAATTTTAGAGATAACTTTCTTTTATCCACATGTTTAAAAGAAATATTTTAATTTATAAAATTTCCTTTTTATTAACCACCATGAAGGGAAAAATTATTTGAGAAATTTTTATAAATTTCCGAAAGCAAATTAGGAAGTTTTAATTCTTGTGTGAATTAAAATTTCCTTGATTTGTGGAATGGTGTGGCCGGCCATTGTATTTGTAAAAAGGAAATTATTTTTAATTAAATAAAATTTTCTTTTTCATGGCAAAATAATTAAGGAAGTTTTTAATTAAATTTCCTTATTTGCCAAGACCAAGGATTATAAAAGAGGGGGTAGAGGTGCCTTCATGGGTGATCAACTCTATTATTCTTCTCCTCTCTTTTCCTCCTTGGTGGCCGGCCCTAGCTTCTTCCTCTTCTCTTCTTCTTATGGCCGGCGGCAACCTCTCTTGGAGCACTTGATGGTGGCCGGTTCTAGCTAGGAGAAGAAGGAGAGAAAGGTGGTTTTGTTTCTTGCATCCCTTGGAGCTTGATGGTGGTGGCCGGACCTCTACTTCTCTTGGAGAAATTGTGGTGGCCGAAACTTGCAAGGAAGAAGAAGGTGCTTGGTGGTTCTCATCTCGGAAGATCGTTGCCCACACAACGTCCGAGGTTAGAAGAGGAATACGGTAGAAGATCAAGAGGTCTTTCTAAAAGGTATAACTAGTAATTTTTGTTTCCGCATCATACTAGTTATTTTTGGAAATAATACTAAATACAAGAGGCATACGATTCTAGAGTTTCGAATTTGTTTTCGATATAGTGTTCTTTTGTTTTTTCTTTTCCTTGTGATTTGATTGTTCTTTCTGGTTAACCTAAAGTTATTTTAGGAAATTAAATATTAGCTTTCTATTAAAGGTTTTGTCTAGTCGGTGGTGGTTGCTCCCATATCCAAGAAGGCCATGTGCCTCGCCACGTCAGTACTGGGAACCTTTTATGGAAATTAATATTTAATGGAATTAATAACTTAAGGAGACTTGGGTCGAACGTGTTAAGTTCCGCAGGAGATCCAAGTCAAAACCTAAAAGAACAAATAGATTAAGTTTTGGATCAAACGTGTTAAGTTCCGCAGGCGATCCAAAATTTAATTTAAAAGAACACATGGTAGCTAGGAAAAGGTTCAGATCTTTGTACAAAATTTTTGTACAGAGGAACCTATAGGTTTTCCGAGTAGCAACCAACAGCAAGCTACTACTCGCAGAAATTCCCTCTGAATCGATCGACTGATCGATCCAGACTGGGCCAATCGATCGGCTGATCGATTCACTACCCTTCTGTTCGTGGGAATTGGCTTCCCAATCAATCGGCTGATCGATTGGGTTTCTGATTTCCTGAAATTCAATTTCAGTGAACTTCAGAAACTCCCCAAAAATTCTACAAAAATCTAAAAATCATGAAAATTCATGTAGACACTACTTAGGGTATATACTATCAAGGAAAAATAAGTTTCTATCAAAATACTTCCTATTTTCAAAGATTGACACAAACTTTGAAACTTGTAAAAACTCTAGTGTTTTCTTCCAAGTTTGTGCTCAACTATTCAATGATGATTACTATCAAAAGATAGCCTTCATCAAGGTTTTTCAAAGTACATTTAAAATCATTTTCAAAACCAATATCCAACCATGTTCTTTGGGGTCAATGCACATAACTTGTACATTAGCTTTCCCAATGATTGGAAAACACATAACTATGTGTTTTAATGAACCTAAAACTCAACAAGATGCACTAAATCAACATCTTGAGTTTTGTTCACCATCCTAACATCTCACTTGTATCTAATGTATACTAAAACACATACAAGTCACCTTATGATTCTTTGTGAGATGTAAATTTAGTTTTATCCTAAACTAAGGGATCATGCATATCTATCTAGACATTATGAGACTTATGATTATCCACCTAGGATGTCATTTTAGTAGAATCCCACTTGTTGGGATATTCACCATTCATAATAAATGTCTTTGTCCTTAATCACAAGGAAATTAACTTAATGCATGATGCTGCAAGGAAATTCACCACTCATAATAAATGTCTTTTCCATAAGGAAGTCACATCCTTCTTGACTTTAGATTTGTATCTCAAACCTCTGTAGCCATTAGATGACTCTTGCCTAGTTTTCCCTAGTTTTTGCTCATTTTGACCCTTAAAAATATTTTCCATTCTTGCTAGGGTCATTTCTAAATTATCAAGTCTTGACCTTAAGACTTAATTTTCTCTTATCAAATCCCTAGATTTCGGTTTCTCATTGAAACCTTGAGCATTTCTATTTTGGGACTTATATCTAAAGTCCTTAGAGTTATTTCCTAAGTAATTATCTACCTTCCTAACCTTATGCATGGTAGTTCTAGCATGAGGAATATATTTACCCTTAGTGTCATCATGCTTCCTACTTTCATGATAATTAGCACTAAAATAATAAGAATTATTTCTAGCATGCCTCTTATCATGTGTCAAAGGAATAGGTTCATTAAATGATACCTTAGTTTTTACCTTGGAAGCTCCCCTTAGACTTGTGCTTCCTCCTTTGACTTTAGTTGGCTTCTTCCCTTTAGGACATTGACTTCTATAATGTCCTCTTTGATTGCATGGTAAGCACACAATATGCTCCTTGCTCTTGTGTTCCGTGGGACCAACCACTTTAGGCTTCTCCTTAGCCTTTAGTGTCGTTTGGCTCTTCTTCTTAGCCAATTTGGGGCACTTACTTTTATAGTGCTCATGTTCCCTACACTCAAAACAAATGATATGATTTTTATCTTTAATAATTGAAATCTTTATACCTTTGCTTGTAGGGTTGATGCTTGATCCTCCATTTGATTTTTCTTGCAATGTAGAGATGACATCATCTTCTATTTCTTCCTCTTCACTTGAGGATGTGGACTCTTGATAACCATGATTTTACTGCATTATTTTGATTCATATACGCATGGTTTGATGTTGATTTCATAGTTTAAATCATGGTTATATCACATCTTGTGCATAGTGTGTATTTTTAGACTTAATTGCAAATTATATTATTTTTGGTGTTATTTGATGCTAATATTTAATTCTTATTTTGCAGGCATCAAAGGATCTTAGATTTGGATCTATTTGGACCGAAATTGGGCTCGAATCGGAGTCCAAACAAGAAGATCAAGCTTTGAAGCATTATGGACCGTTCATCAAGAATAGGACAGATCTGAACCATCCGTTGAAGATCTGGCCGATCCAACCTAATGGGGAGCAGATCTAAGCCATTGATGAAGATCCAGAAGTTTTGATCCAGATTTGAGTTCATCCAGCCATTGATCCAGCCAGATTAATCTGCACCGTTCAATGATGACTGTGCAGATCCGGGCCATCCAGTGATGATCTGATCGATCCGACCTACGGAAGAGTAGATCCAGACCCTAGATCAACATCAGTACCTTCAGATCGGATTTTGGGCAAACTTTCACCGTTGATTTAGCTCCAAATCAATCCCAGCCGTCCGTTCAGATCCAAATCTGATTCAAAACAGAAGCTACAGTACCCAGCTTCCTTCGTCGATCTCTCCACGCACAGCAGCTTCGTCCCGGTGGCATTTCTTCGGATTTCGACCCCTTTCCTTCTCCAATCCATTTCCCAAGCTTCAACCTCGGTGGATAATCTCTACAGCAGCTCATCCCGATCATTTGGAACCGTCGTTGGGTGTTCTCTCCGACGGAAATATGCTCTTGGATCTTCTATGTTTCAGCGCGATTTGGAGGTGTTCCTCCAAATCAGCGACTCCGATTCACATCAGCGACTATCGGCGGTGGTCCTCCGGTGTTCCTGAGCTCCATCCGACAGCATACCATCATCCGCAACTTCATCCCAGATCCAGAGCTCAGATTTGCAGATTTTCGGACCATTCTTGGGTTCGGGTTGTTTCCAGCGTGTCGGGGGTGGTCCGTCGGCACTTGTGAGTATTCCTCGAATTGATTTGCAGCTTAGAATCTCCACTGAGGTCCGAAATTGGGTGGTTTCGATTTTGGTACTCTTGTGTGACGGCAAGAGTATGAAGTTTGTGAGTTGATTGTGAGAGGATTGGTTTTTATTTCATTTTATTTCTTTTTCTTACTGTTCAACAGCTTAGAACAGATTTATTTTAATAGTTGTTATGTTTTAGCAAGTAGTTTAGCATTTCTTTACTTAATTGAAGCTTAGTTTAAGTCTTCTTTGAAGCTTGTTTAATTGATAAGTTGTAGGTTTCAAATTAGGGTTTAAATCATGCTTTAGATTAGATTTATTTCTGTCTTGTAATTTCATATGTAGTTTAAGTGTGGTGATGATTAAATTATAATGTAGGGTGACAATGCATTATGGTTTGATTGTTGGCACATAGGTAGGTTTTAGTTATGCTTTAGATTAATTTCTTTACTGCTGTGTTTTCCTTTGTAGATTTAGATTCAAGCTTAAATCCCCCCCAACTCCATTTTTATATCGAAAACCCCAAAAAATAGGAATAAAAGACAATCCTAAATTACATTCTACCGTTGGTTCCTCGGATCGATCCTGGGCTCGTTACTACAACATTATTGTTTAATTAAGGGGTTCAGTGAAATATACATTTTATTAATTTGATAAGCCTATTTGTGACATTTAATATAGATTTTAGGCCTTATCAACTCTTCCACTTCTTCATCTCTTGAGGATGTAGAAGATCTCTCCTCTTCCACCTCTTCCTTCTCTTTCTCTTCCTCCTCTTCCTTTTCCTCCTCGAATGTTGATCTCTCGTCAACATCGGATTGCATCTTTTCTTCCTCCTCTTCTTCGGATGTTGATCTCGTGTCAACATTGGATTGGTCCTTCTCTTCTTGGACCAATGAGCCCTTCTCCTTGGGCTCTTCCACTCCTTGAACTTGTGTAGGGTCTTCATGATAGGCAATGATCTTTTTCCAAATATCACTTGCATTTGTGGTTTCACCTACACTCAACAAAATATTAGAAGGTAGTAAATTATGCAAAATTCTCGTTACCTCCTTATCCATCTCCGATTGCTCTCGTTGCTCTTCGGTCCAATGCCGAGGTCGGAGGCGTTTACCCTTCTTGTCCGTAGGAGCTTCAAATGGGTCACTCAAGATAACCCATTGGTTCCAATCCATTTGGAACTATGTCTCCAGCCGATTCCTCTAAAAGGCGAAGTCTTCCTTGTCGTATGGCGGAGGAATCCGGATGTCCCATCCAAGTGGACCTCCCAAGTCCATCTTCTTCTTCCTCTAGCTTCTTGCTCTCTTGGCGGTTAGTCCGTAGAAGAGCGACCTCACTCTGATACCAATTGTTGGGACCTTGATGTCCGCTAGAGGGGGGGTGAATAACATCTCATCGCGTGTTCGTCGGTTGTGTCTTGATGATATGCAGCGGAATACAAAGACAAAAACAATCAATGCTAACACCTAGGGTTTACTTGGTATCCACCTCAAGATGAGGTGACTAATCCAAGGATCCACACGACATACTCACTCCACTATAAAAACCTCCTTCTCGGTCGCAGCCGGAGACGAAGAAGCCTCGTACAACACTCACATACAACACAACACAAATACAACAAGAGGAAACAAAAATACAACGCAACACACTCCTCTTCTTGCTTACTTGTGCTTGTCGTCGCCTCTTGAACCTTGGAGAACCTCCCCAAGTTCCTTCAAGAACTAACGTGAGTAGATCGGAGAAGCTCGCTGTGAATCGCTGAAGAACGGCGCAAAAGATCGCAAGAGATCTGCTGAGAAAAAGCTCTGCCTGGGCTTTATACAGTAGCTCCAATCGATCGAATTCATCCTCAATTGATTGCCACGTCACATCCAGACAATCCCAGCCGTCCATCGCCTGCAACCTGCGCAACGGTCACTTCCCAATCGATCAACCGATAGATTGGGACTGCCTGAATCGATCGGCCGATCGATTCAGAGCCTTTCTGTGCTCTCGCGTCCGCGCGAGAACTTCTGCTGCCCAATCGATCGACCGATCGATTGGCAGCTCCCAATCGATCGCCTGATCGATTGGGAGAGCTTCTGTGCTCGCGATTTCCTGACCCCAATTGATTGGCCGATCGATTGGGTCATTCAACAATCACAGCACACTCCAATCGATCGGTTGATCGATTGGAGTCTATTCAATCGATCGTCCGATCGATTGAACACCCTGGACTTGACTCAAACTCAAGTCCAACTTCCCAAACTCAACTCTCGGTCAACCGTGACCTATTGGGTTTGCACACCTAGCATTTGGCTACTCCCGACCAACCTCGAACTAGCCTTCTAGCCTCCTCCATCAGCCTTGCGTCCCTCTGATATCTTCGCATCCTTCACTCCTTGCCTTCTGGAGCTTCCATCGGCCTCATCCTTGTTGTCGGGTTCTCCTCGCCAAGTCACATTAGGACTTACCGTGCCAAGACCACATGCTTGGACTTGCAACCTTTGCCAAAATCACACTTGGACTTTCCAATTGCCTAGCTCCTCACCAGGACTTTCCTTTTGCCAAGATCACACTTGAACTTTCCAGTTGTCTGGCTCCTCACCAGGACTTTCACCACCAAGTCTGGTCAACACTAACATACTTGGATTTTCACTCTTGCCAACCTTCCTATTGGACTTACCTTTGCCTAATCTCCAATTAGGACTTTCCCCGTCAAGTCTCCTGTCAACCTTGACCTACTTGACTTCTCTCTTGCCTAACTTCTAGTTAGGACTTTCCCAGATGCCTAAACTCCAATTAGGACTTTCCCATTGCCTAAACTCCAGTTAGGACTTCTCCACTGCCTAACCTCCAGTTAGGACTTCACCACTGCCTACCCTCTAGTTAGGACTTCACCATTGCCTAATGTCCAGTTAGGACTTCACCACTGCCTAACCTCTCGTTAGGACTTCCCCAGTCAAGTCTTCTGTCATCCCTGACCTACTTGACTTGTTTTCTTCTCAATCTAGTCAACTCTTTGACCATCTCCACAACCGGAAGATTTCCCTAGCAATCTCCATATATTGTCAAACATCAAAACTCAAGTCTCGACTCAAGCTTGACTCAACTCAAGCTTAGTCAAACTGGTCAAACTTGACCTAGGAAAATTACCTCAACAAAGAGGACATTTGCTGATGGACGTCACTGATCCGGGATTAGGGAGGAGGTGAGCCATTAAAAGGACATTTGCTAATGGACACCACTAATCCAAGATTAGAGGGTTGTTAGCTCCTGAACGAGGGAGAGTGAGCCCTTAAGAGGACATTTGCTGATGGACACAACTGATCCAGAATCAGTTTCTTGCTCCCAATCGGAGGAGAGTGAACCCTTAAGAGGACATTTGCTAATGGACGCCACTAGTCCTGAATTAGGGAGGAGGGTAAGCCTTTAAGAGGGCATTTGCTAATGAACACCACTAATTCAGGATCAAGGGGTTGCTCGCTCCTGATCGAGGGAGGGTGAGCTCTTAAGAGGACATTTGCTGATAGACGTTGCTGATATGGGATCAAGGGGTTGCTTGCTTCCGATCGAGGGAGGGTAAGCCCTTAAAAGGATATTTGATGATGAACACTACTGATTCGGGATCAAGGGGTTTCTAGGTCCTGATCGGGGTGGGTAAGCCTTAAGAGGACATTTGTTGATGGATGCCACTAATCCAAGATCAAGGGACTTCTTGCTCCCAATCGAGGGAGGGTGAGCCCTTGAGAAGACATTTGTTGATGGATTCCACTGATCCTGGATTAGGGGGTTGCTTGCTCCCAATTGAGGGAGGGTGAGTCCTTAAGAGGATATTTACTAACAAACGCTACTAATCCTGGATCAAGGGGTTGCTTTCTCCTTATCAGAGCTGCATGTGCCCTTAAGAGGACCTTTGCTGATGAATGTCACTGATCCAAGATCAGGGGTTGCTTGCTCCCGATCGGAGGATGGTGGACCCTTAAGAGGATATTCTTTGATGGACGCCACTAATCTAGGATTAGGGGTATGCTGGTCCCGATTGAGGGAGGGTGGGCCGTTAAGAGGATATTTGCTTATGGACGCCATTGATCCGGGATCAGGGGAATTTCCAAATTCCGGAGGGGGAAGCGTCAATCGAACAAAGCCTATTTATTGATCAAAAGAGAGTACGTACAAGATTACGTACAAAGTATTCAAAACATAGCAAAATAGTACATAAAAGATATTTTTAGCTCCTATAAGGTTGTAAGTGGTCGGCGCTCCATGGTTGATCCAGTTCTTTCCCTTTGGGATTCTGAAGGTAATAAGCTCCTAAACTTAGCTTGCACATGATCCGATAAGGTCCTTACCATTGTGGTTATAGCTTACCAACATTCTCGATCGGTTTGAGTTTTCGCCATACAAGATCATCGACTTGGAATGCTCAGGGAATAACTCTCTTGTTATAAGTTTGGTGCATCCTTTGCCAGTATGACATGAGTTGAGCGGTGGTCTTTTCTCTGATTTTAGTGATGAGATCATGATCAAGAAGCCTAAGGTCAGTGTTGTCTTCGTCCTAGAGGGTTCACTTGGTAGATTCTTCACCAACTTCGACTGGGACAACAGCCTCACCTCCGTAGACCAAGTGATGGAGTCTGACCGATACTTTCTCTATGAGTGGTTCGGTAGGTTCAAAGGATGCTCGGCAATTCCTCCATCTAACTACCTTTTACATGATCCAGCTTGATCTTGAGTCCAATAATTTCGTGATTGACTACTTCAACTTGCCCATTTCTTTGTGGGTAGGTTACTAATGTAAAGGCTTGTTGAATGTCTATCCATTCACACCATTCTCTGAGCTTGTGATCTTGAAACTACCAACCATTCTCAGAGACAAATTTATACAAAATGTCAAATCAGCAAACAATATTTTTTCATAAGAACTTCATCACAGCTTCTCAATTATTTGAGCCAAGGCCTTTGCCACAACCCATTTGTAGAAATAATCGATAATAACCAAAAGAAACTTCTTCTGTTAAAGCCTGAATGGGAAAGATCTCACAATATCGATCTTCCATTGATCGAAGAGATAGGAGACTATTAAAGTTTTGAGAAGCTCGGTTAGATGATGGGAGAAATGCTGATGTTTTTGATAATGAATACAAATGGTCATGAACCTAGCAACATCAGCTTGTAAAGTTGGTCAAAAGTAACCAACCAATATAATCTTCCTAGCGAATGTCCGACCCCCGCTGTGATTTCTGCATATGCATTCGTGAATTTCTCATATGACATAATCAATATCATCATATCCAAGGCATTTAAGAAGGGGGCATGAGATGACTCATTTATATAGATGATCACCAATTGGGGTAAACCGACTCGGCCTTCTCTTAAGTATCCAAGCTTGCTCAAAGTTGGAGGGCAACATTCCATGTTGAAGGAAATAAATAAAGGGCATCCTCTAGTTAACAGGCTCATTCTGATCAAATTCTCGATCAATTAGAGAAATAAACAAGGTCTGTGTGACAAAATCTTCCAAGGTCCAATTAGCCAATGTGCTTGTCATTTTAACCAGCTCATTGGCTTAGAGATTGTCCATCATGGGGGTCTTTTGGAGGACAAGTTCATGGCAGTCTGCCTTGAGTTGAGAGAAGTCCTCAGCAAAACGCTTCAGCCACTCATTCTTTATTTTGAAGCCTCCTTCTATCTGCTAAGAGGCCAATTGTAAATTAGAATGAATAATAATTTGAGAGGTGTCGACACATTTGGCAGCTTGAAAACCAACAAGTAGAGTTTTTATATTCAACCTCATTATTAGAGACTCAAAAATTAAGATGAATAGACAGTTGAAGTACATGCTCTTGGGCAAAGATCAACAATATTCCCACTCTGTTTCCCTGTCTGGTAGAAGACTCATCCACATATATTTTCCACATTCCCTCTTAGTCGGGATTGGCTGCTTCAGTCATTAAATCAAGTAAACCTTATGCTTTGATGGCCATTTGAGGCTAATATTGAATATTATATTCACTGAGCTTTGTCATCCATTTAATCAGTTAACCTAAAACTTTTGGATTGGTTAACATACGTCCTAAATTGTTGTTGGTGAGGATGGTGATTAGATAAGATAAAAAAATTAACCGTCAAGTGGTCAGGACCAATCTGAACTCCAGCTTCTCAAGGGTAGTATATTTACTTTCTGCATATTTTATAAATGACTGAAAAAATAAATAGAACATTGTATGTTAGCCTCCTCCCTTAATAGGGCAGAGTCGACTACCCCTTCTCAAGGGTAGTATATTTATTTTTTGCATCTTTTATAAATGACTGAAAAAAATAAATAGAACATTGTATGTTAGCCTCCTCCCTTAATAGGGCAGAGTCGACTGCCCCTTCCACAGCTCATAAGTATAATAATAGTCTCTCTCCCACAACGAGCTTGAAAAGAAGAGGCAGATGAGATAAATATTCTTTGAGCTCGATGAAGGCTTGGTTGCAGCTTTCATTCCATTCAAATTTGGAAGTCCTGCGAAGTACTTTAAAGAACGGCAAGATCCAATCAATCGACCGAGAGATAAAATGTGAGAGGGTTGTCATACAACTGACCAGCCTCTGTGCTTCCTAAGGTTACATGGAAGGTCATATTTTTAAATGCTTGTACTTTTCTATGTTAGATTTAATCTCTCGTTCGGTAACTACATAACCAAGGAACCACCCACTTTTAACTCCGAAGAGACACTTGCTTGAGTTCAATTTGAGTCCATATTGTCTTGAGTGTTGCATGTCTCTTCTACATCGGACATTAAATCTTCAGCCTGCCCGATCTTGATGAGAAAATCATCAACATAAATTTCAATATTTCTTCCAATATGTTACTTGAACACTTGATCCATTAGTCGTTGGTAAGTAGCTTCTACATTCTTTAGTTCGAATAACATAATTTTATAACAAAAGGTCTCATTTGAAGTGATAAAACTGATATTTTCTTGATCCTTCGACGCCATAGAACTTGATGATAGCCTTGATAGTTATCCAGCATACAAATAAACTTCATCCCGAAGTGGAGTTCACTAATTGATGGATGCGAGAAAGGAGATAGCAATCCTTAGGGCATGCTTTGTTGAGATCCCGGAAATCAATACAGACTCACCACTTGTCACTCGATTTGGGTACTATGACTACGTTGGCGAGCTAGGTCGGAAATGTACTTCCCAAATATGTCCAACTTCCAAGAGATTGTTGATCTTTACTCGGATGATTTTATTTTAATCAGATCCAAAGTTCATCTTCTTTTGTTTGACCGATCGAGAGTTAGGGAATATATTGAGGTGATGCATCATTATAGTTGGAGAGACGTCAGTAATTTCTTGAGCCGACCAGACTAAGACATCATGATTTTTAGATAGACAAGCCACCAACTTTTGTTTAAGTTCTGGATGGAGATTGGCTTCGACCCGAGTGGTCTCATTTGCTCGTTCAGGATGAATTTGAACTTCCTCTTGTTCATTTGATGGTTGGTCTATTAGGGCATCATTAGCAACTTGTAGTGTTCTTGAGTTCTTTTGGCTTTGTGAGAGTCCGTTCTGGTAAAATCCACATAACACTTCCTAGCAGTTAACTGGTCTCCCTTTACTTCCTTGACTTTGTCTTCTATAGGGAACTTTATTATCTAATGGCACGTAGAAATCATTGCTTGAAAAGCACTTAGCGCCGGTCTTCCCAAGATGACATTGTAAGCTGAGATTGTATACACCACAATGAAAGGCGTCCATCGAATTCTCTCCAAAGGTTCTTCCCCTAAGATTAGGGAAAGATTTATTTGTTTGAGCAGCTGTACTTAATGTCCAGTAAACCCGAAAAAGGTGTCCATGGGCTGAAGTTTTGCATTATTGATTTGCATCTGGTCTAGGGATTTTCTAATTATAATATTGATCGAGCTACCTGTATCCACAAAAACCCTTTCCACATCATAATTAGATATCAGGGTGTGAATTACCAGGGCATCTTTATGAGGAGTTTCTAATCCTCATAAATCTTCAGGCTCAAAACTTATGGGTGGTCCAACTCTCTTTTCTTGACTAGTACCAAGTGCATAATTTTTCAACCATCGACAATGAGTCTTTCGGGCTCGGTTGCAATCTCCATCTGTTGGACCTCCATATATCATGCCAATAGTCCCTCTTGAAGGAACTTTGGCCTTGCCTTTGTCTTTTCCTTTGTCTTTATCAGCCTCCCATTGCGGTGAAGATATGTCTCTGGCTTGTCGAGGGGGCGTTCGAGTGCATTGATCCAACCAATATAGTTCATAATTATGGTGAGTGGTTCAAGGAGGAGTGCAATGAGAAGCTCCCAGAGACAAGAGCCTTTGATCTGGTGGGCGTCGATCGGCACCTCATCGAAGTTGTTCAGCATAGTTATAACAATCTTGGTGGTGTAACCCCTTGTTTGGTGACAGGCACAAAAATGGTCCATCATTTTAGGAAATCACCGACCTAACCCCTCAGCCGGATTTGGAACAGATTTTATTGTCTAGACTGCTCTTTCTCCTTATGAGTCATTGACTGGTGATATGTTGACCGCAATTCCTTATGTTGTAAGGGAGGAGGGGCCTTGCATTCAAAATGAACAGATGGTTTGGTCTAGGTGCCAATGTCTTTTCTCCGAGAAAATTGAACTTCTTCCATATAAACATACTTGACCAATTAGCCAAGCAAGTTATTAAAATTGGTCATGGTAAGCTCTGCGAGAAAGCACTCACTAGTATATCAGAGGTAGCTGAAGGAACATCTTGAGTCACCCGATTAAATCGCTGAATGCAATCTTTCAAATTCTCCTTAGGCTTCTGTTTAAGAGCAAATAAGTTTAGTGAAGTCTTATGATATCTTCTACTACTAACAAAGTGGTGCAAAAATACTATTTTGAAGTCCCCGAATGACCGAATTGATGATGCAAGAAGCCGATTGAATCATCTTTACACCAAACCCAAGAGTGTATTAAGGAACTTTCGATATTTAATGCCATTAGAATATTGGTGTAGCAGCGCAACATTCTCAAATTTGCATAAATGATCTTTCGGATATGTGGTGTTATTATATTCTCTGATCGCCAACACTCAAAAAAGAATACTTTTGGAGAAGGGATTGTCTTTTGGGTCTCTCGACCTGCTAGCCACTGGCGCTTTACCTCGAGAGGGATCTCGGGAGAATGTCTCTCCGGCTGATGATTCTATAGAGGGTTCCCACCAAAAGGTTATTCCTACTCGAGCAGGAGTAGTTATGCTTGAGGTGTCTCAGTCGGCCGCGTTTGTTGTCGTTGAGATACTGGAGGTGCCTCAGTCGAGGCAAAAGGTATATATGAGGGAGAAAGATTCACTATTGGAGGTTCTTGTGGACTCACCATTGGTTGTGGATTCACCGTTGGAGGTTGTTGCCATGATATTTGTTGTTGCTCCAGCTCCTCATTTTGCAACAGCTACAATTCTGTCGAACTCATCTTGCATTATAGTGATGGTGGTCGGCTTCCAGAGTAATCCATCTCAACGTCTCTATTCAAGACTTAAGATTCTCATAGACGGCGCTAATTTATTCCTATCCAGAGATCTTTGAAGGATGAGTCATCGGTTAGTTAGAGAGGGTGTTGACGAATTTGCTGAAGGGGGGAAAGAATCCTCCAATGTTGCCACCCTAAAAGAGAACAAAAAAGGGAGGAGCAGAGAGTGAGAATAGCGGTCGATTGCCCAACGATTCCACTCCGATGATCAAGAAAGTTTTCGGCGAGAAAGATGGAGCTAAATAGAAGAAGATGAACATTAGAAGATTAGATGTCCCTTAGCTTTATCTGCTATTGCAGACCACTTTTTATAACAACGCCATTGAATCTCTCTTACATCTGCATTAATGGTACGTTACTCATATCCGCATTAGTGGCACGTTACTCATATTCACAATAATGGTGTATTATTCATATTCACACTAATGACACATTAATTGCAGTAGGGACATGTATCATAATGTGGTGGAGGGTGTCCCCTTGGATGGGTCTAGTGGTTAGCGCATGAGGTGTTACCACCATGAGGTATGAGATTCGAATCTCGACAAAGTCGAGGTAAATGCATCCCTTATGTGCTAGTCACTATTCCAAAGGCTAGTAGCCGCCCGTGATTTATCTCCTCCGTGTTGGCTCTGGGACGGGTTGGCCGGGGCGCTAGGGGTGAGCGTATTCGCCTTTTTTGCGACTAATGTGGTGGAGGGTGTCCCATCGTATCCACTATCGTAACGATTTGTATCATTTGGATCATTAAGGCATATCCAATTGGTCTAAGGGGTGTGCCTCCGGTCGGCTTGACCATATGCCCCTGATCGGATTGACCATTTGTCTAGTTGGCTTGACCATATGTTAGGTCGGCTATACCATCCAAGACCAGAGCCCAATGAGAGATGAAGTATAAGGGGAACAAGCCTAATCAGGGTATGGGAATTTACTCAAGGATAAGTAAATTTGACTGAGAAGTATGGAGAGCGCCTAATCGAAAAAAGTAGAGAACCTCGATCAGGTGAAAGCGCATAACATCCGATCGGGGTCTCTCGTGGTTAACTGAATGTTTAGCTCTCTCCCAATTACAACCGACCGGGAGATGCAAATGTTAGTATTAGACCTAGTACCAATTATGAAAAGATTGACAAGGGCACTTTTTGTATCATATTTCACTTATTAATAAAAGGCAAAGTTGGTTATTATATTTACTTCAGTTTAATGCCGAATGAATAAGTATAATAATGTCCAAGGGTAGTAGGTTCTAGTCTACAATATATCAATTAGTTGAATTGATAGTGGGATGTTGTGGATATATAGAACACTACTCTTAACTATTCCTAGTCAAGCATTAATATACAAGGACAATATTAATGCGTTAAGACTAGCATGTAGGTCAACGGATGACTTAATCTCACAAGTCATGGATATAAGATATCAGGTTGACACATAGGTATATATTAGAGAATATATACTAAATGACCCGCCATGAGAATGTTTCATAGATCGTTATATGAGTATCATAAGCATTCTTATGTGACTATTAGTATGAATAGTCCTTAGACCTGAAGTCACTACAGTTCCCTACATAAGAAGTTGTATATTTTGGTATCGACAAACGTCACATATAATAAGGTGGACCATAAAGTCGATCATTGGGTATGGAATAAGTTATGCGGAGGGATGTAAGTGATATCTATCCCTTCTATATGACGGAAGTAATATCTGTGAGCCCCTTGATTAGTAGGACACAAGAATGCATGGTCATGCTTAAATAAATCAATATACGCTATTGAACTTATTTAATTGAGTGTGTCTACTTAGAGATCAAGAAACACAAAAAGATGATGACATGGTCTATGCCTCATTGATCAATCTAGATATCAATGATAGAAGGATTAAGTCATATAAGATGATAGACACAAAAAAGATTAGGTCGGATCTCGATATTCTCGTCACTTGGGTAGCAATGATGTCTTGCTAGATGTCACTCATTGTTTATGTATCTAAAATAATTTTAAAAACATCGTCAACGTTACGAGAACCTATTGGGTCACACACAAAGAACAAGTTGATTTGGAGATAGGTTCATATGATGGATCATTAGATTAAGTCTAATTCAAATTGGACTCATTAAGTTAGACTCAATTGGATCCAACTATTGGATTGAGTCCAATTCGAATTAGACTCATTGAGTTAATTTGGATTGATGATTAATGAGTTAGACTCATTGATTGATTTGATGTATTTGAATTCATGAAGGAAGAGGAGTGTTCAATTTAGAATTGATCATGAATGGATGAAGAGTAGTCAATTTTGAATTGCTCATGTATTGGATGTATTGGATGGAGGCAAATATTAATGTCAATTAAGACATTTGACATTAAGACAATTTCATGAATGAGTACAAAAGGGGTTTTGGATTAATTTTCATGAGGAGAATTTTGTTCTTGCTCTTCTTTTTCCTCTCTTCCTTCTCTTGGCCGAAACCTCCCAGTGTGGTTGCTAGCACAACTTTAGGTGGTTTTTATTCTCCACTTCTTGAGTTCATGAAATGGACGGAAAAGGGGTTTTGGATATTAATGTCAATTAATATTAATGTTAATTAAGGCTTGTTCATGTGGATACCGAAAGAGGCACGAACGTTTGATCGTGCTAAGATCCTAGCTGTCAAGAGTTCGTGTTCACGCACCAAAGGTATAACTCCCTTTAACAAATATTTAGTATATGATTTTCTTTCGCATGGATCTTCTAAAAAGGAACTTATTTTTTCACTGCTCTTTCTACATGTTTAGCGTTATAGTTTCTTACAGCGAATAGTCGTCCTGACAGATGCTCTCCTCGACTTAGCTTCTCGTGACTTTGATCTCCACCTAAGCATGACTTTGACCTTCGGGGAAATGTGGAAGCTCCTCATATTCACCACATCAATCTACATGCATAAAAACCATCACTCTTTGGTCTTTTAGTATTATGTTTTGTTTTCTATGAGACACATATTGAGGAGGGAAAGGAATCAACGTGGAAAATAAATCCTTGAAGCGGAGGAAGAGCAAGGAAAAGGAAAAGAAGAGGAGAAAAAAATCCACAGGGAGAAAGAGGAAAAGGAAGGGAAAAGTAAAAAAATCAACGAAGTCCACACTAGCGCATGAGACAACATAGGGCCGCCCTTGCGGTGTCGTGCAGGCGGCTGCTTACTGTCACCTGTACGGAAGGTGGGTTGTCGAGTGAGCCGGATGAGTGGTGCCACTTGAACGAGGCGGCCTCGGCCTTCGCTCGATGTCACCTCGCGCAGCGGTTGCTCGGTGCTACTCATGTTGGAAGCGGGTGGCCACATGGTGCCGCCGCACAAGGTGACCAAGTGGTGTCGTCCACGCGAGGCAACCTAGGCCATCGCGCGATATCACCTCGTGCAGTCACGTGGTACCTACCTATGCGATACACAACGGCCTCGCGGGGTGTTGCTGTCTGTAAGGCACGACCGCCTCACGCAATCGCACGGTGCTGCCATGTGCGAGGCGTGCTCGCCTCGTGCGGTTGTGTGGTGTCGCCCTGCCCTAGGCACAACCGCCTTATGGGATCCATGGTTGGCAATGGAGATGTGGCAAAGGAAGAGGGAAAAGAATATTTTTTTTGTCCTTTTTGGGCAAACAGAAAAAACCTAAAAATGATCCACTGATATATTTAGGAATCCATCTGTCCATTATTTGATAACAAATAAATAGTGGAAAGGAAGTGTAATCTATCCTTTCTCATGTAGTAAATAATAAAAGACTTTCCCTACGGACAACTTTTCTCAATTTTTAAATTTGCCCTCCCAACTTAATTGGACATTTTGAAAAATGAACATTTGGAATGACGTCAACTCCCAAACATTTTTTTTTATATATAACTCAGGTGTCTAGTTCTTACAATCCAATTGATCTTGGAGGCGATCAACCCGACCCCATGAAAATTTTCTACCAGTCTCCAGGATAAATCATGGAAGCGCTATACCAAGTCATCGACAATGTACCCCCGCGATCTTCGTCATCCCTAAGACTGTTAAACACTGAATCAATAATTTGCTTATGAATGCAAGCTCATAGGCTTTTTCCACCCATGAGTACTTCGGGCCACTGCCGCCCAATCTAAGTTTTTCTACTAAATTCAGTATCAACACATTTTCAACAAAGAATTGAACCGTGATACTCTCTTTATCTCCGCTATGTCTTAACCGCTACGCTGTGCTCGTGGGGATACTCTCAAACATATTTTGAATGTCATTGTTGTGCCCGTGGGGGCACTCTCAAACATATTTTGAATGTCATTGATGTAGTGATTCTCGATGTCCAAAAGTCATACAAGTGGAGGTTTTCTTATTGGCCAATGTTGTGATTTACTTTAATAGTAGACACAAAAAAAAATTAAAATTTTCCCCCTTTTTTTCTATAATTTCTTTCTATAATCATGAGAGATAATTCTTCTAGTTTGCTAAGAATTGGCCTATCAAGTGGCATATTTATAAAATTAAGAAATAATCGAATTTAAGATCGAGGACTTACCTTCCCATGTGATGACTAACTTCAATTTTCTTATTTACTCCCTTCCAATAGTTTAGGATAGTCATGGAAGACCGCTAAAATTTGAAAATTTCATCTTTCATAGAATTTTAGTGCCGCTAAAACCTAGTTGATTATGAAAATTTGAAACCATCTAACATTCTAAAATTAAGATTGTTATTAAAATTGAACCTAAATTATTTATAATTGGAAGAGAAAAAAAAAAGTGATGGTATGACAAAACTTTCTATGCTCTAGGAACATTTTAGGGGGTTCATTTGTGAGATTTGGATTATTTGGGTGTCTGTAGCATTTTTGTCAAAACTAGTGCATGTATCTAAACTAGCCTAAATTGGCAAGAAAAATATAGAACAAATCCAAAAGGTCCAAAGGAGACGGTAAGATGAAACTTGGGCAATTTAAAGTATTTTATATAGTAATTTTAAAGTATTTAGTAGTTTTTACCAGAACTGCTGCATGGACCTAAACTTGTTTACATTAGTAAACAAAAGAATTCATTTGTGAAATTTATATCACATTTCAACAACCAAATGAAGTCTTATGTAGACCAAAAATATCAATTTTTCTCGTCCATGAACAAAACTAAAATAACCCACACTCCATCATTATTTCCTACCAATTTTATATATTAAAAATAATTATCCTTTTCAACTTCATTCAATGAAAATCCATTTTAACAAGAAAAAGTAATTTCGATGAAACCGCAAACATCAATCCACATTTTTGTAATTTTTGCATCCAGGAAAAACTGCACGCTATAACAGAGCAGCTAGTCAATTGTTTTGAGCATATAAAAATAAGTAGTTTGAAAAGGTAATAAACTCCACTGACCCTAATAAGGCAATAATGGAAAATGCAGCAAAGTTTAACGGAAAAGCACACTCATTCAGCCTCATGTTCAGCTAAGTCACCTCAAATGGGAACGAGGGACATTTTATCACACAAATTACTTGATAATAGAGTCGTGTTAGGCATGTCCTGACCAATTATTTATTCGCGTAGTACCATTACTAGAGTACAGAACCACCACAGCCGGATGAGTGGAACAGCTTCACTTAGTTTTGGCAATATGACGGATAAGGTCAATGACGCGTGTGCTGCAAAGAAAAATAGATTAAAAAAAAAAAATTACTGCCCAAAACTTTTAACAAACCACCCGAAACTTCAATGAACAGGTGGGTGAAGTGCATTGAGGATGATGAAGTAATTACCTGTAGCCCCACTCATTGTCATACCAAGATACAACTTTGACAAAGTTGTCGTTCAGAGCAATACCTGCCTTTGCATCAAAAATGCTTGACCTAAAAGTTCAATTGCGATAATAAAATTATTAGTTTATAGCAAGCATATGCGAATTTCATGAGGAAATGCCAACGTAACCAACCACCATCTGGATAAATTTCCATATGTATATAGATAACGCAATGAAGTACCTGCTATCGCCCAAAAAGTCAGTGGAGACCAAATCCTCTTCCACGTAACCCAAGATGCCCTTCAGCTTTCCCTCTGATTCTTCCCTGTTTGCAATAGTTGTAAGTGTTAGTCAACGGACCTTCATGAATACATGCAACTGCAGCAAAATTATAAGTGTCGCATGAAACATAAAAGACTCGTGTTACTCGAGTCATGTCATTTTGTATCCATAAAAATCCCTATAACGGCACGGCGGTTGGGCTTCTTGATGCATCTCCCCCCAACATAAAGATTCATTCTCATATGTGATCAAATCACAGATTGACCCGTATGACACAGCAAAAGCATGTTAAATATGTGAATATATGCATGCATAAATATTTAAAAATGACAGTTGATTTTATGAATTAAACTCCATGTTCTATACATGTTCGGATGTAACTTAAAAAGAAAAGGAGCAATCTCACCATCTGACCAGACAAGTAATTGCAGCTGGTGACGAGAATGTACTTACTTGATGGCAGCCTTTATCTGCTCATAAGAAGCAGCTTTCTCGAGCCTGACAGTGAGATCCACAACAGACACATCTACAGTTGGAACGCGGAAAGCCATACCAGTCAACTTTCCATTCAAAGCAGGTAGCACTTTTCCTACAGCCTGTGAATAGTGAATTGAAGAACACATTATATTTAACAAACCAAACAAAGAAGTTAATTCAAACTTCAGACAATACAAAGATTTAAATATAGACAAATTATATCAATATTCAGCACAAGAAGCAATCAATGAGTTGTATATTTAACCTCTATAAAATAGTAAACAACATAACAAGAAATATTCATGAGTATGTCCATATTCAAGTAGCACTGCTCTTGAGCATGTTAAAATGCAGGCAATAAAATAACAATAAAATAACAAGGTTAATACTTAATTAGTAATGTTTTTAAAACTACTACATCTCAAAAAAACATTCGATCTAAGATATCTACATCTGTGGATGTGAATTAACATTAAACACCCCTACCTGGTTATAAGTGCAGCACAGAACAAGTGATTATCACAATTCTAAAAATCATTATCATAGATATAAATACATAAAAATTAGAAGTTAAGTAATTACAAGATATAATGATAATGACTTTTTCAAACAAGACCTGAGGGGTTGATACAGAAACAAGTATGCGGTAAATTAAAGAAGAATTTCATTGTTTGAGATTAGTAAATCACATAACCAAGAATAGATAGACCAAACAATAGCAATTAGATCCTAAAATACTCCCAGAAGACAAATGAACTGAAATTGATGGATCAGAAGAAGAATCTGAAATTAGACTTCAGAAGTAGCTGGAAAAGAGGCAACTGAAGTAGCTGGAAAAGGGTGTGAATTACTATAATACCATCACTACAATTTGCTGACAATCAAGGTAAACAAGGCAAGGGTAACACAATAATGCAACTTTGATTATACTAATATTGGAAAAATAGGAAGCACAAACAGGAAATAGATCAAAATTCTCAATCATAACAATCTAACAATAAATTATCTAAGAAACAAGCCACCAATAAGTTTTTTTTTTTTTTACCAAATTGCAGAGCCCAATGCATTAAGCAAGTGACATGTATAAAGTTTAGACACAACAGGAATTATCAGCAACAATGGCTAAGGCAACTGAATGGTAAATGAAGGCAATGTCTAACCCAACTTTAGTTGTGTGCTGAAAACCAAGAACCTAAGCAGAAGAGGGCTGGCAAAACCATCAACATAAATAAGAACACAAAAAAATGTGAAAATATATTAACAACAGAAGATAATAAGAAAAATGAAGCAGTCTGAAACCAGCTGTGGTCGCAGAACAAACTAAATGCACAATTTGAATCACCTGTGCGGACAAACCATAGTAAATCAAAAGCATGAACATGAAATTTATGGAGACAGCATAAAAAGTTTTGACGAGGATCAGTTTGATAAGTAACACCAAATTGAACTACGTATACAACATATTGTCCAACTTGCATTGTGTTTTTTAAGAAATGTTCTAACTGATGTTATTCTACCAAATCTTGTCATTGGAATAAATATCAAATATACAAGATCAGCGTCATAATTATTTGAGGCGTGAGGCACCCAAAAGCGCATAGGGAGTCATATGCCTTGCCGAAGTAAGACACTTTGGGTATAAATTTTTATAATTCAAACATATATAGGGAATTTCTACCAAAATATTTCACTAACAAAATTCAAAGATTTCACAAACTATTAAACAATAATATAAATATAAAATTCACTAACATTCAAATATTGAAATAGTTTATCTTCATAATCAAAAAATTAAATTTCAAATTAAAGAAAAATCAAAATCAATGGAATGAAAATTCTAAACTAAAATACAATTTGAATTTGTGAGAAACGAAAATACAGAATCATTATAATGTAAATTCTAGGAGAGCAAAAAACAAAACCAATAAGAGACCATATGAACTTAAATTTGTGAGGAAAAAAACATGTTACAACGAAACAAAAGGAGAAAAACAAGAAAGTGTAACCAAATCTTTATAATGTTGATGTTATAAGCAAGAGAAGAGTTCACATTTGACAAGGGAGTGGAGGGGAGGTTGATGCTTATTTTTTAGGGGAGAGGAAGAGTCGTAATCGAAAACATCAGTGGAATAAATTTGTAAGAGACTAAGGGAAGTTGATGTTCATTTTCTAGGAGAGAGAAAGAGTCAAGCAAGAAAAATATGTCACGTGCATGCAAGTTAATGCAACATAATTAATTTAAAGGGTATTTAAAGATATGGGTTAAACTTTAAAAAAAAATTAAAACTTCAATAAAGCATGGAAAATCATACCTTAACCTCTCAAAAAAGGCATGCGCTTAAGCGTGCTTCATTCAAGCCTTGTGCCTAGGCGACATGTTGTGCAGCTGAGGCGCTAGGCACATGATGAGGTGCACGCCTTACCCAAGTAAGACACTTTGGGTTTAAATTTTTACAATTTAAACATATATAGGCTAACAAAATTCAAAATATTTCACAAACTATTAAACAATGATATAAGTATAAAATTCACTAACATTCAAATATTAAAATAGTTTATCTTCAAGACCAAAATTAAACTTCAAATTAAAGAAAAATCAAAAGCAATGGAATGAAAATTCTAAACTAATTTAGAATTTGAATTTGTGAGGAACTAAAAAATAGAATCAGTATAATGTAAAATCTAACTAATTTACAATTTGATTATGTGAGAGAAAAACAAAACCAATAAGAAAACTTATGATCTTAAATTTGTGAGTAAAAAAACATACCGTTATGACGAAATAAAAAGAGAAAAGCAAGAAAGTGTAGCCAAATCTAGAAAACCGATGTTGATGTTGTAGGCGAGACCAGAGTTCACGTTTGATAAGAGGGTGGAGGGGAGGGGAGGGGAGGGGAGGTTAATGCTCATTTTTGAGGGGAGAGGAAGAGTCATGCAGGAGAAAATCAGTGAAATAAGTTTGCAAGAGAATAAGGGAGGTTGATGTTCATTTTCTAGGGGAGACGAAGAGTCGAACAAAAAAAATGTGTTGTATGCATGCAAGTAATGCAACCTAATTAATTTAAAGGGTATTTAAAAATATGGGTTGAACTTTAAGTGTGTCTTAACCTCTCAAAAGGCGTACGCTTAAGCATGCTTCATTCAAGTAATGCATCGAGGTGACTACCCATGCGCAAATGGCGCGCTTGGCCGCGCCTTGCGCCTAGGCACAGCCAGGTGTGCGCTTTACACAATTATGGTCAGCGTTCACTGAGTTGTTTACAAAATTTAACTGTACAGAGCCCTCCATTTTTCCTTCCAGTCTTGGGCTTGGCTAGGAGTGGTTGATGGTGTGACGGTGTCAATCCTAAGTTGCTGACAGTTTGATTGTATTTCAGCTGATGTCCTTATCATATGATAGTTCACAACTCATGACACGGGAACTTCTTTACGATTGAAATTTGACATCCAACGGAAGGAAAATGACATGCTTCCTTGAATAATAATTGTAAAAGTACGCCACACTTAAGTACCTTAGCTGCACCTGTGCTGCTGGGAATGATGTTAAAACTTGCAGCTCGTCCTCCCCTCCAATCCTTGCTAGACGGTCCATCAACAGTTTTTTGAGTGGCTGAAAGAAACTAAGTAGCTCAATTAACGTATCAACTATAAATGAAAAAGATTCATATAATTTTATATTTCAATATTTCATGGATCATCAAACAACATTACCAGTGATGGAATGCACAGTCGTCATCAAACCTTCAACAATTCCAAATTTGTCATGGATAACCTGTCATAGCAAAAAACTCCATCACACATTAATAATTTCAAAGCAAAACCAATTGTGGATTCTCATGCTTATCAGTTAGTCACCTTGGCAAGAGGAGCAAGGCAATTGGTGGTGCAACTAGCATTGGAGACGATGTCAATGTCAGATGTGTATGTATGTTCATTCACTCCCACCACAAACATGGGTGCATCCTTGCTTGGAGCAGAAATGATGACTTTCTTGGCACCACCCTGTTATCCAAAACAATAAACTTATGTTTTCAAGACATTAATAGTAATAGTTCCAGAGGATCTTCCATCAAATTCCTTGAAATTATTGAACCACAGCAATAATTTTATCAAAATCAGTTTGTTACCCTGTGAAAACTATAACATTTTGAGGAACATTGTCAGTATGAACCACTCCCCAATAATAAATATGATAAAAAAAAGGGAAAAAAACTAAATCTATAAATCAACCACATCTTTGGCACCAGAAATTACATAAATGCTTCAAAATGCTAAATGGAGGCAGGCCAATTATTTGACATCACCTTAATTATTTTTCAAAATGAATGCAATTCCATCCATTTAATTCATATCAAAGAGCAAAGCTTTAGGCAATTTCCTTGTCACTGGCAGTCAGTAGACAGGTATGCTATCCCACCAATTGTATAATGCTAGGAAAGTCTACATACAATTATGTAAGTTAAAATGAGGGTAGATAACATGAACTAGAATGAAGCTATTTGAGAAATGCTAGTTAAAAAAATGAACATATATGCTTCAAAATGCTAAATAGACACAGATCAATTCTTCGACATCACCTTAATCATTTTTCAAAAATCAATACAATTCCATCCATTCAATTCATATCAAAAGATCAAAGCATTAGGCAATTTCCTTGTCACTGGTAGTCAGTAAGCAGGTATGTTATCCCACCAATTGTGTAATGCTAGGAAAATCTACATATAATTATGTAAGTGTGCAAAAATGAGGCTAGATAACATGGAGTGGAATGAAGGAATTTGGGAAATACTAGTAAAAAAAAATGAACATTATTGGCAGGAAATTGCTCAATGTGTGTGTTACTAAATTGAATCAATCTCAATCAATCACTAGTATTAAGTAAACATAAATAACAAGATTAAGTATAAACAGCATAAACTATTCCTCATTCAATCAAATTGATCCCACTCATTCCAAAGCAAACTCAGATTAGTCTTCATCAGTTATAGATTCCAGCATCATAAAGCAACTTGGCATATGGTATCATCAACTACCTTCAAGTGAGCAGCAGCTTTGTCCTTGTCTGTAAAGACACCAGTAGACTCCACAACGAAGTCAGCTCCAGTCTCACCCCAAGGAATCTCCTCAGGATTCCTAAACACAACCACAATCTCAGTAAATAACACCAACCTAAATTTCAGTGACAACAGCAACTTCTTTCAAGCAGAGAATAGCATTTTAAACACCTGATGCCAAAGACAGTAACCTCTTTCTCTCCAAAGAGAAGGGTCTTGGAATCCTTCACTTTTATCTCGTGATGCTTCCATTGCCCATGCACAGTATCATATTTAAACATGTATGTCTACAAATATAACCGAGTTAGAAAGTCAGATCTAAGATACAGCTAAAGAAACATAGTATAAACTAAAATCATTAAAAATGTAATCCATAGAATCTACAGTTTGGATCTATATATGTAGCGACCATCCACTTCTAAATATTATATTTTGACGGAAGATAAATGAACAAAACACAATAGATATACAAATCAGACTAGTAAAGCCAAAAGAAAGCATTAACAAGCAACCGCATAGGTAGATCGACACGCTAAAGAGTACCATGTAATCGGTGGTAATGAATGGATCATTGACGGCAACGAGTTCCACATCCTCACTCTGGAGCGCGACTCTGGCGACCAATCGCCCAATCCTACCAAAACCTATAGCGAGCCAACAAAACAAAAGATAAACCCAACAGAAACCAAGATCGACAGTCGTAATTATAAAGACACTCCTGTGAAACAAAAAAGAAAGCCTACCATTGATGCCGATCTTGATCTTGGCTGCAAAAAGTCATACCAAACAAATGAAAGAAGAAACAAAAAAAAAAAAGAACAAAAAACAATTAAGGATAGTAGAGATGAACAGATATACCCATGGCGGCGAATGGACGCGGAAAATGATCTGATAAGAAAGAAGAATGAGTGGACGAAATGTAGCAGCTAGTGGGTGGAGTTTCCGCTGTATATAAAGAAGTCGGAGCAAAACACCATCGTCTAGGGTTTCTTCACCATCACCGCAGGAACTTTGTTAGTCAAACTGAACCGCCTACGTATCCGCAAGTAATTGGCTGCCAAGGGTTGGTGAGGATTGCTAGAGGACCATGATGTCGCTGACGAGGACATGCTGTTGACGATTGGATTAATTCGATCTTGCCAGTGCCAGCAGCATATTATCATAGGACACTAATTCATTATAATATTCATCATATTATTAAAAACAATATGAGTCTATTATCATATATTTATTATAACAATATATTTTTTTCATTCATATCTCTTTTAATATTAATACTTATTATTTATAGATTTCACCGTCCACTCACTCATCTCTTTTACTATTTTTTTAAATAATATTAAAAAATTTACAATTTTAAAAAAATAAAAAAAATTGAGAGAACACCTTTGAACACTCTCTCTCCTCTCTCTTATGAGTGGACATTATAATATTCACTCATAATGGAGAAGAGGTATTAAATGGATATTATAATGCTCATTTAACATCTCATTGAGGATGCTCTAATGGGATCCACTCGGGACATAGGGTCATCATCCAAGCGTGGAAAGTGAGAGCACTCTCTATACAAATGGATGGAAATTATCTTTGGTTGGAACTCAATTTAATATCAAATACATGATTCAATAGAATTAAAATTGTCAACTTGAGTTGGGTTCATCAGGTTGATCCGTCTTGCCAAACAATTTAAATTAAACAGGTTGGGTTCAAATCTTATCAACTCAAGCCCACCCACGAGCCAGCCCGCCTAGGCATGTAACTCGCGTGGGTCGCCCCGCGATGGGCTTGGATTGGCCCACGGGTTGAGATATATATATAAAATTACGTTTTATGTCAATTTATTATCTTTCTTTGTGATAATTTTGAAATAAAATAGTATTTTCTATTAAATATATGTACTTGTTTATGCCCCTTTATATTTAAAATATTTATTTCTAAATATATTTGATTGATGAAATCTTTCCAAAATAATATGTTGAAGATATTAAACTTATTTTTTTATAAAAAATGATGGGCTCACGGGTTAGCTCGCCTAACCCGCAACTCGCCTTTGATTGGGTTAGGTTAGAGATTTCTCAACTCACCAAGATGACGGGTCGACCTGCTCCGTCCCGCCAAATGGTTAACCCGCCACAGACCGACCCGCCTCGTCACGGATTGACCCGTCTGATAGCTCTAAATAGAATAAGGGCATCTTCAATAGCTCTAAATAATTTTTTTTAATAATTTCAATATGTCACACTAATATTATAATATTTGTTTTTAACCATAATATCATGATGCCGCAATAGGACATCCAGGTTATCACCCATGCACCCGCTATTCAAACTCCAACTACGGCATATTTGTAGGAATTTTTCCTCCAAATGGGGCACGTAACCAAAGGATGTTGGACTTGTAGACTGGCTGCCATGTGCGCTTCCCGATTTGCCCTGGTGGTCGGTGGAAAACTTCCATAGGGCTGGACCGATCATCCTAGAAATAGTCAATGGGGCTAATTGGGATTATCACTTTATTTTTTTAACCCTATGTGGTAAAGTTGATTCGCTCGGCCCCAGCTCCCCCGCCAACCCGTCCCTAGGCTAACACGGAGGAGGTAAATCACGGATGGCTACTAGCTATTAGTGCAAATGGCCAAGACACGGAGGAGGTCATGCTCGGTCACGCCAAATTTCGACCCCAAGATCTTATGTGGTAACACCTCATGTCTTAACCATCGCACCGCCCTGAGGGGACTTATTTTTTTAACCCTATGTTTCTAAGAGAGGTGAAGCCAATAATTAATAATGACATTTAATTACAAATGATTTTTAAAATAATTAAAAACATAAATTATTTTATAAAACATTTAATTATAATACTTTATTTCATAAGAGGGTTAAATGCTAAAATCTAGCGAATTAGAAATGGATTCTTTCTTAATTTTAGGATCATTATTAAAGATATTCAAATAATAACATATTTTATAAGTTAGTTATATTATTTTCTATTTATTTTCATATTTAATTTTTAAAAATTATCTCTCTATATTAATGATTAATTATATTTTTAAATAAATGTATTATTTAAACATTTATATTCATTTTCTAGCTACCCAATTCTGGCCATTGAGATTTACCTATTTCATAAATTATTAGTAATAATTTAAGTGTTTCTTTTAAAAATAAATATATTTGAGATAAGTTAAAAAAATATACAAGTAACTATAATTAAATTAAATTTTATAAATTAATAAATATTAAATGAAAATTATAACTTTAATAAAATGAAAATTATAAATTAAATTAAATTAAATTAAACATCATTAATTTATTGATTTATTAATTATAAATTAAAAATAAATTAAATTAAAGATATAATTAATTAAAATATAAAATAAAAATTATATAGCGATATTAAATAATAAATAATAAATAAATATATGTGATTTATAATGTAAGTCCACAAAAAAAAGTTGTATAGAGATTTTTTTTTGTTGTAGGGAGAATAAGAGATTTTTATACTTTAATATGGTATTGATGTGACATATTGGGAACTACAAAAAAAAATTATTGAAAGGTTTAACCATTGGAGATATCTTAAATGTACTTTTTTGTGATATAATTCATAACATATAATTGTATGATTTTATGTATATTACATCAATTTCGATACAAAAGGGTAGGTTTAAGTTTTCACTGTTGCTTTTAAACTATAAACCTCAAACTTTACCTCTACAATGGTTCAAATTTTTTTATTCAACTTTTTTTATTTTAAAACCCCTTACAAACCTTGCATTGGAGAGACAACAAAAAAAGGGAAATTAGCAGGTAGAATTGGAAATTAATCGAAAGGCCCATCATACAGACGTTCTAATTTTGATTGACCTTCCACTTATTCATCTCTTTTCACTTTTTTTTGCCCCTGGGTTATGGTGCAGTCGTAAGGGCGCTCAGTTGTCTCACATGCACTCACAGTTCGATTAATCATTTTTTTCTTTTCTCTTTTCTTTGCATTTAACTTTTCTCTTTTCCTCCCATTAAACTTTTCTTTTTCTCCTTTACATGCTCCATATAAGTTTAAACTTGAAACACATATGGAGAGTCCAAAATAAATAATGGATGATACATTTTAACTCCTTACAATTTCAGAAATCCTTGGACTTGAAAATAAGTATAATCTGAACTCTCTGGGTCGATCATTTTGACCCAAACTCACTGATAGATCTAGACTACTTAAATTTTACAAACATGCACTCATCTAATAAGGTTGAATGAGAGAAAAATAGATATGATATTAAATCTTAGTTCTAATCAAGAATATGGGGAGACTAGGACTACGTTTGGCCTAAGCCTCATTGAGCCTAATCTGTTATCATATTAGGACCAAGTTGGTTCTGGTCTCCCTACACCAGACCCATAATGTTTTTTAATCAGAACCAAGGTTTGACATTATATCTATCTTCCTCTCACTCAAGCTTACTGGATGGGTGCAAGTTCACAAAAATCTAAATAGCCTAGGTTCATTAGTGAATTTCGGTCAAAACTCATCGATAAACTTAGAGAGCTCATATTACACATATTTCGAGTCCTGTGAATTTCTAAGATTGCTAGGAGTCCAAAGGTATCCTCCATTACTTATTTCTGACTCTTTAAAGGTGCTCCAATATTATGTTAATTTTTAGGTAAAATCCTTGAACCCAATCTCCTAGATACTAAGACCACGTTGGGCTTGGAGTGGGGAGGCTAGGACCAT
Organism: Zingiber officinale; assembly: GCF_018446385.1. Lineage (NCBI taxonomy): Eukaryota > Viridiplantae > Streptophyta > Magnoliopsida > Zingiberales > Zingiberaceae > Zingiber > Zingiber officinale. The sequence goes on from NC_056003.1 coordinate 44,239,981, forward strand.
GTTGGACATGATCTGCTCTAAGATCAAGCCCACTGTGGTCCTAGTCTCCCCACACTATGCCCACACTGCTCATTGATTAGAACTAAGATTTGACATCATATATAGCTTCCTCTCACTCAACTCTAGCGGACAGGTGTAAGTTTGTAGAAATCCAAATAGCCTAAGTCCATCAATAGGTTTGGTCAAATCCACTGATCTACCTAAACAACTCAGATTGCACTCATTTCAGGTTCTATTTATTAATATTGTTTTTCTCTTTGCTCCCCTTGGATCATAGCCTCGATATGGTCTATCGAGGTAGTGTATCTGATCCTTGGGGACTCAATATAGTCCAAGTCCAACTTGATTGACCAAGTTTGACTTGGGGACCCATGCTTGAACTATGGTTTTATTATTTCTATTTACTAAAGATAAATATGATTTATATTTTATTTTGGTCTTAAATCCAAGTCCGACTTTGTTGTAAACGGCTCGCTGTTTTCCAAGAATCAGATCCAAATTCTTAGAACCCATAGTGAATCGTTCCAACGTGTCCTTGAGTTCTTTAATTTGAGTTTTCAAATTGGAATTTTCTTCCTCAAGTTGTTGGACTTGAGTTGAACTTCCAATTCGAATAGGCTCAGTTAAAGAACTCGAGTCTGTCACTTCCTTAAGGGTTGTTACCTCCTTTTGGAGTGACTTGACCCGAACATTGGATTTAGCCAATTTCCTAAGTAAGTAAGGAATTAACTTTTGCAAATCATCTAATTGAGTTTCGGCAAGTAAGGCACTTACAGTGGGGTTCGGTCCTTCGGAAACAGATGCGGATCCGTGGCTTTGCTCGGACTCAGTTTCCGACTCGCTCTCGGTTTCTGAATCGGACTCGAACTCGGACTCGATTTCAACAACATGTGCTATTACTGGTAGAGCAAGAAGGCTCGCTTGCTCTTCTTCATCCGATTCGGATTCGTCTGATGACTCGGACCAGGTTGCTTTCAACGCCTTCCTCCTTCGTTGCTTCTGATTTGGACAGTCCGGCTTGTAGTGCCCCTTCTGGTTACAGCCGTAGCAGGTGACTCCACTCTTGTCCTTCATGTTCGTTCGAGTCATCTTTTTTAGTTTGAGTCTCTTTTGTACGCGCCTTACTAGATCGGAAATAGCTTTGTCGTCTTCATCGTCTGAGTCGAGTTCATCTTCCGACTCTGGTTCGGTTCTTCGTCGTAATCTCGGTTCGCGTGTTCGACTGGTACCTGCAACCAAAGCAACCCCCTTCTTGGTTGGCTGTGCATTAGTCTGCTCGTGAAGTTTAAACTCAGAAAATAACTCATCTAATTTTAAATAAGACAAGTCCTTGGAGACTTTGTAGGCATCTACCATTGCTGTCCACAATGTACTCCTCGGAAATGAGTTTAGAGTGTACCTTATGACGTCCCGATTCTCGATTTTCTGCCCGATCGCATGAAGAGAGTTGAGGATGTCTTGAATCCGTGCGTGGAGCGAACTTGTCGTCTCTCCTTCCTACATTTTTAGATTGTACAGTTTATTAAATAATAAGTCACACTTACTTACCTTGGTTTCCGATGTGCCCTCGTGGAGTTCGATTAATTTCTCCCATAGCTCCTTTGCCGTAGAGAATGGACCAGCTCTGTTGAGCTCCTCCTTGGTCAGCCCACACTGGAGGGTGCAGGTCACTCTGGCGTCGGCTTCTACCTTCTTGATTAGGGTTGGATCCCAGTCCTCGCAAGATGTAGGCTTGCCATCTTCGTCGGTTGGTAGTTGCAGTCCCGTCTTGATTATCATCCAGGTGTCGAACTGGATTTTCAAATATGTCTCCATTCGCCCCTTCCAATACCCGAAGTCTTCTCCGGAGAAAAGTGGGGGACGAACAGTGCTGTAACCCTCTTGTTGAGCCATTTGTAACATGCAAAATAGAAAAACAAGAAGATATGTTCCAAGACTGGGTCTTGAATTAGTAGTGCGGGAAGTATAATAATAAATACGAACTTGAGCGGTGTTGCACCGACTTCGAGCAAAACCGATTCGAAGAAGAAAAAATTAGAAAATAACTAATTAGCTAATTATAATTTGACTCCGAAAAATCAGAAAATGACCACGAAAAAAAATACGTGATTGGTGGTTGCACCAGATCAACGCGACCCCGCTCTAATACCAATTATTGGATCGATAAGCGCTAGAGGGGGGGGGTGAATAGCGCTCGCGGCTATTTCGTTTGATTATCGGAATCGTAAAAACTCGTTCAGAAATAACGCAGCGGAAAGTAAATAAAAAAGGACACGAAGGATTTACTTTGTTCGGAGCCTAGATCAACTCCTACTCGAAGGCCCGCGATCCTTGATTGCTTCCGGTGGGCAACAACTATAAGTTCGTTAAAAGTACAATAAGAGATTTACAATTGTAAGCACCAAAACAGATTATACCGACAATAACAGAATCGAAACTGATGCTCCGGGTCGTCGGTATGTCGTAACAGCACCTCAGAATGATCTTGTTAGCAGCACGTTGAAGAAAGGAAGCCTGGAAGTTGTTGTCTTAAGCTGGACGTTGAGTGCTGCTTTTATAGTAAGCTCAAGGCGCCTTGAAAGCCTCCGAAGGTGCCTCCACAGCTCCGAGTCCACCGTGCAGATGAGCGTTGACCATTCTGCGCTTATCCCATCTGAAGGCGCCTTCATGCACCCGAAGGCGCCTCCATCCGCTGGTCCAAGACGCCTTAAACCTCTTCCAAGGCGCCTTGGACTGTGCTGCGCTGGTTTCTTCTGGTTTGCACCCGAGGCACCTCCAAGCTCCATGGAGGCGCCTCGGCACTGTTCAGCCGAGGTCATTTTTGCACTTTGGTCCCTACAAGATATGTTAATCCTAAAAATATCCTGCAGCACAAAGTTAGCACAAAATAATAATATAAATATGAAAAATGGAATGGTATGACAGTCTCCGGACTGTCCGGGTCTGACTTCGGATTTCCGACCGGAAACCCTAGGTCGACCCGACGCCTACTGTTTCCTCTACGGGGAACGCGCCCTCACCTACTCCACTCAGGAGATTTACCTTTTGCCAGTTCGGTCCTCCAGACCAACTGGACTTTTGCTCAGCATTCGTTGCTTCCTGTCTTCATGCTGGACATCCGGTCCTCGACCCTTCCAGACTTCTACCCGGTTCGCGACACCAGGATTTTAACCTAGGGTTACCACCCCTAGGATTTTTGCCCGAAGCTTCGACCCGCCAAGACTTTCCGCATAGGGTTTCCACCCCTTATGACCTAGGGTTACCACCCCCTAGGGTTTTCCTTTTGCCTAACCGCAGCTAGGACTTTTCTCCACCTAGGGTTACCACCCCCTAGGGTTTTCACCTTGCCTAACCGCAGCTATGACTTTCCTGAAACACTCAGTCATACACATTAGATAACAATTAAACTTAACTTTGAATCCCTTTGCCATTATCAAAACTATGGTTCGATCGTCGGATGCTTCCCGCACCAACATTATCTATTTCTATATGTTGTAGGTGTTAAATTCCATTTTAGTTTCTCAATAGGTATGCCTGCTGCTAGTTGTCTCTATATTTTGTAGGTATTGAAATATGTTCCAATTCTTCACCATGTGTATAAGTCTTTAGTTGTTCCGTCAGGTATTGAAATATGGGTAGGAACTGAATTTTCCATTTCTTTCATCTCCTTCACGAATGTATAATTCTGTGTCTTCTTTAAAGGATAAAAAGTATACAGAATGAACGAGATGTGCTAATGATAAAAGTATAACATGAACAAATAGGTTGCTTAAGTTTATCCCTGCAGAATTTTAGTGCAGTTTAGACCTCTTTGTAGGCAGATTTGATTAAGCTAGTAAGCAGATTTGATTAAGCTGATAGTGCAGAATTTTGATTAAGCTTGTATGCAGAATTTTGATTAAGTTTGTGTACAAATTTGATTAAGCTAGTAAGCAGATTTGATTAAGCTTGTATGCAGAATTTTGATTAAGTTTGTAGGCAGATTTGATTAAGCTAGTAAGCAGATTTGATTAAGCTTATAGTGCAGAATTTTGATTAAGCTTGTATGCAGAATTTTGATTAAGTTTGTAGGCAGATTTGATTAAGCATAGTATGCAGATTTTTGGTTTAAGCATTCCGATGTTAGAAGTTGTTTAAATATTTCAGTCTTTAAGGAAGCATTCTTTTATTAGAAGTATTAACAAGTTTAAGCAAGATAAAGAAAAGAAAGAAAAAGGCCAATGCCTTAAGTAGATTCCAAAGTCAAGACTTTAGGGATTTTGACACACAAGGTACTTGTTAAAATGTCAAGACATTTAAAGAAGAAGTAATAAAAGATAACAAGTATTTTATTTTTAAGAGGCTAGTACCCGACTTCCGAGGTTGTCGTTAAATAAATCCAGGTGACCAATTCTGTGGTCTTGGCCCTGGTAAGACCGAGGTCTTTATCCTCGTAGGACTGGTGGCTCGCTACCCCAGTTTCTATTAGGGAGCGCACTTTGGTACTAAGCATGGGCCCAAGAGAAGTTGATCATTATTTTGAAGTATTAAAAGTATAAGCTTTTGAACAAGTAAAATAAGTTTCACATAAGTAAAAAAGTATAAAGTATAAGATTTTAAACAAGTGAAATAAGATTCAGAAAGTGTTTAAAATTCAGCAAGTTTAGTTTTTTATGCTAGCATGATTGTATAAATTTGTTTTACATGTTTAGCATTTCAGTATGTTTCTTTTGCTTGTAGATGAGCATGAGTAGTTTTCCTTTTGAGCATTCAGCTTTTAGATTTCAGTATATTCACATGCATATTCGAGTTTTGTGAGTTAGATAGCGCTTACTAAGCAATTTTGCTTATAGTTTGCATTTCCTCTTACTGCAGATAAAGGAAAAGGAAATCTATAGCAAAGGAAGGCGACAAGGAGGTGCGGATGGATGTGTGATGCCTGGACTATAGAAGCCTTGGGACTTAGTTTAAGAATTTGTTTAGATTAATTCTTTATTTAGGTTGATAAGAAAATTTTGGAGTAAGAAGTTGTATTTCATTATGTTTCCGCTATTCATTACTTGCATGATCTAATTTATTAAACTGCGTGGATTGTGTTATTTTGCTTGTGTATATATGTTTATGTTGTCACCGGTACAGGGGAGATGCTGCCAGAATTTTTCGGTAGGAACTTCTCTGGGACGTGACAAATTTAAGTGTTGCTAATATTAGCATAAGTAACACTAGTTAGTAGGGTTAATAGTCAAGTAACGGTCACCTTAGAGAGTAGTAAGGAAGGTGGGTCGTTACATTATGTGCCAAAGTTTAAAATAAATCTGTCGACTGATACAGTCAAATCGATTTACTTTAGTATCAAAGTTAGTTTTGAGCAAAATCGATTGATGGTTCAAACGATCTCAGATTGATATAAAATTAATTTCTATGTATTTGTTTAGTTTTCCTGATTATATTCATACATTTAAATATTAATTTAATCAAATATAGTAAGAGCAGTGATTTTTTTTAATATGAATATTTTGGAAAATCGAATTCAAACATATTCGTGTTTAAAAAATTGTTGCTCTAAATATATTAGTTCAAATTGACATTTGAAAACATGAATATATCATGAGAACTAGACAAACACTTAAGAATTAGTTTCATATCATTCTGAGTTGTTTAAGTCCATCAGTCGATTGTGGGTAAAATTGACTAATGGACCAAACATCCTCGAATTGATATTTACTTTTTTTTTTTACGTGTTCATCTATTTTTTTTACTATGTTATTGTCCTCAAATATCAATTTGATTCCATATACCGAGAGCAATGATTTTTTTTTTTAACATTAATTAGATTTTTTAAACATATTCATGTTTTCAATATATTTGATCAAATTGATATTTGAAGGCATAAATATAATTAAAAGAATTAAATGAGTATATCGAAACTAGTTTTATGTTAATTTGAGGTCGTTTGATCTATCAACTAGTTTTACTTAAAATCAGCTTTCATACTAAAGTAAATTGATTCAACTGATTTTTATTATCAGTCAACTGATTTGCTCGAAACTTCAGCATAGAAATAAATAGATTTGATTGATATTAAATATCAGTTATTGATTTCCAAACAACAATCCATTCGACTGATTTATTTTTATTAGTCGACTAATTTTTGGACAGACGGGTAAAACGAGAAGTGAGTACATGATTTGATAATCTTGAAACTAACATAAGTGATTTGGTAATTTCAGGAATTTATCTATGTGATTTGGTAAAAAGTTTAATATATTTTTTTTAGCATATAAAATTTGCCTCCGTGACGAGTTCTCCTAATGACACTGATAGTGTAGATGATTCTACAAAAGATAAAATTCGTCATCCTACCATTCTGATGCAATCCGAGCGCAACAAAATAAATATACTAATTTTAAAAAAAAATATATCCCAAGTCCTTAATCTTATTTATATCCCTGATAAATAAAAATTTATGTATGACTCCGCTAGTGATATTCATACGTACTAGATCATGAACTTAACACGATCCAGCATCCTTTGATTACGTCCCCCATTTAGAGGAAAAATTTCTATAAACACGCTATAGTTGAAGATCAAACTACGAGTGTCTAGGTGACAACCTAAATATTCTACCATGACACCATAATCCTAGGATTAAGGAAACTAAATTTAGCCATCATATGAAAAAAATAATTTTTCAATCTTTATTAGAATTTGATCTTTATTTAATTCTATAAATCTATTATATGATAATCAACTCGATATTTATCAATGCTCATGATGGCTCATACGAGTACATATTTTATGTGTTGATTAAGTCAAAATAATATGGATATATGATAAGTGTATGAAAAATTATGTACGAAAATATTGATTGAATTCGCGAGAGAATAATTTTTAGAAAATAAAATTCCTTCACATAAAGAGGTCATTTATTCTCTGTGGAGCCGATGGTCACAGAAATTAATAAATATGAAAAATATAATGTATAATTTACATGATTGGCCTTCCGTTAGGGAGGGCTGACCGAATCGATCAATCACAAATTCGGTCGACTTAAACAAACCCAATTAGGTTTAGGGTTTCCAAAGGGCTATAAATAGCCCCGCTATCGTATCTCAATTCCTGTGCGCCGGCTGCTGCTAACGTTTCTCCTCTCGTTGCTTTTGCTGCTGGCTTCCTCTTCAGTTTCATCATCTTCTTATTCGTTTCTCCTAACCCTAGGTGCTACTTTCTTAGATTAAACTTTCCTCCTCTGGTCTTCTCCTTTCTATTCGTTTTGATGTTGCTTTCTTTGAATAAACTTTTGTTTTTCTTTGGGGAATCAAGTGACGAGAACGTTCTGCAACAAAATGATGATTTATTTCATGATTTTGGCTTATAAGTCTCTGATGATACTCATACTTTCTTTTTCTTCAATTTATCGTTGGATTGTACATCTTTTGAGCGTTTTTTTTTGTTTTTGGATTTCCTAGTAAAATTAGGTGGGATATGATGTAAATTATTTGGTCCGTGTTTCTGATTCTATAGTGACAGAAAGCATTATATCCAACTCTGATCCCATCATACGCAATCTCTTTATTAATAAGCTTTTTTTTTGTTTGGAAAACAAATATTTTTATTTCTTTGTTTGCAAATTTCTTGTGTATTTTCTCACTTTAGAATGATTTTGGTTGAAACAATCGACTAGATTGATTAAGTTGACTTAGGCTTGAGTAGCAAGATAAAATCTAGTTGATTAGTAATGTTGACTTACTTTCATTGGTAATCCTCTAATGATTATTGGGTATATGCTTGTTCCATTTGATTGTAGGTTAAAATTGAGTTGTTAGCTGAAGAGCTAAAAAGTGAAGAGATCACCTATTTTTTTTTGCAAAAGTGCTCAAAGGTCTACGATCATGTGGATCAATTTAAGTTTTGGTTATCTTCATTTTTAGTTTATTATTATTTTTTTAGAGGAAGCTTATTGTAAATCCTTGGTATTAGCTCTTGTAAAGGATGATTGTAATGGATTTAAGTGAGGCCTTGGAAGCATGTTATATAGTTATATTTTATTATCATATTTATTTTTTTATTTATAAAATATATATTTAAGAAGGGAAGTTTTCGACGTAATTGTAAAGTTAATGTTGTGTTCTAGAGGTTATGAGTTATAGTTTTGGAAATAATCTTTTGTAAGTTGCGGACGATATATCTTATAAATTGTATGAGTATGTTCTTTTTATAAGCATTTACGTAATCACCAAGATCTTATCTGTCAACTTTTGTTTAAATCTATAGATAAAATGAAAAATACCTTAAGCTTGTGTGAAATAAAGCACGAGGCATGTGAATTATTTTTATGCGTGGTTAGTTTCTTGATTGTGATTAGAAAACGCATAACTCAGCGAAGATTGGTGGGTGCATAGGAATAAACTAGATGAACATTGGTTGTGATTTGAAAAAGCTTAAATTAGGGAGGATTTTGGGTCGTGAAGAAACTATATCAATAATATACTCAACATAACACTAATGAATAGTGTAATCAATAAAAACATAATTTTGACTTCTTGTGTTGATGTTTATGAAGATGGACATTGGGGTAATAAATAGGATAAAAAATTAAAAAAGTATTTTGAAGTTGATGTAACTAAATAGAATACTATTAATGAGATATATGATGAGTTTTAACCTTTTAGTCTAAGAAAAAAACCCATAGTAGTCTAAGATATGTGACCTATTAGAGATGTGTTAACAACGTCCAATAAATATCAAATTTTATTTTCAATCATTATTTTGTTAAAGTGTATCATGAATTGAACTATAAGAGTTTAATATTTTTTAGAGATTGAAATGATATATATATATATATATATATATATATATATATATATATATATATATATATTTATTTATATTTATTATTGTAATTTTCTAATACTTATTGATCTTGGAATTGATAAGAGGTAGACCACATGTGAGCTTATTATTAAGAGCACATATATTGAACAATTAATAGGATATTATAACGTTCATGGGCGTTAAAATCAATCCATGAAGGTGTTATAATGTTCATAGGATAATAAAAACATTGAAATCGTTCAATGACACATGTTGTCATTTAGATATTTCCTGATTAAAATCATGTACATTTTTTGATTAATCCTAGTGATGGGTGAAAATTTTTTATAATATCGAACCGATCATCTCAAGAATAACTAATGAAATTAATCGTGATTATCATTTTTTTTTCTTCCTTCAATGAAATGAACACGTTTAATGATTCATTGCACACGTTTAATGATTTGCTTTTATATTTTTTTCTATGTTCCTATGCGTGTCCCAAAGTTATTTTTTTATTAATATATATATATATATATATATATATATATATATATGTCTGTTAAAGAAATAAAAATAAAAAAAATTAATTTTTTGTTCAAACGGATAGTTTTAAATCTTTCCTTTTGATTTTTCAATGGATAGTAAAAAAAAAAAAAAATTCATCTATAAGTATTTATCATCTTATTTCAAACATCTAAATCTCTCTAAAAATATTTTCTTATTTTTTTTCCAAAATGGATTAAAATGATTGACAAATTTTTAGATTTATGAATTATTAAAACTTGCTGGAAGAAAATCCTTCTTAAAATTTATAATTTTCATCAAATTATTTATATTTTTTATATCTATTAAATTATCCACATAATTCATATCCACTAAATTCATATGGTCCATATTCATTAATTATTTATATAATCCATATACATAAAATTATCCATCTAATTCACATATAATCGGTGCACCTTTTATATCTTTGATAGAAAATGATCGGTTTACTTTGATTTTTGTTCTAGAGACTTAACTGTTTGATCGTGAATCCTCAATTGAACTCGTAAATTTGGAGAAGGCGGATTCTGACATTCGGGTAGAAGAAAACGGTCAACATGGAATAATGTTGAAGACGAGGTTTTATCGAGGTCGTTTGTTGCTATTAGTGATGATTCAATCATCACCAATGATCATAAGGTAAGGTGGATGTTTTTTAGGGACGTATTGCAAGCTACTACAATGAGAATCGTCGTCCATGTACATCTAATAAAATTGCTAGTGTCAACGATCACACTGACGTAATACTATATAAAAAAAGGTATATCTCTTCAACGTAAATTACAATAGTATTTATAGTGCGTATCAACGACCACAATGATGAGGACATATTGCAGCTTGCGTATGAAAAATATCACGAGGAAGTGACCCTTTACATAGAGATCAGGTATTTTTGTACCTATTTGAAATTGACCTCAAGACCTATTATAGCAACACTCATACAAATACCAACTAAAATAACTCGTTGGGGCAGGTTGAGATCCTATCTTGATCTTATAGGTGTTACTCTATCTCTAGTTAAACCATCAAACATATGCACATCTCTATTGTATCTTTTTAAGCACATCTCTATTGCATCTTGTTGTATAGTTTTCTAAGTGATATCCAAAGTACTAGCGGAGCGCCTGGAAGTTATGGATTGTTTATTAGATTGGGCATAAATGACTTTTCTCCAAGACTATTTCATAAGTCATCCATCTCGAGCATGTATGGAGAATCGTAAAAGGCCGTCCAATGTTTACTCCACAGTCTGTTGATCACTTTGTTGGCATGAAGAAGGTAAGGACCTTGGAGTCGGGGGCAAGCAACACCTCATCTAACTAAGATGCGAATCTACATTTAGACCTAAATGAAGAGAAACTCGTCCAATGTATCAGAAGGCAAAAAAAAGAAAGGGAAAAGACAAAATGAAATCAGACATTGAAGATATGACAATAAATTTGGACAATATGTTTACAAAATTTATTCAGTATACAAATATAAAAATGACTAAAGTTGAAATGAAAAAAAAACAACTAAATGTTGAGGAGATGAAAGCAACGTTGCTGAGATGAAAGTAAAAACTACCTTAACCAAACTTCAACTAAAGGAATAGGCAAACATTTCGAAGGACAGTTCAGAAATGACAGAGGAGCAACTTATCATTCATGAACATCTATGTTAAGAGATTAGGGAAAGATGAAATGTGTAATTTTCATTTATTGTACTTTTTAATTAATATAAATTTTGATTATTATACTTTTTAATTAATGTAATTTTCTATTATTATAGTTTTTCAATTAATGTACAATTCCTAGTTGATTAATATAGTTATTGCAAAGTATCCATTGGAATATAGTTGTAATATAGCCATCGACAAGAAAAAATAAATAAACACCTTGGAGTATATAATTCTTCATTCTAAGAACATTCCTCCAAAACGTTTTAATATTTAAGTAGCACCAGCTCCGACTCGACAAGTGAAAATAAAGTTCAAGTTTAAGTTCTTGATGAAGATTATGATCTAGGGAATAAGTTAATGTCATTGATACTTCAACAAAGTCGACAAATAGTTTAAGCATATCAAAATAATAACAAGATACAATGAAGAAGAAGGTTCATCTAAAGAAATTGTGAAGCCGGACATGTAAGACTCTTCAATGATTATTTCTCCACAAACCCGATGTATCCAGATCAAATATTTTGAAGACGATTTCGCATGCGAAGAGATTTATTTTGTCTCATAGTGAATGTACTTGAGAGTCGTTCATCATATTTTCAGCAGAGGGACGATGTTGTGAAAAGAAAAGGCTTGTCACTACTATAAAAATGCATGACTGTGATTCACCAATTGCCTTATGGAGTCTCAACCAACCATCTTGATGAGTACCTATGCATTGGTGACTCAACTGCCATCAAGTGCCTTTTCAAGTTCTGCGGTTAAACTATTTGGTGATCGATACTTGAGAAGACCGAATGCTGATGATGTTCAACTTCTTTTTCAAATGCATTATGAGAGGCATGACTTCCCTAGAATGTTGGGCAGTTTTGATTGCATGCATTGGAAATGGAAAAATTATTCAGTTGCTTGGAAAGGTCAATTTACAAGAGGCCATGGATCACCAATAATTGTGCTTGAAGCGGTCGCATCTCAAGACTTGTGGATATGACATATATTCTTTGGTGTCATAGGTTCACATAATGATATTAATGTGTTGTATGAATCTCCCATATTCAATAACATCTTGCAAAAAAATGCCTTGAAGATTAATTTCACGGTCAACGAGACTCAATATAATAAAAGGTATTATCTAACAGATGGAATATATCCGGAATGAGCTACTTTTATGAAGGCTTTTTCTTGTCTGAAAGATCCCAAAAGGAGGTTGTTTAAGGAAAGACAAGAGGCGGCAAGAAAATATGTTGAACGAGCATTTTGGGTACTCTAAGCTCGATGGACAATTGTCAGAGGTCCAGCTTATTATTGGTACAGAAAAAAGTTAAAACATATTTTATTATCATACATTATTTTACACAACATGATTGTTGAAGATGAGAGAGTGATAGTTGACATTTTGGGTATGAGATTTTGATTTTATTTTGGGGATTTTTAATGCGCTCTTTTAGTTTAATTATCATTTTTCATATGACATATGAATTAATTCATTATTCAGAGCTTTGAAGATTTTATGTTATAATGAAGGGGTTATTTGCTAATATTTGTGATTGTTTCTTTTAGGTATTGAAGAAGGAAGTAATTGAGGCATCGATTAGATTTTATGGGAGATTTGAACCATTGATGAATTTTTGAAATCTCAGATTTAGATTTGAGCAGTGATGATCGTCGAATCAGATCTAGAATTATAATTTGAGATTTGAATCGACGATGGGAAGGGGATACAAAGAGGAAGGGGAGTGCACAGACCAGGGGGTCGGCGATAAACACCAGTGAAGAGAAGGGAAGAAGGAGGAGATGATCATCAATTTGAGCAGATCCCTTTCCCTTACTTCTGACAATCTTCTTCCTTTTGGAGTTCCACCACATCCAGCCAAAGAGGAGGGTTCCCTTCCTCTTTCATCCAAGTCTGTGGTTACAACCAGTTACTTTAGCTAGATTCAGAGCCATCCACAAGATCAGTGAGTGCTTAGGGGAACCCCAACTCATCAAATATCTACCATTAGATTCCAATTCTACAGAGAATTACCTCCAATCCCCAGCTGAGTCCACTTTTGTTTTGTCCATTTTCATGAATTTGAGTTAGTATGAATTTAGGGGGGGAGGGGGATTCTAATTTGTTCTTATGCATATCTGAATCATTCTTTGTTTTGTTCCTTGGGATGGATACATGGATTTTGATAGTGTTAGTTCAAGAGATAGATTCATGTTTCTATTTGATTAGACTCTATTTTCTTTTTCTCACTTGGTATTGAATGAGTTGTTGCTATTTTAACTTCGTTCTTTATCTAGTTTTGTTCAATTCAATAATAGACATCTAGTTTAGGAGAGGAGGGGCACTAGAATTTACACTAGTTCGGTGGCATTCATAAACACAATCATTGGATGTCTTACTCCATGAGTGTTAACTAGTTTGTGTTCCTTACCTAGCTAGAGATTGTGATTTGGAAGAACCCCCATATCAAAAAAACCATGCAGCAGAAAATCTGATCTAATATTTACAACACTTTTGTGAGGTCTTCATGAAATGCTCCCAGGTTTTTTTTCTATTATGATAGTTTGAGAGAAGTTCTAAGGGGTATTTGAAACCAAGTTGTTATGACACGACCCTTTTGGTTATTAAATTTGACGTCGTTATCGGGGACCTCAATGGTGTTTGTGAATTTTTAGATTGACATTTGCTTCTTCGTTTGTTACTTTGTAGACCGTGATTATGTAGTGTGTAGTGTATGCCTAGGAATTCCAGCAATGAATTGGTTCAATTTGACCCAGAAATTGAAAGGACATTCCATACTAGAGAGCTCAAAGGGATTTGCCCTCTATATCTACTTCCAATCATATGTCTTAAGATCCTGCAAGGAGAATGACCCTTAACAGTAATAGAACACTTAGAGAGCTGGCAACATTTGGTGGTTCATATAAGCCTTTATGCATTCAATATCCTGAGTTAGAAGTGGGTTTTGAGTTGAGATCAAGGATCATCCATTTGCTTCCTAAGTTCCATGGTCTTGCTAGTGAAGATCCGAATAGACATTTGCAAGAATTCCATGTAGTGTGCTCCACAATGAAACCTCATGGAATTTTAGAAGAGGACATCAAGCTCAGAGCTTTTCCATTTTCTTTGGCTGATGCGGTGAAGGGTTGACTATATTATCTTCCCTCTTGTACCATTACTTGTTGGAGTGATATGAGAAGAGTTTTCTTGAATAAATTATTTCTTGCTTCCAGAACAACTTTAATTAGGAAAAATATCTATGGTGTACAATAATCATCTGGAGAAATGCACATGAGTATTAGGAAAGGTTCAAGAGCTTATGTGCTAATTGTCAGCATCATCAAATAAGTGATTAGTTGCTCATCCAATACTTTTATGAAGGATTGTTAATCATGGATATAAGTATGATTTGTAAAGAACTAGAGCGCTAAACACACTTATGCGCAGCGGAAACCATCTAGTTCCTCCAGGAGATCCATGCGAAGGGAAAAGAAAAATATACTAAGTTTTCTAAAAGAGCATGAAAAAGATTATACCTTTGATGCGTGCACACGAACTCTAGACAACTTGGATCATAGCACGATCACATGTTAGTGCCTCTATGGTATCCACACGAACAAACCTTGCCTCCATTTGTCTCACAAATTCACAAGTAGGAGAAAGAAAACACCTAAGGTTGTGCTAGCAACCTAGAGTAGGTGTTTCGGCCAAGAAGAGAGAAGAGGAAGAAGAAAATGAAGATCTATCCAAAAAATGAAGAGAAAAATGCTTAAGTATTTTTATCCAATGAAAATACTTAATGAGCATTAATTTAATTAATGAGCCTTAATGAGTTTTTACACTCCATTAACGACCACACTTGAAACTCTTCATTTTAAATTCAATTTCAAAAATTGAATAAAATGATTCATTGAATTTCGAAATTCAATGAATATCTCTATTAATCCTCACTTGAGTCTAATTCAAGTCTAATTCACTTAAGTCTAACTCAAGTCTAATTCAATTGAGTCTTACTCAATTAATTTCATGCAATTTCAAATTCAATGAATCACATTTCATTAATTTGAATTGACTCATTGAGTCTAGTTTAAATTGAACTTAATCTAATAATTAGATTCAATTAAGTCTAACTCAATAAGTCCAATTCGGATTAGACTTAATCCAATGATTCATCTTATGAACCCATCTCCAAATCTACTTGTTCTTTGTGTGTGACCTAATAGGTTCTCATAACGTTGGTAATGTACCCAAATCAACATTTAGATACATAAGCAATGAGTGACATCTAGCAAGACATCATTGCTACCCAAGTGACGAGAAAGTCGAGATCCGACCTAACCTATCCGTGACTATTATCTTGTATGACTTGGTCCCTCTATCCTTGATATCTAGATTGATCAATGAGGCATAGACCGTGTCATCCTCTTATCAACCTTTATGTTTCTTGATCTCTAAGTAGACATACTCAATCAAATAAGCTCAATATCTCATATTGACTTATTTGAGCATGACCATGCTTTCTTGTGTCCTACTAATCAAGGGGCCCACAAATATCGCTTCCATCATATGGAAGGGATAGATCCCATCTATATCACTCACATCCCTCCGCATAATTCATTGCATACCTAGTGATCGACTTTATTGTCCACCTTGTTACAGGCGACGCTTGCGGATACCAAAGTACACAACTCCTTATGTAGGGAACCGTAGTGACTTCAGGTCTAAGGACTATTCATACCAATAGTCACATGAGAATGTTTATGACACTTATATAACGATCCATGAAACATTCTCACGACGGGTCATTCAGTATATATTCTCTAATATATACCCATGTGTCAACCTGATATCTCATATCCATGACTTGTAAGATTAAGTCATCCATTGACCTACATGCTAGTCTCAACTCATTAATATTGTCCTTGTATATTAATGCTTGACTAGGAATAGTTAAGAGTAGTGTTCTATGTATATCTACAATATCTCACTATCAATTCAACCAATTGATATGTTGTAGATAAGAACCTACTACCCAAGGACATTATTATACTTATTTAATCGGCACTGAATTGAAACAAATATAATAACCAACATTAACTTTTATTAATAATGAAATATGATACAAAATTGAGCCCTTTACAATCATCTCATAATTGGTACTAGGGCTAATACTAACATGATTGATACTGCTAGTGGGGGGGGTGCTTTAGTTAGTAAGATGTCTGATGAAGCTAGGGAATTAATAGAAACTATGGCAGCAAATTACAACAGTTTGGCACTAGACCCATGGTGGCAAGAGGTGTTCACGAGGCTCATGTTTGTTTTTCTGATCAAAATTGAGTAGAGAGTAAGTTGGAGAAAATGATGACCAAAATTGAGCTTGCAGCTAAGCAAATATCATTAGCTCAATAACCTCAAGAGTAGGCTACAGAACTAGTGCAAGCAATGAGGGCTTATGGGTTTTGTTCTAGCACAATACATTCAATAGATGTTTGCCCAAGTTTGCAAATAGATGAGCGATTTTTAACAGCTGAACAATCTGTAACAGCAACAAACATTTTCCCTAATAGACCTCAGTATCATCAATAACATCAACAAGCAGTTGACAAGTTAAATATGATCATATGTTACCTATTTATAATCTTGGTTGGAGAGATCACCCAAACTTGAGGTGTGGAAATGTTACAGTTACAGTTCAATAACCTTTCCGATAGCAACAAACTCAAACTTCTATGTTCTCTACAGCATAACAAAGATCCCCTAGTTTCTATAACATCCCTCCTAATATAAACCAACAATACCAACAACAAACTCTATAATTTTAGTAACAAACTCCATAGTTTCAACATCAATTAAGGCAAACTCTTGTCACTACTCAATCTGATTTGTCAACCCAGGATTCAAGGGAACTTATGCAACAGATGATGCTCCGGCAACAACAACTTTCATTGTAGTGGGCTCACACAAGTCAACAACAACAAAGAACTACTGTTGCTATACAGAATATTGAGAGACAAATGAGTCAAATGATATCTCATCAGGGACAAACTTAACCACCGAGTTCAATTAAAATACATTCACAAACCATTCCAAATCCAAGAGGTCATGTGAGTGCCATCACCCTTAGGAGTGGAAAGTCTACCTCTGATCTTATACAGAAAGTTTTAGCTGAAGATTCAGGTGACGTGGATTCAGATGTGCAAATCCAGTTTGGGTATATTCCAGCTGTGTAAGTACCTTCGAATGTGCCAATACCATTTCCCCAAAGACCAGTATAACCTAGGAAGGGTATGTTGGTGGAAAGGCCAAAGAAGTCTAGGTGTTAGTGGATATTTTCAGTAAGGTGGAAGTAAATATTCCTTTATTGAAGGTGATTAAACACATTCCAAAGTATGCTAAGTTTTTGAAGGACTAATGTGTTCACAAGAAGAAGCTAAACGGTGATGAGTTGGTTAGCATGGGTGGGAGTATTTCTACATTATTTCAACCCATGTCCTAGAAATGCAAAGATCTGAGAGTATTTACCATTCTGTGTGTTATTGGTGAAAACAGTTTTGAAGATGTCATGCTAGATTTAGGAGCATCCATAAATGTCATGCCAAAATCAGTTTTCCAAGCCCTTGGAATAGACCCTCTTCAACCAACAGAGATTGTAATTCAATTGGCCAATCGACACTACAAGAAAAAGCTGAAAGACAATACTTTTATGTGTTATCTATGTGGCTGAAAAAGCGTTGTTAAAAGTATTGTTATAAAAAACCCACTCAAAGACAACGCTTAAAAATAATTGTCATTTTTTACAATTCTATGTGAAAATCGACAATAGACTTCGGATATTATCTGAAGTAATAGGTAGATAATTACCGAAGTAGACGCACGTGAAGTAAAAGGGTCAATTTTTTACTTTACCACACTTTTACCGAAGTCTATCACCGGTCCAAAACCAGTTCAAAATCGGACCATTTTTGAAGTAAAAAAACTCTATTACTTCATCGAGACTAGTAAAATGACTGAAGTAGTTGATGATATATTACTTCATAGGTTTCGTTGTTTGACGAAGTAAAATAGGTATACAACTTCACAAATTTTGAATTCTGGTGCAGTAAAAGTTTAATTTTACTTCTGCATAATTTGTCTTGGTTGAAGTATTTATTATTGTATTACTTCATCGTAGTATAGCAGTAATAGAGTATATTTTACTACAATAAAAAAATTCAATGTAGCGAAGTAATTTATACGAACTACTTCATCAATTTGATCAGTAGTGAAGTAAATAATTTCTTTAACTACACCACTATTTAAATTTAGTGAAGTCTTGTTTGTCGTATTACTTCATCATTTATTTATAGTATCAAAGTAATTGACCATATTTTACTGCAATATAATTTTAATTGACAAAAATTTAGACCACCAAAATTAAACAAATATATCACAAATATGTATCAAATACAATCCAAAAGTGTATTCATAAAAGACATGTTTAACCATAACCCAAAAACTTTTATATCCAAAAATATCTAAATACATGTCTAAAATTTATATCATAGCCTACACTTAGGCACCCACATAGAAGTAGACGAATTCGCTCCATTCACTTCTGACTTCATCATACTGAGATTGATTGTAATACTGTTTATTTTTTGATGCTGCAAACTAAAACATTAATAGAAGTTTGAGGATCAATAAAAAATGACTCAATATTTTATAAAAAAAATATTTCATAAAGAAGAAATTCACCGTTCTCTCCAATTGTGGATCTTCATCCAAGACTATCTCTTTCATGTACCACATCACACAATATCCACATTCAACACCACCATTTTGTTTAAGATTACCCTAAGGAAATTGAAAATGTCATGCAAGAAGTCACAATCCAAATAATAAAAATTATTAATTGTTGTCTAAATACATAGTCACAATACATACTGTCAATTGTTTAAAACCTGGTCCTTTTGAAATACCCCTTGATGCATTGTATATCTTGACTCCACTACATTGTAAACAATAGAAAATTATTTTTACAACCTATAATGAATTGAATGCATTCAAAATCAGTATAATCTACTACTTACTTGGTCACAATAGTTTGACAAGCATAGTCTCGGTTCCTATTACTCAAAGAGTCCAATAAATATATCATATTCTTATCTTCATTAATTATAGTCAAGATCCAATGGTACTTGTACAAATGAAAATATAACATTGAGTAGCATGTAGTAGAAATTGATAAATAATTAAAATCTTACCCAGTGTTATATGGGATGAAGCAGATGCTATCTCTGTTCGATGCTCTCAATTGAGCAGCAATATGTTGTGACAATTTACTACCTTCTTCACCCACACCATATGTAGGTATGTAACCAGGATCCACAAATGACACATACTCAGCTCTTTTTTCTTTCTTTAAGTATTTGTAAGGGTAACTGCAAGGTAATGAAAAATGATGAAAAATATAAATATACCCCATGTAAACCAAAGCAAAAGCATGTGAACTAATATTGTGAACAAAACAAATCATATGAACAAATATTGTATTTAACACATAACATACCCCATGTAAATCAAACTACTGATGAACTACCTTCTTCATATCGAGCATCATTAATCATCTCATTTTCTAAAATTTATCTTCCCTCCAATCCACATCCTAGACAAATAAATACATATAATGTCATTTACTAACTACATCATCAAGATAAAATTTGCGTACCTGTGTTTCATTTAGCATATTGTTAAGTTCAAGCATGGTATCATGTTGCCTACATACATCATCATTAAAGTAAATATTATGTCACTCAATGGTTTCTTCAAATTGTATACCATTAATAAGAATTAAATATACATACTCATCATGTATTGTAAAAGATTATCATCTCTGTCGTCTTCTCCCCCTTATCTTCCTTTGTTGGAACCAATATTCTTCGTCCCTCTTTTTGACATCTGCATCACATAAATAAAAAATTCAGCAAAAGACTTCAGCAAAAGAGAATACAAGAAAAAATTCAGCAAAATAGAATTGCAGTAAACAATAAACAAAATTCAACAAACAAAAATTCTTGTAGGACTTTCCTACAGTAAACAACAAAAAACAATTCCTATAGTAAACAACAAATAAAATTCAGTAAAAGAGAAATGCAGTAAATAACAAATAAAATTCAGCAAACACAATTTATGTAGAACTATCTTGGCGTAAACAACAAACAAAAAATTTCTACAATTAACATCAAATAAAATTCAGCAAAAGAGACTTGCAGTAAATCATGTTCTATGTAAACCACATGTTTTCATGTCAAAGACCAAGAAGCAAAATACATAGACAATGTAAAAAAGAAAAATCCAAAACTGACATGCTAGTAGGTAATTTTGATGAAGATCTACATTCTTAAAGTTATCATACAACAAAAACCAACCTCCAAAGCTCCATCAGGTTCTTGCTTAACTCTCCCAAATTTGTCCTGATTTAAGAAATACATTGCGATATAGTAGATTTCAAATGGAAATTTGAGACTTGAGATATCTAGATAGAAAAACAAGAATGAATTGCCTAAATCACTCGTTCTCTGAAAGCTTTCTAACTCCATCTAAAACTAAAAAAATATTATTTGCCATTCTAGATATTAGCATTTTTCATATCAACTAAAGCAACCACAGAATTTTATAAAAATTCAAATCCATACAAAAACTGCAAAACAAAATTCTACATTGGTTTCCATCTATCACATTTTGATATGTAACACGGTAACACCAATAAAAGAAAACATGAAAACTTCTCTATATGATGGCAGACATAATGTAGTTTGTAAAACAACATTTCCCACATGTTGACACAAAGCTAGATAAATAGATAGTACTCATATGTACGTTCTGCAATATTGGCATTGGTCAAATAAACTAAATTAAGAAGAATATGTAGAATCTGATCTTGGGTTAGTCATCTAAATTATTTTGATAAATGTTCTACTTTTGACAATTAAATGAATTTCTAAAGTGAGAACTTGCAAGGCTACTGAAATATTTACTTAACTGGAGAACATGCTTGGAAGTTTAAAATGAAAATAAATTCTAGATATAAGATAAGAATGCATTTATGATTGATAGGAAGTGTGGGCCTTCGGAGTAAGACTCCTGTTGTACAAACAGTAGACATGTTTTGCATAGAAGATTTTGCTTCTAAAGGAATCTGGTAACCAACTGTTTCTACATTACTTTCACCCCTTTCAAAAGCAATGCTTGTTGTGATAGATATGACAGATAACCATGGCCAAGGAAGGGTAGCGGCTGCCAAAGGCAGGGTTGCTACTAGCAGCCACGGCCATGGCAGAATTCTGTGGCAGCGGCCCAAATAGCAACCACCGTGGCTAAGGAAGGGTAGAAGCTGCGAAAAGCAGGGATGCTGTTGGCAGCCACGGCAAAGGCAAGGCAGCCACAGCCAAGGCAGGGATGTCGAGGCAACGACCCATGTAGTGATCGCCGCACCATTTGGTTGGGCATGCTGCCAAGGAGGTGGTCGGTCGCTTGCGCGTCCATGGTGACTGTTGCCTCAAGAGATTATCTGGTCACACACGCGTATGTGGCAGTGGACGCCGACAGGAGCAAGGATGTGCAGCATGGTAGTCACAACAAGAGGAAGAAGAAGAAATTTGGGATTTTCTTCTGAGAGAGAGTAGCAAAAGTCGATGAGACACATGAAGTCGGGGAGATACACAGTAGAAGAAGTCGACGTCGGGGATAAAACGCGAAGGAGAAAGATGAGATGGGATCGAAGCTTTCTGCAGAATTAGGTTTTAGCAGGGGTTGGGAAAAAAAAGTAAACCGGCCGGTTCAATCCCTAGCTACCCCACAAATTTTAATCCATTCACTTATTACTTCGACACTTACAAATATAAATTTTATTTTATAAGGTATTACTTCATCGAATATATATTTTGAAGTAAAATATCAAATAAAATTAAAAGCGAGATCTGTATTTTTAAACTTACGAAGTCTAAAATCAATTTACTGCATTAAATTTATTATCAAAGTTTATTATCATATATTACTTCATAATTACTAATTGCCGAAGTAAACAGTGACGAATATAACACTTTTGCAATGCTTAAAAAATGTTATCTTTTTTTAAAAAAGATAATATTTTTTTAATGGATAAAAAAGCGTTGTCTTTTTTAAATATAATTTTTTTTAGTAAAAGATAATCTATTTACAAACATTGAATATGACACAAACTTTCCAAACAGAAAATAGGAGTATCCACAAATAAAAAATATGAGTATTCACAATCTTTTTTAAAATCCAACTATTTAGTAAAAGATACAACTTTATGTAATTTAAAAAAAAAATATGTAAACATAATACACAAACTTTGTATCCATGTTAAGCCTATACAAAGTAAAAAAATCATTCTTGGATTGAATCTTTCGAGTAATATCATATCTTCTCAGAAAATATGAGTACTCTTCTTTGCAAAAAAAACTCCACTTTCAGTTTCTTTCCACTTCATTTGCAAAGAAGAAAATTACAGAAATAAATTATAGAAACTACCAAAAAAAAGGAGATTGAAATAAATTACAGAAACTACCCTAAAAAGGGAAGAAAAGAAAGTATGTCTATTTACCTACTAGTGCATTTGAAGCAGGAAACCTTAAACTTTTCTAGTAGCATGCAAGAAAAATAAATAAAAACTAAAAAGCACAAAATAGAACTAAGTAATGGATTTTATCTTGTACATACTAGAAAACAATAGATAATTAATTCATCAACAACAATTAAGCAATGTAAATAATATAAGAGATATATAAGAGAGTTTAACTCATGTGTCATTTGAACATGGGAAAAACAGATGATAAATATTTTTAATTTGCTAAACATAAACAACAATGCAAAAGGGCTGTGATTTTTAATTAGTCAGCAACCTAAAGGGGGCAAACGAACAAAGGCAAGAATTTACCCTGCGAGTACCTTGAATTAAAATATTTTTGACCAACACAATATATATCTTCTTTGGCATCCTATTCAAGTGCATGACAAAAAGTTTTGCTATGATTCATGAGCATTACCAAGAAAGCATTTTGAGTGTAACTAGTTAATGACTTAACTCTCTTATCTACGTGGATTTTGACTTGAATGTAGATTGGGAAATTGTTTATAAAAATTCATCTGTGAGTTACAAAAGAATGACCGCAAATATTGTATATAACAATATTATACTGATTTGAAATATCTCAAAAAGAAAAGTCCTTGAATAAAGCTAGCAATATTAGAAACAAGCTGACTTGGCCGGGATTAAAGATGAAAGTAACTTGAAACCATCCAAATATGTAAATGAGTTGACACAAATCAATGCATTTACAAAAAAAAAAATTTATTTTAAAAATATTAATAATTTTTTACATCATATAATTTATTTTTTTAGAAATTCAACTAATCTTACACCGTATAAAATTATTTTAGAAATATATATAGTTATAATTGTTATTTTATATAGTTTTTTATTTACACAAAGTGATGTGACCTATTTATGACATGATTTACACGAAGTAACATGAATTTCAACCTATATTTGAATGCCTAACATCAACCAATTTATCAATGTGGTGGATCAAACAAGCTGTTTGAACACAACATATGTACATTGGTGCAATATCTCTAGGTCAAGATTGATCTGGTTGACTAAACTTGAATTGACTCAAGCCTGAATCTTGATATTTGAGTTTCGATATTTGACAATACATGGAGATTGCAGATGCAATCGTCTGATTGAGGATATTATTGATACAATTCCCTTCTAATTAAGGACTGACCAGTTAGATATAAAGAAGAGTTAAGTAGGTCAAAGGGTTGACCGGATACTTGACTGAGAAAGTCCTAACTAGAGGTTAGGTAAGGGAAAATTTTGGTAAGTGAAGCCAGGTGAAAGACCTAGTGAGTAAAGTTAGGCAGTTGGAAAATCCTGGTGAGTGAAGCTAAGTGAAAGACTTAGTGAGTGAAGCTAAGTGAAAGACTTAGTGAGTGAAGCTAGGCAGGTGAAAGTCTTGGTGAGTGAAGCCGGGGGGCAGTGGGAAAGTTCCGATAAGTGAAGTCGGGCAGTGGGAAAGTCCCGGTGTGTAATACCCCGGTTCTGAGATTCTGGTTAAGTATGACTTAAAATGTTAGATGATACTATTCATATCACCAGGTGCATCTTCCTTTTCGGAAGCCTAAACTTAAGAACTCCAAAGTTAAGCGTGTTTGGATTGGAGAAATCTGAGGATGGGTGACCTCCTGGGAAGTTTTCCAGGGTACGTGCGAGTGAGGACAAAGCATGCTGAAAGGACCTCCGGTGGTCTATGGAGCTAGTCGTCAACTGGATGGGCAATTTTGGTGGCGTTCCAGGTTCGATTTGGGTGGGGCCCGCCCGGGCCAGAGCGTTACATTAACGCCACAATGGTCGAGAAAAGGGATCACTTTTCATGCAGGTATTTTAAAGGATGCCAAAGCATGAACCCGAACCAAACTTGAGACGGAGACGAAGTTGGAGTTCGACTTGGAGTCTGATGAAGAAGAGTAGCTAGTGAACATGGTAAGGAAAATGTTCACTTGACACAAGAGAAACTTCTCCAAGCATGACATGAAGAAGATGTCCAAGTCCACATCCAACAACCCAAAGGCGAATGTCATGTGCTACGGTCATAACAAGAAGGGGCACTACAAACATGAATGCTCGAATGAAGACAAGACAAAGAAGACAAATCAGAAGAAGGCACTTCAAGCAATGTAAGATGATTCCTCCTTAGACGGATCAAAAGCTAGCGAACCAAAGAAAACAAGTTACCTCGTGTTGATGGGAATTGAAGGCGAATCAGATCAAGAAGATGAGTCGAGCAATAGATCCGCATCCGATTCAGATGAACCAAATGGGGTAAATTCTAATTATACTAAAATATTTTTCAAAATAATTTATTGCTTGAACAAAAAGTTAACAAAAACTGAGGAACACGCTAAACTCCTCCTTAAGGAAAACAACACCCTTAATGAACAAATAAACTTAACCTCTTTAACTAATCAAGTTCAAGATAGAAATTCAACTCAAGTTACAAACCTTGAGGAAGAAAATTATGTCTTGAAAAGTCAAGTTAAAGAATTAAAAGATCAGTTGGAAAAGTTTACCTCGAGAACCAAGTATCTAAACATGATACTTGGATCCCAAAGAACTATGTATAATAAATCTAGACTCGGATACAAGTCTAACTCTACCCTTAAATTATTTCTAACCCTAACTGAAAATAAAAAACTAACTAAAGCTTGGGTTTCTAAAACTAATTTAACCAACAATGTAGGACAAAATCAATATTATATAATAAAAGATAAAATTCATATTATTAAAAATAAATCCCAAAATAATTTAAATAAATCAAGAAAATTTACAAAATTAAAACATAAATCCAACTAAAATTACAAAAGTCACAAACAAAACTATAATCAAGCTAACTATAACTATAAGCCTAAATAAAAAGTTTAAAGGAAAATCTATGATTTAGGGGAGACTTCAAATTAATTGGCATCTCTAAAATAATAGTTTACCCGGCTAGGTAATTAGGACTAGTTAAATTAGAGATAAAATTTAACTTGACAAACATTACTGGAGAAGTTTTAGGTGATAATAGGTTAGGAAAGCTTTGTCTATGCATGTCTAGGAAGATATGACTTTGACCTGGTGCATTTGGCTTAGTGGAACTAACTGAAGTTGCCCTTTACTGATTCTAGCTAGTTAGATCAAAGTTTTGTAGGCAAAACTATTTAGAAAATTTTGAAGCACGTGGTTATTCTACTGATGTCCAAATGACTCACCACAACCTAGACATTTATCTAAAGAATACTTGCTTGTTGGACCCAAAATTAAACTTAAATCTAACATAAGTTAACCAAACCCTGAAATTTAAATTAACTTATCTTACAAAATTATATGATTCTCTTGATTGAAAATATAGATCGGGTAAGATGAATAAAAATTAAATTAAAATAAAATAAATGAGAATAAATTAAATTAAATTAAAATTAAATAAATTAAATAAATTAAAATTAAATTAAAATAAAATAAATTAAATTAAATATAAATAAAATAAAATAAAATAAATTGAAAATAAAATTAACTTAACTTAAATTAAAATAAATTAAAATAAATTAAAATAAATTAAAATAAAATAAATTAAATTAAATTAAACTAAATTAAATTAAAATTAAAATTAAATGAAAATAAAATAATATTAAAATTAAAATTAAATTAACTTAGAATAAATCAAATCAAATTAAATAATATTAAAATTAAACTACCCTAAATAAATTAAAAAAAATATTAAATTAAATTATAATTTATTCTAATTAATCAATAGTCAATTACTCCTACTTATCTATCATAATTAATACCAATTTAATAACCGATATTAATAATAATCCAAAAGGTAATAACTTAATTAATTAATAATTGATTAATTCAACTTTTAACTAAATTAATATCAATGAAATAATCAAATTCAGAATTAAACAATAATTTATTTCATAGCACTAATAAATATAAAAGAGTCATTATCTCAATAATTAATTCCATTGAACTTATTAATCTATCATATCTGCAAATAATTATAAGTATATTTTTCCTAAAAACTAAGACCTTAGGTGTAAGATATGATAATTAAATAAAAAATGTTATTGGAGCAATAATCTTATGAGATTTTTTAAAAATTTTTAGATATTTTTTGGGATTTAAACGGAGGACGTATGACATATTTTAAGGGGATGAATTTATTGGACTTGGAGAAAGCCTGTTTGGAATACCATTTAAGTGAGAGTTGATTTAGAAATTAATTTAAGGGTTAATTAATTAAACCTAAGTTATATATATATATATATACTCTCCTTCTTCACCTCATCGTCGACCCTCCTTTCCCTCTCTCTATCTCGATCCATCATCGATCGCTGGGCATTGACACCGACCACCACTATGAGCCGATCATCACCGGTGTAGTCCTCCTCAGCCTGCAATGCTCTCGCGACCTTGAAGCTGCAACGTCGCCTCCCTTCTTCCACACGTCGTTGACCGTCAAACTCTCTTTCGATCTTGCCGACGCTCGTGCCGCTCCGCTTGATTGCCGCACCGCCACCTTCTCATTATTGGTTGTAGATGCCAAGCACTCGCTGGAGGCTAGCACCCAAGCTTCCTTTCCGACCGTACCCTAGCTACCGATTCTACCGCGTCATTAATCGACCACCGCCAGCACCCGATCCGAAGCTCCTTCTCGTCTTACACCCCTACCCTCTCCCTCACCATGACATCGGGTGTGTGCCACCAAATATCGACGACACCCAGCCAACGCCGGCTAAGCAGCCATTAGATCCAGTGATCGCCTAAGTTCACGGCCGATCTGTTCCCTGGGCACCGATGCCATCTCTAATGGTGTCATGCCAGTAGATCCACTAGCCTTGCCTTCTTGTCTAATGATCTGTGGAGAAGCAACCTGGGGCGCCACTGCAAGTTAGGACCCAATCGGGTGCCATCATTGAAGGGCGGCCATCCAAGGCATTCCCCATTTAAATCTTTATAGATTCATGAATTTAGTGTGGTGAGTTCTCTTTGTTTGTTCTTCTCTGATCCGAACTAATGAGAGACATCCAACACAGTGTACTGTCAGGTTCTTGCTGAACCGATCATGGATCTCATCGACGCATACTCTTGTTGGGGTCTAGACTAGAGAAGAGGTGGTCGACTGGGGTAAGTTGAGTTCCTAATTTCTAAGATTTCAAAACCCTAATTGCTCTACTGGTTGGATGTGGAAGCAATCCATGGATATGGTTGATTGATTTCTAGATTTGGTATCAATAGTATTAAGTCGTTACTGAAGTTGTGGTATCTGATCATTGTTCATACACAGGTGAGCTTGTTTCAATGACTTTTTCTTTGAATTCCTATTGAGGATGATCTTTTCTTTATAAATTCCATATGGGCTATTAGATTATGTCTATATTGATTTAATTGAAGTATGTGATAAAATGATGGGATCTGATAATGTTGAGATAGGTAGTGACTGGTTGATTCAATTGGAATTCTTCATCGGAATTAGGTTTTGAATTAATTAATAGGTTGATACATTGATTGCAGATCTTTAGTTTTGCATCATATCCTGTATTTGTAGGATTCGAGCTGGATGTGATCTTCTAGACTTGAAGACGTTTGGCACGATCTACTTATGAAGGTGGGTATTTCTTCCTTGGCCTCTTTAGTTCATTAAACTTAGTGCATGATTGTTTTGATTGATGGATTATGTTGCTTTATCTTAAATCTATTTGTTTGTTATCCTACTTGATACTTATCTACTTGACTTTAGAGATGATCTAGTTATTTCATGTACAGTTGTAACGACCCGCCTCCTACTAACTAGGCTGTGAAGCTGATCGCTACATTATGCTGTGCTAAACTACTATTGCGGAAATCTGGATTGATTAAAATTTTGCTAAACTGATTACTGTAGAATCTGAACTTAATATTCTAAGTGTACCTAGGAGTTGTACACATGCTAGGGAAGATAATCTATGCCTCTCGGATGACCTGCTAGCTGTAATCAGGCATTTCAATCGACCCATGGATCGATTGGGCTGTCGGATCGATCCAGTGATCGATCCAGCTTGATACTGGCACGGAAGAAAACTCTGGATCGGTCGGCTGACCGATCCATAAGCTATCTCGCTTCTGTATGTGGCTGGATCGGTCTACCGACCGATCCAGGAGTACACTGATCGGTCGGCAGACCGATCCAGTGGCTCACTGATCGGTCGGCTGACCGATCAGTGAGTTGCTGCACCCTCTGTTCGCCTCTGGATCGGTCGGCTGACCGATCCAGTGGCACTACCCCATCTCTGATCGATCCGTAGATCGATCTGGGTTTCTGATTTCGCACTTAAACTCTGATTTCAGCACTAGTTCGTGCCAAAATCCCATATAAGAGTTCTAAAATCAATTGAAATAAGTTCTAACATCTATTAACTAGCATTCCAACATAATTACTAACAACTTAAACAAATCTTCCATGGTTTAAACATTCTAAGGTCTAAAAGTGCATAAAGGTACTCGAGAAAAGAAACTAAGTTCTTAATTTGCTAAACTCCCTAAGGATCTTCATTCCAGGTTCCTGCCACACACACCATCACTGCATTGACCTTCAGCTTCCTCTGCTAATCCATTTTCCCTTTACCTTTATCTGCAGTATAAGGAAAAAGTATCTGTAAGCTTTAAGCTTAGTAAGAAACCATCTACCTCACAAAAACATGCAACGATGCAATCATGTTTTTAAAGAATGCTATTTAAAAACATGCACTGGATTTGTTAAATCATGGTATACTGAAGTTACATGGCATAAACACTGAAACATGACATGCATAATAAAATCTAAGCATGGAGCTATCTCATGGTATCAACTAGGAGAACTAAACTGAAACTGAAACTAAAACTGAGCTAAAACTGAGCTTAAACTATATTCACATAACTAGGTTACGAATTTGAAAGCTATTATCATAATAAGTGAAAATAGTAATCATGCTGCTGTTTGGGCCCGACAACTGTACTTGCTGTGCGCGCATCCCTAGCTAGACCCGAGTTTGCAAGTCCCGCATTTAGTAGGGTTTACTAGGTTATCTAAACCTAGGGACAACTGTGGGAGCCCAACCCAATGGATATCTAATCCTGTACAGTGCCACTAAAAATAAAATACTGAATATAGCTACTAATTGTTTATTTTGCTGTTTCTAGGTTATCTGAACCTAGAGCTAGGTTATCTAAACCTAGAGGCGACTGTGGGAGCCCACCCATTGGACCGTAGTCCCATGTTAGCTGAAACTAGACTAATATACTGATTTAAATGCTACTAATGCATTTAACTGAGCTGTTAAAAATATCTGAGGTAGTATTTAGCTACAATAATCATTTTGTCGAACACTTGGTGTGCTCCAACTCTCCCCTCTAATAGGGAGACCACCTCTAGGCACCCGACAACGTCGAGAGCCTCCAACTGAAGGAGAACAACGTCTGGCCCATCTAGAGGTGCTCAACTAGATCCCTAATCTGCGAGGAGGGTTTAAATACACCTTGGGTGCCGAAAAATCTGCATATAGCTAAACTAAAGGCATGCAATCAAACGAAAGCTACTTATATTGCTGGTGAGGGGTTTCTTACCTCCTGTTAGGAATTTCTTACGATTATAATCGCTGGATTTCCGGAGGAGACGATCCTTTCGACGATCTTCTCGCGTCTATGCGTTCCTCTCGCGGAGGGGAACGTTCTCGTGCTGGAGTCGTCGCCGGAAGGTGCTCCTATGGTCCCTTGGAACGGAACCCTAGCTTCCTTGTGGTTGGCGCCGAGAGGAGGAAGAGGAGAAGAGATCGGCGGAATTAGGGTGAGGGAGGAGAAAAGTCACGTTAAGCAAATAACTCTTCACCTATTAATTCCCTATTTATATTAAGTGGGTAATTCGCCCAACTCTAATATAAATTTAATTGCCTCCCTTTCCTTTCAGCACGGCCCTGCTGGGTTCAACTGGTTACTAACATTATCCGTAAACCATAGGTCTCGGGTTCAATTCCCGCCTAAGCTATTTTGCGGTTCTAATTATTTTTGCTACTTCCGCTATTCTAAAAATTCCGGAAAAATATCTAAAAATTCCAGAAAAATCATAGAATATTTCTAAAATAGTTTTGAGAATTTTCGGGCGTTACAATCCCCCATACCTTATAAAAAGTTCGTCCTCAAACTTAGAATAATTCTGGGTACTTCTGTCTCCCAAGTTGCCTCTTGTGTGGTGCCAAATAACTTTACTAATGATACTTCCTTTGTAATTTCTTAACCGGTCTATTATCGAATAGGCCGATCGCCATATGAGGTCTTGATCTGCATGGGGCTCAATCACTGGGTGGCATCTGGGTATGCTTCTTGCATAGAGACATGAAATACATTGTGGACGGTGACATTTCTCGGGTAGCTCTAGCTCATATGCTACCTTGCCCACTCTTGGCGATAAGGTATGGTCCCACATATCGGGACTTAGCTTGCCCTTTTCCCAAACCGCATTACTCCCTTCATGGGAGCTACTCGAGGAACACTTCCAACTGAGAACTCTAAAGGTCTGCTCCGTGTATCAGCATCTCTGAGCTGCTCTATCCTCTGGCGGATCTCAGATAGTGCGGTGGTATCGCCACTAGATGTCTCAAGTTCTAGTTCTTTCGCCACCACTCTCATACCAGATGGAGATCTACACCTCCACCCATAGAGAGCCTCGTGGGTGCCATGCCGATAGTGGCACGATAGTTGTTGCAAATTCTGCTAGACTCGGATATTTGCACCAACTTCCTTTGAAATCTAGGCACATGCTCGGAGCATATCTTGAGTACTGATTTACTCGTCGTCCATCGTCGAGAATGGAAGATAAACTTTAACTTCATGCCCAAATTTGTATACACTAAGTGTGATGTGAATCTCACCGTATGAAATAATGGTTCGTGGGACTCCATACAATCTAACGATCTCCTTGAGATACAACCGAGCTAGTGTTCCATGGAGTAGGATATCCCGATAGCTAAGAAGTGGGCTGATTTAGTCAATCATCGACTATTACCCGATGGTATCAAAACCAGTTCGGGTAATCCCACTATAAAATCCATAGAAATATCTTCCCACTTCCATTCCGGGATCCGAATGGGCCGCAAAACTCCTCCGGTCTCGATGTTACGCCTTGACCCTCGAGTTAGGCGGTCGACATATCGAGCGATGTCTCTTCATCCCGGGCCACCAAAATGTTTTTCATGTCTTGGTACATGGTGGAGCCGGATGCATCGTATAGGGAGTCTTGTGAGCCTCCTAGGATTTTCCTCTGTAGTTCCTCCCGATCCGACACATAGCCCGTCACCAAAATACAACACCCCGCTATCGAACACTCTCCACCTTCTAATTACGCTAAACCTTGCTTGATTCTCTGAATTTTGATCTCCTCGAGCTGTCTGGATGTCACCGAGCAAGGTAGACTCTAATGTCATAGTAGAGAGCTGTCCGACTATGAGCTCGAGACCAAAATATGAGATCTCCTTCAGTAGGGGCGGTGACATGGCTGCTAGAGATAATAGGGTAGCGCTGGACTTCCTGCTGAGGGCGTCTGCTACCCTATTTGCTTTTCCTGGTGGTAGAGGATATCTATGTCGTAGTCTTTGACCAGTTCTAGCCATCTGCATTCTGAGTGAAGAAATACTTCAGACTCTGATGATCTGTATACACTCTGCACTGAGCTCCATACAAGTAATGTCTCCAAATCTTGAGAGCGAACACCACTGCTGCAAGCTCAAGGTCATGAGTAGGATAGTTCTTCTCATAATCCTTAAGTTGTCTGGAGGCGTAGGCGATCATCTTGCCATTTTGCATCAGTACTGCTCCTAGTCCCAACTTCGAGGCATCACTATATATGTCAAAGCTATCTGCGTTCTCTGGCAGAGTCAGAATATGTGCACTGGTCAATCTCCTTTTCAGCTCGCTGAAGCTGTTCTCGCAGTCCTCTGTCCACTGAAATTTGCTGTCAGTGGGGAGGCTATCCTGGAGAAGTCCTCTACGAATTTCCTGTAATAACCTGCTAATCCTAGAAAGCTTCTGATCTCACTGGCATTCTTGGGTCTTTTCCAATTGCTCACAGCTTCTATCTTACTGGGGTCTACCATGATACCATCCTTTGAGATGATGTGACCCAGGAAGGACACCTGATCTAGCCAAAATTCACATTTCGTGAACTTGGCTGCTGAAGGGTCTGCAATACTGTTTTCAGGTGCTCTACGTGTTCTTCCTGAGTTCTTGAATAGATAAGAATGTCATCGATGAACACGATAACGAACTTATCTAAGTATTCTCTGAATACCCTGTTCATGAGGTCCATGAAAGTAGCTGGAGCATTTGTCACGCCAAAGGGCATGACTACGAATTTGTAATGTCCG
Source organism: Zingiber officinale (assembly GCF_018446385.1). Lineage (NCBI taxonomy): Eukaryota > Viridiplantae > Streptophyta > Magnoliopsida > Zingiberales > Zingiberaceae > Zingiber > Zingiber officinale. The sequence continues at coordinate 44,272,959 of NC_056003.1, forward strand.
TATCTAGTCCTGAATGCTGTCTTGGGTATGTCCCCTTCTTTAACCTTCACCTGATGATAACCCGATCTGAGGTCTATCTTAGAGAACACTGCTGCTCCCTTTAGCTGATCAAACATGTCATCTATTCTGGGAAGAGGATACCTGTTCTTGATTGTGACTTGGTTCAGCGCTCGGTAGTCTATACACAGGTGCATGCTCCCATCCTTCTTCTTCACGAACAATACATGCGCTCCCCATGGTGAGTGACTAGGACGTATGAAGCCTTTGTCAAGCAGCTCCTGTAGTTGTTCATAAAGTTCCTTTAGTTCTGCTGGAGCCATGCGGTAAGGTGCTTTGGAGATAGGATTTGTACCGGGAATAAGCTCTATCTCAAATTCGATCTCCCTGTCTAGTGCTAGGCCTGTTAACTCTTCAGGGAAGACTGCTGGGTAGTCACATACGACTCGGACCTCTGCTAGCTGTTGGTCCTTGTCCTGACTACGTGTGCTAGAAATCCCATACATCCATGTGCCTTCATAGGTGAAACTTCTTGGGCTTTCTTTGGTTCTTCTGTATCCATATGTGCTTTTCCTCCTATCTTTACGGCACTCGATGGAGGCACCGTATCCGATCAAGAAGTCCATTCCAAGGATGACATCGTAGTCATCATATTTAGCACTATCGGATCACAAAAGAGTTCTCTATTTGCTATAATGACTGGCACTGCCAGTGCGTGGATGCCATAATTTCTCCCGAAGGTAAGGTCGTCCTACTGAGTACCTCTGGAGGTCTCGCTAATTTCTTTGCAAATGCCACGGATATATAAGAATGGGTTGCCCGATCGAATAAGACAGTTGTACTTTGTTGAAAATACTAATCTGACTGTAATAACTGCCGAGGCATTTGCTACGTCCTCTCCGGTGAGTGAGTAGATCCTCGCATTGGTCATAGCCGGAGGGGCTTCTAATCGCCTGCCGATATGTGACCATCTAAAGCACCGCATCGATGTAATGGCCTCCATCTTGAATCGGTGTGGCCGAGGAAAAGGGTCTTGTTTGGACCTTGCTTGGCCATATGCCCTTCTTTCGCATTCAAAGCATCCTCGTGTGCCCTTACGACAAACTCAGGATGGAATTTCCACAAGTAGCACACTTTGGATAATTGGCTAGCTGGTCCTCCTTTGGGTAACTCCCTGGTTTGCGCTTGTTGCTGGAGTTCCAGTTAGAGCCATGGGAGCTGTGGCCCTGCTGCTTCTGAGTGCTTGAGCCTCCTTGACCTTTAGCTTCTGAGAGGACTTGCTTCTGCTGCTTGATGCTATTCTAGTAATGCTAAGTGATTAGAGCACTGCTCACTAATTCTTCTGTGGTTTGTGGCCTATGAACGCCACCAGCCACGTTCATTGCTATTTCCGGCCTCAGCATCTTAAGCATCAACCGGATTCGTTCCCTTTCTGTGCTGACTAATTCAGGGCATAGACGAGCCAACCTGTTGAATTTCTTCACGGCTTCCTCAACTGATAGGTTGCCCTGACGAAACTCAGTGAACTCGTCGTAGTGGCGGTTTGTGACCCGCATGTGAAAGAATTCTTCAAAGAACTCCTTCTCGAAGTCTGCCCATGTCATCTGGTTCACTGGGCGCTTCGCTCTGATTCTCTCCCACCACATACTGGTGTCCCCTGTCAGGCAGAAGGAGGCACACTTCACTTTTTCCTGTTCCGGCCAGTCCAAGAGCTCCATCGTCCTCTCCAGTGTTTTGAACCATGCTTGAGCATCCCATGGTTCATTGCTGCCTGAGAAATTCTCTGGCTTGACTCTCTGCCACTGGATCAGATAGGCTTCCCTCTTTGCCTCTGCTACTGGGGTTGCTGGTGCTATAGGCTGGACTGGTGGAACCTCTATAAATGCTGGGGTCGTTAGGTCAGGTTCAGGGGTGACTGTGGGAGTATTCTGCTGATTAGCCATAAGAGTGGCTATCTCCTGCTGCTGTTTAGCTAATTGCTGCTGTAACTGAGCCACTAATGCTGTCAGGTCTGGGGGAGGCACTGAACTGCCTGCCTCATGCTGGGGCTCAGTAGCTGGTGCCCTTCTAGCTGGGCGTCCTCGTGCCATTTCTAAAGACATAGAGGATAGGACATGCATAACTAATACAATCATAATTGTATAACTATTGCTATCATGTTATATACTATCACATACTAACATGCATCAGTTATCTATAAACATGAGCTATAACAAGAAAGCAAGAAACATAAATAAAGTAGAGGTATTCTTACTTGGAAGCTGCAGGTACAATGCTGATGTGTGTGTAGGAAGTATGGAACACTGCTCTGATACCACTCTGTAACGACCCGCCTCCTACTAACTAGGCTGTGAGGCTGATCGCTACATTATGCTGTGCTAAACTACTATTGCGGAAATCTGGATTGATTAAAATTTTGCTAAACTGATTACTGTAGAATCTGAACTTAATATTCTAAGTGTACCTAGGAGTTGTACACATGCTAGGGAAGATAATCTATGCCTCTCGGATGACCTAATCAGCATTTCAATCGACCCATGGATCGATTAGGCTGTCGGATCGATGGATCGATCCAGCTTGATACTAGCACGGAAGAAAACTCTGGATCGGTCGACCAATCCATAAACTATCTCACTTAGTGCGGTGGATCGGTCTACCGACCGATCCGTGTACACGCTTCTGTATGCGGCGGGATCGGTCCACCGACCGATCCAGAGACTTCGACCGTGCCATCTGGACCGATCGGCTGACCGATCGATGATCCTGATACTGCACCGGATCGGTCGGCCGACCGATCCATAAACTCTCTACGGATCGGTCGACCGATCCAGGTTCATCTCTCCGATCGATCCGTAGATCGATCCGGGCTTTCGATCGAAACTCTGATTTCAGCACTAGTTCGTGCCAAAATCTCATATAAGAGTTCTAAAATCAATTGTAATAAGTTCTAACATCTATTAACTAGCATTCCAATATAATTACTAACAACTTAAACAAATCTTCCATGGTTTAAACATTCTAAGGTCTAAAAGTGCATAAAGGTACTCGAGAAAAGAAACTAAGTTCTTAATTTGCTAAACTCCCTAAGGATCTTCATTCCAAGTTCCTGCCACACACACCATCACTGCATTGACCTTCAGCTTCCTCTGCTAATCCATTTTCCCTTACCTTTATCTGCAGTATAAGGAAAAAGTATCTGTAAGCTTTAAGCTTAGTAAGAAACCATCTACCTCACAAAAACATGCAACGATGCAATCATGTTTTTAAAGAATGCTATTTAAAAACATGCACTGGATTTGTTAAAGCATGGCATACTGAAGTTACATGGCATAAACACTGAAACATGGCATGCATAATAAAATCTAAGCATGGAGCTATCTCATGGTATCAACTAGGAGAACTAAACTGAAACTGAAACTAAAACTGAGCTAAAACTGAGCTTAAACTATATTCACATAACTAGGTTACGAATTTGAAAGCTATTATCATAATAAGTGAAAATAGTAATCATGCTGCTGTTTGGGCCCGCGCGCATCCCTAGCTAGACCTGGGTTTGCAAGTCCCGCATTTAGTAGGGTTTACTAGGTTATCTAAACCTAGGGACGACTGTGGGAGCCCAACCCAATGGATATCTAATCCTGTACAGTGCCACTAAAAATAAAATACTGAATATAGCTACTAATTGTTTATTTTGCTGTTTCTAGGTTATCTGAACCTAGAGCTAGGTTATCTAAACCTAGAGGCGACTGTGGGAGCCCACCCATTGGACCGTAGTCCCATGTTAGTTGAAACTAGACTAATATACTGATTTAAATGCTACTAATGCATTTAACTGAGCTGTTAAAAATATCTGAGGTAGTATTTAGCTACAATAATCATTTTGTCGAACACTTGGTGTGCTCCAACTCTCCCCTCTAATAGGGAGACCACCTCTAGGCACCCGACAACGTCGAGAGCCTCCAACTGAAGGAGAACAACGTGTCTGGCCCATCTAGAGGTGCTCAACTAGATCCCTAATCTGCGAGGAGGGTTTAAACACACCTTGGGTGCCGAAAAATCTGCATATAGCTAAACTAAAGGCATGCAATCAAACGAAAGCTACTTATATTGCTGGTGAGGGGTTTCTTACCTCCTGTTAGGATTTTCTTACGATTATAATCGCTGGATTTCCGGAGGAGACGATCCTTTCGACGATCTTCTCGCGTCTATGCGTTCCTCTCGCGGAGGGGAACGTTCTCGTGCTGGAGTCGTCGCCGGAAGGTGCTCCTATGGTCCCTTGGAACGGAACCCTAGCTTCCTTGTGGTTGGCGCCGAGAGGAGGAAGAGGAGAAGAGATCGGCGGAATTAGGGTGAGGGAGGAGAAAAGTCACGTTAAGCAAATAACTCTTCACCTATTAATTCCCTATTTATATTAAGTGGGTAATTCGCCCAACTCTAATATAAATTTAATTGCCTCCCTTTCCTTTCAGCACGGCCTTGCTGGGTTCAACTGGTTACTAACATTATCCGTAAACCATAGGTCTCGGGTTCAATTCCCGCTTAGGCCGTTTTCGTTTTCTAATTATTTTTGCTACTTCCGCTATTCTAAAAATTCCGGAAAAATATCTAAAAATTCCAGAAAAATCATAGAATATTTCTAAAATAGTTTTGAGAATTTTCGGACGTTACAACAGTGTTGACTTTAGATATCTATACTCCATTGTATGTACACATATAGAGTATGTACTATAGGGGATTTCTTGTTGACTATGTCAACATGCTGATTATGCATATGTTGTTGAGTGTATACATGTTTGGTATGTTGATAGCTACTCAGAATACCGTCCTAGTTCCCCTGCATAGAACTATCCTAGCTACCTATGTGCTCTACTAAAGTTAAATTTCGATTGCAAACGATGCTTAACATTATTAATCCAAATTTCTCCTTTAGAAGTTAAATTTAGATTGGGAATGAAACTTAACATTCTTACTCCAAGTTCAACCGATGAGATCTTCCTAAGTTAAACCATATTACAGAAGTTATCAAATATCTATTTCAAAGATCGACTTCCAGGTTAAACATGACGAGGCACTAGGCCTTCTTGGATATGGGATCATCCACCACTTCCTAGACAAAGCCTCACAAAGAAATCAGATATTTAACTTCTTACAATAAACTAGGTTTTACTATAGAGACCTCAATAGAAGAACAATATTGAAACATGAAATCGAAACGAAAATCGATAACAAAAACGATAACTAAAACCGATAACCTCTTGTGTTTGGTTTTTCAAGATCTATACAAAAAATAAACTAATTATGATGCGGAAACTAATAACTAGTTATACCTTTTATAGATTATAGACCTCTTGATCTTCTATTGTATTCCTCTCCTTCTCTTGGATGTCATGTGGGCGACGATCTACCAAGATGAAATCCATCCAAGCCTTTTCTTCTTGCTTCCAAGTTTCGGCCACCAACAACCTCCAAAGGATTATGAGTTTCGGCCACCAACCAATCTCCAAGGGATGCTAGGAAACAATGTCTCCTTTCTCCTCTTCTTCTTCAAGCAAAATCCGGCCACCAAACAAGCTCCAAGAGATGATACCGCCGACCACCAAAGAGGAAGAGAAGGAGAATAGGAAGGGCCGACCACAAGGAATAAGAGAGGAAGAATAATAGATGTGTTATTGGGCGAGACACCCCCTCCTCCTTTTTTATATTCCTTGATCTTGGCAAATAATAAAAGTTTTAAACATAATTAAAACTTCCTTATATTCCTTGCCAATGACTAAAAAGGAAAGTTTTAAAATAAAAAATTAAAACTTCCTTTTCTTCTTGTCATGGCCGGCCATATCTATTGCTTCAAACAAGGAAAGTTTTAAATATAAAATTAAAACTTCCTTATTTGTTTCCAGTAAGAAATTTTAATTAAAAATTTCTTTCTTTAAATCCCTTGTTGGTTGTAAAAGGAAAATTATATAAATTAAAATCTTTATTTTAAAACATGTGGATGGTTGCAAAAAAGGAAAGTTTTATCAAAAATTAAAATCTTTCTTTTAACTACAAATAAGGAAAGATATCAAACCTTTCTCTTAATACTTTATAGAAAGCTATAAAAGGAAAGATTTAAAATTTTAAAAACTCTCTTTTAAAACCATGACTTCCATATAAGAAAAGATTTAAAATTTAAAACCTCCTTTTAATCTTAATGTGGCCGGCCACCCTTGCTTGGGCTCCAAGCTAGGGCCGACCACAACTTGGCTCCCTTCTTGGTATGGTTTGGCCGGCCCTAGCTTGGACTCCAAGCTAGGCTTGGCCGGGCACCAAGAGGTGGGTAAGAAGTTGGGTTTTGGTGGATATAAGACTTTATAAATAAGAGGTTACAATAGGGACTTAGAGGAGCAATTGGTTTTGGTCTCCCGATGAGCTTGAGCGTCCCGTGTTCGCCCCGAACACCCAACTCAAGTTCATCAATAATAACTCATACCACTAAAGAGTTATTATTGCACTACCGCACCAATCCCATATTACTATATGGGCTCCTTCTTATCATGAGTGTATTAGTCTCCCTGTGTTTAAGATATTGAATGCCCACTAATTAAATGAGTTACTAATAACTCACTTAATTAATATCTAACTCCAAGAGTAGTACCACTCAACCTTATTGTCATGTCGGATTAAGTCCACCTGTAGGGTTTACATGACAATCCTTATGAGCTCCTCAAGGGGACATCATCAACCTAGATTACTAGGACACAGTTTCATTCTATAATCAACAACACAACATATAAATAATATCATTTCCCAACTTATCGGACCTATTGATTTAATGAACTAAATCGCACCCTTTGATAAATTAAAGAAATAAATATTAAGTATACGTGCTTGTTATTATATCATGATTAAGAGTATGCACTTCTATAATAATAGAGGTTTTATTCTTTAATATAGTCAGTATAAAAAGAAACTACATCAAATGGTCTTGCTCAATACACTCATAGTATACTAGTGTAATTTATTAGTCAAGATAAACTAATACCTAATTACAATACAACCATTCCAATGGTTTGTCCCATTCCATCTTAGTTGTGAACAACTATTTATAATTTATAAGGATTTGATAACATGAACTTCTGTGTGTCTCCTCACACCATGTTATCTACAATATAAATTAAACGGACAACTACACTTAGCATAAATGTAGACATTTGACCAATGTGATTCTTATTTCAAAATAAATGTTTACAAAAAGCTAGGCTTTTAGTATACATTCTAACATGATATGTATTATAGGAGTCACTATGTTAATTGTCTATATGCATGTTGTGTGGGCATACATGTCTGATATTTACTATTAGAGGAATCATGTTGATTATACTTATGTTGTGTATGTACACGTATCTGATGTGTACTATTAGAGGAATCATGTCAATAATACCTATGTTGGTGTTCTTATATGTCTGGTGTGATATCGGAGGTATCATGATGATTATACCTATGATGTAGGGTGCATACGTGTCTGGTGTATACTATATGTGTTGCTACTTACTGTATGTGTTATTTAGTGAACACTTGTTGGATCTACCCATACCTATAGATATAGGTATTTGATAGATCATGTATTGGAGCTACTTATGTTGATTATGTTGTTACATTGATAATGATTGTGGTTATATCATGATTATTACATCATGTCCATTATTGCACTGCATGCTGACAATCAAATGTCTCCCTTGTGGTTGAGTAGGTTATCAATCATTTTTAGCGTCGTACACTCAGTCATTCATGGATAGTGGTAGCTAGAGCAGTTACCCCTTATCCTGTTGTGCCACCCGACCACTCAGGGGTAGTGATATCCGACATTGTGAGCAGTCAGGGACCCCTATGCTATGTAGTGAGATAGCTACTTAGCGAACTATCCACTTCAGTGGGTCTATAGTGGTATCTGGAGGGTAGTACAGTTATTATTTATCCAGCCTCTTGGTGACATAAGGGTTGTGGTGTCTGGAGGGGTGGGTGGAGTGACCATGTTGAATGCACGTGAATATTGCATATTGATGTGCATAGATTATATACACTTTAATACATGTTTTGATGTACATATACTTGTATTTCATGAGCATAATATATGTTTATTGTACTCTATTTCATTGTAATATCACATTTCTACTTCTTTGTTGGAGATCTACTCTTTGTGTATTTTCTTATTGATAGGATGCACTTTTTTTTTTTTTTAGAAAAAACAATGTTGATAGACAATTTGGAGAACAAACGAAGACAAAGGGGATTGACCGTGTGAAATCCATATGGTTGTGCCACTTACTAGAGAAGGAGATGACCCCAACCGTGTGGATTCCACACGGTCGTGTAATGAAGTAGAGAAGATAGCCTTGGACGTGTGGATTCACACGACCGTGTGGGTTTCCAGAGGCAAAGCAGACTCTGGTCATGTGGATCCACTCGTCCATGTGGATTTTCCAGAGCTGGAGCTGACCTTGGCCGTGTGAATCCACATGGCCGTGCCACTGGACCAGACTGTGTCCGTGTGGTTTCACATGGCCATGGAACAGACCATGCTAGGCCCATGCCCAGGACTATAAAAGGTATTTTCCTTTCCTTTTCACTCATCTTTGGATTGGGGCTCACCCCCATTCCTTGGAGAAGGATTCTCCCCCTAGAAGCCTCATCTTCACAGATCTGTCTACCTTCGGAGCAAGGATTACAAGCAAGAAGACTGACAACACATAGATAAACATTTCTCTCTTCTCCATCTCTTATTTTGGATTATGGAATGCTTAATTTCTTATCTCTTATTTGTAAATCCTTTGCAATGGAGTAGATCTCTAGATCTATAATAGAAGAAGTAGTTATGATGTGTTGTGGATGTATGAACTATATATTTAGATATTTTCTTATTCTATAAAGTGTTTATCATGTTCTATATATGTTGTGCCTTGTATATGTTTGACAAAATATGTGTGAGGGCAATCCATATAGATGTAGGATTTTGTTCATCGTGTAGGGGGGATACTTTAGTTTGTTTAACTCGGGACCCTGTAATAGAGGGTATCCCCTATTCTCTAGGGTATCATCCTTGAAACGAAGGGCAATCCCCTACAAGGGAAACCAATTAAAGTTTAGAGACTTCTCCTAAATTAATGTTAGGAAGTAATTTGTGTAGTCTAGTGATTGTATGATCGGGGGGGCCCTGTAACAGAGGGTATCCCTTTAACCGGACTTTCTAGGTTACCTCTTCTACTTAATTATATTAATCTACCGTTAGAAAGTTGATGTGTGTAGATTGTATACACTTGTTTAGAATGTTTTGACGCACATTCACATATTTTGCGTATGCTTTATCTATGCATTTTCGTACCTCCAGCTTTATTTTTAGCATATTTACTCTTTTTGTTCGAAGATATGCTTTTGTGCATTTTCTGTACCCAGGAGTCGTATTTGGAGAAGAATTTATGATCGAGGCCAAATCTGCAAGTTAACGAAAGGAGGAAGACACTATCTTGGAGTGTCACACGACCATGTCTAGGAGAGTGACCTAGGCCGTGTGGTGATGCTCACCCATGCAGCATTGACAGAGCAGGGTAATGTCCAGGCCGTGTGGTGATGATCACCCGTGTAGTTTCTGCAGAAAAGGAGAAGGTCACGACCATGTGTGCATCACATGGTCGTGCCGATTTTGAAGACAAGAGAGCCATGGTCGTGTAGATCTACACGACCGTACAATTTTTCCAAAAGCCAAACAAGCCCTGGCCGTGTCCCAGACACGACCGTGCATGAGTTCTAGAACTGGAGGCAGCACAGGCTGTGTAGATCTATACGACCGTGCAAGGATGGTAGTGGCAGAACATGTCATGGCCGTGTGCATCACATGGCCGTGTGAGATGGGCAGTGAAGAGAATGACCTAGGCCGTGTTTCACACACGGCCGGGTCTCGGGGCCATGTGGCGTCGAAAATCTCTGCTCTATATAAGGGTTTCTTTCATCATTTGAAAAGGGGAGTTCTCCCTTTTGGGAGAAAGCAAGATTTGGGCAATTTTTCACCTTCTTAGAGGGATTTTCCAGCGATCTAAGGGCATATCTTCAACAAATCGACTCCGAGATCGAGGATTGGATCCGAAGACCTTTCTTCATCGTAGATAAGCTTTTCTTCCCTTTCTCTTCTTGGATTTTGGGATCAAGATGCTTATAATCTTCTTGTCTTTGGGTTTCTTTTCTTGTTCTATGGATTAGATCTCCTTGTTCTAGGATGGAGGGAGTATTTGCAATATGATTTGATGTAAACTCTTGTGGATTTGCCAATTTCCTATTTCTATGATTTTGTCTTGTTTGTATCTATTTGATCTTGTGTGGATTGTTGCAATTGGACTTAATTACCATACTTGATTGAATGTTTGAGTATCTTGTGGATCTTGTAGAGGTAATTCCTCATTTGATTATCCGAGGGATGTACGTGACAGACAAGCCCGTGTAAGGACGATTGAGGGATAATCTTGAAGGTGAAATAAAGTCATTCAAGGGGGTAGGATAGATTGTATGCATTAATTGTTTATATCTTGATATGGGTTGTGAAATAATGACTTTCTATGTTGATTATCTGAGGGACGCACGTGACAGGCAAACCCGTGTAAGGACATCATAGGAATAATTCCTAATTGATCACATTTGGATATAGATTTTAGTCCTAAGCCGATTGTCTATTGCAAGAGAGAATCAACAACCTTCTACAAATGATGGACAATTGAGGAATAAGATTTGGTAGATCATTTACATTGAATAAAATTACAAAGAAATCAAAATTACTAGAACATCCTTTTATCATAGCCCGTATTCCTGTTTATATGCTTTTACTTTTATGCTTTACTTTTCATAGTTGCACTTAGTTTTTATAAATCAATTGATTAGTTGTTTAGCTAATTCGTGTTGAGATATCTTTAGTGGTTATAAACAGTCCCTGTGGATATGATATCTTTCTTTATTACTGACGACGTATCCGTACACTTGCGGAACGTTAACAAGTTTTTGGCGCCGTTGCCGGGGACTGCACTTATAACATTAGAGATTATCAATTGAGTTAGCCTAAATATAACTTTTCTTTTCATTAGCATAGTTGTAACTAATCTTTAGAATTCTTTTTCTTGCATATCTTTCTACTTCTTGACAATCTATTTTGTTGCAATTCTAATTCTAATTTTGCATTCTTGATTTCTAGCATTCTAGTCTAGCTTTTCTCTATTTTTCTTTTGATTTAAATTTTTTCTCTACTTTTCTTTTGTAAACATATCTTGCAATATTGTTCTTGTGTATGAGAAGATCAAACTTCGTAAATGCATCAAGAATAACAAGAACTTATAAACACATTAGTTGATTAGCATATGAATTATTCTAGACATTTTTCTTTTTTCCTTTTGTCTTTTCTTTCTTGTTTTCATTATGCACTTACTTTTTTGCAATTTAAATTCTGCATTTTCTTTCTTGCTTTTCATATTGCATTTTATTTCTTGTCTTTGATTCTTCAAATTTTTTTTTCTCTAATAATTTTTTCTTGAATATCCATGAGCACTAACATGTCAAGAAGACCCATGAGAAATTTTTCTACACCCTTTTCTGTAAGATTTTTATCTCCCATTGTGCAACCACAAATTGAAGCAGAAAGTTTTCAACTAGACCCAGAGTTAATTTCCATGATACAAGGTCACAAATTTGGAGGAGAAGTATCAGAAAGTCCTTATCTGCATCTTGAAACATTCTTAGAGATTTGTGATATGGTGAAATGTGAAGGAGTGTCAGTAGATGCAATTCGATTGATGACATTTCTTTTCAGTATCAAGGATAAAGCAAGGACTTGGTTATATTCTCTCCATCTTCAAAGTATCACAAGTTGGGAGCAATTGGAGAAGTAATTTCTGAATCATTTTTTCCTCCAAGCAGAACAGTGTATATGAGGAATTGCATAACAAATTTTGCTCAGACATATAGAGAATCATTATTTGAAGTATGAGATAGATTCAAGAGTCTTCAAAGATAGTGCCCTCATCATGGTTTTGAAAAATGGTTGATTCTGTACATATTCTATGGGAGAATTTCTTTCTCAGACAAGAGTTTATTGGATTCATCAGCTAGAGGATCTTTTATGGACAAAAGTGTAGATGAAGCATATATGTTAATTGATCAAGTGACATTGAACCTTCATGAATGGTCGAACATAAGTTGGATGGAATTTCCCTCAAACATTCATGAAGTGTAAGCCATAAATGCTATAGAGCCTGTCAAACAAATTGTAACTCAACCATCTATGAGTCTTGATAATCACAAGTCACAGAACGGGGAGTTCAAACATTTGGGGGCAAAGATTGAAAGTATTGTTTCAAAATGGTTTAAAGAAGATCTCCCTCTTTCGCATACAAGATCTAGTGAAAAGTGTGACGATGTTGGGTTATTGATCACACCAACACTAGATAAGCAAGTTGTGTTGGATCGAAAGCGCTAGAGGGGTGGGGGGGGGGGGTGAATAGTGCTCGTGGCTTTCACTTTTCGTTTTCGTAAAACTCGATGAAAAATAGACGCAGCGGAAATAGAAACAATCACACAGAGGAACACAAGTAGTTTACTTGGTTCAGAACCTTGAACGACTCCTACTCCAAGGCTCGCGATCGTTGATCGCTTTCGGTGGACAACAACTATAAGTTCGTAACTCTTTACAAACAGGTGAGTACAAATATAAGCTTGAAAGAAAAGTTATACCGACAAACTACAAAAGATGAAAGTGATTGCCGATTGTCGGAGCAGCAGAGTGTAGTAGAAGTCTTCGGAGCAGCACACCAGATCGCAAGTTCTTCTGTTCGAGTTGTTCTCTTTTGAAGCTGCACCCTGAGGCTCCCTTTTATAGCTCTGCAAAAACTAATCCAGATCCCCAAGGCTCGGGATCAAGTTTGACTCGAGGAGGATCGGTCGACCGATCACCGGTTCGGTCGATCAATCAGATGACCTCCACCTCATCTGATCCGCTCGCTCTGCCTCGATTCGATCAACTTTTATCCGAGGTTTGGTCGACCGATAAACAGGTTCGGTCGACCGATCAGCTGCTCTGACTCAGTCCAGCCGGCCTTATCCAGTCGACGCCCAACCTTGGTTCAGTCGACCGATCCCTAGGTCCGGTCGACCGATCCCTAGGTCCGGTCGACCGATCCCTAGGTCCGGTCGACCGATCCCCTAGTCGAGCCCGGTCCTACCTCTAGAAATCTGTTCTGCTGGCTTGGGGGTTCGGTCGACCGATCCCAAGGTTCGGTCAACCGATCCTGGTTAGTCCTAACTCTGCATAAAAATATTAGTTTCCTGCAAAACAGAGTTAGACCACAAACAATAATATATAGAAATAAATTTGACAGTCTCCAGACTGTCCGGTTCTGACTTCGGATTTCCAACCGAAAACCCTAGGTCGAACCGACGCCTACTGTTCTCTCTTCCGGGGAACGCGTCCTCACCTACTCCACTTAGGAGAGTTTACCTTTGCTCAGCATCCGATCAGATGCTTCCGGTCTTCATGCTGGACGTCCGGTCCTTGACCCGTCCAGTCTTCCACCCGGTTCACGACACCAGGATTTCAACCTAGGGTTACCGGCCCATAGGACTTTTGCTCGAAGCTCCGACCCGCCAAGACTTTCCGCATAGGGTTACCACCCCTATGACCTAGGGTTACCACCCCCTAGGGTTTTCCCTTTGCCTAACCGCAGTCAGGACTTTCCTGAAACACTCAATCATCCACATTAGATAACAATTAAGCTTAACTTTGAATCCCTTTGCCATCATCAAAACTTGAGTTCGATCGTCGGATGCTTCCCGCACCAACAATCTCCCCCTTTTTGATTATGGCAACCGAAATTCAAAGTTAAGAAAAAAATACAATAAAAATCAGCATAAATTAGCACAAGCATAAATAAAACATAAGCATATTAAAGCTCCCCCTTAAAATAATTTCTTTTATTTTAAATTTTCTTTAATTTCTTTTGAATTTCCTTATACTCTCCCCCTTTCCCACATATCAAAATAAATAAGAGAGTAAAATGAGTATAGACATAAACACTTAGCTCTTTTAAAATAAGTTTTTTTTTTCAAGGAAAAATTTTAAGTTTGAGAAGTAATTTTTAAAATTTTCAAATAATTTCCAAGGTATGCTTTTAAAAGATTTTTCAAATGATTTCTTAAAGCATTTTGAAACTTTTTTAAATAAGTTTTTGAACTAATTTTTCAAAGGATTTTTAAATAAGTTTTAGAAATAATTTTCCAAAGGATTTTTAAAACAAGTTTAAGAGAATTTAAAAATAAGTTTCAAAGAATTTTAAAATAAGTTTTTGAAATAACTTTCAAGGGATTTTTAAATAAGTTTTAAAAATAATTTTCCAAAGGATTTTTAAAACAAGTTTCAGAGAATTTTAAAATAAGTTTCAAAGAATTTTAAAATAAGTTTTTGAAATAATTTTCAAGGGATTTTTAAATAAGTTTTAAAGAAATTTTAAAATGATTTTTCAAATAATTTAAAGAAATTTTTAAAATGAATTTTCAAATAATTTTTAAAGAATTTTTAAAATGATTTTTCAAAAAAATTTTAAAGATTTTTTTTATAATGATTTTTCAAATAATTTAAAGGAATTTTTAAAATAATTTTTCAAATAATTTTTGAAGAATTTTTAAAATGTTTTTTCAAATAATTTTTAAAGAATTTTAAAAATGATTTTTCAAATAATTTTTAAAGAATTTTTAAAATGAATAAAGGTTGATTGAGTTTAGTTGATTTTAATTAGATTTGATTAAGTTTTGAACAATTTGAATTTATTTAAACCTAGATTCATCTCACCCGGTTCTAAATTATCAATCAGGTAATCTTAAGTAATTTTATGAGATGATTATCTTTAATTTAGGTCATTTCTAAGGATTGATTTATATTTGAGTTAAACTTAGGTTTTCCAATTAGTCAATTAAATATGTCTTTCTATGATTGATTCCCAGGTTAGGGCGAGGCTCTAGGCTTTCTTGGGTATGAGATCATCCACCCCTTCCTAGACAGAATCGCTCAAAGAAATATATATTTAATTTTCTTTTTGAAACTCCTAATTTTAATTAGCAAGTGTAAATTATGCCTAGATCCTTAAGCTATCCTAGTCTAGGCATGTATATTGCAAGGAAAATAAATAAACAAACATCAATCAATTTTATCTATTTATTGAGATAGTTTTTCTATTAGCTCCCCCTGGATCATAGCCTCGATATGGTCTATCAAGGCAATAGATCTGATCCTTGGGGACCCAATAGTGACCATATCCAACTTGATTAACCAAGTTTGACTTGGGGACCCATGCTTGAATTATGTTTCTATTATTTCTATTTACTAGAGATAGATATGATTTATACTTACTTTTGGTTTTGAATCCAAGTCCGGACTTGTTGTAAATGGCTCACTGTTTTTCAAGAATCAGATCCAGATTCTTGGAACCCATGGTGAACCGTTCCAACGTGTCCTTGAGTTCTTTAATTTGAGTTTTCAAATTGGAATTTTCTTCCTCAAGTTGTTGAACTTGAGTTGAACTTCCACTTTGAATAGGCTCAGTTAAAGAACTTGAGTCCGTCACTTCCTTAAGGACTGTTATCTCCTTTTGGAGTGACTTGACCCGAACATTGGATTTAGCTAATTTCTTAAGCAAGTAAGGAATTAATTTTTGCAAATCATCTAATTGAGTTTCGGCAAGTAAGACACTTATAGTGAGGTTTGGTCTTTCGGAAACGAATGCGGATTCGTGGCTTCGCTCGGACTCGGTTTCTAACTCATTCTCCATTTCGGATTCAAACTCGGACTCTGTGTCGACAATGTTCGCTTGCACTGGTAAGCGAGGAAGCTCGTCGGTTCTTCTTCATCAGTCTCGGATTCATCTGATGACTCAGACCAAGTTGCTTTCAATACCTCTCTTCTTTTCTTCTTGTTTGGACAATCTGGCTTGTAGTGCCCCTTCTGGTTACAGCCGTAGCAGGTGACTCTAGTCTTGTCCTCCTTGGTTGTTTGAGTCACCTCTTTCAATTTGCATATCTTCTGTACAAGTTTTACTAGTTCAGAAATAACCTCGTCGTCGTCTTCTGCTTCTGATTCATCTTTGGACTTGAGTTTGGTTTTGCGCCTGGACGTCGGTTCACGCGTTCTGCTGGTACTTGCAACCAATCCAACACCTTTCTCGGTCGGACGTGAGTTAACCTGTTCATGTAACTCAAACTCTGTAAATAATTCATCTAACTTAATCGAAGATAAGTCCTTGGATACCTTGTACGCATCTACCATGGATGCCCACAAGGTATTCCTAGGGAAGGCGTTTAAAACATACCTCACGATGTCCCAGTTCTTAACTTTTTGTCCGATTGCATATAGACCGTTGAGTAGGTCTTGTCTGGGCATGAAGCTGGCTGGCCGACTCACCTTCCTGCATTTTAATATTGTATAATTTATTGAAAATTAAGTCGCGCTTACTTACTTTAGCATTGGAGGTGCCCTCGTGCAGCTCAATTAGTTTGTTCCACAGCTCTTTGGCGCTTGAGAAGGGTCCTACTCTGTTGAGTTCCTCCTTTGTCAACCCACATTGTAGCATGCAGGTTGCTTTGGCATTGACTTCAACCTTTTTCATTATGCTAGTATCCCAGTTGATGCATGAGACTAGTTCTCCTTTGCCGTCACGTGGAAGCTCGAGACTGGTCTGGATAATAATCCACATCTCGACTTGTGTCTTGAGGTGGTATTCCATCCGGTTCTTCCAATTGCCAAAGTCCTCACCGGAGAAGAGAGGCGGGCGGACTGTGCTAAATTCTTCTTGAAGAGCCATTTTAAACCTTGCACACAGAGAATATGAAAACAGAATATCCCAGGACTTGATCCTGGATTAGCAGTGCAGTATGAAATTAAAAAAGAAAAGCGAGCTCGAATGGTGTTGCACCGACTTCGAGAAAAATTAATTCGAACGAGAAACTAGATCGGAATATAGTAATTATACTAATTCCAATCGACTCCGAAAAATTTGAAAACACCACGAAAAATTTGCCTGACTGGTGGTTGCACTAAATCGAAGCGACCCCGCTCTGATACCAATTATTGGATCGAAAGCGCTAGAGGGGGGGAGATGAATAGCGCTCGTGGCTTTCACTTTTCATTTTCGTAAAACTCGATGAAAAATAGACGCAGCGGAAATATAAACAATCACACAGAGGAACACAAGTAGTTTACTTGGTTTGGAGCCTTGAGCGACTCCTACTCCAAGGCCCGCGATCGTTGATCGCTTTCGGTGGGCAACAACTATAAGTTCGTAACTCTTTACAAACAGGTGAGTACAAATATAAGCTTGAAAGAAAAGTTATACCGACAAACTACAAAAGATGAAAGTGATTGCCGATTGTCGGAGCAGCAGAGTGTAGTCGAAGACTTCGGAGTAGCACACCAGATCGCAAGTTCTTCTGTTCGAGTTGTTCTGTTTTGAAGCTGCACCCCGAGGCTCCCTTTTATAGCTCTGCAAAAACTGATCCAGATCCCCAAGGCTCGGGATCAAGTTTGACCCGAGGAGGATCGGTCGACCGATCACCGGTTCGGTCGATCGATCAGATGACCTCCACCTCATCTGATCCACTCGCTCCACCTCGATCCGATCAACTTTTATCCGAGGTTTGGTCGACCGATAAACAGGTTCGGTCGACCGATCAACTGCTCTGACTCAGTCCAGCCGGCCTTATCCAGTCGACGCCCAACCTTGGTTCGGTCGACCGATCCCTAGGTCCGGTCGACTGATCCCAAGGTTCGGTCGACCGATCCTGGTCAGTCCTAACCCTACATAAAAATATTAGTTTCCTGCAAAACAGAGTTAGACCACAAACGATAATATATAGAAATAAATTTGACAGTCTCCAGACTGTCCGGTTCTGACTTCGGATTTCCAACCGGAAACCCTAGGTCGAACCGACGCCTATTGTTCCCTCTTCCGGGGAACGCGTCCTCACCTACTCCATTTAGGAGAGTTTACCTTTGCTCAGCGTCCGGTCAGATGCTTCCGGTCTTCATGCTGGACGTCCGGTCCTTGACCCGTCCAGTCTTCCACCCGGTTCGCGACACCAGGATTTCAACCTAGGGTTACCGCCCCCTAAGACTTTTGCCCGAAGCTCCGACCTGCCAAGACTTTCCACATAGGGTTACCACACCTATGACCTAGGGTTACCACCCCCTAGGGTTTTCCCTTTGCCTAACCGCAGCTATGACTTTCCTGAAATACTCAATCATCCACATTAGATAACAATTAAGCTTAACTTTGAATCCCTTTGCCATCATCAAAACTTGAGTTCGATCGTCGGATGCTTCCCGCACCAACAAGTTGGACCTCCTCCAAAAGCTCAAAGGGAATTTGGGAAAAAGGAAGTTCAATCTTTCCCAGGACCTTCACTGAGGGTTCCTTTTCCACAAAGGTTAGTGGGGGTTAATGAAAATAAAGATTTCGGCAAATCCTGTGACATTAATATGGTTGAGTGCAGATTTTTGAATGTATATGAAGATGAGGACTCTTTAGATGAGGATTTTATTGATAATGCAGTGGTAAATAAGTTTTCAGATCTGACTTCAAATTTTATAGGGTGTTATAGTGATAAATTTTCAGATGATGAATGTGATGTGGTAGATCAATTTAAAACTGCAAGTGAAGTTATTGATCCTCTTGTTATTGATTCTCCTATTGAGGATTTAGATGTTGGTTTATTTTTTGATGTATGTGATGATGATGATATGGAAGAATATGTAGGGAGCTGTGTTGTGGAAGCAACATCTCAAGGATCATCACCTTTTCCCATAAAACTCTTAGAGGTTGTAAGAATTGATCATGTTGTGGAACAATGTGTAGGGACTTTTGCAGAGCTAGCAGAGTCTCAAGAATCACCATCATTGATATCATCAACACCTGAGCCAGAGCTAGAACCATCATTTGATTCAGAGGAAGTCACATGTACATGTTTAGAAATTTCAGGTATCTCTCAGCAAAGTAAGGTTAGTATTTCTTGTGATCTTTTGAAAAATTTTATAGAGGTACCTATCATTGAGTTTGTTGGATGTGATTCAGTTTTTATTTCTTATTCTTCTTATCTTAATATGGTTATGGCTCTATTTTATCTAATATGTTTGTTAGAGATTTGTATTTTCTTTGCATGTGCAGATTTCACTTGGGCTAATAATTGGAAGCTCATACTGAACCGTCTTCGACCACCTGAGAGAACTTCAAAGAAGACGAAGATGGAGAGAGCAATACTTCATTTTGTAATTCCTATATTGGAAGCTCTCTCCATAATAAGAGCCCTCGGTAGGAGGGTGTTGAAATATCTTATCCCTCCAAGAGTGAGATTTAGATGAATCTTATGAGGTGGTTGTTGGATCGAAAGTGCTAGAGGGGAGGGGGGGGGGGTGAATAGCGCTCGTGGCTTTCACTCATTTCGGAATCGCAAAACTCGAGTAATAAACGCAGCGAAAATAAAACAATCAACAAGCGAACACAAGTGATTTACTTGGTTCGGAGCCTGTGGCGACTCCTACTCCAAGGCCCACGCTCGTTGAGCGTTTACGTTGGGCAACAACTATAATCTCGTAAAATTCAGTACAAATATAGAATGAGTACACAAGAACTTTAAAGTAATATCGACAACTAAATTTCAGAAAACGGAGCGCCGGGTTGTCGGGAACTTGTCGCAGCTTAATCGGAAGCTTTCGTTAGCAGCACGTTGGAGATGGATCATTTTTGAATTGTTGTTCTTGGCTGCTACTCGAATCCCTCTTTTATACAGTGCTGGAGGCGCCACCAAGCCTGTCCAAGGCGCCTCCAGGCCGCCGAGTCATACGCGTGGACCAGCACAGACCTGGTCGCACCTTATCTGGTTTATGCCGCCTTCAAGCCTCTTCAAGGCACCTTCAAGCCTTGGTCTAAGGCGCCTTCAGTCCCAATGAAGGCGCCTCCAGCTCCTCTGGATAGATGGCTTCGGCTTGCACTCGAGGCGCCTCCAAGCTCCATGGAGGCGCCTCGGACACTGTTCATCCGAGGCTTAACTTGTTCCTTTTGTACCTGCAAGATATGTTAGTCCCAAAACAATACGGTACCCTACAAGACAAAGTTAGAACTGATATAAACATGATAAATTAAGAGTTTGACAGTCATCGGACTGTCCGGATATGACTTCGGATTTTCTACTGGAAACCTTAGGTCGACCCGACGCCTACTGTTCCCTCTACGGGGAACGCATCCTCACCTATTCCTCTCAGGAGATTTACCTGTTGCCAGTGCGATCCTACAGATCGACTGGACTTTTGCTCGGCGTTCGATCCTTCCGGTCTTCATGCTGGATGTCCGGTCCTCGACCCATCTAGACTTCTACCCTGTTCGCGACACTAGGATTTTAACCTAGGGTTACCACCCCCTAGGATTTTTGCCCGAAGCTTCAACTCGCCAAGACTTTCCGCATAGGGTTACCACCCCCTATGACCTAGGGTTACCACCCCCTAGGGTTTTCCCCTTACCTAACCACAGCTAGGACTTTCCTGAAACACTCAATCATACACATTAGATAACAATTAAACTTAACTTTGAATCTCTTTGCCATTATCAAAACTTGAGTTCGATCGTTGGATGCTTCCCGCACCAACAATCTCTCCCTTTTAGATTATGACAACCGAAATTCAAAGTTAAGAAAAAAAATGCAATAAAGATAAGCATAAATTAGCACAAGCATAAATAAAACATAAGAACATTAAAGCTCCCCCTTAATAGAAGCTCCCCCTTAAAATAATTTCTTTTTATTTTAAATTTTCTTTAATTTCTTTTGAATTTCCTTATACTCTCCCCCTTTGCCATATATCAAAATAAAAGAGAGTAAAATGAGTATAGACATAAACACTTAGCTCTTTTAAAACAAGTTTTCTTGTAAATGTTTAGCTAAGTTATAAAATTTGCCATAAGTTTGGAACCACAATTTTTTCAAGGATTTTAAAATTTAAGTTTGAGAAGTAATTTTTAAATTTTTAAATAATTTCCAAAGTATGCTTTTAAAAGATTTTTCAAAGCATTTTGAAAGATTTAAGTGAAATTTTTTAAATAAGTTTTTGAACTAATTTTTCAAAGGATTTTAAAATAAGTTTTTGAAATAATTTTTCAAAGGATTTTAAAATAAGTTTTGAAATAATTTTCAAAGGATTTTTAAAATAATTTTTCAAATAATTTTTTAAAGAATTTTTAAAATGATTTTAAAAGAATTTTTAAATGATTTTTAAAAGATTTTTGAAATGATTTTTAAAGAATTTTTAAAATGATTAAAACATTTTTCAAATGATTTTTAAAAGATTTTTCAAATGATTTTTAAAATATTTTTCAAATGATTTTTAAAGAATTTTTAAAATGATTTTTAAAAGAATTTTTAAAATGATTTTAAAAAGATTTTAATTTTTAAAATGATTTTAAAAAGATTTTAATTTTTAAAATGATTTTTAAAGAATTTTTAAATGATTTTTAGAGAATTTTTTAAAAAAATTTCAAATGATTTTAAAAGAATTTTTAAATGATTTTAAAAAGATTTTACAAGTGATTTTTTAAAGAATTTTTAAATGATTTTTAAAAGATTTTTCAAATGATTTTAAAAAGATTTTAAGATAAAGGTTGATTGGGTTTAATTGATTTTAATTAAATTTGCTTAAATTTTCAACAATTTGAACTTATTTGAACCTAAATCCATCTCTCTCGATTCTAAATTATCAATCAGGTAATCTTAATTAATTTTGTGAGAGGATTATCTTTAATTTAGGTTATTTCTAAGGATTAATTTACATTTGAGTTAAACTTAGGTTTTCCAATTAGTCAATTAAATATGTCTTTTCATGATTGATTCCGAGGTCAGGGCGAGACTCTAGGCCTTCTTGGGTATGAGATCATCCACCCCTTCCTATATAGAATTGCTCAAAGAAATATATATTTAATTTTCTTTTTGAAACTCCTAGATTTAACTAGCAAGTGTAAATTACGCCTAGATCCTTAAGCTATCCTAGTCTAAGCATGTATATTGCAAGGAAAATAAATAAACAAGCATCAATCAATTTTATCTATTTATTGAGATAGTTTTTCTATTAGCTCCCCCTGGATCATAGCCTCGATATGGTCTATCAAGGAAATAGATCTGATCCTTGGGGACCCAATAGTGACCAGGTCCAACTTGATTAACCAAGTTTGACTTGGGGACCCATGCTTGAATTATGTTTCTATTATTTCTATTTACTAGAGATAGATATGATTTATACTTACTTTTGGTTTTGAATCCAAGTCTGGACTTGTTGTAAACGGCTCGCTGTTTTCCAAGAATCAGATCCAGATTCTTGGAACCCATGGTGAACCGTTCCAATGTGTCCTTGAGTTCTTTAATTTGAGTTTTCAAATTGAAATTTTCTTCCTCAATTTGTTGGACTTGAATTGAACTTCCAATTTGAACTTGCTTAGTTAAAGAACTCGAGTCAGTCGCTTCCTTAATGGTTGTTACCTCCTTTTGGAGTGACTTGACTCGGATGTTGGATTTTGCCAATTTTTTTTAACAAGTAAGATACTAATTCTTGCAATTCATCTAAATCAGTTTCTGCGAGTAGGGCACTTACAGTGAGGTTCGGTCCTTCGGAAACGGATGCGTATCCATGGCTTCACTCGGACTCGGTGTCTGACTCACTCTCGGTTTCGTCAAGGTTTACTTGTATTGGCAACGCGAGAAAGCTTGTCGGTTCTTCTTCGTCGCACCCAGATTCATCTGATGACTCGAACAAAGTTGCCTGCAACGCCTTCTTCCTTCGTTTCTTTCGATTTGGACAGTCTGGCTTGTAGTGCCCCTTCTGGTTACAACCGTAGCAAGTGACTCTAGTCTTGTCCTTAATTTGTGTTCGTTTGAGTCGCCTTTTTCGATTTGCATATCTTCCGTACGAACTTTATCAGTTCGGAAGTAACTTCATCTTCGTCCTCTATGTCTGATTCGTCTTTGGACTCTGGTTTGGTTTTGCACCTTGATGTCGATTCGCGCGTTCTGCTAGTACCTGCAACAAAAGATATACCCTTTTCGACCGGGCGTGCATTAATCTGCTCATGCAACTCGAATTCAGAAAACATTTCGTATAATTTAATAGAAGAAAGATCCTTGGAAACCTTGTAAGCATCTACCATGGATGCCCACAAGGTATTCCTTGGAAAGGCATTTAAGGCATACCTTATGACGTCCCTGTTTTCCACCTTTTGGCCGATCGCATGAAGCCCGTTGAGTAGGTCCTGGATGCGTGCATGGAGCTGGCTGGCCATCTCACCTTCTTGCATTTTAATATTGTATAATTTATTAAAAATTAAGTCGCACTTACTTACTTTAGCATCGGAGGTGCCCTCGTGCAGCTCGATTAGTTTGTTCCACAACTCTTTTGCACTTGAGAATGGTCCAACTCTGTTGAGTTCTTCTTTTGAAAGGCCGCATTGTAGCATGCAGGTTGCTTTGACATCAGCTTCCACCTTCTTCTTTATGCTAGCATCCCAGTTGATGCATGAGACGAGTTCTCCGGTGCCGTCGCATGGAAGCTCGAGACCGGTTTGGATAATGATCCACATCTCGACTTGCGTCTTGAGGTGGTATTCCATCCGATTCTTCCAATAGGCAAAGTCCTCGCCGGAGAAGAGTGGCGGGTGGACTGTGCTAAAGCCTTCTTGGAGGGCCATTTGAAAAGCCTGCACAAAAAAAGAGAAAAACAACTGGTCCTAGGACTTGTTCCTGGATTAGTAGTGCGAGAGAGGGATAAAGATAACAAGTAACTAATTTTGGGAAAAAATAATGATAAAATATTAAAAAAATATATAAAAGATATTATTTCAAAATTTTGAAATTGTGATATTTTGCTAATATGGACCAATGGTGAAAAGATAGCAATGAATTTTTTGAAATTAATTTTGGAGGGAAAAATGAAAGGCGATGAAAAAAAATGCTCGAACGATAGTTGTACCAATTCAGAGCAACCTCGCTCTGATACCAATTGTTGGATCGAAAGCACTAGAGGGGGGGGTGAATAGCGCTCGTGACTTTCACTCATTTCGGAATCGGAAAACTTGAGTAATAAACGCAGCGGAAATAAAACAATCAACAAGCGAACACAAGTGATTTACTTGGTTCGGAGCCTGTGGCAACTCCTACTCCAAGGCCCACGCTCGTTGAGCGTTTACGTTGGGCAACAACTATAATCTCGTAAAATTCAGTACAAGTATAGAATGAGTACACAAGAACTTTAAAGTAATACCGACAACTAAATTATAGAAAACGGAGCGCCGGGTTGTCGGGAACTTGTCGCAGCTTGATCGGGAGCTTTCGTTAGCAGCACGTTGGAGATGGATCACTTTTGAATTATTGTTCTTGGCTGCTGCTCGAATCCCTCTTTTATATAGTGCTGGAGGCGCCTCCAAGCCTGTCCAAGGCGCCTCCAGGCCGTCGAGTCGTACACGGGGATCAGCACAGACCTGGTCGCACCTTATCTGGTTTATGCCACCTTCAAGCCTCTTCAAGGCGCCTTCAAGCCTTGGTCTAAGGCGTCTTCAGTCCCAATGAAGGTGCCTCCAGCTCCTCTGGACAGCTGACTTCGGCTTGCATTCGAGGCGCCTCCAAGCACCATGGAGGCGCCTCGGACACTATTCATCCGAGGCTTAACTTGTTCCTTTTGTACCTGCAAGATATGTTAGTCCCAAAACAATACGGTACCCTGCAAGACAAAGTTAGAACTGATATAAACATGATAAATTAAGAGTTTGACAGTCATCGGACTGTCCGGGTCTGACTTCGGATTTTCTACCGAAAACCCTAGGTCGACCCGACGCCTACTGTTCCCTCTATGGGGAACGCGCCCTCACCTACTCCTCTTAGGAGATTTACCTGTTGCCAGTGCGATCCTCCAGATCGACTGGACTTTTGCTCGGCGTCTGATGCTTCCGGTCTTCATGCTGGATGTCCGGTCCTCGACCCATCCAGACTTCTACCCTGTTCGCGACACCAGGATTTTAACCTAGGGTTACCACCCCCTATGACCTAGGGTTACCACCCCCTAGGGTTTTCCCCTTGCCTAACCACAGCTAGGACTTTCCTGAAACACTCAATCATACACATTAGATAACAATTAAACTTAACTTTGAATCCCTTTGCCATTATCAAAACTTGAGTTCGATCGTCGAATGCTTCCCGCACCAACAGTGGTCGAGCTAATGACCTTAAATAAGCGCTTTTTGGGAGGCATCCCAAGTTCATTTTCTTTGTTTTCATTCATGTTTTTAATTCTTTCTAGTTTTATTTCTTTCGTTATAATAAACTTGTATCCTCTACTGAATTTTTGTTATCTATCTTCTTTTATATGATTCTAAGGTAAGGAGGAGTGCAACTACATGATGGAGAAGTTATTAACATGGGCATTTGACACACGTCATTTGGTAACTTCTCTTACTTTTAATCTCCTCTACATTGCTTTTAGTTTTCATTGGGATAATGAAAAGTTTAAGTTTGGGGGGATGCATTAGATGCATTTGATTTGCTTTGTTTGTTTTTGTTTTTACTTATGTCTTGCATTTTGTTTTGATTTTTTGTGGCATACATCTTGAGAACATCACACTTCACTTATATGTCTTTTAGTAAAAATGTTAGTACGTTTATTATCTTGATTTATGATGTTTTAAATGATGCTAGTAATATGCTTAGTGTATTTGTTTTCTCTATCTTGAGTAGTATGAAATAAGCTAAGTATCATATGGAGATAAGTTAGAGATCTGGGTTGATCTTAAGGATCTTACCTTCACTTAACTTGAGCTTGGATAGTTGATATCATTGAAATAGTCATGATTCATTTTGTTTGTTTAGTACTTGGTTTCCATGGTGATTTCTCAAACTTCATTTTGGTTACTGGATGATGCTCAAATCATGTAAGCTCATTTGAAAAAAAAATCAAAATATCCCAACATTTGTGCTAAAAGTACATTTGTAAATAAGTTTTGCACAATGCAAATTATTATATATATATATATATATATATATATATATATATATATATATATATATATAAAGTGAAAAGTGAATAAGGGATATAAAAAAACAGTTGTCGTGAGTGGAATCTGGCAAGTCACCCCTTTGAGACCTAGTTAGGTTACTAGGGAAAAGATTGCTTAGCTTCTCTTGAGATTGAGCACGCCTTTGAGACCCTGGGTTGATTGAGAAATATGAACCAAGTGTGTGGCCTAGGTTGAACTTATGCCTATTTTTCCCTAATGGGGAACGTGTCCTCACCTACTCCTTTAAGGAGAATTTACCTTTTTCCATATTGGTCCTCCAGATCATTCTGGACTTTGTCCGAAACATCAAGATTTTCTTCTGGACACTCGATCCCAGACCAGTCCAGTCTTCTGCCTGGTATCTGTGACCCCAGGACCTTCACCTAGCATCCTCGACCCTAGGATTTCGCCCAACGCCCTCAACCTGGCAAGACTTTACCTAGTCTCTCGGACCAAGAATTTGTCACCTAACTATAGCTGGGACTTTCCACCTACGTAGCCTCAACTAGGACTTTCCTGCACACTTAATTCAACTCGTTAGAATAATAATAACCCTTAACTTAAAACCCTTTTCTATTTTCAAAACTCAGGTTCAATAGTCTGGTGCTTCCTACACCATCAACTAGTGCTCTTCTCATACCTTTTTAGATACCATAATGTCTCATATATATTGGCATATATCAATGTATTTTATGTAATTAATTCTTTGAGTCCCCAATTTAGATATTTATATCTTATCCAAATACTCCCACATTTATTGATTCATCCCAACATTTATTAACTTCATTGGAAGGTTCGTGACCTTTCAATGTTGTATAGAGATTTTTTAATTCTATCTCACCGGGGCTTGTCGTTTGCCGAGTGGACAACTTTTTCCCCATAATTTTATCCAAAACTTATCAGCATAGACTTTATCATCTGCTTAATGTTTGGTTCTCATGTTCAACAACTTCATTGGATTGAAGTGAGTGGGACATAATGTTGGTGCGGGAAGCATCCGATGATCGAACCTTAGTTTTGATAATGGCAAAGGATTCAAGGTTAAGTTGGTTTGTGATCTAACATGCTTGACTGAGTGTTTCAGGAAAGTCCTAACTGCGGTTAGGCAGGTGAAAATCCTAAGGGGTGGTAACCTTAGGTCCTAGGGGGCGATAACCCTAGGTGGAGGAAAACCCTAGGGGGTTGTAACGCCCGAAAATTCTCAAAACTGTTTTAGAAATATAGTATGATTTTTCTGGAATTTTTAGATATTTTTCCGGAATTTTCCGAGTAGCGGAAGTAGCAAAAAATAAATATAAACGAAAACGGCCTAAGCGGGAATCGAACCCGAGACCTATGGTTTAAGGGATAATATTAGTAACCAGTGAACCCAGCAGGGTCGTGCTGAGAGAAAGGAGAAACATCTATATTTATATTAGAGTTGACCGGAATTACCACTTAATATAAATAGAAGGGTTAAGTGGGTTTGGTTTATTTTGCTTGGTTCGGCAACCTCCTCCCTCTCCAAACCCTCAACGCCGACGCCACCTCCTCCTCCTCCTCCTCTCTCGGCGCCCAAACCCAAGGACTCTCGGCTCATTTTCCGGCAACGACTCCAACACGAAAGAGGTTCTTCTCCGCGAGAGGAACGCGAAGACGTGAGCGGGTCGTCGAGAAGGCCATCTCCACCGGAATTCTAGCGAATAGAATTGTAAGGAATTTAGCGTACGAGGTAAGAAACCCCTCACCTGCAGTATAATAGCTCCGGTTGGTTTCCTACGCATTAGTTTTAGCTATATGCAGGTTTTTCCGGCACATAGGGTATGTTTAAACCCTCCTCGAGGATTTAGGGATCTAGTTGAACACCTCTAGACGGGCCGGACACGTTGTTCTCCTTTAGTTGGAGATTCTAGATGTTGTCGGGTGCCTAGAGGTGATCTCCCTATTAGAGGAGAGAGTTGGAGCATACCAAGTGTTCGGTAAAATGTTAGTGTAGCTAAATACCACCTCAGTTATGTTTAATAGCTCAATTAAATGCATTAGAGGCATTTAAACCAGCACATTAGTTTAGTTCAGTTTTATGGGACTACGGTCCAATGGGTGGGCTCCCACAGTCGCCTCTAGGTTCAGATAACCTAGCTCTAGGTTCAGATAACCTAGAAACGCAATATAATACGTTAGCTATAGATATAGTATTTTATTTGGATTAGATATCCATTGGGTTGGACTCCCACAGTCGTCCCTAGGTTCAGATAGCCTAGACAACCCTGCTAAATTCGGGACTTGCAACCCCGGGTCTAGTAGGGATGCGTGCACAGCAAGTACAGTTGCCGGGGCCCAACAGCATGTTTAGTATTTTCACCTATTATGTATTAGATTTCAAAACTCAAAATCAATTATGCTACTTGAGTTTGTTCCAGTTACAGATTTAGTTTCAGTTAGTTTAGCTTATGTTCAGTTCAGTGCTTTTATTGCTTGCTACGATATGATTCAGTGCTCATGCCATGCTTATGTGTTATGCTTTATGATTTCAGTATACCATGACTTAGCAAGTTCAGTGCATATTTTCAAATAGCATGCTTTAAAAACCATATCGCACCGAATGCATGTTTTTGTGAGGTAGATGGTTTCTTACTAAGCTTGTTAGCTTACAGATACTACTTTTCTTATACTGCAGATAAAGGTAAAGGAAAAGTGGACTAGCAGTGGAGGCTGGAGGTCAATGCAGATGAGGATGTGTGTGTATGGAACTGGAATCAAAGGTCCTTAGGGGACGTAGCAAATTGAGCATTAGACTCTTTAGCATTTACTTTAGCATTTTATTTATTGGTTTTGGTTTCCATGTTCTAGGCACTTTTAGTTATGTGTTACCATGAATTCCTAAACTATGCCCTATGTTAAGTCAGATCACTAGTTTATGTCGTTGGAATGTTATTATATGTTGTTAGAATAGTTATGATGCATTAGTTAGGTGTTAAGTGGGGTTTTGGCACGCCAAAGTGCTGAAATCCGAGTTCCCGGGTGAAATCAGACTCTGATCGGTCTTCCGACCGATCAGGGCCTGGCTGTGTCACTGGATCGGTCAGCCGACCGATCCAGCCAGATACAGTATGCCACTGTATCCTCCTGGATCGGTCAGCCGACCGATCCAGTACGATACAGTAGCGTCCCAGGAGATTTCAGGTGCCTGGATCGGTCAGCCGACCGATCCAGACATACCTGGATCGGTCCGACCGACCGATCCAGCCACACTTGGATCGGTCTGCCGACCGATCCAGTCGAGAACAGAACGTGCCCCAGCTCCGATCGATCCACGGACCGATCCAACCAGGAGCAATCGATCCAGTCCAGCTCGGATCGATTGGGAAGCTCGGGTTTCGTCCAGGAAACTTATCAGTCCGGCTTCTTGACCGTAGGGGATGTAGGATACACCAGGTATCCCTTAGATCATCTCCCTTAGCACAGGTAGAACCAATAACATGTATTAGGTCAGATATCAGTAGCATAAAAACTCAAATTAGATCAGTTTTCCGCGCAGCTTAGCACAGTAACCGTAGCGATGCGCCTTACAGCCTAGTAGTGGAAGGTGGGTCGTTACAGGGGTGGTAACCCTAGGTCATAGGGGGTGGTAACCGTATGCGGAAAGTCTTGGTGGGTTGAGTGCTTCAGGCAAAACTCCTAGGGGGTGGTAACCCTAGGTGGAAAGTCCTGGTGTCGCGAACTAGGTGAAAGACTGGACCATCCAGGAAGCGGAAGTCCAGCAGAAAGTCTGGGAGCATCAAGCGCCGAGCAAAAGTCCAGTCGATCTGGAGGATCGCACTGGCATAAGGTAATCTCTCCTGAGGGGAGTAGGTGAGGACGCGTTCCTCGCTAAGGGAACAGTAGGCATCGGGTCGACCTAGGATTTCCGGTCGGAAATCTGAAGTCAGACCCGGATAGTCTGATGACTATCGATAATATTTTGTTACTTTATTTATTGCTTTATGTGCTAACTTTGTGTTGTAGGATATTGTTTGGGACTAACATGTCTTGCAGGTACAAAATAATGAAGTGTTCCCTAAGATGAACAGTGTCCGAGGCGCCTCCATGGAGCTTGGAGGCACCTCGGGTGCAAAAGCTGAGCTGGCCGTGAAACAGGGCTGAAGGCGCCTCGGAGGGTTATGGAGGCGCCTTGGAAGGCGCCTTGAAGACCCATGAAGGCACCCTCTAGCAGATAGGTTTCGACCAGTTCGTCACTGATCCACGCATGCGACTCGGGCGAACTGGAGGCGCCTCGAACGAGCTTGGAGGCGCCTCCAGAATGCTTTAAAAGCAGGTTTCGAGCAGTACCTCCAATCAACAATTCTAAGCCTTCTCTCATTCACGTGTTGCTCCAAAAGACGCTTCAAAGTGCTGCTACTCGTGCCCGACGACCCAGAGCTCCAAGATTTCATTTTCCATCGTTGGTATAGATTTATTGATTGCACTTATTGTAATACTTAGTTTGTAATAATTGTTCTTATAGTTGTTTCCCACCGAAAGCGATCAAGGATCGCGGGCTTTCGAGTAGGAGTCGATCTAGGCTCCGAACGAAGTAAATCGTTGTGTTCCTTCTTTGCATTTATTTCATTTCCGCTGCGTTTGCTCTTAATTTACGATTCCGATAATTGATAAAACGGAAATAGCCACGAGCGCTATTCACCCCCCCTCTAGCGCTTCTCGATCCAACAATTGGTAATAGAGCGGGGTCGTTTTGAATTGGTGCAACCACCATTCAAAACAATTTTTCGTGGTAGTTTCAGATTTTCGGAGTCAATTAGAATTTAACTTTATAGCTATATTCTAATTCTTTTTTCGAATCGTTTTTGCTCAAGGTTGGTGCAACACCACCCGAGTTCGTGTTCTATTTTTAAATACTTCCAGCACTACTAATCCAGGACCAAGTCCTGGAATTTTCTTGTCATTTATTTTCTTCATAGTTAATCTAAAATGGCCCAACAAGAGGGTTATAACATTGTCCGTCCCCCGCTCTTCACCGGAGAGGACTTTGGTTACTGGAAGGGCAGAATGGAGAACTTCCTGAAGATCCAGTTCGAAACCTGGATGATCGTCAAGACTGGCTTGGATCTGCCAACAGATAAAGACGGCAATCCTACACCCTACGAAGATTGGGAACCTGCATTAATCAAGAAGGTGGAGGCAAACGCCAGAGCAACTTGTACCCTCTAGTGTGGAATAACAAAGGAGGAGCTAAACCGCGTCGGCCCATTCTCAAACGCCAAGGAGCTATGGGAGAAGCTGATCGAGCTTCACGAAGGGAGCTCCGATACTAAAGTAAGTAAGCGTGATTTACTATTCAATAAATTGTATAACTTAAAAATGCAGGAAAATGAGACGGCAAGCCAGCTACACGCGTGAATTCAAGACATCCTTAACTCCCTTCATGGAATCGGACAGAAGGTAGAAAATAGGGATATAATAAGGTACGCTCTTAACTCGTTTCCAAGGAGTACTTTGTGGGCATCAATGGTAGATGCCTACAAAGTCTCCAAGGATTTGTCTTCTTTAAAGTTAGATGAATTATTTAGTGAATTTGAACTTCATGAACAGACTAATGCACAGCCAACCGAGAAGGGTATTACTTTGGTTGCAGGTACCAGTCGAACCCGCGATCCGAGATCACGACGAAGAACTGAACCTGAGTCGGAAAACGAACCCGACTCAGAAGATGAAGAAGACGAATTGACAACCGAGCTTGTGAATCTCGTGAAGAAGCTCTACAAAAAGAAGAAAGGCTTCAACAAGAAAGACCTAAAGAAAGCAGTCTAATCCAAGGAGACCCAACCAAGTTCTAAAGCAAAATTCGAGGTAATCTGCTACGGGTGCAACCAAAAGGGGCACATAAGTCCAACTGTCCAAATCAGAAGGACGCAAAGAAGTAGAGGAAGAAGGTGCTGAAAGCGACTTGGGACGAATCCTCAGAAGAGGACACCGACGACGAACTCGATCAAACAAGTTTACTTGCGCTGATGGCCCGGGACCAGATCAACCTGTCAGAGAGCGAGAGCGAGTCGGAAGTCGAGTCTGAGCGAAGCCACGGATCCGTATCTGTTTCCGAAGGGCCCCATCCCTCTGTAAGTATTCCTAGACTTAATAACTTAGTTAATTATTTACTTCGTAAATTAGCTAAATCAAACCTTAAACTAAAGTCACTTCTAAAGGAAATAACAGTCCTTAAAGAAGTGACTAATTCCAAATCCTTGCCTGACCCAGTTCAGACTGGAGATTCAACTCAGGTCCAAAAACTTGAGGAAGAAAATTTCAGTCTGAAAAATCAGATCAAGGATTTGAAGTTAACATTAGAACGGTTTTCTTTAGGATCCAAGAATCTCAACCTAATTCTTGGGTCACAAAGAGCCGTCTACAATAAAACTGGGCTAGGATATAAAACCAAAAAGAAATATAAATCTTATTTATCTTTAATAAACAAACCAAATAGTAAATCAGTCCAAGCATGAGTCCCCAAGTCCAAATTGGTCAATCAAGTTGGACTTGGTCAATACTGGATCCCGAAGGATCAAATACACTACCTCGATAGACCATACTGAGGCTATGATCCAGGGGGAGCAAAAAGAAAAACGATCTTAATAAAACGAAATTAAAAAATTCAAAATCAAATTAAAAATTTGAAATTAAATTTAAAATTCAAAATTCAAAATCAAATTAAAAATTCAAAATCAAATTAAAATTCAAAATTAAATTATAAATTCAAAATTCAAAATCAAATTAAAAATTCAAAATTAACTTATAAATTCAAAATTCAAAATCAAATTAAAAATTTGAAATTAAATTCAAAATTCAAATCAAATTAAAAATTCGAAATTAAATTAAAAATTTAATTAAAAATTCAAAATAATTCGAATTCAAATCAAATAAAATATAGATGGAGGATCCAGAATATCTGGCACCCCCAACTAAACTACCCGACTGGGTAACCGAACTTAATCTACTCGAAATGGGTAAAACAAGAGTAGACTACTCGGCAGGGTAATTAAGGTTAAATTAAAATGGACTAGGTTTAACTTGACTCATAGTACTGGTGAAATTTTTGGATGATAGTACATTAGGGAAGCTTGGACATCGCATGTCTAGGAAGATATGGTTTCGACCTGGTGCATTTGGCCAAGTGGAACTGACCGAAGCTACCCTTAAATGGATCCTAACTAGTTAGACCAAGGTTTAGTGTTAAGTTCAATGGGTATGACTATTTGGAAAACCTCAAAGGCATGGTTACTTTAATGAGTTCCTTGTGACTCACCATAGCCCAGAAGTTTATCCAAAGAATGCTTACTTATTGAACCCAAAGCTAAACCTGAATCTAACACAAAGTTAAACCAAACCCTTAAATTGAACCTCAATTCATCTCACAAAAATTATAGGATTCCCTGATTGAAAATTTAGATCGGGTGAGATGACTAAGGAATTTAAAATTCAAATTCAAAATTAAACTCATAACTATAATTAATTCAAATTCTATAATCAATTAATCAATTTTAAAAACTTATTTAAAAAAAACCTTTTAAAAACTCTCTTAAATATTTTAAAAACTTAATTTCAAAATTCCTTTAAAAATCTTTTCAAAAATATTTTAAAAATCTTTAAAACTTAATTTCAAAATTCCTTTAAAAATATTTTCAAAATTATTTTAAAAATCTTTTCAATTTTTTTTAAAAAAATATTTAAAACTTAATTTCAAAATTCTTTTAAAAATCTTTTCAAAATTATTTTAAAAATCTTTTAAAAAGTTAATTCTTTTAAAAATCTTTTCAAAATTATTTTAAAAATCTTTTAAAAACTTAATTTCAAAATTACTTTAAAAATCTTTTCAAAATTATTTTAAAAATCTCTAAAACTTAATTTCAAAATTCCTTTAAAATCTTTTTAAAATTATTTTAAAAATCTTTAAAACTTAATTTCAAAATTCTTTTAAAAATCTTTTCAAAATTATTTTAAAAATCTGTTAAAAAACTTAATTTCAAAATTCTTTTAAAAATCTTTTCAAAATTATTTTAAAAATCTTTTAAAAAACTTAATTTCAAAATTCCTTTAAAAATCTTTTCAAAATTATTTTAAAAATATTTAAAACTTAATTTCAAAATTCCTTTAAAAATCTTTTCAAATTTTTTTTAAAAAAATCTTTAAAACTTAATTTCAAAATTCCTTTTTTTTAAAAAAAATCTTTTAAAAAATTATTTTAAAAATCTTTAAAACTTGATTTCAAATTTACTTTAAAAATTATTTTAAATCTTTAAAACTTAATTCCTTAAAAAAAAAAAACTAAAAGGACACGTGGCGCCTGAATGAAGGCGCCTCCCACACGAGGGAGGCGTCCTCAACAGCGGCGGGAAATTTCCCGCCGACCTATTTAAGGCGCCTTAAGGAGCCTCCAAAGGCGCCTTAAGGAGTCCTTAAGGCGCCTTCGCTCATCGTTTTTGCACGAACAGAGGCTCTCCTTCTGTTCATTTTTCTGCCGAAACGCAACCAAGTGCGATTTTTCCCCAACCAAGGCGCCTTCAATCCATCTCTTCCGTCTTTAATCCTAGCAATGCCTCCTAGGTATAATCTAAACTCCTCTTATTCATTTATTACATAAATTTCTTGCTAGTTTTGCTATATTTCTTGTATAATGTCAACAATATGAAGCGTCGTATTGTGGATCCTACACCGGCTAGGGCCCCTTCCACGGACCCTAGATTCCCCTCGGAACAGCATAGGATAGATTTCGCTAGGTTCACCTTTGAGTCTATTAAATCTAGATATATTGGTCGGGAATTTTTATCCCAATACTGTCAACCCGCAATCTAGATGATAAACTACTATCATCTAGATAAACTGGTTGACTGTACCACTACAGTCAACCAAGACCTGTGTGCCC
Source organism: Zingiber officinale (assembly GCF_018446385.1). Taxonomy (NCBI): domain Eukaryota; kingdom Viridiplantae; phylum Streptophyta; class Magnoliopsida; order Zingiberales; family Zingiberaceae; genus Zingiber; species Zingiber officinale. Next base: position 44,307,975 of record NC_056003.1, read on the forward strand.
AGTTTTATCACAACCTTGAAAAGGTTGATGATAGTACCTATTCCACCAGAGTTGGTGGTACTGACCTTCAGTTTACTCCCTCCCTACTTCGCACCAGCTTAGAGCTTAGGGAGTCCCAGTGTACATTTTTATGTTACCCGAGTAGGGAGCTACCTTTTGGTGATCCCTATTCCCACATTACCTTAGATGACATCTACATGCATTTTTTTGGGGAGGAGAGACCCTTAGGCCTGACCGAGTTCAGATCCACTCTTCTTCGCATTCAGGACTATGTTATGTACAGAGTCCTGACAGCATGCATCCTACCCATCTCATCTCGAGACGTCTCGAAGATGCGACCGTCCCACTCGTTCTTTCTGTACGCCCTCAGCCAGCGCCTAGATATAGACATAGCCCTCCATATGTTTCACAACATCATTCTTGCATCTAGTACAATTACATCTGGAGTGATTCATATGCCTTACTACCATATCCTGACCTAGATATTTTCCAGCTCTAGGATAGACATCACTAGAGGGGTACTCATCCCACTTACCATTTATGATGAGTTAGGTCAGCGTAGCCTTAGATTAGCAGGGGCAGAAGTCACTGCTGAGGGGATTCTATCCTGGAAGGGCCGACCACCACCAGTTGCTGGCCCTGGTGCTCCAGAGGCCGAGGACGTACAAGATGCGGATGAGGAGTGGCCCGATTTCCTGGCAGAGGACTTTTTCACAGATCCTTCCACCTCTGCCAGACCCTCCACATCAGCCGGGCCTTCAACTTCGGCACCACTCTCTGTCGAGGACAGACTCACTCGGCTCGAGATCCAGTCCACTCAGATGCGACGAGCTGTGCTAGATAGCCATCGCTTCCTTCGATCTATACTATCTGAGATGGCTGCTGGTTTCGCATCTCTCCGAGGCGAGATTCGGCGTCAAGGACAGCCTCAGCCGCCACCCGAGTAGCCTCTAGCCGATCCTCCAGCTGACGATCCGCCTGCTTGATTCTATCTTTTAGACTGTCTGGATATGTCACTCACTTCTTGGATTTGGCTATCTTACTCATCTTTTGGATTGTGTCTTGGAGTTGGTTATCTGATGTTTAGCTGCCTTATATTTAATTGAGTACTTATGTGTTACTTTTTCAAAATTATGAGTATAATTTCAAAATCACTTTTAAATTAGTTTTAAAAAATATAGGAAAAATAATGATTTTAAAATCCCCTTTTTTCTTAGAAGTTTCAAAAATTGGACTTAACTTAGGCTTTCCCCCTATAAATCCTGTTCCCCTAGATTTGAGCCAGAGCATCTCACAAACATCTAGGTATACCTTGATTGTGTTTTGAAAAACATAGAATGGTCTGAGATGCATAGGGTAAAGCCTGGACTCAAGTATGCTTATTTCTGTGTATCAATATGGGTCTGGGCGTTAAATACATTATTATCAGTAATCAAGTCAAGTAATCCAGCCTTAGCCAAATCTAACTGGATCAATTGACTTGACTTGACTAACCAAGTGAAAACTGTTGCTCTCTAGGCAAACAGCTAGTAACTAATGGTTAGACATGTGGGCAAAAAGTTAAGTGCTTGATTTTTTTTAGGGCTTCCTCATGCTTGGACTTTAGGGCTTTGATACCTTACTAAAACAAAATTTGCAATCTATTGGACATTAAGGGTATTGCTTCTCCTTTGCCTTAAGTATTTTGAAATTCATTTTCTTTAATCAGTTTTTCAAAAACTTTTTCAAATTTAAAACTTTCAAATCTTTTCTATTTAAGGTGGAAAATTCTTGAAGTTGGAAAATTTTTGGAAACTCCTCAAAATTTAATAAGTATTCTTATAAATTTTTGAAAATTTAGCTAAGTATCTTTCCAACAATTTTTTAAAATTCACCTAAGACTCTAACACAAATAGTACGTTGGTAAGTGAAAATTAAAATAAAAACTTAGCTAAGAATCTTTTCAGTGACAAACAATTATAAAAAGCTAAGTGTAAAATGTTCTTATCCCTCTTTAAAAACCTAAGTTTTCAAAATTGACTAAATTAAAAAGAGTTGCTTAATACTAAAAGTTTTTTTTGCTATATTACAAAGAATTTTTTTTTTAGCAAAATTAATTGATAAAATTTTGCACTTAAACTATGTTCCTTAGCAAATTTTCTTCTCAAAAAATGTTGCTATTAAAACCAATTTTAAGCTATTGGTTTTCACTTACACTTTTTGCCTCTTGCCTAAGTTAAAATTTTTAAACAAATTTTACTAAATTTTTTTTTGAAAAGTTAAGTTTTTCAAACTAGTTTATTTTGATATATGGCAAAGGGGGAGAGTAGAGAAATTCAAAAGTGAATCAACCCAATTTAAACTTGAAAGGGGAATTTATATTAAGGGGGAGCTATAAAAGGGGAACTTATATTAAGGGGGAGCTATGCTTATCTTGCTTAGTCTCACACTTGATGTGTCTATCATGCTTATGATTATCTTCCTTGTGCTTATACTTTATTGCATATTTTTACTTAACTTTGAATTTCGGTTGCCATTATCAAAAAGGGAGAGATTGTTGGTGCGGGAAGCATTCGACGATCGAACCTTAGTTTTGATAATGACAAAGGATTCAAGGTTAAGTTGGTTTATGATCTAACATGCTTGACTGAGTGTTTTAGGAAAGTCCTAACTGCGTTTAGGCAGGAGAAAATCCTAAGGGGTGGTAACCTTAGGTCCTAGGAGCGATAACCCTAGGTGGAGGAAAACCCTAGGGGGTGGTAACCCTAGGTCATAGGGGGTGGTAACCGTATGCGGAAAGTCTTGGTGGGTTGAGTGCTTCAGGCAAAACTCCTAGGGGGTGGTAACCCTAGGTGGAAAGTCCTGGTGTCGCGAACCAGGTGAAAGACTGGACCAGCCGGGAAGCGAAAGTCCAGCAGAAAGTCCAGGAGCATCAAGCGCCGAGCAAAAGTCCAGTCGATCTGAAGGATCGCACTGGCATAATGTAATCTCTCCTGAGGGGAGTAGGTGAGGACGCGCTCCCCGCTAAGGAACAGTAGGCGTCGGGTCGACCTAGGATTTCCGGTCGGAAATCCGAAGTCAGACCCGGATAGTCTGATGACTATCGATAATATTTTGTTACTTTATTTATTGCTTTATGTGCTAACTTTGTGTTGCAGGATATTGTTTGGGACTAACATGTCTTGCAGGTACAAAATAATGAAGTCTTCCCTCGGATGAACAGTGTCCGAGGCGCCTCCATGGAGCTTGGAGGCGCCTCGGGTGCAAAAGCTGAGCTGGCCGTGAAACAGGGCTGAAGGCGCCTCGGAGGGTTATGGAGGTGCCTTGGAAGGCGCCTTGAAGACCCATGAAGGCACCCTCTAGCAGATAGGTTTCGACCAGTTCGTCACTGATCCACGCATGTGACTCGGGTGAACTGGAGGCGCCTCGGACGAGCTTGGAGGCGCCTCCAGTATGCTTTAAAAGTAGGTTTCGAGCAGCACCTCCAATCAACAATTCTAAGCCTTCACTCATTCACGTGCTGCTCCAAAAGACGCTTCGAAGTGCTGCTACTCGTGCCCGACGACCCAGAGCTCTGAGATTTCATTTTCCGTCGTTGGTATAGATTTATTTATTGCACTTATTGTAATACTTAGTTTGTAATAATCGTGCTTATAGTTTTTGCCCACCGAAAGCGATCAAGGATCGCGCGCCTTCGAGTATGAGTCGATCTAGGCTCCGAACGAAGTAAATCGTTGTGTTCCTTCTTTGCATTTATTTCATTTCCGCTGCGTTTGCTCTTAATTTACGATTCCGATAATTGATAAAACGGAAATAGCCACGAGTGCTATTCACCCCCTCCCCTCTAGCGCTTCTCGATCCGACACATAATCAATTAATGAATGTTGCTTTTCCTCGAGAAACATTCCTCGAGCAATATCTTGCGCTCTCTCCCTCGATGATCTTGCTTAGTTGATTTTTCCAACCATATTTTTAGTATTTTTAAACATTTCAATGTTCTCAATCTTGCTTAAAGTAAATCTTCAATAATCAATGAAGGGGCATCCTTTTCGAGGAAAGACAAAAGGTTATAACACTTTTGGTAAAGTTCTCCTTGCATGACATAAGGCCATAATCTCATTTGAAATCACGTGTCTTGATTTGGCCTCTTAATCATGTTGAACCCAAAGTTACAACTGTTTAATCAAAGTTTGACTTGGCATCTATTCTTAAGAGTCAGTTAATCTAGAGAGCATGTAAACCTTGATCTTCTAAATTCACCGAGTCAAAATTACGGTTGCCTAATTAGAATGATAACTAAGATTACACTTGTTCTCAAAAAGTGACCAATCTAGAAATTATGCACCCCTTAGTATTCCAATTTCATTGAGTCAATGTTGCGGTCATTTGATTAGAGTACGAACTAGGATTGTATTTATACTCTTCAAGCAACACTCGACTCAAGAAGTATACATCTCTTGGTCTTCCAATCTCGTCGAGCGATGGCTGCGGTCGTATGATTGGAGTGTTGACCAGGATTTTCTTTACTTTTTAAGAGATACTCAACTCAAGAAGTATATTATAAGTACTTTGGGTTAGTTTTGATATGGTCAATCATGTTAAGTTAGGTTCTACGATTTTGATATCTTGTGTCTGAGTGTGCAGGGACTTAGGAACATAAGAAGTAGAGTGGAAGACGCAGCTCCCGAGAAGGATAACATGAAATGTGAGTTGACGAACTTGGTGCATTTGAGGAACGAGGTACTATGGCAGAGTACATTGATTGATGAGAAGGAAATATGCGGTGCATCTAAGGGATGAGAAGTCGAGGAGGAAGCCTGCTAGAGGAGAAAACCGAAGTTGTGTTCGGGTGAGTTCAATTCTGGATGACTGGAGCATCACCCATGTAAAGAAAGTCAACTCTAAAGTTGAATTAGATCTAAGTGCCTCCAAAGGGGTTGGAGGCACCTTGAGTGTCGACAAAGAAGCTATTGCTTTCCTGACCCGAGGGGCCTCGAAGGAACATGAAGGCGTCCTTATGCATGCCTAAAGAAGGTGCCCTGCAACAGCTTGGAGGTGCCCTCGAGCCTCCCTTGGAGGCACCTCCAGTAGCTATTAAGTACCTTTGGGAGAGGATAAAACTCTTTCATGTACAAGATAAACACTATCCTCTTGGAGGTGCCCTGGACCTCTTTAGAGGCACCTCCAATCGACAAAAACCAATGGTAACTTATGTCCAGGAGGCTATAAAAAGCCCCTTGGAGTTAGGAATTAATGAACAATTCTTGTATACAATTCCTAACTATTTTTGAGTGTTCAAGGACTACAAGAGGTTTCTCCACCTTCAACGAAGGAGATTTTTACTGAGATTTTTCATTGGTTGGATTAACAACCACTTAGGTTGTAACCAAGTAACTGTTGTACCTCTTACGTTTATTTTTGTTATGTTAATTGCTTAATTAATTTGATTATCCTTGCTGAGTAAAAGCAAGAGATTTGGCTAACTTTCTTTTCAAACTATTCACCCTCCTCTAGCCGGCCTAACACAGACCTACATATACATCCTTTGGTCTTTTAATCTTGTTGAACTAAAGCTGTGATCGTCTGATTGAAGTGTTGACCAGGATTGTATTTTTTCTTTGAGAGATACTCAACTCAAAAATTATATATCCATTGGTCTTCTAATCTCATCATGCTAAAGCTATGGTCGTTTGATTAAAGTTAGACTCAATTTCTTGATCAATTGCAACAAATATGATGCAATCATCTTAACTCATTTATTTTGACCTCCACTTAGGTCTCATTGGGTTAGACTCAAGTCTAGTTTTTGGCCAAATAAGATTGAGCTTTTATTTAAAGTCTTCCATTATCCCTCTTTTTGGATAGTTTAAAACCTACTATCCTCACCTTTGTGATTTTAGTCAAATAACCTCTACAAAGCCTTGACCATCATTGTTACACTATACCCATGTTATAGTTTTGACATCCAACCTTTTAAAGCATGGTTCTCACATAGGAAAATTCTATTCTTCCTTGCAAATAACTCTTCCATAGCTTAAGGTTCACTTTTAGATGTGCTAGGGGCATCTTTTGATAGTATCCTTATAAGGTACATTTTATTTAAATAATACAGTGTCTTTTACTATCATTGCTTGAAGACAGTTATAAAGAATTTCTTTGATTTCTCTTAGATAGGAATGGGACCTATGTACACCATTACCATGAATATCATCTTAAGATTGTTATACTTATTTGCATGGAATTGGCAGTGTTGATCCAACAGTTGGGCCAGGTTAGTCATCTCGATGATGAGTCGATGATTCGAACTGGTGGAGCTCGGTATGTGGACCTTGTCCCATTTATACTCTTGACATACCCTTTTGGTTATCGAGGTACCCTTTCAAGTAATAGACATACCCCTTTTGGTATCATCATTACCAATTTAATCTCGCCAGTTGGTGAGTTATTCCTTCGAATATTGACACACTCCTTCAGGTTAACTTATCCCTAAAGATAAAAGTATTAGGGTCAAGGTGAAGGCTAGACCTTTCCTTAAGACGATATTGCCCCTCCCAAGTGCTTACTATTTATCGATAATTGTCTTCCAAGATAGAATAACTTATGTCTCAAAATAGGAGCATTCTAAATTTCAAGCCCTGTTAAACTTTTGAAGCCTTGGAACTTTTAAGGGAAGATATTAGAGAAGAGAGAGAGAGAATAGAGCTCAGGAGGAGAATTCACTGTTGGTGCAACATTCCTCAGGTCAAGGTTGACCTGTTTGACCAAGCTTGAGTCTTGGTTTGGATTTCGATGTTTGACAATGCAAGGTTGATTGAAGAAGAGTCAAGTAAGTCAAGGATGACCGGATACTTGACTGGGAAGTCCTAACTGGGATGTTAGGCAGGAGGAAAATCCTGGTGAGTGAAGCCAGGTGAAAGACCTAGTGAGTGAAGCTAGGCAATTGGGAAGTCCTAGTGAGTGAAGCTAGGCAGGAGAAAAATCCTGGTGAGTGAAGCCAGGTGAAAGACCTAGTGAGTGAAGCTAGGCAATTGGTAAAGTCCTGGTGAGTGAAGCCAGGCAAGAGAAATCCAGATGGATCAAGGTTGACCAGACATCTGGTGAGAGTCCAAGTAGGTCAAAGGGATTGACCGGATACTTGGCACGAGAAAGAAAAGTCCAAGTAGGTCTTAGGGAGTGACCGGATACTTGGCAAGAAGAGAAAAGTCCAAGTGGGTCAAAGGGATTGACCAGACACTTGGTGAGAGAGTCCTAGCTGGTCAAGGGTGACCAAATGCTAGGTCTTATGTACCAACAAGTCATGGTTGACTAGATGTTGGTTTAGGGGGCTTTGGGCTTGGTTTTGGGCAAAACCCAAGATCTGGATTGATCAGCCGATTGATCCAGTAGGTTTGGATTGATCCGTGGATTGATCCAGCAGGTTTGGATCGATCCACCGATCGATCCGGTGAGTCCCCGAGAACAGAACCCCTTTGGATCGATCCGTGGATCGATCCAGAGGTCCCAATCGATCAGTGGATCGATTGGGACGCTGCTGCTTCGCGCTCGATCCGTGGATCGATCCAGAAGTTTTTCCAGAGCACAGAGGTGCTCTAGATCGATCCGTGGATCGATCCAAAGCCTCCCCGATCGATTGGGAGCATTCCAATCGATCGGGATTCGACCGTTAGCGTCGATTTAAGCCGCAGGCGTTCATTTCCTTTGGCATCTCTTCACCGATTCACTCCAGATCTCTCGCCAACTCCTCCACAGCGCTCTCAAAGATCAGATCGCCAGTTCTTGAAGGATCTTGGAAGCTTTCCAAGTCAAGAGGCGGATCAAAGGCAAGAAGAGAAGCTAGGGTTAGGGTTTTCTGTACTCATTGTAAGCTTTGCGCTTGTATTTTGTTTCCCTTTCCTTTCTTCTTGTACTGAGAGTCTTGTAGGGCTTCTCCGCCCTCGGTAGTTACCGAAAAGGAGTGTTTTCATAGTGGAGGGTGCGTGCGTGGTGTGGATCCTTGGACTAGTCACCTCTTGTGAGGTGGATACCAAGTAAACCAACCGGGTTAGCGTTGTGTGATTTGTTTCTGTATTTTCCGCTGCACATCTTAGAAGAAACAAGCAACGTCGAGCAACGAGCGAGCGACGAGCTATTCACCCCCCCTCTAGCTACTTTTGGTCCTAACATTCACCACTTGAGATTTGAGTGATATGAATAAAAGGAGTAGAGTTTTTTTCATAGGGATGAAAGATTATTCTCAAAGGGTGAAGAGTTTCTTCTAAGAGGTGAAAAGATATGGGGGTATCTTTTTAGTTTAATATTATCAATTATCATTAATTGATTCAATTAATCAGTAACATTAATTAATTAAATTAATATTATAGCTATAATTAATCTGATTAATTATTATTAATTGTAAATATTAATTAATCAATTAATTAATATTACAGTCATTGATTAATCTTTTAATAAATAAATCAATACAATTAATTATAATTTCACACTCCTTAATGGTTCTACATGGATTGATATTCATGAATATTTGAGTTAGCGTTCATGTACTCCCATCCATGAACCCAGTTTGTGTATGAGCTAGAACTTGTCTGATTATATCAGACCAATTCTTCATTAGATATTAATTTCTTATTCACTCAAAAAATTAATTTATGATAATCTATTCATGAAATAGTCATCCTAACCCTATTTAATTTATTGATTATCAAAAACTAATTTTCTAACCACACCAAGCATCTATTTTTTTTGTTACTAATTACCGAAGTGAGAACAAACCGCAAGACCAAAATTAAGCTTGAGCATAACCAATCTGCAGTGGGTTTGATCCAACCATTATCTTTCAACATCATAGATTAATATGAAATATTACATGTTAAGGTTTTAGCTTGTGTTATTTAATTCCTACATTATGTAGTTTTTGAATTTTGAAAAACATAACAAAATAAACAAAGGGTAAAATTGAGCAAACAAATTGAATCCTCATGAACTATTGTTTTTTTTTTCAAATATTGTTCAATTTGAAGGTGTTTTTGGTGCAACTATTCTACCTATTGAAATAAACTATCATGTATGTTCTTAATTGATGAATATGAATTAAATGAGAAAATCATTCCTATATCATGGCTAAAAGTGATCCCCTTACTCTGTGAGACAAGATAAATGAAAAATAAGGTTGTGAATGAGTTGGATTTTATATCCTCCATCTTCATCTCTATCTCCATCATCATTTATTATATTCATCTCCATCCCCATCCCTAGCTATTCGATTTTTAACTTTCACCCCATCCTCGTACCCATCGGGGATTGAATATCCATTCCCATACGGCCATACTCATAATTATACCCATAAAAGAATTAGATAGCCTCTATACTAATAATTTATTTATTCCATTTAACTACCATCATTCAACAAAAGCATATTAGCCTTCGGGGTAATGGTGCAGCGATTAGACCCTCCAAGTGGTTAACTAGATATATATGGGGTGAATCCCAACTGCGACGTATTGTAGAATTTTTTTCTTCAGTGGGACGACACCCCTAAGAATGCTGGCAGCTTGGAAGAGTCTCCGCCAGTGCTTCTTGATTTATTTTAGTGGACGGTAGAAAACTTCCGTGGGATCAGAGTGGTCACCTTCAATATTAGTTGATTTGAAGAGCTAAATACCTAGATTATGAAAAAATATTAAAATTAACATCATATAAAAAATATATAATAAAAACAAATAGATTAAACACAATATTATAATCTTAATTTAATCATATTTAATAAAAATAGATTGAACAGAAAAAAAAAAGAATTTATCTCTCTTTCTCTCTCTCTCTCTTTATATATATAGTATTTGAGTCAGGCATGAAAAAGATTTTACCAGACTGATGTGTCAATTTTCACATATGCACGGTTCTAAAATATCGATCCCACGAAGACGGTTGATTAAATACTAATTGAGTTTACAATGCTAATTATCTAGAAAGTTAAATTTGGTTGAGTGTACGAAAGAGAGAGAGTTGAGAGAAAGGTTTGAGAGAGAGTATAGAGTAGTGGGAAGTTAAGAGAAAGCAAGTGGTCAAATCAAGAAATCAGAATGGGGAAACGATTATAGGACTTCGATTTTGATACAATGATTATTGACACTCTAAGTATTGTTTACTCTCCTACCTCTATGTTTATTCTCATGTGGATGAACCTATCCCAAATTACCGATATGGAATCGGGAGGTTTATATCGGCGTGTCTACTCAAATCCAATGCCTCTTTGCAAGGAAACCTACCTACTGCCCATTTTTTTGAGACTATACCTGTGTCATTAGGGCTCCGTGGTACTCCTAGATGATCCCCTATACTTTGCAACATTGAATTGGACAAACCCATTAAGATCTATGACAGAGTCACCTCGTGGCAAGCTGGTTCCATACAAGGTGATAATTCTAGAAGTCTGCTTTGTGGGATTATCCCTATCACTAGGGCTTCATGGTTCATCTAGATTATCACCTATTCATGGTGACCAACTCTCTGCATCCTATAGCATTCAAAGTACACGCAATAAAGTAGCAACAAGGAATAAACATGTCATGCAATAGAGAAATAAATAAATACTCAGTTTATACATCAACAATTATATCATAGCTACTTCCTACTCCTAGATCAGAGAACTACTCTATGATGAAGGAAATACAAACAAGAGACATAGAACATAGTATTCTACAACTCAATACTCAAAGTAAAGAGAAGAGAATGCTTATCTAGGAATTTTTGGTGTCATTGGAAGAGTTTTCGAGCTCTAACGGTAGACGAATCATCGTGACAGATGATGATGGCTACTCTAAGGTTTCTCCTAGAAGGGGAAAACCCTCCTCCAAGGAAGGGGTGGAGCCCCTTGGTCCAAGATAGCTCAAACAAGGATTTTCTTGATCCTTTTATATCTTCCTCAAGCCTTCCAAATCTGTTAGATTTGTTAGGCTTAGCCAAACCATCTTTTCTTCCTTTATACTTGGTTTTCTCTTTCTTGGGTTACACTAAAACTAAATTTATAGATCTTGAAATTATCTACATTTTGATAAAATGCATGACCCATGGATCAAACCGAATTGAAAGTTATGTCTGTTCAAAGTTTGGTCTATAGTTTGGGCGGAGGCTGATACGACCGTGCCTGAGAGGCACGACTAGTGCGTGTTAGGATATGGAAATTCTACATAATTAACATAGCCATGCTTATAAGGCATAGTCGGAGTGTGTAGTAGGTTGTAGACTCCATTTTGGCCCAAATTTTGTTTGGAGGAAGACACCCGTGTCATGGGACACGACTAGAGCATGTTCATTGATTAAAACTTTATTTTGATGGTATTTTGAATGTTTTTTTTCTTCTTGAAGGATTCATGTGTTGAATTTGGTGGCTGGAACAAGGTGAGGCATGATTGTGTTTGTGTGGCATGCCCATGGATGATTGTTCCTATGAGACAAAATCGTGGCATGTTGTAGGATGTAAACTCCATTTTAGCTCCGTTTTGCACCAAATTTCATCTGAGGAATATGCATGTGTCATAGTCACGACTAGAGCGTGTTCCTTGATTAAAACTTTATTTTGATGATCTTTTGAATGCTTTTTTTCTTCTAGAATGATTCATGTGTTGGCTTTGGTGGCTAGAACAAGGTGAGGCACAGTCATGCTTATGAGGCACGGTCAGACTGTGTTGGCTTTGGGCAGCTTCTGAGTCACGACCATGCGCCGCGGTATGATTTCAAGGAAGAGGCATGATCATACTGTGTTGGGCTTAGCTGGAAGAAAATCTTTGTTACTGATCTTCAGATGAGGCATGACCGTGCCTGGGAGGCATAGCCAGGCCATGTAGGCTATCAGAGGCTCTATTTTCACTCTATTTTTTTAATTAATTTCACATGAAGGAACACACCCATATCATGAGGCACGACTAGAGCATATTCTTTGCTGTCACTGAAGGATCGATAGGAGATAATAGGGGGGGGGGGGTGAATATTATTTGTCTTAAAATTTTTCTTTTCAATTCGAAATATCAAAGTAGTAGCAAAATAAAAACAAAAATAAGTAGACTCATTCAGTTATTTGGTTTAGAGCCTGTGGCGACTCCTACTCCAAGATTCGCGATCCTTGATCACACCATTGGGTAATTCACTAAAATTCCTCCTTCTAAAAACTTTGGAAAAGAGATAATGCGTATAGAGAAATTAATACAAGAATACTGATAATACAATAATGAAGATCGTCGGACCTTCTTAGTGATGTAGCTTGCATGCTGAGTGGAAGATCAGAAGTAGCATGAGCAGTAACATAGTAGAATAGTGGAATGTAGAAAAGTTGCTTCGGCTCGGTGCTCGAGGCTTTCTTTTATAAGTATTGATCGGTCAACTAAAAAACCCTTTGGTCGACTAATTTGTTCAGTCGATTGAATGCTATGCTTGCCTTCTGCGATAAGATCTGATCTAAATATATTTAACAGCATTAATGGTTCGATCGATCGATCACCTTGTTCGATCGACCAATCTCTTAAACTACCTTCTTCGTTGCGATTTGAATCTGCTTTGACATCAATGCTATTTATTGTTTGGTCGACTGATCCTTAGGGTTCGGTCGACTGATCTTCTTGAATTCCAAGTTTTTTGAGAGTTTGATCTTCCAGGTTGTTTACCAAAATAAGTTTGGTCGATCGATTCTTGGGTTTGATCAACCGATCCAAATAACTAAATGTGCTCTACTCCGCTAGACCAGACTTTGTGCCATGTCATCTTGGTTCGGTTGATAGATCATCCTATTCGGTTGAATGATCCACCTGGATTATGAAAAATAGAGTTAGTTTGTACAGTAGTATAAAATATCTCTGCAACACAAAGTAGCATAGTAGTAATGCAAGAATAGGAAAAGACAGTAAGACCTGTCTTGATCTCAACTTGGAAACTTGTCAATTTTTTTAGTTGGATTAGCGACCAGTTTGTTCCTTCTTGGAACACGACCTCCTTGTTGCTCAACTCTAGTTATTTACCTTAACTTACTTGCCAAATATCGGGTCCTCCTGGCCTGTTTGGACTTTGACATAGTATCAGATCGACTCACCAGGGCTTCCACTCGATATTAGGTCTTCCAGACCTATCAACTCCAATTGCCAAGTATAAGGTCCTCAACCCACCTGGTCTTTCTGCCTGGCTTCCACAATCTACTAAGACTTCCCTACCTAGGTGCAACTAGGACTTTCTTAGTTGAGTAAATAATCTGCACACTTAGCTAACTTGTCAAATCACAACAAGACTTAACTTGAACCTTTGACAACATCAAAACTCAAGTTCAATTCTGGTGGACCTTACACCAACAATCTCTCCCTTTTTGATGTTTGACAACCAAAGTTCATAGTTAAGTTTAAAATATGCAAAGATAAGTAAACAAGTATTTAATTCTTCCTCTGAGTTTAATAACTCTTCTTGAATTCACTTTCTCTCTCACTTTGACACACATCAAAAATAGGAGAAATACAAACAACAAGTTTGAAGCATTTCAAGAGTTTTGGAGTTAGAAAAAATTACTTGGAAAAATTTTGAGACTAAAGATTTCTAAGCATAAGTTTTGAAAGTCTCAAAGAAAATTATGCCAAAAGATTTAGTTTCAAAATATTTCTCAAAATTTCTAATAAATAAGTTTTTGAAATAATAAGTTTTGAAAAATAGAGTTTTAAAATTTTTTCTAAGGACAAATACATTATCAATATATTTTTTGAAAATAGCTTGAAAGATATTTTGAAGAAATCTAAGAATTTTTGAAAAAAAAGAATTGTTAATAAAAAAACTAAGTTATGAAATTAGTTTTTAGAAAATAATTTTTGAAAAGTTTAAGAAGAAACTTAGTTGAAAATGTAGAATTTGTTTTTTTTTTTGAAAAATATGAAGTTTTCTAAAAAAATATATATAAGTGTGGAATTTGAAAATATTTTGTAAAGAGAATTTTAAAACATAAGTTTTGAAAGATTTCTTTTAAAATATAAATTTTGAACTAATAAGTAAAAAATATAAATTTTTGAAATTTTCTAAGAAAAAGATGTTGGGGACCGTTGGTGGCCCTACACTGGCTGTCGGAGGGGTTGAGTAGCCCTACACAAATATAAAGATAAAACCCTTCTCGGACTTTTAAAATAACACTTGCATAAATAATTTAAAGACTGAACTTAAAAGAAAAGAGACACCGGAATTTACTTGGTTACAACCGGGGAGATTGTTAATCCAAGGAAGATGAACGCACTAAATTCTCCTTCAGGCGGAGAAGCCTCTTTTACAGCAGTATAAGCACAAAAAGAAGGAAGCTAAACAAAACAAGAAAGCGCACAAGTGTTGTTACAAATGCTTGTTGAATTTAAAAGCTTCTGGACCAAGCCTGTATTTATTGCCTTGGTCGGGACGCTTGGAGGGTTCCAGGCGCCTAGAAGGGGATAAAATTTTATCCCCTTTGCAACGGATCGCGGTCAAACGTGATCCGATCAAAATTCAGGTTCAGGGCGCCCGGAATCGCTCTGGGTGCCCGGACCACTAAAGTCAACAAAGTTGACTTTTTCTGATCCAGGTCCTCTTATCCGGTGCTGCTCGCCTCGGTTCGAGTCTTCCACTCCGGTTTCGCTCGCTTGGGTGATTTTGGCCAACTAAAATAAGGCTCACCCAAACCCAATTTCGGCCTTCTTGAGCAACCTTCCGCTCTGGCTTCTTATCCCTCGAAAACGCCGCGCACTTCCTTCTCGTCCGCCCACGTACTCTTCCGCAGTACCTCGTCCCTCGGACCCACCGATCCCGTCGGCTCTCTCCTGTGTCATCATTCTAGCTAGTTGCGTCTTTTGCTCAACTTCTTGTGTTCCTAAGCTCCTGCACACTTAGACACAAGGTTAAAACACCATAGGACCTAACCTAACTTGGTTGATAACATCAAAATAACCTTGGGGTTCCAACAATCTCCCTCTTTTTGATGTGAGCAACCCAAGTTAAGATAGGGTAAAGAGACATAAAGTTAAAATAATATATTCTGCAATAAAGTGAAAAAATAAAAAAAATTGAATCTACCTCCCCCTAGACTTAAACTTTTCCTTCTCCCCCTTCGATCACATAAAAATGGGGTACCAAGAAAATCTAAGGGTAGCTCTAGCAAAATTTCAAAAATACTAAAAATTGTGTAAAAATTTCTAAGTAAAAGATTTCAAGTAGAAAAAATATTTTTGACTAACTATTTAAATCAAAAAAAAAAATTTTGAGAAAATTTTGCTAAGTTTTTGCAAAAATATTGTTGAGAAATTTTATAAAAAAATCAAGTTGAGAAAAAATTTTCTAAGTAAAAAAAACATCTAAGTTAGACATTTTGCAAAATATTTTTGAGACATTTCCAAGTAAGAAAAATGTTTGAAAAAACTTTTTAAAGCATTAACTAATCCCAATTTAATGCTTTATCAGTTAGTCAATTAAATATTTTCTTTAAATATTTTGGCTTCCCGGCAGTGGCGAGGCACTAGACCTTCTTAGTTATTGGATCATAACCACTTCTATATAAAGCCTCATAAAGAAATTAAACATTTAATGAACTCTTTGAAAGCCCTAAAATTTTTAATTAAGATAAGACTTTGGAACCCAGTAAAGATTCCTTCCGACTAGGTTAACTAGTTATTTATTTGGAATGTATTTCTCAGAGATTTTCCTAATTTGTCCTTTGTGATATCTAAAGTACCAATTTAGACAGTTAAATTTTCTATAACTTGTATTAGATGAGCATGCAAGATTTTTTAAGTTATTTATTTCTTTTTGCAAATTATCATTTTCTAATTTTACTTTGTCAAACTCTTCTAACGGGCAGGATTTAGCTAGAATTAATTTTAAATTTTTAATCTATTTTTCTAATTTGAAGCAATCTTTAGTTAATAGTTTAGCAAATTTAAATAGTTTATCAGGAGGAAGAGATCGTACATGACTTACCTTATCAATCTCGTTATCCATGGCTCCCCCTGAACTGCTGCTTTCTTCCGACGTAGCTCCCTCTTCATCGATGCTCATTTTGGACGAGCTTGAATCGTAGTCCTTGTCTTGATGACTTGCCATTAATGCAAGTCTGGAGAAGGCCTTGACTTTCGATTCAGATGACGTATCATCCCACGTCACTTTTAGTGTCTTGAACTTTTTTGTTTGGATAGACTTCTTTCCTTTGTCCTTGTCCTTGTTCCTTAGCTTGGGGTAGTTGTCTTTGACGTGCCCTTCTTCATTACAGTGGTAGCACCTGATCATCCTTTTCTTTCTACTCTACAGATGGTTAGTTTTACTTGAATTAAATAACTTTTTGAAGCGGCTTACCATCATTACCATTTCCTCTTCGTCGAGAGAAGATTCTGACTCATGTTCGTCTCTCGCTAACTTGAGGGCAATGTTGTGCTTTGGCTCCTTTGTACTTGCACATCTCGATTCATGTACTTTAAACGTAGAAAATAATTCTTCCAAGTTAATAGTTTCTAAGTCCTTAGAAATATAAAAAGCGTCTACTAGTGAAGCCGATTTCGTATTCCTAGGGAATGCATTTAGCGCGTACCTTAGCGGATCTTGGTTACTTACCTTTTCTCTGAGATTCGATAGTCTGGTGATGAGATCCTTAATTCTCGAGTGCAGATGCGCAATTGTTTCATCTTCTTTAAGTCGTAGGTTTGCCAGCTGGTTGAGAAGTAAGTCCCGTCTCGCGAGTTTGGCTTCGGATGTCCCTTCGTGTAGCTCAAGGAACTTCTCCCAAAGCTCCTTTGCTGAATCGTAGTTGCTAATCCGGTTGACTTTTTGTGGAGGAAGGACGCTCAGCAGATGGAACTCTGCTTTACCGTTTGCCACGTAGTCGGCCTTCTCCTTTTTCGTCCACTGGTATTTTTTTCTTACCTTACGGTGCTATAAAATCGAATTCTATTATTTGGAGTAAATCGAAATTAGTTTTAAAAAATACCCGTATTTTCTTTTTCCAGCTAGCGAACTCCCACTCAAACTTTGGCGGGTATATGCTAGGTCCAACCATCGTCTTTGCTCCGATCGACGGTTAGTCCTCGTGAAGCGTCCTGGCTCTGATACCACTTGTTGGAGACCATTGGTGGCTGCTGTTGGAGGGGTTGAGTAGCCCTACATAAATATAAAGACAAAACCCTTCTCGAACTTTTAAAATAACACTTGCATAAATAATTTAAAGACTGAACTTAAAAGAAAAGAGACACCAGAGTTTACTTAGTTACAACCGGGGAGGTTGTTAATCCAAGGAAGATGATCACACTAAATTCTCCTTTAGGCGGAGAAGCTGCTTTTACAGTAGTGTAAGCACAAAAAGAAGGAAGCTAAATAAAACAGGAAAGCACACAAGTGTTGTTACAAATGCTTGTTGAATTTAAAAGCTTCTGGACCAAGACTGTATTTATAGCCTTGGTCAGGGCGCTTAGAGGGTTTTAGGTACCTAGAAGGGGATAAAATTTTATCCCCTTAGTAACAGATCATGGTCAAACGTGATCCAGTTAAAAGTCGGGTTCCAGGAGCCCGAAATCGCTCCGAGCGCCCGGACCACTAAAGTCAACAAAGTTGACTTTTTCCGGTCCGGGCCCTCTTGTCCGGTGCTGCTCGCCTCGGTCCGGGTCTTCCTCTCCAGTTTCGCTCGCTTGGGTGATTTTAGCCAACCAAAATAAGGCTCACCCAAACCTAATTTCGGCCTTATCGAGCAACCTTCCGCTCTGGCTTCTTATCCCTCGAAAATGCTGCGCGCTTCCTTCTTGTCCGCCCGCGTACTCTTCCACAGCAACTTGTCCCTCGGACCCACCGAGCCCGTCGGCTCTCTCCTGTGCCGTCCTTCTTGCTAGCTGCGTCTTTTGCTCAACTTCTTATTTTCCTAAGCTCCTGCACACTTAGACACAAGCTTAAAACACCATAGGACCTAACCTAACTTGGTTGATCACATCAAAATAACCTTGGGGTTCTAACAAAATAGACTTAGTCTTGAATTGAATTCAAAAATAATGTCTATGCTCCCCCTTAAATTTATATTTTCCTATAAGTCCAAGCATGTATGAAATGTATAAATTTTGAAAATATTTTAAAAAATAAACATATATGAAATAGTCCTTAAAGAAGTGTCTAACCTTTGTACTTAGCTCACTATCACAAGATAGCAGTTGCTGACTAAGGTTAGTTAATTTAAGTGCTTGGTCTTAATTGATTTGTTACTAGCTAAATTACTCAAATTGATTAATGTATGTATTTAAAACCCAAATTTATAATGATGCACTAACATAAGCATCTGAAATCTTAGGCTAAGTTGTAAGCATCTCACACCATTCTATATTTTAAAATACAATCAAGGTATCCTACTGTGTTTTTGAGATGATGACTGCTAAAACTATAGGAGCATGTAATCTAAAGTAAGTCCTAGGCTTCTCCATAGAGATAAAATATTTTAAAAACAAATTTTTGGAAGGAGAATTTTGAAGACATATTTTGAAAACTAATAAGTAATAACTTTACTAAAAAGTACATATTAAAAACTATTCTATAAGACACATTCCTAATTGTCTTGTTATGTTGTGAAATTTAGATGCAGATAATTGTTTGGTGAATATGTCAGCTAAGTTAGATTTAGATTCAATGTAGTTAAGTTTAATATTTTCTTTTGTGACATGGTCTCTAACAAAGTGGTGTTTGACTTCTATGTGTTTAGTTCTAGAGTGATGAACTAGGTTTTTAGTTAGATTTATAGAGCTTGTGTTATTAATAAAAGTTTTAACATTTTTATATTCTAGATTGAAGTCTTTTAAGGTATGAGACATCTATAACAATTGAGCTACACATTTGTCCATTGCTATATATTCTGCTTCAGTAGTAGATAAGGCAACACAATATTGTTGTCTACTAAACCAGCAAACTAAAGATGGTCCTAGTAGTTGATATCCTCTACTTGTACTCTTTCTATCTAGATTACAGCCAGCATAATTTGAATCAGAATAGCCAACTAACTCAAAGTTTGATGTTCTAGGGTACCACATTCCTATATTTATAGTTCCTTTTAGATATCTAATTATTCTTTTAACATTTGATAAGTGGGATTCTTTAGCGCATGTTTGACATCTAGCACACATACTTACTGCAAATAATATGTCAAGTTTGCTTGATGTTAACTAAAGTAAGCTTCCTATCATGCTTCTATAGTATTTTATGTCATTTGAATTACCATTTGGGCCACTATCTAGGTTTATGGTACTTGCCATAGATGTTTTTAGTTCTTTACATCTTTCCATACCAAATTTTCTAATTAGTTCTTTTGTATATTTGGCTTGGTAAACATAGTTTTTGTTGGATGCTACTCGGAATTCCGTTCTGTTTCCCCTGTACAAAAATTTGTACAAGCACAAAACTTTTCCTAGCAACCTATGTTCTTTTCATAAGTTAAACTTGGATTGCAAACGAAACTTAACATTATTAATCCAAGTTCATCCCATGTGATCTTCATAAGTTAAACTTGGATTACAAATGAAACTTAACATTATTAATCCAAGTTCAACCCATGTGTTCATCAGAAGTTAAACCATATTACAGAAGTTGATTAAATATTTATTTCAAGGATTGACTTCCAGGTCGTTGGCGAGGCACTCGACCTTCTTGGTTATGGGATCATCCACCACTTCCTAGACAAAGCCTTTCAAAGAAATTGAATATTTAAACTCCGCACAGTAAACCCTAGGTTTAACTAAAGAGACCTCAATCGAAGCATAAAATATAACACAAAATCGAAACACAAAATCACTAGCCTCTTGTGTTGGTATTTCAGGATCTATACAAAGAAAAACTAAACTAGTTTCGCTGCGGAATAAAGAACTAGTTGTACCTTTCTTCGTAAACAAAGACCTCTTGATCTTCTGCTATATTCCTCTCCTCCTCTTGGACGTTGTGTGGGCGACGATCTACCAAGATGAAGACACCCGACCTTCTCCTTCTTTTCCAAGCTTTCGGCTACCAAAGAATACAAAGTGAAGAGGTCTCCATCTTCTTCTCCTCCTCCAAGCAACCGACCACCAAGGTAGAGTCTTTTCCAAAGGGGTGCCAACCCTAATGAAGAAGAAAGGATCGATGCCGCCGACCTTTAGGGAAAGAAGACAATAGAAGAAGATAGAAGAAGGGTCGGCCACACAAGAGAATAAAAGAGGAGCCTTAGGTTGTATTTTTAGAGAGCATCCCCTCCTCCTCTTTTATAATCTTTTCTAGTGGCTAATAAGGAAATTTTTTAATAAAATTTCCTTTTATTTGCTATTGTAGATGGTTATAAAAAAGGAAAGATTTTAACAAAATTAAAATCTCTCTTTTAAACCATTGTAAATAGCTATAAAAGGAAAGATTATAACAAAATTTTGTTTTAAACAAAATCTTCCTTTTATTCCTATAATGGTTGGTTACAAAAAAGGAAAGATTTTAACAAAATTAAAATATCTCTTTTAATCCATTGTAGAAAGCTATAAAAGGAAATATTTTAACAAAATTTTGTTTTTAACAAAACTTCCTTTTCTCTTCTTTTATGGTCGGCCCCATGCTTGGGCACCAAGCATGGCTTGGCCGACCCACATCTTGGCCACCAAGAGGGCTTGGCCGACCCCTTTCTTGGGAACCAAGCAAGGATATGGCCGACCCCTCATTTGGGTAAGAAGCAAAATCAAAACGGGTGAATGCGAGGCTTTATAGAGGCTACAGCAGGGACCGAGAGGAGGAATTGGTTTTGGCCTCCTGATGAGCTTGAGCTTCCTGTGTTTGCCCTGAACACCCAACTCAAATTCATCAATAATAACTCATATCAGTAAAGAGTTATTATTGAACTACCGTACCAATCTCATATTACATTATGGGCTCCTTCTTATCATGAGTGCATTAATCTCCCTATGTTTAAGATATCGAATGTCCATTAATTAAATGAGTTACTGACAACTCACTTAATTAATATCTAGCTCCAAGAGTAGTACCACTCAACTTCATTATCATGTCAGACTAAATCCACCTGCAGGATTTACATGACAATCCTTATGAGCTCCTCAAGGGGACATCATCAACCTAGATAACTAGGACACAGTTTCCTTCTATAATCAACAACACACCATATAAATAATATTATTTCCCAACTTATCGGTCCTATTGATTTAACGAACAAATCTCACACATTGATAATTAAAGAAATAAATACTAAGTATATGTGCTTGTTATTATATCGAGATTAAGAGTACGCACATCCATAATAACAGAGGTTATGTTCTTTTATGCAGTCAGTATAAAAAGAAACAACCTCAAATAGTTCTGCTCAATACACACATAGTGTACTAGTGTAATTTTATAGTCAAGATAAACTAATACCAAATTACACTACAACCATTCCAATGGTTTGTAGAAACAATACGAAGATGGATTAGGACAAACCATTGGAATGGTCCTGCTCAATACACACATAGTGTAGCTATCGATGTAATTTTATGAACAATAAGGTACCAAATTATAGGCGCCTTCTATGAACAGTACGAAGGCACCTTCGAGCACTGTTCATCCGAAGGTAAATTTTCTCCTTTGCCCTGCAACACAAGGACAATAATAATTAATAATAAAAAGTAGTAATTAGTTCTTGTCCACCTAGGACTAGGAACTAATCAAGGTCTCAATTTAGGGATCCCAAATGGACCTAAGCTGGACCGACACCTACTGTCCCTCAATCGGGACACATCCTCACAAGGTTACTTTTCTCTAGTGATTTATCTTAACTTACCAATTTGTCAGACATCCGGTCAGTCCATCGACCTATCTAGACTTCATGCCAGTTATCTGATTAGCCCGTTGACCTAGCTGGACTTCTCGCCAGATATTTGGTTAGCCCGTCAACCTATCTAGACTTTATACCAGCTATCCAGTCGACCCATTGATCTAGTTAGATTTCCTGCCAGATATTTGGTCAGCCCGTTGACCTATCTGGACTTCTTCTGTACACTTAAGCAAGTGGTTAGATCACAATAAAACCTAACTTAACCTGTCATTCATCAAAACTTGAGTTAGACCGTTAGTACAAACTACACCAATAATCTCCCCCTTTTTGATGCAATGATAACCTATGTTAAGTTAGGAAAAAACAAACATAAATAGACAAATGAAATGGTTTAAGTGTCACGCCCCAGAGGAGTCCCTGTCTGAAGAAATTTCGACAGCATCTCCCCTGTACGGCGGACAATCTGAAACTTTCTACATCTCCATATACCTCAGCCAAATGCGGCTGGAATAATAACAGAAATAAAATACAACCCACAGACATTCCACGCAATTTAATAAGCAATGATAAGAAGACTCAAAATCCACCCTACTCAACTACACTCATAAAACACAAAATCCGACGATAAGATCAATTTACCTCTTCTGCCGTCTAGGCAGACATGTAGTAAAAGCAAAACCAACCCAAATCCATCGACATCACAAAATCTATACCATATCGATACCATCAAACAAAACAAATTTAGCATAGTCTATGTAAGAAAACCAAAAGACCAATAATATCCTCGAGGTCTGCAGGGACTAGCAACTGGAACTCTCTCCTGACAGCATCAACCTGAAAAAAAATAACAACAATGGAGGCGGGGTAAGTCTAACACTCAGCAGGTACAACTGATATACAAAGTAGGGAAATAACACCTAGCACTAATCATGCGTACAGTCTCCTGATATAAGAAAGATAAAAATGCATCTGAAGTAAACAGGAGAGAAACTGTACTAACCAGAACCTGGGTATAAGGACAAACAGTCCGAGTGGTATAGAAATCCTGTATGCATGTCAAACATAGGTATCCAAACAATATGCAGCATATAAATGCAGCAAACACAAACACAAACAATAAATACATCATGCATATGATGCCAATGATGCGTCCTGGTCACCCCTGACGCCAGTCGATCATCTCACACCCAATAGTGAGGCCGAGTGGGTAGGGCTGTGACAACCGTGCACTCTGTCGTCACTGCTCCTGATGAGTGACCGAGTGGACGGGAGTACACCTATCCTCCTACCCCAAATCATAAATGGGGGAGCGCAATGCTCTCAACTCCCGGTACACAATGACGGGGAGGAATCCCTGCCGGCTAACACGTTGCATCACGCTACCCATGAGCGGACCAACGGAGCCAAACAAAGTCCCTGCTGCAACACACACTGCCTGAATCAACCACTAACCCATGAGTGGTGGTGTGTGCAGATCCATGTAACTGGCGATGTGCTCAACAATAATGGAGCGGACTATCGCACAGCATGCAATCATGCAAATGGTGCATGGCACTAACCACAACATATCTTGAGCTAAACCATGTATATATATATAGAATGTGCACCATAAGTCAATGAAGCAAAACAACGGTACACAGATCAGATAAGGTATACAATCTAGGTCATGAACATGGTGAAGCATGGTATATCACTACCCATACAAGCATGTATAAACAGGTAAAGTATACATGAGATGCAAACCAAGCAATCAATCAAGCATGTAACAAGTTTTGGGTAGTGATTAACCGAAACAGAATGAGGAACATAATTAATGCAATTTATTAAATTCACTACTATGTATATCAAACGACATAAAGTCAAAAGTACCTGCCTCCAATCGAAAAGTCCAAGCTGGTCCAAACACGACGTCGAGATACTCGTCTCGAGTCAAGGTCCTGTGTCCAATAAATAAATATTTTATTTAGCTACTCTCAAAAGCATAACCAAATAAAAAATCCTTGAGGCTCAATTAGGGTAAACCCTAATAAATCTAACCATCTAGTAATCCAATTTATCCATAATTCGATACATAAACCATACCTTAAGCTCAGCCAAAACGTGTACTGCCTGAAGGAGGTCCTGTCGAATCCAAGGCGAACTGTTTCTAGAGCTACTATGAATCTACTGCCATGAACAATCATTCCTATTAACACAACTGAAATCAACCGCTAATCTCTACAAACTTATACATAAGAATGCAAACTACACTTCCTACCCATACCCATCTGATATCTGTCATAGCTTACCCCAAATCAACTGTTTACCTCCTTCCTCTCTGGCTGGTGATTTTTTATGGCCGAAGTAACACAAACCAATACCAGCTGTCGGCAGAAAGGGATGCGGTGGCGCAGGGAGGAAGATCAAGGGTCGACCGAATATCAGATAGCTGTGACAGATTCTAGAGTATGGTCTTTCCCCCCTTGGGTGGTGTCCGACGGCTTCGCCACAGGTGATGCCAAGCACTCGGCGCTAGGGCAGAGAGAAAAGAAAGCGGAGGTTGACGAAGCAGACTTGGCGGCAACACGATCAAATCTAGGGCACGGCTGGGATGCTCGGCTGGGTTCATTTTGTGGCGTCGGCGAGGTGGCGGAGCAAGGTGGCACCGTCGGGCGGTGGAGACGACTATGGCACTGGTAGGAGAGGTCGGTGCTAGGCTGAGGAGGAGCCGCATCCAGCGATCAACATAGTGGAGGACAGGGCAGCGCGATCCAAGCCAGGGCAGAGGAAAATGGCCGACCGTTGGCGCTCGAGAGAAGAGAGGAAGAGAGAAGAAGAAGCGTGGCCGTGCACGCGAGGGAGATGGGAATTCGACCGGCGATTTGTGCGCGAGAGGAGAAAGTCGCGGCGAGGGGGCTCGGGCACGGGGGTTTCGGCGAGATAGAGAAGAAAAACAAATAAAGAAAATAAAAGAAAAAGGAAATGTAAATGTAAATGTAAATATAAACATTTCCTCACTTAAATGGGGTAGCCTAAACAGGCTTTTCCGGGCCCCTTTTTATCCCCGTTAACTTGTCTGTACGAGCTCCGAAAAATTCCCGAAAATTTTTCAAAAATTCCGGAAAATTCTCTTATTAATATTCGCTTATTTTCGGTATTTTACATTCTCCCCCACTAATTAAAATTTGGTCCCCAAATTTCGTTATCTACCATCAGCAAATACTAACAACAGGTAACACGTATAAATGCTGAACGGTAAATAAACCACATACCTCAAGTGAAAAGATGAGGATATCGAGCTCGGATCGTACCCTCGAGCTCCCAAGTAGCCTCCTCGTCCGAATGATGCTGCCATCCAACTTTAACCAGCCGGATAGTCTTGTTCCGCAACTGACGCTCTTTTCGGTCGAGAATCCGTACCGGAACCTCCTTATAAGTAATGTCAGGCTGAACTTGAACTGGGATATCTACCAGCACATGTGTCGGGTCATGTACGTATCTCCTCAGCATCGATACGTGGAATACATCGTGAACGCCTGACAGGGACGGTGGTAGTGCCAGTCGGTAAGCTACCACTCCGATCCTTTCCAAGATCTCGAAAGGGCCAATGTACTGCGGAGCTAGCTTACCTCTGAGGCCAAATCTCTTCACCCCTTTCATGGGTGAAACTCGCAGAAATACATGGTCGCCAACAGAGAACTCTAATGGTCTGCGTCTCCGATCAGCATAACTCTTCTAGCGGTCCTGCGCCTCTGACATCCTCCGTCTGATAGTACGAACCAACTCTGCATCCTGCTGAACTCTATGAGGTCCCAACAACTGGGCCTCTCCAACCTCATCCCAGAGGACAGGTGTCCGACAAGGTCTACCATACAATGCCTCAAACGGTGCCATCTAGATAGCCGAATGAAAGCTATTGTTGTAGGAAAACTCTACCAACAGCAGATGGTCCTCCCAACTGCCTCCGAAATCCATAACACATGACCTCAACAGATCATCTAAAGTCTGAATAGTCCGCTCTGACTGTCCATCTGTCTGTGGATGGAAAGCTGTACTAAAACGGAGCTGTGTGCCCAAGGCCTGCTGCAGACTCTGCCAGAAATGAGACGTAAACCGTGAATCTCTATCCGAAATGATACTCAAAGGAACACCATGTAGTCTGATGATCTCTCGGCAATACAGATCTGCCAATCGATCCAGGGAATCAGTCCTCCGGATCGCTAAGAAGTGCGCGGATTTGGTTAATCGATCAACGATTACCCATATCGCGTCATGACCTCATCGTGTCCTCGGCAACCCACCACAAAGTCCATGGTAATGTGATCCCACTTCCACTCAGGAATAGGAATCCGCTGAAGTAATCCTACAGGTCTCTGGTGCTCAGCCTTCACCTGCTGACAAACAAGACATCTAGCTACAAAATCCGCGATGTCTTCCTTCATGTCATTCCACTAATAGGAACGCCTCAAATCTTGGTACATCCGGGTACATCCTGGGTGGACAGCAAATCATGAGCGATGAGCCTCCGGAAGTAACTCCTATAAGACCGGATGAGACTAAAGTACGCAAAATCTGCCTCGGAAGTGTATAACACCCTCCTCGTCTCGTGTGAACTCGGTCTGCTGCCCGGAAGCTATCTGGCTGCAAATAAACTGCAAATACTGATCAGCAGCCTAGGCTCTCGTATCCTCGTCCTGATCAACGACTGAGCAACCATGGTAACCAGAGTACCCTGCTCTGTCTGTCCTTACCCCTCAAGGCCCAAATCGGAGGAACCTTAAATCAAGTCTGTGACCACAACTCGGTGGCAAGCTAAAATCCCTCCAGACTTCCTGCTAAGCGCATCGGCAACTACATTAGCTCTCCAATCATAATCCTTCAGGAACTCCATCCATCTCCTCTGTCGGAGATTAAGTTCCTTCTAAGTAAACAGATATTTGAGACTCTTATGGTCAGTGAGAATCTCAAATGTAACGGCATATAAATAATGTCGCCAAATCTTCATGACAAAAATAATGACGACTTGCTCCAGATCATGTACAGGGTAGTTCTTCTCATGCTCCTTCAACCGACGAGAAGCATAGGAGACTACCATATCGTGCTGCATCAGAACATCGCTCAAACCCTGAATAGATGCGTCGGTGTAGAGGACATATCCGTCCTCTCTAGAAGGTAAAAATCAAAATCGGAGCCGACACTAGTCTCCGCTTCAGCTCCTAGAAGCTGATCTCATAATCCTCAGTCCAAGTGAACTTCATGCCTTTCCTGTCAGGCGTGTAAGTAGCATAGCAATCCGTGAGAAACCCTCAACGTATCTCTGGAAATATCGAGCCAAACAAAGGAAGTTGCTCCGTCTACTCCCAACGGTAACAACCTCTATCTCCTGTGGAACCACGGTATACTCCTACTAGTGACCGTGTGTCTCAAACATCTCACAAAAGACAACCAAAATACTTACTAGTGGTCTTCACATATAGACGTTTCAGTCAAAACATCTCTAGAATTATGCGAAGATAGTGTACGTGATACACCTCAGATCAGGAATAAAACACCACGTCGTCAATAACGATAACGAATTCTGATCCAATATCCTAGGGATACCCAAATCATCGAGTCCATGAAAACATCTAAGGCTCCGCAAGCCCTAATGGTAAAACCAAGACACATAATGTCCGTATCACAACATTCCTAACCATAAGATCCTCGACAATAAACATATTTGATCACCAACGATATAAATCACCAAAGAATAGATCCTCTAGTGTGAGAGCAACGCTCCATCACACGAAATACCACATATGTGGGAGCAACGCTCTACCACAAGAAATCCTCAATATGTGGGAGCACAAACTTAAGTGCCCAAAGCACCTAACTATCTAACCAGAGACTATCTGGGGTCGCTCTACCACAGATCACTGTGGGCAGCCAAAGGTATAAACAACCTAGTAAATAAATCAAATCCATAGTCAACTCTATCATCATCCTAGTGGGTTGGTCACCCACTAATAGGAGAATTAGTTGACAGGGTTATACAACCAATAACCTAATGTAGACACTCAGCATTCTACATTCAACATAGGTAGAATCATCCTAATGCTACTCACCATACACCTGGCACACATGCACACACAACATATGTATGCTCAACATAATCCTCCAATTAGTACACACCAAACACACTCATAGCACAGGTATAATTCAGTGTGATACCTCCAACAATACCTACCGCACCCGTGTGCATATATCAACATAGGTATAATCGACAATACACCTCAAACAACCTCACATGGCATAAATACACCTATGCCAAGAGTATAATCAACGTAATACTTCCAACAAAGCCATAATAGACACGAGTATACACACAGAACAAACATAATCAACAAGATACCTCGAACATTACACCGAACACATCTGCACATATCACAACTCAGATTAAATCGATAAGATACCTCCAATAAAACACTCAAACACATGTGCACATTTCACAACATAGATTTAATCGACGAAATACTTCCAATAAACAATCAGACACGTATGCCTAACCCCTCGGGTATAATCTACTAGAAACCCACTACGTGCAATTTAAACCGTCTATCAAGAACTCCTACAACACATAATAATCATATGAACACACCTCATAGATATGCAAAAATCAACATACTTAATCCAATCAACCTGACATTCCCTATTTTACCTTCTATGTTATCCAAATACGACACAATACTCAACCATTTTCATCCAGCCTTGACATTGATGAAAAATTGGTTACATTTAACACTTCAATAAAATTTATATCCTCAAAAATATCAGCCCACATAATATCAGCTGAATAAGTCTCTACTCCCCATGAGAGCAAGTTAACATTCAAAACATCAAATCATTATTTATCCACATAGTCCAATATCAAAGGAAGCAAATATCAATTTTATCATCCTGTTAACTAACCACAACTAACCAGATTTATTAAAATTCATAGGCACACTCAACCGTAAACTCTCTAGCACCCGATTTATAATTTGATCACCAACTATAATCATCAAACCTGTGAATATCATACATGACACTCACTATGTCACCATCAACGACAACCCAAATAATAGATCATCAAAACAAATATCTAGTAATAGATCATCAGACAACCACATAACATTTGCTCTCATAAATCATTAGAAATCAACACATCACAATATCTGATCTCACAATACTCCTCAACCTCAAATCATTCTCAACAATGATCAAACATGATAACTCCCCAATGACTAATTTTTTATCGTATCGGGTACCCTAATATCCAAAAGATATGAGTATAAAAAATCTACTGGCTAAATCAACAGGAATATGTATGTATCATCCATTACCCAACTAACAATAGCAGAGGCTGGTACGTGCCTCCATCTCCTACTAGTAGTAACAGAAGCTAAAACTACTGATGATATGATATGAAAAATCACTAGAGACTATAATCCTTGATCTCTATTAAGGTCAACCATGCTCAATGGCTAACCCATCACATGTAATATGTCTTACAACAACCAGACAGGTATTAAATAAAGAATGCTAATACATGTCATAAACTATAAAATTAAACATCATACCTATATGTCGTCTGGAGATGTTCCATCGCTGTCCAGTCCCCAACTTCTAACCTCAAAATTCCGAACATAAAAATCACCGGAAATCCATATAAATCCGAAACGGAAATCCATAACATATACATAATAGAAAATCCGTGCAATCCAAAATAACTACCCAGTTTGACTCGCAAACTTGGGCTAACCCAAATATCCAGAACATCAAAAGCAGGTAACATAACCCGCTCTGATACCAATAAATTGGTATCAGTTAAATCTCAAAAATCCGTAACACGAAAAAAAACAACAAGTATCGCCAAACTTGGCACTCTGATACCAAATAAATTGGTATCAGGTTATCCCAAATATCCAAAATACGAAAAAAAAGATCGTAAAACTTAGGCTCTGATACCACTAAATTGTCACGCCCCAGAGGAGTCCCTGTCCGAAGAAATTTCGGCAGCATCTCCCCTGTACGGCGGACAATCTGAAACTTTCTACATCTCCATATACCTCAGCCTCATGCGGCTGGAATAATAACAGAAATAAAATACAACCCACAGACATTCCACGCAATTTAATAAGCAATGATAAGAAGACTCAAAATCCACCCTACTCAACTACACTCATAAAACATAAATCCGACGATAAGATCAATTTACCTCTTTTGCCGTCTAGGCAGGCATGTAGTAAAAGCAAAACCAACCCAAATCCATTGACATCACAAAATCCATACCATATCCATACCATCAAACAAAACAAATTTAGCATAGTCTATGTAAGAAAACCAAAAGACCAATAATATCCTCGAGGTCTGCAGGGACTAGCAACTGGAACTCTCTCCTGACAGCATCAACAATGGAGGCGGGGTGAGTCCAACACTCAGCAGGTACAACTGATATACAAAGTAGGGAAATAACACCTAGCACTAATCATGCGTACAGTCTCCTGATATAAGAAAGATAAAAATGCATCTGAAATAAACAGGAGAGAAACTGTACTAACCAGAACCTGGGTATAAGGACAAACAGTCCGAGTGGTATAGAAATCCTGTATGCATGTCAAACATAGGTATCCAAACAATATGCAGCATATAAATGCTGCAAACACAAACACAAACAATAAATGCATCATGCATATGATGCCAATGATGTGTCCTGGTCACCCCTGACGCCAGTCGATCATCTCACACCCAATAGTGAGGTCGAGTGGGTAGGGTTGTGACAACCGTGCACTCTGTCATCAGTGCTCCTGATGAGTGATCGAGTGGACGGGATGCTGTCGGAGTACACTTATCCTCCTACCCCAAATCATAAATGGGGGAGCGCAATGCTCTCAACTCCCGGTACACGATGACGGGGAGGAATCCCTGCCGGCTAACACGTTGCATCACGCTACCCATGAGCGGACCAACGGAGCCAAACAAAGTCCCTGCTGCAATACACACTGCCTGAATCGACCATTAACCCATGAGTGGTGGTGTGTGCAGATCCATGTAACTAGCGATGTGCTCAACAATAATGGAGCGGACTATCGCACAGCATGCAATCATGCAAATGGTGCATGGCACTAACCACAACATATCCTGAGCTAAACCATGTATATATATATAGAATGTGCACCATAAGTCAATGAAGCAAAACAACGGTACACAGATCAGATAAGGTATACAATCTAGGTCCTGAACATGTTGAAGCATGATATATCACTACCCCTACAAGCATGTATAAACAGGTAAAGTATACATGAGATGCAAACCAAGCAATCAATCAAGCATATAACAAGTTTTGGGTAGTGATTAACCGAAACAGAATGAGGAACATAATTAATGCAATTTGTTAAATTCACTACTATGTATATCAAACGACATAAAGTCAAAAGTACCCGCCTCCAATCGAAAAGTCCAAGCTGGTCCAAACACGACGTCGAGATACTTGTCTCGAGTCAAGGTCCTGTGTCCAATAAATAAATATTTTATTTAGCTACTCTCAAAAGTATAACCAAATAAAAAATCCTTGAGGCTCAATTAGGGTAAACCCTAATAAATCTAACCATCTAGTAATCCAATTTATCCATAATTCGATACATAAACCATACCTCAAGCTCAGCCAAAACGTGTACTGCCTGAAGGAGGTCCTGTCGAATCCAAGGCGAACTGTTGCTAGAGCTACTATGAATCTACTGCCATGAACAATCATTCCTATTAACACAACTGAAATCAACCGCTAATCTCTACAAACTTATACATAAGAATGCAAACTACACTTCCTACCCATACCCATCTGATATCTGCCATAGCTTACCCCAAATCAACTGTTTACCTCCTTCCTCTTTGGCTGGTGATTTACTATGGCCGAAGTAACACAAACCAATACCGGCTGTCGGCAGAAAGGGATACGGTGGCGCAGGGAGGAAGATCAAGGGTCGACCGAATATCAGATAGCTGTGACAGATTCTAGAGTATGGTCTTTCTCCCCTTGGCTGGTGACCGACGGCTTCGCCACAGGTGATGCCAAGCACTCGGCGCTTGGGCAGAGAGTAAAGAAAGCGGAGGTCGATGAAGCAGACTTGGCGGCAACACGATCAAATCTAGGGCACGACTGGGATGCTCGGCTGGGTTCATTTTATGGCGTCGGCGAGGTGGCGGAGCAAGGTGGCGCCGTCGGGTGGTGGACACGACTATGGCACTGGTAGGAGAGGTCGGTGCTAGGCTGAGGAGGAGCCGCATCCAGCGATCAACACAGTGGAGGACAGGGCAGCGCGATCCAAGCCAGGGCAGAGGCAAATGGCCGACCGTTGGCGCTCGAGAGAAGAGAGGAAGAGAGAAGAAGAAGCGTGGCTGTGCGCGCGAGGGAGATGGGAATTCGGCCGGCGGTTTGTGCGCGAGAGGAGAAAGTCGCGGCGAGGGGGCTCGGGCACGGGGGTTTCGGCGAGGCAGAGAAGAAAAACAAATAAAGAAAATAAAGAAAATAAAAGAAAAAGGAAATGTAAATGTAAATATAAACATTTCCTCACTTAAATGGGGTAGCCTAAATAGGCTTTTCCGGGCCCTATTTTTATCCCCGTTAACTTGTTCGTACGAGCTCCAAAAAATTTTCGAAAATTTTTCAAAAATTCCGAAAAATTCCCTTATTAATATTCGCCTATTTTAGGTATTTTACATTAAGTTATTTGGATTTCCGTGTTTGCTTACTTAATCTCTAACCCTCCCCCTTTGGCCTTCATCAAAAACATGAATAGACAACTAAGTAAACAAAATGTGCTAAGTAAAGTAATCAGAAAAAATTTGACAAGAGGATAAGTTTCAGGATTACTTGGGGAAGTTAAAAAAAAATTATAATCATAAAAGTTTTTCAAAGTGTTTTCAACATATGTTAAAATATGTTCAAAAATTGTTAAAATATGTTCTAAATAGTTTTGAAAACACTTATCATTTCAAAATGATAAAATATAGAGAACAATTATTAAAAAGCTTAAAAGTGAAAAAATAAGTTTTGCAAGAAAGAGACTTTTCCAAAGTGTTTTCAAAGACATCTTTTAAAGTTGTTTTCAAAAATTGGAATAGGTTTCAAATTGACTGTTTAAGGACATCTTAAAATAGATTTTAAAACACTCTATATCAGAAATTTCACAAGGCAAATAAAGTTAAAATTTTCAAAATCTACTAATCTTTTTTTTAAAACTTTAAGAGTTTTGAGCATGGAAAAAAAAACTGTAAAAAAAATTCTAATTTTTTTTTTGAAAATACTAGGTTTTGCAACAATGAAGCTTTTCCTAGAATAAAAAGCATTTTCCAAGAATAAAATTTAAAATACTAAGTGTTGTAACAAGTTGTAAAACTTTTCAAAAACATTTTTTTAAAAATGGTTTAAAGTAGTTTACAAAAAAAATTTGAAACATTTGTCAAATTTATTTTCAAAACCTATGAATTGAGAAATAACAAAGTTTTTCAACACATATTTTCAAAGGTGGATTTATGAAAAGTATAAGGAGGGGTTTGGTGAATATGTCAGCTAAGTTTGACTTGGACTCAATATACTTGAGTTCAATGTCACCTTTAGTGACATGATCCCTGATAAAGTGGTATCTAATTTCGATGTGTTTGGTTCTTGAATGATGTACAAGATTTTTTATTAAATTAATTGAGTTAACATTGTCAATTATTACTTTTGTATTTATAAAGTTTAAACTAAAATATTTTAGAGTGTGCATTATCCATAACAATTGTGCAACACATTCTTCTATTGCTATATATTCTACCTCAGTAGTAGATAAGGTAACACAATGTTACTTTCTACTAAACCAGCTGACAAGTGATGGTCCAAGTAATTGGCATCCACCACTTGTACTCTTATGATCTAGTTTACAGCCAACATAGTCTGAGTTAGAGTAACCTATGAGTTCAAAGTTGAGTGTTCTAGGATACCAAAATCTTATATTTGATGTTCCTTTTAGATATCTAAAAATTCTTTTTATATTAGATAAGTGGGATTCTTTAGGACAGGTTTAGTATCTGGCACACATACTAACCGCAAATAAAATATCAGGTCAACTTGCGGTTAAGTATAGAAGACTACCTATCGCACTTTTATAGTATTTTAGGTCTACAGGTTTTCCATTTGGGTCATTATCTAAGGTTGCGTTAGTTGCCATTGGTGCTTTTATTTCCTTGGTATTTTCCATTCTAAATTTTTTAAGTAATTCCTTGATATACTTTTGTTGGTAAACATAATTTTCTTCATTAGTTTGTTTAATTTGTAAACCTAAAAAGTAAGTTAGTTTACCTACTAAGCTCATTTCAAATTCTTGTTCCATTAAGATTATAAATTCTTGTAAAAATTCTAAATTGGTTGAACCAAAGATTATATCGTCTACATATACTTGGGCTATAAAAATATCTTGGTTGATTGATTTTACAAATAAAGTTGGATCAATTTGTCCTTGGTTGAATCATTTGGAAATTAGGTAGGAGGTCAACCTTTCATACTAGGCCCTAGGTGCTTGTTTAAGACCATATAAGGCTTTCTTAAATTTAAAGACACGGTCGGATGATCTAGACTTTCAAACCTAGGTGGTTGACCCACATAAACTTCTTCTTTTATTAGCCAATTTAAAAAGGTGGATTTAACATCCATTTGATAAAGCTTAAATCCTTTATGGGCTACATAGATAAGTAGCATTCTAATAGACTCAAGTCTAACTACTGGGGCATATGTTTCATCATAGTCAAGTCCTTCTACTTGACTAAACCCTTTAGCCACTAGTCTAGCCTTGTTTCTAATAATTTCTCTATTTTTACTTAGTTTATTTCTAAATATCCATTTTGTTTCTATTACCTTTTTATTGTTAGGTGGTGGTACTAAGTCCCAGACTTCATTTCTTTCAAATTGGGCTAGTTCTTCCTGCATGGTTATGATTTAGTTTGGGTCAAGTAAGGATTCTTCTATCATTTTGGGTTCAATTTTTGAGATCAAAGATATTTGACTTAAATTTCTAAAGGATGATCTAGTCTGAACTCTTAGGTATGGGCCACCAATTATTTGGTCAATATGATGGTTTGGGTTAACTCTTATAGTTCTAGTAGGTTCATTTACTTGAGGTTGATCTTCTTCTTCGTATTTGTGACTTAGGTTTTCACTGGCTCCCCCTTAACTACTGTTACCTCGAACAAAATCAATTATTTGAATATGGGTTTATTCTAAGTTTTGGTTGGTCTCTTCAAATTTTACATTTGAGATTTCTTCAATTCTTAGTGTAACTTTGTTATATACTCTGTATCCTCTACTATTTAATGAGTAGCCTATAAAGATTCCATTTTCTACTTTTGAGGTAAATTTTTCTAAGTATTCTCTTGTGTTTAGTATGTAGGCTGGGCATCCAAACACTTTAAAGTATTTAATATTAGGTTGTTTATTATAATAGAGTTCAAATGAGATTTTATTATAAGTTTTATTTATGTGATTATGTTTTATACATAGCAGGCTATGCTAACAGCTTCTGTCCAAAAATATTTTGGTAGTTTATACTCATTTAGCATTATCCTAGAGGCTTCAAGTAGAGTTCTGTTCTTTCTTTGTACTATTTCATTTTGTTGGGGTGTTTTAGGGTATGAAAATTTGTGATGATAACCATTTTCAAGGCAGAATTGATTAAAGTTACAATTTTTAAATTCACCTCCGTTATCACTTCTGATTCTTTTAATTTTTCTATCTTTTTCATTTTCAATTCATTTGTAAAAATTACTAAAGACTTCAAATGTTTCATCCTTATTTTTTAAGAATTTTACCTAGATGAATCTAGAGTAATAATCTATTATTACTAGGTAATAAAGGCTCCCATTTATTGATTTGATTCCATAGGAGTCAAATAGATCCAAGTGTAATAGTTCTAGTATATAATTTGTTTGAAGTTGATTAGTTGATTTGTGAGTTGACTTTGTTTACTTTCCTTGTTGACAGACATTACAAATTGTTGAATCTAAGTTGGGTAACTTTGGTAAGCCTCTAACTAATTCATTTAATTTACTTATATTTCTAAAGTTTGTGTGTAACATTCTTCCATACCATAACCAAGTTTTGTGTCAAGTGACACTTAAGTGAGGAAGCAGTTAGGTTAATTGCATAGATATTGTCCTTCCTAAACCCTTTTTGTTTATGGTAGGGTTATCTATGTGCTGAATTAAGCATCTAGAGGATAGGAACCTAACCTTATATCCAGAATCATACAATTGACTAATGCTAAGAAGATTGTATTTGAGATTTTCAACAAGTAATACTTTCTTAACAATAAAATCAGTTTTGAGTTCAATATTACCTATCTCAATTACCTTGAGTTTGCCATTGTTTCCAAAGGCAACTATTCCTAAGCTTTTATATGTTAATTGAGTGAATTTGGTGTGATTCCCAGTCATGTATTTGGAACAACCACTGCCCAATTTCCACTTGGTTTCCTACAACAGGTAGGAGTTAAACCCAATTTAGATTAAGCTTGATTTGAAATTTGATTAAGGGTGAATAAGTTAAGTTTAACTTTAATTTTTATTTTTATTTTTATTTTCTAAGTTTAATTTATTTTCTAAGTTTAATTTTAAATTTAAGTTTAATTTTTTTTAATTTAAGTTTTAATTTTAGTTTAAGTTTAATTTTTGATTTAAAGTCCTTAGTCATCTCACCCGATCTATGTTTTTAATCAGGGAATCCTATAATTTTATGAAATGAGTTAATTTTGATTTCAGGGTTTGGCTTAACTTTGTATTAGATTCAGGTTTAGCTTTGAGTTTAACAAACAGACATTCTTTGGATAAACTTCTGGGCTATGATGAGTCACCTGGACATCATTAGAGTAATCATGCCTTTGAGGTTTTTCAAATAGTCTCATCTACTGAACTTAGTACAAAACCTTGGTCTAACTAGTTAGAATTCATAAGGGGTAGCTTCGGTTAGTTCTACTAAGCCAAATGCACCAGGTCAAAGTCATATCTTCCTAGACATGCATAGATAGAGTTTCCCTAACCTACTATCATCCAAAACTTCACTAGTACATTTGTCAAGTTAAACTGTTGTCCTTATTTTAGCTAGTCCTAATTACCCAACCGGGTAAGTTGTTATTTTGGAGGTCCCAACTAATTTGGAGCCTCCCCTGAATTGTTGAGTTTGATTTTTAAGTTTTGGGTTCATGTCGATTACTTTTATAATTATAGTGGACTTGATGGTAATTTGATTTGTTTGATTTTATTTTATCTTCTGGATTTAGGTTTGATTTTTGCTTTATTTTTAAGTTTAGAATTTAGTTTTGAAGATTTATTTTGGTTTGAATTTAAGGTTTTAGTTGGATTTGATTTTATATAATGAATTTCATTCTTAGGTACATAATATTGGTTAATTCCTACTTGCATGGTTAGGCATGCTTTTGGAACTCAAGCTTTAGTTTGGATCTTATTTTAATTAACTAAGGATATAAAGGATTTGTTGGTTGAGTTGGACTTGTATCCGAGTCTGGAGTTGTTGTACATAGCTCTTTGTGACCCAAGTATTAGGTCGAGGTACTTGGATCTAGTTGTAAATTTTTGTAGTAATTCTTTTAGTTCAATTATTTCATTTTTCAGTCTAAAATTATCCTCATGTTTTGCAACTTGAGTTGGAATTTCAGCTTGAATTGGTTCAATTGTTGAACTTGATTTTAATTGTTTATTAAGTTTGTTATTTTCTTTAATTAGTTCGTTTATGTAATTTTCAGAGTTAGTTAATTTCTTATATAAACATGCAATAATTTTAAAAAAATCTTAAATTAAAGTATACCTCATCGGAACCTTTGGAAATGAGTGCGGACTCGTGGCTCGATTCAGGTTCGAACCCGTCTTCTGATTTGTTCTTTGATTCTGATTCGTAAGCCATCAGCGTGAGATAGTTGGTGTGCTTTGGTTCTCTACCATCTTATTCATCTCCGGACAATTCACCCCACATCACTTTGAAGGCCTTCTTTTTCTTCAGATTTGGACAGTCGTTCTTGTAATGTCCCTTTTTGTTGCACCCAAAACATGTGACATTCGTTTTGTTGCTATTTGATGTTGAGTTGATCTTCTGTAGGCCCCTTTTTGAGAAATTCTTCTTTCTCCTAGTGAACATTTTTCTTACCAAGTTCACCAAGTGTTCTTCATCATCTAAGTCTTGGTCAGTCTCAACTTCTGATTCTGGTTTGGTTCTGGTCTTCTCTGTGAAGGATCGGTGACCGACTTGAAGAGGGGTTGGATAGACGGCGCCCCCAAATACTTGCTTCCTACGTATTTGTTAGCATAGCGGAATACAAGCAAACAAGTAGAAAGACTAAAACTAAGAAAGGAAACGCAAACCGCTAACACGTTCGTTTACGTGGTTCGGAGATAACTTGCTCCTACTCCACGTCTGTCCGTAAGGTGGACGATCCCTCAATCCGTCGGTGGATTAGTCCCCGGGAACTCCAGCTAGCACAATCCTCCTTGTCGGTGGAGAAACCTCACCACAACTCGATCAAGAACACTTGGATTGCTAGAGCACTAGATGACTACTAATTAGGCTTTAACCAAGTCTAATTTCATCACCTTGGCTGGCCATCCCAAGCTCCTTCTTATAGAGCTTGGAAGAAATCAGCAAGCTAATTTGCCTGTTACTAGTCGACTGGTCCTTGCACCAGTCAACTGGTGCCAGCCCAAAGACATGCCAACGACTATCTAC
Organism: Zingiber officinale; assembly: GCF_018446385.1. NCBI lineage: Eukaryota > Viridiplantae > Streptophyta > Magnoliopsida > Zingiberales > Zingiberaceae > Zingiber > Zingiber officinale. The sequence continues at coordinate 44,346,482 of NC_056003.1, forward strand.
CAGTCGACTGATCCCAACTATTTAGGGCACAGAGAGCTTCTGTGCTCACCACCAGTCTACTGATCCCAGTACCAGTCGACTGGTACAACCCTATACCTAGAGTTCCCATTCCGAGTACATTTCTCTCAACACTCGGACCCTCACGACTCACTTGACTCTTCTTTGCAGCTTTGACCTCTTGCCTTCATGCCTACTTCCTTTGGCTCTCGTCCCTCAGATACATCCAAGCCCGCGGCTCGTCCACAATGCCATCCTTCACGTATGCCTCGAAGTCGCTTCCCTCGGCCCTTGTCCTTGCTGCCTTGTCCACGGTCCCTCGGATGCTCCATCCTTCACCGGACCTGAAGCCATCAAGCTGAATCACATGTGTATCCTGCAAACCTGCACACTCACATACACATATCAAATAACGAGGGTAATCCTAACTTAAACCCTTTGCCCAAACACTAAAACACATGGTCGCATGGACCATTGGGATTGCTCCAACAATCTCCCCCTTTTTGGTGTTTGGCAATACGTTTAAGTTAGGGAAAACAAATAGCAAATAAACATGCTAAAAACAATGGACTTACGATGCCAAGGCTACACACTTGGACTTACACCGCCGAATGAACTTACGTTGCCAAGGCTACACACTTGGACTTACACCGCCGAAACAAAATGCAACATGCATTGGAACCTATCACAAAGCTCCCCCTACACCTAATCTCCCCAATGAGCTAGGATTTTACCACAGGGATATTTAAGAACCAATCACAAGGCTCCCCCTACGCAAAGACACTTTCGATTTTCCTAACTAAACCTTACTTCTCCCCCTTTGCCTAACATCCAAAAAGTTATTCAAAAATATCCCAATTGTTGAAAACTTGTCATCCAAACTGACCCTAAACTCATGTATTTATCCCCCATGGATCCCATACATCTAAATGAGTTGACATGGTCAAGAACAGCGCTGAAAAACACTATCAGGCTGGTATCAGTCGACTGCCCCAAGTGTCAGTCGACTGCCCCCTTCGACATAACCTTACAGAAGCATACTGTGGTCGAAAAACACTGTTACTAGTTGACTAGTATCTGCACTAGTCGACTGATACCCTATTTTTACAAAAATCAGCCTTTTCAGGCCAACTTCAGAAATGCACCAGAAATTATATAGACCTCCAAAAATTTCCAAATTTTGTGGAGAGGTCTATTGTACCCTTGTCTACTTGGGAAAAATACATTACAAAATGTATCTATCACCAATCCCAAGATTGACACAAAATCTAAAACTAGCTAAATGGTTCAATTGAAGCTTGACCTAAAGTCCTAGTTTTGGCTTCCTCTTGATGTATTTGCCTATACCAACCCATAATGCATCCCTAGAATTGGTTTATATGGCATCTATACATCCAAAATCAATTGTCATGCATCATGACCCCAATGTCATATTTCCTTGCATGAAACACAACCTAATTGTGCCAATTCCCTGAGGTTGAGACTCAAATCTGTCTCCAAACCTTTTGACACATTTCATGACTCATCTAGAATCCCAAGTAGTACCCACTTGAGATCCATTGGCCATGGGTCCAAAATTGACTCTTTGAGCTCCCCCTATAGCTCTTAACCTTAGTTACCTCCCTAGGTGACTCATCCACAATCGCTAGGCCACATCGGTGCACCTCCGGTGACACTTGGCCTACAAACCTAACCTTGTACACCTTATCCTTGGTTAATTTAACCTTACCTTTAAATATCTTTCTCTTTCCATTTATTGTCTTCTTCTTTCTATAGTCATATGCAACCCTAGCATAAGACTTTTCCTTAGCATTGGAGACACTAGATCGGTATCCTAGACTCGATCTATCATTGTTGGGTCTTTGGCTACCCAACACTATACCTAAACCCTTATATCCAACATTGAATCTTTCTAGGGTTTTCTCCAATTTATCAAGCTTTGCCTTCAAAGCTTGATTTTCCCTTTTTAGGTTCCTAAACCTAGAATCAACATGCCCACCATGGACATTCCTAGACCTACCCTTTCTAGGTATATGTTTCTTTTTCTTGGGATTAATGCCTTGGGTCTCCTTAGGTCTACCATTTCTAGAGTTATCATGAATTAGTCTGCTAGGGTTATGATCTACAATTACCCTACTCCTATCATGATATTTAAATCCAAAGTTATGCATGGGTAAATAATAGTGATTATTCCTAGCATGCATGGAGGAATTTAAATTTGACTTCAAATTTAAATTAGGGTTTACCTTACCCTTTACCTTTGGAGCTCCCCCTTGACATGAGCCTCCATTCTTCCTCCACTTCTTCTCCTCCTTCTTCAAATGTGCCAACTTTTTGATTTCTTTCTTCCTTGGGCATTTGGTGTGGCAGTGACCCCGCTCACCACACGTGAAGCACACTATGTGCTTTTTCTCGTTCTTCTTCCTACAACTCAAATTAGATTCAAAATGAATTGAATTGAGTTTAGGAGATACCTCTTTCTTACCCAATGGACATCTACTCTTGCAGTGTCCCTTCTCATTACACCCGAAGCACACAATGTGATCTTTTGATTTTGCTTTGGTGGAGGTGCTCACTAGGTTGATTTCCAAGATTTCTTCTTCTTCTTCACTTGTCTTGGATTCTTCTTCAACCTTTGAGGATGTATCCTCATCCACACTAGTGGATGACATTTCTTTATCCTTCTCCTCTTTGAAAGTTGAGTGCTCGTCACCTTCTGGTTGCTCCTCCTCATCTTAAGCCATTAAGCCCATCTCCTTGGGCTCTTCTTCTTCTTCTTGTGTAGGCATAGGTTCTTTCCATTGAACCTTCTTTATCTTATTCCAAAAATAGTGGGCATTCTCGTATTTACCTACACGACTCATCACGTCATTAGGCAAAATATCAATTAATATAGATATTACCTTGTCGTTTGCCTTTGACCGTGAGGTTTGCTCCTCCGTCCAATGTCGTGGTCGGAGCTTCTTCCTTTCTTGTCCTTCGGGACTTCGAATGGCTTTTTGACCACCATCATGGTGTCCCAATCCGTGTCGAAGAAGACCTCCATCTTCATCATCCAGTATGTGATGTCCCCAAGGCTTCCTCCTTCAAACTTTGGAGGTTCAATTAAGTCGGTCATCTTCTTGTAGTTGCTCTTCTCGGCGGTTAGTCCGGTGAAGTGCAAACCTCGCTCTGATACCACTTGTCAAAGATCAGTGATCGGCTTGAAGGGGGGTTGGATAGACGGCGCCCCCAAATACTCGCTTCCTACATATTTGTTAGCACAGCGGAATACAAACAAAAAAGTAGAAAGACTAAAACTAAGAAAGGAAACGCAAACCGCTAACACGTTTGTTTACGTGGTTCGGAGATAACTTGCTCCTACTCCACGGCTGTCCGTAAGGTGGACGATCCCTCAATCTGTCGGTGGATTAGTCCCCGAAAACTCCGGCTAGCACAATCCTCCTTGTTGGTGGAGAAACCTCGCCACAACTCGATCAAGAATACTTGGATTGCTAGAGCACTAGATGACTACTAATTAGGCTTTAACCAAGTCTAATTTCGTCACCTTGGCCGACCATCCCAAGCTCCTTCTTATAGAGCTTGGAAGAAATCAACAAGCTGATTTGCCCGTTACCAGTTGACTGGTCCTTGCACCAGTCGACTGGTGCCAGCCCAATGGCATGCCAATGGCTATCTACCAGTCGACTAGTCCTAGGACCAGTCGACTGATCCTAGGACCAGTCGACTGATCCCAGCTATTTCGGGCACAGAGAGCTTCTGTTCTCACCACCAGTTGACTGATCCTAGTACTAGTCGACTGGTACAACCCTATACCTAGGGTTCCCATCCCGAGTACATTTCTCTCAGCACTCGGACCCTCAAGACTCACTTGACTCTTTTTTGCAGCTTTGACCTCTTGCCTTCAAGCCTACTTCCTTTGGCTCTCATCCCTCGGATGCATCCAAGCCCACGGCTTGTCCACAATACCATCCTTCGCGTATGCCTTGAAGTCGCTTCCCTCAGCCCTTATCCTTGCTGCCTTGTCCACGGTCCCTCGGATGCTGCATCCTTCACTGGACCCGAAGCCATCAAGCTTTAACACATGTGTATCCTACAAACCTGCATACTCACATACGTATATCAAATAACGAGGGTAATCCTAACTTAAACCCTTTGCCCAAACACCAAAACACATGGTCGCACGGATCATTGGGATTGCTCCAACATTCTCTTTTAACATTCCTGCAATAAGAGCAATACCTTTCTTGATTTGGGATTAGTCCGTTCGTGTAGCTCTAATTTGCAAAACAATTCATCTAATTTTAATTTAGACAAGTTCCTCGAAATCTTATAGGCATCCACGATGGATGCCCACAGTGCATTTCGAGGAAATACATTTAGCGCATACTTATTAAGTCTCAATTCTCTATTTGATGGTCGATTGTATGACACCCATTTAGTATATCTTTTATCCTTGCGTGTAGTTGACTCGCAGATTCTCTTTCCTGTATTTTTATGTTACATAATTTATTCAAATAAAGATCCCTTTTTGTTACCTTTGCATCGTTGGTTCCCTCGTGCAATTTGATGAGTCTATCCCACAGCTCCTTCGCATTTTCGTGTGGGCCGATAGAGTTTAGTTCTTCCTTTGTTAGCCCACACTAGATTGTGTTGAGAGCCTTGAAGTCGATCTAATCCTTCCTCTTCATTTCCGGATTCCAATGTTCTGGGTCCATTGGAATTCCGACGTTGTCGACGGGAGCCTTGTAGCCTCTGGTGATGTTGAACCACTGGTCAAAGTCGCTCTTCAGGTATACCTCCATCCGCTTGTTCCAGTATGGGAAGTTATCACTATTGAAGAGAGGAGGATGGACAGTGTTGTATCCCTCGTTTTGAGCCATGAATCTTACAAGAACTCGAGAGGTGTTGCACCAACTTCGAGTAAAAACCAAATGAGCGAAAAAAAATTTATCTGAATAGGTAAAGCTTTACCAATTCAGATAGAAAAAAATTGGAAATATTTTCCCCCGGCTTGATTGGTGGTCACACCAATTCAGAATATAACCTGCTCTGATACCACTTGTTGGATCGATACGCACGTGAGAGGGGGGGGGGGGTGAATCACGTGGTTTTCAAAAACTTATTTTCTTATTTTTAAAATTGCAAGTGCGAATGAAATGAAAAGTAAATAAGAAATCAAAAACAAAAACCACAAGAAAATACAATCAGTTTACTTGATTTGGAGCCTTCGACGGCTCCTACTCCAAGATCCAGGTCTCACGGATCTACCGATGGGTAATCCACTAAAAACCTCTTCCCATACCCCCGGAAGAGAGAATTGAGTACAAAAAGGATTAGAACAAGTGCAACAAACTGTACTTGTCCTTTTGCAAAAATTAAGTACACAAACAAAATTTGTTACCAACACTTAAGGATCATAATGGGAGCACTCGTGTGTTGTTGTCGATCTACCGGCCGTGATCGGAAGTCCTCAAAATAGTCGTCGAGTGCAGTAGCTTTGCAGCAGAGTCATAGCAGAAGCCAAGAGCAGTCAGAAGTTCAAACAGATGCATAGTAGCTAGTATATTAGTGTTCTTTCAAAGCCTTTTCGAGACTGCCTTAAATAGGGCTTGGAAGGCACCTTCCATAGTTGTTGAAAGCGCCTTCATCCTATTAAATTTGATCCCGAGTGGCTCGACACTTATCTGAGACTGTTTCCAAAATTTATCCTATGGAAGACGCCTTCCATAGCCATGGAAGGCGCCTTCTATGAACAATGCAAAGGCGCCTTTACTGCTTGAAGGCGCCTTCGGACACTGTTTATCCGAAGGCAAATTTTCTCCTTTGTCCTGCAAAACAATGTTAGTGCAAATAACCTACAACACAAGGATAATAATAATTAATAATAAAGAGTAGTAATTAGTTCTTGTCCTCTCAAGACCAGGAATTAGTCAAGATCTCAATTTAGGGGGTCCTAAATAGACCTAAATTGGACCTACACCTACTGTCTTTCAACCGGGATGCGTCCTCACAAGGTCACTCTCCTCCAGTGACTTACCTTAACTTACTAATTTGTCAGACATCTGGTCAGCCCGTTGACCTGTCTGGACTTCATGCCAGCTATCCAATCGGCCTGTTGACCTATCTAGACTTCTCACCAGATATTTGGTCAGCCCGTCGACCTATCTAGATTTTTCCTGCACACTTAAGCAAGTGGTTAGATCACAACAAAACCTAACTCAACTTGTCATTCATCAAAACTTGAGTTAGACCATTAGTGCAAACTACACCAACACGGTCGACCGATCTAGCTAACCAAATGTGCTCTGCTCTACTGGACTAAACTCTATGCCATGTCATCTTGGTTCGGTCGACTGATCCTCCTGTTCATTCCATCGATCCACCTGGATTCTGTAAAATAGAGTTAGTTTACACAATAGTATAAAATATCCTTACAACACAAAGTTAGCACAGTGGTAATGCAAGAATAGGAAAAGACAGTAAGACCTATTTTGATCTCAACTTCAAAACCTGCCGGTTTCTTTAGTTAGATCAGCGACTTAGGGTTTGTTTCTTCTCAGAACACGACCTCTCCGTTGCGCCACTTCAGTTGTTTACCTTAACCTACTTAGCAAACATCGGGTCCTCTAGACCTGTTTGGACTTCGACTTAGTATCGGATCGGCTCACCAGAGCTTCCACTCGATATCAAGTCCTCTAGACCTATTGATGCCAACTTCCAAGTATCAGGTCCTCAACCCACTTGGACTTCTTGCCTAGCTTCCACAATCTGCTAAGACTTCCCTTCCTAGATGCGACTAGAACTTTCTCGGTTGAGTAACAGCCTGCACACTTAGTCTACTTGTCAAATTACAATAAGAATAAACTTGAACATTTGACAATATCAAAACTTATGTTCGATTCTAGTGCACCTTGCACTGATAGTCACTTCTCGTTCCAATACTTGAATGCTCTGTTTTTACTCTAAAAACACGTCCTATTAATGAAAATAAGAAAAGAGTCGTTCTCCGAATCAAAAGAGTAAAAGTAATGAAAACAAATAGAAAAGTGATGTGTGAATGTAAAATATGCTCATGAAATATAATAAAATGTATACTAAATAATGTTTAAAAATATGTACAAAATACACACATTATAGACCCGCCTCTATACTCGATTACTAATATTTAATTATTTGATTATTTAATCAGATTAAAAAAAAATCATATCATTTTTTATTCGGATCAGATATTACATTTTTTATTAGATTTTGAGGAAATTGTCATTCAAAATTAATATTATTAAAAAGAAAAATATAAATGTTGATTTTTGATGTTCACGTCCCTCCTAATAGTATAAAGTGTTATCTTCGTATATCCACCGTCTGAGAAATGTAGAGTACTATTCCTAGCTCCGGGCGATGATCTAATAGTTAGATTTTTGAATAGATAATGAAAGGATTTAAGATCCGAGTGTTAACTTTGGTGTATTATAGAAGATTTTTTCTCTCATGAGAAGTGAATCTAATATTGGTTATTTGGATAAGTTTTTATGAGTATTTTTTGATTTATTTTGATAGTACTATTCCTAGCTCTGGGCAATGATGTATTGGTTATTTAGACTATATAGATATCCTGCCACTATATTGTAACCTGGGAGGCATTGTCATCATTTTTTATACTATGTGTCTAAATTTTACAACCTGACTAATCTTGTGGTAGACGGTTCGACCTCACATTCCGTCTACCAAGTAAAATTTGAAAATGAGTAGGCTCGTAATCAGCGGCCCAACACATCAAGATTTTGAGCACCGCAGGCGTCTGATAAATGCAATGTTGGAGAATCGAATCCTCGACATCAAAATTCAGCCGCTGCACCGATGATCATCTCGCCGTGCACTGGGACATGCCATTCCCATCATTGATGGCTCAAACAAAGGAAGATAATGTCATTCCTAGGTCATCAACATTGATGACAACTACAAACTTTGAAGGTGAGATTTTAAATATTTCTACATCTATTTTGGATAATGCATGAATAATTGATTCCAATGCTACGGTCACATAAGTCTCAATTCTTAACTCATCCTTCTAAAAATATGTCTCCACAACCAACGATTAGGTGTTAGTCGTTCCTTTCTTAAATTCTAACTTTTTGTTACTAGCTTACCTTGTGTTGTTATTTTGACTTGATCATTGTGTGTTTAAATATTGGCTATGTTGTTAAAAGAGGAAATTTATATTACTTGGACTTAAGAGTATAAAACTTCTAGCAGAATATAAGTTTTATTAATAAAGAAAATTGGTTCAACAGAGAAGATAAATGATATCTAACTCTAGAGCTCGGGACATGCCTCATTTGATTATTTAAAAATTATTTTTAATTTATTTGCAAATGTAGATATAGCTATTTTCAAATGTGATTTATGGGACACATTGGGGAAGGGTAGGGAGAAGCTTATCCGGAGGGAGAACTGGATTTCAAGCACAACAGCAAATGCTCAATTTTGATTTAGATTTCTAGATGATACAAGGAGTAATTATAAGATGTCACGTGGCTAAAGAGAAGTAAATTGCCTTGTGAGTGATAGTCAAAGTCAACAGAAGGCCACTCCCGACTCTAGGCCGCTTCTGGCTTTGCGCCATTCCCAATTCTAGGCCATTCCTAGCTCCTCGCCATGGTAACTCTAGGTCGTTCTAGGCTTTGTGTCGCCCCGACTCCGTATCACCCCGATTTCATTCTATCCTGACTCTAGGCCTCTCCCGGTTCTATGCCATTCTTGACTCTGAATCATCATCAACTCTAGACAATAAGTTGTGGTTCAAGGAAGATACGAACACTGACTCTAGGTCATTCCCAGCTCTATATTGCCCCCGGCTCAATGCCATTCCAGACTCCGAATCGTCATTAACTCTTAACGATAAGATATGACTCAGAAAAGGTATGAACAACATAACCATTATCCCTCGAAGAACATGGGAAATATGATTGTTTAGTCCGTAAGAGGTGGACAATATAACTATTTTTTTCAGGAAACTTGGGTAACATTGGCAGGGATCTCGGAACACATCGAGAACAGGAGGGCATAGCTGCCACTCTATAAAAGGTCACCCTTTCCTACGGGCGTAGGTACGCTCACATGCATCCATAAAATCCTAAACTCCTATATTCTCCCTTGCCGGAGGCTAATCACTCTGCACTGGGGAACCCTCGATCGTCATTCTAATCCTCTCTTTCTAATGTTCTCCCCCCAGGCTCGTGTGAGTGTCCCTAATAATCTTTGCGGTGTCAAAGTCAACGACGACAAACTCAACATCCATGCCAATTCACTGGTGGCTCATTCATTTGCTAATTAGCACCATCTGTGAGAATACTGAGTTAAGACTTGAACTGAGACATTGAGATGAACGACACTGAAAGATCCAATGTCATCGCCATGACAATAGAAGATTTCAATAAGTTGGTGGCTACCACGGTATAGGCAGTATTGCAGGGACAACTTCAATAGCCAACCTCACCTGTGCCCAACCCTCCATTAATTGAGATGTCGCCCTAATCGACTGAAGTGTGCAAGTGCCTCATCAAAAGTCGACCAAGCCCACAAGAATGCCTTAGGCTGTGTTCCCACTCAGGTCGGTATGTCGGTTGTAAGGGAGTCCTCCTTGAAATCTTCGGGAGAGACCATACATCTGAATCCTTTTAAGGTAAAAGATCCTGCGTCTAGTAAAGTGAAAGCTCCCAAGACCCTTTGTTTTCAAGGAATATCCTGTTGGATCGATTACGCACGTGAGAGGGGGATGAATCACGTGGTTTTCAAAAATGAATTTTTTTTGATGTTTTGAAATCAAAGTAAAGTACGCAGCAGAAAACTTAAAAACAAAAATCCAATCAGCAGAAAATGCAGGCGGTTTTACTTGGTTCGGAGCCTTCAGTGACTCCTACTCCAAGACCCAGGTCTCATGGACCTATCGATGGGTAATCCACTAAAAACCTCTTCCAGTACCTCCGGAAGAAGGAATCGAGTACAGAGAGAGTTCGGAGAAATGTAATAGACTACACTTTTCATTTGTAGAATTTAAGTACAAATAGAAATTTCGTTACTAACACTTTAGGAATTTATGTGAAGGCACTCGTGTGTTAGAGTCGGTCTACTAGTCACGATCAGAAGTCCTCGGAGCAGTCATCGGACACAGCAGTTGTGTAGCAAAGTCGTAGCAGGAGCCCAGAGTAGTTAGAGCCTCAAATGGACACGTAGTAGTTTGTATGTGTGTTGTTGTTGAATGCCTTCTCGAGATAGTCTTATAAAGGGCATGGAAGGCACCTTCCATAGCCATAGAAGGTGCCTCTAATGAGGCAAGTTCGATCCCTAATAGCCTGGTGCTTATCCACAACTTCGGCCAACTTTATCCTGCGGAAGTTGCCTTCCATACCCATGGAAGGTGCCTTCTATAAACAGTACGAATACGCCTTCCATCAAGTTTGAAGGCGCCTTCAGATAGTGTTCATTCGAAGATAATTTTCTTCTCTTAGCTCTGTAAAATAATGTTAGTCCAAAATACCATGCAAAATAAATATTAGGATAATTTAATAATAATACAGAGTAGTAATTAGTTCCTGTCCTCCCAGGACCAGGAACTAGTCAAGGTCTTAGCTTAGGGATCCCAAATGGACCTAAACTAGACCGGCACCTACTGTCCTTCAACTGAGACGCGTCCTCACTTGGTCACTCTCCTCTATTGACTTACCTTAACTTACTAGTTTGCCAGACATCCGATCAGCCTATCGACCTGTCTAGACTTCGTGCCAACTATCCGATCAGCCCGTTGACCTAGCTGGACTTCATACCAGCTATCCGGTCAACTTGTCGACCTAGATAGATTTCATACCATCTATCCAGTCGGCCCGTCAACCTAGCTAGATTTCGTACCAACTATCTGGTCAGCCTGTCGACCCAGTTGGATTTCGTACCAGCTATCCGATCGGCCCATCGACCCAGCTAGATTTCATACCAACTATCCGATTGGCCCACCGACCTAACTGGATTTTGTACCAGCTATCCGGTCGACCCGTTGACTTAGCTAGATTTCCTGCACACTCAATCAAGTGGTTAGATTATGACAGAACCTAACTTAACTTACTTACATTTATCAAAACCTGGGTTAGACCATTAGTACGAACCACACCAACAATCTCCCCTTTTTTGATGCAATGACAACTTGGGTTAAGTTAGAAAAAAATACAAGTATGAATAGACACATGATTTGGTTTAAGTTATTTGAATTTCGATTTATTTCAACTTAATCCTTTAATCCTCCCCCTTGGCATTCATCAAAAAACAAGAATAGACAGAAAAAAGTTTGCTATGAAAAGTTGACAATACATCTCAGGACTACTTCGAGGGAAAGAAAAAAATGTATAACTATAAAAACTTGTAAAAAAATATTTTACAAAATATGTTTAAAGTTAGTTTTGAAACCACTCAGTCTTTCAAAAATGATAAAGAAATTAATGTATTAAAATAATTCAAAGTAAAGAAATGAGTTTTAAAAAGAACCTATTCAAAATGAATTTGTTTCAACTTATTTTGAAAAGTAAAAATATTTTAAAGATATTTTTCAAAATGAATTTTAAAATACTGTATGTTAGTATTTTTACAAGAGTGATAAAGTTGAAAATACTTTTAAAATATACTAACTTTGGAAACTTTAAGGTTTGCTAAGTTTTTCCAAAAAAAAACTTTAAAAGTTTAAAAACAAAAGGTTAACATGCCAAGTGCTGCAATATTTAAAATTATTTTAAAGTAATTTAACAAAATTGAAATAGTTTTCAAAATAATTTTTCAAGACATGTAATAATTTTTAAAAAATGGAATATTTTTAAAATTTTGTTGACTTATTTGTGCTCCCCATGAACTTGAGATTATTTTAAAATAATCTAATCAGTTATAACTTGTCCTTAACTATCTAACTGTTAGTTACTAATTGGCTATCAGAAGATAGCAGTGTTCACTTGGTTAGTTAGGTTAAGTTATTTTATTTTGTTAGTGTTTGACTAACCTGAATTACTTAACCTGATTAATATGAGTCTGGTATTTAATGCCCAGATTTATTATGATGCACTGATATAAGCATCTTAAGTCCAAGTAATTTGCCTATGCATCTCACCCCTTTCTAAGTTTGGCAATCACAAACAAGGTAACCCTAATGTGTTGGTGAGATGCTCAAGTCCTAGATCTATAGGAACATGTTTTCTATGGGTTTGATCTAGACTAAGGCTAAAACTGATTTTGAAAAGTCTAAACATAAGGGAATTTTGAGAAAAATAAGGAATTTTACCCTAGAATTTGAAAATGTTGAAAATAATATTAAAATTTTTTATCATAGTCTATTAAACACATTTCTAACTAACGTCGTAAGCTGCTAAATTTACTTTCGGGGAGGGGTTTGGTGAATATGTCAGCTAAGTTTGACTTGGACTCAATGTAATTGAGTTCAATATCACCTTTAGTGACATGATCCCTGATAAAGTGATGTCTAATTTCAATGTGTTTGGTTCTTGAATGATACACAGGATTTTTTTTGTTAAATTAATTGAGGTAACATTGTCAATTAGTACTTTTATTTTTGTAAAGTTTAAATTAAAATCTTTTAGAGTGTGCATCATCCATAACAATTGTGCAACGCATTCTCTTATTACTATATATTCTGCCTCAGTAGTAGATAAGGCAACACAATGTTGCTTTCTATTAAACCAGCTAACAAGTGATGGGCCAAGTAACTGACACCAACCACTTATATTTTTATGGTCTAGTTTATAGCCAGCATAGTCTGAGTCAGAATAACCTATAAGTTCAAAATTGGTTGTTCTAGGATACCAAATTCCTATACTTGAAGTTCCTTTAAGATATCTGGAAATTCTTTTTATGTTAGTTAAGTGACATTCTTTAGCACAGGTTTGGCATCTAGCACACATACTGACTACAAATAAAATGTTAGGTCAACTTGCAGTTAAGTATAAAAGGCTACCTATGGCACTTTTATAGTATTTTAGGTCAACTGGTTTTCCAGTTGGGTCATTATCTAAGATTGTGTTAGTTGCCATTAGAGTTTTTATTTCTTTAGTATTTTTCATTCCAAATTTTTAAAGTAATTCCTTAATATATTTTTATTGGTAGACATATTTTCCTTCATTAGTTTGTTTAATTTGTAGACCTAAAAGTAAGTTAGTTTACTTACTAAGCTCATTTCAAATTCTTGTTCCATTAAGGTTATGAATTCTTGTAAGAATTTTAAATTATTTGAACCAAAGATTATGTCATCTACATATACTTGGGCTATAAATATATCTTGTTTGATTGACTTTACAAATAAGGTTGGGTCAATTTGTCCTTAACTGAACCCTTTGGAAATAAGGTAGGAGGTTAACCATTTATACCAAGCTCTAGGTGCTTGTTTAAGACCGTACAAGGCCTTTTTAAGCTTAAAGACATAGGTAGGGTGATCTAGACTCTCAAATCCAGATAGTTGACCTACATATACTTCTTCTTTTATTAGCCCATTTAAAAAGGCGGATTTAACATTCATTTGATAATGTTTAAAACCTTTATGGGCTGCATAGCTAAGTAGAATTCTAATAGATTCAAGTTTAGCTACTCGGGCATAGGTTTCATCATAGTCAAGTCCCTTGACTTGACTAAACCCTTTAGCCACTAGTCTAGCCTTATTTCTAAGAATTTCTCCATTTTCACTTAGTTTATTTATGAAAACCCATTTCGTTTCTATTATCTTTTTATTGTTAGGTGGTGGTACTAAGTCTCAGACTTCGTTTCTTTCAAATTGGGCTAGTTCTTCCTGCATGGCTATGATCTAATCTGGGTCAAGTAAGGATTCTTCTATCGTTTTAGGTTCAATTTTTGAGATCAAGGATAGTTGACTTAAATTTCTAAAGGATGACTTAGTCTGAACTCTTAGGTCTGGGTCGCCAATTATTTTGTCAATTGGATGATTTAGGTTTACTCTTATGGTTCTAGTAGGTTTATTCAGTTGAGGTTGATTTTCTTCTTCATGACATAGGTTTTCATTTGCTCCCCCTTGACTAGTGGTACCTCGAACAAATTCGATTGTTTGATTCTAGGTTTGTTCTAGATTTTGGTTAGATTCTTCAAATTTTATATTTGAGGTTTATTCAATTCTTAGTGTAACTTTGTTATATACTCTGTAACCTCTACTATTTAGTGAGTAACCTACAAAGATTCCATTTTCTATTTTTGAGGTAAATTTTTCTAAGTATTCTCTTGTATTTAGTATATAGACTAGGCATCCAAACACTTTAACGTATTTAATATTAGGTTGTTTATTATAATAGAGTTCAAATGATGTCTTATTATGAGTTTTGTTTATAGTGGTCCTGTTTTGTACATAGCATGTTGTGCTAACATCTTCTGCCCAAAAGTATTTTGACAGATTATATTCATTTAGCATTGTCCTAGAGGCTTCAAGTAGAGTTATGTTCTTTCTTTCTAGTATTCCATTTTGTTAGGGTGCTTTAGGGCATGAATATTCGTAATGATAATCATTTTCAAGGTAGAATTGATTAAAGTTATGATTTCTAAATTCTTCTCCATTATCACTTTTGATTCTTTTAATAAATTACTAAAGATTTCAAATGTTTCATCCTTATTTTTTTAAGAATTTTACCCAAGTAAATCTAGAGTAATCATCTATTATTACTACATCATATAGACTTCCATTTATTGATTTGATCTCATGGGAGTCAAATAGGTCTAAGTGCAATAGTTCTAGAATTGAATTTGTTTGAAGTTGATTAGTTGATTTATGAGTAGACTTTGTTTATTTTTCTTGTTGACAAGCATTACAAATTGTTGAGTCTAAGTTAGGTAATTTTGGTAAACCTATAAATAATTCATTTAATTTACTTAGATTTCTAAAGTTTGTGTGTGACATTCTTCTATGCCACAACCAAGTTTCTTCCTTTTGTGTTAAGTAACACTCGAATGAGGAAGTAGTTAGGTTAATTGCATAGATATTGTCTTTTCTAAACCCTTTTAGACTTATAGAAGGGTTATCTAAGTGCTTAATTAGACATCCAGAGGATAAAAATCTAACCTTATATCCAGAATCACACAATTTACTAAAGAATGTTGTATTTGAGATTTTTAACAAGTAATACTTTCTTAACAATAAAATTAGTTTTAAATTCAATATTACCTACCCCATTTACTTTGAATTTGTTGTTGTTTCCAAAGATAACTGTTCCTAAGCTTTTGTATGTTAACTGAGTGAACTTAGTGTGATCCTTCGTCATGTGTTTGGAGCAACCACTGTCCAATATACACTTAGTTTCCTATAATAGGTAGAAGTTAATATCAATTTAGATTTGAGCATACTTTTAAGTTTAATTTTTGAATTTTTAATTTTTAGTTTTATGTTTTAAGTTTGATTTTAATTTTAATTTTTTTATTTTTTATTTTATGTTTAATTTTAAGTTTTAAATTTTTTAGTTTTAATTTTAAGTTTAATTTTAATTTTTAATTTTAAATTCTAAGTTTTAAAAAAAATAATTTAAATTTTAAATTTTAATTTAATTATAATTTTAAATTTTAAGTTTAAATTTAATTTAAATTTAAAATTTTTAAGTTTAAATTTTAATTTTAATTTTAAATTTAATTTAAATTTTAAATTCTTAGTCATCTCACCCGATCTACGTTTTCAATTAGAAAATCCTATAATTTTGTTAGATGAGTTAAGTTCAATTTTAGGGTTGGGTTTAACTTTATGTTAGATTCAGGTTTAGCTTTGGGTTTAACAAACAGGCATTCTTTGGATAAACTTCTGGCTATAGTGAGTCACTTGGACATCATTAGAGTAACCATGCCTTCGAGGTTTTTCAAATAGTCCTATCCACTAAACTTAATATAAAACCTTAGTCTAACTAGTTAGGATCTGTAAGGGGTAGATTCAGTTAGTTTCACTAAGCCAAATGCACTAGGTCGAAGTCATATCTTCCTAGACATGCATAGACATAGTTTCCCTAACCTACTATCATCCAAAACTTCACCAATACTTTTGTCAAGTTAAATTGTTGTCCCTATTTAGATTATTCATAATTACCCTGCCGAGTAAGTTATTATTTTGGAGGTGCCAACTAATTTGAAGCCTCCCCCTGAATTATTGAACATTTTGAATTTAAGTTTTGGGTTTATGTCGATTACTTTTATAGTTATAGTATACTTGATTATAGTTTTTGTTTATATTATATTTGTTTAAGTTAGGTTTGAATAACTTAAGGTTTTTCTTTTGTTTTGTATTTATTTTTGAAGATTTAACTTTAGATTTTAAGGAAGATTCTTTTGATTTATATAATAAATTTTATCTTTAGCTATATAATATTGATTGAATCCTACTTGTGTGATTAAACATGCTTTCAGAACCCAAGCTTTACTTTAATTTTTATTTTGGTTAACTAAAGATATAAAGGATTTGTTGGTTGAGCTGGGCTTATATCCGAGTCCGGACTTGTTGTACACAGCTCTTTGTGATCCAAGTATCATGTCGAGGTACTTGGATCTAATTGTGAATTTTTCAAGTAATTCCTTTAGTTTAACTATTTCATTTTTCAATATGAAATTATCCTCCTCAAGTTTTGCAGCTTGAGTTGAGATTTCAATTTGAATTGGTTCAGTTGTTGAGTTTAATTCTAATTGTTCATAAAGTTTATTATTTTCTTTTGTTAGTTTGTTTATTAGATTTTCATAAGCAGTTAATTTCCTATTCAAGCAAGCAATGATTTCAAAGAATTTTTTATTTAAAGTAAAATATACCTCATCGGAACATTCGGAAATGAGTGCGGACTCGTGGCTTAATTCGGGTTTGGACCCATCTTTCGATTCACTTTCCAATTCAGGTCTATGCGCCATCAGTGCGAGGTAGTTAGAGTGCTTCGGTTCTCTACCGTCTGATTCATCTCTGGACGATTCGTCCCATATTACTTTGAGGGCCTGCTTCATTTTCATATTCGGGCAGTCGGTCTTGTAATGCCCCTTCTTGTTGCATCTGAAGCAGGTTATGTTCTTATTGTTAGAGTTGGAGGTGGAGTTGATCTTCTGCAAGTCCTTTCTAGTGAAGTTCTTCTTTCTCTTGGTGAACATTTTTCTTACCAAATTCACTAGGTGTTCTTAATCATCTGAGTCTGGGTCAGACTCGTCTTCAGGTTCTGGCTTGGATTTGGAGTTATCTTTTGATGATCCTGCAATAAGAGCAAGACCTTTCTCGGATTTAACGTTAGTCTGTTCGTGCAGTTCTAGTTTATAGAATAATTCACCTAGTTTTAACTTTGACAAGTTCCTCGAAATCTTATAGGCATCCACGATGGAAGCCCATAGTGCATTTCGAGAAAATGTGTTTAAGGCATACCTTATCAGGTCCCGGTACTGTAATTGGTGGCCGATTGTGTGGAGTCTGTTGAGGATGTCCTTTATCCTCATGTGCAGCTGACTAGCAATCTCACCTTCTTATATTTTGATATTAAATAATTTATTTAAAAATAAATCTCTCTTTGTTACCTTGGCGTCACTAGTTCCCTCGTGTAGTTCTATTAGCTTATCCCAAAGTTCCTTTGTATTTTCATGTGGGCCGATGCAGTTAAGCTCTTCTTTTGTTAGCTCGCACTGAATTGTGTTGAGAGCTTTAAAGTCGATCTGTGCCCTTTTCTTCATTTTTGGATTCCAATGTTCCAGGTCCATTAGGATTTTGGCGTTATCGACTAGAGCCTTGTAACTTCTGGTGATGCTGAACCACTGGTCAAAGTCGGTCTTCAGATATACTTTCATCCGCTTCTTCCAGTACAGGAAGTCATCACCATTGAATAGGGGAGGACAGACGGTGTTGTACGCTTCAAGTTTTGCCATTTGATAGTTGCAAAAGAAAAACTAAAATGGAGTACCAAGACTTGGTCTTAGATTAGCAATGTTTGAGATATATTTAAAACGATTTAAATGGAATGCAAAAAAAAATCAAAAAATGATTCTCCCTGCTTGATTGGTGGTTGCACTAATTTAGAGCATAACTTGCTCTGATACCACTTGTTGGATCGATTGTGCACGTGAGAGGGGGTGAATCATTTGGTTTTCAAAAACTCTTTTTTTTGATGTTTTGAAATCAAAGTAAAGTACGCAACGGAAAACTTAAAAATGAAAATCCAATCACCAAAAAATGCAATTGGTTTTACTTGGTTCAGAACCTTCGGTGACTCTTACTCCAAGACCCAGGTCCCACGGACCTATCGATGGATAATCCACTAAAAGCCTCTTCTGGTACCTCTTTCGAAATCAAGTACAGAGAGAGTTCGGAGAAGTGTAACAGACTACACTTTCCATTTGCAGAATTTAAGTACAAATAGAAATTTTGTTATCGACACTTTAGGAATTTATGTGAAGGCACTCGTGTGTCGGAGTCGGTCTACTAGTCATGATCGGAAGTCCTCGGAGTAGTTATCAGACATAGTATCTTCGTAGCAGAGTCGTAGCAGGAGCCCGGAGCAGTTGGAGCCTCAAATGGGCGCGTAGTAGTTCGTATATGTGTTATTGTTGAATGCCTTCTCGAGATAGTCTTATAAAGGGCATGGAAGGCACCTCCAATGAGGAAAATTCGATCCTGAACAACCCGGTGCTTATCCATGACTTCAGCCAACTTTATCCCGTGGAAGGCGCCTTCTATAGCCATGGAAGGCGCCTTCTATGAACAGTACAAAGGTGTCTTCCATCAAGCTTGAAGCGCATTTGGACACTGTTTATCTAAAGGTAATTTTCTTCTCTTAGCTCTGCAAAACAATGTTAGTCCAAAATACCCTGTAAAACAAGTATTAGTACAATTTAATAATAATATAGAGTAGTAATTAGTTCCTGTCCTCCCAGGACCAGGAACTAGTCAAGATCTTAGCTTAGGATCCCAAATGGACCTAAACTGGACTGACACTTACTGTCCCTTCAATCGAGGCACATCCTCATTAGGTCACTTTCTTCTAGTGACTTACCTTAACTTACTAGTTTGCTAAACATCTAGTCAGCCCGTCGACCTGTCTGGACTTCGTACCAACTATCCGATCGGCCCGTCGACCTAGTTGGATTTCATACCAGCTATCCGGTCGGCTCGTCGACCTAGCTGGATTTCGTACCAGCTATCTGGTTGGCCCATTGACCTAGCTAGATTTGATACCATCTATCTGGTCGGCCCGTCAACCTAGCTGAATTTCCTGCACACTCAATCAAGTGGTTAGATCACGACAAAACCCAACTTAACTTACTTGGCAGTCATCAAAACCTGGGTTAGACAATTAGTGCGAGCTGCACCAACATATCCTTCAAGACAAATTACGATGACATTTTCAAGCATTGCAGACCGAGCATATAACAACATGACTTACCCTAAAAGTCACATATGTAAATTTAAAAATGCCTCTTTGTTACATTAATATATATACAACATCAAATATCGAGTCATCCTGATGACTCTATCAAGCTCGGTGCAAAAGTGGTTCAATCACCTCTCTGCTTCCTCCATTCAGACATTCGAAGACTTTAAGACCATGTTCATGTAGTATTTTGCAACTAGCTGGAGATATCAAAAAACTTTGCATGACCTGTTCATCTTTGAGCAAAAGCCCAAAGAACCCTTGAAGGAATACTTGCAATGATTTAATCGGGTGGTTATAGACGCTCCCTCGGTTATCTTGGAGATGTAGGTCAGTGCCTTCTCGCAGGTCCTGATAGATGGGCACTTCTTTAGATCTCTCGTAAAGAAGCCCCTAGTCGATTTTGATGGTTTACAGGCCTATACACTTAAATACGTTCAGGTGGAGGAGGCACAATATGCAAAGAGAAGAGAAGTTCTGACTTAGACCCCCACCCCTGCTTTGTCGGACTGTAAAGCTCCTCCTCTTCCTTTACAGAATCAAGATTTTATGAACCAGAAGGGAAAAAGGTTGTACGGATAGTGGAAACTACTCCGATCTCGGTGAGTTGGGTTAAGAGCTTCCCAAGGTAGATCATTATTGTGCGTATCATCAATCGAAACCCACTCTATTCGGGAATGCCAATAGTATGTGAGGGAGTTACGACGAGTGGTAGATCAACGCAGAGCTAGCCGAAGTTGGCTGAGTAAAAGGTCTCCCAAACTTTATAAGTGTCCTTACCATCCCGATTGCGACACCTTGCTGATCATCACACAGACCAATGATCTTCTTCCCCATAGGGAGCCCCGAGGCTCATCTTGGTCTCGTCGGAAAGAGGATTGGGAGAAAGACAAAGATGAAAAGGCAAAGGTAAGATTGATCCCTGAGGAATGATCAACATGATTTTGAAAAGTTTAACAGATGGAGATTCCACCTAGGCTCAAAAGGCTCATGGCCACAGATTGGAGAATTATAGAGTTAGCACCAGTCAAGGAAAGGGAAATGCCCCCCCCCTCCCCCCCAAATAGATTTGGTCCTGGTGATTTAGAAGGGGTGGATACTCCTCATGACAATGCCATAGTAATCCAAGCTATTATCGCTAACTACATTGTGAAAAGAGTGTTCATTGATATGGATAGAACTGTTAACATCATCATCAAAAAAGCTTTTGACTAACTACAACTTGACGGGGAAGAATTGCATCCTATAAACACCTTGCTGTACAGGTTCACTAGGCATGAAGTACAGCCAATCAGCTTGATTCATTTTTCCCTTTCTTTGGGGGAAGAACCATTAAAGAGGTCTCTGCACATGCCCTTCATCATCGTAAACCCTACCTCCGCCTATAATGTCATATTAGGGCGATTGTCGCTAAGTGCTTTCCAAATAGTAGTCTACACTTTCCATAAAAAAAATCAAGTTTTCTGTGGAAAACTGAGTCAGAAAAGTGAAAAGGGGCCAATTAGTGGTAAAAATAAATACTATGTGTATATAATTCAGGCTGACTTACGTAAGGCCCATCAGACTCAAGATGCCTTGGTGCAAGCTATCTAGGTGTTGTTGTCTTGACCGATAGAGGGCCAAGAAAACATGCAAATTCATCCTAACCAATTGGACGGGGTCATATAAGTAGCCATAAATCTCCACTCAGGGCTTAAACAAGACTTGATTGCGTGTCTCTCGTGCAACCATGATGTCTTCTCCTGGTCAGCTAAAGAAGTTACAGGCGTCTCTTCGACTATGATGGATCACCACTGAACACACTTCTAGACGTTCAGTCAATTAGATAGAAGAAGTTGAATTTCTCTCCCAAACAGAATCAAGTGATTTAAGCAGAAATGGACAAGCTGATGGAAGCCGAGCACATTCAAGAGGTCCAATTCCTGACTTAGCTCACCAACATGGTACTAGTATCCAAGCTAGGATGCAAGTGGAGGGTTTGTATCCACTTTCAGGATCTCAACAAAGTCTGCCCAAAAGACTATTATCTCCTTCCCTGCATTGACCAGCTGGTAGACTCAACCGCTGACTGTGAACTCATATGTATGTTGGATACCTATCAAGGCTATCATTAAATTCCCTTGGCTTCTGAAGATTAAGAAAATATTAGTTTCATCATCTCTAATGAGACCTTTTGTTATGTTGTCATGTCATTCAGCTTAAAGAATGCAAGGACAACTTCTTAAAGGCTTATGGATTGGGGTTTCAAGCCTCAAATCGAGAGAAAAATTGAAGTATATGTGAATGACATCCTAATTAAGACCGTCCAGTCAGAAAATCTAATATCTGACATTGAAGAAATGTGTAGTACGTTGAGGAGGTATAGACTCAAACTTAACCCTAATAAGTGTTTATTCAAAGTCAAGAGTAGGAAATTCCTCGGATACATCATGACCGAGCAGAGAATCAAAGCTGACCCTAAGAAAGTTCAGGCGCTCCAAAATATGCTGCCTCCTTGTAATCTCAAGGAGGCACATCGACTGGTCGAGCGCATCACGATGCTTTTCCGATTCATCTCTCGCTCTGTCGATCAGACTCTATCCTTCTTCAAGGTGCTGAAGAAAACTTGCAAGTTTGAGTGGTACGCGAAATGTGACGAGGTCTTTCCTGAGTTGAAGGATTATCTGTCATGCTTACTTCTACTTTCCAAATTGGTAATAGGAGAAATGCTATGAGTTTATCTATCGACATTAGAGGAAGCAGTCGCCATGGTCTTGCTTTACCAAGAGTAGGGTGGTATACAACACCCCATCTATTTTGTAAGCTACCTGCTGAAAGACGCCAAGATAATGTA
Organism: Zingiber officinale; assembly: GCF_018446385.1. NCBI lineage: Eukaryota > Viridiplantae > Streptophyta > Magnoliopsida > Zingiberales > Zingiberaceae > Zingiber > Zingiber officinale. Next base: position 44,368,721 of record NC_056003.1, read on the forward strand.
TACCAATCTAGAGAAATTCGTTGGCACTCAACCCAGATTGCTATTGGTAAGGAGTGTGATTGGATGAGATAGAAAATACGAGCTCAGTTGTCGCTCACCGAATGAGCTCATAGTTTTTGTCTCATCTAATCACAGTCCTTACAAATAACAATCTCGGTCGAATGCTAAAGAATCTGGAAGCTTATGAGAGATTGATCAAGTGAACTATCGAATTGAACGAATATGATATTCAATATCAACCATGAACGACCATCAAAGCTCAAGCCTTAGCAAATTTCCTAACTAAAGTCCCCGACTAGGAAGCTAAAAGAACCTGAAAAATTTATGTAGATGGCTCATCTAGTCAGCAAGATAGCGGGGTTGGGATATTGTTAATATATCCTTAAGAAAACGTGCTCTAGCTCTCCATCTGGCTCAACTTTCAAGCGTCCAATAACAAAGCCGAGATGAAGCCTTACTCATAGGGCTTCAAGCAACCAAGCAAGTTGGGGCTTCTTGAGTTATCATCCACTTGGACTCCAAATTGGTCACTCATCAGCTAAAAGGAGGCTTTGATATCAAGAATGGCCGCTTGCGATGCTATGCAAACATTTTTGAGAAGTTGAAAGCTAACTTCTAGGAGGTCACTTTATAAAATATTCCTCGAATGAAGAATCAAAAAGCAGGCGAGCTAGCCAAACTAGCGAGCACACTTGCAACTTGGAACATGGATGACTATGTGTCTCAAATTCTATTGATTTTGCAAATCAATTGAGTATTAAGCTTGGATAAGCCTATCGATTGGAGAACATCATCATTATTTTCCTCGAATGGGGAACATTACCTCCTGATTCGGAATATGCCTGACTGCTCAAGAGGAGAGCTCCCCATTTCATTCTAATCGGAGATATATTGTATTGACAACTCTTCTCATGCCCCCTCCTTAAATGCCTTGGTCCCGATGATGCAGACTATATCATGAGAGAAATTTATGAAGGCATTTTATGGAAACTATATTAGGAGACGAATGCTTGATCGGAAGGCACTATTGGCCGGATATTTTTGGCAATTCTGTAGGCGGATACCACTCGATTTGTCGTCGCTTACATCTATTGTAAAAGGTATCAGAACCTCTCTCATCGGCCAACTAAATTTCTAAGGACCTCAATTGTCTCCTATCGCCTCGATCAGTGCAGCATGGATATCATAGGTTCCTTTCCGATTGGACCTCAACAAAAGAATTTTTTTTTAGTGACTGTCAACTACTTCTCTAAATGGGTAGAGGTTGAAGCCTTGACTTGAATAACAAAAGACGCTGTCAAGAAGTTCCTATGGCAGAATATTATTTGTCAATATGGCCTATCTCACAAGTGTTAGGACTTTCGGGCCGCAAAAATCGCTTTTTACGTTACGAAAACCCCGAAGTTCTTAGCCACTGGATCCGTGCGAAGATAAAATTTTCATGTACTTAGTTTTTCTACTCTAGATCTACTTTAGATCTACATGTTAAGGAGTATACCTTTGAAGTGAAGCCCTTCGCAAATCCCGCTCGTCCAAGGTTCTTTGGATCTCTAGTGTGTTCAAGTGGGCACACCTCTAGAAGTATCCACACGAACAAGAGATGGAGAGAACAACTAAGAGTGTCCTAGCACCCTTAGAGGTCACGACAAGGATGAGAGGGAGAGCAAGAAAGAAGAGAGGAGGAAGAAGAAGATACCTTGAATGAATCAATTCATTCCATCACTAAAAGTGGCCAACCACTTCAATGAGGTTTGTAACCTTCATGGAATCTCAAGAGTCAAGACTCTTGGTTTCCCTCATGAGGTGGCATACCATGAAGTTGCCTTGATGATGTGGCACATCATCATTGGCTGGCCCTATGCGAAGTCACAATGACATGACATTTGGTCAAGTCAAGGTCAAGTCAAACTTGACCCTTCATATTCCCTCTCAAGTCAAGTCAAACTTAACTTAAATTCTCCCATGGTTGATCAAATCTAACCATTGATTCAAGCCAATTTGATTTAATGAATCTCTATTCATTAAACTAAATTGATTTAATGAGTCATAATCTAAATTAGACTCATTGGACACATGAATCAAATTGAGTCCAATTCAATTAGTTTAATTTGGATTACTCTTGATCCAATTTGGTACATCATATGAACCTAATCCTCTTGGTTCATCATATGAACCTATTCTCCATCTAATTGTCCTTTGTGTGTGACCCTATAGGTTCTTGTAACGTTGGCAATTGTCCTAAACCCATTTAAAAGCATAAGTAATGAGCGGTATCTAGCAACACATCATTACTACCCAAGTTACAAGAATGTTGAGATCCAACATCACCTTGTGACTACTAATTGTGACCCTTCACAATATATGATAATGTCCTTCTATCCTTGACATCTAGATTGATCAAATGAGGCATAGACCGTGTCATCCTCTAATCAATCTATATCTTGAACTCCAAGTAGACTCACTCTAATCAAATGAGCTCAATATCTCATATTGACTCATTTGGGCATGATCATGCACTTAGTGGTCTCACTCTATCAAGAATGATGATGTCACTCCTGTCATATAGGAGGGATAGATCCCATCTACATCACTCACATCCCTCCGCATAATTTGTTACATACCCAGTAATCACCTTTATAGTCCACCCAGTTACGGGTGACGTTTGACGAAGTCAAAGTATGTAACTCCTTATGTAGGGAACCATGGTGACTTCAGGTCCAAGAACTGATAGTCATACTAATAGTCACATGAGAAAGTATATGACACTCATATAACGATCCATGATACTTTCTCATGGAGGGTCATTCAGTATACATTCTCCAATGCATACCCATGTGTCAACTTGATATCTCTATATCCATGACTTGTGAGATCAAGTCATCGAGTTGACCTACATGCTAGTTTCGTCGCATTAACATTGTCCCTGAATGTTAATACTTGACTAGGAATGATTAAGAGTAGTGTTCTCTATATCATCTCACTATCGATTCAACTAATCGATTGATATAGATAAGAATCTTCTAATCATGGACGCTATTATACTTAGTTATTTGGCATCAATACAAGTAAGTATAATAATGTAATACCCACTAAGCTTGTAAGATAAATATATGAATGTGGGATTTTGCCTTAGAAAAATAATAGGAAGTGAGTTGAAGCAAAAAGAAAATAAAATGAAATAAAAAGAAGTGAAGGTCAAGGATTGAACCTTGAACCTCTTATATTATTCATAGAATTAATTAGTAGAAACCAATTGGGATAGAGAGAAGATGTTGATAGCAAAGGAGGGAAATTCATGATAAGGGTGAGAGTAAAAGCTAGCCAAAAAAAAGATAAGAAAAGAGCAAGAGAAAGGCAACTTGCCTTCCTTCCTTTCTCTCCCTCTTCCTCTTTGTTTTGCCGAAAATTTAAAGAGGGAATTAAGAGGATTCAATCCCCCTTATTTCATCATGAATGGTAAGAATAAATGAATAAATAAAATAAATAGGAAATATAAAAAAAAAAGGCTAAGGGAGAAGGAAAACAAAAATCAATTTTGCTACCTCTTCCCCCTTAACATAAAAGGGAGCAAGAAAAGAGAAGTTTATTTTTCTCTCATTTTCTCTCATTCTTCCTCTCCCTCACCGAAACCATCAGTCCCCTCTCCTCCATCTTCGGCCCCAAAGCCAAGGTTTTTCCCCTAAGAAAGCCTAAGATACAAGGAGGACTTAGCAAGGGAATCAAGGGAAAGGAATTAGAAGAAGAGGCTACTTCTTCCATCACCATACCTTAGATCCACAAGCGAAAAGGATGTAAGCTTCCCCTCACCTGTGGTACAAGGATTTTTATGTGATTTTCGGATTTTATGAGGATTAGAAAACCTAGGAAAGAATTTTAGAAAATTCGGCTAAAGAAAGGGGTTTCAAATCTAGGAAGGTTTAAACAAGTCTTTATTTCATGATATGTTTTCTATGCTATGTAGGAAGAATTTTCTTCATGTTTTTATACCTAATTGATGCTTGATTAGAGGAGTGCCTAACCCTAGAATTTCGGCCAAAAATATTTTAAGGAGGTTAGGGAAAACATTGTGTAACCAAACTAGTACAAAATTCCCTCCATGAACTACTAAGGGTCTTTTATTGGTTTTCTTGCTTGAAAGTTACTTGGAACCAAAAGAAATCCATTTATATGTTTCGGCCAAGAAAAGGGCTTAGGGTTAGGAAGGCCTTTAAATTTAAGTAACCATGTTTGTATGATAGAATATAGAGTTCTCTTAAAAAATTGCATGTTGAACATTGCTAGAAATTCATGAACTCTTATTTTAGATTTTTCGGCCATGATAAGATGGATAGTTTAGAAAAGATTGAACAAAATTCTAATATGCTCAAGACCTCTGTGATATTATGATATGAAAGTTGTTTAATGCTCTCATGTTTAATTGGAGTATAGAAAATTAGTTACATGATATATGACATGTAAGATCACAAGGGTCCTAGCTTGTTTATGAACCAACTTTGTATATGATGTTCTTAGTAATTTTTGCCATGAAACTTGCTTAGGTTTTCCATGCTTTAGGCCACTTAAAACCTAGTTTAAAGATTGGTAGGTTTCGGCCATGAGGAAAAATAAAAGAAAAAGGGAAAGAAACCTAGGAAGCCTAAGACACAATTCACATGTATGTTTATTATGCTTGTCTTTATACATGCTATGAAACTTGTATGATTTCTTATGATTTTAGGCTATTTGAAGCAAGTTTATATACTGTTGAGTTTCGGCCAAGTAGGGTTTAAAAGACCTAGAGGCCTTAGAAATGAAACCAAATGTGTTAAAAGTGCTTCTTATGAAAATATGATAATGTGTTGATTGTGTCACATGCTTGTATAATTTTTCCATGACCTAAATGGACCATTGTATGTTTCGTCCATGAAGGGATAGATTCCCTAGAGACCCTAGAACAAAAATTAAATATGCTTATGTCACTCTACATGAAATATGATAAGTAGAAAGACAAAGTTCCCATGCAATATGTTGTTTAATGACCTAATTGAGGCTAGGGTAAGTTTCGGCCATACATATTGTATAATGTCTTATTATGAATTTATACATGATGTTAGTTCAAGTTCACATGCTTGTATGTTGTTTTTTTTTTAGCCCTAATGAACACTTGTTAAAAGTTTGACCATGACATATGTTAAGGGCTTGAAGGACTTAGGAACTAGCTCAATATGCTTACTATGTTACTTGGAAAAAAATGCTATAAATGTGGTTTAAGGTTTCCATGCTTTCATGACATTTGGAACCTTGTTTCACACCTGATAGGGTTCGGCCACATGGAGTTTAGGGACCTGGAGAACTTAGAAACCAAGTAAATCATACTTATAATGCTTCCTATGAAATTCATGTAATGATAATTTAGGTTCCACATGCTTGGAGGTTATTTTTACCTAAATTAAGATCTAAGGGGGTTTGGCCATGATAAGAACCCAAGAGATTAGGAAGCTTAGAACCCAAGCTAACTATGTTACCATGTTTCTTATGATAGTATAATTACATGATACACCCTTATGCTTAAACATGTATGCTTGTGATTTATACTTTTCATAATATGATATGTTATGTAGATAGAAATATGCATGCTTGGATGATATGCTATATGCTTAAAATATGCATGCTTTTGTGATATGCCATGTGGATAGAAATATGCATGCTTTGATGAAGTGATTATGTGCTTAAAATATGCATGCTTTTATGATATGCTATGTGGAAGGAAATATGCATACTTTGATGATATGCTATGTGCTTAAAATATGTATGCTTTTATGATATGCATGTTGATATGATGTATGCCTAAGTGATGCATACTTTTATATGATGTATGCCTAAGTGATGCATACTTTTATATGATGTATGCCTAAGTGATGCATGCTTGTATGATGTATGATATGTATAAGTATGACATGTATTTTACTTTGAATGACTTGTACCAAAAGGGTGGGCTCCTTATGCGCCCCTAGGTCAAATTACGGGCCTAGTAAAGGGTGGGCTCCTTACGTGCCCCTAGGTCAAGCTACGGGCCTAGTTTCCTAGTAGGTTCAAGACTAGCTACCTTGGATCTACTTAGGATGCGCGCATTATGTATGTATGTGGTACTAAGCCGGGATCCCCAATATGTTGATATTATGTTCAAGTATATATGTAAGAAGAAGAAATGGTTTTAAAAGATCATGAGACATACACATGTTTTTTCGGATACATGTTTTCAAAATCATATTGCATATAACTTATGATCATGTTGTGATGATACTATGATTTATGATATGCCATGATTAGATATGATTATGTTATGTTTCATGCTATGCCTTAAGAGCTTGATATGTCATGTCACCTTATGATGATACTATGATATGCCATGATTAGATATGATATGTTATGTTTCATGCTATGCTTTAAGAACTTGATATGCCATGTCACCTTATGATGATACTATGATATGTCATGATTAGATATGCTTAGGTTATGTTTCATGCTATGCTGTAAGAGATAATATGCCATGACTAGTTATGATGTTGCTGTGTTGCATGATATGCTTAAAGAGTATGATATGTTATGCCATGACTAGTTGAGATTATGTTATGTTGAGACATTCTTTGATTATGTGATGATTTTTGGTTTTAGTGAGTAGGAAAGGAACTTACTGAGCCATGAGTGCTCATAGCTTACTTTCCTTGTACCACAGATAAAGGAAAAAGCTGGATGAGCTAAAGGAGCAGCAGGAGAGGCAAGGAGATGTGTGTGGCGGTGGCTAGGCAACCAAATAAGAACCTGCTTTAAGAACCTTTTAAGAATTACGCTTTGGTTTCGTAAATTGTAATACTATATGGGTGACTTGATGTTATGTTTTTATTTATCTTGTTATCATGTTATGGAAACCATATTAGTGTAGTTCGGTTTTATTTAAACTAAGAAAATGTTTTTAAGTCTTCCGATGTAGTATGTACGTTGAGTATCGTAGCCACGTCCCTTAGGGTTAACAGGGAGGGCGGGCGTTACAAATAATCCTAAAAGAAATGTCTTTATAAACATATAGGAATATGATACATCGAGTTCATACAACAATCATCATATGATTGGCTCTAGGACTCTAACTAACAATCTCCCACTAGCACTAGTGTCAATCAATGTAGGCTCTAAGGCCCAATGACGTAGTGTGACCATCATGCTTTCTCTGTGCCAAAGCCTTGGTCAAGGGATCAGCGACGTTAGCTTCTGTGGATACTCTGCAAATCTTCATACCTCCTCTATTGATGATCTCTCAAATGAGATGGAAGCGTCGTAGTATGTGTTTGGTCCGCTGGTGTAAGCGAGGTTCCTTAGCCTGCGCAATTGCTCCATTGTTGTCATAATAGAGCTCAACAGGATCTGCTATGCTAGGAACCACCCCATGCTCAGTAATGAACTTGCAGATCCAAACTGCCTCTTTTGTTGCCTCTGATGTAGCAATATACTCGGCCTCTGTTGTAGAATCAGTAACTGTGTCCTGCTTCGAACTCTTCCAGCTCACAGTACCACCATTCAAGCAAAACACGAACCCAGACTGCGATCTATAGTCATCCTGGTCAGTTTGGAAGCTGGCATCACTGTAACCCTTTACAGCTAGCTCGTCATCGCCTCCATATATCAAGAAATATTCTTTAGTCCTTCTTAAGTACTTAAGAATATTCTTGACTGCTATCCAGTGACGCTCACCTGGATCTGATTGGTATCTACTCGTCATGATCAAAGCATACGAGACATCAGGACGAGTACATAGCATGACGTACATGATAGATCCTATGGCTGAAGCATAAGGGATCTTATCCATGCGGTCTCTCTCCTCTCTAGAAGAGGGACTTTGAGTCTTCGAAAGACTCACACCATTGGACATGGCAGAAATCCTTTCTTGGAATTCTGCATGGCAAACCGTAGTAATACCTTGTCAACATATGTACTCTGACTTAGGCCAAGCAATCTCTTAGATCTATCTCTATAGATCTCTATGCCTAGAATGCAAGCTGCTTCACCTAAGTCCTTTATTGAGAAACAATTCCCCAGCCAAGTCTTTACAGACTGTAGCAAAGGGATGTCATTCCCAACGAGTAGTATGTCATCCACATACAATACAAGGAAGATAACTGTGCTCCCAACAACCTTCTTGTAGACACATGGTTCATCTTCATTCTTGATGAAATCAAACTGTTTGATTGCATCATCGAATCATAGATTCCAGCTCCGAGAAGCTTGATTTAGTCCATAAATGGACTTATGCAGCTTGCATACTCTGCCAGTATGATGTGGATCTACAAAACCCTCAGGTTGTGTCATATGCACATCCTCGAACAAGTTTCCATTCAGAAACGCGGTTTTAACATCCAATCTGCCAGATCTCATAATCGTGGTATGCTGCAATAGCAAGCATGATCAGAATGGACTTAAACATTGCTACTGGAGAAAAAGTCTCATCATGGTCAATACCATGAATTTGCTCGAAACCTTTAGCTACCAGACGACCCTTATATATAAGTTCATCCATGTCAGTCTTTCTTTTAAAGACCCACTTACACCCAATGGGTTTGACCCCTTCAGGTGGATCAACCAAAGTCCATACTTGGTTGGTGTACATGGATTCCATCTTGGATCTCATGGCCTCTAACCATTTCTCAAAATCTAGTCTCATCACAGCTTCCTGATAGGAGGTAGGCTCATTCTCAACGAGCATAACGTCATCATGGTCAGTCAAGAGAAATGAGTATCTCTCAGGTTGACGACGTACCCTATCAGACCTACGAAGAGGTATATCTACTTGAACTGGTTGTTGTTCCTCAACTCCTTGTGGAACAATCTTATCATCCACAACTCTTTGTGGCTCTAGTTCAACTTCCATCAAGGCTTCAGTGCTATGGTCCATATCTTTAAATTCTTCAAGATTGAACGTACTCCCACTAGTTTTTCTAGAAACAAAGTCTCTTTCTAGAAATACCCCAATCTTAGCCACAACTACTTTGTGTTGACTGAGAATGTAGAAGCAATATCCCTTCGTTTCCTTGGGATATCCTATGAAATAGCACTTATCGGATTTGGGTCCTAGTTTGTCCGAGACTTGACGTCAAACGTAAGCCTCACAACCCCAAATCCTCATAAAAGACACTTGGGCATCTCTCCCAGTCCATATCCTATATGGTGTCTTTATCATAGCCTTGGATGGAACACGGTTAAATATGAAGGCTGTTGTGTCTAGAGCATAGCCTCAAAGAGATATAGGAAGATCTGTGTGACTCATCATAGATCGCACCATATCTAATCGGGTACGATTCCTCCTTTCGGATACACCATTCCACTGTGGTGTCCCAGGAGAAGTGAGTTGGGATAGAATCTCACACTCAGCTAGATAGTCATGAAACTCATGGCTAAGGTATTCACCACCTCGATCTGATCGAAGTATCTTAATACTCTTGCCAAGCTGGTTTTGTACTTCATTCTTGAATGATTTGAACTTTTCAAATGATTCTGACTTATGTGTCATCAAATACACATAACCATATCTGCTGAAATCATCAGTAAAGGTAATGAAGTACCTATAACCACCTCTGGCTGCGACATTGAAAGGGCCACATACATCACTATGTATTAGTCCTAGCAAGTCAGTCACTCTCTCGCTGTATCCACTAAAGGGAGTCTTGGTCATTTTGCCCAGTAGGCATGACTCGTATGTCTCATATGATTCAAAATCAAATGAGTCCAGCAAACCATCTTTATAGAGCTGGGATAAGAGTTTGTCATTTATATGACCTAAGCGACAATGCCAGAGATAGGTTTGGTTCATTTCATTTGATTTGAACCGTTTGATACTTATGTTATAGATGGGGTTTTCTAAGTCTAGAATATAGAGTCCGTTCATCAAAGGTGCACTACAATAGAACATATCGTTTAAATAGACGGAACAATATTTGTTCTTTATTATAAACGAAAAGCCTTTCTTGTCCAAACAAGAAACTGAAATGATGTTCTTAGTAAGAGCAGACATATAACAACATTCATCTAATTCTAGTACAATCCCAGAGGGCAGAGATAGATAGTAAGTTCCTATAGCAACAGCAGCAACCCGTGCTCCATTGCCTACTCGTAGGTCCACCTCGCCCTTCATCAATGCTATGTTATTTCTCAGCGCTTGCACATTAGTACATATGTGAGAAGCACATCCGGTATCCAATACCCACCATGCAGAAATAGATAGATTGACTTCTATAACATATATACCTGAAGTAGAAGTCTCATTTCTCTTCTTCTTAAGATCTTCCAGGTAAACTTTGCAGTTCCTCTTCGCCCGGTCTGACCGCAGTTGAAGCAGGTAGCATCCTTGGCAACCCCTCCTTTAGGTTTCAGTGCCTTGCCTTTACCCTTGACTTGGGACTTTCCCTTACCTTTAGGCTTGCCCTTGCCTTTATGCTTTTGCACCATCAAAATGGAGTTGGGTTTTACCTTCTTAAGGTTTAGCTCAGCAGTTCTCACCATGCTTAGCAGCTCGGGCAGTTGCCTTTATCCCAACCTTTGTAGGTTTTCTATGTACCCAATCATCTTGAGCACATATGGACCTACGGGAGTCCCATCTTGCATCTTGCACTGAAACATGCCTTAGAGATCTCGAATCTCTCATGCCTCGCTTGTCCTTGATATAGTTGACGAAGATGTTCAACCATATCATAAGCTGACATCAACTCATGTTGCTTCTGAAACTCAAAGTTCATGGTTGTGAGCATGAGGCATGACACATCTAATGCGTCATCTTGATGCTTCTTATAAGCATCTCGATCAGCTCGCGTGGCAGTGGCAGGAGGTGCCTCGGGAATTGGCTGCTCCAGGACGTACAATTTTCTCTCTTGAGTGAAAACAATTCTCAGATTCCTATACCAGTCCAGGAAATTAACTCCATTGAGCTTGTCCTTATCAAGGACAGAACGCAGGGAGAAGATGTTCATGTTTGTCGGCATGGCAATCTACAATAGAAATAATGTAGAAAATAAATATCATATTCCAACTAGCGTTTAATTAGGCCTTTAATTAAATGATGCTCCTACTGAATTATAGAATTTTTATAGAATCAAGTCATGGATGTGGTCAAACTACACTTATTAGATTCTAACCGATTAGATATAATTCTTGCGGGACAAGATCCACATCATACTACGCCTTGAGTTAGCTTTGGCTAAATCGCCCAAGACTTAGTATGATCGGTAGATAACGAATTTATCAATTACATCTCTATGCAACTCTTGCTTATAGGATCAAAAATCTCATTTACATTAAAACTTGAGTTAGCTTTGGCTAAATCACCCAAGATTTAGTATAAATGTGATTTTTATCCTATCGTCCAACCGTTAGAAAATGCCTATAGTTATACCCGATCAAATTGAGTTAACTAGTTGTACTCAATCTAATTGAGTTTGTACTCACCCAAGCCTTGATAGGCGGGACCAAGATTATCCCTCCGCACCCTACCAAGATAATATACGTTGCTCTGCTTTGGCAGATTCAACAACAACAAATGATCGAGGTAGTGATGGGTATCAAGACTTGGTAGGCATTTCGAGTTGACTCGATTAAGATCTAATCTAATCGTGGATTCGCATCTTATACACATCATGAAACTAATTATCCTACACTAGCATGCATCACATACACACAAGCAATGAATAATTAAATTTTGATTAGGTCATGGCCCTACTACGATCTTCTCAAGCCAATGAGAAGATCGGACGGTCAACCTAGGGTCAACAGCTTCTTCAAGCTCCTCCCTTTGACCACCATGTGTTGCTCGCACCCTCCTCGTCGTTCCTTCTCGAGTGGACCTTCCACCGCTCCAATTTTTGTACATTACAAATATGAAACTCGAGTTACATTTGAGTCTAAAACTATTTTACAATAGGAATATAAAATGAGGAAGGTACGACACGTAGGTCACATAATATATACAACACGTACATCAAACAAAATGGCGCGCAAACCATATTATGAATTACAACACATTTAGTCCAATCAAATTGGGTTTTTGGGCCATAACCATCACAAAATTATACATAATTCTAAATTATATATTTTATATAAATTTCTGTAATTTTACTACTGTTTTTACAATTTTATGAGTTACAATTTCCCGGCGGTCCCGTTTAGCGATTTTCGGGCACGATCGCGGGACAATGCCCCTTGCGGGGTTAGGGGCAGCGCCCCTTCTCGTGAAATGAGTCTCACGAGTGTCCTACTACGATCTTACAGCGCCTTAAACCGCTGTCCCAAAACAATTTGGGTGGGACCTTGCCGTTTCGGAAAGTTTTTCTCGGTAGTCGAAGCCTACAAGTGTCCTAGCACTTGTCGCTTCGCCTCTACGAGAAAAATACCCATAAAATCTATAAAAATAGTAAAATTACAGAAACTTACATATCTGAATTTTTGTTATAAAAAAACAAAACAAGTACAGGCTTCGCACGTGGCTCTGATACCACTGTTAGGACTTTCGGGCCGCAAAAACCTCTTTTTGCATTGCGGAAACCCCGAAGTTCTTAGCCACTGGATCCGTGCGAAGATAAAATTTTCGTGTACTTAGTTTTTCTACTCTAGATCTACTTTAGATCTACATGTTAAGGAGTATACCTTTGAAGCGAAGCCATTCACAAATCTCGCTCGTCCAAGGTTCTTTGGATCTCTAGTGTGTTCAAGTGGGCACACCTCTAGAAGTATCCACACGAACAAGAGATGGAGAGAACAACTAAGAGTGTCCTAGCACCCTTAGAGGTCACGGCAAGGATGAGAGGGAGAGCAAGAAAGAAGAGAGGAGGAAGAAGAAGATGCCTTGAATGAATCAATTCATTCCATCACTAAAAGTGGTCGACCACTTCAATGAGGTTTGTAACCTTCATGGAATCTCAAGAGTCAAGACTCTTGGTTTCCCTCATGAGGTGGAATACCATGAAGTTGCCTTGATGATGTGGCACATCATCATTGGTCGGCCCTATGCCAAGTCACAATGACATGACATTTGGTCAAGTCAAGGTCAAGTCAAATTTGACCCTTCATATTCCCTCTCAAGTCAAGTCAAACTTAACTTAAATTCTCCCATGGTTGATCAAATATAACCATTGATTCAAGCCAATTTGATTTAATGAATCTCTATTCATTAAACTAAATTGATTTAATGAGTCATAATCTAAATTAGACTCATTGGACACATGAATCAAATTGAGTCCAACTCAATTAGTTTAATTTGGATTACTCTTGATCCAATTTGGTACATCATATGAACCTAATCCTCTTAGTTCATCATATGAACCTATTCTCCATCTAATTGTCCTTTGTGTGTGACCCTATAGGTTCTTGTAACGTTGGCAATGCTCCTAAACTCATTTATAAGCATAAGTAATGAGCGGTATCTAGCAACACATCATTACTACCCAAGTTACAAGAATGTTGAGATCCAACATCACCTTGTGACTACTAATTGTGACCCTTCACAATATATGATAATGTCCTTCTATCCTTGACATCTAGATTGATCAAATATCCTTCATTTATCTTTCAAGTGTTGGTTAGTCCTAGGAAAATTGTACCGGTTCCACTGTACAAAAATTTTGTACAAGTGTCGAACCTTTCCTTAAATAACCTATTGTGTTCTTTAGAAGTTAAATTAGGAATCGCAGATGGAACTTAACATCATTGATTCCAAATTTAACTTATCTATTCTTAATGATTTAGATTCGAATTGCAAGCCGAACTTAACACTATTGATTCAAATCCACCTATGTTATTAATTCCATTAAATATTAATTTCCAAAATTAGCTTCCAGGACTGCATGGAGAGGCACATGGCCTTCTTGGATATAGGAGCAACCACCACCGCCTAGACAAAACCTTTTAAGGAAAGCTAATATTTAATTTCCTTAAATAACTCTAGGTTAACCAAAAAGAACAATCGAATCACAAATTCGAAAAATAAAACAAAAGAAACACAAATTCGAAACAAATCCGAAAAACTCTAGAATCATATGTCTCTTGTGTTTGGTATTTCCAAAAATAACTATACAAAGAAAACTAGTATGATGCGGAAAATAATTACTAGTTATACCTTTCTTTGTAAGCAAATAACCTCTTGATCTTCTACCGTATTCCTCTTCTAACCTCGGACGTTATGTGGGCAACGATCTTCCGAGATAAGAACCACCAAGTACCTTCTTCTTCCTTCTAGGTTTCGGCCACCAAGAGTCCTCCTTGATGGATAGGTTCGGCTACCACCAATGCTCCAAGGGATGCTAGAGACTAGGCTTCCTTTCTCTCCTTCTTCTCCTTGCTTGATCCGGCCACCAAGAGAACTCCACCAATGAAGAAGTTTCGGCCACAATAAGGAGAGGAGAGAAAAAGAGGGGGTCGGCCACACCACCAAGGAAGAGAGGGAGGAAGAAAAAGAATAGAGTCGTTCATATGAAGACACCTCTACCCCCTCTTTTATAATCTTTGGTCTTGGCAAATAAGGAAATTTAAATAAAAAAACTTCCTTAATTCTTTTGCCATGAAAAGGAAAATTTATTTAATTAAAAATAATTTCCTCTTCTCACATTACATAGCCGACCACATCAATAAGCTATAAACAAGGAGAGTTTTAATAAGAATTAAAACTTCCTAATTTGTCTCCAGAAATTTATAAAAAATTTCTCCAATAATTTTTCCTTCATGGTGGATTATAAAAAGGAAATTTTATAAATTAAAATCTTTCTTTTAAACATGTGGATAATTTCTAAAAAGGAAAGTTATCTTTAAAAATTAAAATCTCCTTTCAATTTACAAATAAGGAAAGATATCAAATCTTTTCTTAATCTTTTGTAGAAACTTATAAAAGGAAATATTTAATTTTTTTAAAGTCTCTTTTAAATCATAAACATGGTTAAAAAAGGAAAGTTTTCTCAAAATTAAAATCTACCTTTCAATCTATAAATAAGGAAATATTTCAAATCTTTTCTTAATCTTTTGTAGAAAGCTATAAAAGGAATGATTTAAATTTTAAACTCTCTTTTAAAACCATGGAATCCACATAAGAAAATTTTTAAAAATAAAATTACTTTTTATTTTAATAGGGTCGGCCACCTAAGCTTGGGTTCAAGCTAGGGCCGGCCACCTCATGAACCCATGAACCATGCCTTTGGCCGACCCTATCTTGGACTCCAAGCTAGCTTGGTTGGCCCCTATAGGATGGGTAAGAAGATGGGTATAGTACTCTATAATTAAGAGGCTACGATAGGGACTGAGAGGAGGAATTGGTTTTGGTCTCCCGATGAAATTAAGCATCCCGTGTTCGCCCCGAACACATAACTTAATTTCATCAATAATAATTCATTCCACTAAAGAACTATTATTGAACTACCGCACCAATCCCAAATTACATTTTGGGCTTCTTCTTATTATGAGTGTGTTAGTTTCTCTGTGTTTAAGATAATGAATGTCCACTAATTAAATGAGTTACTGACAACTCATTTAATTAATATCTTAGTCCAAGAGTAATACCACTCAACCTTATCGTCATGTCGGACTAAGTCCACCTGCAGGGTTTAACATGACAATCCTTATGAGCTCTTCTTGGGGTCATTCTCAACCTAGATTACTAGGACACAGTTTCCTTCTATAATCAACAACACACACTATAAGTAATATCATTTCCCAACTTATCGGGCTTATTGATTTATCGAACTAAATCTCACCCATTGATAAGTCAAAGAAATAAATACTAAATATATGTGTTTGTTATTATATTAGGATTAAGAGCACGCACTTCCATAATAACTAAGGTCTAGTTCTTTATAAAGTCAGTACAAAAAGAACTTACCTAAAATGGTCCTACTCGATACACTTGGAGTGTATCAGTGTAATTTATTAGTTAAGATAAACTAATACTTAATTACACTATGACTACTTCAACAGTTTGTTCCTTTCCATTTTAGTTGCGAGCAACTGTTTATAATTTATAAAGAACCGACAACATGATCTTCTGTGTGTGACACCACACACCATATTGTCTACTATATAAATTAATTGAACAAATTACATTTAACAAATAAATGTAGATATTTGACCATTGTGATTCTTTATTTCTAAATAAATGTTTATACAAAAGCTAGGCTTTTAGTATACACTCTAACATCAAGCACTATCGACATTTTGTATCGTATTTTTTTATCAATGAAAAGGTACTTCCGGTAGACTCGTGTCTTCTCTTCCAAACTCTCCCAACTCGAATATAGTCAGGATTGATATCCCGACAACAGTATCAACCTCTCCTTTGTATAAGGGTTGAGTGCATATCGTATTACCAATATCCTTTTTAGGGCTCAAACTCCCCCGACTCAGACATAGTCGAAGTTGAGATCTAGGCTAAATACCAATCTCCCTTTCATATAAGGATAGAGCACATATTGTATTTCCAATGTCCTTTTCAGGGCCCAAACTCTTCCGACTCGAACATAGTCGGGTCGAGATCCAAATCTTAATGGTACTAACCTCAATTTCATATAAGGATTAAGCGCATACCGTATCTCCATTGATTATATCCTTTTTAGGGCTCAAACTCCCCTAGCTCGGACATAGTCATGGTCATGATCTAAAGCTCGATGGTATTAACCTCTCCTTCGTACAAGGATTGAGTGCATACTATATCTCTATCGATAATATCCTTTCTAGGGCCTAAATTTTTATGACTTGGATATAGTTAGGGTCGAGATCCAGACAATGGTATCAATGTCCCCTTTATATAAGGGTCAAGCACATATCGTGTCGCCAATATCCTTTTAAGAATTCAAACTCTCTCGACTTGAACATATTTTGGGTCGAGATCTAGGCTACAGTATTAACCTCCCCTTCATACAAAGGTCAAGTATATATCGTATAACCGATGCCATTTTCAGACCCAAACACCCCTGACTTAGACATAGTTAGGGACAAGATCCAGACAATAATATCAACCTCCCTTTCATACAAGAGTTGAGTATATATCGCGCACTAATGTCCATTTTGGGGCCTAAATTCTTTTAATTTATACATAGTTAGGGTGGAGATGCAAGGCTTGATGGTATCAACCTTTCTTTTGTACAAGGGTCAAGCGTATAACGTATCTCCATCGACAATATCATTTTCAGGGCTCAAACTCTCCCAACTCAGACATAGTCGGAGTCAAGATCCAAGCAACGGTATCAATGATGTGCGTAGATTGTATACACTTGTTTAGCATGTTTTGACGCATATTCACATATTTTGCACATGCTTTGTCTACATATTTTTGTACTTCCAGCTTTCCTTTTAGCATATTTACTCTTTTTGTTCAGAGATATGCTTTTGTGTAGCTGTAGCAGAGAAGGGAGATGGCTTGGCCGTGTGAACCTCACACAGTCATGCCAATTTTTGAAGCCCAATGAAGCCTAGGGCCGTGTACACCACACGGCCATGTAAGTTTTCCAGAGACCAGAGAAGCCTCGGTCATGTATACCACACGGCCGTGTGAGTTTTCCAGTGGGCAAGAGAGTGTCGACTGTGTGCACCACACGGCCATGCCAGGTTTCCAGAGGCAGAGGCAGCTTAGGCTGTGTAGATCTACACGGTCATGCAGGAGGGTCATGGTAGATGCTTGACACGGTTGTGTCTCACACACGACCGTGTAAGGTTAGCAGAGAGGAGAGTAGTTCTGGCCGTGTGAACCTCACACGGCCATGCCACGGGGTCGTGTGGCGCCCAAACCTTCACTCTATATAAGGCTTCCTTCATGAATTGAAAGGGGATCTTCTCCCCTTTGGGAGAAAGCGAGATTTGGGCGATTTCCCTTCATCTTAGAGGGATTTTCTGGCGATTCTAGGGAGGATCTTCACTGATTCTACTCCAAGATCATGGGATTAGATCCGAAGACCGTTATTCTTCGTAGATAAGTTTTCTTTCTCTCTTTTCTTGAATTTGGGGGATCAAGAATGCTTGTAATACTTCTTTCTTTTGGATTCTTTCTTCGATTTATGGAGTAGATCTTTTGTTCTAGGATGGAGGGAGTATTTGTCTTGATATAAAACTCTTGTGGATATGCCAATTTCTCATTTCTATGATTTTGTTCTGTTTTGTATCTATTTGATCTTGTGTGGAATGTTGTAATTGTGCCTAATTACCATGCTTGATTGAGGGTTTGGATATCTTGTGGATCTTATAGAGGTAATTCCTCATTCAATTTTTCGAGGGATCTTTGTGACAGGAACATGCTCATGTAAGGACGTTTGAGGGATTATCTTGAAGGAGAAATTAGGTTCTAAAGGGGGTAGGATAGATTTGTGCATTAATCTTTATATCTAGATGAGTTTGATGAGAGATGAATTCTTATGATGATTATCTGAGGGACGCACGTGACAGGCAAACCCGTGTAAGGACAATATAGGTTCATTTCTAATTGATCAATCTAGGTGTAGATTTCAGTCCTAGGTCGATTGTCTATTGCAAGAGAGAACCGACAACCTTCTACAAATGATGGACAATTGAGGAATGAGATTTGGGTAGATCATTTACATTGAATAACCTTACAAAGAAACCAAAACTCCTAGAACATCCCTTATCATTGCCCTTATTCTTGTTTCCTATCCTTTCATTTACATCTTTACCTTTGGTAGATTTACTTTGTAGTTGTTAACTCATTGAATTGTTGTTTAGCTAATTCACGTTGAGATATTCCTAGTGCTTATTCCAGTCCCTGTGGATACGATAATCTTTTATATTACTTGCGATATTTCCGTACACTTGTGGAGGTCAACAAGTTTTTGGCGTCGTTGCCGGGGACTGCGCTATAACATTAGGGATTATCAATTGAGTTAGACTAAACATAACTTTTCTTTTCTTTTCATTAGCATAATTGAAACTAATCTTTAGAATTATGTTTTCATCATTTGCTTATCTTTCTAATTCTTGACAATATTTTTTTTTGTTGCAATTCTAATTCTAAGTCTAACTTTGCATTCTTGATTTCTAGCACTCTAATCTAACTTTTCTCTGTTTTCTCTTTTGATCCATTTTCTTTTTTATTTTCTTTTGTAAACATATCTTGCAATCTTTAGCATATGAATTATTCTAGACATTTTTATTTTTCCTTTTATCTTTTCTTTCTTGTTTTCATTATGCACTTTCTTTCTTGCAATTTAATTTCTGCATTTTCTTTCTTGCTTTTCATATTACATTTTATTTCTTATCTTTGATTCTTCATTTTATAATTTTTTCTTCAATATCCATGAGCACTAACATGTCAAGCAGGCCCATGAGAAATTTTTCTACACCTTTTTCTATAAGATTTTTATCTCCCATTGTGCAATCTCAAATTGAAGCAGAAAGTTTCCAACTAGACCCAGAGTTAATTTTTATGATACAAGGTCAAAAATATGGAGGAGAAGTATCAGAAAGCCCTAATCTGCATCTTGAAACATTTTTAGAGATTTGTGATATGGTGAAATGTGAAGGAGTGTCAGCAGATGCAGTTCGATTAATGGCATTTCCTTTTAGTATCAAGGATAAAGCAAGGACTTGGTTATATTCTCTCCACCCTCAAAGTATCACAAGTTGGGAGCAATTGGAGAAGCAATTTATGAATCATTTTTCTCCTCCAAGCAGAACAGTGTATATGAGGAATTGCATAACAAATTTTGCTCAGTCATATGGAGAATCATTATTTGAAGCATGGGATAGATTCAAGAGTCTTCAAAGACAATGCCCTCATCATGGTTTTGAAAAATGGTTGATTCTGCACATATTCTATGGGGGAATTTTTTTCTCAGATAAGTGTTTGTTAGATTCATCAGCTAGAGGTTCTTTTATGGATAAGAGTGTAGATGAAGCATATATGTTAATTGATCAAGTGACATTGAACCTCTATGAATGGTCGAACATAAGTTGGATGGAATCTCCCTCAAAAATTCAAGAAGTGCAAGTCATAAATGTAAGAGAGTCTATCAATCAAAATGCAGCTCAACCATCCAAGAAAGTTGAAGTTCACAAGTCATAAAATGAGGAGTTCAAACATTTAGGGGCAAAGATTGAAAGTATTGTTTCAAAATGGTTTAAAGAAGATCCCCCTCCTTCGCAGACAAGATCTAGTGAAAAGTGTGATGATGTTGGGCTGAGAATTGAAAAAAAATCATGAAGAACTTCTGAAGAAGGACATGTTTAGAATTGAGGAGAAGAACAATAGAAGACCACATGAACTCAGTTCCATTATTCCAGGAGGTTCCCAAACGCCACAAGTACCTTTCCCTTAACGATTGATCATACTAACACTAGATAAGCAAGTTGAATCTCCTCCAAAAGCTCAAAGGGAATTTGGGAAAAAGGAAGTTAAATCTTTCCCAGGACCTTCACTAAGGGTTCCTTTTCCACAAAGGTTAGTGGGGGTCGATGAAAATAAAAACTTCAGCAAATCCTATGACACTAATATGGTTGAGTGCAAATTTTTGAATGTATATAAAGATGAAGACTCTTCATATGAGGATTGTGATGATAATGCAGTGGATAACGAGTTTTTAGATCTACCTCTAGGTCTTATTGAAAATAGTGAAATTGAATTTTCAGATGATGAATGTGATGTGGTAGATCAACTTAAAACTGCAAGTGAAGTTATTGATCCTCTTATTATTGATTCTCCTATTGAGGACATAGATGTTGGTTTATTTTTTGATGTTTGTGTTGATGATGATGATGATATGGAAAAATGTGTAGGGAGCTGTGTTGTGGAAGAAACATCTCAAGAATCACCTCCTTTGTCCACACAATCCTTAGATGTTGTAAGAGTTGCAAGGATTGAGCATGTTGTGGACCAATGTGTAGGGACTCATGTAGATATAGTAGAGTCTCAAGAATCACCATCATTGATATCATCAACGCCTAAGCCAGAGCCATCATTTGATTTAGAGGAAGTCACATCTACATGTTTAGAAATTTCAGGTATTTCTCAGCAAAGTAAGGTTAGTATTTCTTGTGATCTTTTGGAAAATTTTATAGAGATACCTATCATTGATTTTGTTGGATGTGATTCAGTTTTTATTTCTTATTCTGCTTATCTTAATATGGTTATGGCTCTATCTTATCTAATATGTTTGTGGGAGATTTATACTTTCTTTGCATGTGCAGATTTCACTTGGGCTAATGATTGGAAGCTCAATCTGAACCGTTTTTGACCACCTGAAAAAACTTTTAAGAAGACGAAGATGGAGAGAGTTATACTTTACTTTGTAGCTCCATTGATGAAAGCTCTCTCCATAATAAGAACCCCTAGTAAGAGGGTTCTAAAATATCTTACCCCTCCAAGAGCGAGATTTAGATGAATCTAATGAGGTGGTCGAGCTAATGACCTTAAACAAGCGCTTCTTGGGAGGCAACCCAAGTTCATTTCCCTTGTTTTCTTTTATGTCTTTAGGTCTTTCTAGTTTCTTTTTACTTCATTGATAATAAATCATACCCTCTACTTAATTTTTCTTGTCTATCTTTTTCTTTTTGTAGAATTCAAAGTTGTGGAGGAATATGAGCATTGGATGGAGGAGTATCTTTAAAAACATGAATGTCAACCATTTGGAGCTCATCACTTGGTAACTTCTCTTAAAAGCTCCTCCACATTGTTTTTAGTTTTCATTGGGATAATGAAAAGTTTAAGTCTGGGGAGATGCATTAGATGCATTTGATTTGCTTTGTTTGTTTTTTTTTGATTTTTTGTGGCATACATCTTGAGAACATCAAACTCCATTTATATGCTTTCTTGTCTTCAAGATTAAATATTAGCACGTTCATTATCTAGATTCATGATGCTCAAATGATGCTAGTAGTATACTTAATGTACCTCTTTTCTCTATCTTGGGTAGCATGAAATAAGCTAAGTATCTTATGGAGATAAGTTTTAGTCTTGGCTTGACCTTAAGGATCTTATTTTCACTACACCTATACTTGATGCTTGAATGGTTGATATCATTGAAATAGTCATGATTCATTTTGTTTGTTTAGTACTTGGTTTCCATGGTGATTTCTCAAATTTTATTTTGGTTACTGGATGAGGCTCAACTCATGTAAGCTCATTTGGAAAAATCAAAATATCCCAACATTTGTGCTAAAAGTACATTTGTGAATAAGATTTGCACAATGTAAATACTTATGAAAAAAAAAGTGTGAAAAAAAAAAGCAATGAAAAAAAAAGTGAATAAGGAATATAAAAAAAAACGGTTATCGTGGGTGGAATCTAGCTAGCCACCCCTTTGAGACCGAGTTAGGTTACTGGGGAAATGACTGCTTAGCTTCTCTTGAGATTGAGCACGCCTTTGAGACCTTGGGTTGATTGAGAAATATGAACAAAGTGTGTGGTAAGTAAATGTCTATCACTCGTTACTTGTCTATCACTAGAAACATTAGGAATTCAAACTTGATGACGACTTGACTAGGACATAGATTGAAACTTGAAGAGTTTTGAGTTGTTTTATTTGCACTGTGCACAGGATACTTATGCTTGAGCCAAACTTAACTTGTTTTCATGATCATGTTTACTAATGAAACTTTTTGATAGAGTTAGGAGAATGCATTAGGGATATGAGAGCATTGTAGAGCATATGAATTTAGATTGCAGCATTTTACTTGAGGACAAGCAAAGGTCTAAGTCTGGGGGTGTGATGTGCGTAGATTGTATATACTTGTTTAGCATGTTTTGACGCACATTCACATATTTTGTGTAGGACCGTTAGATTCGATAGAGGGGGGGTGAATATCGATTCAAAAATATCGAGTATAAGCGCAGCGGAAAAGTAAAGTAGACACAGGGTTTTTTTACGTCGTTCGGAGCCTGTGATGACTCCTACTCAAAGGCCCGTACTCCTTGAGTACTTTCGTTGGGCAATTCACTAGCAATTCGGATAATTACAATTTAAGTACAAAAAGATGCTAATGAAAAGAAAAACAAAGTTGTACCGACGGACAAGGAATTTAAAAGAGCGGGAACGTGTCGTCGGAGCTTTGTGAGCGTCGTTGGAGCGCAGAGCAGCAGAGCGAGTAATCTCAGAGTTCTCAGATGTGAAAGGTTGATTTGAAGCTCCTGCCTGGGGCTTCTTTTATATGTTGCTCCGGGCGCCTGGATTCCTTCCGGGTAGCTGCTCAAACCGAGATGCTCCATGCGCCCGGATTCCTTCCGGGCGCCCGGACCCTGTTTTCCCGCAGAATCCGTCCTGCAAGACAAACGTTAGTCCGGAGGCAAATTTACCCTGCAACACAGATTGTTAGCAAAAGCAAAGTGAGTATGAATTAGCAAAAAGGAGTATGACTTAGATTCCGTCTTTCCGAGACCGGAATCTAGTCACGATCTCGACTTAGACATCCGAAATGGATCTAAGCCGGATCGACGCCTAATGTTCCCTTCCCGGGAACGCGTCCTCGCAGTCACTCCCCTCCAGTGACTTACCTTACTTACCTGCCAGACGTCCGGTCAGCCCTTCGACCCGTCTGGACTTCTCGCCAGCTATCCGGTCAGCCCGTCGACCTAGCTGGACTTCTTGCCAAGCGTCCGGTCAGCCCGTCGACCCGCTTGGACTTCTCGCCAGCTATCCGGTCAGCCCGTCGACCTAGCTGGACTTCGTGCCAGACATCCGGTCAGCCCGTCGACCTGTCTGGACTTCTCCTGCACACTCGATCAAAGTGTCAGACAACAACAAAACTAACTTAACCTATTTGTCATTCATCAAAACCTGGGTTAAATCGTTAGTGCTAACCGCACCAACAATCTCCCCCTTTTTGATGGAATGACAACCTAGTTAAGTTAGTGAAAAAATATGCAAGAAACAACATGCATTTATGTGGTTTTAAAGTTAGTTTGTATTTTCAAATTGGTTTAGCTAACTTAACCACCTAACCCTCCCCCTTTGGCATTCATCAAAAATAAGCAAGGGTAAACAATCATAGTGTAGAGTTACTGTAAAAAGTAATCAAATTTTGAAACATATCTAAGTTTGGTTCAAAATTGAAAGATAAAAGTATAATTTTTAACAGCAAGTTAAAAAAAAATAGTCAAGTTGACTTGGGGGAGACAAGTTTAATTTTGAAAAGTATAGGTTTAAAGTTAATCAAGTTTAACTTTTCAAACGTGTAAAATTTTTCAAATCCTATTTTTCAAATTTACTTTTCAAGTTTAAGTAACATTTACTTGTCAAAAGGTAATTTCTACTTTTCAAATTCCAATTTTCAAATTTGATTTTTTAAAACAAAGCAAAATTTTTAATTTTTCAAAAGACAAGTAAAAATTTTATCCAAAATAAGTTGTTAAGGCTAATTTGATAAAAGCTAAGTTTGGAAAGTTTAAGTTTCAAGCATATGTTACAAAACTGAATAAGTTTAGATTTGTAATAATTTTCAACTTTAAAATCAAGTTTAAAAATTAGGAGGGATTTTTAAACTTCCAATTTTTCAAACACTCAGTTAAATTTTAACCTTTTGAAGACTGGTGTTCAAAAATAAGTTAGTTTTAAAATAGATGTACAAAAACATACAAAATTTTAATTAATTTCTCCCCCTGAACTTGACACTTAAAATTACACAACTGTCTAACCAATTAGGTACTAACCAACTATCAGAAGATAGTAGCTTTCACTTGGTTAGTCAGATTAAGTTGATTATAAGCAGTCAGTGTTTGACTTGACTGATGAACTTAATCTGATTAATGTCTGATTTCCTAAGTGTTCTCTAGTATTTAGGATGAATGCTGGACACCCAAATACTTTAAAATATTTTATGTTAGGTTGTTTGTTATAAAATATTTCAAAGAAGGTTTTATTATGTCTTTTATTTAATGTTGTTCTATTTTGCACATAGCAGGCTGTGCTAACAGCTTCTGCCCAGAAATATTTAGGTAGGTTATATTCATTTAGCATGGTTCTAGAGGCTTCTAGTAAGGTTCTATTTTTTCTTTCTACAATTCCATTTTGTTGGGGGGTTTTAGGACATGAAAATTCGTGATGGTAGCCATTTTCAAGACAGAATTTGTTAAAATTATGATTTTTAAATTCTCCCCCATTGTCACTCCTAATTCTTTTAATTTTAATATCTTTTTCGTTTTCAATTTGTTTGCAGAAATTTATAAAGATTTCAAAAGTTTCATCTTTATGTTTTAAGAATTTTACCCAAGTAAATCTAGAATAATCATCTATAATTACTAAACAATATAAGTTTCCATTTATAGATTTGACTCCATGGGAGTCAAAAAGATCTAAATGTAGAAGTTCTAATATTAAGTTAGTTTGTGGCTGATTTGTTTGTTTGTGAGTGGATTTAGTTTGTTTACCTTGTTGACAAGCATTACATATGGTTGAATCTAAGTTAGGTAATTTTGGTAAGCCTCTCACAAGTCCATTTAGTTTACTTATATTTCTAAAGTTGGTGTGAGACATCCTTCTATGTCATAACCAAGTTTCTTCTTTTTGTGTTAAATAGCACTTAATGGGAGAAGTGGTTAAGTTGATGGCATAGATGTTGTCTTTTCTAAAACCTTTTAGGCTTATGGTAGTATTGTCTAGATGTTTGATTAAACACTCTGTGGATAGAAATTTAACCTTATACCTAGTATTACACAATTGACTTATACTTAGAAGATTATATTTAAAATTTTCAACAAGTAAAACATTTGTAATTATAAAGTATATTTTTAATTCAATATTACCTATACCAATTACCTTGAGTTTGCCGTTGTTTCCAAAGGCAACTGTTCCTAAGCTTTTGTAAGTGAGTTAAGTGAACTTGGTGTGATCTCCAGTCATATGTTTGGAGCAACCACTGTCCAAAATCCACTTGGTTTCCTACAGTAAGTGGGTTTAACGTTAGTCTTTTTATTTTTGAGCAGACACTATTTAAGTTAAGTTTTAAAATTTTGAAATTAATTTTTTAAGTTTAAAATTAAAGTTTTGAAATTAACTTTTAAGTTTTAAAATTAAAATTAATTTTTTAAGTTTAAAATTAAAGTTAATATTTAAGTTTAAAGTTAGAATTTTGAAATTAATTTTTTTTTAAGTTTGAAAATTAAAATTTTGAAATTAATTTTTAAATTTTAAATTAGAATTTTGAAATTAATTTTTAAGTTTAAAATTAAAATTTTGAAATTAATTCTAAAGTTTAAAATTAAAATTTTGAAATTAATTTTTAAGTTTAAAATTAAAATTTTGAAATTAATTTTTAAGTTTAAAATTAAGATTTTGAAATTAATTTTGAAGTTTAAAATTAAAATTTTGAAATTAATTTTGAAGTTTAAAATTAAAATTTTGAAATTAATTTTTAAGTTTAAAATTAAAATTTTGAAATTAATTTTTAAGTTTAAAATTAAAATTTTGAAATTAATTTTTAAGTTTAAAATTAAAATTTTGAAATTAATTTTGAAATTAATTTTTTAAGTTTAAAATTAAAATTTTGAAATTAATTTTTAAGTTTAAAATTAAAATTTTGAAATTAATTTTTAAGTTTAAAATTAAAATTTTGAAATTAATTTTTAAGTTTAAAATTAAAATTTTGAAATTAATTTTGAAGTTTAAAATTAAAATTTTGAAATTAATTTTTAAGTTTTAAAATTAAAATTTTGAAATTAATTTTTAAGTTTAAAATTAAAATTTTGAAATTAATTTTTAAGTTTAAAATTAAAATTTTGAAATTAATTTTGAAGTTTAAAATTAAAATTTTGAAATTAATTTTTAAGTTTAAAATTAAAATTTTGAAATTAATTTTTAAGTTTAAAATTAAAATTTTGAAATTAATTTTGAAGTTTTAAATTAAATTTTTGAAATTAATTTTGAAGTTTTAAAATTAAAAATTTGAAATTAATTTTTAAGTTTAAAATTAAAATTTTGAAATTAATTTTTAAGTTTAAAATTAAAATTTTGAAATTAATTTTTAAATTTAAAATTAAAATTTTAGTCTTATTCATCTCACCCGATTTATATTATCAATTAGGGAATCCTATGATTTTGCGAGATGAAATTGGATTTTTAATTATGGAGTTTTGGTTTAACTTGTGTTAGATTTAGATTTAGCTTTGGTCTCCACAAATAGGCATTTTTCGGATAAACTTCTAAACTTGGTGAGTCACATGGACGTCATTAGTAGTAACCAACCTTTCGAGGTTTTCCGAATAGTCCTATCCACGGAGCTTAGTACTAAATCTTGGTCTAACTGGTTAGGATTCATTTAAGGGTAGCTTCGGTCAGTTCCACTTGGCCAAATGCACCAGATCGAAACCATATCTTTCTAGACATGTGATGCCCAAGTTTCCCTAACGTACTATCATCCAAAAACTTTACCAGTACCATGATTCAAGTTAAACTTGGTCTCTTTTTAACTAATCCTAATTACCCTGCCGGGTTAGTTAATTTTGGGTTACCCTGTCGGGTAAGTTAGTTTTGGAGGTGCCAGCTATTCTGGAGCCTCCCCCTGAATTATTGGCCATTAATTTAAATTTTGGTTTTAGGTTTGTGTCGATTCCTTTTATAGTTATGGTTAACTTGGTGATAATTTTGTTGATTTTTAAAGTGTTTAAATTTTGATTTAGGTTTGTATTTTGGATTTTGGTTTGGTTTATTTGATTTTATATAATGTATTTTTTCTTTAGGTATATAATATTGATTAAATCCTATTTGCGTGGTTAAGCACGCTTTCGGAACCCAAGCTAGATTGGTTGATTTGTATTGGGTTATTAATGATTTGAAGGTTTTATTTGAATTCGACTTATATCCTAGTCCGGTTTTATTATAGCATGCTTTTTGATTATTTAGGATTAAGTCTAGATTTTTTGATCTTGTTGAGAATTTTTCTAATATTTCTTTTAAATTATTAATCTCATTTTTTAATGATAAATTCTCCTCCTCAAGTGTTAGATCTTGAGTTGGATTTGTATTTTCTTTTTGTTCCTTGAGGTTTTGATTTTCCTCAAGAAGTGATTTGTTTTCATTTTCTAGTTTAATTAATTTACTATTTAAACAGGAAATAATTCTAAAAAAAATTTTGTTTAAATTAAAATATACCTCATTCGGGCCTTCGGAAACGAGTACGGACTCGTGGCTTGTTTCGGGTTCAGACCCGTCTTCATCTTCCGACTCGTCTTCTGTTTCAGCTTCGCGAGCCATCAGTGCGAGGTGGCTCTGATGTTTCTGCTCTTCTTCCTCTGATTCGTCCGAGGAGTCGTCCCACGTTGCTTTGAGGGCCTTCTTTTTGTTTGGCTTCGGTTTGTCGAACTTCAGTTTTGGGCATTCGTTCTTGTAGTGTCCCTTTTTGTTGCAGCCGTATCAGGTCACGTTCTTTTGTTCTGAGGGAGAACTAATCTTTTGAAGGTCCTTTTTGCTGAAGCTCCTTTTTCTCCTGGTGAACATTTTTCTTACCAAGTTCACCAGGTGTTCTTCGTCTTCGGAGTCTTGGTCGGAATCTTCTTCATATTCAGGCTTACTCTTCTTTTCTTTGGAGGAACCTGCAAATAAAGCTATACCTTTCTCGGCTCCAACATTAGTTTGTTCATGTAATTCTAATTCACAAAAGAGCTCGTCTAATTTTAACTTTGAAAGATTTTTAGAAATTTTGTAGGCATCTACAATTGATGCCCACAAACTATTACGTGGAAAAGCATTTAATGCGTACCTTATTAAGTCTCTATTTTCCATCTAGTGGCCTATCGCATGAAGCCCGTTGAGAATGTCCTTGATCCTCGCGTGAAGCTGATTCGCCGTTTCACCTTCCTACATTTTTATATTAAAAATTTTATTTAAAAGCAGGTCTCGTTTTGTTACCTTGGCGTCGCTTGTTCCCTCATGTAGCTCGATCAATTTGTCCCACAGCTCTTTAGCGTTTTTATGTGGACCGACTCTGTTCAGTTCTTCTCTTGTTAGTCTGCACTGTAGAGTGTTGATCGCTTTATTTTCTGTTGACGCCTTTTTCTTCAAATCTGCTGTCCAGTCTTCAGGATCCAGTATATTCCCTGAGGTGTCTGCTGGAATTTTGTAGGGTCTCGTAACGCTCATCCACTGGTCGAAGTCTGTTTTGAGGTAAACCTCCATGCGCTTCTTCCAGTACGGAAAATCGTCCCCGTTGAAGAGTGGAGGTCGTACTGTGCTGAAGCCTTCTTGTTGAGACATCCTGTGCACAAGTAAATAACCAAAAAATATCCCAAGACTTGGTCTTGGATTAGTAGTATGGGTAGAAAAAAATAGTAGAAAAATCTAGATTGGTGTTGCACCAATTTAGATTTAATTGCAACAAAAAATATTAAAAAAATGATAAACCAATTTGGATTTAAGTGTAAAACTGAAGACCGGAATAAAAAGAGAAAAAAAATTTCACCTCCAGTCTGATTGGTGGTTGCACCAAATCAGAGCGGTACCTGCTCTGATACCACTTGTAGGACCGTTAGATTCGATAGAGGGGGGGTGAATATCGATTCAAAAATATCGAGTATAAGCGCAGCGGAAAAGTAAAGTAGACACAGGGTTTTTTTACTTCGTTCGGAGCCTGTGACGACTCCTACTCGAAGGCCCGTACTCCTTGAGTACTTTCGTTGGACAATTCACTAGCAATTCGGATAATTACAATTTAAGTACAAAAAGATGCTAATGAAAAGAAAAACAAAGTTGTACCGACGGACAAGGAATTTAAAAGAGCGGGAACGTGTCGTCGGAGCTTTGTGAGCGTCGTTGGAGCGCAGAGCAGCAGAGCGAGTAATCTCAGAGTTCTCAGATGTGAAAGGTTGATTTGAAGCTCCTGCCTGGGGCTTCTTTTATATGTTGCTCCGGGCGCCTGGATTCCTTCCGGGCGCCTGGAATGTGACGTAGCTGCTCAAACCGAGATGCTCCACGTGGCGACGCGCGAGTTTGGATGAAGTTTGCCTCCCGGGCGCCCGGATCCCTTCCGGGCGCCCGGACCCTGTTTTCTCGCAGAATCCGTCCCTGCAAGACAAACGTTAGTCCGGAGGCAAATTTACCCTGCAACACAGATTGTTAGCAAAAGCAAAGTGAGTATGAATTAGCAAAAAAGGATTATGACTTAGATTCCGTCTTTCCGAGACCGGAATCTATCCACGATCTCGACTTAGACATCTGAAATGGATCTAAGCCGGATCGACGCCTAATGTTCCCTTCCCGGGAACGCGTCCTCGCAGTCACTCCCCTCCAGTGACTTACCTTACTTACCTGCCAGACGTCCGGTCAGCCCTTCGACCCGTCTAGACTTCTCGCCAGCTATCCGGTCAGCCCGTCGACCTAGCTGGACTTCTTGCCAAGCGTCTGGTCAGCCCGTCGACCCGCTTGGACTTCTCGCCAGCTATCCGATCAGCCCGTCGACCTAGCTGGACTTCGTGCCAGACATCCGATCAGCCCGTCGACCTGTCTGGACTTCTCCTGCACACTCGATCAAAGTGTCAGACAACAACAAAACTAACTTAACCTATTTGTCATTCATCAAAACCTGGGTTAAATCGTTAGTGCTAACTGCACCAATATTTTGCACATGCTTTGTCTACGTATTTTTGTACTTCCAGCTTTCCTTTTAGCATATTTACTCTTTTTGTTCGGAGATATGCTTTTGTGCATTTTCTGTACACAGGAGTCGAATTTGGTGAAGAATGCATGTTCAAGGCCAAATCTGCGAACGAAGCAATGGAAGAAGACACCTTACCTGAACCACACACGACCCTACCATGGGGGGTTGCCCAGGCCATGTAGAGATGAGAGGCAGTGTAGCTGTAGCAGAGAAGGGAGATGGCTTGGCTGTGTGAACCTCACATGGTCGTGCCAAGTTTTGAAACCCAATGAAGCCTAGGCCGTGTACACCACACGGCCATGTAAGTTTTCCAGAGACCAGAGAAGCCTCGGTCGTGTATACCACACGACCGTGTGAGTTTTCCAGTGGGCAAGAGAGTGTCGGTCGTATGCACCACACGGTCGTGCCAGGTTTCCAGAGGCAGAGGCAGCTTAGGCCGTGTAGATCTACACGGCCGTGCAGGAGGGTCATGTTAGATGCTTGACACGGCCGTGTCTCACACACAGCCGTGTAAGGTTGGCAAAGAGGAGAGTGGTTCTGGCCGTGTGAACCTCACACAGTCGTGCCACGGGGTCGTGTGGCGCCTAAACCTTCCCTCTATATAAGGCTTCCTTCATGAATTGAAAGGGGATCTTCTCTCCTTTGGGAGAAAGCGAGATTTGGGTGATTTCCTTTCATCTTGGAGGGATTTTCTAGCGATTCTAGGGAGGATCTTCACCGATTCGACTCCAAGATCATGGGATTGGATCCGAAGACCGTTATTCTTCGTAGATAAGTTTTCTTTCTCTCTTTCTTGAATTTAGGGGATCAAGAATGTTTGTAATACTTCTTTATTTCGGATTCTTTATTCGATTTATGGAGTAGATCTTTTGTTCTAGGATGGAGGGAGTATTTGTAAGGATATCTTGATGTAAAACTCTTGTGGATATGCCAATTTCCCATTTCTATGATTTTGTCATGTTTTGTATCTATTTGATCTTGTGTGGAATGTTGTAATTGTGCCTAATTACCATGCTTGATTGAGGGTTTGGATATCTTGTGGATCTTGTAGAGGTAATTCCTCATTCGATTTTCCGAGGGATCTTCATGACTGGAACATGCCCGTGTAAGGACGTTTGAGGGATTATCTTGAAGGAGAAATTAGGTTATTCAAGGGGGTAGGATAGATTTGTGCATTAATCTTTATATCTAGATGAGTTTGATGAGAGATGAATTCTTATGTTAATTATAAGGGACGCACGTGACAGGCAAGCCCGTGTAAGGACAACATAGGTTCATTCCTAATTGATCAATCTAGGTGTAGATTTCAATCCTAGGTCGGTTGTCTATTGCAAGAGAGAACTGACAACCTTCTACAAATGATGGACAATTGAGGAATTATCTTGAAGGAGAAATTAGGTTATTCAAGGGGGTAGGATAGATTTGTGCATTAATCTTTATATCTAGATGAGTTTGATGAGAGATGAATTCTTATGTTGATTATAAGGGGCGCACGTGACAGGCAAGCCCGTGTAAAGACAACATAGGTTCATTCCTAATTGATCAATCTAGGTGTAGATTTCAATCCTAGGTCGGTTGTCTATTGCAAGAGAGAACTGACAACCTTCTACAAATGATGGGCAATTGAGGAATGAGATTTGGGTAGATCATTTACATTGAATAACCTTACAAAGAAACCAAAACTCCTAGAATATCCCTTATCATTGCCCTTATTCTTGTTTCCTATCCTTTCATTTACATCTTTACCTTTGGTAGATTTACTTTGTACTTGTTAACTCATTGAATTGTTGTTTAGCTAATTCACGTTGAGATATTCCTAGTGCTTATTCCAGACCCTGTGGATACGATAATCTTTTATATTACTTGCGATATTTCCGTACACTTGGAAGGTCAACAATCAACCTTCCCTTTGTACAAGGATCAAATACATATCGTATTGCTAATATTTTTTCATGGCTCAAACTCCCTTGAATTGGACATAGTCAAGGAGATCTAGGGTATAATATCAACCTCTTTTTCGTACAAGGGTCGAGCACATATCGTATTGCCAATGTCCTTTTCAACACTCAAACTCCCCCAACTCAGACATAGTCAGGGTCAAATCTAGGGCACGACATCAACCTCTGCTTCATACAAGGGTTAAACCCATATCGTGTCACCAATATCCTTTTAAGAGCCCAAACTATCTAGGGCTATAAACGAGTCGAGTTGAGCCAAGCCGAGCTTTGAGGTGTTCAAGCTTGTATGATAAGGTAACCGAGCCAAGTCAAACCGAACTTAAAATGAACCAATCTTTTGAAATACTTGTTCAAAATTGACTTGGTTTATTTTTTATGAGCTTGAGCATGTTTGAAGCTTGACTTGAAATTAGTTTGTTTAAATGTTATCGAGTTCTCAATTCAAGCTTGGCTTGAGCTTGGTTCGAACTTGGCTTGAGCTTGGTTCGAGCTTGGCTTGAGCTTGGTTCAAGTTTGGTTCGTTTAAATATTATCGAGCTCTCAATTCAAGATTATTTGATTGGTTATTAAGCTTGATAATTCAAATTTATTTATTTATTTTATTTTATTTTATTATTTATTTATCATATTGAAAAGAGTTTTATTAATGAATATGGTTCATGAACATTAGTCATGAACGTTGTTCACGAACATTGTGTTGGTACCCCGTAGTAGTTTTGATGTGATCAACCAAGTCAGGTTAGGTCCTGTTGGTGTTTAACCATGTGTCTAAGTGTGCAGAAGTTTAGGAGCACAAGAAGTCGAGCGGAAGACGCGGCTAGCGAGAAAGACAGCACGGGAGAGAGTCGTTTGACTCGGTGCGTCTGAGGGATGAGGTGCTGGGAAGAGTACACCGGTGGACGAGAAGGATGCGCGCGGTGGTCCTAGGGACGAGAAGCAGGAGGGAAAGCCTGCTCGAGGAGAAGGACGGAAAAAGGGTACGGGTGAGCCCTATTCCGGTTGGCCAAAATCACCCAGGCGATCGGAGCGGCAAAAAAGTATAACGTGACTGTAAGTGCTGCTGGAGGCGCCTTCAAAGGAAGTTGAAGGCGCCTGCGCGCCTTCTGTGGAAGACGCCCTCTATGAATAGTACAAAGGCACCTTCTAGCCCTATGGAAGGCACCTTTAACCAGGTAGGTTTTTATCGTTGGCGGTGGATAAACTCTTATCCACTAGCGCCTTGTTGGAGGCGCCTTCCAGCCCTATGGAAGGCGCCTTCTAGCCCAGGATAAGATTTTCCAGGGGCTATAAAATGACCCCTGGACCTAGGAAATAGAATACAACACTTGTGATTAATTCATCTTGAGTTCTGAGTTGTAATTGAGTGCATCAACTGCTATAAGAGGCTTCTCCGCCTGAAGGAGAGTTTACTGAGATTTTATCTTTCTTGGATTAACAACCTCCCGGTTGTAATCAAGTAATTCATTGTGTCTCTTCCTTTTAGTTTATTTATGTTGTTTATGCAAGTGTTCTATTTAATTATGATATAAAGAATAAGGAAGGATCGTTTTTGATTGCAGTGCTATTCTCCCCCCTCTAGCCGGCCATTACCAAGACCTTCAAGTTATATCAGAGCCAAGTTCGTTTCAGGAGGACTAACCACCGAACGAAGCACACGAGATAGCTGAATAAAGCATCTACCCACCGAAGTTCGAGGGGAATTTCACCAACTGGAAGAAGAAGATGGAGGTATTTTTCAAAACTGATTTCAATTTCCTTTTAATAATGGAATTTGATTTTGTAGCACCCGAAGGCAAAGAAAAATACCATTGGACCAAAAAGGAGCAGGTCGATTTTGTGGCAAATGGCAAAGCAAAATTCCATCTGTTAAGTGTCTTACCGCCACCAGAAGTCAACCGGATCGTAGGCTACAACTCTGCAAAGGAGCTCTAGGAGAAATTCCTAGAATTACATGAACGAACCTCTGAGGTGAAACTCATGAGACGAGATCTGCTCATAAACCATATCAGCAACATCAAACTAGAAGAAGGAGAAACCATTGCACACCTTCACTCAAGGATCAAGGAGCTCATCACTGGACTCACGAATCTCGAAGAAAATATAAGTAATCGAGATTCGCTAAGGTACGCTCTCAATGCATTCCCTAGAAATACTGAATGTGAATCATTAATAGATGCTTATTATATATCTAAGAATCTAGATTCAACTACTTTAGAAGAATTATTTTCAACTTTTGAAGTCCATGAAACGAGATGTACATGTCCGAAGAAGGAGCGTAACATTGCCTTAAAAGCAAAGGCGGATAAACAAGATCCAGAATCTTCTCTCGACGATAATGAAATAACACTGATGGTACATAAATTTAAAAA
The DNA here is from genome assembly GCF_018446385.1 of Zingiber officinale. NCBI lineage: Eukaryota > Viridiplantae > Streptophyta > Magnoliopsida > Zingiberales > Zingiberaceae > Zingiber > Zingiber officinale. The sequence continues at coordinate 44,403,624 of NC_056003.1, forward strand.
GTTATTTAAAACTACAAGATTTAATCAAGTGTAGGGTAGAAAAAGAAGGATAAGATGCTACCACTGCTATGAAGAAGGACATGTGAAAGATAACTACCCTAAATTGAAGGACAATGACAAGAGTAAGAACAAGAAGCCGACCCAAGTGAACAAATACAAGAATATGAAGGCAACGTGGGAAGAAACGTCATTCGAATCAGAAATTGAAGTCATCGCCAGACTTGTGCTTGTGGCAAGTCACCAAGAAGAAGGAGACAAAGCAAGCTCGTCCAAAATGAGCATCGAAAGCATAGATGAAGGGGGAGTGAAGTACTTCAGGGGGAGTTTCGGATCTTGGGATCAACAAGGTAAGTCAAGTACGGTCTCTTCCTCCTAACAAATTATTTTAGTTTGTTAAATTATTAATAAAGAATTGTTGTAAATTAGAAAAAGAAGTTAAAGAATTAAAGTCAACTCTAGCTAAATCTTGTCGATTAGAAAACTATGATACAATAAAAAATGAAAAATGAAAGCTTGAAAAATAAATTAAAAATTTTAAAAAATCGTGCATGCTTAAATATTCAATATATTAGAAAATATAGTGGATTGAATTGGTACCTTAAATACCATAAGGGCCAAATTAGGAAAATTTCACAGAAATATATACCTAAGAAATTTTTAATTACCCGAGTAGGAAGGGACCTATATTAGGTTTCAAAATCATATTTGGATTGAATGTCTTTAAATTATAACTTTTAGAGTAAATTAAATATTAAATTTCTTTAAGAGACTTTGTCTAGAAAATGGTTGTTGTTCCAATATCCAAGAAGGTCTAGTGTCTCGCTACAACCTGGAAGTCAATTATTGAAATAAGTATTTAATTAACTAACTGTTAAGCATTTATAAGTTATAAAAATACCTTAATTTTCAGTTAAAAAAATAATTTATTATTTTTTTAATTAAGTCTTATCTTTTTAAACAGTTAGAAATTTTTTTCTCTAATTTTATTATTTTTTACTCTTAGACTTTTAAATGAACCTCATTTTGAATGTGATCAAAAGGGGGAGTAGGGAAGAAACAAGTCTAGAGGGTTTAGACTAGAGGGTACTTGTAAATTTTTTAACTTGAAATTTTTTACTTGACATTTTTTTACTTGAAGAACAGGTCTAGTTAAAAAAAATAAATTTCTAGCATATTTTACTTAGAAATTTTTTTAAAATTTTTCTAGCAAATTTTATTATTTGCAATGTTTTTTTACTTGTAAAAATTAGAAATTTTTTTTAATTACCCTAACTTAACTTGTGTTTGATTACATTAAAAAGGGGGAGATTGTTGGTACTCTATGGTAGTTTTGATGTGATCAACCAAGTCAAGTTAGGTCCTATTGGTGTTTAACCCTGTGTCTAAGTGTGCAGGAGCTTAGGAGCACAGAAAGTTGAGCGGAAGACGTAGCTAGCGAAAAGGACGTGCATGGCGGTCTGAGGGAAGAGAAGTCAAAGCAGAAGCTTGCTTGAGGAGAAGGTCGGAAAAAGGGTTCAGGTGAGATCTATTCCGGTTGGTCGAAACCACCCAGGCGATCGAAGCGACAAAAGAGCATAACGTGACTGTAAGCGCTACTGAAGGCGCCTTCAAAGGAAGTTGAAGGCGTCTCCGTGCCTTCTGTGGAAGGCGCCTCCGCACCTTCTGTGGAAGGCGCCTTCCATGGCTGGGAGGCACCTTCTATGAACAGTACGAAGGCACCTTCCAACCCTATGGAAGGCGCCTTCAACCAGGCAGATTTTTACTGCTAGCGGTGGATAAACTCTTATCCACTGGCACCTTGCTGGAGGTGCCTTCCAGCCCTATGGAAGGAGCCTTCAACCCAAGATAAGATTTTCCAAGGGTTATAAAATGACCCCTGGACCTAGGAAATAGAATACAACACTTGTGATTGATCCATCTTGAGTTCTGAGTTGTAATTGAGTGCGTCAACTGCTATAAGAGATTTCTCCGTCTGAATGAGAGTTTACTGAGCTTTTATCTTTCTTGGATTAACAAACTCCCCAGTTGTAACTAAGTAATTCGTTGTGTCTATTCCTTTTAGTTTATTTACGTTGTTTGTGCAAGTGTTTGATTTAATTATGCTATAAAGAACGAGGAAGGTTCATTTTTGATTGCATGGCTATTCTCCCCCCTCTAGCCGGCCGCTATCGGGACTTTCACATTATTCACAAATATTAACGAACTGAACACATATGTGTTTAAGCTTGTTTGTTTAGTTTAACGAGATATTTGTTTAGTTAATCTTGTGTATATTGAACCAACATAGATAATCTCTTATTAAGTCGAACATCAAGCTTGTTTATAAATGCTTGGTTTATTTACAGTCCTAAAACTATCTCGATTTGGACATAGTCAAGGTCGAGATCCAAGGGTCGACATTATTAACCTCCCCTTAGTACAAGGGTCGAGTGCATACCATATCTCCATTGATAATGTCCTTTTTAGGGCTCAAACTCCCTTGACTCAGATATAGTCAGAGTCAAGATTCAAGGCTCAATAATATCAACCTCTCCTTCATATAAGGGGAGAGCACATATCATGTCTTCATTAGTAGATATTTGTTTCTAAGGTCACATCCTCCGACTCAGACATAGTTGGGATTGATATCCAAGGTTCACCATCAACCTCTCCCCCTCATTTGAGTTGGGGCCCAGATTGGCCTCATGACAGGCATGGAGTTTCTCTACTGAGTCCTAGGCGAGATCTCTATTTCTCAAAGCTTCCCTATCGGCAGCAAGTGGACCTCTCCTCGAGAAGTTGTAAAAGAAGTTAGATGGGATAACAATAATACAAATTGATTCTTCATTCCACTAGGAAACTAATTACAAAAGGTCTAGCTATCACAAGGATCAACAAAAAAAAATTTAATCTAAGTCAGTCATTTCTTCCTCTGGGATGCTGTCAATGATTTTTAATAAGCAGATCGTGGGTAGCGGTACGTCGGTGGGTAGACTATCATTCTCTACTAGTTGTTTCATTGCACTTTCCATGCCGTACTGGACCATTTTGACTTGTTGGGTGCCTATCAAATCGTAAAATTCATGCGAGCACATGAATTCTTTCTTCTTGATCTCCTTGTGTTTACCCTCCCCAGCTTGATACTCTTGGAGTTCCACCACTTTGTTCTTTAGTTGGCTTCTTTGGGCCTCCAGTGCCACCAGCAGCTCTAACTTGGAGGCTTCCACGACTTCGGCTTCAGTTGTAGCCGCCTCCACCTCTGCCCGAGCAAACTCCAACTCGTCCTAGCAAGTCTCATCCATGGAATTGAATTCTTTCGCCTCGTCTTGGATGGATCTTAGCTCAACCTTTAAAGTCCCAAACTTAGTTTTGCTTACTTCTAACTCGACCTTGGTTACTTTTGCCTCCTCCTTGGCCATCGCCATCACTCTTATTGTGCTTCTACCATAGCCTTCAACTTTCTTATCTCCTTCCGCTATTTCTTCCTCCCCGACTTCAGTTTCTTAATCTCGACTTTGAGGAATTCCCCTCCCTCTTTACCGTGTCTAGGTCGTACCTCACCTGGAGTTTCTTCACCATCTGGTCTACTAATACCCCCTCAGTCGGGTGATCTCTGCCTACGCTGAGGCAAAGTAAGCTCTTAGGTTCTTAGTCGGTTAATCTCCACCTGTGCTAAGCATACCTCCCCTTGTGCCAAGGTAAGCCCATGATCGAAGGGAGCCCCGGCTAGTTGGGCCTCCAACTCAGCTACTCGAGTCCACATTATCCGGCGACCTTGCTAAAACTTAGGGAATTGTTGGAAAAACGTCACCAACTTAGCCATGTGGTCGGTTCCATCTAGCACAATCTCATTAGCTAATTTCTTGAAAGATAGGTTTTCAGCTGCCTCTTGGGTGTCCATCCACGTTGTCGCCATTGGATCATAAAACATAAGATTCAGCATGTACTCTCTGGGAACTTCTTCTTCTAGGGGTGCTTCTGAGGCAGCTTAGACGGGTCTTCGCCCACCTTAAGAAGAGGACACTCCTAGAAACCTAGGCCCAGATGAGGGTGTGATGAGCTGGCCTTGATACGGAGGCCCCCTGACTTAGTGGCGGAAGGCGAAGCCTTGGTCCTGAGGGGTGAGGATGGGGCATGCGGGCATGAAGTGTTGGCCTCCTCTTGATGATTCCCCGACTTAACCGGCGAAGTCAAGATTTGAACTTGAGGTGGTGAAGATGGGCCAACGGGGGTCCTTGACGAACAACGTCTCTTCCTTGTTATTCTCAGGGGCATCCCTGATTCCCCAAAGTGAGTTGGTTCTGCAGCTACAGATTGGGGCTAGGGGTGGCCTCGACTCCCTTGGTGGAGTTGGTTCCATAGTAGCGGATCGAGAGTAGCCTCTGTCATAGTCAAGGTAGGGCCAAGTGGTGTTCTCTTCTCAAGCATTGCCTTATCTATAGTCAAGTCCACAATCTTCGTGCCTCTCGCCTCCAATTCGCGCTCGGTCAGCTTCACCACTTTGTTCATGAAGTCTTCATCATGGTGATGGCTGGAAGAATCAATACATCTTTAGTTAGATAGCAAAACTTGCGAAGGTGGCAGGTCTTACCGAATAAAGATTTGAGAGGGATTAGGATGAGACTCAGCCCGAATTTGTGAAGTAACCCCTCCTCAAGTAGCAAGTTGCTATTGAACTTCATATCCTGTAGCTTCTGAGATGTAGCAAAATAGTCCCACTCTAAGTGATAATTTCTCAAAGCAGGAGTTGCAGGTAACTTGATTTGACACTGAGTAGGCCAAGACATGGGCCTCGGGTGGACAGAAAGTTTTTCAAAAGATTAAGCCCAACTCTGGAGGAAAAGAAGAATACCCTGTCTTCCATTTTCTTTTGCTAAATGGAAGACTTGAGGAGATAGGGTGATTCGATATAGTCGAAAGAGAATGACCACGTCGGTGAGGATTCAAAAAGCATTTGGACCAAGTTGAGAAAAGTGAATGCGGAAATACTGTGTCACTTCAGAGAAGAGAGCAGGAATGGGAAAGCGTAGCACACTCAACAAATGGATCCAGAAGAATGTCACAAAATCGAGAGGTGGATGTTCAGGATGGTCGTACTGTTCGGAACTACTATACGACAGGGATCTTATACATTGTCCTTATTCGATCCAATTTACCACGAGTGACATTAGACTCGATGGATCTATACTAAGGAGCAGAAGATGACTCTGTGGCCATCGATAGACATGACACAAAGAAATGATAACAGATATCAAATTGAAATCGGAGACTAAAAAGTCACCAAGATCAACAAATGATCAAAGTAGAAGGTAGAGACAAATGAGCATACACTTACATAAGAGTTGGACGCAGATCACTTGGAGATGAAGAAGATGAAAGTAATGCTCGCAGAAGTAAAGATCGCATGATAAACGTTAGGGCATCTCTCCTTGACCTAATATACTTTCATTCACTCGGATATAATCATTGGATCTCAACCACCCTAAGGGCGGGATGGATTTTCGACCGTTTGATCGTACACATGGATTAAACCAAATTCTAGTAATCATTGCGATTTGGATGACGCTTCGATTTCTCTATAGATGGTTACATCACTTTAATGAGACGCAACCTCGAAGACATGATGGCGTACTCCAAACTCATAGATAGAGACAGATTGCACATGACATGCATTTAATAGGCGCGACTACATTTAATGCACAAATGTCATCTAAAGCACTCCTGGGATTTACCACATGATCGATACAGCTAGGAAGACAAGACCCACAATATCCAACTACATCATAGTTCAGTCAGTCGGACTCTCATCTCCTTCGACTAGACTTGAAGGGGAGATTGGTGAAACAGAGAGTAATCAGAGGATGCCACGTGGTTAAGGAGAAGTCAATTGTCTTGTGGGTGGTGGTTAAAATCCATAGAAGGCCACTCCTGACTCCATGCCGCTCCTGGCTCTACACCATTCTCGATTCCAGGCTATTCCCAGCTTTGTGTTACCCTGACTTCATATCGTCCGGACTCCAAGTCACTCCTGGCTCCGCGCCATTCCCGACTCCGAATCGTCATCAACTCTGAATGATAAGTTGTGGCTCACGAAAGTTACGAACACTGCCTCCGAGCCATTCCCGACTCCATGCCATTCCCAACTCCAAATCATCATCAACTCCGAACGATAAACTGTGGTTCGAGAAAAGTACGAACAACATAGTTGTTATCCCCCTAGAGAATGTGAAAAATGTAACCGTTTAGTCCGGAAGAGATGGGCAACGTAGCTACTTATTTCAGGAAACATGGATAACACTAACAAAGATTTGGGAACATATGGAGAACATGAGGGCATAGCTATCATTCTATAAAAGGTTGTTTGCTCCTGTAGACAGGTACATCCACACGCATCCTTTATTCTAACTCTCTTTCTAGTATTCTCCCCCATGCTCCGATGGGTCTCCCTACAATTCTTTGTGATGTCGAAGCGAACAACAAGAAATTCAGCATCCATGTCAACTCATCGGTGACTCGTTCATCGATGATTTTAGGCAGGATCCCTAGACAATATGGCCTTGTTGCTAAAGATCCCTTATCCAGGATCGGCAGAGAAGTTAGCGGATATTTCAGAATTTAAAAAGATCTATAAACTATCTTCTATGCAAGGGATTAAATGGAAGACAGACCCGTTGCATCATCCTTCTTGCTATCCATGCTATCTTACTTACCCAAATAAACAAGAGGAAGGATTAAATATATAAGTGGTTGCAAGTTTAAACCAGTAGCAAAGAGAGATCATTAAATTCTTAAAGAAATTTATGAAGGTTAATTAGATATGTCAACACATAAACAAAAGTAAATAATGTTACATGTGATAATTACAACCCACTGATAGATTTCTTTACCTGTTTATCTTGCGGCTCCGGATCACCACCACTATAATTATACACAGAAGATGTTAGAAAGAAATAGTCCCTCTGAACCAAGTGTTTTATCTACCCCTCTATCGAACAATGCAAATGAGCAGATGTTTTGTGCGCCACATCTTAAGCGAAAGTAATATGGACTCATCTCCACAGAAAGAACAATACTTGAAAAGCATAACTTGAGCTTGTGGGACAAAGAGACTCAACATTTTTGATTTCTGTGGGCCATCTTCTTCTGTATGATTTGTGGCTCAACTCGAACTCAGAAAAAGCTTAGCCAACATTCGTCATGGACTTCATTCACACCCGCTTAGGCCTTGGGAGTGTTTCTCAAGGATGCGTAGAAAGAGACCAATCAAGGAGTTCTGAGCTCTTTCTCAAGGGTCACAAGGAAGGAAAGACTATAGTTTTGCCAAGCACGAAAAGCACGAGCGTTAGTTCAAGGAAGAAAATAGTATTCACCAAGGTTCGGTCAACCGTCCAACCAAAAATTGTAATGCCACCAGGGTTGGACTGAAGATAAATAACTGTAAGAATGATAAGAAAGAAGCATAAGTAGAAGACCAAATATCAATGGCATTCTAAAGGCAATGTTTTATGACCAATTTTGGTAAACGAACTGTATACAGAAGAACCTCATGGCGATCGACATAAAAACAATATATACACAAAAGTAATATAGACAATCCAACTAGAAAAGCCGTTCCGTAACATATTTATCGTTAGATAATATGCAACCCTTTCAATTACATTATTCAGTTGAAACAATCTGATAGACTAAACTAATAGCACTTGCCAAAAAGTGTTCAGAACTATCAAAAGTAAATATCAACTGGATAAACCTAAAAAATCCATTGATGGAGGAAAATATAGGGGAAAACCTACACTTAAACATGTTTCAGAAAGTTTTAGCATTCATGAGGTGCTATTTTTTATAGCGAGAGGATCAAAAACAAATCCAATTAGGGCACTCAGAACAAGTAGGTAGAAGGGAAAATGTTGATCTCAGGAAAAGGTAAAGGAATTTGCAGAATTTATCAGTCCTAGCATCTGATAGAGTAGTTATTCATTTGTTGCATAACTTTGTGGGATATTCATTTTCTGATTGTGGCAACCTATTTAAATCATTCATATATTTTTAGAACCTTTAAGCTGTAACATATCAACTGAGATTTTTTAAACAGTTCAGTAGCTTTAATGCTTATCTCTCATACTTCATGTATGTGATGAGACTCTTTCATATCCATGATTCCCAGAGGATAAGTAAGGACTCCTAGAATCCAGCTTTGAAGGGAGAGAGTGGTGGTCAAGCAGCATAGTTCATTCTAAATAGAATATCAAACTAAACATATAATACTTGAGAATGCTAACAATTATGCCACCATAGAACAAGATTAAGAGTCTTTGAAATCTTCCATCCGTGCTTAGTTTATATGCTCATGTCATTGTGATGCCTTTGAGTCATTTCACAAACTAAGCATATTAGCAACCTAAATGTGGAAAAACTGCAATCAATAACACAAAGGCAGAACCAAATTGGTAGCTCCAATTTGTTTCACTGTATGCATGCTCAATTGATTCTGATAAAAGAGAAAGGTTTAAAATCATATAAGGAGACTAAACAGTGTCAAGAAAGCACTTATGTTCTAAAGTAAGGCAAGCCCCTTGATCAGTTTCTTATGAGTGAATGCTAGCATATCAATCAAACCACGGTTGCACTTTTCAGCCTGTATTTGCAGCGATATAAAATGTTGGTTTAAGCCTAATTAAGTTAGATTACTACTAATTTCATAAAGAATATAGACTGTCATATATGAGATGACACATGGCCAATCGAAGCAAAAAAATCAACTTATACATAAAAAATAACTTAAAAAGTGTAAGTACATGTTACATACCAAGGGCTTGCCGCTTGTGATATGAGGTAAGAGAAGCTAACTGAGAATTGCTATGTATTGTCACATTTTCTAGCGACTCCAAATCACTTTCAGAATAATCTTTTAGAAAGGAACTTGCCACAACAAACTCAATATTGCTTGAGCTATTTGCAGTCCTCATTTGAGACCCAGAAGGACAGCATGTAGCATAGGCATGCCATCTACTTGCTAAGGATGCAATGCCCTGAGCCCTATGAGAAATTTTAGAAGCTGCGTTCAAACAGAGAACAACAACAACTACTTGAACAACTGAAGAGACCTGTTAACATGAAATCACTGATTATTTTTCATATTCTAGAGACGTTTTTGCCGGGAAACTCAGAACTAGTACATGAATGTGATAGAACTTTATACTTACGGCTAAGCTTCCAGCATTGGTGAAATTAATATTTCCACTATATCCAGTGGTCTGAAAAAGGGTGACAAATTGACTCACTGTGACAGCCAAGAAAAGCAAAAGGAGGAATATGCGGAACCTATGACTGATTTTTGAAAGATAAAACCGTAAGCGCATATGTTCCTCCAAACACAGATAAGTTTCTACATCTCTTTCTAAAAATTTTCCAAAGTCTTCAAAGTGAATAATTTGCAAATTACAGACAAGATTGAATAACATACAAGCTGATAAAAGAATGATTGTTAAGTAAACCCATGACAACATTGAAGCCACCAAAATTGCAATGGATCTCCAAGCAGACTCATGGAAGGTGTACACAAAGTGGACAGTTTCACGAGCAGCCATTACAATGAAGCATGGCAATATCCACCGAAGTAGCAAATGGAAGAACTCCTGCAATTTGATACACAATAAAATTCTCAGCAACATCAATAGAAGGTCAAATTTTCATTGTTGAGACAAAATACTAAAAATCTAAAAAATAGAAAAAAAAAAATCAATTCTGAAATCCAAGTAAACAAGATCAGGAAAGAAAAGAGTCACACTACTATGTGGAAGTTCATGGTATGCTACTCTTCCAAATGTTCACTCAATCTAAGAAATACCAAACCTTATAGGGAAAAAATGGAAAAGAAACACCACCCCTACGAAAAATGAAAATATAAGCTAGTACATGAATGGAAACTAGACGACTGTATGAGTTGTTCCTTGTTTTGGGTAGAAAGAAACTGTTGAAAAAAGGAAGTATGAAAAATATAAATTACAAGTTGTGCTTGAGTTGTACAATCTTTTATCAAAGATAATCATATGAATTATTTGAAGTTGGCCTTATTGAGATGGTGGCTCTTCATAAATGAACTTCCTAAAAAAATGGAAATTAACAAAGAATAGTTAAGTTATATATTCTAAGCTCTAAGCAAGGGAAGAACTCCGAATGTAATTTAGATTATGGTCTCCATCCTAATATTCCATGTCCCTAAACAAAGAACAAATTCTGAACTTATGCCTTTGAATTGGATTCTTGTGAATATGTTATTTTAATCTCTAAACAATAGGACAATTTCTGAACTTCTGATGGCATTTCTGGCCTCCCTAAAGAACTTTCCTCCATTGCATCATGAAAAGTTCCAATAAAAAATTTTCCAGTGGCACAGACCTTGCCCAAGGGCATTCTTTTTGTTAATCATGTTTTGTTCTAGCTCAAAACAAAACATGGAGGTGGTAAGTTGAGGTCATAATATCTGACTGAGTTTAATTTAGGTAAGCAGGAAAACTCAATACAACAGGGTTTTATTATGCCTGTTGCTTTTGGTTGTGTTATATAAGATCTCAATCTTGGTTGTGCTATAAAAAATCAGAATTTAAACATTCAAACATATATATGGATCCAGTGAAGAGCTTATGGTCTAGAAACATATTGCACATTGTTGATAACTGTAATCATTGTACTTTGTCACATAATTTTGTTAAAATAAATTACAATACTTGATATAAAAAAAATGGTTTGCTCTAGAGAGGAAGAATAACACATTCAACAATCTAGAAGGCAATTAATTGTATTTGTAGCTTGCACAAATGCCTTAACCGCATAATAAAACTGCTAGATAATCAACACGTAAAAAGGGTGCACATATCACTTGTTCTGTACACTGCTAGTCCACTATCAATTAATAGCATGATGCATAGAAAACAAAATAGTGGGAAAATGCATGGTTTTCAAAATCGAGACTGTATTGGGATTGGATGAAAAAAATCTAAGCATCAGCATTATCTAATTAGCAGGGTCAATAAAACCGCAATCACTGAGAAAAATAATTTTAAAAAGAAAAAAAATAAATTGATATAAAAGTGAACAAATGATATTGAATTATAACATAGATATAGATTATGTTCATTAAATAACATAATGACAATATAATTAATTAGTATAATCAATTAATTAGATTAGTTATATTATCAGTGATTTCATATTATGATTATCATTTCTATTATTTAATATCAATGAATATTATATTATTAAATTAAATATATAACTTTTAGAATATTGATAGATAATAAATCATATTTTATTACTATAGAATCAGTAATTAAATATTTGATATTCATCCTTTTAAACCAAATAGATTATGTTTTCACCAACAGTTGACCTAGTGGTAAGAGAGCTAAATCTAGAATGCTTTCTGCCAGTGTAAGGTGTTCGAATTAGTATGACAGCTGTGTGGTGTGCAGACTATGGTTAACCAAGAGATTGGATTCATATCCATGTTATTCTATTTGGGAAGGAAGCTTACAATTCATCAATGGAAATAGAATTGCCACTTCTCACCAAAAGTATCCAAGCAACCAACAATGTTTTGGTATTCCTGAACTATAATTGCTCTTAGATGCTACCCCTTTATTAATTAATTTTGGTCAAACCTATAATAAAATTACATTAATGTCCTTTTTCTTTTCACACCGAAAAAAAATTTAAGGTTTATTAGTAATTTCCACAAATGTAACAATCAAGGATCTAAAATTCGAGATTCAGCTTATTAAGAATTTTTCTCATTAATCAATCAAGGATCTAGAATTTGAGACTCATGGCATATTATTGAGAATTTTTCTCATTAATCAATTAAAAATCTAGAGTTCTCTTTAGTCCCACATCTTAGAATTGACAATACTGCGAGCAGAAAAGCTTCTATAAATATCTTACACCAACGATATTAGAAAGCATACACCAACAATATTAGAAAGCATACTTTTCTCGACTTTTTGGCTAAGATTAAGTATGACATTAAATTAATTTTTTATAAAGAAGAGTCGTTACAGGAGCAACACCCTAGCATTGCACTATTACATCGATGTGGTGCACCCTTACTCAATTTATAGGTGATTTTTTGGCTAAGATTAAGTGTAATATTTTTCTTATTAGTTTAATATTTGATATAAAGAATTAAATTAATTTTTTATGAAGGAGAGCCCGTTACTTGCATGCGTTCATGTATTATATTACACATGCAATCAAGGACGGAGTCACATATAACCAAGGACGGAGTCACATATAGCTTTGGCGGAGCCCCACCTGGTCTAGCTCACATGTGCACAATCGCTAATAATAATAATAAGCAACCAAGTCCAAGGAAAAGACAAAAAAAACATAATTAATTTTCATAACAATTGGTTCAATTTCCCCTTAAGCAAAAGCAAAAAACCGAGATAGTTTATTTCCATCCATCTCATCATTGGTCCAAAAGCTCCAAGTTTCAATGATTGTTTTGCCATGCTAATCGAAAAATCTTGAACAATAAGAAACAATTCATCGTCGTTTGATATGCTCTAAAGGAAAGACGAAGATAAAAAGGAAATGATCGATCTAAAAACCAAATGCGGAATCGCAATCAACCCAACCTGGATTTTTCGGACATACTCCTTCTGGAACCTCTCTACATGTCCGTGGTGCTGATCCACGAACAGGAACCGCCGGATCCCGTACTTGAGAAGGTTCCTTGAGATGCAAGCAAGTGAGACGGCGGCGAGCGATACCTGGGATAGGAGGACGCATAGCTCGAACTGCTGGACTTTGTATTCGTCGCAGGCGGAGCGGGAGAAATGGGAGAGGAGGATGGAGGTGGAGGGAACGACGATGCCTAGGAGGAAGAAGGCGGCCCAGGAGGAGGCGAGGCGAGCGCGGGAGGAGGAATCGGGGAAGCCGAGCAGGGCGAGGAAGCCCTCGAGACAGCGGAGCGCGGAGTCGAGATCCTTCTCCTCGCACCCGTCCGTTGCGGCCACGAGAGGCGCCTCAACTGCTCCGGCGTCCATGGCCGGGATCAGCTCGAAAGCAGAAAGAAGGCGGCGTCGAGGGAGAGAGAGGGGGAGGGTGGGCGGCTTTAAAAGGTTGCCAACACGCCAAAAAGAAGATGACACGAAATGGGACACGAAGGCGCTTCCGATGTGGACGGGCAACGACGAGGACACGACGTGCGCCAGCTTGGTGTCGTGACTTCGGTCGTTGTTGATTCGATGAGTGATTCTGGGGAAACGTGTCTACGAAAATTAATTATTACAAGCCAGCACAAACACGTGGCAGTTGACGGTTGGAAAGATTTTATATTAAAAATAAACCAACAACTTGTAGGTATAAACACAAGGATTTAGTGCCAGAAATACTAAAATAAAATAAGGAATTAATTTTTTACGGAGACGTACATTCTATTTAATTATTTATACCTAAAATGAACATAATTAATTTACTATTGTCACGCCCCCAGAAGAGTCCCTGTCCGAGAAAATTTCGGCAGCATCTCCCCTGTACGGCGGACAATCAAAATTTTCTACAAGCACTAAATACTCAGCCACAGGCGGCTGGAATAATAACAGTATATATATATATTCAGCCTCTGGCTGACACAACCACGCAGTAATAGTACTCTGACTCGAAATCAACCCTACTCAACTACACTCGTAAAGCCCAAATCCGATTTTTTTCTTACCTCTTCTGCCGTTCAGGCAGGCATGTAGTAGAGTAAATCCAAAACATACGAAAAGTTCATCCAACGGAAAGATTCCATACAATATCCATATGTAAGTCCAAAACAAAACTAAAATAATGTCTGATAGCGAAAAGCTAAAATGAAACAACTCAAAAACCAGCAGCGGAGTAGCACTACGTGCGATGGGGACTAGCGACTGAACTCCCTCCGACAGCATCAACCCGAAAATAACAACAATGGAGGCGGGTGAGTCCAACACTGCAGTTGATATGCAAAGTAAAGAAATAACACCTAACACTAATCATGCATACAGATATAAGAAAGATATATATATGCATCGAAGTAAACAGGAGAATGCTGTACCAGGTCCTGAGTATAAGGTCAAACAGTCCGAGTGGTATAGGAATCATGTCAAACATAGGTATCCAAACAATATGCAGATGCAGCAACCACAAACACAAACAATAAATGCATCATGCATATGATGCCAATGATCCGTCCCCTGACACCAATCGATCATCTCATACAAACGTGAGGCCGAGTGGGTAGGGCTGTGACAACCGTGCACTCGTCGTCACTACTCCCGATGAGTGGACGGGATGCTGTCGGAGTACACCTATCCTCCTACCCCAAATCATAGATGGGGGAGCGCAATGCTCTCAACTCCCGGTACTCGAAGACGGGGAGGAATCCCTGCCGGATAACACGTTGTGTCACACTACTCATGAGCGGACCAACGGTGCCTAACAGAGTCCTTGCTGCAACACACTCACTGAATCGACCACTAACCCATGAGTGGTGGTGTGTGCAGATCCATGTAACTGGCGATGTGCTCAAGAATAATGGAGCGGACTATCGCACAGCATGCAATCATGCAAATGATGCATGGCAATAACCATATAAACATCCCGACCTAATCCATATATATAGAAATGTGCACCCTAGGTCAAAGAATCATATCAAATCAAGGTACACAGAAGGTATAAAAACCTAGGTCCCGAACATGGTCAAGCATGGCATATCACTACCCCTATAAGCATATATAAACAGGTAAAATATACCCGAGATGCAAAACCAATCAATCAATCAAGCATGTAAGATTTGGGTAGTGATTAACCGAAAACAGATAAGAAACACAATTAATGCAACATGTTAATTTAATTACTAAGCATATCAAATGACTAAGTCAAAATAAAAGGTCCAATCCGACGTCGAGATACCGTCTCGCATCAAAGTCCTGTAATAAATCGTACAGTTTAGCTAAGTTAACTATAAACAAATAGCTAAACAACTTCCAAATCCACCAACCATCTAGGGTTAGTTTCATTAACCCTAATTACACCATTAGATTTATTCCAAATCTAAATTAACAACTATTGCTAACATATCTAGAAACCATCTACAACGGAGACCAATTCCTACACAATTAACGAACCCAAATCAAACACATAACAATCTATATATGTACCAAATCCTTACCTTAATTCAACCGCTGCTGAAAGTCAGAAAGTTGCTGCCCAAAAGAAACATCTGCTGGAAAGTGGCTGCCGGAACCAAGAAAAATCAACAGCACAAGATACTCCCCGAAATCAGTGATCCGCTAAACCCTACACCTGCAGATTAGGTCATAAGGGGAAATCCAGAGTGCAACCAAGTATTACAACCCACTCACCTTGTTGGCTCAGCAGAAAGGAACTAGGGCAGAGGGGTTTTAGGCACACAAGATGAAAGTCAGCTTCTGTGCTAGGTCACAAGAAAACCCAAGCAGTGGTACTCGGGTGCCGAAATCGGGGTTGGCCGGCGCTACTCGAGGGCTGACGTCGGCTGGAAACTAGCACACGGCTTGACACCCGACCTCCCGGCGAAGAGGGCTCGGCTATCAGTAGAACTCGGCTAGGGCACAGATGTATTTCGGCCGGTAGCACCGTTGTGAAGAGATCTCGGCGCTAGGGTTCGGCTTCTATGGAGTTGCAGCCGACGGTGGCCTCGGGTACCGGCGAGAAATAAAACGCAGGGCCGGCGGTTAGGGCAAGGATCGGGAGTGAGGCTCAGCGTCGGTGCGTGAGAGGAGAAGGGAGTGGCGCTGGTGCGGCTCGGCAAGGAAGAAACGGCGATACCAATAAATAAAAGGAAATAAAAACAGAAAAAGAAAAAGAAATAAGGAAAAAGAAATTAAAACTTTTCCTCATTAAAACAGGGTAGCCCAAATAGGCTTTTCCGGGCCCCGTTCCGATCCCCGTTAACTCGTCCATACGAGTTATGAAAAATTCCCGAAAAATATCCAAAAATTCCGGAAAATTCCCTTATTCATATTCGCCTATTTCCGGTATTTTACATTCTCCCCCACTTATAAAAATTTGGTCCCCAAATTTCGTTATCTACCATCAGCAAGTACTAACAATAGATATAGAGTATAAATGCTGAATGGTAAATAAATCACATACCTCAAGTGAAAAGATGGGGATATCTAGCTCGGATCGTATCCTCAAGCTCCCAAGTAGCTTCCTCGTCTGAATGATGCTGCCATCCGACTTTAACCAGCCGGATAGTCTTGTTCCGCAACTGACGCTCCTTCCGGTCGAGAATCCGTACCGGAACCTCCTCATAGGTAATGTTATGCTGAATGGAACTGGAATATCAGCCAGTACATGCGTCGGGTCGGGCACATATCTCCTCGGCATGGATACATGAAATACATCGTGTACGCCTGACAGGGACGGTGGTAGTGCCAGTCCTCTCCAAGATCTCGAAAGGGCCAATGTACCGCGGAGCTAGCTTACCTCGAGGCCAAATCTCTTCACCCTTCGTGGGTGAAACTCGCAGAAATACATGGTCGCCCACAGAGAACTCTAGTGGTCTCCGTCTCCGATCAACATAACTCTTCCGGCGATCCTGCGCCTCGACATCCTCCGTCTGATAGTGCGGACCTCTGCATCTCGCTGGACTCTATGAGGTCCCAACAATTGAGCCTCTCCAACCTCATCCCAAAGGACTGTGTCCGACAAGGTCTACCATACAACGCCTCAAACGGTGCCATCCGAATAGCCGAATGGAAGTTGTTGTTGTAGGCAAACTACCAACGACAGATGGTCCTCCCAATCGCCTCCAAATCCAAAACACATGACCTCGGGTCCTCTAAAGTCTCAATGGTCCGCTCGATCGCCCATCTGCGGATGGAAAGTCATCAAAAGCGTGTGCCCAAGGCTCCTGCAGACGCGTAAACGAGGCGTGAACCGTGGATCTCTATCCGAAATGATACTCAATGGAACACCATGTAGTCTGATAATCAGATCGGCCAATCGATCCAGAGGATCGGTCCTCCGAATCGCTAAGAAGTGCTGATTTGGTTAATCGATCAACGATTACCCAAATCGCGTCATGGCCTCGTGTCCTCGCAACCCTACCACAAAGTCCATAGTAATGTGATCCCACTTCCACTCGTGAATAGGAATCAGCTGAAAACCTGCAGGTCTCGGTGCTCAGCCTTCACTGCTGACAGACAAGACATCTAGCTACAAAATCCGCGATGTCTTTCTTCATGCCGCTCCACCAGTAGGAACTCAAGTCTCGATACATGCGGGTCCCGCTGGATGGATCGCAAATCGAGAACGATGTGCCTCATGTAATAGCTCCTGTAAGACCGGATGAGACCGAGGTACGCATAATCTGCCTGGAAGAATATAATACCTCCTCGTCTCGTGTAAACTCGGCCTTAAGCTATCTCGATCGCTAATAAGCGCAAATGCCGATCACTAGCTGCCTCTCGGATCCTCGTCCGATCGACGATCGAGCAACCATGGTAACCGAATACCGCCTGGGTCCTCGCCCTCAAGATCTAACTCGAAACTCAATCAAGTCCGTGATCAAGTCCGGCAAGCCAAAGTCCTCTCGACTTCCCTATCGAGTGCATTCGCAACCACATTAGCTTTCCTGTGGTAGCTAATGGTACAATCGTAGTCCTTCAGAACTCCATCCATCTCCTCCGTCGGAGATTAAGCTTTGAGTGAAATGTATTTGAGACTCTTATGATCGTGAGAATCTCAAATGTGATACCGATAAATGATGACGCCAAAGCTTCAAAGCAAAGATAATGGCGGCTAACTCCGGTCATGAACTGGATAGTTCTTCTCATGCTCCTTCACCGGTGACGAGAAGCATAAGAGACTACTCGGCCGTGCTGCATCAGAACAGCGCCAGAGACGCGTCGGTGTAAAGTACAAACCCATCCTCTCCGAAGGTAGAACCAAAGCTGGAGCCGACACTAATCTCCGCTCAACTCCGAAAGCTGGTCTCACAATCCTCGGACCATACGAACTTCACGCCTTTCCGGTAAGGCGGCATAGCAATACGCGAGAAGCCCTCGACAAAACGTCGGTAATATCCGCCAATCCTAGAAAACTGCGGATCTCATGGACTGATTTCCACCGGTGATACCTCGATCTTCCGAGGATCAATGAAATACCTCTAGAAACCACGTGTCCCGAAAACCGATCGAGGATAGCCGCACACTTGAACTTCGCATGATGTCGTCAAGAATCTCCAAGATCGAAGATCGCATGCTCCTCCTGAACGAGTAGACCAATATGTCATCAATGAAAACGATAACAAACCGATCTAGATACTCCAAAAAATGCGGTTCATCAAGTCCATAAACACCGCTGGAGCATTGGTAAGCCCAAATGGCATTACCAAAACTCATAATGACCGTATCTCGTACGGAAAGTCGTCTTCTGGATCTCAGCTGATGATATCCGGATCGCAGATCAATCTTAGAATACATTAACTCCGAGCTGATCAAACAAATCCTCAATCCGTGGTAATGGATATTTATTTCTGACAGCTGCCCGTAGTCAATACATAACCTCATGGTGCCGCTTTCTTCTTGACAAATGGAGAACCCATGGTGAAACACTAGGCGAATGAATCCTCCGTCTAAAAGCTCACAGAGTTGAACCTTCACTGCTCAACTCTTTTGGTGCCATACGATACGGAGCTGATGTCGGCCGGTTAATCCAATAGCGAACTCCACCGCCTTCGAGGCAAACTGCCTCCGAAATACATCCGTACTCCGGACTACAGAACATCGGAGAGTCGCGAACTACCCGATCGATAACAGAAACCATCGCAAATAATCGAGATGTCGCCTCGATGCGGTGAAACTCCACGAGGTTGGTTCGAGGTCGGAAGGTGACCACCCGTCGGCAATCAACGTAGCATGATATATTGACACCAATCCATGCCAAGAATGATATCAAACTCGACCATCTCCAATACTAGAAGATCTAAGTATCATGTTGCCAAAGTCTAACGGGCAACCTCGAATCTCTGGGTGACGTCTAAAGTATCACGGACGGTAGGGAGACGGTCAATCGCCGCAACCTAACAGTGGGTAATCTACCAATCTCCCGCATAAAGGTACGGGATATAAAGAATGCGAACTACCATCAAACAAAATATCGCGATAAATGCATAAATAGAAATCGTACCGTGGAAAACGGATCCGTCGGCCGAGCATCCTCCGGTAATAGCATGAACACCCTCGTCTGGCGGAGGAGGAGGTGGTAATCTTGCCGGCCGGGCGTAAGCTCGCACATCGAGGCGCCTGGACTATGCCGATAAGGCGAGGATGGTGGACTTGTCTGGGCGAATCGACACGTCCGAGTTCGGATAATAAGGTCTCGAGCAAAACTGGGTGCTCTGAAGCCGGAGTACTCTGTCCAAGCATGCCAAATCGCCTGAGGAGCGCCTCGCCTGTGAAGATTTGCCGCCCTCCTCGATATGCCTCGATGACTAGACCGCCCCTCACCTGACCCTCCGGCCGTGTCGAGCCTTCACCGACAATCTGGCTCTGGTGGCTTGCAATAAAAGCAAGCCGATGGCCCCAGAGCAAGCTGGGTGAGGTGATCTCGGATCCACATTCAAACAATGAGTATCACCGGAAGGTGGTTGCTTCTGAGAAAACCGGAGCCCAAGAAGACCGCCCGATTTGAGGGCCTCACGAGACGCCCAGTGCACCGACCGACCGTCTGCGGATCGCCCGAGGCCGCCCCTGTCTGCGGACCCGCTCAAGTCGGCCGTATGCTTTCTTTTCTGTCGGATATGCACCGCCGAGTTAACTCTATCATCAAAGCTCGATTCAATGCATCAGAGTAAGATGTAATCCCTAATCCGGCAAGCTGTACATGCAGATATCCATCCAATCCCTGTATAAACTGCATCATGCGAGTTCTGTCCTCCGCAACTAACTCTGGACAAAACCGAGCCAACCGGAGGAATTCAGTATTATACTCGGTCACAGAGCGATTATTCTGCCTCGACTCATAAAATCCTGTCGGCGAGCCATCCGATAAGACAATGGAAAGAAGCGGCTCTCAAAAGCCTCTCGAACCTAGTCCATGTGACGTTGCGCTCACTAATGATAGAACGCTGAGTAACCCACCGGCATTTGCTTCATCAAATGATAAGCGCCATCTCTGCTTTCTCCCACTCGGAGCAAGCCATATAGAAGAAAGTCCGCTCCATAGTCTCTATCCATGACAGAGCCATACACGGATCGAGATCTCCGCGGAAAAGAGTGAAACGAGTCTTCATCGACTCGCCGGTCTTTGGAATCCTAGCTCGTGCGGACAATATCGATGATCCGTGTGACTACCGCAGGAATCGATGGAAACACCTGGAGTCGATACTACGTGTGGTACCGCGGAATAAACCGGAGGAGGAACTCCCGTTGTATATACCGGAGCATAAGCCGGCGGTGGTGCCTGGGGAATAAAAGTGGTGGCAATTGGAGGTACAGTAGGAAAAGGTACCGGATGTGGAGCAACTGCCATCAGAGGCATGGGGTACAGGTGCCACCGGTATAGGATACATCAGATCCAAGTGGTGGTGGCACCGAAACGCCGTCGTGGAGCGATGTCGGGTACACCAATGGTACTCCTGATGGTACCGTAAATGCGTGGATACCGTCGGTGTGGCCAAAGTAGGTATCTCTACAGGAGCTATCGGGATTTGAGAGCCCGATGCTCCCGCTGCATCCTGAGTCTGTCCCTGACTGACAGGCTCACTAACAATGGGCATCTCTGGCATATCCAGAGATCCCGTGGTCCTCCCACGTGGTCGTCCAGCACCACGTCTCGCAGCAATACGAGTAGATCGTCTCATATCTGTTAAATTAAATTACAGATATCATTACCAATATAACAAACATCAAATAACAACATACCTATTTGCTGTCTGGAGATGTTCCGTCGCTGTCCAGTCCCCAATTTGACCTCAAAATTCTGAACGTACACATCGCCGGAAATCCAAATAAATCCGAAACGGAAATCCGAAATATCACCATATCGAAAACCCGATAATGCCCAGTTTGACTCGCAAACCTGACTAACCCAAATATCCAGAATACCAACAACCGGTATCCGATAAATCTCCAGAACACCAAAAACAGGTATCATAACCCGCTCTGATACCAAATAAATTGGTATCAGATAAATTCCGAAAATCCAAAATACGAAACAAAAGATCGTAAAACTGCGCTCTGATACCACTAAATTGTCACGCCCCCAGAAGAGTCCCTGTCCGAGAAAATTTCGGCAGCATCTCCCCTGTACGGCGGACAATCAAAATTTTCTACAAGCACTAAATACTCAGCCACAGGCGGCTGGAATAATAACAGTAATGAAAATCAATCACCACGCAGTTTATATATATATATTCAGCCTCTGGCTGACACAACCACGCAGTAATAATACTCTGACTCGAAATCAACCCTACTCAACTACACTCGTAAAGCCCAAATCCGATTTTTCTTACCTCTTCTGCCGTTCAGGCAGGCATGTAGTAGAGTAAATCCAAATCATACGAAAAGTTCATCCAACGGAAAGATTCCATACAATATCCATATGTAAGTCCAAAACAAAACTAAAATAATGTCTGATAGCGAAAAGCTAAAATGAAACAACTCAAAAACCAGCAGCGGAGTAGCACTACGTGCAGTGGGGACTAGCGACTGGAACTCCCTCCTGACAGCATCAACCTGAAAATAACAACAATGGAGGCGGGGTGAGTCCAACACTCAGCAGGTACAGTTGATATGCAAAGTAAAGAAATAACACCTAACACTAATCATGCGTACAGTCTCCTGATATAAGAAAGATATATATATGCATCTGAAGTAAACAGGAGAATGCTGTACTAACCAGGTCCTGAGTATAAGGTCAAACAGTCCGAGTGGTATAGGAATCCTGTATGCATGTCAAACATAGGTATCCAAACAATATGCAGCATATAAATGCAGCAACCACAAACACAAACAATAAATGCATCATGCATATGATGCCAATGATGCGTCCTGGTCACCCCTGACACCAGTCGATCATCTCATACAAACGTGAGGCCGAGTGGGTAGGGCTGTGACAACCGTGCACTCTGTCGTCACTACTCCTGATGAGTGACCGAGTGGACGGGATGCTGTCGGAGTACACCTATCCTCCTACCCCAAATCATAGATGGGGGAGCGCAATGCTCTCAACTCCCGGTACTCAAAGACGGGGAGGAATCCCTGCCGGATAACACGTTGTGTCACACTACCCATGAGCGGACCAACGGTGCCTAACAGAGTCCCTGCTGCAACACACTCAGCCTGAATCGACCACTAACCCATGAGTGGTGGTGTGTGCAGATCCATGTAACTGGCGATGTGCTCAGCAATAATGGAGCGGACTATCGCACAGCATGCAATCATGCAAATGATGCATGGCAATAACCATATAAACATCCTGACCTAATCCATATATATAGAAATGTGCACCCTAGGTCAAAGAATCATATCAAATCAAGGTACACAGAAGGTATAAAAACCTAGGTCCTGAACATGGTCAAGCATGGCATATCACTACCCCTATAAGCATATATAAACAGGTAAAATATACCTGAGATGCAAAACCAATCAATCAATCAAGCATGTAAGATTTGGGTAGTGATTAACCGAAAACAGATAAGAAACACAATTAATGCAGCATGTTAATTTAATTACTAAGCATATCAAATGACATAAGTCAAAAGTACCCGCCTCCGATAAAATGGTCCAAATCTGACTCCGAGATACTCGTCTCGCGTCAAAGTCCTGTAATAAATCGTACAGTTTAGCTAAGTTAACTATAAACAAATAGCTAAACAACTTCCAAATCCACCAACCATCTAGGGTTAGTTTCATTAACCCTAATTACACCATTAGATTTATTCCAAATCTAAATTAACAACTATTGCTAACATATCTAGAAACCATCTACAACGGAGACCAATTCCTACACAATTAACGAACCCAAATCAAACACATAACAATCTATATATGTACCAAATCCTTACCTTAATTCAACCGCTGCTGAAAGTCAGAAAGTTGCTGCCCAAAAGAAACATCTGCTGGAAAGTGGCTGCCGGAACCAAGAAAAATCAACAGCACAAGATACTCCCCGAAATCAGTGATCCGCTAAACCCTACACCTGCAGATTAGGTCATAAGGGGAAATCCAGAGTGCAACCAAGTATTACAACCCACTCACCTTGTTGGCTCAGCAGAAAGGAACTAGGGCAGAGGGGTTTTAGGCACACAAGATGAAAGTCAGCTTCTGTGCTAGGTCACAAGAAAACCCAAGCAGTGGTACTCGGGTGCCGGAATCGGGGTTGGCCGGCGCTACTCGAGGGCTGACGTCGGCTGGAAACTAGCACACGGCTTGACACCCGACCTCCCGCGAAGAGGGCTCGGCTATCAGTAGGACTCGGCTAGGGCACAGATGTATTTCGGCCGGCAGCACCGTTGTGAAGAGATCTCGGCGCTAGGGTTCGGCTTCGGTGTGCACGACTAGGGCAGAGATTAGATCGCCGGCGTCGGCAGAGGAGAGGAGGAAGGAACTGCCGCTGGGTGGCAGTTAGGGCAGAGAGTTGGCGTCGGGCGCAAAGGCTCGGCTTCTATGGAGTTGCAGCCGACGGTGGCCTCGGGTACCGGCGAGAAATAAAACGCAGGGCCGGCGGTTAGGGCAAGGATCGGGAGTGAGGCTCGGCGTCGGTGCGTGAGAGGAGAAGGGAGTGGCGCTGGTGCGGCTCGGCAAGGAAGAAACGGCGATACCAATAAATAAAAGGAAATAAAAACAGAAAAAGAAAAAGAAATAAGGAAAAAGAAATTAAAACTTTTCCTCATTAAAACAGGGTAGCCCAAATAGGCTTTTCCGGGCCCCGTTCCGATCCCCGTTAACTCGTCCATACGAGTTATGAAAAATTCCCGAAAAATATCCAAAAATTCCGGAAAATTCCCTTATTCATATTCGCCTATTTCCGGTATTTTACAACTATAATACAAAAATTTATCTTAAATGACATAAATATAGTTATTCCCTAATTAGATGTAATATTATATTTTGTTCTAATAATATTATACATCGATATCACGTACAATGAGGAAAGATATTTTCTTCTGAGCTTCGAATAGTGCATAATAGTATCTATAGTTGATTTAATTTAAATTTAATATATGATTTTAGGTGGTCGAATATTTATATAAAAGATGTAGTTTAACACAACGAAGTCAAGAATTTCGTATTAAAAGATGAATCATGTGTACTTATGTTAAAGGGTCCCTGTTTGTTTCCATTTTTATACTCTTATATGTCTTACATTAAAACATTAAAAAATTAAAGGTGCGAGGGAAGGGCCGTGGTCATCGCCCCTAGTCATGTTCCTCTTTTTATACACACATGCTCTTTTTTAAAACAATTTGTTATAGTGGAGGGCAAAGAAGAATGGTTTATCATTTTTTTTTTTTTTGTTTTAGTCTAGTACTAACTATTAAATCTACATTGTAACATTGATTGTTATTATGTATTATAAATATGTAATTTAAGGTAATTTAAACTTTTGGGAGGCATATTGTCCATATATAAAAAATGAACTTGCTACGTGAGTTTGTGATCATTGGAGTACGTACTTGAAAGGCATAAAAATATGATTCGACAAACATGAATTTTTTTTAATCCTAGACTATAGATCAATCCAACTCTAATTGTGCCCTTTTCTTTTTAATCTTTCATCAGTGCATTGTGCCCTTTTCTTTTTTCATCAACGACTCCTTCCTCATCGATGATACTAGAATGTCCTTCTCTTCCTTTGCTGATAATATTTCTTCCTCACTCTTTCTTTTTATTTCTTGATAATAATATGAATTAGAAATTTTTTTATCATAAAGTAAAATGCATTAGCAAAAATAAATTTTTTAAAATTAAAATTAATAAAGTCTATTTGACATTTTAACTAAAAAGATTAAATCATTTAATAATTTTATTAATAAAAAATAAAATTATTATCAAAATACCCGTTAGAAAATTAAATTTTATATCAAAAATTAGTTTTTTTAAAAAATAATATTTAATTCTTTTTAATAACTAATTTTAAAAATATTTTTTTAAAATTATTATTTTCGGTTCCAAATCTGAATGAAAAATGTTAAAAAAATAAAAATATATTAAAAAAATTTGTTTTTAAATTATTTTTACCTAGGGCCTCAAGGAATCTTGAGACGCCCTAGTCGAATATTTATATAAAAGATGTAGTTTAACACCTTCTATAGGAACGAAGTCAAGAATTTCCTATTGAAAGATGAAACTCGTGTATTTATGTTAAAGGGTCGGCTATGTCGTAGTCCCTATTTGTTTCCATTTTTATACTCTCTCTTATATTTTTTACATTAAAAAATTAAAGGTGCGAGGGAAGGGCTGTGGTCATCGCCCCTAGTCATGTTCCTCTTTCTATACACATATGCTCTTTTTTAAAACAATTTGTTATAGTGGAGGGCAAAGAAGAATGGTTTATCAAATCTGTTTTTTTTTTTTTTTTTTTTTTTTTGTCTAGTACTAACTATTAAAACTACATGGTAACATTGATTGTTATTATGTATTATAAATATGTAATTTAAGGTAATTTGAACTTTTGGGAGGCATATTGTCCATATATAAAAAATGAACTTGCTACGTGAGTTTGTGATCATTGGAGTACGTACTTGAAAGGCATAAAAATATGATCTGACAAACATGATTGTTTTTAAATCCTAGACTATAGATCAATCCAACTCTAATTAGATCCGTATTTGATTACCTCCATCATGCGATGGCCACCTCCCCAATCTTTGCTGGCCAAGACCTAAGGGTGGTTAGGTGATTTTTCCATTCTTTGAGTTTCCAAAGTTTCCATTGATTTTACATCACGAAGGAAAAGACGAAGGGAAAAAAAGAAAACCAACAAGAAGCGAAAGAAAAGGAAGAAAAGAAAGAGGTATGATGTGTAACAAGAAACATTTTGATTCATTGAGAATAATTTTAATTCATTAAATGGAAATTAGAAAGATAATTAAAATGTGAATTTTAATTGTAAGTAATTAAGAGTGTAAGTTGTAAATGATTTAATAATAATAATAAAATTAAATGATTTAAATTGACTAAACTATTTAATTAATTTAAATAATATTGGGGATTAACTACTCATGTCATTTAGTATTATATTAAATATTAAAGTATTTTTTAATAGATTCGAGTTCTCCAAAAGCTCGGTAGTAGACAAATTCTTAGGATAATTCCGCATATAAGTGAGTAATCTATCATTTTTATCTCCTTAAATTATTTTTATGTATGAATAAATAATTAAATAGACTATATATATTGTATCATTATTTTTAAAAAGGGAATATAATCGATATTAAATATGAGTTAATATTGAGATTTATCTAGTGAGATTAAAATGAGGGAAAAGTTAAAAGTTAAAATGGGTGTTTTGTATTTTTCTTTTACTTACCCTTAAAGTTGCTTCAGACTTTTGTGGCTCATTTGCTATCTAGGTATTCTTTATTTATGATTTTTATTACTTTTCATATATTTACATATCATATGATAATACGCTAAAATTAGTAGAATTTTGATGTCTTTACTTCTAACTCATGTTGCATTTTACTTGTGCCCATATATATATTTTACAACGACAAAAATAAACTAGTAGAATTAAAACAAGTTATTGATTATGAAACTTGAGATATAAAAAAAACCCCATGCATCTAGTAATTGCTCTTTGAGTTTAGTCTATAATTAGAGTAGCCAACCGTCCACAGGAGTATATGGTAGCTTGAGATTGCCCATTGTCAGCATTCAGAGGCAGTACCTTAACCGACCGCAAGAGTATGTGGTAGCGAGTTGACGCCACAGTAGTAGTCAAGATGTACGTTCACCGGTGACATGTCAAATAATAATATTAAATTAAGTGAATACTACCTTTAGACTTTTCCTTTTAGTAGATTTGTTTCTTATTATTGCATTATATATTTTGATGCTTATTATCATAGTCAAAATGTACAAGTTTCTCCCAATTTTAATTGCTCTATCCGTCCTTGATATCAAATCATATATAATCTTGCGGCATGATTGAAGTTGTGTAATTTTGAGGTGATTTAAGCATGCATATAGAAGGTAAACCTATATTCTTTAAGTTATAGCAAACAATAAACAATGAGTTTCAAAAAAATTTCAGAAACATTACCTTTAACTCTTGTATAACCTTAAATTAAGTGTCGTGAATGATGTATTAGATTAATCATTCATGTAAATACCAACTACTAATTTATGGGGCTACCATAAATGATGTAGAACCATATATTTAGAGGCCTTCAATCATTATTTTCTTTTAAATCTAGAAGAATGCAATTCGATAAAACTTTAATTATGGTGTACGTTGAAAAGAAAAATGAAGCACTAAGTAAAGATATTTGCATATGTGCTTCCCTCTGTAATATAACTAAATAATCATAATAGAAAACCACGAACACTCCTTTCGACCATGCATCTTTATGTGGAATCAATGAAGGTCTCCAGGGTTCACTCAGTTGGTAAGTGAATAAAATAATGATTATAACGGTCGGGAGATTGAAGCTCAACAAAAGATTTTATAATTTTTGCCGACTCCACTCATGTACTCTCATGTACTTGTCAATTTAGGTTCTTAGGTTCTTGAACTCCTTAATAACGTGAGACAGTTGTGAGGGGGCTACTACCATGACAGTACTATTTTTTTTTTTAATATGGAATCAATGAATATTTTAGGTGAAGAGAACACATGTATGTATTCAAGCATGAGATGCATTGCGCTGGGTTAATTGAATTTTAGATTAAAAAAGGATTGAAAAATTAGTCAAGGTGATAGAGCGAGGAGGGGAAGAGAATTTAATAAGTAGGGATTTTATATGAAAAATAACATATAACGCAGTGAAAAAAGGATCCCTCAGAGATCTATGTGAATATGATATACTCGTTCTTACTACTTTATCAGATAGAATAATTACCTTTGTTGTGTTAGCGATACTCCCAACAGTAACTTTGATTCTTCGGTAGATCTCAGCACGATCAGAACGTCCGAGCCTCCATGGTATCCACACAAATATGTCCCATGTTCGTTGCACGAACTTAGATTTGGAGAAGAACCACCTTCTTTGTGCTAGCAAGTTTGGGTAGTTTGGCCAAGAGAAGAGGAGGAAGAAGACAAGCATAAACGATTCATGAAAATGGATAGCAAATTCCTTTAGTACTCATCCAAGGAATACAAAAAAGTTTTTGCCTTTTGATCTTCCTTCTTCAATGCATGATTAATCTAAATTAATCATCATTATTTTTCTTTAATGAGTAAATTCAATTGAGTCTAACTCAATGTGTCTAATTCGAATTAGACTCAATCCAATGGTTGAATTCATTTGAGTCTAACCTAATGAGTTTAATTCGGATTAGACTCAATCCAATAGTCCAATGGTTCATCATATTTTAGTCAAACTAAAATGCATCCATCTCCAAATCAACATATTCTTTGTGTGTGATCCAATAGGCTCTCATAACGTTGACAATGTATCTAAAACTATTTTAGATACATATGCAATGAGTGACATTTAACAATGCATTATTGTTATCCAAGTGATGAGAATGTTGAGATCTGACATAACCTTTATGTGTCTATTATCTTATATGACTTGGTACTTTTATCCTCGATATTTAGATTGATCAATGAGGCATAGATTGTGTCATCCTTTTATCAATCTTTGTATTTCTTGATCTCCAAGTAGACTCATTTAACCAAATAAGCTCAATATCTCATATTAACTTATTTGAGCATGACCATGCATTTTAGTAGTCCTACTTAATCAAGGGGCTCACAGATATCATTTTTATCATATGAAAGGGATAGGTCTTATCTACATCACTTACATCCCTTCGCATAACTTATTGCATACCTAGTGATCAATTTTATAGTCCACCTTGTTACAGGTGACATTTGTCGATACCAAAGTACATAACTTGTGTAGGGAACCGTAATGACTTCAAGTCTAAGGAATATTTATACTAATAGTCACTATGAGAATATTTATGACACTCATATAACAATCCATAAATATTCTTATGGTGGGTCAATTCAGTATATATTCTCTAATATATGCTCATGTGTCAACTTGATATTTTATATCCATGACTTATGAGATTAAGTTATCAATTGACCTACATGATAATCTTAACACACTAATATTGTCCTTGTATATTAGTGTTGTTGGTGTAATTTCTCCTGGGTTAAGGTTGACCAAGTTGACTAAGCTTGAGTTGGCTCAAACTTGAGTCTTGATATTTGAGTTTCAATGTTTGACAATATATGGATATTACAGGTGTAATTGTCTATATGGGAGACTGACGGTCAAAGGTTGATCAAAAGAGTCAAGTAGGTCAAGGTTGACCAAATACTTGACTAGGAAGTCCTAATTGCAGGTTTGACAAGAGCAAGTCTAACGAGAAGGTTGGTAGAAGAAGAAAATGTTGGGGCAATTTTCCTAGGTCAAGGTTGACCAATTTGATTAAGCTTGAGTTGAGTCAAGCTTGAGTCAGGATTTGAGTTTTGATGTTTGACAATATAAGGAGATTGCTGGAGCAATCGCCCAGTTGTGGAGATGGTCAAAGGATTGACCAGGTTGACAAGAAGACAAGTCAAGTAGGTCAAGGTTGACAGGAGACTTGACTGGGAAAGTCCTAACTAGAGGTTAGGCATTTGGAAAGTCCTGGTGAGGAGTCAGGCAACGGGAAAGTCCTAGTGTAGAGCTAGGTAGGAGAAAGTCCAAGTGTGATCTTGGCAAAAAAAAAAGTTCTGGTGAGGAGCCAAGCAATTGAAAAGTCCAAGTGTGATCTTGGCAAAGGAAAAGTCCTGGTGAGGAGCCAGGCAATTGGAAAGTTCAAGTGTGATCTTGCAAAGGAGAAAGTCCTGGTGAGGAGCCAGGCAATTGGAAAGTCCAAGTGTGATCTTGGAAATGGTTGTAAGTCCAAGCATGTGGTCTTGGCAAGGTAAGTCCTGGTGTGACTTGGCAAGGAGAACCTGACAACTAGGATGAGGCCGAAGGAAGCTCTTGAAGGCAAGGCGTGAAGGATGGGGAGATACATGAGGGACGCAAGGCTGATGGAGGAGGCTAGAAGGCTAGTTCGAGGTTGGTCGAGTGTGGCCAAATTCTAGGCATGGAGATCCAACAGGTCACGGTTGACTAGCAGTTGGGTTGGAGACTTTGGACTTGAGATTGAGTCAAGTCCAGGCTGGTCAATCGATTGAACCAGGATCCAATCGATCAGCTGATCAATTGGAGTGTGCTGCGAAGGAAGGAATGACCCAATCGATTGGTCGATCGATTGGGAGCATGAGTCGCGAGCACAGAGGCCTTCCCAATCGATCGGGCAATCGATTGGGAATCTCCAATCGATCGGTAGATCGATTGGAGCTGGGAGTTCTCACGCGATCGCGAGAACACAGAAGGCGTCTGAATCGATCCACCGATCGATTCAGACTGTCCCAATCGATTGGCCGATCGATTGGGATTTGACCGTTGCGCAGGATGCAGGTGATGGATGGCTACGATGGAGCGGTGCTGACGTGGCAATCGATTGGGATAGATTTCAATCGATTGGAGGCACTGTATATAGCTTGGGCGGAGCGTTTTCTTCGCTAGATCTTTGCGATTTCTCCTGCGAGATTACAACGATTTTCACAGTGATTTCTCCAGCATTCACCGCCAGTTCTTGAAGGTGCTTGGGGTGCATTCCCAAGGTTCAAGAGGCAACAACAAGCAACACGTAAGCAAGAAGAAGGGTGCATTGTAGTTATATCTTGTATTTTCTTCTTGTGTGAGTTGTGTTGTTGTGTGTGGATTTGTACGAGGCTTCTCCGCCTCCGGCTGCGACCGAGAAGGAGTTGTTCTTAGTGGAGATAGCGTGTCGTGTGTAGATCCTTGGATTAGTCACCACTTTTTGAGGTAGATACCAAGTAAATCCTAGGTGTTAACATTATGAGTGTTTGTCTTCGAGTATTCCGCTGCACAACAACAAGATGAAGCAAACCGACGCAAGCGCGATGAAACGCTATTCACTCCCCCCTCTAGCATGCACATCGATCCCAACAATTGGTATCAGAGCCCGGACTGCCAGAAGGTTTAACCGCCGACTGTGCACAAGAGCTATGGTATGATTGAGCCATGTGGGTACAATATTGACCTCGAACAAAGAAAGTGGGGGCTCCTATGTTCGGATCAAGAGGACCAAACACCAGGCAGGAAGTCCTAGTTGTGGCTAGGCAAGGAAGTCCTAGTAGGTCGGGTGGACCGAGGGGCAGGAAGACCTGGTGGGTCGAGAATCGGACATGGGAAGCCTGTAGTCTTTTGTTTGAGGGGGGGATTGTTGGTGCTGTAAGGTTGCAAACATAGTCCCACATTGAAAATACATGGGAAAGATCATGGGTTTATAAAGAGAAAGATAATTCCATTGGTATGAGACCTTTTGGAGAGAGCTCAAGAGCAAAGCCATGAGGGCCTAGACCCAAAGTGAACAATATTATACCATTGTGGAGATATTTAAATTTTTTTCGATCCAACAATTGGTATCAGAGCGAGGTCACTCTTCTACAGACTAACTGCCAAGAGAGCAAGAAGCTAGAGGAAGAAGATGGAGTCCGAAGGACCGCTCGGATGGGATATCCGAATTCCACCTTCGTATGACAAAGAAGATTTCAACTATTGGAGGACGAGGTTGGAAACTTGGTTCCAAATGGATTGGAATCAATGGATTGTATTGGAAGATCCATTTGAGGCTCCAAAGGATAAAAAGAGGAAGCGCCTCCGACCTCGACATTGGACCGAGGAACAAAGGAAGCAAGCGGAGGTGGATAAGGAGGTAACAAAAATTTTGTTAAATCTATTATCCTCTAACATAATTTTGAGTGTAAGTGAATGCATGAGTGCAAGTGATCTTTGGAAAAAGGTCATTATCTATCATGAGAACCCCACTCAATTTCAAGGAGTGGATGAGCCTAAGGAGAAGAGATCATTGGTCAAGAAGAGAAGGACCAATCTGATGTTGACATAAGGTCAACATTCGAGGAGAAGAAGGAAGAGGAGGAGAAGGAAGAAGATGCGAGATCTTCTACATCTTCAAGAGAGGAAGAGGTGGAAGTATCCACATCCTCAAGAGTTGAAGAGGTGGAAGCACCTACACCCTCAAGAGGAGAAAAAGAAGAAGATGATGCAACCTCCACAATGCAAGATAAATCAAATGGAGGATCAAGTGTCACCCCTACAAGCAAAGGTATAGAAATTTTGATTGTAAATAATAAAAATCATATCATTTGCTTTGAGTGTAGGGGACATAGACACTATAAGAGCAAGTGTCCAAAATTGGCCAAGAAGAAGGGTCAAGTGGCAACCAAGTCTAAGGAGAAGCCTAAAGTGGTTGGTCCCACGGAACACAAAAGCAAGGAGCACATTGTTTGCTTCTCATGCAAACAAAGAGGACATTACCGAAGTCAATGCCTAAAGAGAGGAAGCCAACCAAAGTCAAAGGAGGAAGCACAAGTCTAGGGAGAGCTTCCAAGGTAAAAACTAAGGTATCATTTAATGAATCTATTCCTTTGACACAAGATAAAAAGTATGCTAGAAATAATTCTTATCATTTTAATGCTAATTATCATGAAAGTAGGAAGCATGATGGCACTAAGGATAAATATATTCCTCCTCATGCTAGATCTACCATACCTAAGTTAGGAAGGTAGATAGCAACTAGGGCAATAATTCTAAGGATCATAGATATATACCTAAAAATAAAAATACTCAAGAATTTAAGGAAACCCCAAAATCTAGAGATTTATGGAGTGAAAATCAAGGCTTTAGGACAAGACTTGATAATTTAGAAAGGACTCTAGCAAGAATGGAAAACATGCTTAGGGGCCAAAATGAGCATAACCTAGGAAAAGCTAGAATAGAGCCATCCAATGGCTATAGGGGTTTGGAATACAATCCAAAAGTCAAGAAGGATGTGACTTCCTTTCATAGGGTTCTATATAGCTATAGGACCAACCCTAGGTGTAGAGGTCAAGTCAAAGATACTAGAGAAGGAATCCCTAAGAGTACTTTTGACAAGACCAATGTGACTAAGACTTCTAAGAAGTCTAACAAAGTCACAAAGAAGGTCGCAAGGGAGGTCATCCCTAAAGTTGATCTAGTAAAGGTGACTAAGGCTCCAAAAAGGCCTAATAAAGTCACAAAGAAGGTTACAAGGGAAGTTATTCCTAGAAGTGACCTAGTAGAGGTGACCAAGGCTTCTAAGAAGCCTAGAAAGGTCCTTAGGAAGGTATATAACGCCCGAAAATTCTCAAAACTATTTTAGAAATATTCTATGATTTTTCTGGAATTTTAGAATATTTTTATGGAATTTTTAGAGTAGCGGAAGTAGAAAAAATAAATAGAAAACGAAAATAGCTTAAGCGGGAATTGAACCCGAGACCTATTGGGTCCTACGACTTATGGTGAACCATGGTAACCAAGTGAACCCAGCAGGGTCGTGCTGAAAGGAAAGGGAAACAATTTTATTTAAGTTGGAGTTGGGCCGGAATTATCACTTAATATAAATAGGAAATAATTAGGTGAAGAGTTATTTTCTTGGATCGTAACTTTCTCCACCCCAACCTAATTCCGCCGCCCACTTCTCCTCTCCCTCTCTCAACGCCAACCACAAGGAAGGCTGAGGTTCGGCCCAAGGACACTTTCCGGCGACGACTTCGACACGAGGACGCTCCCCTCCGCGAGAGGAACGCATAGACGCGAGAAGATCGTCGAAAGGATCGTCTCCTCCGGAAATCCAACGATTATAATCGTAAGAAAATCCAAACAGGAGGTAAGAAACCCTTCACCTGCAGTATAAGTAGCTTCCGTGTGAATTCCATGTTTTAGTTTAGTAATATGTAGACTTTCGGCACAAGGATGCGAATTAGTGCATACTAAGTGTTCGATTAAATTATTTAGCACAGAAAAATGTAACTTAGGCATTTTAATAGCTCAGTAAATGCAATAGAAGCATTTAAATGGTTTAGTTAGCCTTGCCACAGCATATATGGGACTACGGTCCAATGGGTGGGCACCCACAGTCGCCTCTAGGTTCAGATAACCTAGTAGAAGCAAGGTAAATTAATTAACTATGATTCAGTATTTTATTTTCAGTAGTGGCACTGTACAGGATTAGATATCCATTTGGGCTGGGCTCCCATAGTCGGTCCCTAGGTTTAGATAACCTAGTAAACCTTGCTAAATTCGGGATTTGCAACCCCGGGTTTAGTTGAGGATGCGTGCATACAGTTGCCGGGCCCATTAGCAGTATGATTATGTATTTTAATCTATTATATTATAGTTTTTCAAAACTCACAAAGATCAGTTATGTTAGTTGAGTTTGAATTCAGTTCCAGACTAGTTTAATTCATGTTCAGCTCAGTTTTCCTTGTTGTTACACATGATAGTTATGGTTAGCTTTGTATGTCATGCTTTGGTGTTCATGTTCAGCTTTTATTACACATGTTTAGATGATAGTATGTCATGACTAGCTTTGATTTCTATGTATGATAACATGCCATGTTTCAGTCTAATCAGTGCACTTTCAAACAGCATGTTTTAAAAACATATTGCATCGAATGCATGCTTTAGTGAGGTAGATGGTTTCTTACTAAGCGAAAGCTTATAGATACTTTCTTTTTCTTATACTGCAGATAAAGGTAAAGGAAAGATGGACTAGCGGAGGCTGGAGGGCAATGCTACGAAGATGTGTGTGGGCAGGAACTTGGAAAGAAGATCTTAGGGAACTCTAGCAAGCTTTGTTTAAACATTAGTACTTTTAGTGTTTTAGCAATTTACATTTTAGTATGTTGATCGCTATGAATTAGTTAACCATGCACTCTATTATGCTTAGAACATTGTTCTTTATGATGTTAGAATGTTAGTTGTGGTTGTTAGAGTGTTTCCTAGCCATCTTAGAACATGTAATGTGATTGAGGCACGAAATAGTGTTGAAATCAGGGGTTCTTGTTCGAAATCAGAAACCCAGATCGATCTACAGATCGATCAGAGTTGGGGTTGTGCCGGACGCTCTCCGATCGGTCAACCGACCGATCAGTGAGCCACTGGATCGGTCGCCGACCGATCGGTGTACTCTGGATCGGTCGGTAGACCGATCCAGCTTGCGATACAGAAGCGACAGCTTTTTCTCCGTGCCGGTATCAAGCTGGATCGATCACTGGATCAATCCGACAGCCCAATCGATTCATGGATCGATTGAAATGCCTGATTACAGCTAGCAGGACATCCGAGAGGCATAGATTATCTTCCCTAGCATGTGTACAACTCCTAGGTACACCTAGAATATTAAGTTCAGATTTTACAGTAATCAGTTTAGTAAAATTTTAATCAATCCAGATTTCCGCAATAGTAATTTAGCACAGTATAATGTAGCGATCGGCCTCACAGCCTAGTCAGTAGAAGGCGGGTCGTTACAAGGTATCTAGGGAAGTCATTCCTAGTGAGTACCTAGAGCATCCAAGGAGTACCAATAGGTTTTGGGTTCCTAGGAGCATATTTTCTACACCCTAAATGGGTTTAGAAAGTGTCAACTCTAATTGGAAGGGTAGTCAACCCAACCTTGATGAAGTTGGCACTTGGAGAGCATTTTCAAGGTTTTACTAACCTTTGAAAATGAGAAGGATTAT
The DNA here is from genome assembly GCF_018446385.1 of Zingiber officinale. Taxonomy (NCBI): domain Eukaryota; kingdom Viridiplantae; phylum Streptophyta; class Magnoliopsida; order Zingiberales; family Zingiberaceae; genus Zingiber; species Zingiber officinale. The sequence continues at coordinate 44,439,432 of NC_056003.1, forward strand.
TAGTGTTACTTTTTGAAAGAGTAAATGTGTCAAAATTTGAGGAGTTGAATCTAAATTAAATTGACACACTTGAGATAAGAAAAAGAAATGTCAAATTTGGAATTTGGTATTTTCTTATGGAATTAAGGGAAATGTAAACCTTAATCCAAATTGTCACTCTTAGAAAAAGTAAAATGTATCAAATAAAATTTGAGGATTTAATTTTTAATTTCAATTGACACAAATAGGAAAGGATAAAAGATATGCCAAGTTGGGTTTTGTCATTTCTTCAAGAAATAGGCAATTTATGATTAGAATTTAAAGGCTTAGCTAAGGGACTAAGGATACTTAGATAGTTTATCTAGGTATATTTTATATATGCTAAAGTGCAATGATTGATTGCTTATCACATGTCATGACATCATGTGTTACATTCATTTTTAGTATGAAAAACATAAAAATATCATGTCATGTCATACATACATCATGTAGCTATAACAGGTTTTTTCTTTTGAAAATTGCTTATTTTGATGTATGTCATGTAACATCATGCATTATGTTAATTTCCTTGTAATTAAGGACAAAAGACATTTATCATGAATGGTAAATATCTCAACAAGTGGGATGACGCCAAGTGACATCCTAGGTGGATGATCATAAGTTTCATAATGCCTAGATAGTTATGCATGATCCCTTAGTTTAGGGCAAAACCAAATATACATCTCACAAAGAACCATAAGATGACTTGTATGTGTTTTAGTACACATTAGATACAAGTGAGATGTTAGGATGGTGAACAAAACTCAAGATGTTGATTTAGTACATCTTGTTGAGTTTTAGGTTCATCAAAACACATAGTTATGTGTTTTTCAATCATTGGGAAAGCTAATGTACAAGTCATGTGCATTGAGCCCAAGGAACATGGTTGGATATTGGTTTTGAAAATGATTTTAAAAAGATTTTGGAAAACATTGGTGAAGACTATCTTTTGATAATAATCATCATTGAATAGTTAGACACAAACTTGGAAGAAAACACTAAAGTTTTTACAAGGTCTCAAGTTTATGTCAATCTTTGAAAATAGGAAGTATTTTCATAGAAAACTATTTTTTTTTCTTGATAGAATATACCCTAAATAATGTCTACATGAGTTTTCATGATTTTTAGAGTTTTGTAGAATTTTTGGGGAGTTTCTGAAGTCTGCTGAAATTGAATTTCAGAGAAATCAGAAACTCAATCGATCAGTCGATCGATTGGATGAGTTTCGATTGATCAGCTGATCGATTAGAAAGTTCATTCCCATAAACAGAAGGTTAGTGAATTGATCAACCGATCGATTGACCCAGGATGGATCGATCAGTCGATCGATTCAGAGGGAATTTTTGTAAACAGAAGCTTGTGGAATCGATCAATGGATCGATTGAAGTAGCTTCAATCGATTGAGTCCCAACTTCAATCGATTGGGAAGTCTGATTATGGCTGGAAAAGGATGATTTCAGCACATTAAGCCACTTCAAGTTCCAATAACCATTCCAAATCCCTTGGAATACATTTGTATACATTTAGGGAGAGTTTTCTTGATGAAACAGGTATGAATTGGTTAAGATAAATCAAAGTGAAGTTTAGGATAGGGTTTAGTTTCATTATTGAATTTTGAACCTCAAAAATTTAAGTTGTGGTTTTCAAGGGTCATTAACCATTCCTAACCCTTTGGAATATATTTGTATATATTTAGAGGGAGCCTTCATGATGAAAACAAGTATGGATTGGTTAAGGTAGACTTAGGTGAAGTTTAGGTTGGGGTTAGTTTCAATTTCGAATTTTGAACCTCAAAACTTCAAGTTTTGGTTTTCCTGACTGTGTAGGGACTCCAAGTCATTGTTGGTGTAATGACAGAAGTTTGACCATGTTTTTAGGGGGAGTTACTCGTTGAATGTATGAAAATTTACTTTCAAGGATCTTGGAAGGAGATTAAACATTCGTGATGGATAATACTCAGGGCCGAGTATTGGGGAACAATGGAAGATTGGTTACTTCATTGCTAAGATGATAAATGCTCTCGGATGAGCATTGTGGAGTAGGTTACTGCTCAAGGGGGAGCATTGGATTAATGAAGGGGATCGACCCTTCATTGGTAAAGTGAAAAATGCTCTTGGATGAACATTGAGAAGAAGATTACTGCTCAAGAGGGAGCCTTGAATACAATGAATGGGAGTTTCATTGGGAATTTGATGCATGCTCTAGGATGAGCATTGTGAAGTGAAGTAGAGCTCAAGGGGGAGCTTTGGCGGCAATGAAGAATATGAGATCTTCATTGTGGGGTTGTTAACAACATATGAGGTTGTAAACAACGTAGAGTTAACTCTTATGGAGAAGAGTGTGTTTTCTTGGTTTGATGTGTGACGACGGGGGAGAATGGAAGGTTAAGTTAGGCATTCATCCCAAGAAGGGGGAGTTTGTCCTCTAGGAAAGGGAGAGGATGAAGGAAACCTTCATTCATGCTTTATCATGGAGTTAAGGCTATGGGAATTAGCCTTATGATAAAGAAGATGTTAAGGCTATGGGATTTAGCCTTGGTGTAAAGAAGTGGTTAAGGCTATGGGATTTAGTCTTGTGATAAAGAAGAGGTTAAAGCTATGGGATTTAAACTAACTTAGAGGTATTGTCAAACATCAAAAAGGGGAAGATTATTGGGGCAATTTCCCTAGGTCAAGGTTGACCAGTTTGACTAAGCTTGAGTTGAGTCAAGCTTAAGTCAGGATTTGAGTTTTTATGTTTGACAATATAAGGAGATTGCTAGAGCAATCGTACGGTTGTGGAGATGGTCAAAGGATTGACCAGGTTGATAAGAAGACAAGTCAAGTAAGTCAAGGTTGACAGGAGACTTGACTAGGAAAGTCCTAACTGGAGGTTAGGCATTTGGAAAGTCCTGGTGAGGAGTCAGGCAACGGGAAAGTCCTAGTGTGAAGCTAGGTAGGAGAAAGTTTAAGTGTGATCATGGCAAAGGAAAAGTCCTAGTGAGGAGCCAGGCAATTGGAAAGTCCAAGTGTGATCTTGGCAAAGGAGAAAGTCCTGGTGAGGAGCCAGGCAATTGGAAAGTCCAAGTGTGATCTTGGCAAAGGGTGTAAGTCCAAGCATATGGTCTTGGCAAGGTAAGTCCTGGTATGACTTGGCAAGGAGAACCCGACAATTAAGATGAGGCCGAAGGAAGCTCTTGAAGGCAAGGCGTGAAGGATGGGGAGATATCCGAGGGACGCAAGGCTGATGGAGGAGGCTAGGAGGCTAGTTCGAGGTTGGTCGGGTGTGGCCAAATGCTAGGCATGGAGATCCAACAGGTACTGTTGACCAGGAGTTGGGTTGGAGACTTTGGACTTGAGATTGAGTCAAGTCCAGGCTGGTCAATCGATTGGGCAATCGATTGAACCAGGGTCCAATCGATCAGTTGATCGATTGGAGTGTGATGCGAAGGAAGGAATGACCCGATCGATTGGGAGCATGAGTCGTGAGCACAGAGGCCTTCCCAATTGATCGGGCAATCGATTGGGAATCTCCAATCGATCGGTAGATCGATTGGAGCTGGGAGTTCTCACGCGATCGCGAGAACATAGAAAGCGTTTGAATCGATCCACCGATCGATTCAGAATGTCCCAATCGATTGACCGATCGATTGGGATTCGACCGTTGTGTAGGATGCAGGTGATGGACGGCTGCGATGGAGTGGTACTGACGTGGCAATCGATTGAGGTTGATTTCAATCGATTGGAGGCACTGTATATAGCTTGGGTGGAGTGTTTTCTTCACCAGATCTTTGCGATTTCTCTTGCGAGATTACAGCGATTTTCACAGCGATTTCTCCAGCATTCACCGCCAGTTCTTGAAGGTGCTTGGGGGTGCATTCCCAAGGTTCAAGAGGCAACAACAAGCAACAAGTAAGCAAGAAAAAGGGTGTATTGTAGTTATATCTTGTATTTTCTTCTTGTATGAGTTATGTTGTTGTGTGTGGATTTGTACGAGGCGCCTCCGCCTCCGGCTGCGACCGAGAAGGAGTTGTTCTTTGTGGAGATAGCGTATCATGTGTGGATCCTTGGATTAGTCACCTCTTCTTGAGGTGAATACCAAGTAAATCCTAGGCGTTAGCATTGTGAGTGTTTGTCTTCGAGTATTCCGCTGCACAACAACAAGACGAAGCAAACCGACGCAAGGGCGACGAAATGTATTCACCCCCCCTCTAGCGGGCATATCGGTCCCAACAGAAAAATCTAGGTGGGTAAGTGTTGACCGGACACTTGGTGTAAAAGTCTTAGTGAGTGAAGCCAAACAACTATAAAATCCTAGTAAGTTAAGCTAGGCAATTGGAAAGCCTTAGTGAGTGAAGTAAGGCAGATGGAAAAAGTCCTGGTAAGTGAAACTAGGCAGTTAGAAAGTCCTAGTGAGTGAAGTTAGGCAGATGGAAATCCTGGTGAGTGAAGTCAGGTGGAAAAGTCCTAGTTGTTGGTGCAGGGTGCACTAGATCAAACTTGATTTTTGATATTGTCAAAGGTTCAACTTAAGTCTTTTTGCGATTTAATAAGTTAACTAAAAGTGCAGGATATTTACTCAATCTGAAAAGTCTTACCAGATCATGGAAGCCAGGCAAGAAGTCCAAGTGGGTCGAGAGGACCCGACACTTGGTAAGGAAGCTTGATAGGTTTGAAGGATTTAGTATTGAGAGGAACCCTGGTGAACCAATCCGTTGCTAAACAGCAAAGTCCAAACAGGTCTGGAGGACCAATTAGATGCTATATTTGTCTAATCTATCTACCAAATGTGCAGAATATAAACTTGATGGGTCTAGAGGATTGAAACACCAAGCTAAAGTCCAGTTAGGTTGATAGTTGGCACGAAGTCCAAATTGGTTAAGATATGGAAGAAGGAAGTCTAGTTAAGTTGACAACTGACTGAAGCCCAGATTGGTTGAGATCTGGCAGAAGGAAGTTCAGTGGGATTGATAACTGGTTGAAGTCCAGATTGGTTAAGATCTAGCAGGAAGACCTGGTGGGTCAAGGGACCTGACATCAAGGAAGTCTACAATTGGTAAGTAAAGTAAGCACTAGAGGAGAGTGATCCAGTGAGGACAAGTTCCATTTGGGGGCGTTAGACGCAGGTTTAATTTAGGTCCATTTTTAAAACCTAAATTGAGACTGTGACTAAATCCTAGTCTTGGGGAGACGAGATCTAATTAATATTGCTATCTTATTATTGTGCTAACTTTGTTTTGCATGCACTACAACAAAATCCCTCGTAGACATCAGTGGAACAACAATAGTTTTAAGCAAAAACCGATGTCTTTGAGTATTTTACACCAGTTTTTCCAAAAACCGATGTCTATGAACGCTGAATTTCGCTCATAGACATCGGTTTTTTAGCCGATGTCTATGAGCGTCTTTTTTTTCGTTAATAGACACCGATTTTAATAGCGGTTTTTAAAACCCGGTGTCTATGATAAATAAAATAATTTAATTTTTCCACCCATACTTAGCCAAAATTTACAACACTTCCCTCCAAACCTAAACCTATATCGCGCCGTCCTTCCCCTTGCTAGATCGACGCCCCCTTCCTCTCCGATCAAGATCAACACACAACTCCCTTGTGAGGTCTGTGGAAAACACCCCCTTCCTCTCCGATCAAGATCCTCTTTCCCCTTCTCTTCTCCTCTCCCTTCCGTCTTTGCCCTCTCACGGGTTGCTCCATCTCTTAGGGTTTCTTCTCCTCATGCTTTTTGGTTTCTGGTTTCTCCGTCTTTTCCTCATGCTTCCTGGTGCTTAGGGTTTCTGCTCCTTCGTCGTCTGCACATTTTGCACCTTGCCTAGGGATCTTTCCAATGACGACGTCCTCGACCGCTTCCGCTCTCATTCTCGCCATCATCCTTCTGCTTGTCGCCCCCTTGTCACCTGGGAACTGCGCATCGACTGGAGAAGGTAACGCTCTCTTCTTCTCTTTCGGTGGGTCGGGGAAAAATCATAGCTTCGCCACGGAGTTTGCCCTCTATGGCGATGCTGAGATGAATAGCTCGGAGGTGAGGGTGACGCGTGCGGCGAACGAGAGCTCCGGGCTTATGATTTACTGGAAACCAATTAGATTCTTCGGCACCAAGCCCGGGTTCTTTCCATCATATTTAGGTTAATCACAACGATGACAATTTCAATAACTCTGATATGCTATTATTTCCTCTCATTAATGTTCGCTTGTTGATCATGTATTTGCCCTTCTATTGTCAAAGAACTATTACATAGGTACAGCCCGAGAACTGTCTAGGTTGAATGGTGTTTGCAAAGCTCCAATCATACAACATTTCTTGGAATCCCTGTCTGGATCAACTACTATTAGAAGCTTTGATCAGCATCAAAGATTTATAAACACTAATTTCAACCTATCAGATCAGTTTTCTAGACCAAAGTTTCACACAGCCGCTGCAATGCAATGGCTTTGCCTTCGTTTGGATATGTTGTCGTAAGTTGTGTTTGCTTTTTCTTTACTTTTCCTAATCTCCATGCCAAGAGGGGTGATTGACCCTGGTAATTTCCTAGCAGACAGTTCAATTCTATGTTATTCAAGTACATGTGATATTAATTTCTACCATTTTGGGTTGGCATCCTCTTCCTCTCAGGCATTTCTGGCCTTGCTGTCACATATGGACTTAATCTTAATAAGGTACTAACTTGGGTCATAAGGAATCTCTGTCAACTTGAAAATCTAATGATATCTGTTGAGCGAATACTGCAGTACACGGCCATTGACAGTGAACCACCTTTGTCAATAGAATCAAATAAACTATACTCAAGTTGGCCATCCAATGGAGAAATTGAACTTCATAATTTGCAGGTACACGTGACACCAAACTTATGTAAAACTAGTTTTTTCTAGTTTCCTCCATGTAATTCTGATTTGTGACTTCTTCTTGTCGATTGTTAAGTGTAGATTTTTTCTAGTTGTGGATTCTTTCCGACGATGGTTTGCTTCTCATCCTCAGCAGAGGAGAAAAATTGCATTCTTGGATTGATTACGATGGAGAATCGAAGAGAATAGAGGTCAGGCTTTTCCAGGATAAGGATCCGAAGGAAGCAGCCCCTTCGATCTCTCACTCTATCGATTTGTCTTACATGTTGTGGAGGGAGGCGTCCTGGGTGGGTTTATCTTCCTGGAGTGGCAATTCTAGTCATGGCAGTAGCATATACTCATGGAATTTTACAGAGAAGAGTAAGCTCTGTACTTGCACAATTCCAGTTTATTCTGCATTAATGCTTAGCAGCTTCAGGCATTCATATGACTGATGATGAAAGCAAATTAATTGTTCTATAATATAAGTATAGGATTGTTATATCAAAAAATTCATGCTAAAAAAATTTAGTAAAAAATATTTATGGACTCAGTGCATCTTTTTTTAACTAATAAATTGTAAAATAGTTTCCTTGTTTCCCATTCTTTAGGTTATCCTTTGATTGTTACTGCTTCATGGCATCATGAATGTTTTGTTTGGTCTATTAAGTTGTTTGGCTGTGGTTAATTTCAGCTCCTGTTTGAAACAAGAAAATGGTTTTGGTGCTGAGTGAATAGGAGAAATACTAATATACATGTATCCTGATTATATTTGCCCCTTTCATGGAAATTACTATATATTTCTTGTTCCTATTTAACTTTTACAATTCATTTCTAATTATTTTTCATTGTGCGTTGTATTTGTTTGTCTAGTTCCTGTTTGCTACTTTGTAGACAAGTCTCAATTCTTAATCAGGATCGGACAGGATGTGCTGCATGATGTATTTAAAAGGATACTTCTTTCATAACTAGCATTTGGTTTCTAATTGAGTTTGGTTAGTTTTATTATATTTAGTATATCCCAACTGAGTTGCATTTAAATTATTTGTATAAAAGTTGATTTCCATTGATAATTAGCTAAAACATTTAAATAGTTTTTAAAATTATAATTAAAATAAATAATAATAATAATAAATTATATTGAACTAAATTTTAATTTGTCGTAAAAAATACAATAGCCTGGCTTCGTCACTGTTACATAATTGCTTCCTATTATGTACTTTGATTGGACAAGGAAAGTCTCCCATTTATAGTGTTTACTTAGAGGTACTTGGTTGCATGGTATGAAAAGAGGAATAGGAAAAAAAAATGGAATAACGGTGCTTGATTTGAGTAAGTAGTGATGGATCCAGCAGAATCAATCTTCCAAATATGGGATTACTTAGCAAAATGGGGTATAAAAATCTTTCTATTCTCATTTCACACTTCTATTATTCTTATTTTTATTACCATTCATATTCTTAGGACGGATTAACAGGGACGCTGAGAATGAACATATTCATCTTTTACCATAATCATTTTCATTACCATTCATATTCCTTTCCAGAAAACAAGCGCACCCTTACCCTTCTCACAAATCATGGAAGCAACGTGATGTCAAATGGCATGGTTCAAATCCATTATTTAAAAGGCTCTCCATTGACTTGTTAAGGATCTGGTAAGTATTTTATCGCCAATGGCATGTTGAGACTAGCTCGTCAAAATTGATGTCTAAGTTATTTACATCTCAATTCTATGCTTTTAATCTAAATGAAGAATTACGACAACATTTGGAGGTCAGTTAATAGTTATGGTGTTTGGCAACCATATTTATGATGATGATGATAGCATCTTGTTCTGCAGATTGATGCTCATATAGGAAGTGTTAATGACATTGCCTTTTCCTATCCCAAGATGACTCTCTCGATCATCACTTGCGGCGATGACAAGGCAATTAAAGTGAGTAAAACCATGTGGTTGATCAGTCAGAAGATTGTACAAGAAGAATTGTATGTTCTTAACAGGTTCCGTTGCACGATGAATTGGTGTGGGATGCTTCAATTGGACAGAAACAGTATACTGGATAGAAACAAAATTATATATTTCTAGTGTTTCATTATTTCTATCTGTGAAGTTTTTCTTCTCAACTTCAACTGATGGTAAAATCAAAGCACTTGGTTCCAATGCGGTTTTTCTTCTGGATGCAGTTTACTAGCACTTGGTTCCAATGCAGTGCATAAACTCTGGCAGTGGTCGTGCGATGAACGAAATCCATCGGGCAAGGTCAGAAAGAAACAGTTGTAAAAAATTATCTATTTGCTATAAGCCTAGTGCTGATTGTTTGCTTTGCTTGTTCAGTCAACTGCATCTGTTGCTCCTCAGCTCCGTCAGCCACCAAATGGTATTCTTATGACCAATGAAAGGAGTGATAACAATCCAGAAGAAGCAACTGCTTGTATTGCTTTATCTAAGAATGACTCTTATACAACGTCTGCATCAGGTGGAAAAGTTTCTCTGTTAAATATGAGGACTTTTAAGGTGCGTAGCCATGAATTGATTTTACTCTTGCTACCAAAAATGGAGAAACCAAACCGACTAAACCGACTAAATCGAAACATATCTTTCATGTTATAACCACTTTTATGCCAACCCCACCGGCAGCCACGTCTTTAGCATTTCATCCTGAAGATAATAACATGATTGCTGCTGGAATGGAAGATTCTAGTATTTTGATCTATAATATTCGGATTGATGAGGTTCATAATCTCGTGCTTTCTATTTGTCAAACTATGTCGATTCTTGATGCCTTCTATAGTTTGTATTGCTTTTGAAATTCAATAGGTAACTTCCTCTTTTGCATTACTTTGAAATCATTGTCTATAATGTCACTTTCTTTCAGATATTTTGAAGGTAAATGGATGTATTCAGGAACTCCAACTAAACAGTTCAGGTATTGGAGATGAGGTTGTTTAATTTTACTTGTTGCAAGTTCTGGTTGTTTGTTTCTTGAGGAAGAAAATGATTCTTGATTCTGGTAAAGTTTGAATGCTAAATATGTTATGTAGGGTGCAAGGGTTATTGCAGATATGCTGAAAGAAAATCAAACTTTACGTGTACTGGAACTTAACAATAATATGATTGAATATTCTGTATGACCTTATTCTTGGGCAATCTTTCATGTTTTTTTATGAAATTCCTAGATCTTTTACACTTTGTTTCTGGTGTCCTTACTCCTTACACCTTATTTCCATGTGAAATTTTATAGGGTTTTGCAAGTCTTGCTGGAGCACTAGTTGAGAATAAGGCAATTCGATCTATACATCTCAAGCTAATAAGACTTACACACACTTAGATTTTCTATCCATGCAGTTCTTTCTTGCAGATTTAATTTCTTCATCAGATCTGTTGGCTTTCCAGTATTTATTGATTGTACTACTTCTCAGCAATTATGTAAAACTATATTTCTTCTTGTTTAGGAAAAATAACACTTCTAGATATTGGCAACAATGAGATTGGTCCCAAAGGCGCCTTTAGCATCGCTGAGTTTGTTAAGAAAACTAAGTCCTTGCTACGGCTGAATCTTTACATGAATGACATTGGCGATGCGGTGTGGTTATTGACTATTGTTGCTTTATGCTCTGTTGCTTCACTTCTGAAACATAAATTATCATCTAAGGTGCATATATATATCTCATTGGAAATCATATAAATGAATTGATGTTACTCATCTTTATTGCTGCTGAGGAATTTATTTACTTTCCATGTACTCTTAGTGATAAAAGTGAATTTATTATTTGCAAACTAAAAGTGAATTTATTTACTTTTCATGTACTATTAGTGGTAAACAGTTATGTCATTTGGGTCGACTACTAATGAATTAAATTTGAAAGATTAAATTGCTGTTTATGTAGTTAGATTAAAATTTTTGGTTTGGATTATATTAAGTTCCCAGGAATGATAGATCTATCACTATATGATGTGGTTGAGATAAATGATGAATGTTTTTCTTTTTAAGCATTCCAATTAGTCATCTTGTTACCTGGTGCTCTTACTACTTTTTCAACTATGATTTTTAGTCTTGGTTTACTAATATATTATTTATGTGTTTTTACAGTTTACAAATCTCAAGTACTCCAGAGTTGAAATTGATGAAGTGCGGTTCAAGTGGGCTGAATGCATGCTAGATTACATTTGAAGTGCGGTTCTATCTTGATGTGTTATTAAAAGAATGTTCTGCCTTGATTTTGATATCTATTAGCTAGCTTTTGATGTAAAAAGAATGTTTGGGTATTTTATGGATATTGTTGTAAGAAGATTATTTATATAATTTATGAATATTTGTGTATTTTATGGATATTGTTGAATGAAGAATATTTGTATAATTTGTGAATATTTGTGTTTTTTTTTATTATTGTCGGTTTTTCATTGTTTCGGAAATCAAATTTGTGCTGTTAAAAAATATGCATATTACATCGGTTTTCCACCGGTGCAAAACCGATGTTATTAACTAATATTACATCGGTCATTTACTGCTGCCAAAACTGGTGTTATTAACATACAATATTACATCGGTTTTACACCGTTGATGAAACGGCGTCATTAAGTGATACTACACCGGTTAATAACCGATTCGAAGACCGGTGTCGTTAAGTGATACTACACCGGTTTTAACCCAATGTCTAAAATGACAGACTTTTAACATCGGCTTCATAGACATCGGTCGAAAATGAAATAGACACCGGTGGAAAACCGATGTCTATGAAGGTTTTTGTTGTAGTGATGTTAAATGTATTGTTGTTAGGACTAACTCTTTTTTGTAAGAAAGACAAGATTAAAAAAAGGTGATTCGGGCGCCCAGAGTTGCTCCAGGCGCCCGAGCAAGCTTCGTAGAGGGAGCACCCCTAGGTGGGTGCCTGGCCAGGTAGCCGAGCGGTCCGGGCACCCAGAGTTGCTTCAGGCGCCCGGATAAGGGAAATTTCATCTTCACGTTGAATTGGAGCGCGATGACTGGTCGACCCACGTCAATGGTTGATAATCATGATTTTATTATATTATTTTGATTCATATATGCATGGTTTGATGTTGAATTCATAGGTTTAAATCATGATTACATCACATTTTATGCATTGTATCAATTTTGGACTTAATTGTAAATTATCTTATTTTTGTGTTATTTGATGCTAATATTTAATTCTTATTTTGTAGGCATCAAAGGATCTTGGATTTGGATCTATTCGAACCGAAATTGTGTTCGAATCGGAGTTCAAACGAGAAGATCAAGCTGCAGAGCATTATGGGTCGTTCATCGAAGATTGGACAGATCTGAACCATCCAGTGAAGATCTAGTCGATCCGACCTAAGGGAGAGTAGATCCAGACCCTTTATGAAGATCAGTACCTCCGGATCAGATTTTGGGTGGCTTTTCACCGTTGATCAAGTTCCAAATTACTCACAACCGCCCGTTCAGATCTGGATCAGATTCAAAAGAGAAGCTACAGTAGCATTTGGCTTTGTCGACTCCTCCAAGCAGCTTAGTCCCGGTGCGCGTCTTCTTCCGGATTTCGGCCCCTTTCTTTCTCCGATCATCCTCTCAAGCTTCAACCTGGTGGATAATCTCTACAGCAGCTCATCCCGATCATCTGGAGCCGTCGTTGAGTGTTTCCTCCGGCGGAATTCTTCTCCCGGATCTTCTATTTTCCAGCACCAATTTGGAGGTATTCTTCCAATCGGCGACTCCGATTCACATCAGCGACTATCGGCGGTGGTCCTCCGGTGTTCCTGAACTCCATCCGACAGCATTCCATCATCCGCAACTTCATCCCAGATCCAGAGATTTCGGATTGAAGATGTTCAAATTTTCAGCACTTGATTGGTTTAGGGTTGTTTCCAACGTGTCGGGGGTGGTCTGTCGGCATTGTTGAGCATTCCTTGAACTGAGACGCAGCTGAAATGCTCCATTGAGGTCCGGAGTTGGGTGTTCTCGACTTTGGCATTCTTGTGTGACGGCAAGAGTGTGTTGCTTGAGAGATTGGTTGTGAAATGGATTGGTTTACCATTTTATTTCATTTTGCTACTGTTTTATAGCTTAGAACAGATTCCTTTTAAGTTTGTTATGTTTTTATGCAAGTAATTTAGCATTTCATTACCTTGTTGAAGCTTAATTGTGTTTAATTTGTGCTTGATTAATTGTTTAGTTGGGTAGTTTTAAGTTAGGGTTTATTTCACTTTGTTACTGTTCTTACAGTTAGATTATATTTCTTTTGATGCCATCTAGCATTTCCTTATCATGTTTAGTAGATATAATTTCATTGAAGCTTAGTTTAAGTCTTATTTGATGATTGGTTAATTGTTTAGTGTTTAAGTTCTAATTTAGGGTTTACATCTTCCTTTAGATCAGATTTAATTGTGTCTCGTCATTTCATATTTAGTTTGAATGTGTTGATGGTTTAATTATGACGTAGGGTGACAATGCGTTATGGTTTGATCATTGACACCTAGTTAGTGTTGGTGCAGCGGAGGCCGGCAAGAGGGGGGTGAATTGCTGAAAACAAGAAGTAACTATACCCTCCTCGTAGTTTCAACTCAGTTAGTGCAATAGTTATTGAAATAATAAAACAGTAAAAGAAAGACACAGAAGAATTAACCTGGTTACAACCAAAGAGGTTGTTAATCCAGGGCGATAGAAGCGCACTAAAAGAAACTCTCCTTTGCTGAAGGCGAAGAAGCCTTTTACACTTTCAAAAGCTCAGAACTATTGCTAGGAAACACTACAGATTGAATGCTTGAGTTGTTGTAGAATTCCTAGCTCCAGGGGCCTTTATATAGGTCCTGGAAATCTTATCCCGAGGCTCCAAGGCGCCTCCAACGAGGGTCCAAGGCGCCTCCATGGGAGTCAGCGGATAAAACTTTATCCGCGTGCAGAACGGTCATTTTGACTGGTTGAAGGCGCCTCCAACCTGGCTGAAGGCGCCTTCAACCTGGTTGAAGGCGCCTTCAAGCTGGAGGCGCCTCAGGCCTGGTCCAGCTCCTTTGACTTCGCTTTAGCTTCCGATGCTCCGATCTTTTGGGTGATTCTGGCCAACCGAAATAGGGCTCACCCGAACCCAATTTCCGGCCTTCCTCGAGCAGCCTTCCATCCCGGCTTAACGTCTCTCGAACGTCGCGCACGCTCTTCACGCCCACCGGAGTACTCTTCCGTAGCTCTCTCGTCCTTCGGACGCACCGAGCCCGTCGGCTCCCTTCCCGTTCCGTCCTTCTCGCTAGCTGCGCCTTCCGCTCGACTTCCTGTGCTCCTAAGCTCCTGCACACTCAGACACAGGGATCAAATACAACGCAGGACCTAACCAACTTGGTTGATCACATCAAAACTACCACGGGGTCCAACAATCTCCCCCTTTTTAATGTGCATCAACCCAAGTTCAAGTTAGGGTTAAAAATAGACAAAAAACAGTAATTTTAAAGAAAAATTACTAAACTAACAAGTTAAGAATAATTTTTGCAATTAGTAAAATTGCAACACTTTTTTTTAAAAAAATAAATAAATTTTAAGTTTTCTCTAACTCCCCCTAAACTTGTACTTTTCTCTCCCCCTTTGATCACAGCAAAAATGGGGGTATTAAGAATATTCAAGTAAGATTGAAGTTTTTTGAAAATTTTCTAAGTTAAAAATGAATTTTTGAAGAAAAAAATTGCTAAGTTAAAATAAATTTTCAAAAAAAAAATTCTAAGTATAAAAAAATCCTAAGTAAATATTCAAATGTTCCCAAAAAAATTTCTAAGTCAAGTGAATGAACTTTTAGAATTTTCCAGAAGAAAATTTCTAACCCAAAAAATTAAGTTAGAATTTTTAAAAAAAATTCTAAGGAATTTTTGTTTATTTTAACAAATATTTGATAAACTTTCAAAGCATTATTTAATTTTTGTTTAATGCTTTTTCAGAAAGTTAATTAAACATTTTCTTTCAATATTTTAGCTTCCAGGTCGTGGCGAGGCACTAGGCCTTCTTGGTTATTGGAGCAACAACCACTTCCTTAGACAAAGCTTCCATAAAGAATTTCAATGTTTAATTTTCTCATTGTAAGCTTTTAATTTTTGAAAAATTAATTAAGCACAGATTTTGGAACCCAATAAAGGTTCTTTCCTACAGGATTATTCAAAAATCTAGGGGGTACATAGTTTCTTGGTATTTTTCTAAGTTGACCTTGATGCTTCCTTATATACCAATTTAATTTACCATAAATTCTAATTTTTGACTTTGGAAATTTCTTTAAGCATGCATCATTTTTCAATTTTTTAATTTCTAATTTTAAATTTTCATTTTCTGATTTTAGATGATCATACATTTCTAACGGGCATGCTCTTGCTAGGTTCAACTTTAGTTCAGCATTCTCTTTTTCTAATTGATCTAACTCTTTAGAAAGGGACTTGATAAGTTTGAAAGATTGAGTTGAGGTTAGATTGCGTACCTTACTTACCTGGTCTGGTGACGCTCCCCCTTCACTGTTGCTTTCTTCTTCTGATGTTCCTCCCCCTTCATCGATGCTCATCTCTGAGCTTGAGTCTTCTTCCGGTTGATGGTTCGCCAATAGTGCTAACCCTGAGAATTCTTCAATGTCCGACTCAGAGGTTGACGAATCTGACCAAGTAGCCTTCAGATTCTTGTGCTTGGAGGGTTCTGGTTTCTTGTATTTTGGCTTTGCCCTTTCTTTCTCCTTTCTCTTTAGCTTTGGGCAGTCATCTTTGATGTGTCCCTCTTCGTTGCAGTTGTAGCAGCGAACCGTCCTCTTCTTTCGATGATGCCTCTACGATTTAAATTTATTAGTACTAAAAAACTTATTGAAGCGTCTTACCAGTAGTGCCGCTTCGGATTCGTCGACTGAGGCTTCGGAGTCAGAACTGTTCATCTTTGCCTTTAAGGCAATGTTCTGACTTGTCTTCTCTACTCCGTTGGGTTCTGAAACTCGAGATTCGTGAAGTTCAAAAGTTGAAAATAATTGTTCTAACGTACTTACCTCGAGGTCCTTAGAGATGTAGTACGCATCTACTAAGGAGACCCACTCTGGAGTTCTCGGGAAGGCATTGAGCACGTATCGGATAGAATCCCGGTTGGTTACCTCTTCTCCAAGGTTCGTTAGTTGCGTTATCAGCTCCTTGATTCTCGCCTGGAGTTGCGCTACCTTCTCGCCTTGGTTCATCCGGAGGTTTGTTAACTGATTCCGGAGGATGTCGCGCTTCGCTAGCAAGATCTTTCGCTTAGTCGTAGCTTCCGATCCGATTTACTTCTTGTGGTGGCAGCACACTAAGCAGGTGGAACTCCGCCTTTCTGTTGGCGACGAAATCGGCTTGCTCCTTCTTGCTCCATGTGTTTTCTTCTTTGTCTTTCGGCGCTGCAAAACCATATTTTATTGTAATAAGAATATCAAAATTCGTTTTAAAAAATACCTCCATTTTGCGCTTCCAAGTGGCGAAGTCTCCGTCGAACTTCGGGGGATGGATGTTCGCTCCGGCCATCGTCTTGATCGTAGTGCTTCAGTTGGCGGTTAGTCCCTCTGAGGCGATCAGGCTCTGATACCACTTGTTGGTGCAGCGGAGGCCGACAAGAGGGGGGTGAATTGCTGAAAACAAGAAGTAACTATACCCTCCTCGTACTTTCAACTCAGTTAGCGCAATAGTTAACGAAATAATAAAACAGTAAAAGAAAGACACAGAAGAATTAACCCGGTTACAACCAAGGAGGTTGTTAATCCAAGGCAATAGAAGCGCACTAAAAGAAACTCTCCTTTGCTGAAGGCGGAGAAGCTTTTTACACTTTCAAAAGCTCAGAACTATTGCTAGGAAACACTACAGATTGAATGCTTGAGTTGTTGTAGAATTCCTAGTTCCAGGGGCCTTTATATAGGTCCTGGAAATCTTATCCCGATGCTCCAAGGTGCCTCCAACGAGGGTCCAAGGCGCCTCCATGGGAGTCAGCGGATAAAACTTTATCCGCGCGCAGAACGGTCATTTTGACTGGTTGAAGGCGCCTCCAACCTGGCTGAAGGCGCCTCCAGTCAGGTTGGAGGCGCCTCCATGTAGGCAGCTCAGCTCCTTTGACTTCGTTTCCAGCTTGTTGCGACTTCCGATGCTCCGATCCTTTGGGTGATTGTGGCCAACCGAAATAGGGCTCACCCGAACCCAATTTCCGGCCTTCCTCGAGCAACCTTCCGTCCCGGCTTAACGTCCCTCGAACGTCGCACACGCTCTTCACGCCCACCGGAGTACTCTTCCGCAGCTCTCTCGTCCTTCGGACGCACCGAGCCCGTCGGCTCCCTTCCCGTGCCGTCCTTCTCGCTAGCTGCGTCTTCCGCTCGACTTCCTGTGCTCCTAAGCTCCTGCACACTCAGACACAGGGATCAAATACAACGCAGGACCTAACCAACTTGGTTGATCACATCAAAACTACCACGGGGTCCAACAGTTAGGTTTCATTTATGTATTAGATTAATTTCTTATTGTTGTGCTTTTCATTTGTTAGATTTACATTCAAAGCTTAAAACCCCCATTTTCATATTAAAACCCCCAAAAACGAGAATAACGTACAATCCTAGGTTATTATCCGACCGCTAGTTCCTCGAGAGATCGATCCTGGGCTCGTTATTACAACATTATTGTATAGTTAAGGGGTTCAGTGAATATACATTATTAATTTGTTTTACGAGTGTGACAGACTTGCTATCAAATTTTGCCGTCGTTGCCGGGGACACATTGTAGAGGTGTTTGATAATCTTAGGATTGTTATTTATTTTGAAAACTTAAAAAAAAAAATTGCTGTTTTGATTGCTTTCATGATTATATATCCATGTGTTTAATTTTATTTGTTCCTGAGTCTTCTAATTTTATTTACTAATTGTCAGTGTAAGAATAGGAAATTCTTTTTACCATGGATCCATATTATTCGTATTTTGGAGATGAGATGGAGAGTTATTACTACCAGCCTCAGACTCAGTTCTATCAGTTTGAATCTCAGTACTACTTACCTATGGAGCAGCGGAATAGGTATGAGGATGTACAAGAACAATTTGCAAAGTCAGTTTGGAAATATAATGAAGTTATTCATCAAATGAGTGAGCATCAAGAGCAACAATTTGCAAGGATACAGAATATTCAGAGTCAGATCAAATTGCATTATCCATCAATCAGTTACAAGCACAAAACTCCAGTGGAGAGATGGAAAGTAGTGATTCTGTCAGGCCTGACCCTACTCCCATTTATTCACAAGATTTTTTTAGTATTATTTGTGATGATGATGTAGTTGTACAAATTTCTGATTCTACTAATAGTGTTGCTTTAGATGTTGTTGAAGATGCAGGAAATGAAAATTTAATTGATGAAAAGTTAAGTGTAGAGGAATGTTTATTGGAAGCATTACCTCGAGAATCACCAAGGATAGAGGATGTAAGTGTAGGGACTTGTGCTATAAATTCAAGCATCCAAGAATCACTACATGAGATTGAACATTCACTAGAACTAGGACATGAGCATTCATTTGATGAAAATGAGGTAGCAATCACCACTCCAGGTACCTTTCAAGATGACAAGGTGAGTATTTTTTGTGATTTTTCAAAAAATTTAATAGAGGTACCAATTGTTGATTTAATTAGGTGTGATTCATTTCTTGATAAATTTTCTACCCACATTAATATTCTCCTATTTTTTTTATCCCACATGTGTATGGGAGGTCTTTTCTTTTAATGATGTTGTAGGAGAATACAAGCTTCCGGAGTGGGTATTAAATCTGAACCGTCTCCGACCTCCAGAAAGAATGGTAAAAGGAAAAATGATTAATAAGAAGAATTTGAGTGGAACCATGATTACTCTACTACCGGCATGGATACTCCTTTTGAACCTTCTTCAACCACCGGGAAATGAAAGGGGAGTTGGTTCCAATTTTGCTTGCTTTTGCATTTTAATTCATGCTTTGTTAATAAATTCTTTATACATTTCTTTAGTTTAATACTTTACATTTGCATTTTGCTTTCATACTTTACATTTAGTTTGGTATACATAGCACATCATTTTGAATAAAATTCTCCATGAATTTTTCTAGTAATATTTTTAAGATGGTAAAAGCTTCTTAAATTTGATCGTCAATTTTAGGTCATGCGACATGATTGAATGCTCTACTTACATGATTTTGGTTAAAATGGTAGTTGATTCCAATTTGATTAATTGAGCTTGATTGCATAAATATTACCTAGTGAGGACCACTTTAAGCCTAATCACTATTATATTTTTATGTGGCATGCACTTACAACAATTGAAACTCTAGAACTTGCTTTGCTTCTTTTCAAAGTCACAATAGCATTTGTGTGCATGGAGATTAAGGATATTGTCATTCTTGTTTCATCATAAATTCTAATTTCTTTCTCCACAATTTTCTTGAAACATTCGCATCTAGCATTTTAACCTTTGATCAGCTTTGCTTGTCATGTTTATATTGAGAGTGTTGGTTGAATTCTTGATGAGTTAGATTATGCAAGATGACAAGGTTGTAAGTGTGGGGGAGGGATTTTGGACAAAATTAGAGGGCTTGAAGGATTTTTGATGGCTTCATGAGGGTTGCTTTTTGACTTTCGGGAATGAAATGGAAGTGACAAGAGTCCTTCATCTCTATGATTTGCTAAAAGTGATAATTTAGTGGTGTTGAAGCTAAATGCTGAACTTGATTTGTGCCAACTTCTTTTACAAACTCTCTGGACAGTATTAAGTTAATGAAGAAAGCTGAAAATCACAGCAGTATATATGTTTGTGCCAAGTTTTATTTGCAAATTTTGAATTGGTGAGGAGCTATGTTAAGTTGTTGGTTTTTGTTGTTATTTAATGCTCTACCTTTTTCAAGTTCTTGAGTGCAAAACTTGGAGTTTTCAAGGGATCAGAGTTCTGATACTAAACCTGGAATCAGAGTTTTGGAAAACCCTGTTGAAATTACGATTCTGAAATTTAGAAATTATCAAGTTTATAATCAGCAACTATTCCAGTTGAGTTTCCTGGTAGTTCAGTACTAAATGGTGTTATAACTTTTGTAAACTTTTCATGATTCAAGCCTTAACTACTTTAACCGTTCAAATTCTGGAACTAGAATTCAGAAATCAACTTCAGAATCTAAATATGTTGTTACTAGAAAAGATTTCAAAGAAGCAGGGAAGTTTTAAGGATTGTTGGAAATTGAGGAAGTTGCTACATTAATGTTGTGAAAGTGGATTCCAGATGTCCAGAATTCAGAAGATTGTTGAGATTGAATCTGATATCTAATCAGTAATCCCAGGAGCTGTGTGAACAGCTAGATCAAATTGTTATTTTCAAAGGAAGGAGTTGTTGGATGTTAACAAACTGTTGTTTGCTGAAATTTTGTAAAATTTGCAGAAATAAAACATCAGATGATGTACAAACATAAATCTATTGTATGCCAAGTTTCTTATGCAGCTGCTTGATCAGTGAACTTAAGTAAAGATTTTGTTACCTTAGTACAAGTGATGCCTTTCTTTCTCAAGTCTTTAATGATACGAGATCTGGTTTCATGGAGCTGAATTCTAAAGAACTGTGCCTTTGTATCAGATTTTTGGGAATTGTAGATGCAGAGACTTATATTACAGGAACTGAAGTAGAATTCCTGGGCTTGAAATTGAATTGTTTAGGATCAGTCATAGTAGAAGCATGTAATTGAAGTGGTGATATACTGATCATCCAAAACAGCTGAAAAACAAAACTGTTTCAACAGAACTTGATAAAACAGAATTTTGTGCCAATTTTCTTACTGTAATTGTCCAGAATACAAACTGAATTTCAGCCATATCAATTCAATGCTAAATGTGTTTTCTTGTTAAGCTTAGCTATTCATGATTCAAGCTGGAACTATCTTGAATTCCAAATTTTGAAACTTTTGACAGTTATCAATAAATCTGTTTATGTCAAAGAGTTTAAATTGTGACATAAATTTAAATTGTTTTGTGGGAAGCTATCTTACAAACTTCTTAAATAGTGACTAATCCTAGTTAAGCACCTAACTTGCAATGCTATTTGATGTTATCGACTCAGAAGCTTGGAAGAAAGGGGTGCCGGAAATGCAGAGACAGATTGGAATTTCTAATTTTTGAACTGTGCTGTTGCTGGGACACCAAGTTCTGGTTACCTTTTCAACCATACAAAGATGACTGTATCTTTCCAACTAATCAAGGGAAAAGTGTCATCTATAACTTAGGAAATACATTTGAAGAAAATGCTCAGAAATGTGAAATTTAGAGACTTTGAAATTCCTGATTTTGTAAAAGCTGAATTGAGGAGTTCACTAACTTCCACTCCAATCCAACTGTGGAACCAATTGAGATAGGATCTGATTCTGAAGCTATGGATCCCTTGGAATTTGCAAATCTTTAAGCTCGGAACCTAAGTTTGATTTCCTAAATGGAATTCTGATACTTTGGATCTGATTTTTGGCTAAATTCTAGTACAACTAATTGACCAGCAATGTTTGCTCAATTCTTTGAAGCAAATCAAAATCTGTATCCATCTGAATCATTACTCCTGCTTACAATTAGTATCAACCTGTGCAGAATCCAGATGTTAGTGATACTAGGCTCCTGTTTCATCAGATGCCACAACTGATTCTGATCTGATTTCTGAAACTTTCTTGAATTTGAATTTTTGAACCCAATTTCTTGAATTCCTTAAATTTGATTGTCTTATCTGAATTTCTGAAAATGATACAATGTAACTTGTGTATAAGAACTGTCAACAAGGAGCTTTCTTAGTTTAGCAACCTTAGAAATGAAATTGCAACAGAAATAATAATTTCAATATATGCATTGCATGACAGAATGATTCAACTATCCTTGCAATTATCCTTGTTGGGTTCCATATTGTCAAACATGCATTTAATTTTGGGATGTTAATGCAACAAAGCTCAGATCTTTAATAAGATTTCTGCTGCAGTGAACTTAAGATTGCTACTCATGGCACTGATGGGCCTGATGTTCCTGACAATACTTCATTTTATACATTTGGTATTACATGGGTCAAAGCATTGCCTACAATTCAATTTATGGAATTGCAGCTGATATTACTGCAACAATATTTTCCATGGAAGACAAGCTTGACATCACAATGGGTGTAACTGTTGGATAATCTACACATATATTAATGTTCAATATTCCTCTGCCACAACTCTTTGAAACAAATGCTTTTGAGTAATCAGTTTCCAACTTTTGGAGAAGCAAATGTCAGGAATTGTTAGACAAAGGGTGAAGTTGATACAATGTAGCAAGTAGGAGAGAAAATTGGCACACTTAAGTCATTAAAGAAGTATCAAGTAGCCAGATCAAGAACAGAAAAAAAAAAGAGAGAAATGAACAAGTGTAGAATTCTGCAGAATAAGGAATGTAGCATTCTTGTGCCAATTTGGAAATGATGAGCTCTGTAATGCAGGAAGTCTTTAAATTTTAATCTGAAATCCTGAAACAAACTTCTTGAACTACTTTGAAGCTGAGATGATCTCTAAAATATGCTGCAGAAATCAAAGATCAGTGGAGATATGGCAAGTATCATCTAAAAACAGGGAAATACAATTGAAGAAAGTGCTCAGAAGGTTGGTATTGCAAGGTTCTGGTCAAAGAAACTGAAATGAAGTTCTTATTTAATCATTATCAAGTGGTATTATATCCTTTTCAAGCTTTCTTGTTTCAAGAACTTGAAACTTCTTCGAACCTAAATTCCTGAATTTCCAGAATCTATTCGAACTAACTGTTTTTGATTTATATGGGTGATGAATTTCTGTTGCAAGTTTCTGGCCGGTGAGAGTTAAAGATGAGGATTTGATGTTCCATTATCAATCAATGTAGAGGAGAATCATGGATGCATGCATAATTCGATGGAATTGTGTTGCTGGAATTGTCCAGCTCCATTGCAAAAAAAAATTATTGTAGAATGATTATTATTGTTGTTGAAGGAATGTGGAATTCAGTGGTTGTGATTCCTGTAAATGCCTAGTTGAATTTGCATGTGATGTGTAGTTGTGTGTGCCAAGAATTCTTTTGCAAACCTCAGGACAGTAAGATGAGCTCCTGCTGGATTTAAATCTGAATTAAGTATGGATAGGAGATGCAGAATTAAACAGAAAGAAAAAAGAAACATAAGCTACAGATCAGATTTGGAAACTGATGTATCAACTTGGATTAATTTTGATGAGATTTATTCTTCAGGATGGATTGAATTTGTGCCCAGATTTGTATTATGTTTTCCATGACAACAACTCTAAGAGGATGCTCCTACACTGCTGAAATTGTGGGAAACTTGTAACTGCATAACACTATAGAAACTCTGTAGAAATTCTACAAAAATTACTGGTCTGCACGAATTTGATCTAGGACTTCACTGGAATTTGCATAACTAAAAATTACAGTATTCACCTGTGCGTTGGCTCACAATTTCTGTGATTAGAATCTCTGAGGTTGTGTCTGAATGTACATCAAAATTTCAAATTATGTAATTGTGAGTTGCAGGAATAGATTTGATTTGCTAATTTTGGAGCTGTGTTTGATTATTGCTGAATTTTATAATCAAAGCTGCATTTGGTGGTTAATGGAATTTGACTTGGTCTTCTGCCAAGGCATTAGAGATGCACATTTTTTCTGAAAATGACAGAAACAGAGAACAAAATTTGCAGCAGAAAAAAAAATGAAGACAGTGGTTTAAATGTGTTAAGATTTGGATACATGTAGCGTTGAATTGTCCGAGATGGACATTGATTTAAGTATGGGGGAGGGAACTCTTCTTCATGATTTGAGTTTGTTTTAACTTCAAGATTCTGAATTGAAGTGTGAAAAAAAAAATAGAAAAGAGAAAATTGGCAAGACAAAGAGTATCAAAGTGTGGAGATAGAGTATCAAGTTCTATGTTAGCCATCAAATTGAAGAAGAGGTTAGCTTGATATTTTGAATTGGCAATGACAAATGGTATTCATCTCTTTACACATCAAAATGGTCAACTCATCAAAATATATTCCTCCAATACTCTTATCCTTTCAATTTTCTTCACTAAATTCTTTTCTTTTGCCATTTCATTCACTTTTATTATTCTTCTTGCTTCCATTTCAATTCTTGATGATAAAATCCTTTTGATTCATGTATGCTATGTTTTATAGTGATGGAGAATTAGAAAATAAGCAATCTTATGGTAGTGAAATGTTGTGAGTTGCATTGAGTGAGCTCCATTTATATGTATGTTTGAGTGTGAGAGATAGATTAGGTAAATCCCTTATGAGATTGCAACTTGCTTAATTTTTCAATTGCATTGAAACTACCATACCTACTGATTATTGTTTGGATTGTACTCATGATTGTTTGTGATCTTTAGATGGTCTCAGTTAAATTCCTTTTACTATCTTCTAGGTATTGTTAGGGAATTTGTGTGGAGATGATTTTTGGTTTTCTTTACTTGCACGGGACGTTCAAGATTAAGTGTGGGGGATTTGATAATCATGATTTTACTATATTATTTTGATTCATATATGCATGGTTTGATGTTGAATTCATAGGTTTAAATCATGGTTACATCACATTTTATGCATTGTATCGATTTTGGACTTAATTACAAATTATCTTATTTTTGTGTTATTTGATGCTAATATTTGATTCTTATTTTGTAGGCATCAAAGGATCTTGGATTTGGATCTATTCGAATCGAAATTGTGCTTAAATCGGAGTTTAAACGAGAAGATCAAGTTACGGAGTATTATGGGTCGTTCATCGAAGATTGGACAGATCTGAACCATCCAGTGAAGATCTGGTCGATCCGACCTAAGGGAGAGTAGATCCAGACCCTTAATGAAGATCAGTACCTCCGGATCGGATTTTGGGTGGCTTTTCACCGTTGATCAAGCTCCAAATCACTCACAGCCATCCGTTCAGATCTGGATCAGATTCAAAAGAGAAGCTACAGTAGCATTTGGCTTCGTCGACTCCTCCACGCAGCTTAGTCCCGACACGCGTCTTCTTCCGGATTTCGGCCCCTTTCCTTTCTCCGATCATCCTCTCAAATTTCAACCTCGGTGGATAATCTCTACAGCAGCTCATCCCGATCATCTGGAGCCGTCGTTGGATGTTTCCTCCGGCGGAATTCTTCTCTCGGATCTTCTCTGTTCCAACACCGATTTGGAGGTGTTCTACTAATCGGTGACTCCAATTCACATCAGCGACTATCGGCGGTGGTCCTCCGGTGTTCCTGAGCTCCATCCGACAGCATTCCATCATCCGCAACTTCATCCCAGATCCAGAGATTCCGGATTGAAGATGTTCAGATTTTCGGCACTTGATTGGTTTAGGGTTGTTTCCAACGTGTCGAGTGTGGTCCGTCGGCACTGTTGAGCATTCCTTGAACTGAGACGCACTTGAGATGCTCCATTGAGGTCCGGAGTTGGGTGTTCTCGACTTTGGTATTCTTGTGTGACAGCAAGAGTGTGTTGCTTGATAGATTGGTTGTGAGAATGGATTGGTTTACCATTTTATTTCATTTTGCTACTGTTTTATAGCTTAGAATAGATTCCTTTTATGTTTGTTATGTTTTTATTCAAGTAATTTAGCATTTCATTACCTTGTTAAAGCTTAATTGTGTTTAATTTGTGCTTGATTAATTGTTTAGTTGGGTAGTTTTAAGTTAGGGTTTATTTCACTTTGTTACTGTTCTTACAGTTAGATTATATTTCTTTTGATGTCATCTAGCATTTCCTTATCATGTTTAGTAGATATAATTTCATTGAAGCTTAGTTTAAGTCTTATTTGATGCTTGGTTAATTGTTTAGTGTTTAAGTTCTAAGTTAGGGTTTACATCTTGCTTTAGATCAGATTTAATTGCGTCTCGTCATTTCATATTTAGTTTGAATGTGTTGATGGTTTAATTATGACGTAGGGTGACAATGCGTTATGGTTTGATCATTGGCACCTAGTTAGGTTTCATTTATGTATTAGATTAATTTCTTATTGTTGTGCTTTTCATTTGTTAGATTTACATTCAAAGCTTAAAACCCCCATTTTTATATTAAAAACCCCAAAAATGAGAATAACGTACAATCCTAAGTTATCATCCAACCACTAGTTCCTCGAGAGATCGATCCCGAGCTCGTTATTACAACATTATTGTGTAGTTAAGGGGTTCAGTGAATATACATTGTTAATTTGTTCTACGAGTGTGACAGACTTGTTATCAATGGTCCAGGCTCCCGGAAGTAGATAAACTTCAAGGATAAAGCTTTGACGAGAGCTCGCTACGTCCGCACAGTCCAGACACCCGGGAGGGGATCTAGATACCCGGATAAGGCTATAAAAGAAGGGTTCAACCATGAGCTTCAATATAATATTCTCTGTGACTTTCGTACTCACACGGTACTCCAAAAAGGCCTCCGGGATACCGAAAAGCTGCTTTAACAAACTACGCTTGCTCTTTCTACTTTGTATTATCAGTATACTTTTATTTCTTGCAATCTGTACTTAATCTTTATATTTATCATTCGTGATTATAGTGATTGCCCAACGAAAGAACTCAGCGTGTGCGGACCTTGGAGTAGGAGTTATCGAAAGCTCTGAACCAAGTAAAAACTACTGTGTTAGCATTTTGAGTTTGTTTGTTTTCCGCTACATAATCTTATGATTTCCGAAAAAGTGAAGGACAATTTTCACCCTCCTTCTAGCATCTTTACGATCCTACAACACTTTCCTATTTTTTTCATACTTGTATTTGATTCTCTTCTGACGGTTTCGAAAGAGGTTTATAGTGGATAGCTCGTCGATATGATCTAAGTGATTTAAAGGCTGCGAACCAAGTAACCAATCGTGTCCTATTTTGTTTATTGTTACTCAATTGT
The DNA here is from genome assembly GCF_018446385.1 of Zingiber officinale. Lineage (NCBI taxonomy): Eukaryota > Viridiplantae > Streptophyta > Magnoliopsida > Zingiberales > Zingiberaceae > Zingiber > Zingiber officinale. Next base: position 44,466,133 of record NC_056003.1, read on the forward strand.
TTTTATTTTTTCGCTGCACGTTTGTATTTCAATTTAACCCTATCCTATAGTATCACCCTGCGGCAGATTTAGCAACGTTAGTATTTTTGGAAGTTCTTTCCTATTTTGAGGGCGACGAGGTTATAAAGGGATCCCTAAGGCTCATAGAAGGAGGAGGAGTTCCTTGGTGATAAGGAACCTTAGGAGAGTCGTTTCAAGGAGCAAGAGGAGTTGGATGAGCAGCCTGGAGATGATCTATGTTTCATAGAATAAGTCTTTCTATCTTTTCTACTCTAGATTGTAAAAGCTTATTTACTATATCTTCTTAATGTAACTATATATCCATGGAGTAGTGCTCTTAATTAGGGGTGTAAATGAACCAAGCCGCTCGCGAGCTATTCGAAGCTCGATTCGATAAAAGCTCGTTTAAGCTCGTTTAATGAGGCTCGTTAAGATAAACAAACCAAGCTCAAGCTTCGTAATATTCAGCTCGTTAGCTCGTGAACACGTTCGTTAAGCTCATTAAGCAACTTTTAAATAAAAAAAATGATAGTTTTGATATTGAATTTATAGATTTTACACTCTACTTATGAAAAATATAAACAAATATATTAAATTTATTTATTAGAATAAAATTATAAATTTTAATAATAATATTATAATGTTATCTAAATATATAATTTAGTTTTTAATGATTATTTAAATTTATGATTTATATTTATTAAGCTCGTTTAGGCTTGATAAAAGCTTGAATAAGCTCGTGAGCCATGAATATGTTCGTTAAATAAAGCTCGAGCTCGGCTCGACTATAAACGAGCCAAACTCAAACATTCAAGAGTTCGGCTCGGCTCGGCTCGGCTCGATTACACCCCTACTCTTAATTATAGAACTAGGGAATAACCCTAACATGTAGACGTTTTGTTGTTTTGGAGTTTGATATATTTACGTTCCTTTATTCTATGATTTGATTGTTTATAGTTGGATTTACCTAGTAGCCAGTTTCAGAAATCAGACCATCCACCCTAAGACTAATTGAACTCAAGCTAGTAGCCAGTTTAAGAAATCAGACCATCCACCCTAAGACTAATTGAACTCAAGATGATATACATGTAATAATAATAATAATAATAATAATAATAATAATAATAATAATAATATCATTGTCGTTTGCACACACCCTCATAACTCTGGGCATCGTCCATGTCAAATTAAGCCAATTAACTAAATATTTAACTAGTTGCAGGCTTCCAGAAGAGATTAACCGCAACCGGCAACTTAACTCCACTGCACGTACAGAACAGACAACGTTGTAAATCAAACACCACCAGCTGCATGCAGTCAATCAAAATTCCATTAATCTGGTGAATGATGTAAACGTTTTGGATAACCGTTAATTTTGGCGTCTAGAAGCGTTGGATAACTTATCCACACTCTTGGGTGCATACGAGTAAACCCTAGCCATATAGAAAATCCTATATATATCAACACCATCACCTTCTAGCACTGTAATTAAATCATTTATTCCTGCTTTGATTCTGAAATAAGCTCTACTCTGCTGCCATATTTCTTTGCTCGACCACCAACACAGACGAAATGAGGCAGCAGAATAGAACTTGTTCCAGTGTTGATCGATCGAGAAGGTGTGGAGACCAGTGGCATGATGGCCGGTGAGGTTGCCAGCTGACAAGTTGCTAATCATTGAGATTAGATTAATTATATAAATAGCTCTATATCTACATCTATATCTATATCAATATCAATATAGTAGCTTGATTCCCTTTCCAAACCTCAATACAATCCTACATCTTATTCTACAACTCTTTTACGTTAGTATAAATATAGAACCGAACACTTGCAAACAGGCGAATTTCTAGATAGATGAACATGAAGCTCCACAATTAACCTGCAAAACATTTAAGGGTGTTTCAGTTGCCGCTATCGATGTATCTATACTTGGAATCCCTTTGCCACCAAGAAGGCCAAGAAGATACTTTTTGGTAGATACTAGCTGTCTTCTGCAATTCAACTATAGAAACATCATGGCATCTTATTATGGCTGCCAGATATTCTAAAATTCGACAGTATTTTGGGTCTGTTGTTATGGCTCTTTATCATAAATGATTGTACCTCAGGGATGCCAATCAAGTAGATACTGACTACCACAAGAAGTTAAAGGATGTCTAAACTCTAAACAAGGATTGAGCTGTGAAAGTTCGAACATGCTGAAGTATATATTATCAGAGAAACACTTGAGACCCTACCCCTTTTCCTTCCCCCTTCCTTGTAATCCCCCACCACCATCGACATCAGTAAATATAATAACAAACTCGATATTTTACCTTGTGAGAAACGAATGCAAGGAAAGAAAGTGATATCACTAAAACTTATTCAAAAATTGCTCAAAGGCCAAGCTCTAGAGGAAAACTTTCGCAGTTTTTGTATTATTAGAGAAAAGAAGCTCTGAACCAGCTGGTTGCTTTCCCTGAGACACAAGCAATGATGACAAATGGTTCACATGGAGTTTGTTCTCTTGTAAACAGATTATGACACCATAGACATGATAAAATGGACCATTGGCCATCATTCTATTTGTTAGCCAAGATTGCTAGGTTCACAATGGAAATTTTGGTGTCACAGCGCCCAGTAGAAAGGTCAAAGAGAAAAGGCAACAGCTTGTTCAAATCATGCCACACGTGAATACTTTGCTTGTGTTGAAGGGACGAAATCATATAATTAAGATTGTCGTGAGTTTCCAAAAGGAAAAAAGGAGCAAAAAATCAAAACGGCACCCTTTTTCATTTATCATCATAACAATGCCCCATCCCACCTCATCCCGTTTTTGTTCATGAAAATATCTTAATTTTCGATGTATTGTAGTAGCTACGAGTCATATACAATTGCTACAACATAGAAAAAATAACTTAAACATAGTTGTAGCAATTACAAATCATAATTACTACACAGTTATAGCAACTATAGTTCATAGTTAATACAACTACATAGTTATAATAACTACAGTTAATAGCTGCAACAACTAGATCTTGTAACTACTATACAGTTATAACAACTATGAACCATAGTTGAAACAACATAATGTTGACTAGTGTTAATAAGAGATGAAGTGTCTATGTTGTAGCAGCTATGATTCATATTGATCAAAGCTGAAGTATTCATGTTATAGCAACTACAGTTCATTACTACTACAATATAATGTTACTAGTGTTGACCAAAATTGAAGTGTCCATGTTATAGCAGCTGTATTTTATATCTATTACAACAACACTTAAAACAAGAGTATTTTCAGGAACCAAAATAGGGTAAGATTGGATGAGACGTTATTTTGATGATAAATGAAAAAAGGGTATTTTTTTTAACGATTATAATAAAAAAATGACACCCTTTTGGATTCTCCCCAATTAAATAATAATAATAATAAAATAATCATCCATTATTTCATTCTAAGCCAAAACTAAATCTCAATACTACAAGAACCAACTAATAGACAATCCTATCATTGTTGCAACTAGAAAATAGTTTAGTTTAGAATTACGAAATACTGAATAAGGGACACAAGAACCAGCTTTCCGCCTAAAGAGAAGTCATTCATCATTCTGATTATTCCATGAAATCATTAGATCAACCGTCTATAACATGTTGCATGGGACGATAAGTTTCATTATGCTGAACTATTTCAAAACAGGAATTATCTTCGAGTTCATGTTAACGACAAACAAATAGGCTTATACACAAAGTTGCCTGTCACATCTTTCTCAATATAAGGATTATAAAGATCAGAGTGAGCAAACGTAACAATCAAATGGCATAAAGGAAAGCCAAGAACAACTTACCTAACCTGAAAAGCAAATTGCAGTCCAAGACTAAAGAAAATGGTACTGAAAGCAATTCTACTTGCTGCCATATTTGAGAAGAGGAAGCACCTTAAATCTCCCTACTCTATTCTACATCTGTTTCAGTAGCCTGATACCTCAGATAACTTCAAAGATTGTGAAAGCTGATCCATACTCATGTTGGATACTCAATCAGAGCCTAACATACAAATGTTACAATCAACTAGTAAGCAAACAAAAACCATGGAGGATAACCAAGGCATGCCGGAGTTTAAGAAAATATGAACTCTTAGCTTGACAAAGCTGAGCTAATGCAAAAACATGCCTGGCCTACCCCTTCTCATTATGCCAACCAGAGAGAAAAATCATATCAAATAACAGTGAGGGAGTGATAAAGCAAAAGTAATCACAATTACAAACTTCTAAAGGAAATGGTGTGGAAGCAATTGATAATGCAGCTATATTGCTGTTCAAGGTTGACGACGACATACTATTTTAACTCCAATCTCACAGACTTGGAGAAGATGAAGCACATCAGCTATAAACTACCAAGCAAAAAAAATCGCGGAGGATAACAATAGATCAAATTTTGATGATCTTAGCAGCTCTTATGAGCGGGTTGGCCTTGGCAATCTGCTCTCGACCAGCGGCCTTGTAATCGAAAGGGCAATCGTGGGTGTCAGAGTAGCGGTGGAGGACACAGAAGAGATCCCCGCACCGACACCAGAAGTCAGTAAGCCCTACCCTTTTGTGGCAACTGGAGCAGCGGTTGATGAATCGAAACGGTGGCGGAGCCTCGTCGTTGAGTTTCAGCTTGTGCGGAAGATCCACGGCCACCGGGTTTCCCAAATTCTCAGGCGGTGTATTTGGAGCTGAGAGCTCTTGTATCGGCTGAAGGCAAAGAGCAGACGGGGAGGGTGGTGGTGGCGGCGGCGAGGAGGAAGTGAGAGAAGGGGAAGAGGGTTTGAGGATTTCAGCTTCATCCTTATTAAGATTGCATCTTTCCCCTGCCATCTGCCCGAAATCGAAGAAGAAAATCCTAAATACATATAAAAATCGATGCAAGTTCAAGATTCAACAAAATACATGTCGAAAGAAAGATTCAACAAAGCTGACTTTTTTCCTCCACGTTTTCAGGGAGAACAAACAAATCAGATAAAAAAATGGAATCAGATAAACAAATGAGAGATTGAATACCCGTCGGATCAAGCTCACCGGAGGTGAAATTCAACACAAGGCTAGGAACGAAATCAAAGACAGGGAAAGGAGATGATCAAGAACACCTCCTCGAGTCGGATTTGGAAACGCTCGGATGATCGATTTGGAAGAAAGGAAGGGAAGCTGCAAGTTGCCGAGGCATTTGGTTATAAAATAATAATAATAATTATAATAATAATAATAATAACTATTATTAATATAAAAAAGAAGAAGATAAATTCATATCGTACCCTCCCCCTACCTATAAATATGTAGATTTTGTTTTGGTACTATTTTTTTTAGCATATTAATTAACTCTGAGCACGGGGAAGCCTAACAAGTGATCATGATTCGTTTTAAAAAACTCTCAAAGAAAATCCCTTTATCTTCGTTTTAAACTCGTTCCGTCCTATTCTCCTCCAGGTGCATTCTATTCGGTAGAACTAGTTGTCCTACTATCCACTTCATGCATGGAGGCCTCTCAAGCGTATTTCAGACCTTAGAAAAAAAAATTAAACATTTTCTCTTCCTTAGCGACTTAGCTGAAAATTAATATATTCAGAATTATTTAAAAAACATAACGATAGAAATATGTCAAAGTATTTAAATAAAAATATCTAATTACTTAAATAAAAAAATAAACAAAAATGGAGAGAACAATTTTTATAAAAAGAAACAAATTGAGAAAATAATAATAAATAAATGAGACAATAACAAAAAGAATAAAAAAAATAAAAAAAAACTCATATAAAAAAATGACAAAATTCAATACAATTTCTAAAAATTACATACCATATATAGTGAGATCAGATCAAATTAATTATTATCATTTATCAAAAATTAAATGAGATTGTTTAGATACAGAACAAAAGAAAAAATAAATAATATTTTTTATCATCTAAACTAGAACCGTTGTAAATGATAGAAAGGCGATGAAGGAGAAATCAAAAAAATTATAACTGTGAATACAACTAAATTACATCTAAATAAAAGTTAAATTTAATATTTATAAAAAAGTGGAATGATAGAGATATCTAACTCACTGTTATTCAAAATTAATAAAATCTTCCATTTCGATCAAATACAATACGGATAAATGTATCATCATTTAAATTTAATCAAGGAGTGTAGTAGCACAACTTGAATCAGTGTGATTATTAAATATGATTTCTCTTCCTCAATCTCAACGAGCAAAAGAATCATAAAGAGGGAATTGGAAAAAGGCAAAAGGACAACTTGAAAAAAATTAACATTTTTATTTTACATTATATGAATAAAAAAATTTTAATTCATATTTTTTCTGATAAGAGGATAAAGCATCACCAACAAATAAAAGAGAAACACGAGAGAAGATTAGAATTAGAGAAATTGAAGAACAATATATTACATCATATAAAATAATATATATAATTAAAAATAAAATTAAAATATTAAAAATAGAGCCCTTTATAACTCTATCCATTAGAGTGAAAATGAGATCTTTATAATATCTAAACATTTGGATGGAGTGAAAACGAGATCTTTATAACATCTAAAAATTTGATTAAAAAATGGGATCATCCAAGTCTTTTATCATGTGAGCCTATTTTTCTCTATTTTTTTAAAAAACTATATATAAACATATATTTAATATATTTAAAATAATTACCAATAACAATAGGAGCCCTATATGTCCTGCCAGTGGCCGGTTACTAAAGAAGTAAAAATAGTATAGCAGATAAGAATGTGTTAGCTGCCCCTATTTATCCTATGTATAACTTCAACTCATCAATTAATCACCCACTCCGTCAATTTATTGTCCATGCAACCATAATTGTCTATACCCCATTGATTGCCTATTCACACCGTCCTTCCATTAATTACTCACATCCATCCATTAACTATCCATGCAACCATAATTGTTCTTAAGTGGCTCCATAATCGTTCTTCTATTAAGGCGATTATTACCACTTGACTCTACCCAATACCCAATAAGGTATTGGGAGGGGTGTATTTAGAGCCATTAATTTAGATTAGATCTATTGGTTTAGTCCATCCTATCAAATAATTTAAACGGATTGAATTTAAACTTTATCAACCCAAGTCCATTGAGGGTCGACCAGCCATGGGCTGACCCACCTAGGGCCGCGACCCATATGGGTTGGCCCGTGATAGACTTGGATTGGTCCGCAGGTTAAGAAGCACATATAAACTAAGGGGTTGTTTGGTTCTTTCCTAGGAATAAGAATCGGAATGAGAATCATTGTATTATTGAATGAGAATGAGTATAAGCATGAATATCACTCTTAAAAGCAATGTTTGGTTAGTTGCATATTTTCTATCGGAATAAATTAAAATTTCCTTTTTTACCCTTAAAGGAAAATTAGAGAAAAAATTAGATATGAGAGAAAAATGAATATGAGAGAAAAATATGATGAAAGAGAATGATGAGAGAGAAATTCTAATAAGAGAGAAAGTGTGATGAGAAAGAATGAAAGAGAGAGTGTGATGAGAGAAAATGAGAAAAGAGAGTGTGATAGGCGAGAGCATGATGAGAGAAGATAAGAGAGAAAATATGATGTGAGAGAAAGTATGATGGGAGAAGATGAAGAGAGATAGAAAATGTAATGAGAATGAGGAGAGAGAGAGATTGAGGAGAGAGAAAGTATGGTGAGAGAGAAAGTATGATGAGAGAGAAAGTGTGATGAGAAAAAAGAGAACTGTGAGTGTGATGGGAGAGATTGAGGAGAGAGAAAGTATGATTAGGAAGAAAGTATGATTAGAGAGAAAGTGTGTTGAGGAAAAAAAGGAGGTAGTGTCACAAGAGAGATTGAGGAAAGAGAAAATGTGATGAGAGCGAAAGTGTGATGAGAAAAAAAAGAGAAAAGAGAGTGTGATGGGAGAAATTGAGGAGAGAGAAAGTATGATGAGAGAAAAAGAAGGAAGAGAGTGCGATGGAAGAGATTGAGGAGAGAGAAAGTATGATGAGAGAGAAAGTGTAATGAGAAAAAAGAGAAAAGAGAGTGTGATAGGAGAGATTAAGGAGAGAGAAAGGGTGTGATAAAATGATGAGAGAGAAAATATGATGAGAGAGAACAAGGAAAGAGAAGTGATATGAAAGAAAAAATAAATAAATATATTTTGATATTTGATATTAAGGGAAAAAAATTTAGTTTTAGGTCAAGTGTATTTTTGGAATAAGGGAATATTTTGATTAATGAAAATAGGGTAATGGCTCATTGAAGGGGAGGTAAATGGGAATGAGTTATTACCCAATTTCAAAGATTCATTCCCTTATTTGCATTCATATTCCTATAATCCAAATATTAACAATGATAATCAATGATTCTCATTCCCAACTCCTATTCCCCTAAACAAAACACTCCCTTAATATCATTCTGTTATATTTTAGTTTCGGGGATAAAATTATTATAGTGTCTATGCTCTCGCTATAATTTATAGGTATGATCATCACTATCACAATAATTTTGAATAAAATAAAATAAGTTTGTTTATTTTTTTATAATTATAATTACTAAGTAATTACATAAAAATAAAAATATTAAAATCATGGTTCTATGTTATAGTGCAGTGGTAAGAGATGGACCTCCTTAGAGAATGAATGTTTAAATCTCACTCTAACATATCAATAATTTGAGCGCTTTTATTTTTTTTTTCCTTTTCCTTTTTTTGTCGGCACATCTCTCTTTCCTCTTGTCATTTCACCCCTTGTCTTATGACCCTCGCGGAGGGAAAAGAACATAAACCTATGATTTACATCGATCGCACCGGTGAACGTCACGATAAAGCTGAATTGCTTCTACTTCCTCCTCCAGATCTCTGTGGGTTGGTGGGATGACGACTTCGTCGATTAGGCTGCGAGTCCGTTATTCGTCGATTGGGGATAGGGGGGGTTGTTGAGCAACGGTTTACATTTAAGAGGCAAAAGTTGCGGGCTGGCTGGAGGACCTTTAACTGGATGGGCCTGTGAGATATGATGGCATCCAAGTTCTCTGGGTCATCGTCGTCTATTTTGCATCATTTGAATGAGTTCTTTGACCGAAAGGATGGGAAAGTGGCAGTGGGAGAGAGGAAGCAGGAGACAGTGCAACCATCTAGGAGCAATTTACAGGTGATGACTGTTGCTGCCGAAGGCAGTAGCATGGTGTATTTGACCCATATGCCGGATTTCCTTCGCTTGAGTTACTCCGACCAGCTTCCACTTTCTCGGCTGATAGAGGAGATGGGGTTGTGGCACGGAGGGATGCAGATGAAGGGGGGCACGAAAATATTTGGTATTAAGGAGGGAAAAATTAGTATTAGGTGAAGGGTATTTTTGAAATAAGGGAATATTTTGATTGTTAAAAATATGGTAATGACTAATTGAGGGGTAGACACGGAATGGGTCATTGCTCAATTATAAGGATTCATTCCCTTATTTGTATTCCATTCTTGTAATCCAAACATTAATAATGATAATCAACAATTGCTATTCCCATCCCTCACCCTAATTCCTCTAAACCAAACACCCCCTATTACTCTACGAGCGATTTCCTGACCTTCATCTTAGGGGGGTGTATTCAATGTTGAACTTTTAATTACTTTAAATGACTTTTATGGATTTTAAAAGTCTAGATGTATTCAATCTAGATTTTTATAAATTCAATAGAAATTTAACGGTATACAAATTGGATTTTTATAGAGTTTTAAAAAGTCATGTGGTATTCAAACTTGACTTTTTAAAACTCTATGAAATTCTTTTGGTATCCAAAATTTCAATAGATTTTCATAGATTCTTTTAAAATTCCTTGGATACAAATTTTAATCAATAAGAACTCTTCAACATACATGGTACAACTTTAAATATAAAATAAAAAATATTCTCCTCACCTTTGGGATTTCTATAGATTTCAAATTGTTTTAATTTTTTTTACGAATAAGTCATTTCTCTTCCCGCTCCTCAATTTACCGACCAACCCACAACTTGTCCTCCTCTTTCATTCATCGTCCATAGCGATGATATCTGTGAACTCAGGGCATCTCTTTTCTCATCTACAAAAGTCTTGTTTCCAACCATAAACAGAGAGAAGATCAAGGCATCTATGGGATCTTCCTGTATGGATTACATTCTCTACGAAAAGATTGCAAGAAGCTTATATCTTCATTTTGGATCTTTCTGTATTGCTAATTTTGTTTAGTTAATGCATCCGAGACAACAACTTTGGGACTTGAAAAATATAGTATATTTTATTTTTTCTCAAATTACTATATTTTTTTTACTCTTTCAATTCAATACGTTATAGTTTGACCAAATTAAAGAGTTAACCAATATTTCATGATAAATAAAAAATATTTAAAATTATTATAATATTGTTATATTTAAAATTATATTATTAATTTTTTTTTAAAAAAATATAAAATTAAGACATTATTCTTTTTTTTAAGCCAAACCAAATCAAAAATGTAAAAAGTTAAAAACAAGTTTTTTTTTTTTTTGACAAGTATGTTATTTATTATTTTATTAATTAAAAATTTAATTAGGTATTTTAGATTTTGTTAAAAGATAAATACGCGTGAGATCATGGCCACCTACGCTTTCCAAGGTTGTAGAAAATGAAAAGGAGTTGTTCAATCTTCGTCATGCCTTGAGAAATGTCATCGAGAGGGTATTTGGAATATTTAAATCATAATTTAAAATATTCAAAACAGCTCCTCTATTTACATATACTACACAAGTCGAGCTTATTTTGATTTGTGCCGGATTGCATAATTTTCTTAGTAAAGAGTGTCGTTCTGATAAATTTCCAATTGAACCAGATAACGAAGTTTCATCATCTTTGTCGGAACAAGTTCATGGTGTCTATTGCTTTGATAAATTATTTGATACTCAAGAACAACGAGTAAATGCCAATGCATGGAGAGATACAATAGCAAATCGAATGTGGAGCGATGTTTATCATATTGGTAATAACGAAACTTAGAATTTTTCTTTCCCATAAATCCACAAGTTTCTATGAAAAAGTTTATAAATATCAGTAAAAGTCTTAAAAAAAAAATCTATAAAATTTCATAGAATTTTTATCAAAGTATGTAAGATTTTATGAAAATCAATAAAAATCTATCAATTCGATGAAATCAATCATTAAAAAAAATCAATAAAAATTATTAAATCTGATTATAGCAAAGGAGATGGTTTTTTTTTCATCCCAATTCTCTTCGTGAAGTTGATCAATTGCGTGAGCAATTTAATAAAAAATAAATCAACCGGGTTCCATGGTCTCGTCGTCGTTGCCTTTCGTGTTCTCCTCGCCTCCTCTCCTCACCGATCGCAGTTCCATTTCGATCTCACGGTACCAATTCTTCTCTTTTCTCCATCCATTCAACTCTCATGCCGATATAGGAACCTTTATAGTTCTCGTTCTTCGGCAATCCCTCTCAGGGGCTGGAGCAAGGTTAGGGCAATGGCCGATAGGTGCGCGGTCGGAGAGGCAGGCGGTGGGAGCGTTGATATTTCCCAGGGTTTTCAGTGCTTGGATGGGATCCGGAGCATAGCCGAATCTGGTCGATTCAAGGTATGATCTAATTGGAACACGAGGACGATGCAATTTAAGTTTAAGTTCACTAAAACAGCGTGCTCTTTCTTCAGTTGTTTTTTTTTCTTTGCTGTGCAAGGCTTGGGAAAAAAATGTAATTTAACCGTATGCCATGATAGAGCAAGCAACCGTAACTAGCTGATTGTTACATATTGGCAGCAGAGATATCAAATTTGCTTACGATTAGGTGATGGGTGAAATTGAAGATTGGAAAAGCTTTGATCGAGCAATTTTGGAGATCCCAGTCTGTGGTTCTTCATTACTATCATTTTTTATTTATTTATTATTGACATGATAGGTATCCACTTTGCTCATGACGAACAAACTCTGCCATGGTCGGTCCCAAACCTTTATAAAGGAGGAGGGTTGCTTTAGGTTGTCACTAAGTATAAAACATAGGCAAATGTATGTGCGGATCCATCAAATTATTGCGCTAATGCTAGATTATTTACTAAAGGAATGCATTGTAGGATCTAACTATAACGTTTCAGGAAAAAAATGTCATCTCTATGAGAATTTAGGTGTAATTTTAAATATACAAGAGTTCTAATACTATGGATTGGATAAGAACGGAATATTGATTGTTTTATATTTTAAACATGGAATGTAGGAACGCTCACCAATAAAACAATGAAGGTAGTATATACGATGATTAGGAGAAGAATTAATATTCTGAATCTACAAGAGACAAAATGGATAGGGTAGAAGGTAAAGTTGATATTAAACTTAGATTTTAAATTATAGCACAACAACAATGCCTTATTCCACTAGGTGATGTCAGCTAATTTTACATTATAGTACACAAGAAAAAATAAAATAAGAAATGAAAAAAAATTATTGTCGTAGATTGTTCACTAGGGGATGTAGTAGGAATCAATAGGAAGGGAGATGAAATTGTAGTTCTTAAGATAGTGATACTAAAAGAAACTATTAATATAATTAGCATATATGCACCTCAAGTAGGAGTAGATGAAGACACCAAACATATGTTTTTGGATGACCTAGATGAGGTAACATAAAAAATTACGATGATTTTAATAAGAAATGGGCATATAGAAGTAAGAAATGAGGAATATAATAGGATACATAGGGGCTATGATTTTGGAATAAGAAATGAAGAAGGAAAAACTATATCAGATTTCATAATATTATATGAACTTATAATAGCTCATACATTTTTTTAAGAAGAGAGAATACCTGATCACATTCAAAAGTGGGAGAAAAATTTATAAAGATTGTATGATTATTCTGGGAGAAAACTTAACCACTCAACATAGATTAATAGTTTTAGATATGCGCCTCAAGTATAGTATTACTAGAAGGAAAACATGCATTTCTGCTAAGTTTAAGTGGTGGAAGTTAAAGGATGATAAGCAAAGTAACTTTAAGAAGAAGGTAGAGTACAAGTATTAGAAGGAATATATGGTGACTTGAATACAATATAAGATAAGATGATATTAAATTTGAAAATAGTGGTAAAGAGCGTACTCGGTGAATCAAGAGGATGGACACCATCAAATAAAGAATCTTATGAAAGTGATTGAAAAACGAACATCTTATAAATTACAACCTATAAGTTACTATACACTTGTAAGAACGAAGAAAAGTAGCCAAGAAAGAGACCAAATAAGAGGCAAGGTGACGAAAAGTACACACTTGTAAGTTACAACCTATAAGATACTGCATACTTGTATTGATAACTTGATACAAAAGAAGGGAAAAATAACATCTATAAAATAGTTAAAGTGAGAGAGAGTAAAACAAGGGATATTACTCAAATAAAATGTATTAAAGATGAATCAAGTACTAGTGAAGGATGAGAAAATAAAGGAGTGACAAAAGATGTATTTTCATCAATTTTTTAATAAGATTTAGGTAACCAACTTAACTTAGATAATTTAAGTAGATCAGAGGAGTATAGAAATTTAAATTATTATAAGAGAATTTAAACTTTAGAAGTAGAATAGACATTAAATAGATTTAAAATGAAAAAGAGGTTGGATTAGATGATATTTCAATAGACGTATGAAAGTATCTAAGCGAGTAGGATAATAATGACTTACGAAGTTATTCAACCTAATATTGAAAATAAAAAAAATACTTGATCAACGAAGGGTAAGTACTTTAATCCCCTGTGTAAAACCAAAAGAGATGGATAAAATTATGCGAATTTTAGGGGTATTAAACTAATGAGTGATACCATGAAATTTTGAGGAGTGATAGAAAAAAGATTAAGAAGACCAAGGTGATCAAAAATTAATTTAGATTTATGCCTGAAAGTTTGAGAATAGAAGTTATACATCTTAGAGAATTGATTGAAAAGTATTAGAAAAAGAAGCTACACATGATATTTTTTGATTAAAAAAAACTTATAACAAAATCATGAGGGAAATTATATAGACATTAGTGTAGTGTATATTAAAATAATTAAACATATATATGAGGATGTAACGATAAGAGTGAAGACCCTAGACAAATTAACTGAAGTGTTTCCCATATAGATAGAATTACATCAAGGATTAACTCTAAGTCCATATCTTTTTACATTAAAGCATCTACAATAGGGGATATTTGGAGGGGATATTTCTCCAAATATCCCCACCCCATTGGAAGGGGATATTATGGAGGAGATTTGAAATCACTAGGCATAGAGTTATGCCCGGTGATTTCTCCCTCTCTCTCTCTCTTTTTGTTTTTTTTTTAAATTTAAAAAATATATTTAGTGATGGAATTTGGAATATTTGATAGTGGGGTATTCATAAATATTTGGTTTGTGGGATATTTGATTGTGGGATATTTAAGGAATGAGATATTTGATTGATGATGTGAATGTGGGGACCACAAATATTTGGGAGAAATGTTCGATCTTATTGTGGATGCTCTTAGTAATGAACTACTTGACACATCTATAACATGTTATCATGGTGCATATTGTTTGCGAATGACAATGCTTCGGTCGATGAGACACATGAATGAGTAAATACTAAACTCAAATTTTGTTAGGATATAGTGTACAAAGTTTTCGCTTAGTAAATACCGAATATATAGAATTTAAATTTATTAGTGTTAGATGTAGTAAGGAAATTATTAAGATAGGAGATTACGAGTTACTTGTAACTAAGAACTTTAAATATCTAGGATTATTTTAGTAAAAGGATGAAGTGGTTGTTACAAATGTTTTACATACAATACTTGAAAGATGATTGAAATAGAAGAGGTCATCAGATATTCTTTATGATTGTAAGCTACCTTTGAAACCTAAAGAGAAGTCTTACAAAACGGTAATTAAATCTACTATGTTATAAGAAGTTGAATACTAGGTTATGAATTGTGCACATGAATAGAAGATAGTCACAGACATGGTTTAAAATTTCATTCTGTTCTAGGAGAAACGAGCTTCCTCCCATCGCCCGACACCCGCTGTGGGGTTATGGAGGCCCTCGGAGGCTGCCGCGATCCTACGGCGACCTCCGCGGCTCCCGATGGGGACGCCGGGGGGTGGCGGGTGCGATGATACATACAGGGAAAGAAAAGGAAGAATTTTATGTTAATTAATAATTAACTTAGGTTAATAATTTTAATTAACTCTTAGCTATAATAACATAATACTAATTGTTGGTTGCTACACCTGGATTCCGTTTTGTTTCCCTGTACAAAAATTTGTACAAGCATAGAACTTAATCTAGCTACCCATGTGCTCTACTGAAGTTAAACTTGGATTGCAAACGATGCTTAACATTATTAATCCAAGTTGCTCTTCAGAAGTTAAACTTGGATTGGAAACAATACTTAACATTTTTACTCCAAGTTTAACTGATATGATCTTCCTAAGTTAAACCATATTACAGAAGTTGATTAAATATCTATTTCAAAGATTGACTTTCAGGTTAAAACATGGCGAGAC
This sequence comes from Zingiber officinale, assembly GCF_018446385.1. NCBI lineage: Eukaryota > Viridiplantae > Streptophyta > Magnoliopsida > Zingiberales > Zingiberaceae > Zingiber > Zingiber officinale. The sequence continues at coordinate 44,481,633 of NC_056003.1, forward strand.
ACTAGGCCTTCTTGGTTATGAGATCATTCACCACTTTCTAGACAAAACCTTTCAAAGAAATCGGATATTTAAACTTCTTACACTAAATTAGGTTTAACTACAGAGATCTCAATAGAAGCACAATATCGAAGCATGAAATCGAAACACAAAATCGATAACATAAACGATAGCCTAAAATCGAAAGCCTCTTGTGTTGGTGTTTCAGAATCCATGCAAAGGAAACTAACTAATTAATTCGAAGCGGAAACCATTAATTAGTTATACCTTTCTTTGTAGCTAAAGACCTCTTGATCTTTTGTTGTATTCCTCTCATTCTCTTGGACGTCGTGTGGGCAACGATCTACCAAAATAACTCCACCCGAACCACTTCTTTTCTTCCAAGAAACTCGAGCCACCAAGGGATGCTAGGATACAATGCCGCCTTCTCTTCTCCTTCTTCTCTATGAGGATGGCCGACCACACCAAGGAAAAAAGAGGAGCTAAGAGAGATCAATTCAATAACCTAAGGCAACTACTACCTCTCTTTTATAATCCTTGGTCATGGTAAAAAAGGAAATTTTAATAACAATTAAAATCTCTCTCTTTTAAATTTCCTATTGTACATGGCAACAAAAGGAAAGTTTTAAAATTAATCTCTCTCTTTTAAAATATGTAGACAACTATAAAAAAGGAAAGATTAATTAAAATTTCTCTTTTTAAATCATGGTTACAAAAAAGGAAAGTTTTATTAAAAATTAAAATCTCTCTTTTAAACATTATAGATAACTACAAATATGAAATTTTTTTAACTAAATTAAAATATCTCTTTAATCTTTTATAGATAGCTATAAAAGGAAAGATTTTAAAATTTTAAAACTCTCTTTTAAAGCCATGAGGATGGCTCTAATATTTTTAAATCAAAGTTTAATAAAACTATCTTATTATATATATATATATATTATATTTTAATTTTTAAAAAATATATAATATTTTTTTATTATATGGAGACGTTGTGATCTTCTATTTTTTCTTTTTCTTTTTAATTTTTTTTGTATTTTGTATTCTTTTAATATTTAGATTACATTTTTTTATTTTTAATTAATATATTTTATATTTAAAAATATGAAAATCATATAGGTATGACACGATATGGTACCAAAATTGTATCGTTCCGGTCTTATATTGAAACTCTGATACTGCTCGAGATTTTAGACAATGGTCAGAGACATAAAAATGTTAAGATGGATGTGCGAATATATAATGATGGATAGATAAGAAATAATAATATTAGAGAGACCGAGGGATGCATATAATATGATAGGGATATGTACTTAAGCGACTAATAAATGCGTGTTTAAGACTGACAAATACACACATTAAGAGGTGGACAAAAAAGGCTTAGCAACAATATGAAATTCATTTAAATATAAATGAGAATATAAATATGATATTAATTGAGTAACAAAGATAAAAAAAAAAATTTGGTTAGCAACGATAAAAATTCAATTAAATATAGATGACGATAAAGAATGGGATAGAACCCAATAACGTAGGAGGATCCATGTATCCGATCCCAATTAGTGAGATAAAGGTTTGATTGTTGTTATTGATATATTAAGATGATAGATATCCTACACACAACCCATTTCTTGTTTACAAAGGAAATGTGAACCATCATCTTATTCTTCTTTCACTGCAAATACTTTTCTCTAGTTAACATTACATTTTCCACCTTTATGAGATCTGTCCCCTGAATGGCGGAATCTAGAAGTCCGTTTTAGCTATCTAATCCTCGTTTTTATAACTGATGACATTTTCTTTCATAATATTAAAATTTGAGAAAATATTTCTTCTAATAAACTATTTACATCTTCAAAATAGGTGCCTGTTTCAATATATATGCTTTAGTTATAATGAGAGGAATTGACTTATGATGAAAAGGAAGTACATGGTCCATGAAGAAACATAGCATAATAGGTGAAAATGCATGGTACTTGGAAAAACATCGGATTTGGTTGTTGGTCTTCAAGGTCTAGGAAACTAACTTTTGTTAGTAATATGCTATATTGGATGGCTCTCATTATGTATTTGGTTATGGAAAGGAAATAGATAATGACATACCTAGCATTTCCTAATGAGTATTTTTGTTTGTCACAGTTTTTCATCATATTTTGAATTTGACCTGGTCTTACTAATGTAAAGCCATCATAATTATAGTCATTAGGCAGATATTGTAAGTGGAAAACAAATAAAGAGACAAGATAAATATGAAAGCTCATGTTATGTATTTATGTGATATGATGGCTAGGTTTTGATCATTGTCTCCTACTTTTTGATAGGCATGGTTGCTGGATCAATTTGGAGTTCTTCATGATGGGAAAAAACCATATCCTGGAGCAATATCCACTTGTATGTCAGCTTTCCTCCTTTTTCCTTGTATTAGCTTTCTCCAAACATAGGACTGTTGAAGTTCCACTGCTGAATACTTGTTACTATATTAGTAAAAAAACTAGCTGGTCAAGGAGCAAAGCTTGTGGTTATAAGTAATTCTTCAAGGAGAGCATGTGTAACAATAGAGAAGTTGAGGAGTCTCGGATTTGATCCTTCTGTTTTTTCTGGCGCCATCACTAGTGGAGAATTGACACACCAATATCTTCTAAGGTTAGATGCTTGTATCTGGATTCAACATGAGCATTGTTTCTTTTCCATACCTATATTGTTTAAGAAAATCTGATGCAAATATTTTTATTTCTTTAAAGTTCATTCTTCTAAGCTTCCTTTGGAAAATAGTGAATAATGGCAATCTCTAGTGTTAATTTCACTTTCGTTTTTCCACTTGACAAATTTGTTGTTTTCCTCTGGATAGTCTGTATTAGAAATCATATTTGTGCATTAAATAATGTTTACATGTATTGCATCAAAGTAGAAGATGTTTATTTTTTCATCAATCCTTCCTAGTTCAGATGTTCCATTTTTGGGAATTTATACTTTGCAAATAATCTAGAGTTTTTCTTTCTTTGTTTATTTTTTGAGTGAAGTCTGTAACTATTGTTTGTCAGTATAAAAGTTTTTAATGATGAGTTTAGTCAATTGACTTTTATGCAAATCCTATGTGTGGATTGAACCTATGTGATTATAATGTTAGTGTTTGAGTCAACTTTTGAATGTTTTGGACCTTCATTTCTGATGTTGAATTGTCATTTGTCTCTTTGGCATGTAGATTTTGATGTCATTTCCATTCTTATTTTTTATTCTCATAGATTAAATTTTTCTATATTCTCTACCTATTCCTTTATAATTGATATCAGTTTTTTTTCAGGCTAGTTGGTGTCCTACCTGCGATATACAATCTCTTTCTTTTCATTCTTTTTTTTTAAAGATTTTTTGTTAATTTATTAATGAAGGGGAGCCTTGGCGCAACGGTAAAGTTGCTGCTGTATGATTTGAAGGTCACGAGTTCGAGTCTCGGAAAGAACCTCTTGCAAAGCAGATAAAACTGTATACAATAAACCCTTCTCCAAGACCCGCATTAGCGGCTTCATACACCGGTCTGTCGTCTGTTTTTTTTTTCAGGCTAGTTGGTGTCCTGTCTGTCATATACAATATCTTCTATTTGGCATCTGTTGATATCTACATATACTCACATAACAACACTAACTTTCCTTCTTGTACATTTATGCTTTATTTGCATATGATAGTAATATATGCATAATTCATGAATTTATACTACTATTGCGGTTGTTTCAACATTATCCTGATGTGGGTTGAATTACTCACTAACTCAATAGCCATTGGATGAGTGACATGTTCATTGGGAAGATCAATAGGTATTAACATGGATTGGTCTATGTGCGTTAGAGATAGCCAATTAGACTAGGACAATGGCTAATCTGAGAAGTCAACAGCTAAGGACTGGATACATGACATGCTAGATCCACCCTGACATAGAAGCCACGTGGAAGTCTATTATTGGTAGATGCCTACTTTGAGGTCTATAAAATAGAGCTACGACCATATGGAAATAAACATTTGAATGCATCGCAAAATGATAGAGATTTGAGCGACAATTATTATCTGCCTCGGTCTACATTCTTATACAATCTCTTGCTTGGACTTATCCTAATCCAACTCCATCTCAACACCAACATGGCCAAACTGCTCCACCACACTCCTTTAGCTCCACCTCATACTCAGTTACCCCAATTAATTCTAAACCCATTTACCTCGAGTGAGCTGCCTACAACTTGAACTTTACCCACTTCAACCAAGCTCTGGGTCTCTCCCTTGCAAATGAAGACTGTTTAATTTTGGGGCCATAAGCTAAGAATTCTCATTCAATTAAGTGGTAGTCGACTAGGAAACATGGGAGGCGATGAACCCACAACTAAGCTCATGACAAAAGTAATGGGATAGATGTTCTTTGAACTTGTGAAAGGAAGGGAAGAAAGATTTGAGGATAGATGATATCACACCCAGATAAACACGAAGCTCACATAGACAGAAATATCATACAAAGAAGGGAAAGTAAAGTTCTTATATGAGATACAAGAATACTTTTATAAATTCTACCATATTAAAACTAGGAAACAACTAAACAATTTAGAAAATACAACAATCTCTACTAATTGAACCATTTTTTTTTTACAAATTTGAAATTTAATTTTCATAAAAATTTAAATGAACTTTTAGCATAGCTCTATCTTTTAGACTAAAACATATTTAATTATAAATGCTAATTGGATTACTTGAGATATTGATATATATTATCATTTTTTTTATTGTGGATCTTCTAAAAATCTAACCTGTGTACTAAAATATTGTTTGCTCTTTATAAATAATTTAATAAAATTAAATTGAAGATTTTGATTAAATCATTTAATATTGCTAAAAAAATTAATCCAATTCCCTACGTTTATTATAGATCAATAAATTATTAATTAATGCATAAAGCATTTATTATATTTCATACTTCATAATACATATTTTATAATAGATCAGAAATTAAATTTTATTAATAAATAGATGGATTAATGGATTGAGCACACTTTAATACCAAATAAGTTGTTTAAACATAATTATTCTATAATAGGGTAAAAAATGATTCAAACTTCCTATGATTTTACCCATGATAGCTAATGACATTCAATTCCAAAACTCTCAGAATTCAAGAGGAGCAATAAACTCATATGCAACATACAAAGGTTCATTAAAAAAATTTAATCTAGAAGAGGAACAATCTATTAAATAAAAAAAATTAAATGGGATGAAGATGAACAAATATACTTAGCTTTGTATTAAGTTTATTTGGACATGGGTACAATGTTGTCTTACTCATCAATAGACGACCACTTCATTTTGTTCTTTGATGCATCCTTTTCTTTTTATTGAAAAAAAACATGACACATCCTCTTTGTTCATCATTATATATATTTTTGTATTTAATTAATTAATATAATCAGTGAACTCGGATGTGAGCTAGAGCCAAGAAAGTTAAAAGTCGGGACATGGCACACTATCCTCCATGTTCCTCTTCCGGATCCTATGCTAATCAATTGATCCGAAAATGAAAGATTTCTATATTGTTATCTTCTATTCATTATCAGCAGCATCAAATTCAACTTCAATTTGTTGAACATCATCTCCAATGGACGTCTCCCCTCTTAATTCAAGATGCCAAAATAAATCATAAAATCAAATAAAGGAAACATGATGGAGATGTCTCCCCTTCCAATTCAAGATGCCAAAATAAATCATAAAATCAAATAAAGGAAACATGATGGAGCACATGAGAAGAATACATTGGTGGATATGGATAGAGGTGGCTTGTGGAGTTGAAGAATAGGGATTTTGCTTACCCATCAAGGCCTAATGTCCATGTGCTCTGAGATTTCTCATTGACTGTTGTTGCAGGGAAGATCCTTGCATTGGTTAGAAGCAAAAGCAGCTTCCACATGTGCAATCTAAATTGGTTGAATGATTGTGTGTTGCAGGATAATATTTATGAGTATGTGGTAGAAGTTGAAGAAACAGGGTTTGAAAAATTGAATTGGAAAAAACATGTATAAAAGTATCTAAAATAAATTAAGGATTCATAGATGCTCATAAAAGCTCCGTATACATCATAGTAACGTATCCACAGAAATCTCAATTAATGGCAATTAATTGGTTAAATAATCAAGATGTAATTAATCTAAACATCAATTTGGTATGTTAACCAATCAATTGTTTCTCAACTTTGTTGTCTTGCCAAAATTGATTGGAAATTGAGATACCAACATTGAGTAAACTTTTTCCAAAAATAATTTATAATTCTTTCCCATTGTTAGTATTATCTATATTAACTCCGCCCATAACAAACCAGTCATGACCGGTCCCAAGCTCGGATAAAAGAGGAGGGTTGCGTTAGATTGCCGACCAACATTAAAACTATGATAAATATTTAGTGAATGAATCCATTAAACTATTGTGCTAATGCTAGGTTGTTCCCCAGAAAGAACGCATTGTAGGGTCCAACAGTAACGTTTCGGCAAAGACCGCTACATCTTTAGAACTTGGGTGTAATGCTAAATATGTAAGAGTTTGCATTGTAGGGTCCGACTGTAACGGTATCGGCAAGGACCACTATATCTCCATGAGAACTTGGGTGTAGTGTTAAATAGGTAAGATTTCTCACACTGTAGGTTGGATAAGAACAAATATGATAGGAAAACTAATAGTCTAAGATGTGGAACATGGAACATAGGAACCTTTACTGATAAATCAATGAAGGTAGTATATACGATGATTAGGAGAAGAATTAATATTTTGTGTGTATAAGAGACAAAATTAGTAGGCGATAAGACAAAGATGATAGAGAACTTGGATTTTAAGTTATGGTACACAGGAAAAAGTAAAGCAAGAAATGAAGTAGGTATTGTTGTAGATAGTTCATTAAAGGATGAAGTTGTAGGAGTAGTTAGAAAAGGGGATATAATTACAACCCTTAAGATAATAGTGACAAAAGAAACTATGAACATAATTAGCGTATATGCACCGCAAGTAGGATTAGATAAAATTACCAAATTAAGGTTTTGGGACGACTTAGATGAAGTATTACAAACATTCCGCCAAATGAAATGATTTTAATAGGAGGTGATCTAAATGAGTATATCAGAGTGAAAAATGAGGAATATGAGAGGATACATGGGGGTTATGGATTTGGAACGATAAATGAAGAATGGGAAAACTATATTAGATTTTGCGATAACATATGACTTTACATTAGCTAATACATTTTTTAAGAAAAGATAAGAATACTTAGTCACGTTCAAAAGTAGGAATAATGAATCGCAAATTGACTTTCTTATGATTCGGTAGAAGGATAGAAAGATTTGTAAAGATTGCAAGGTTATTCTTAAGAAAGCTTAACTACCCAGCATAGATTAGCAGTGTTGGATACACACCTCAAACATAGTATCAATAGAAAGAAAATATATATGACTCCTAAAATTAAGTGGTGGAAGTTAAAGATGAGAAGCAAAATATATTTAAGCAGAAGTAGAAGTACAAGCATTAGGTGAAATATATAGTAACTCTAATACGACATAGGATAAGATGGTATCAAAGTTGAAAATAGTAACTAAGAGTGTACTTGGTGAGTCAAAGGGACATGCACCACTAAGTAAGGAATCTTGATGGTGGAATGAGAAAGTACAAAAGAAAGTGAAGGAAAAACGAACAACTTATAAGGAATTATATATTTGTAAGAACGAGGAAAACTTAAAAAAAAATATACCATAGTCACGAAAGAAACTAAGAGAGTAGTGAATGAAACAAAGAATGAAACTTTTAAACGATTATATTAAAAATTAGATATAAAAGAAGGGGAAAGCGACATTTATAGAATAACTAAAGTAAGAGAAGACAAGAGATCTTATCCAAATAAAATATATTAAAGATTAATGTAATTGGGTACTAGTAAACGATGGAGAAATAAAAGAGCCGTGGAAGAGGTATTTTATCAACTTTTAATGAAGGTTTAGGGAACCAACTTAACTTAAGTAACTTAAGTAGGCCAAATGAGTATAGAAATTTAAATTTTTATCGTAGAATTCAAATTTCAGAAGTAGAACAAGTTTTAAATGAGATGTACAATGGAAAAGTCATTGGACCAGATGATATTTTGATAGAGGTATTGAAGTGCCTATGAAAACAAGGTATTGAATGACTTACAAAATTATTTAACATGATATTGAAAATGAAAAAAATACCTGATCAATGGAAGGTAAGTACTCTAGTTTCCTTATATAAGAATAAAGGAGACGTACAAAATTGTGTAAACTATAGGAGTATTAAACTAATGAGTCATACCATGAAACTTTTGGAAAAAGTAATAGAAAAAATTAAGGAGAACACGGTGATCGAAAATCAATTTTGGTTCATTCTTGGAAGGTTAACAATAGAAATTATACATCTTCTTAGATAACTAATTGAAAAATACTGGAGGCAAAAACAAATCTACACATGATATTAATTGATTTAGAAAAAGCTTATGATAGAGTTCCAAGAGAAATTATATGGAGAATTTTAGAAACGAGAAGTGTTAGCATAATATATATTGAACTTATTAAGGATATATATAAGGATGTACAACCATAGGAAAGACTTTAGGTGGAGTTACTGGAATAATTCCAATAAAGATAGGGTTACATCAATGATCAACTCTAAGTCCCTATCTTTTTACCCTAATTATGGATGAACTCATTGTACACATTCAAGGTGTATGTTATTTGCAGATGATATTATTTTGGTATATGAAACACGTGAAGGAGTAAATGCTAAACTAGAATCTTGGCAGAAAACACTAGAAGGGAAAGATTTTAAGCTTAGTAGAATAAAGACAGAATATATGGAATTTAAGTTTAACAATATTAGACGTAATGAGATAATTGTTAAGATAGAAGATGACGAGTTGCCCGGAACCGAGAGGTTTAAATATTTAGGATCATTTTTTTAAAATGATGGAGGGATTGAGAGAGATGCTTTACATAGAATACAAGCAGAATAGTTGAAATAGAGGAGAGCGTCAGGTGTTTTATGTGACCGTAAAGTACCTCTAAAACTTAAGAAAAGTTCTACAAAATCACGGTTAGAGGCTATGCTATATGGAGCTGAATGTTGGGCTATGATTTGAGCATATGAGTAGAGGATGAGAGTTGCAGAGATGAGGATGTTAAGGTGGATGTGTGGACATATGAGGATGGACATAATAAGAAATGAGAGCATTAGGGTGAAAGTCGGAATTGCATCTATTGAGGGAAAATTTTGAGAGACACGTTTAAGATAGTATGGGCATGTACTTAGATGACCAATAAATACTCCAGTTAGGCTATGTGAAGCTATGACAAACACGCATATTAAACGAGGAAAAGGAAGATCAAAAAAATACTTGTTTAGCAACAATAAAACAAGATAAAATTTATTTAAGTATATATGATAATATAGTAGGAGATAGAGGTCAATGACATAAAGGATGCATATAGCCGACCCCACCTAGTGGGATAAGGCTTGGTTGTTGTTGTTCTTGTTATATCTATTAAATACTATTAAACATAAGTTTCAATCTGAAATAATTCATACCATTTAAAACATATTAAATAGAAAATAGAAAAAGGAAAAAAGAGACATGGCTTCCTGAGGTTCCATAAAAGCACACTTTTCGAATTAGTAATGAATGTCTCCAAATTAACAAAAGATAATTCAAATATCCATAGATATTTAGCCTCGGTGGTAAGACCCTTGTGGCTAAGGTTTTGTAATAGCAATATGCATAATGCGTTAATAATCTTTTGGTGATACCTCAATAAGGATTCCTATCAGGGTGGACAATACCTTAATGAGGATTCATCAACTCACCCTTAGAGTGGCCACTTATCTTGCTCCAACTATGCATGAAGCTTTGGTACTTGGACTCTGTTCTTTTCTACCCGTGTTAATTTGAATATCCTAAATTGACATTTAAAGCTTCTAATTTTCATGTGTAAAAGTTCAGAAACTATTGTTGCAGACACTTAAACCCACACTCATGTCTAGTAGTCGCACTCAAGTCTGAGGAACCTCACACATCTATCTTAACATTCTTAAACCCCTTAACATTCTTATCTATGTTATATTAATTGTGTACGTATTATTTCTTGATAATTTATATTCTCATCGAGGCTTAAAATCTCACGTTGTGCTGAAGTACCAGTATCCAATTAGAATGGTATGGCTTTGGTGTTGTGCCATGTAGACACTCAGCATGGATTGATACACTTGAAAGCATATCGAGTACCAAGATGATTCAATGAGTTTTGTTCTAATGATCCCTATTCACATGATATTTTTTACTTTCAAACACATATTGATAACAATTTAAAAGTTATTGAATCAAATTTTTAGTTTAATAGGTTTTAAAATATTACAAACATCTCAAGTATTGATTGCACCTTCCTAATACCAAAACATGTGTGGTGAATTGGTTGAGAAGGGTTAACTTGCCAAAGTTCAGTCCTGGCTTGAATAGTATGGCTCTAGCACTGGATTGTCTTGACACTCATCGAAGTGTGCTGTGATGATTTAGATAGTTTTACTCCTTTAATGCCCTTTCACTTAAGTGTATTTACTTTTAGAAATAAAATTATAGGAATTAGATAGTGCATTAATTTAAAATTTTATTGTACTATAACGTCTCGATACTCAATGTGTTTTGACATGTGTTAAAGTATGCAAGATGAATGTTTTTACTTGTTTAATTCTTTTTAATTTATATTTTCTACTTTTGGTAATACTATATCTATTCCAGACTTATCTTAAGATGAATTCATATAATTATTACTACTTTAATATTCTTACACTTAACTTTTTTGAATTTAAATTTTTGAGAAATAACCTATACAAAATAAAAAAAAAAATTGAATACATTTTGATGCGTGTAAAAAGGTGCTAAAATGTTCTTAGTGTCGACATGGTATGATACTCATTCTCATGATCGACGCAGGCACGTATGGGATATTATCCATGCTGATCAAAATTGGATTTCAATAATTTGCTAGAACCATATGTCTGGATTGTGCTGCTCAACACAATATGAAATTTCAAACCATGCTCTCATTCTCTCATCCATAAACAATTCGTCGTGTAAATATTTCTTTTATTTCAAGCAGCACATAATGATCACAAAAGACTCTAGAAACTCTTTCAATATCTAAAACTCTTACAAGTACCCTTTATCTTGTTAATATTATCTTATCTATATTTCCTTTTGCTGACTAATTGATCCAAGATATTTAAAACTCTTGCAAGAATCTATCATGGACCGTTTTTTAATTATTCCCTTGATTCTTTCCTCCTTGTTAAAAGTGCATTCATATATTTAGTTATGATTTTATTAAACCTAAAAAGTTCAATTCCAAAGTCAAGTTTGTGTATAATTTAATTACACTCTTTGACACATAAAAATGGACTGATTTTAGATCAAAGTCTTAAGAGGATTGATTAGGAATTGTAGAAAATAAAAAGTCTTGTGGTAAAGATTGCATAGTAATAAGGATATCCATTAGCAGCCAAAATGTAACAGACTCACAACAATTAGCATGAGGTTATATAACCTTTTATCCAAGATTTAAAATTTCGAGCAGTGTTGAAGAAACTAGAACGATATGGTTTCAGTACAATGTTGTGTCGTGCAGATATGATTTTGATGCTTTTAAAGTAAAAGTCAATTAAAGTTAGCTTAAGTCCAACAAGTAGACATGTCGGGATCAAATAGGTTTATTTGGATTTATTTTAATCAATTTAAAATTAAACCAAATATATATATATATATATATATATATATATATATATATATATATAAATATAAAAAGGGCAGTCCAGTGCACGAAGTTTCTACCATGCGGGGTCTCGGGGAAAGATCCATTGTACGCAGCTTTACCTTGTTTTTTACAAGAGACTGTCATAGAGCAACAATTTTACCGTTGCTCCAAAGCTCCTCTTCTAACCCCAATTTATATATACAATAATTTAATTCATAGTAATATATTTTATAAGATTAGAAATTATATGTATTTATTTTATTTTTCTTAACAATCTATTTTCTCCATTTTAAATAGGTTTTTTTTCTTCTATTTACCTTGTGCACAAATGGAGGAGGGAAAAAAAAATAACCAGCATCCTTAAGTTGTTTTTCTCCGATTATCTCATGGACAGATAAAGAAAGGAAAAAAACTAACCATGGTAAAGAGGGGTTTTTTTCTTTGTTTACTCTCGTGGATGAATGGAGGGAAAAAATAACAATGAAGGAGGAAAAAAACTTAATGTTATGAAGGAAGGGAAAGAAATTAAGAGAGGGGAAGGATTAGGGAAAGAAATTGGAATTAACTTTCTAAAAAAAATAAACATAAAAAATGGAAATGAAAAAATTTAAAAAAAAAGTGATGCAGCCTCATGGTTGCCTTTGCAACCTTGCTAGGTCGCATCGACCTCTGTGACCTGGAGGAGGGCATTATGAGGTTGCGGCTCTGTGCCAATGCTGGTCGGCTTGTGGAACAATAAATTTTGGTCGTGTCCATTGACACCGTATGGTACTTTATACTGTGCTTCTATCAATGAACAAGCATTGTCATTCATAATATGATAAATGATAAGTTTTGAACTTAGGATATAAAACTTATGGATGAAAAATGATATTCTTTGTTCCTTATTCAAGATAACCCATTGGCCTTGTCAAAATGGATATGGCTCATTAACGAGCCATACGCTAAGTCAATACTATTGATATGATCAAATGTGTAAATTCATCATATTTAATCAACTTTTCAATATGAGGCTTCTCATGGCCTCACCCATGGATTAAAATCTCGAGCCGTTTTATCCGATACGGGCCGACACATGGCGCCAGCGTGCCGCGATGTGTCCGGATGCGTTACGAGAGCCCGACAACGCCTCCCAATGCCTCGGTATGATATAGTTTTGCGTTTCGATCTAGACTGAAACCTCGACATAGCTCGAGATTTTAAGCCATGGCCTCACCATAGGATAAATTGTTCATCTTCTCATATAAGTAATGAAATTAAAATCTGATAGAGCTTGATTTCCAAGAACATTGTGCGGTATAGTGTAACCCTTATTTCTTCTATTCTTTCTCATCTTTCTATTACTTGTTTCTAATTGTTAGTTTCTGTGTCTAAGAGTCCTAATATTCAAGAATGCAAAATATCATTAACAAATATGAAATTCTTTACAGGGTTTCATCTTCTTGATAGTTGCCATAATGCATAATTGTCAGCCAAACTGTATCCACTTGACATTTCTCAACTAGAAGAATGCAAGTGGTCTTGTTAGGTTTATAAAGTATTATGGTCAATTTCTGCATTGATTTCTCTGCTTTTGGATTGTAGGATTCTTTGATGATCTTGAATCTTAATTCATCTTTTTATATATATTGTCCATGAAACTCTCTTTCTATTGTTCATGAAAAGTTCTCTACTAGCACAGGTTTACTATATATGTTCAAAGTTCATACTTGGTTAATTGAAGCAAAGCGGCCTACATTTGATAGCATATTGCTGTTCTGCTGAATACAATTTTATGATTGGCTGACGGACCTGAGTTCTAGACACTTGATTATGTATTTTCTAGTTTTAGTCATGCATCAAGATGTTAATAAGTCTCTTTTAATGTTTGCTACGCATAGTTGTTGAGCATAGAAAATATCATCATTACTAAACTTCGTCTTTGTGCTTTTTCTTATAATAGGAGGGGTGATCCATTTTTTACAACCCTTGGAACATCTTGCATTCATATGACATGGAGTGATAGGGGTGCAATATCTCTTGAAGTATGACCCTCTTCTCTCACAAGTTGAACTAACAACCACATTATCCTTTTAGCATAAGGTTCAATACATATAAGGATATACATTTATGAAAACTTTATGAGACTATGGATATTAGCTAATGAACTTGACTTGGTTGCAAAGTGATCACATCGTTGGCAGGATTGTGTACATCAAACTTATCTAGAATCATACTAGTTTTGATCATGGAATGAATGTTGTTCCGTGTCGCCTGACACGGATGATTTTTACCATTCGGCCGGGCGGGCGAAACTGACACAAGAGGTGTCCTTGTCTTGAGACGCATCGCAAGCCCCTCGGAGAAGTTAGGGATGCCTCTGGAGGTGCCAGAAGCATCGGGACGCCTTCGGTGGCACCGAAGGCGTTGCGGGACGTGCTAAAGCCGAAGGCGTTGTGAGATGCCTCTGGTGACACCTTCGGCGACGATTTATATTCTAATATTTTTTTCCTATTTTATATTATTTTAAATTTCATTTAAAATTTTTAAAAAATTCTAATTTTCTAAAAAAAATTCTAATAAATTATATTTATATTCTGATATTTTTTATTATTTTATATTTTTTTACTTTATATTTTTTTACTATTTAAAATATATATTATTTAATTAATAATTGATTAAATGAATAAATAGTTAATTTATATAATTATTATATATCTTTGTATTAATTTATATACTTATTATTATAGATAGATCAATTTTAATTCGAGTTATTGATAAATCAATTTTATTTAAAAAAATTATATTTAATTATTTTTTCTAACAATATTAAATTTTTCAATAATTGAGAACTTATACAAAATCAATATACAACTTATTTTTATATACACCATAAACATATTTATCTTATAATTACTATATATAAATAAAAAATATTGAAACCGTATCGGTACGATACGATATTGAAACCGTACGTTCCGATTTGAAACCGAAACCTCCGTACGGGTTGAAATTTAAATTGATTTTGATTATATGCAATTACTTGATTGGTTGAACAGGCGAGTTCAAATATTGACTAGAAAGGCAAAAGAAACATGGAATGGTCTAATGTGAATTAGTTGTTGGTCAGCTGTTCAGGAAAGTGTAAACTTACGGGATAATTCTTGATACCAATAACATGCCTAAATAACAAGGACATTATAGCTTACCCATAGTTTTAGGTACTAGTGCACTTGTCATTTGATTTTAAAATAATTTTTTAGAACAGCCCTTTTGGGTCCCCATTTACAGAAACATCGTCCCACTGCCTAAATGAAACTTAGCAATTTCCTTCTTATCATTCATCTTTCTATTCTAAGACCCATCATCAACTAACATAACTTCATTCAAGAACAGTAGCTAAATGCTTTAATGACCATTGAACTGCAACAGTACCCAACAAACAATCAATGGCTACGCTATAAACTTACAAAACATAAAAACCAGTACTAAACCCCTCAAATAAAAAAACCAAACCTTCCTTTATTGCAACCGCTAGCTCCAGCTAACAAACCACCAAGGCCACTGCAACTACCTCAATAGTAGGCTGCTGAGCTATATCAAAGCATAAAAGTTCTTCTCTTCTAATTCTCCCCATCAGTACAGCAGGAGACTAGTCTTCAAAGCTTTAGGGGGTTTAATGTCAGGAATAACATCTACTACTTCAGCAGTTATATTCCTCACCAAAGTGGCAGCAGAATGTCAGACATCATCATTATGCCCTCTATTCTTGTTCTTCCTGATATGCCACATTGTCATAAAGATATAAGCCTTCATCTCCATTGTTTCCACCTATGTTGACCAGTGCTGTCAGTAAGCCACTTTCCCTTTCCTGATTGTCAATTAAAGCAAAACTTTATCCCTATGTATTCTTCATCATCCTCCGACCATCCTTAGCAAAATCACATTCTTCCAATAAATAGAACTAATCTTGCTTCCCACCATAATTGAAAAAAGACATCACAGGACAGTTGATGATGGTAGAGCAATTATAAAATTCCATACTCTAGGAGACACTTGCGGCCTCCAAATTGCATTCTAGTTGACCTTCAATCTTTTCTCATTCACACAGGAAATTGTAAGCTACCTTGGTATGAAGTTCAAGCTTGAATGGTAACCCCAGACATTTTCATGTTTCACTATCAGTAACATGGATTGCAAGAATTCTACTCATCATGTGAGTCGTAGACAAAAATTGCAAACAGCTAACAACCTAACTTCCCTGTTTGATCAGCTCCAAAACCAACTCATAGCTGCCAATTTGACTAGCATTAATATGGGTAGGCCATTAAGCAATAGGAGTCTCATGGGATCATCCCAGATACCACACTGCTCAATGCATCCAATTTGCATCTTTAGATATCCTCTTAGCTCTATCATACACCTTTGAAGTTCCTGAAAACCCATGAAGTATTTTCGACACTTCTAGATTTCCTCAGCCCTTGCACCTCAGTCTTCATTATCGCTATTCAGGAAAAGTTTAGCACTTCAAGAATACTTCATAAGACCCGATTTGGTAGCCCAACACAAGTACCAGGTTTGGTAGGTCAACACAATCAATGATGTTGGGAAACCAGTAATAAACGTTTGCTCCTCCTTTAACTTGCAGCTGCAGTTGAAATCCGTAGCAATCAGCTGCTTATTCCTAAGAGCCAATAAGTTATTAGGCATACAGCCTAGTAAAGAGTCATATTTTTTTTTTTTTTTGAGAAGGTAAATATATTACTAAAACAAAATATTATAGAGGATATGCCTAGGGGGCGTCTAAGAACCGAATTACATGGGTTTGTATCTTTAAGAACTTGCTATCTACATTCGGGACTGCCCCCTCATGTAGGCACTTGCTCCTAGCTTGCCTAAGAAGAAAAATTGTACAAGACGTGGCCAAAAACCTTGCTTTTGTTTGGTCACCAGTAGCATGTATGTTCCTGTGAAACACTCTTAGTAGTTGCTTGTGAGTGGACATCAATTGCCACATACAGTCAACGCCGCACCTTGCCCCATAACATCTTGCTGATCGGGGTGGCTAAATAAAGATGATCCAGTGTTTCATCCTCTTGCCTACAAAGAGGATAGTCCTTGCCCATCTCATAGACCAACCTACCTTTGGTGCCCAACCATCCATGAGCCATCAGCCATAAAGTGAACCGGTGCTTGGGTATGAGGCAGGATTTCCACACCACCTTTGCCCACACTTTGATGGCGCCTCTTGGTCTGAAGGCTTCATAGGCTGAAGCTGTACCCATGCCTTGACTGCAGAAAACCACCTAATCAGCAGCTCGGAAGCAGACCTGCAAGTGCCAGGATTTGTAGTGTATCCCGGATATGAAGTAACCTCTTGATCAGTGCTGAATCAGAGACAGATTTTTTTCTTACAATAGAAATAAAGTGCCTTATTGTAGCGAACTATTCTAACATTTTACAAAGACCCTTTCCCAAATTGGAACAATGCCTCCTAACTTCCTCATTATAAGAACCCATGAATCAAACCACTTTTTACTAATAAAAGAAACATTTGTTTTAGTAGCTTCTTTCATGCACTTCCAAGTAAAGTCCAATGAAACGGAAATTTTGCTTGGCTTGATCTGATGTAATGCCAAAACTAGATTCCTCAAATTTGAGAAATCTCAACCATTGATTAACATAACCGACTTGAAGGCCACACCTCAAGCGCAGGGCCGAAGCTTGAACTAACTGGCAATGGGATAAAGCCTTAGATCACATGATGTGGCTATTAATTTCACCTATTACACTTTTATTTGACATGTTTTTTTTTTTACCATTTAATTCTTTTATTATTGTTCCATGTTCAAAATGGGTTAGGTTCATGTCATTCGTCTAATTTCATACCTTTAATAGGGTTAAACCTAATTCACTATTGATTTGATTAAGATAATTAACTGAATATGTTATTTAAAGTTGCATCCTGCAAGAAAAGGGTATTCACATAATTTCCAAAACGAAACAAATTTGAAAAGGCAAAGCAACATTGTTTTCAAAATAAAAACCCAACCTAAGATTAAACTGCATGTATAACCCCCATAGAAGCATATACATCAACAAGATAAAATAGTTCATCAAATATCATTCGCCCATGCTTTAGCCCTTTATTTAATCTTGTGCTTTTCCATTTCATGCTTAAAATGTTAGTTAAACCCTTTTGAAATATGACAACACCTTTTAATCGTGAAATAGAAGGAGAGGGAAATAGAAAGAAACTTACCTGGACGAGTTGATGTAGAGAAGATTGACTCCTTGTTGGAGTTCTCTGTTAGTCAAATGAGAGTTCGTTGCTTGTCGACAATAACCACCAATAAAGAACCACTTACCTTGGAGGGGAAAAGGATCCACATAAGGTGGAGTGGTAGAAGAGATTGAGAGAGGAGGGTTGGCTTGGGAGAGAGATCACATGAAAAAGGGACATCCATATGAAAAAAATCACATGGTTTGAGAGAGATTGGTAGTACAAGGTGAAGCCGTCATCTTGGCGGCCCTTCCAAGGTGGCCCCCACTGTCTAGAAGTGAGGTAAATCACGGGAGATTTCACCAGCGATAGTAGCGTATGTAAGGAGGGGTTGAGGCAACTAGCGGGCCATTTCGCATCCACTGGGAAGATGATTTTATGAGAAGCAGTCAAGAATGCTTCTCCCAAATCATGTGATTAAGACAACCCTCCTCTCTCGACTGCTTTGCCCAACCCATGTGATTAATCTCTCTCATTTTTTCTTGATCATCGTTCAATTTCAAGTTTGTTTAGTTCTTTCAATGGGGATTGAGTTAAACTTGTGTTGAACTTGAACTGGACTTGAGAGAGATGAAAAACTTATCCTAGACCTTACTTTTTTGTATAATAGATGAAGATACTTTGAGCTCTTCTCTTTGCCATATCTCTTACATTCTAGAACAACACATTCCACATTCCTATTCTTGCTACTTGAAATTAAAGACCTTTTTTTCAGCTTTAGTCCATATAGCAACCCTTTTACACTCCTTTATCCTGGGCCAATTGATATCCAACACCACATCATCCAGTTCACTAGCTGAAGCCACGATCTTAACAAATTGATTTTTGATCTGCTTTGTAGTCTTATCTACTGAAACCTCTACACTATCATTTGCTTTAGTCATTCCATCTGCTTCATAGAAACCCCATCAATAGTCTGATTTGAAAAGAAAAGATTATCAGTAACTTCAGCTTTGCTAGATTGTTGAACAGCTTTCCTAGGGCTCTGCACTCCCAGTTACATTCTTTTAAGTCACCCCAAATATTGGTACCACCAACTACCTTTCTTCTGCTCAACACTTCTTGAAGGCCTTGACTCGCAACAACGAAATACATCCTCAATCATATTTTCCACCAAATCCACCATATCCTCCATATTACAAGCATTCTTCATCATAATATCATTAGATTGAGACACTCCCTTATCACCAGCATTAATGACTGACCAAAAAGGAATTAACTTATCTTCCTTGTAATTCAACCCTAGTTGCATTTCTTTCTCTTCCTACCACACTCAACCTGAATCCAAGGGCCATAGAGATCACAGGAACCTTAGAAGAAGTGCCATCAGAGTGATAACCTCAGAATTATTTTCTATCCTTGAAGAGCCCAAACCTTTACCTTCCACATTCTTCTACCCCACTCCCCTGCAACTAGTATTGCAAAATTATGATTATTTCATATGCAATTGATTGAAAGAAACATGCCCTCCAGCTTCAATCCAGAATCTTTGTTCCAAAAGTTTCTCAAAATTTACAAAATCATAAATTCTGTTGAGAACTTCAACCTAGTTCTTGTAGTTACTTGATCAATTTTGATTGTACTCCCTACCATAGCAGCACACAATGGAAAGAATGTCTTTAGGAATCAAATCAATCAGAAGCCAAATGGGAATGTATACAATTTTCTCAATCAAAGGCTGGAAAGAAGGCCTGCCCAGTATTCCATTGTTCAGATATTTGGTTAGAACTTCTTGTTTGTTTAAAATGCACTCTTTCATGTTTGATCAGCAAGAGAAAAGAAAGACTACATATAGTTTTGCACTATCTTCAAGAGTTTAGTTGTACTAGTGACTTTTAATTTGTTACAAGCCATAATGATGGATTCAATGCATTCTTGCCAATAACTATAACTATAACTATCAAATAGCATCACTAAATTGAAAGTCCATACAAAATGAGCAATAGGAAAAATGGAGACCATATGTAAAAAATGAAGAACCATTGATGAATCATAGGACTGAGCTACATGAATGCCTATGCTCATAAGAAATCTTGAAGCTACCTATTAATAGTAATGGAACTAAGTAAAGTTTTCTTTTGTCATTCAGGTTACTATTCTTTGGTCACTTATAGCACCTTAACATCTGACTGCATTCTTCAACTGAAATTGGGAATAACTACCGAATGGGTTGTGCATCCATAATAGACTTTTAGAAAAACATATCCTAGGCAGATGCTTGACATGCACAACCTCTTCTTTGTCCATCACAGGGGAAAATGGAAACCAAGATTTGCTCTGTCTGGATAACAGAAGAAAATGAAATGGCTTAGTTTTAGTTGCTGTAACAAAAATCTTGCTTCTTTGGTTCATTCAAATTCTTGAGAGACAATGAAGAAAATCCAGTTAAAATTAGAGGTAAGTTGATCATATAGTATTGCTTATGTTTTGATCCTGCAGGGCTTGGGCTTGCAAGTTGTGAGCAGTGTGGATGATGCTGATTTTATACTTGCCCATGGAACTGAGGCTCTTGGCCAGCCTTCTGGCGAATCACTCCCTATGGATTTGGATAATTTGGAGAAAATATTGGTGATGGCTGTGAAAAGAAAAATTCCTATGGTAGTGGCAAATCCAGATTATGTGACTGTTGAAGCTAGAGCTTTGCGAGTGATGCCTGGTAAAGTTGTTTGTGTGCCTTAAAATTAGTGAATCCCTCTGATTTTATCAATTTTAGGCTAGTTTTTCTACTAATTTTCTTATTTATTCATCTCAACAGCATTTATTTTGGAAAATCTAGATTGTAAAGTATATATTTTCTACAGGAACATTAGGAGACAAATATGAAAAGCTTGGCGGCCAAGTGAAATGGATGGGAAAGCCAGATAAGGTAATTAATGATTCTTATTATGGTTTTTCGTAAACACTTCTTCCTATGATCTTCTTGATCCTTCTCATATCATGGGTGAATATAAATGCTTTAGGAACATGGAAACAATAGAATCTATTTTGACTAAATCATGGTCATTTATACACTAGGAAAGAAAACAAACTATTGTGTTAGGTTCAGCGATAAAATACAAGAAAATATTGTGTATGGGTCATCAAACTATTGTGATAATGTTAGGTTGTTCCTCATAAGAAACATGTTATAGGGTCTGATTGCAACATTAAGGATCACTACATCTCTATGAGAACTTGGATGTAGTGTTGAATATGCAAGAGTTCTCATACCTTAGGTTGGATAAGAATAGACATTATAGGAATATTGATCGTCATAAATTTGAAATATTGAACGTAGGAACACTTAGGGATAAAACAATGGAGGTACTAGATATAATGATTAAGAGAATCATTAATATTTTATGTTTACTAGAGACAAAATGAGTAGGGGAGTAGGGAAAGATGATATTTAACTTAGATTTTAAGTTATGATTCATAGGAAAGAGTAAAATGGTGGAGTAAGTATTATTGTAGATAGTTTGTCAAAAGACGAAGTAATAATAGTAGTTAATAAGGGAGACAAGACTATAACTCTCAAGTTAGTGGTAGCAAAAGAAATTATTAATATAATTAACATATTTAAGTGGGATTAGATGCAGACAGCAAACATATGTTTTCGGAGGACCTAAATGAGGTAGTATAAAAAATTCTGGCAAATGAGATAATTTTAATAGGAGGAGATCTAAATGAACATGTAGAAGTAAAAAACAAGGAATATGATAGGATGCATAAAAACTATGGTTTTGGAATAAGAAATGAAGAAGAAAAAGCTATAATGGATTTGCAATAGCATATGCAATTTTTCAAGAAGAGAAGAAAATTACTTTAAAAAATGGGAACAATAAGTCATAAATTGACTTATGGTTAGAAAAAGAGAGAAAAATTTATAAAAATGGTACGGTCATCCCCGGAGAAAATAATTCAATATAGGTTAATGGTGTTGGATATCCGCCTTAAGCATAATATCAACCGAAGAAAAATGTGCATGACTCCTAGCATCAAGTGGTGAAAGTAAATGGATGAGAAACAAAGTATCTTTAAGAAGAGGGTAGAAGTATATATATTAGGAGAAATATATGGTGACTCAAATACGATATGGAATAAGATGACGCTAAATTTAAAAATAGTGGCTAAGAGTGTACTTGGTGAGTTAAGAGGACAACACTATCAAATTAAGAATTTTGATGGTGGAATGAGGAAGGACAAGAACCTATAAGGTATTGTACACTGACAACAAGGAAGAAAACGTTAAAAAGTATGCAATAACTAAGAAAGAGGCAAGAGAATAATGAGTTAAGCTAAGAATAAAGCTCTTGTATTGACCAAATAAGCTAAAACGAGAAAAAAAAGGAGGGATTTTAACAAAATAAGATACATTAAAGATGAATATAATAAGGTGGATGAGGAAATAAAGAAGCGATAAAAGTATTTCTATCAACTTTTTAATGAATGGTTAAGTGCCTACCTTTGCTTAGGAAATTTAAGTAGGTCAGAAGAATATAGAAATTTAAATATTTATTGAAGGATTCTAGAACAACATTAAATAGGATGAAAAATAGAAAAGTGGTTGGATTGGATGATATTCTAATAGAGATATGGATGACGCTTAGAGATCAAGGTATTGAATAGCTTACAAAATCATTTAACCAAATATTAAAAATAAAGACAATGTCGAGGCTAAGTACTTTATTCCCTTTGTATAAAAACAAAGATGTATAAAATTGTGTGAATTATAGAAGCATTAAACTAATGAGTCATACTGTGAAATTTTAGAAAAAAAGTGATAGAAAAAAAATTAAAGAGACTAAGCTGGCTGAAAGTCAATTTGGATTCATGCTTGAAAGGTCGATGATAGTAGTTATATATCTTAGACAACTGATTAAAAAGTATTGAGAAAAGAAGCAAGACGTAAGATATTCATTAATCTAGAAAAAATTTATTACAAAATTTTGAGAGAAATTATGTGGAGAATTAAAGTGTTAGTGTAGTGTATATTAAAACAATTAAGGATATGTGCAATGACGTAATGATGAGAGTGAAGATTTATTAATGAAAATGTTTCCTATAAAGATAGGGTTACGTCAAAAGATTATATCACAGTTCATATTTTTTTATATTAGTTATGGATGAACTCAGTGGATAGATAAGTGACAATGATATATGTGTTGGTGCAGCGGGGACCGGCAAGAGGGGGGTGAATTGCCTGCAGACAAAAATTATACCCTCCTCAAAGCTTTCCAACTCTTAAAATAAAGCAACAATATTAAATCAACTACAGAAATAAAAGGAGACAGAAATTAACTTGGTTACAACCAAGAGGGTTGTTAATCGAGGGCAGTAAGAAAAGCGCAGTAAGAAAAACTCCTTCTCATAAGGCGGAGAAACCTTTTACACTTTGACAACACAGTAGTTGCTTAAACAGAGATTACTAGAGTTGCTATTTCGTTCGAGATCGTTGTTCTGTAAAGCTACCCGAGACCCTCTTTATATAGGGGTTCTCGAGCTTATCAGATCACCTGATCCTTCGGGATCAGGTTTGACTCGAGAGGGATCGGTCGACCGATCCCTAGGTTCGGTCGACCGATCCTTAGGTTCGGTCGACCGATCGCCAGGTTCGCTGCGCTGGCCCGATCAAAGCGCTCGACTGTCTCTGGATAATCTTTGGTTCGGTCGACCGATCAAGAGGTTCGATCGACCGATCGTCCTCCAACGGCCGGCTTGCCGACGTGGCTTCCGACGTGTCACCAGCGGTTGGTCTTCGAGGATTAGTGTTCGGTCGACCGATCAATAGGTTCGATCGACCGACAAGTCAACCCGATTGACTTGCTCGGCTCCTTGGGTGATCCAGAATAGGGCTCACCCGAACCCATTCCGCCTTCTCCTCGAGCAAGCTTCGTCCCCGCCCTCGAACACCGCAGACGTTCTTCTCGCTCCACCGAGTACTCTTCCATAGCTCCTCGTACCAGCTCGCTCCCTTGCCGTCCTTCTCGCTTTTTTCGCTCGACTTCCTGTGTTCCCACAGGGGTCAGACAAAACGCAGGACCTAACCAACTTGGTTGATCACATTAAAACTACCACGGGGTCCAACAATATGTTGTTTGTAGATGATATTATTTTGTTCGATGAGACACGTGAAATAGTAAATACTAAGTTTAAAACTCGACTGGAAACACTAGAAGTAAGAGATTTTAGGTAGAGTAAGGACAAATATATGAAATTTAAATTTAGTAGTATTAAACGTAGCAACAATTGTTAAGATATAAAATAATGAGTTACTTGTAATTAGGAGCTTTAAGTATTTAGGATCGTTTATGCAAAAGGATGAAGGGGTTAATAGAGATGTTTTTCATAGGATACAAGCAGGATACTTGAAATGGAAGAGGACCTATGTGTTTTTTTATCATTGTAAGGTACCTTTAAAGCTTAAAAGAAAATTTTAAAAATGACGGTTAGATCTGTTATGCTATATGAAGTTGAATATTGAGCTATGAATAGAGCACATAAGCAGAAAATGAGAGTCACACAGATGAGGATGTTAAGGTGGATGTGTCAATATATAAGGATGGATATGATAAAAAATAAGAATGTTAGAGAAAAAGTCAAAGTTGCATCCGTTGAGATAAAATTTAGAAAGACGTATTAAAATTGTATGGACATGTACCTATGTGACTAATAAATCTCTAGTTAGGTGATATGAGAACATGACAAACATGAACATTAATCGAGGAAGAGATACCAAAGAAGGTTTGGTTAGTAATCATAAATATGATAAAATTTATTTAAATATATGTGAGGATGTAGTAGGGGATCAAGTCTAATGACATTGGAGCATTTATATAGCCGACCCTACTTAGTGCGATAAAGACTTGTTGTATCATTGATAAAAGCTTTAATGTGTTTCGAAGAGTCCCTCTTCTATTTCACAACCCATGTCTCTCTAGTACAACACTTTTCCAAAGAAAAATATTACAATAATCACTCTAGTAAGAGTGCTCTTCACCAGTGCTTTAATACAACAATCTCATATTCAACCTAAGACAACAACAACCTCTAGATCAGACTTCAACATTCTCTCTTTGTAATGATATGAATCGGTGAACAAAATATGAAAAAAAATAAGACAGCCTCTCCCTAAAGAATTTGAGTCATGTACAAGGGAAAAGGAGTTATAAAGAAACAACCAAGTGTATGTATAGAAGACGTACACAAATCCCTCATAGAGTAATTTCTCAAACCAGGATAAGATATGTGGAAAATGTGTGTTTTTGAACAAGGAGCCTTCAAGAGCTATTTATAGATGATTTTTGGCTGGTGACCAAAGTATTTGGTTAGTTGACCAATGGTGAATAGTACGCATTGAAAATCAAGATGAGAAAACTTTTAGAGATTGTTTGACCAATTATGACTGTTGTTTGATAAACATTAAAAAAAAAAACAGTTTGATCGACCAACAATCCCAATTTGGTTGACTAATTAACATAGAAAGTTGTGTCCAATCTTAACCCAATGATTTAGAATTCCTTAACCATGTGCAAGTGATTCTCAATACTTAACTTTGGAACTAAGTACTTGGTCTATATCAATTGTAATATGACTTCTAGTCTCGAACACTCCAAGTAACTCTCTTCTACTTAGGTACATTATTTACATTACAATATGTTTTACCCAAATTACATAAATATTTTCAATCTCTGAGTTTGATATTTTTCTTCAAGCTTTGAGGACAATACTTTGAGCTCCACAACTATCTATTGATTTATACTTGATCTAAAGAGTCTAACAACCTAGATAGCTTGAACCAAGATGCTTGCACACACAATCAATTCATTAAAGACAAACTGTTTACTTAAACATGTTTGTCAAATTTGCATCAACACTCAAAGAGGCACTAACGATAACCCTATTTCCTAAAACAGTAAGAAACAGATAATGGTGATAATGTTGGGTGCAGAGAAAGAATATAGAGCCATGGCCTTAGCAACTTGCAAGTTTATTTGGTTAAGCATCTGAGTACTGAGGTAGGATATGCTCCTGCATAGTAGATGAGTTTTTTTTGTGACCATCAAATTGAAATTTCTTATTTCATGAGAGGATAAAGGACCGCAAGAAATTTCAATTTTAATAAGATCATTACTTGTTTTATTAGTTTTAACGACTAATTAACAGTTTTGTTGAGGAAAGGGCATAGAGTTGAATATATTTTTAATAAGTTATTTTTTTTAATAAATTTGAATCAGTTTGAGAGGAAGTAATATGGGCTAAAAAAGATCCACCTGTAATATTCTTTTTTTCCGTCAATAAATATCTATGTACAGAGAAGGAACTAGCTCAATTGCAACTACTTTCTTTTCTGTATATTAAAAAGACAGATTCTTACAATAATTTCCGTGTTTCAGATGATATATTCAGCAGCCATGAGCATGGTTGGCGCAGAGGTATTCGACTGCATCACCGTGGGAGACTCCCTCCACCATGACATAAAAGGTGCGCAAGCAAGTGGGATATCATCTGCCTTTGTCACTGGTGGCATCCATGCCAATGAACTTGGAATCGCTAACTTTGGGGAAACTGCTGCCTCTGACGCTGTGCACTTTCTGGCTTGTAAATACGATGCCTATCCCTCTTATGTTCTGCCAGCTTTTACATGGTAGACAATCTGCCTTATTACCAAGTTTTTTTTTTTTTTTTGGCATTTTACCAACGGGCGCATTTAGGTTTCAGGAATTCTTAGTTTTTACTAAGGCTGCATCGTATACCAAAAATACCCATTTTGGTAGACAATCTGCCTTTACGAAGTTTTTATTTTTCTTATCAATGTTAGAAGCAATCCCCATTCTGGGGGGATTTAGAATTCAGGACCTTGGGAATAATGTTCAAGATTTCTAGCAGGCCTCTTGGTTGGTAAGCTGCCATCTTGAAGTTGTGTTTTACCATGGCTTTTATTGGTGGATAGGAAGGAACTCAAAATAACAATTTCTATGGCAGCTCACCTCACATTAACAGTGTGTTTGTTTTTTTGAATCCATATATCAGTTTCAGAATTAATATTCTTTAATTTGGCAGGCTAAAAATTAAAAGGGCACCTATTATTATTATTTTTGTTAAAAGTGCATTCCTTTTTAAAAAAATTATCAAAATAGTAGTTCTTATTCTAGTAGTGTTGTAGCAATCATGATGTAGTTGTAACTTGTAACCAGAGTAAAATTATTTTAAGTTAATTAAAATTACTTCTATTATATTAAAATAATCGTAATTTTTAAATTATATTAAAATTATTATTATTGATCTAATTAAAATTGCTTTAACTTATCAAAATTAGATCAACATTATTACGTTGTGTAGTAATTTTAAAAAAGCTGAATTGATTTATTTTAATACGTTATAATAGTTACGTAATTGCTATCATACTATGGTACAAGTATATTTTTTTAGATGAGAAGTATATTAGAATAACGATTAACCTTTTTTATATATATAAAAACATACTTTTCATGAAAATAATAACATGAGGTATTTTATTAAAATTGTGGCCAAAAATAAATTTAAAATATTATTTTTTTTTACAGAGTTGTCATTGTGTTATCATTAGTCTCAGATAACCTTTATCAATTCTTCATCTATTTAATTTTCTAAAAAACAAATTTAAACCTATCCAGCTTTTTTAAAACGTATATATTTTGAAGGAATAAGTTAAGTCTAATGAGCTGTGCAAGTTAAATTGGTAGGAGCTCATTGGTTGGTGACATTGGTGATAAAAGGTGAATATGTTCACCCCTAGTGTTTTTGTCAATCCGTCTCAGGATCAATACGAAGGAGGTAAATCATAGACGGCTACTAGTCTTTGGAATAGTGACTGACATATAAGGGAGACATTTATTTCGACTTTATCGAGATTCAAACCCCAGATCTCATTGATGGTAATATTTCATGTTCTAACTACTAGATAATGGATGAGGTCAAATGAAGTTTAATCAATCAAGCAATTTTACTGATAAGAGAATTGGATTTAATTTTTTTAGTTGATATTATATATTTAGTTTACTCTGATAAATTTTGAGAATGATTGACTCAGTCCATCGACCAATAAGAGAAATTGGATCTACTCGAACGACCCATTGAATGGTTGAGTGAGTTAAATGGTCAATTAATAGAAGAGTATATTTTATTATTATGAAAATTTATATTGCAATTGTCTATAAATCAAACATTGAGAAACGCCATACTCCTATTGTAAGATATCTAAGTCAAATATTAGATGCAAAAATTCCTTTATTCTTTTAGCAAATAGCTTAATTTAAAAATCAAGTTGTTTCCTCAAATTCGTATTTAATTTAATTGGTATCGATATTTTTAAAGAAAACAAAAATATTTGATGTTGTTAATGACAACCGAAACAATTTGATATAATAATTAAAAATTAATTTCTGACAAAATGGAGTTTTTTAATATTTCCAAAATAGCTTGCGACAATTTACTATTTTGAAGAAAAGGGTAATTATCTGTTTTATGATAGGTTTTAATTTTAAATAAAATAACTTAATTTTAATTTTATTTCACTAAATGTTTTCTAATAGAATCAAATTAATCAATTTTGAATTTTTAGTTATTTCAACAAACTGTATGATGAAATTAAATTAATTACTTTTAAATTTATACTAAATGAAATTGATAAAACTAATTTCGTATTTTATTTATTTATTTGTATATTACTCAACCTGAATCGAACTATTTAGTAAAATACTAGTGGTTTTTTTTCGTGTATATATATAATTTAAATGTTTGGGTTTTGCCTCCTAAAGGTGACGAAGTTTGCCTACCAGGTAATTTTAACATTTTAGAAGAATAAAAATTTGTTCTAATTAGTAATCAATTGCTTTTCTAATTAATTTTTACATTCTAGAAAAAAAGAACTTGTTCTAACCAATTGGTTTTCCAACAAATCTAAGTATTAGAATGGAAACTTCTCATATATTTAAGGACATTTGCCCTAAAAGTCTTCCAAGTTCTGTATGTGTTGGATATATATGAATGAAGAAGAGGTAGAAGAGGGAAGAAGGTTCATTATGAATAGGACTTAGTTCAACATTGGGAGTTTTAAAGTATTTTGGTTAGTTTATATTGATTCACATATTTTGATGATGTGAACAAATGCATGGGGAGACGCTCTTTCTCACGAGTGGGTGCATACGGGGGTGCAAATCCAGGATTTTGATTGTACTGAACCAAGTTGACTCGTGTGTGAGCACGACCTGTGCGCATAGAATGTCGGACAAAAAAATTGTTTAGGCTACACACTCAAAAAAATTGAAGCTCTCCACCTACATTCCCTTCTCCTCTGTCGTGCATTTCTTGCTCGACGGAGAGCCCGTGATAGCAGTCGGATACCTCTCAGTTTGTACTGACCATCAATGCTTGGGGGGAATCATGGTTCACTATTGTATCTTGGGAAACAGACGATTCGAGAAACCCTCAAAGCACAACCGAAGGTGGGGTGAATTTGTTTCAAGGAAATTGCTTATCGCAGGCCTCGATTCACACGTGCGGCCGCTCGCATTGCCCACTCGGTTGTTTCATTCGTTTGGTAGAAGCTCGTTGGCCTCTCTGCTCGGCCGACCTCAAGCTCACCCGGTCGGCCTCTCGACCGACCACTCATTCAGTTCACTCGACCGCTCACTCAGTTTGATCGACCGCTTGTTCGCCTGGTCACTCGGCTTCCGCTCGGCCGGCCACACACTCACCTGGTCACCCGTTCGTTCGGCCGCCCTTTTTCTCATTCGGTCACTCTGCTGCTTTGCTCAACTGGCCACTTGTCTACTTTGCCCGACCGACCACTCGCTTGACTTCTCTGCTTCGTTGACCGACCACTCACTCGGCTTGTTTGCTCACCCAACCGGCCTCTCGCTCAGCTTGTCTGCTCACCCGACCAGCCTCTCGCTCGGCT
Source organism: Zingiber officinale (assembly GCF_018446385.1). Lineage (NCBI taxonomy): Eukaryota > Viridiplantae > Streptophyta > Magnoliopsida > Zingiberales > Zingiberaceae > Zingiber > Zingiber officinale. The sequence goes on from NC_056003.1 coordinate 44,511,628, forward strand.
TGTCTGCTCACCTGACCGACCTCTCACCCAGTCGACTGCTCTGTCCGGTTGAACTTGCTCGACCTTAATACCTGGTCGACCAATCTATTGCTTGCCTGCCCGACCCATCAGTCATCTTGAACTTTGCTGCTCGGACTTGGAGCTTAGTCTGCACTCAACAATTAGTAGAAACCAGCTTCTGCTGGCAGTATGAGATTATCAGCTTAGGTCATCTTTACAGATAAGTTGAATTTAATTTCATGTAATTTAAATTTGACAAAATCCCAAATATCTCCGGCAGATTGTTTTCTTCAACAATTTTGAAATAGAGTCAGTTCAGTTGAGATGGTCATAGAACAAAATGTTGAGATACAACAGACTCAATATATGAAGGTCCCATTCGCTCAGATTAAAACTGTGTCAATCAATTACAGGGAAAAGCCAGAGAAGTTCAGTGGACTGAACTTCAAGAGATGATAGTAGAAGATGCTCTTCTACTTGACCATGCTCAATCTGGCTCGGTTCTTGACCGAGGACCCTCCCAAGCGTGCTGAGGATATTGATGTGTAGACCATCAGTGTAGTGAAGGCATGTACTTATTCTTAGTTCATTTTCCAAAATTACATCCTTAATTGCCTTGCCGACTCATTGTATGCTGTGTATAACATAAAAAGAACGGCTAAGGAGTTGTGGGAGTCCCTGGACAAGAAGTACAAGATGGAGGATGTAGCGGTCAAGAAGTTCATCGTGGGTCATTTCCTGGACTACAAGATGGTTCTCCAAGATGATGATCAGCCAAGTTCAGGAGCTTCAGGTGATCTTGCATGAGATCCACTCAGAAGGAATGGTTCTGAGTGAAACCTTCCAGGTGGCTACTATCATTGAGAAGCTGTCTCCAGGTGGAAGGACTTCAAGAACTACCTGAACCACAAATGGAAGGAGATGAATGTGGAGGAACTCATCGTTATACTTCACATCGAAGAAAACAACAAGTGTTCAAAGAGAAAGTTGTTCTCTCAAGCTACTGTGAAAATCAATGTAGTCGAGCATGGTCAAAGCTCAAAGTGGAAGAACCTCAAATCTTCCAAAATGGGACCCAGAGGAGGAATCAGTAAGAAGAAGTTCTCTGGGAAGTGCTTCAACTGTGACCGAGTGGGTTACAAATCTTCGGAATGTAGAAAGTTAAAGAAGAAGTAGGAAGCCAACCTGAATGAGGGACCAGAAATGGACGACCTCTGTGCTATGGTCTCTGAGTTAAACCTGGTTGGTTCAAACCCGCGATAATGGTATATTGATACTGGAGATACCAAATATGTGTGCTGCAATAAGGAGCTGCTCCATAACTTCGAAGAAGTCATTGGAGACAAGCTGTTATGGGGAACTGAGCAACCTTGGACATCAAGGGCCAAGGAAAGGTGGTACTGAAGATGACCTCAGGAAAGGACCTTACTTTGAACAATGTGATGTATGTTTAGGAGATTCGGAAGAATCTAGTGTCCGGATCACTGTCCAGTAAGCATGACTTTTGCATTATTTTTGAGTTAGACAAGGTTATACTGTCTAAGAATGGAATGCTTGTTGGAAGAGACTATGTATCTGATAGGCTGTTTAAGCTCAATGTAATAGCCATTAGGCCTAAGATAAATAAAAAATGAAAGTTCTTCCACGTATATGCTTGAGTCTTCATGTTTGTGGCATGGTAGACTAGAACATGTTAACTACGATGTGTTGCGTAGATTAATAAATATGCAAAGCATACTTGCATTCCATCTTGACTTGAAACACAAGTGTGAGATTTGTGTTAAAGTAAAAATGATAAGGTCATCCTTTCAACTTATTGAAAGAAGCAACGAACCACTCGGGCTAATTCACATCGACGTGTGCAATCTCAAAGGTACACCAATATGTAATGGGAATAAATATTTCATCACTTTTGTAGATGATATCACAAAATACTATTATGTGTATCTTCTTAAAAGTAAGAATGAAGCTATAGAAAAATTTACACTTTATAAAAATGAGATTGAAAACCAGCTTAATAGAAAGATTAAGGTGGTTAGAAGTGACCAAGGCGGTGAATATGTATCACTGTTCGTTGAGTTGTGTGCTGAACATGGGATCAAATATGAAATTACAGCTCCTTACACTCCTCAGCAAAATAGAGTTGTTGAATAAAAGAATCAATCTCTAAAAGAGTTTGTACAAAGTAAAACCTAAAATCTCGTGTCATTAGGAACCACGAGTTAGGCCTTTATATAGAAAAGAAGAAATAAGTCAAAAGACCAAACTACCCCTATACTTATTCTAACACTCCCCCTCAAGCTTGAGAATATAGATCATATACACCAAGCTTGTTACATATGTAGTCAATCCGAGGACCTCTAAGTGATTTAGTGAATATATCTGCCAGCTGATCATTTGAGTTGACAAAACTAGTAGATATTTCTCCAGATATGACTTTCTCTCTGACAAAGTGACAGTCAACTTTAATATGCTTTGTTCTCTCATGGAAGACTGGATTTGAGGCAATATGCATAGCAGCCTGATTGTCACATATGAGTGACATTTGTGTAACCTCTCCAAACCTTAGTTCCTGAAGCAACTGTTTTAACCATATAAGTTCTTGACTAGCAATAGCCATAGCTTGATATTTTGCCTCTGCACTGGATCTTGCCACAACATTCTGTTTTTTGCTTTTCCAAGAAACAAGGTTACCTCCGACAAATATATAAAATCCAGAAGTGGATCTTCTATCAGAGGGAGATCCTGCCCAATCTGCATCAGAATATCCTACGACTTGAGTATGTCCTTTGTCTTCATATAGAAGACCCTTTCCTGGTGCACCCCTGATATATCGAACAATGCGAGTCACTGCATCCCAATGTTCTTTGCATGGAGAGCTAAGAAACTGACTTACTACGCTTACTGCAAATGAGATATCCGGACGAGTGACAGTAAGGTAGCTTAGTTTCCCTACCAATCGCCTATACCGTTCAGGATCTGAAAAAGGCTCCCCCTGATTTGGTAGGAGCTTGACATTAGGATCTATGGGATTGTCGACTATCTTTGAGTTTAACATTCCTGTTTCTTCCAAAATATCCATTGCATACTTCCTTTGGGATATAATGATCCCATCTTTAGACTGTGCCACTTCTATCCCTAGAAAATATTTGAGTTTGCCAAGATCCTTTGTCTGGAAATGTTTGAAAAGATATTATTTTACTTGTGAAATCCCAAGATAATCATTACCTGTGATGACAATATCATCAACATAAACCACTACATAGATGCAACCAGTAGATGAGTAGCGATAAAAAACAGAATGATCAGCCTCGCTTCGAGTCATGCCAAACTGCTGAATTACGATACTAAATCTACTGAACCATGCTCTGGGTGACTGCTTGAGACCATATAAAGATTTCCGCAAGCGACATACAAGACCAGAAGACTCCCCGAGCAACAAAACACGGAGGTTGCTCCATGTAGACTTCCTCGAGCAGGTCACCATGTAAGAATGCATTTTTGATGTCCAATTGATGAAGGGGCCAATGGCGAATTGCAGCAATAGACAGAAAAAGACGCACAGAAGACATCTTGGCAACAGGAGAAAAGGTGTCTCCATAATCCAATCCAAATACCTGAGTATAGCCCTTAGCGACAAGACGAGCCTTAAGCCGATCAACCGTGCCGTCTACACCAACTTTTACCGTAAACACCCATCGACAACCAACTACTGACTTCCCAGGAGGTAGAGGAACGAGATCCCAAGTCCCACTGCTCTGTAATGCACTCATTTCATCAAGCATAGCCTGTTTCCATCCTGGATGAGCAAAGGCATCACCTGCAGTCTTTGGAAGAGAAACAGAAGACAAGGAAGACAGGCAATAATAATAGGATGGGGAAAGATGATGATAGCTCAAAGAAACATAGTGAGGAGAAGGATTACGAGTGTAGCACATACCCTTTCGAAGTGCAATAGGAACATCAGGGTCAGGAAATGAGACCAGAGGAAACGGCGAAGGACTTGGCTCCAAAGATGTGCCCACAGCAGTGTCAGTGTTGGCCGGCGGCAAAGCAGGACGAGTACAACGTTGATAAACCTGCAAAGGAGGAGGCGAGGCTGGAGAAGATAGAGGCGCCTCTGGAGGACAAAAGATAGTCACTGGCGCAGGTGGAGAGGGAGAAACCTCGACCTGTGAAGCAGAAGGAGCAAAAAAAGAAACCGACTCAAATAATGTGACATCAGCAGAGATGAAGTACCGACGAAGGGTAGGAGAATAACACTTGTACCCTTTCTGAGACCGTGGGTACCCAAGGAAAACACACTTATGAGACCGGGGAGAGAGCTTGTCAACGCCGGGATCAAGAGCATGAGCAAAACATATAGAACCAAAGACCCGAGGTGGTAGAGGATGAAGGGACTGATGTGGATAAAGTACCTGATGAGGTATTTTGCCCTGGAGAGTGGATAAAGGCATGCAATTGATGAGATAACACGCAGTAAGTACGACATCACCCCAAAACTGATGAGGGACATGAGAATGGAGAAGAAGAGTCCGAGTCGTCTCAAGGAGATGACGATTTTTACGTTCTGCAACCCCATTCTGTTGAGGGGTATGAGGGCAAGACGTGCGATGCAACACGCCATGAGATGTCAAGAAGGTACAAAACTGAGTAGACAAATATTCGCGTACATTATCACTTTGCAAAATTCGAAGGGAAGTACCAAATTGAGTTTTTATTTTAAAGAAAAAGGATTCAAAAATAGAAAACAATTCTGAACGATCCTTCATTAAATATAGCCATGTACAATGGGAAAAATCGTCTATAAAAGTAACAAAATATCTTGACCCCATTGTGGAAGAAATACGACTCGGACCCCAAACATCAGAATGAACCAAAGCAAAAGGAGACATAGCCCGACTCTCAATGCGAGGAGAAAAAGAACTACGAACATGCTTACCTAATTGACACGACTCACAAGATAAAGACTCTAAGTGAGAAAGACTAGGATGTAACTGTTTCAACTTATTAAGACCTGGATATCCTAACTGAGCATGAATAAGTAGTGGAGATGTTGCCGCCGAACCAACAAAAGAGGGTTGTTGAAGCCGATATAAGCCATGGGATTCACATCCGAAGCCAATCATACTCCCCGTACTCCGGTCCTGTAAGGAAACAGATGTATTAGTAAAAGAAATGACACAGTCAAGAGATCGAGTAAGTTGACTTATCGACAATAAATTAAAAGGGGCGCCGGGAACATAAAGAACATTATGAATTGAAAGAGATGAAGAAGGATGAACAATACCAATACCCTGGGATTGAGTTTGGGAACCATTGGCCATGGTGACCATCGGTAAATTACCAGAAGTAGTGAGAGAGGAAAATAGGGATTTATTACAGTGATATGATCGGTGGCCCCCGAATCAAGAACCCAAGGACCCGAAGAACGAGATATGCCAGCAAAGGAAGTACCAGCGTCTGCAATGGTAGCAGTGGAACCCGAAGCCTGTCGATCCTCAAACCATTTCAGAAAGTCAGTATAGGAGGGTGTTGAAGTCGAATCAGGTGTTAACTGTGAGGTGGAAGCTGAAGGAGTAACAGAACTCTGAACAATCTGAGCAGCACGAGGAGGACGACCATGTAGACTCCAGCATTTATCAATCGTGTGTCCCGGTCGGTGGCAATGATCACACCAAGGGCGTCCTTTGCCACCCTTACGAGGTGGAGGTCCTTTGTGTCGAGAGACCAAAGCTGACGAGTCGACAGGAACAGAAGAAGGCATCGTCAAGACTTTGGCCGGAACACGGAGAAGAGTCGCCCAGGTATTTTCCATGGTAGCTTCTGTGGGGCTGCCCAGGATCTGGTCACGGACATGAGAGTAATCTGTAGGCAGACCATATAAAGCCAAAGACATAAAAAATTTCTTCCGATTTTCAAGCTCTTCAACAGGATCAGCCGCAGGTGGGAGTAATTCATTGAAGTCACAAAGAAGGCTAGAAACTGAACCCAGATAAGTTGACATTGAATCCTTAATCTGATTGGCGTTGAGGATAGTCATGAGATCTTCACAAACTTGATAGAGTCGCCGAGAGGTGTTTGTAAAGAGTTGTTGAGCTTGTGTCCAAACAGCTTTGCAGGTTTTGTGAGTACGGAAGACATTCCTAAGAGATGAATGGATGGTGGCTCGGATAATACAACACAACTGAGCGTCAACCTTCTTCCACAGAGGACGATCGGCGTCTTGAACATCTTCTTCAGTTTGAGTGAGATGTGTCTCATACTCCTGTCCAACAAGCCAAAGTTCAATGTGAGATGCCCAGGAGATATAATTTTTACCATCCAACTGCTCGGAAGAGAGGGGTGCAGTAATATGGTTGGTAAAGATTGAGGTATCTGGCTTTAGAGCGCCAGATGTAGCCATGAATAGAACTATGAACCGGACTGCGCTTGCTTCTGTCAGCAGTGCTTCTTCTGGCGTCAGGCTTGTTGGCTGCTTGAACTCTCAAATCGGAAACAACAACTGGAAGGAGCTCCACCTTAACCGGAAAGGGCAAGGGCTGCCTCAACTTAATCTTAATCTAAGGGGTCCCTGGTTCCTTCCTCAATCCATTTCCATTCAATGAAAGAGGTAAGGAAGCAAGACATCAGGTTATGATAGCAGCTTTGCGTCACAGGTTCTTGGCTGCCGCAGAAACGTTTGTTGGCTGCTGGAGAAAGGCCGCTGGAGACGGCAGAATCGGGAGCGAAGGGACTCACCACCGCCGGAGCAGATCCACACCGCCAGTAGATAACCCTAATACGAGATCATTGCCACTCGTAGGGGCTGTCGGAGTTGCTGCCGTCGCCGGATGGAAGAAATCGCGAACAGGAGAAAAGAAACACGAACCCGAGCCCAGACCAGCGGCCGCCCGCCACGGGAGAAGAACCTCCGAGAGATCTTGGTCTAGGGTTGCCGACCACGAAACACAGACGGTGGCCAAAAAACACTGAGGAAATTAGGTGTCCTGTGGAGAACTTGCGCAGCAGAAAGGAAGGAGGCGGCGCGAGGAAGGAGGCAGCGTGGAAGGAAGGAAATTAGGTGTCCTGTGGAGAACTCGCGCGGCAGAAAGGAAGGAGGCGGCGTGAGGAAGGAGGCAGCGTGGAAGGAGGCGGCGCGAGGAAGGAGGCCGCTGGAGATGCTCGCGGCGAGAGAGAGAGGCGTGGCGAGAGAGGCGCGCGGCGCTGACGAGGAGATGAGGAAATTAGGTTTAGGGTTTTAACCTGGCTCTGATACCATGTACAAAGTAAAACCTAAAATCTCGTGTCACTAGGAACCACGAGTTAGGCCTTTATATAGAAAAGAAGAAATAAGTCAAAAGACCAAACTACCCCTATACTTATTCTAACAGAGATAATGAATGCTCTTCTATTGAGCTCTAGACTGCAGAGTTCATGTGAGGGAAAACTATGTTAACAGCTAATTGCCTTTTAAATAAGGTGTCCCGAAAGAAAATAGATAAGATCCCTTATGAGTTATGGAATGGAAGACAACCATCCTACAAATATTTACGAATGTGGGATGTCTTACCAAAGTATTGGTGCCTGATCCGAAAAGGATTAAGATAGGACCAAAGACTATTGATTGCATATTTATTGGATACGCACAGAACAACAGTGCGTATCGATTTTTTGTGCATGAGTCACAAATATCGGAGATACACAAGAGCTCGATAATAGAATCGAGAAATACCTCATTCTTTGAACATGTGTTTCCGTATAAGACCCGAGAGGATGCTAGCTCCTCAAAGAAGGCATATGAAACATAAGGTGAAGATGATGATGAGAAACTAGTGGAGGTTGAGCTTAGACAGAGCAAAAGAGCTCAGGTAGAAAAATCCTATGGATCAAATTTTATCATTTTATGTTGGAAAGTGAACCCCGAAGTTATTTAGAAGTTGTAGGCTCTTTTGATGTACCTCATTGGAGAGAGGCAATTATATTTGAGATAGACTCTATTTTGCAAAATCACACTTAGGAATTTGTGGATCTTCCTCCGGGAAATAAACCACTAGGTTGCAAGTGAATCTTCAAGAAGAAAATGAAGTCAGATAGTACAATTGGTAAGTACAAAGCCAGATTAGTAATCAAAGGATATAGACAAAAAAGAAGGACTTGATTACTTTGATATGTATTCTCTGATGTTGAGAATAACTTCCATTAGAGTATTGTTAGCTATTGCCGCTCTATGGAATCTCGAAATACATTAGATGGATGTAAGACAGTCTTTCTAAACGGGGATTTAGAAGAGAAAATCTGCATGGAGCAACCAGAAGGGTTTTTTGTGTCAGGATAGAAAAATAAGATTTATAGATTGGTGAAGTCATTATATGACTTGAAACAAGTACCAAATCAGTGGCATGAAAATTTTGATAATGCCATGAAGGAATGTAGATTCAAGATTAATGAATGTGATAAATGTGTTTACATGAAAGTCACAGAGAATGACTACGTCATCTTGTGCCTATATGTAGATGACATACTTATCATTGGGAGTAATAATAAGATAATCAAATCCATTAAAGATATGTTGAACTCAAGATTTGACATGAAACACATGAGCCCAGCTGATGTGATTTTAGAAATCAAAATTCTTAGAACAATAGAAGGACTTGTTCTTAGTCAGCCCCATTACATGAATAAGATTCTTGAAAAATTCACCAAGGGTGATACTGCGTTGGCACGAATATCGATAGATATGAGTCAACATCTATCTAAAACTTAAGGTGAAAGTATCTCTCAAATAGTGTACTCTCGAGTGATTGGAAGTTTGATGTACTTGATGAGTTGTACACGACAAAACTTGGCCTATGTAGTAAGTACATTGAGTAAATACACAAGTAATCCCGGTATTGAGCACTGGAAATGAATAACATGAGTACTGAGGTACTTGAGGTATACTCGTGAATATAGAGTGCACTATACGAGATATTCTACCGTGATTAAAGGATACAACGATGTGAGTTGGATATCTGACATAAAAGACTCTAAGTCTATGAGTGGATATGTATTCACTCTTGGAGGTGTAGCCATTTTCTAGAAATCTTCTAAGAAAATGGTAATAACCAGATCCACGATGGAATATGAGTTTATAGCTTTTGACAGATGTGGTGAAGAGGCTGAATGACTACGATAATTCTTAGAAGATATTTTAAGATGGCCAAAACCTGTGCTGGCAATTTGCATATATTGTGATAGTTAATTAGTAATTTTTCAGGCACAAAGTCATCTATGTAATAGTAAGTCTAGGCATATACGTTATAGACATAATACCATTAGACAATTACTCTCAATGGGAGTTATCACTGTTGACTTTGTGAAGTCAAAGGATAACCTAGCGGATTTGCTAACCAAGGGGTTAAACCTTGAGTTAGTTGCAAGCTCATCGCGAGGGATGAGTTTGATGTCGATAAGAAATGTTAGTGTAAAGGAAACCCAACCTATGCACACTGGAGATCCCAAGAACTAGGTTCAAAGGGACAACCTAATTGTATTGATAATGTTGCTCACTGTGGAGGAGTGACCCAATGAATTGGTGAAGGATGGAGGTTAATCACACGACTTTTAATGATCTAAGAAGAGTAATGTGAAATACTGTTAAGAGACTATCAAGGTAGTGGATTTGATCCTTGGGGATCCAATATTGACCAAGTCCAACTTGATTAACCAAGTTCACCTTGGGGACCCATACTTGGACTATTTTTCTATTAGTTCTATTTACAAGTGATAAATAAGACTTGTATTTTTGTTTAGCCTTAAATCCAATTCTGGATCTGTTGTATACGACTCTTTGTTTTCCAAGAATCAGATCAAGATTCTTGGACCCCCAAAGTGAATCATTCCAATGTATTCTTTAGTTCTTTAACTTGAGTTGAATTTCCATTTTGAACTGGCGTAGTCAAAGGACTTAGTTTAGTCTCCTCCTTAAGGATTGCTATCTCCTTTTGGAGTGACTTGACCCGGACATTAGATTTAGCTAACTTACGTATAAGATAATTAACCAAATTATGCAGTTTAGTTATCTGAGAGGTACTTACAATGGGGTTAGACCCTTCGAAAATGGATATAGATCCGTGACTTCTCTTGGATTTTGTTTTCGACTTGCTCTAGATTTCTGATTCGTCGACTTGTTCTTGGGCCATCAACGCGAGGAAGCTTGTCTGTTCGAGCTCTTCATCAGAACCTTCTGAGGAAGACTCATCCCATGTCGCCTGCAGTGCTTTCTTCTTCTTTTGTTTCTTCACTTATTTTTGGTTCAGACAGTTGACTTTGATGTGTTCCTTTTTGTTGCATCCGTAGCAGGTTACCTCAGACTTTACTTTTGGACTTGATTGTACTGTCTTGGATTGAATCACTTTCTTCTTCTTGTGGAGCTTTTGTACAAGGTTGACGAGTTAGGCTGCTATCATGTCGTCGTTGTCTTCTGAGTCTGGTTCTTCTTCGGACTCGGGTTCAGTTCTGCTCTTTGTTCTTGCTTCCCGCGTTCTGCTTGTACCTGCAATCAAGGCAATACATTTTTCGACCGGAGTAGTATTAGACTACTCATGTAACTCAAATTCAGAAAATAATTGGTCTAATTTAATTAATGACAAATCCTTAGATACTTTGTAGACATCTACCTGGATGCCCACAAGGTGTTCCTCAGAAATGCATTTAATGCATACTGATGATGTCGCGATTTTCTACCTTTTGTCCGATCGCGTGGAGTCCGTTCAGTAGATCTTGTATGTGAGTATGAAGCTGGCTCGCTGACTCACATTCCTATATTTTTATATTATAAAATTTATTTAGACTTAAATCACATTTACTTGCTTTCGTATCAAAAGTGCCTTCGTGCAGCTCGATCAGCTTCTCCTATAGTTCTTTCACGCTTGAAAATGGGCCGACTCGGTTCAGCTCTACTTTGGTTAAGCGCATTGAAGGGTGTAGGTTGCTTTGGCATCGGCCTTGATTTTCTTTATCAAAGTTGTGTCCTAGTTTTGGCATGACACTGGCTTTCCAGCACTGTCGAGTGGAAGTTCAAGACCTGTTTGGATGATTATCCACATCTCGACTTGCATCTTGAGGTGGTACTCCATTCGACTCTTCTAGTGGCCAAAATCATCGCTAGAGAAGAGGGGAGGACGTGTAGTGCTGTACCCTTCTTGGTGGGCCATTTAAAAATCTAGCACGACAAAAAAATAAGAAAACTTGTTCCAAGACTTGGCCTCGGATTAGTAGTGTGGGAATAAGAGAATATAATAAAAACTCGAGTGGTGTTTGCACCGACTTCGAGAAATGAAAGGACTCGATCGATAAAACAGATTGGAAGGCGGTAATTTTACCGATTCCGATTGACTCTGAAAATCAAAAAATTACCACAAAAAAATTGCTTGAATGGTGGTTTCACCGATTTGAAGCGACCCTGCTCTGATACCAATTATAGGATCGAAAAGCGTTAGAGAGGGGGGGTGAATAGCGCCCATGACTTTCACTTTCGTTTTGAGTAAGCACGCAGCAAAATAAACAGAAATAAATTGAGAACACCAAGGATTTACTTGGTTCAAAGTCTGTGGTAACTCCTACTCCAAAACCCGCACGTAAGAGTACTTTCGATGGACAATCACTATATCTTCGAAAAATTACAACTTTAAATTACAATATTAATGCACTAACTAAAAGTATACCGACAAATAAGGAAGGAGAAATTAAGACTTTTGGTTGTCGCAGTCGAGTTACGGCTTTGTCAGATCGTTCTTTAAGAAGCACACAGAAGAAGGATTGCATGTTTGTATTGTCTCCATTCATCTGCTTGAGACCGGCTTAAATAGCATGCTGAAAGTGCCTTCAGCCTCCATGGAAGGCGCCTTCAGCGAAGTCTTATTCCCACTAAATCTCGGGCAACGATAAACTCCACTGCGATCATTGATTATTCACCCGAAGGCACTTTTAGCGTCCTTGGAAGGCGCCTTCCATCTGCCGTCTAAGCCGCCTTCAGTGTCCTTGGAAGGCACCTTCTGCCTGCTTCTTGCGTAGTTGTAGCCAAGGTGCCCGAGGTTCCTCCTGTTGGGTTTTTCGGGCCGCGAAAACCGTTTTTTCGCGTCGCGGAAACCCCGAAACCCCCCCGCCACCGAATCCGTGCGAAGAAAAATAAAATAAAAATACGAGTACGAGTTTCTAAAGTCTAGATCTACACTAGATAAGAGCGTTACACTCGATGCGATGCCCTTCACTATCCCGCTAGTCCAACGGTTTGCCGGATCTCAAGATTGTCAAAGTAGGCAACCCTCTAGAAATATCCACATGAACAAAATTAGGTGGAGGGGACCAAACAAAGGTGTGCTAGCACCTAGGGTGTTTGACCAAGAGAAGAGGGAGAGCAAGAAGAGAGAGCTCTAGGAGGAAGAAGATGAGAGTTACTTCACAAATGAAAACTCACAATGCCATTGATGTGGCCGGCCACATTAAGAGGAGTTGTAACCTCCATGGAATGCCAAGAGTCACAACTCTTGGTAACTCCCATGAGGTGGCATCCCACTTAAGCAACCATGATGATGTGGAGCACCATCATTGACCCACTCAATGCCAACTCACCAATGAGGTGGCATAAAGTCAAGTCAAACTTGACTCTTCATCTTCCTCTCAAGTCAAGTCAAACTTGACTTAATCTCTCTCATGATTGATCTAATCCAACCATTTAATTCAAGCCAATTTAATATAATGAATTTAATTCATTTAATTAAATTGATTCAATGAGTCATAATCTAAATTAGACTCATTAAACACATGAATCAACTTGAGTCCAACTCAATTAGCCCAATTAGGATTACTCTTAATCCAATTTGATTCATCACATGAATCTAATCCTCTTGGTTCATCATATGAGCCTAATTTCCATCTAATTGTCCTTAGTGTGTGACCCTATATGTTCTTGTAACGTTGGCAATGCCCCTAAATCCATTTAGGAGCATAAGTAATGAGCGGTATCTAACAACACATCATTACTACCCAAGTTACAAGAATGTTGAAATCCAACATTACCTTGTGACTACTAATTGTGACTCCTCACAATATATGACAAGTGTCCTTCTATCCTAGACATCTAGATTGATCAATGTGAGGCATAGACCGTGTCATCCTCTGACCAATCTAAATCTTGATCTTCAAGTAGACTCATTAAATCAAATGAGCTCAATATCTCATATTGACTCATTTAGGCATGACCATGCACTTCGTGGTCTCACTCTATCAAGAATATCGATGTCGCTCCCGTCATATAGGAGGGATAGATCCCATCTACATCACTCACATCTCTTTGCATAATTCGTTATATACCCAGTAATCGCCTTTATAGTCCACCCAGTTACGGGTGACATTTGATGAAACCAAAGTACATAACTCCTTATGTAGGGATCCATGGTGACTTCAGGTCTAAGGACTGGTAGTCATACTAATAGCCACATGAGAAAGTATATGACACTCATATAACGATCCATGATACTTTCTCATGGCGGGTCATTCAGTATACATTCTCCAATGCATACCCATGTGTCAACTTGATATCTCTATATCCATGACTTATGAGATCAAGTCATCGAGTTGACCAACATGCTAGTCTTATTGCATTAACATTGTCCCTGAATGTTAATACTCGACTAGGAATGATTAAGAGTAGTGTTCCCTATATCATCTCAATATCGGTTCAACTAACCGATTGATATAGGTGAGAACCTTCTACTCAAGGACGCTATTATACTTAGTTTATTTGACACCAATACAAGTAAGTATAATAACCAAAACAAATACCTTTATATATATATATAAGAATATGATACAACAAGTCCATAATACAATCATCAAATGATTGGCTCTAGGGCTCTAACTAACACCTCCAACATCCCAGAGGTGCCTCGGACACTGTTCATCTGAGCATTCTCTTGTGCAACTCCCTTCCTGCAAGGCATATTTGCCCACAAACAAAGTATACCATGTAAAACCAAGTTAGCATAATAAAATACAAATAATATAAGTATTTGACAGCCACTGGACTATCCGGTTCTGACTTCGGATTTCCTTCAAAAATCTTAGGTCGAACCGACGCCTACTATTCCCTCGTCGGGGAATACGTCCTCACCTACTTCTCTTAGGAGAGTTTACCTGTTGGCAGATCGGTCATTCAGATCGACTAAATTTTTTGCCTAGGGCTACCACCCCCTAGGACCTAAAGTTACCACCCGCTAGGGTTTTCCTCAGCCTAGGGTTACCACCCCCTAGGGTTTTCTTAAGCCTAGGGTTACCACCCTCAGGGTTTTCCACCTGCCTAACCGTAGCTAGGACTTTCCACCACCTAGGATTACCGCCACCTAGGACCTAGGGTTATGATCCCCTAGGGTTTTCCACTAGCTTAGAATCCACTAGGAATTTTGCCTAAAACAACTTAGGACTTTCCTGCAAGCTCATTTAAACTTGTTAGACCACAAATAATCTTAACTTTAAACTCTTTGCTATTATCAAAACTCATATTCGATCGACAGATGCTTCCCGCACCAACAGTCCTAAGGCAAATCACCTTACGATTTTTTCTATTTAATTGATAAGTACATATTCACTATTTAAGTGCATATTATATGTTTAATTGTCTTAATCTCATTTACTAAATGTCCATAATATAATTCATAACATGAGAGAATTTGTGATTGGATCACAACTAGTGATTATCTCTACATGTGCAACTATGAATATATTGAAATTTCCCTTATCGTCGAATTGATGCATTCAGATATCATCAATTCTGTAAGACTAGCACGGGCTATACTCCTTGGTTCGGCCAAGCAGCTATTTTCTCACTGGCTGGAGACATTGGGATGGATAAATAGCACAGGCTTCAGAAGCTGTAGTCTCCGACACGGAAAGTATAAAAATCCCTGCTGGAGGCTCCTTCTGTGGAGGCTGAAGGCGCCTTCAGTAGGCTATTTAAACCAGTCTTAAGCAGGTGCTGGAATATACTTGTTCTTCACAATCTTTCTAATACACGCTGCTTAAAAGACGATCCGAAGAAGCTGTAACACAACTTCGACAACCGAAAGCCCGAAATTTCTTATTCGTAGTTGTTGGTATACTTTCAATTATTGTACTTGTAATTTATGGATTGATAGTGAATTGTCCAAAGTAAATACTCAACAAGTGTGAGTCATGGAGTAGGAGTCATCACAGGCTCTGAACCAAGTAAAAGAAAAATGTTAGCGCTTTTTTTGCTTCCATTTTATTTCTCATTTCCGCTGCATTTTTACTTGAACTATTTAAACGAAAGAATTAGCCACAAGCGCTATTCTCCCCCCCCCCCCCCCCCCCCCCCCAGCGTATCTTGATCCTACAGAAACAGTAAAGGAAGTAGTTTGGATCAAGAAGTTTGTTACTAAACTTGGAGTGGTTCCATCCATTGTTGAAGCATTACCTGTTTACTATGACAACACTGGAGCCATTATGCAAGCAAAGGAATCAAGGTCTCATCAGCGATCAAAACATGTGCTTCACTGTTAGCATCTGATCACGGAGATCGTTAGTAGGAAAGAAATACAACTTGAGAAAATTTTCACTGAAAGGAATCTAGCGGATCCTTTGACAAAGGCTCTACCACAAAGTAAGTTTGAGAGTCACATATGTGCTTACGATTTAGGACACTGTGGCGATTGGCTTTAGGCCAAGTGGGAGTATTAAAATTTGAAGGATGTCCTAAGGCAACCGCCTTATGGTTTTTTTCTATTTATTTAATAAGTATAGATTCACTATTTGAGTGCATATTATATGTTTGATTGTCTTAATCTCATTTACTGAATGTCTATAATATAATTCATAGCATGAGAGAATTTGTGATTGGATCACAACTAGTGATTATCTCTATATGTGAAATTATGAATATATTAAAATTTCCCTAGTCATCAAATTGATGCATTCAGACATCATAAATTATATAAGACTATCACGGGTTATATTCTTTGGTTCGGCCAAGCAGCTATTTTCTCACTGGCTGGAGATATTGGGATGTCGAGAGTTAAATGTGGATGTTAGTTATGGTAACTAGTTCATTGAAGTGACTTGCTGTAAGGTTTCATACGGTTCTCTATATATATATAGATATGTCTATGAAGTTCTTACTGCATCACAAGTATAAGTTTCTTTCGACTTGAGGTATACAAGTCATCTTGATTTTGAAGACTTATACTTTGACATCTTAAGCAAGCATCTCATTGAGGTGTAGACCTGAGATGATTGGGTATAAGTTGAAGTCTCTGAAGGTATTTGGATAGCTCATAGAGGATTCACCACTTCTTGTGAGGAGACGTATACCCTATAGCCCCTCGTTAGGATTATTACTTAAAGTCTTTGGTCAAAACATCACATGTTAAGAGTACGAGACTCTTATACACATGTACAAGTAATTTGAATCCGCAGAATGGTGAAGTATTACTTAGGTTAGGTGTGACGTAATCAACCTAGTGGGGACCAGACACATAGATCATGTTCTGAACCAAGTGGGTAGAAAATGAGTGAAAGGAATGATACACTACTCACTGCAGCTAGATTCCTCAGATGCTTCCATCCTTTACCGGACCCGAAGCCATCAACCTGAGTCAAATGTATATCCTGTAAACCTGCACAACTCAAATACACATATCAAATACAAGGGTGAACCTAACTTAAACCCTTTACCTAAATACCAAAACAAATGATCACACGGACCATTGGGATTGCTCCAACATGTATGATGTAATAATTTAGGAATTATTATTATTTTATTTTCCGCTGTACATGTTTATGAAATGTGTTTTAGCACACACCGCATCGGCTATATCCCAACAGAGGGTACACAAACTCGAGGTACGATAAGTCTCAAGTTAAGTGCTACAATTGTGATAAATTTGGGCATTATGCTAAAGAATGTAGATCACCCAAGAATAAACTAAATGAAAGGGCAAACTATATGGAAGAAAGGAAAGAAGAAGATGACACTCTTCTGTTAACATATAAAGATAATGAAAGAGATGAAGATACAATCTGGTACCTCAACACTAGTGAAAGCAATCATATGTGTGAGGAAAGAAACATGTTTGTAGAGTTTGATGAATTAGTTGGTGGTAATGTATCCTTCAGAGATGAATCAAAGATCGAGGTAAAAGGCAAAGGTAACGTACTTATCCGTTTGAAGAATGGAAAACATGAATATATTTTAAATGTTTTCTTTGTGCCAAATATAAAGAGCAACATTTTGAGCTTAGGATAACTCTTGGAAAAAGGATATGATATTCATCTAAAAGATAATATGCTTATCTTGAAAGATGATATTGGTTTCTTAATTGCTAAGGCGCCTATGTCAAGAAATATAATGTTCTTGCTTAATATTCAAAATGATATTGTCAATTATCTTAAAGCTTGTTATAAAGACATCACTTGGCTATGGCATATTCGATTTGGGCATCTCAATTTTAGAGGATTAAAATTGCTTTCAAAGGAAGAGATGTTGAGAGGACTACCTTGCATTAAACATCCTGATCAATTATATGAAGCATGTTTACGTGGGAAGCAATTCATAAGAGGATGTTTGCGGTCCGATAAAGCCAAGTTCACTTGACAAGAGTAATTATTTCATTCTTTTTATAGAAGACTTTTCTCGAAAAACTTGGGTATACTTCTTGAAGAAAAAATCGGAGGTCTTTAGCATATTCAACAAATTTAAAGCGATCGTAGAAAAGGAGAGCGGTCTCGAGATCAAAGCTATTTGTTCTAATCGAGGAGGAGATTTATCTCAAAGGAGTTTCAAGAATTTTGTGAAGCCAATGGAATACGACGACCCTTGATGGTTCCAAGATCCCCTCAACAAAATGGATTGGCGGAAATAAAAAAATCGAACTATCCTTGACGTGGCAAGGAGCATTCTCAAAAGCAAAGAGCTACCAAAGGAACTTTGGATAAAAGCAATTTCATGTGCAGTATACTTATCCAATCAATTATCAATAAGGAGTGTATGGGGCAAGACACCATAAAAAGCATGGAGTGGAAGGAAACGTGGGATTTCTCATTTACGAGTTTTTGGGAGTATATCTCATTTTCATGTGCCTGATGAAGCAAGAAGCAAACTGGATGATAAAAGTAAGAAATTTATTTTTATTGGCTATGATACTAATTCAAAAGGATATAAGTTATACAATCCAGATGTTGGAAAGATAATCATCAGCTAGGGTGTTGCATTTAATGAAGAAGAAAAAAAGAATTAGGAATCTCAAAATGAAGATTACAACTTCTTCCCATACTTTGAAGAAAAAGATGTGGAGCAACCAAGGGTGGAGCAAACAAGAGAGGAGTCTACTACTCTATTGGTAACACCAACATCAAGTACTCAAGGAAATTCATCTACATCAACTTCAAGTAAAAATTCAAGTGAAAGAGTACCATGCTTTAGAAGCCTACGGGAAATTTATGAGGTAATTAAAAATCAAGATAATCTTACTCTATATTGCCTCTTTGCTAATTGCGAGCCTATAGATTTCCAAGAAGCTATAAAAAGCAAAAAGTGGAAAGATGTAATGGATGAAGAAGTAAGGTGATCGAAAAGAAAGGTGTTGGTGCAACCTTAGGTCAAGGTTGACCTGGTTGACCTGGTTGACCTGACTCGAGTTGTGTTTTGATGTTTGACGATGTTTGGCGAGAAGAGAAGTTCTATTCTTGATGTTTGACAAGAATAGATGTTTAGGAGATTGTTGGTGCAACCGTAGGTCAAGGTTGACCTGGTTGACCTGATTCGGTGAAAAGTCCAAGTATGGAGACTTGGCACTAGAAAAGTCCAAGTATGGAGACTTGGCACGGGAAAAATCCAAACAGAGAGTTTGGCGCAGGGAAAAGTCCTGGTGAGTGAAACCAGGCAGTCGGGAAATCCTGGTGAGTGAAGCCAGGTGAAAATCCTAGTGAGTGAAGCTAGGTGAAGGTGAAAGTCCTGGTGAGTGAAGCCAGGCATTCGGGAAAGTCCTGGTGAGTGAAGCCAGGCAAGGGAAAGTCCTGGTGAGTGAAGCCAGGCAGATTGGAAATCCTGGTGAGTGAAGCCAGATGAAAACCCTAGTGAGTGAAGCTAGGTGAAAGTCCTGGTGAGTTAAGCCAGGCAAGGGAAAATCCAGATGGATCAAGGGTGATCGGACATCTGGTGTTGGGAAGTCCAAGTAGATCAAGGGAGTGATCGAATACTTGGCACGAAGAGGAAAGTCCAAGTGGGTCAAAGGGATTGACCGGACACTTGGTGGGGAGTCTTAGCAGGTCAAGGGAGTGACCGGATGCTAAGCATGATGTACCAATAGGTCAAGGTTGACCGGATATTGGTTTGGAAGGTTTGGGACTTGGTTTGGGTAAAAACCAAGCTCTGGATCGGTCTGCAGACCGATCCAGCGATACGTTTGTGTATATGATCGGTTTGGTGACCGATCAGATGACAAACAAAAGGCGATCATGGTTCTGTGGGCTTACTGATCGGCCTGGGGACCGATCAGCTTGGAGCCTGATCGGTCCCCGGGACCGATCAGGGACGCTACCACCTGAGGTGGGATCGGTCCGGGCACCGATCAGATTCCACACAAAGAGTTGGGCAACTCTCTGTGAAGCCTTTTGATCGGTCTGGGGACCGATCAGCACAGGGCCTGATCGGTCCCCACGACCGATCAGGAGGTTCCCTGATCGATCTGTGGACCGATCAGGAGGTTCCCTGATCGGTCTGTGGACCGATCAGGAGGTTCCCTGATCGGTCTGTGGACCGATCAGGAGGTTCCCTGATCGGTCCATGGACCGATCAGAGACGGAACAGAAACGAAGGCTAGGGAATGGATCGGTCGGTGGACCGATCCACATGGAGCCTGATCGGTCCACAGACCGATCCAGGCACTAGCCGTTGTGACGCAACGGCTAGATTTCTTCTGTGTTTCTTCGCTTTCTTCGCAGGTTATAAAAGGAGGGCTGCTGCTGCGAGCCGAAACTCCTTTTTTCCTTCTTCCTGTCCCTAAGTGCTGCTGTGCTTGAGCTTTGTTGAGCTCCTCCAAAGCTTCGCGTGAGCTTCCGGCTGGATCATCTGCTGTTGTAGGCGCTTGGAGCTGTTGCTTCTTCCAGTCGACGAGAAGGCAAGATTGTTTTTACACTTGTAGTGTCTTCTGCTTTCTTGTATTTCTTGTACATTCATCTTGCTGTTGCAAGAGTATTGTGGCGAGGTTTCTCCACCCATAAGGAGTTATTTTTAGCCGGTTTTCCGGGGACTCATCCACCGACGGATTGACTGGACTCGTCCACCTTACGGACACGCCGAGGAGTAGGAGCCCCTAATCTCCGAACCTCGTTACATCAGTTTGTTTGAGGTTTGTCTTCTTTTCCTTCGTTTCTACGTGTTATTTTCTGCTGCGCTAACCTAGTTTGTAGAAACGCGACGATTTGGTGTCGGCTATTCACACCCCCCTCTCTAGCCTCCGTACGAAGGATCCTAACAAGTGGTATCAGAGCGAGGCGCGCTCTTCGTCGGATTAACACCCGTGGGAGCACAAGCTAGAGAATGGATCGACTCGGAGAAGACATCACGTTTCCACCCTTCTACGAGTGCTACGACTTCACATATTGGAAGGTAAGAATGAGGTATTTTCTTATGACTAACCTTGAAAATTGGAGTTGTGTTCAATTAGGTTTCAAGCCTCCTATGGACAAGAAAGGAGAAACCCTAGAGAAGAAGGAGTGGACCAAGGAGCAAATCCACCAATCAACCATCAATGATGAGGTAACGAAAATCATTGAATTCTCTTTACCTAATGATGTTTTGTGTAGGATAGGTGGATATAACGATGCCAAGGAGTTGTGAAATAACTTGGCAAAGTTCCATGAGGAGAACTCCACTTCAAGTAATGAAGAGGAGTCAAGTGAGCCAAGGAGTTTACATCATGGAGGAATGGATTTAGAAGTTGAGGGCCACTCAACATCTAAAGAATAAGAGGAGAGTTCTTCTTCAAGTTCGGAGCAAGAAGAAGAAGCTTCTACCTCCGGAAGGGATGAAGGAGAGAGCGTTCATCCATCCTCAAACCTAGGTAACTCAAGCATTTTAATTTCTAGCAAATTACACATAATGTGCTTTGAGTGTAGGGAATTTGGACACTACAAGAGTAAGTGTCCAAAGAGGGTTAGGAAGACTCCACCGGCGCCAAAGGTCAAGAAAGCCGGAGTCCCGATACGCAAAGGCAAAGAGCACGTGGTGTGCTTTCAATGCAAGCGAAGGGGACATTATCGGAGTCAATGTCCGAGGGGGAGGCAATCTCACAAGGACAAGAGACCGAGCACGTCGATAGGGGGAGCTAAGGCAAACCCTAAGGTAACATTTAAGGCACATTCTTGCAATAATAATAAGACTCATGCTAGTAGTTTTATTGCAATTGTCAAGAATGATAAGCATGATAATCTTAGGAATCAATATATGTGCTTAGGAGCCAAACATGTAAGCCTAGATAAGGATAACACTAGGAAAGCCAACCCTAGAATTAACTCATCTAAGGCTAAGGAAAACCTAGGTAGGAATCCCAAATCAACTAGACATATGCCTAGGAATGCCTCAAAGAACAATGACAAATTAAAACTTGAGGTATTAGAGAAGGAGAATCAAGTCTTGAGGTCAAGACTTGATACTTTGGAAAAGGCTCTTAAGAACTTGAAGAAGTCATCTCTAGGGTTTAAGGGTCAAAAACCAATGTCCAAGGACAAGAAAGGTTTGGGTCACAAACCTAAGTCCCAAGTGGTCAAGCCCACTTATCATAATGTTCCATTCGATTATGGAACAAAATCTAGGGCTAGGAAGACCATCACCAAGGTCACAAGGGGAGTCACCCCTAGAGTTGATCTTGATGAGTCCC
This sequence comes from Zingiber officinale, assembly GCF_018446385.1. Classification (NCBI taxonomy): domain Eukaryota; kingdom Viridiplantae; phylum Streptophyta; class Magnoliopsida; order Zingiberales; family Zingiberaceae; genus Zingiber; species Zingiber officinale. The sequence continues at coordinate 44,533,542 of NC_056003.1, forward strand.
AAATGACCAAGGCTTTAAAGCCTAAGAGGGTCATTAGGAGGGTTGCTAGGGAAGTTATCCCTAGTGAATATTTAGTGAACCCAATGAGCTCAAATAGGTATTGGGTTCCTAGGAGCATCTTCTCTACCCCATAGATGGGTTAGAGAGTGTCAACTCCGATTAGAAGGGTAGTTAACCCAACTTTGAGGAAATTGACGCTCAAGGAGCATTTTCAAGGTTTTTGGGAACCTTTGAAAATGAAATGGAATATTTACTCCTTGGAAGAGTAAAATGTGTCATTATGGAAAATGATGATGTTAATTTCAATCGGCACAATTTGGGAAAATCTAGAGAACTCTTGAGGAAAAATGAAACATGCCAAGATTTGAGGATAAATTTGATCTTTAAGTGGCATGGATGAATCTATAGTTCAAGAAGTGTCAAAATTAGGATTTTGGCATATTAGGGCAATCAAGGGTTAAAGCTTAAGTATTAGCTAAGGCTAAGGATACTTAGATAGGTAATCTAGGTATGTCTTATTAATGCTAAATCTTGCCATGATTATTTGCCCTCACATGTCATGACATCATGTTTAATTTTATCATTTGATATGTCATGATAAAGCTTAGGTTCTTTATATATCATGCTTTAGTTAAGTTTCATACTTTATGCCATGACATCATGACATTGACACATGTTTTCATTTATGATATTATTTCATGCCATGTCATCATCTCTTGCATTAATAATCAATGAAATTGATTTAAGGATAAAAGCACATTTTGATATTGAGATCAAATTGGTGTTTAGAAAATGCATGAGAACTTAGCCTAAGTTGACCTAAACCCATATCTCACATCAAAATTGACTTGAATGTGTTTGATACACCTTAGATGTGTGTGAGATATTAGGATGATGAGTTAGGATCAAGGTGCATAGTTCTTGTACCTAGATGAACCTAATTCAAAATTGGGGGATCATAGGGAAAGCTTATGTACAAGTCATGTACATTTAGCCCTAAGATTATGGTCCTAAATTAAAAGGTTTAAAATCATTTTGAAATTGATTTGAAAAACCTTGATGAAACTTTTCTAGTGATAGCATTCATCATTGAACAAAGTGATACAAAGTTTTTGAAACTTTGAGCTATTTCAAAACTTTTCAAACTTTGTATCAAGATTTGAAAATGGAAGTTATTTTCATAGAAAAATATTTTTCCTTGATAGTATATGTTATGAGGAATATATTCTCAAAATTTTATAATTTTTGGAATTTTCTGGAATTTGTTATGAGTTTCTGAATTTCGGGAGAAGGAAATCAGAACTCGAGTCTGTCCAAGGCTGGATCGGTCACTGGACCGATCCAGGGAAGGCTGGATCGGTCTGGGGACCGATCCAGAGGGGTCCTGATCGGTCCGGTGACCGATCAGGCGTGCTGAATTTGCTGAATTTCGACTGTGGTATGAAATTTCAGCTGTGGGAGTTGAGTTTCGGGTTTCTAAAGGTTTGAAACTCTCCAAGACATTGTTGGTGCAATGGTCAAGGGGGAGTTGACTTTTAGGGGGAGTTTTTTTTACTCCTTAAGACTTTTGAGGATTAGTGATATGGGATTGTCACTAAGTTGAGTGTTGAGTTTAGTATCAAGGGGGAAACTAAGGGTTTCAATGAAAGGTATGGGACTTTCATTAGGAAGAAACTTTTGACCTTGATTCTCTCTTTTTGATGTGTGTCAAAAAGGGGGAGAGATGTCCCAAGGGGGAGAGTGTAGGTTTTGGAAGAATGTTCAAGGAAGAACATTGGAAAACCTAAGTTAGGTTATCGGGTTAACCTAACTTGATTTTGGATTTTGTCAAACATCAAAAAGGGGGAGATTGTTGGTGCAACCTTAGGTCAAGGTTGACCTGGTTGACCTGACTCGAGTTGACCTGACTCGAGTTGTGTTTTGATGTTTGACGATGTTTGACGAGAAGAGAAGTTCTATTCTTGATGTTTGACAAGAATAGATGTTTGGGAGATTGTTGGTGCAACCGTAGGTCAAGGTTGACCTGGTTGACCTGATTCGGTGAAAAGTCCAAGTATGGAGACTTGGCACTGGAAAAGTCCAAGTATGGAGACTTGGCACGGGAAAAATCCAAACAGGGAGTTTGGCGCAGGGAAAAGTCCTGGTGAGTGAAGCCAGACAGTTGGGAAATCCTGGTGAGTGAAGCCAGGTGAAAATCCTAGTGAGTGAAGCTAGGTGAAGGTGAAAGTCCTGGTGAGTGAAGCCAGGCATTCGAGAAAGTCCTGGTGAGTGAAGTCAGGCATTCGGGAAAGTCCTGGTGAGTGAAGCCAGGCAAGGGAAAGTCCTGGTGAGTGAAGCCAGGCAGATTGGAAATCCTGGTGAGTGAAGCCAGGTGAAAACCCTAGTGAGTGAAGCTAGGTGAAAGTCCTGGTGAGTTAAGCCGGGCAAGGGAAAATCCAGATGGATCAAGGGTGATCGGACATCTGGTGTTGGGAAGTCCAAGTAGATCAAGGGAGTGATCGGATACTTGGCACGAAGAGGAAAGTCCAAGTGGGTCAAAGGGATTGACCGGACACTTGGTGGGGAGTCTTAGCAGGTCAAGGGAGTGACCGGATGCTAAGCATGATGTACCAATAGGTCAAGGTTGACCGGATATTGGTTTGGAAGGTTTGGGACTTGGTTTGGGTAAAAACCAAGCTCTGGATCGGTCTGCAGACCGATCCAGCGATACGTTTGTGTATCTGATCGATCTGGTGACCGATCAGATGACAAACAGAAGGCGATCATGGTTCTGTGGGCTTACTGATCGGTCTGGGGACTTGAGCGATCGGTCCCCGGACCGATCAGGACCCCTCGAGGTGGATCGGTCCGGACCGATCAGATTCCACGCAGAGTTGCCCTCTGAAGCCTTCTGATCGGTCTGGGGACCGATCAGCACAGGGCCTGATCGGTCCCCACGACCGATTAGGAGGTTCCCTGATCGGTCCATGGACCGATCAGAGACGGAACAGAAGCGAAGGCTAGGGAATGGATCGGTCGGTGGACCGATCCACATGGAGCCTGATCGGTCCACAGACCGATCCAGGCACTAGCCGTTGCGACGCAACGGCCAGATTTCTTCGTTTTCTTATAAAAGGAGGGCTGCTGCTGCGAGCCGAAACTCCTTTTTTCCTTCTTCCTGTCCCTAAGTGCTGCTGTGCTTGAGCTTTGTTGAGCTCCTCCAAAGCTTCGCGTGAGCTTCCGGCTGGATCATCTGCTGTTGTAGGCGCTTGGAGCTGTTGCTTCTTCCAGTCGACGAGAAGGCAAGATTGTTTTTACACTTGTAGTGTCTTCTGCTTTCTTATATTTCTTGTACATTCATCTTGCTGTTGCAAGAGTATTGTGGCGAGGTTTCTCCACCCATAAGAAGTTATTTTTAGCCGGTTTTCCGGGGACTCATCCACCGACGGATTGACTGGACTCGTCCACCTTACGGACACGCCGAGGAGTAGGAGCCCTAATCTCCGAACCTCGTTACATCAGTTTGTTTGAGGTTTGTCTTCTTTTCCTTCGTTTCTACGTGTTATTTTCCGTTGCTCTAACCTAGTTCGTAGAAACGCGACGATTTGGTGTCGGCTATTCACACCCCCCCTCTCTAGCCTCCGTACGAAGGATCCTAACAAAAGGTACATGGGAGTTAGCTCCACTTCTTGAAAGACATAATATAACCAAGGTTCGAGTTGATAACAAATATGTAATAACACTAGCAAAGAATCTAGTTTTCCATGATATAAGCAAACACATCGATACGCGCTATTACTATATCAGAGAGTGCATTACAAAAAAAGAGGTGCAAGTAGAATACATAAAGTCTCAAGATCAAGTTGCTGATATTTTTACCAAGCCTCTCAAGTTTGAAGACTTCATCAAGATGCGAAATTTGCTTGGAGTCACAAAATTAAGTTTAAGAGAGGATGCTAGAAATTAAACTTTATTTTTATTAATAAAGATAAAAGTTGTTAATAAGGATAAGAATTTGTGAAGATAGAATGATGAGGTGATAATTTTTTATTAGAGTTCGTCATAGAGATAGAATGTATGAGGTGGTAATCATCATAAGAATAAGAGATAGAATAATAAAACAAAGTGTAGATTCAATGTATCTGTGATTAGTGCTTATCCAATAAATCTAAAAATATGTACTTTTTTCAATGAATGATGTAAATTAAATTTTGTTGTTTTATTTTTTTCCTTTAGGTAGAGTGAATTCTTCTTCAACATATCTCTTTTATTTCTTCTCCCATAAATCTTTTATTCCAACATTATATTGACTGCCTATGCCACTAGCCGATTGTTTTCACAATCGCTATTGCTTTTAATATGCTAATTACTAGTTTAATTGACTGATTACAATATTTGTTGATTGCCTATTTTAACCACTTTGGTCTTTCGACAGTGGTGTAGCTTTTCTCTACTGGATCATTATTCTTCTTTTTGACTCCTATTAAGAGATTAGTCAACTCACTGTAACGCACCATCTTTTTTTTTTCCTTTTTTGTAGACGTATGTAACTCTTCTTTTGTTAAACTTTACCTTAACAGCAAATAGTAATTGCTTCATTTGCAGAGTCCACCTACAGACACTTGTTGCCTTCTCTTATAATTTTATAATGAAATGGAGATTCAGCCAAGTTTTGTGATAAAAAAAAGATAAAGGGTAAAAGGTGAAGCTATTGCCATTGCGTATATATATAATTTGCTTTGTTGACCATTGCACAACTGCATGTTCCTTTGTTACAGAATGCAGTCCTTTCTATGCACCCGTCAAGTCACTAGGAATCCAGTGATCACTTTCTCAGTGGAAAACAATGCACGGCATCCAATGTGTGCTGCTGCATCATTCCATTTTTATTTTTTTCTTATTTCTTTTACCAATCCCCTAAATCATGCACCTCCTTTATTGTAATGGGGGCACTAACAACAGAAACCCATTAATTGCTCCTTTTATTATACTTTTACAATAATAATAATAATAAAAATAATAATATATTTCATCTAAAAATATTCTTATAAGCACTAAATTTAAATTGTAATAATTACAATTTCATAATTACTATAACTATGAATCACTTGAAATATATGAATTTCTCATTTAATATTTCTTTCTTTTAGTAATATTACAAAGAACTTTACAACAAAAGATATATCTCAAATATGTAGTCTATTTCTTAATTATCTCATTAAGTTAAAGAAGGATATATGATAATTATTCAATTATTCACTGAATCATTTGAAACTTGTAGCATACACATAACAAAAGTTCATTGACTAATTTGTTTACATATTTAGATTTTAGTGTTTCTGAACAAGCAATTTTTTTATAGAATTGTCACTCTTTTTCTAATTAAAAAAAGAAATTCATGTAACTATTGATTTGTAGCTACTACAATATTATATTTGTAACCGCTATGATTGCATAGCTATTATAACATTTCAACAGTTAGCGGTTACAATTATTATTATAGTTATAGCAACTACAGATTTATAGTTGCTACAATTGTTATAATTATAATAGCTACGCAACCTTAGCTACCTTAGCTTCTATAACATGAAAACAAATTAATAAAGAGGACTAAGTGCTTTTGTAACCCTTGAAAATGATGTATTTTTAACCTAAGGTTGTTATGGATCGAGAAACTAATTCGATATATGTATATTTGAGTTCATTTTTGATAAACTAATCCATGTGACATTTTCAATTGTCAACGTGTCTTTCTAAATTTTCTCAGAAAACTTATTTATTTTTTACTTAATTCGTTTAAATGAAAATCATGACATTGTTAAAAGCTCTTTACATTAGTAACTAAGCGAGTTTGACAAAAGATATTTACGTATTAGAATTGTCTAATTAACAATCTATTAGTCTAATTAATACAAGACCAGACTAGAATAAATATGAAAATTCTTTATCAATACATTAACTAACCACTCTCAATTATAGTCATAGCAACTAAAATTCCATAACTTTTACAATTATACGATAATCCAGTTGTTGTAATTATGATACTATAACTAATATAACTATGCAGGAGCTACATGTTTATAGCTATTACAATGCATTGATTTAGACAGGGAAAAATAAATAAATAAAAGAGTGATAATAATATGAATAAATTGTTGCTTTATAGTACATGACAGTTGTATGATTTTATAAAGGGGTGTGATTTTTTTTTTTTTGATAATAAATCAATATAAGTCGTTCCTTTGACGATTGATTAAAAAAGAGGAGTCTTTTTTATTTTTTCCTATAATTTTAATCAGATTAATATAATTTTGCTCTACGTGGTAGCAATTGCCGCACTATAGAGAATAAGGATATTTTTGTGATGAAAAATATATTAAAATGACATTTTAATATTTTTTTTAAAACTATCCTTTTAATAAAAATGGAACTATAATAAGAGGTGCCTTCTTCTACATCTTTTTGGATGACCATTGATGATGATCCTAATTTGCCTTCAATCCATGATGGATCATGCCATGTGAAGAAGAAGTAAAAGCTTAGTCTTTTTCGTTTATTTTTAGTTATACTTTTATAGGTTGCAAGACCGTTCCTCAGCTTTACGCACGGCATAGATGTTCTATTTTGAACTATTCACAGCAATTTTACTTATGAAAATTTTGCTACTTTGCATTATTCGATTAAAGTGTTTGAAATTTTATAAATTTATGGAGTTTTTCAACATTTTTGATGGTGCATAAGGAGTGTTTGAAATTTCCTTTGTGTTGGGGATTGATAGATATCTTTGATGCGCCCTGATGTGCCTTGTAATTCTAGTCCTAGTAAATATTATAGACCTGTTTGTGCGGGTACTTATCAAACGGTCCAAGACGTGATCTCAAATTTTCATGTCTCTGGAAGTACACAGACTTAAGGTACATGAATTTAGAAGTACATAGACTTGTAAGTTCAAAGAGTCAGAAGTACATGGATGTAAAAGTGTGTGGATTTAGAGGCATAAGAATTGGGAATATTCCCTTGGGAACATCCCCGGATCAATCTAGCAGTAAGGTTAGGGTAAACTCCTTCTATCGAGTATCTAGATACTCGATAGTGTAGGAGTATCCTTGCTCAGGAGAATCCTCAGTTAGACATCTAACTACCAGGCCGTGAAAACAACCCTCGTGGAAATATCTCCCCTCGGCTCTGTTGGGGTCTTTTACAAAAATCAATAAATATATGCAGTGAAAAAATTGATTCCTCTAGAGATCCATGCAAATAGAGTATACAAACTTTGATAGAATAACTACTTTATTGCGTGAACGGTATAATCCTAGCAGCAACATTGATTCGACATATCTTAGCATGATCAGAATGGTCATGCTTCTTTGGTATCCACACGAACACGTTCCACATTCGTTACACGAACTCAGTTTTATAGAAGAATCACCTTTGTTGTGCTAGCAACTTGGATGGTTCGGCCAAGAGAAGAAGAAGAGGAAGACTAAAAAAATCATCCATTAGAAAATGCATTGCATAATAGTTTTTGTACTGATCCAATGAATACAGAAGGTTTTTGCCTTTTGGTCTCCTCTTCATTAATGTCACATTAATCTCTATTAATGAACATTGATCCTATTTAGTGGTTGAGTCTAATCCAATAAATCTAATTTGGATTAGACTTAATCTAATAATTTAATGGTTGGATTCATTTGAATCAAACTCAATGAGTCTAATTCAGATTAGACTTAACCCTATAATCTTAGGATCTATTATATTTTAGTCAAACTAAAATAAACTCATCTTTAAATCAACATATTCTTTGTGTGTGATATAATAAGTTCTCGTAATATTGGCAATATATCTAAAATCATTTTAGATACATATGCAATGATTAACATCTTGCAATGCATCATTACTGTTGGGAGATTGTTGGTGCAATATTCCCCATATCAAGGTTGACCTAGTTTGACTGAGCTTGAATTGGGTCAAGCTCGAGTCTTAATGTTTATGTTTTGATGGTTTGACAATACATGTTTACAATACATGTTTGACAATACATGTAGACAACACATGGAGATTGCAGGTGCAATTGTTCATGTGTGGAGATTGTGATGGAGAGTCAAGTAGGTCAAGGTTGACCGGATACTTGACTGGAAAATCCTAGTGAGTGAATCCAGGTGAAAGTCCTAACTTGGAAGTTAGGCAAAGGAAGTCCTGGTGAGTGAAGCCAGGCAGAAGAAAATCCTGGTGAGTGAAACCAGGTGAAAGACCTAATGAGTGAAGCTAGGCAGTGAGAAAATCCTAGTGAGTGAAGCTAGGTGAAAGTCCTGGTGAGTGAAGCCAGGCAGAAGAAAATCCTAGTGAGTGAAGCCAGGTGAAAATCCTAGTGAGTGAAGCTAGGTGAAAAACCTGGTGGGTGAAGCCAGGCAGAAGAGAAGTCCTAGTGAGTGAAGCTATGCAGAAGGGAAGTCCTGGTGAGTGAAGCCAGGCACGGGGAAATCCAGATGGGTCAAGGTTGACCAGACATCTGGTGAAAGTCCAAGTAGGTCAAAGGGATTGACCGGATACTTGGCACAAAGAAGAAAAGTCCAAGTAGGTCAAAGGGATTGACCGGATACTTGGCAAAAGGAGAAAAGTCCAAGTGGGTCAAAGGGATTGACCAGATACTTGGTGAGAGAGTCCTAGCTGGTCAAGGGTGACCAGATGCTAGGTTTTATGTACCAATAAGTCATGGTTGACTTGATGTTGGTTTAGGGGGCTTTGGACTTGGTTTTGGGCAAAAACCAAGATCTGGATCGATCAGTCGATCGATTGGATCATGCCCAATCGATCGGCCTATCGATTGGGTGAGTCCCCGCGACAGGCATTATCCCAATCGATCAGTGGATCGATTGGGGAGAAGTGTCACGTGAACAGAGCCCCTTTGGATAGATCGGGCGATCGATCCAGAGCTCCCAATCGATCAGTCGATCGATTGGGAGGCGTGATTTCGCGCAATAAGCCCTGGATCGATCGACCGATCGATCCATGCTATTCCAGAGAGCACAGAGGCGCTCTGGATCGATCGGTCGATCGATCCAAAGCCTCCCCGATCGATTGGGAGAGTTCCAATCGATCGGGATTCGACCGTTGGCGTCGTATTTAGCTGCAGACGTTCGATTCCTTCGGTAAAACTTCACGATACAGCTTCGATCTTCACATGCGACTCCACAGCTTCTCCACAGAGCTCTCCACGCCAGATCTTGAAGATTCTTGGAAGTTTTGTCCAAGTCAAGAGGCGAAGAAGAGAAGTTAGGGTTAGGGCTTTTATTGCATTTCTTGTAAGCTTTTGCTTGTTCTTTACTGTCCTTTTCTTTCTTCTTGTATTGAGAGTCTTGTAGGGCTTCTCCTCCTTCGGTAGTTACCGTAAAGGAGTGTTTTATTAGTGGAGGGTGTGTGCGTGTGATGATCCTTGGATTAGTCACCTCTTGTGAGGTGGATACCAAGTAAATCCTTAAGTGTTAGCATTGTATGTTTTTGTTTCTTGTATTTCCACTGCACACCATAAAAAAAACAAGCAACGAAGAACACAAAGCGCGCGACGAGCTATTCACCCCCCTCTAGCTATATTTCGGTCCCAACAATTACTACCTAAGTTACGAGAATATCAAGATCTGACTTAACCTTTCTATATCTATTATCTTGTATAACTTGGTCTTTCTATCGTTGATATCTAAATTGATCAATATAACATAGATCGTGTCATCTTCTTATCAATTTTTGTGTTTCTTGATCTCTATATAGACACACTCAATCAAATAAGCTCAATATCTCATATTGACTAATTTGAGCATGACCATGCATTCTTGTGCCCTACTTAATCAAGGGACTCATAGATATCACTTTCGTCATATGGAAAGGATAGATCTCATTTACATCACTCATATCCCTACGTATAATTTATTGCATACCCAATGATCAACTTTATAGTTTATTTTGTTACAGGTGATATTTGTCGATACCAAAGTACACAACTCCTTATATAGGGAACCGTAGTGACTTTAGATCTAATGACTATTCATATCAATAGTCGCTATAGGAATATTTATGATACTCATATAACGATCCATAGAACATTCTCATGGTGGGTCAATTCAGTACATATTCTCTAATATATATATATATATATATATATATATATATATATATAACTTTCCACTATCAATTCGACCACTTGATATGTTGTAAACTAGAATCTACTATCCTATGATATTATTATACTTATTCATGTGGCATAGGTCTAAAATAAATATAATAACCATAAACTTTACTTTTTATTAATAAAATATGATACAAAAGTTTCTTTGTCAATCATCTCATAATTAGCTCTAAGGGATAATACTAACAGGCTCCATCCCCTAAGATCACTTTATTATTTCTATTAACATCACTCTAACTAGCAGTCCATCAAGGGACGCCAACAACATGTTGCAAGAGAAACCCCCCTATGCAGACATCTCCCATGCACTCTAGTCCTTCCCACCAATTTGCTAAATCACATCCACCGACTCTCCTTAAATTAGAAGTCCAATCATGCAAAGGACATCATTTGCTAAACCATGAGAGTAGTCCTCCAGCCAGTCTACCGAATCACTCCCACTAACTCTCCTTAAGTTATTATTCTAGTTTATTAAGGAACATTAATAGCTAAACCACGAGAGTAGTCCCCCTATGGAGACATCTCCCCTGTACTCTAATCCCTGCAACTAGTTTTCTGAATCACTCCCACCAACTCTCCTTGAGTTAGAAGTCTAGTCCACCAAGGGACATCACCAACTAGGCCATGAGATCAATTGTTAGAGGAGACCTCTCCCTTGCCGTCCAACTCGTTCAACTACCTTGTCTCCTCATCTCCATTAGCTCTCCTTAAGGTAGTATTTTCATAGCAAGCTATGAGGCTAGTCTGTGAAAAGCAGAGAAGCCATGTAGGTAGTTGTAGTCGACTAGTTTGGAGGTCAGTAACAAGATGAATATTTGTCAAACTAGTTGACCTTGACCTACCCTCAACACATTAGGAGTAATGGGTGTAAGAAGGTATCACAAAAGGCCCCATATCTGAGGTGATAGCTGACACTCTATACTTGTAAGATACAAGTTCTGTCTCCTGCATGCTGCAATTTTTGAGGTATCAGAGTGTATCCCTAACATGAAGTGACAACCACCGATACTGTAATTTTTGAGGTATCAGAGAGTATCCCTGACATGAAGTGACAATCATCCCATATCTGAAATTGTCCCCTACCCATACTGCAGAAGGGTTCCTAGCATAGGTGGTTGGCCACGTGGAGCTTGCCTTCATTTATATAAAAAGTCGATGAAGCTCATTGAAGAAGAGTTTTCTTCCTTTCCTCTCTCATCCACTTTGGTAAAAAAAAAAAAAAAACTCATTGTGCGTATTGAAGGGCCAAGACAGTTGTTTGACCAGGTCAAATACTATTTTTCTTCCTCATATTTCTTTGTTATTGCTCAAGCCCTTCCAATAGAAGAAGGCACACTAGCTCTCAACTTGCTAAAACCCTTCCTCCAACAAAATGTATTGTAGTCCACGGTTTGCTAAATTCCATCCTCTAGTGGAAGGCATTGCAACTCACAGTCTACTAAAGCACTTCCTCTCGTATGACCTATCTTTTTCAGTTCAAGCCCTTCTCTCGAGAAAGATGATATTTTCTTCATCATGGTGTTAACTTAATCATTGTAGGGGCAAAGCCGAAGTCATTGGCCCCCTATCACTGATGTTGACATTGTAACAAGTCATAGACGAAGTTGCAAGGAGGCAGTAGGGTACCGAAGACTTGAGGCTTTACGGAAGTGAACCTGAGGTTACGGACCGGAAGTCCCTAGAGGATTGCTTGGCTATAGAAGACTAGAGGCTCTACTAGTGTGAACCCTAACTAATTAGCAAAGCTGGTAAGGAAGACTAGGAGCGGGGAAGGCAGATTTGGACACCAACATTTTTTTTATCGTTTGTAGGAACATGAGCAAAGGTGTTGAGTGATTTAAAGGCTGTGGGTTTTCAAGTAAAGGACTCAAATAGTTTTGGTGGACTCTACATTCATACATTTAGACTATCATCTGTATTATTGTAGTACTAAGATTGTTTGCAGCACTGTACAAAGTACACCCACGTTAGTATGAAATTTATTAGTAGCGATTGTGATAGCACAGGTGAAGAAACTCGATAGTAGCCTTGACGGTGACCTAGCTACATCCATTATTAAGGGAGTGATAAATGTCTCTTCTTATGCACCATAAAGGCTAAAATATGAGTTCGTCGACATCGAAGTATTTCCTCTAAGTACGGTTGGAGACAAGATTTAATTGAAGAGAAAGCTAGGAAGTTTAACACCCCCATGATAGCCTTTTTGGGCTAGTCAACTTACAAACAATAACATTCTCTCTCAGCCTCTTAGTTATGTCAAATTATTTCATTTAGTGGTGTTGGAGACAATATGCTATTCTTCCATTCCACCACACAACCATCCTATCATAGCTTTCTAGCTAGGATTGAGCTATCTCATTTGATGGTGTTAAAGACACTTTGTTGCTTGGCCACGTTACCACACAACCATCCTTTTTAAACTCCCCAACTTCGTGGGATCGAATTACTCTCCTAGGACTGGTCGAGCATGATTCTAATTTTCTACATCCCTACTAGATCCCCAACTCTGTGGGATCGAGTTCCTCTCAAAGGAAGGGTTGAGCATGGTTTTTGGATTTTTTTGTATTTGTGTTATCTTCCTAGCTCCATTGTTCGAATCCCTCCTTTAGGATGAGTTGAGCATGGTGTTATAGTATCAGTTTTCAATGGATATGGTGTTCTTCTCATTCCCATCTAGAATTAACATTCGATTATTTTTTAGATGAGTGCCTTGGTGTGGCCCAACTCCAATGGGATTGATTCCCTCTTCCCGGGTGTGTTAGATTTGAGTTTTGATACTCTATTATCCCTAGATGTGTTAGATTTGGGTTCTGATACTCTTTTATCCTCAGACGGGTGGGATAACAATTCTTGATCTTTTATTTCAATTTATGACAGTCTAATTTGAGAGGAGTGCCTTGGTATGCAGCTACTCTTCTTATTATCCTTGACTCCTTAGGATCGAGTCTCTCTCCCCGAACAGTTTAGATTTAGATTTTGACATTCTGTTATCCCTTGATAGATGAGGATCACTATTTCAGGACTTCTATTTCAACATTATAATAATCAGATGTTGGGAGGAGTGTTTTGGTGTACAGTTATTCTTCCTATTATCCTCGACTTCGTAAGATTGAGTTTCTCTCCCCGAATGGGTCTAGATAAGATTTCTTAGACTCTAATATTCTACTATCCCCAGATGGGTGGGAATTATTATTTTAGAACTTTTATTTCAATGTTATGATAGTATGATGTTGGGAGGAGTGCCTTGGTGCCCAGTTATTCATCTTATTATGCTTGACTTCATAAGATCGAGTTTCTCTCCCAAGATGGGTCGAGATCTATTTCTTTAGACTTTGATATTCTATTATCCTTCGCTGGGTGGCGATTACTATTATAAGACTTCTATTCCAAGGTAATAGAAATCTAATATGGGGAGGAATGTTTTGTGTATTAGCTTTATGCGGTTCTAATATTCTTATCATCCTAATTTGAGACTAGATTTTGGCGGCTCTAATACTCAAGCTCTTCTCTTGAAGAATATACACTTACACACAAGACCTTCTCCTGTAGAAGATATATAAATCCTTCTCCTGAAGTAGTAGTTTGGAAACAAACCATTTGAGAATATTACTAAAAAGACTTAAGACTCCATTGCTTGGGAAGTATCAACTTGGGAACAATATCTTTGGTTATATCATTGAAAAAACTCAACCCTCCATGGTTTGGAAAGTATAAACTCATTAACAATCCTTTCAGATACATCCTTAGAAGACTCAAGACTATATGGTTTGGGAAATGTCATAGCTTGGATTTTCAAGCTCTTCTCCCTAACAAGACACTCTTTTTTTCAGCTTTAAGCTAACTTGGTGGTGTTATGTCATTCAGGTAGTCTCCCCCAACTTTGGTTCAATGTGGACTTAGAAATAGTGTATTTTTTCTAATCTCCCCCAAGTCCGAATCGAAATGGACATGACAGTAGTGTGGTTTTCCTAATCTCCTCAACTTTGGATCAGTACAGACTTGGCAATAATGTAGTTTTCCTAGTCTCCCCCAACCTTGGGTTGACATGGACTTGAAAGCAGTGTGCTTTTCCTAATTTCACCTGACTCAGGGTTGGTGTGGACTTGACAACATTGTGATTTTCCTATTCTCCCTAATCTCACCCGACTCTGAGTTGGCACAGATTTGGCAGCATTGTGGATTTCCTAGTCTCCTTGGCTCCTGGTAGACGTGGACTTGACAATAGTGTGATTTTCTAATCTCCCCTGACTCTAGGTTAGTGTGGACTTAGAAGTACTATGATTTTCTTAATTTTCCCAGACTCCAAGTCAGTGCAGACTTAGCAACAATGTGTTTTTCCTAATCTCCCCTAACTCTGGGTTGATGAGGACTTTTTCTAATATCCCTTGACTCTGAGTCAATGCAGACTTGGTAGTAGTGTGATTTTTCTAATCTCCCTAAATCTCGGTCTATGCAGACTTGGAAATAATATGGTTTTTCTAGTCTCCCCGACTCTGATTTGACATGGACATGACAATAGTTCAATATTTATATTCTTTGCAGACTCCAGGTCAATGTAGATTATGTGGTAGCATGATATTCCTATTTTCCCTTGACTCTGGGTCAACACCTATAGATCAGTGATTTGCTAAAGCCCTTTTCCCAAAGAAGACACTCTCTCTCTTTCCGACATGGACTCTATAGGGGTTTGGTAACATCTTTTTATTATACATATTTTTTACTCCTCAAGCCCATCTCTCTTGAGGAAGGTACTATTAGAAAGATGATGGATTAGGAACAACTCCTTTGGGTACATCCCTAGAAATATCAAGTGTAGGGACCTTATGAGAAATACAATCACAAACGCAGTGAAAAAATATATCCCTCTGAAGATCCATGCGAATACGGTATACTCATTCTTATACTCTATCAGATAGAATAGTTACCTTTGTTGTGTGAATACTATAATCCCGGTAGCAACTTTGATTCTTCAATAGATCTCAGCGTGATTAGAATGTTCGCACCTCTTCGGTATCCACATGAATACATCCTTGGATACGCCCCTTGTTTGTCTCATGAACTCAGCCTCCAGAGAAAAACTACCTTTATTATGCTAGCCACTTAGATGATTTGGCCAAGAGAAGAATCAACCAAGAGAAGAAGAGGAAGAAGTAGAAAATCAAGAGTCTCACTAAATTTCATTCAAAAGGGACCTTTTATATTCATCCAATGAATAGATCTCATGCCTTTTGGTCTTCTTCCATTAATGGTGAATCAATCTCCATTAATTTTCATTAATCTTCTTAATGGATTGGATTAGTATATTAGATTAACCATTAATCTAATAGCCGAATAGCAAATAAGTTTAACCCATTAAACCAATTAGTCTAATCCAAATTCATTCGAATCTAACTCATTGAGTCTAATTCGGATTAGACTTAATCCTATTCTTAGGGTCTATCATATTTTAGTAAAACTAAAATATATCCATCTCTAAACTAACATGTTCTTTGTGTGTGACCTAATAGGTTCTCATAATATTAGTAATGTATCTAAAACTACTTTAGATACATAAATAATTAGTGACATCTAGCAATGCATCATTACTACTCAAGTGACAAGAATGTTGAGATCCAACCTAACATTTCTGTGTCTATTGTCTTGTATAATTTGGTCCTTTTATCCTTAATATCTATATTGATCAATGAAGTATAGGCAGTGTTATCCTCTTATCAATGTTTGTGTTTCTTGATCTCCAAGTAAACTCACTTAACAAATGAGCTCAATATTTTTTATTGATTTATTTGAGCATATCCATAAATTTTAGTAGTCCTACTTAATCAAGGGGTCTAAAGATATCACTTCCATCATATGGAAGGGATAAATCTCATTTACATCACTTATATCCTTTCGCATAACTTATATCCTTCCGCATAACTTATTACATACCCAATGATCGATTTTATAGTCCATCTTGTTACAGGTGACGCTTGTTGATATCAAAATACATAACTGCTTATGTAGGGAACTATAATGACTTAAGGTTTAAGAATTATTCATACCAATAGTCACTATGAGAATATTTATAACACTCATATAATAATCTATGAAACATTCTCAAACGAGTAAATTCGATACATATTTTCTAATATATATCCATGTGTCAACTTGATATCTTATATCCATGCTTTATGAGATTAAGTCATCAATTGACCTATATGCCAATCTCAACGCATTAATATTGTCCTTTTATATTAGTTCTTGACTAGAAATAATTTAGAGTAGTATTATATATATATCTACAGTCTCCCACTATCAATTCAACTAATCGGTATATTGTAGGCTAGAACCTACTACATTAGGATATTATTATACTTATTAATATGGTACAGATCTAAAATAAATATAATAACTATAACCTTTATCTTTTATTAATAAAATATGATATAATATATCCTAAGTCAATCAACTCTTGATTGGTTCTTAGGGCTTACACTAACACCAAGTGTATATAACCTTTTAAGGATAACAAATTGGGAATAAGACCTTTGAATACATCCCCAAAATGACTCAAGTAGTGGCAACTTGAGAACAACCACTTTGGGTACATCCCCGAGACGGCTAAGTCCTTATAGACTTAGAAGTTCATAACTTAGGAACAACTCCTTTGGGTGTATTCTCATGACAATTAAATCCTTATAGCCTTGGAAGTTCATGGCCAACCCCTTTGGGTACATCCCCAGGACAATTAAGTCCTCATGACTTTGGAAGTTCATAGCTTGAAAATAACCCCTTTGGATCCCAGGGATAGTTAATTCCTCACAACCTTAAAAGTTTATAGTTTGGGAACAACCCCTTTGGGTACTTCCCCGACATAGTTAAGTCTTCATAGTCTCAAAAGTTCATAGCTTGGGAACAACCCCTTTGGATATATTCTTGGGATGGCTGAGTCCTCACAATCTCAGAAGTTGATAGATTGGGAATAACCCCTTTGGATATATCCCTGAAATGATTAAGTCCTCATGGCCTCGAAAGTTTAAATCATAAAAATAACCCCTTTGAGTATATCCCTGGAACAATTAAATCTTCATGACTAAGGAATAACCCTTTTGGATACATTCTCAGACAACTTTCATGATTGGGGAAGTTTATGACTTGGGAAGTAGGAAACAAGCCGATCTTTTTTAGGATGGCGAATTCAGAGATAGTTGTGAGAGGTCATGTTAAAATCAAATCCACGGTCAATTCTCATTAGTCACTTCGGCCTAATTGTTTTGGGGGGAGGCATGTGATTTTCCAAGATATCCTTGGCTTAGCAAATACTATAGACCTACCCATATGAGTACTTGTCAAACAACCCAAGATGCGATCTCAGATTTTCATGGCTCTAGAAGTACATAGACTCAAAAGTTCACAGACTTGTAAGTAAATGGACTCAAAAGCGTATGGAGTCAGAAGTACACAGACTCAAAAGTGTATGGATTCAAAAGCGTAAGAATTGGAAACATCCCCCTTGAGAACATCCTCGAATCAATCTGGCAATCAGGGTAGCTTCTCGGATAAACCCCTACTAGCTCACTTTCCCTAGACACTTGACAGTGCAAGAGCATCCTTGCTCGGGAGCGTCCTCAGCCCATCATCCAAACACGAGGCTGCAAGTAAACCCCTGATGGGAATATCTTCCTTGGGATCCACCCCCTTCGATCACTTTACTTTATTATTTCTATTAACATCTCTTTAACTAGCAGTCCATCAAGAGACGTCAACAGCCAAACCGCGAGAACAATCCCCCCATGGAGACATCTCCCGTGCACTCTTGTCACTATCACCAGTTTGCCGAATCACTTCCATTGGCTCTCCTTGAGTTAGAAATCTAGTATATTACAGGACGTTATTTGCTAGGTCGCGAAAGCAGTTCCCCTATGGAGACATCTCTATTGCACTCTAGTCCCTCTAGACAGTCTACTAAATTACTTCCACCAACTCTCCTTGAGTTAAAAAGTCCGATCTATCAAGGGACGTCGACAGCCAGGCCATGAGAGTGTCCCCTTATGGAGACATCTCGCCTATACTCTAGTTCCATCAACCAGTATGCAAAATCATTCCAACCAACTCTCTTTGATTTAGAAGTATAGTCCATCAAGGGGTATCGCAAGACAAGCCACGAGAGCAGTCCTTAGAGGGGACCACTTCACTGTAATTCAAGTCCTTCAACTACTTTGCCTCCTAATCTCCGTTAGCTCTCCTTGAGGCAGCATTTTATAGCAAGCCATGAGGCAAATCCGAGAATAGCATAGAATCCATGCAGGCAGTTGTAGTCGACTGATTTGGAGGTCGACAATAAGATGAATATTTGTCAAACTAGTTGACCTTGGCATGCCCTCAATTCTTTAGGAATAGTGGGTGTTAGAAGGTAACACAAAAGGCCTCATATCTATGACAACCATCACTTTATACCTATCAAAGACAAGTCCTATCTATTGCATGCTGCAATCTCAAGGTGTAAGAGTGTATCTCTGATGTGAAATGATAACTGCCCTATATCTAAAACTATCCCTTACCCATACTACAGAAAGGTGGCTAGCACAGTTACTATCAATGTGGAGCTTGACTTAACTTATATAAAAGGTTGATGAGGCTCATTGAAGGATTCTCTTCTTCTTCCTCTTCTTTCTTTACATTTGCTCAATCCCTTCCTTTAGCAGAAGACACACTGACTCTTAGCTTGCTAAAGCTCTTCCTCTAGTAGAAGGCATTGCAATCCACGACTTGCTAAAACTCTTCCTTTAGTGGAAGGCACTACAACTCACAACCTACTAATGCCCTTTCTCCATGGATGACCTCTCTTTTTCGGTTCAAGGCTGTCACGCCCCAGAGGAGTCCCTGTCCGAGAAAATTTCGGCAGCATCTCCCCTGTACGGTGGACAATCTGAAACTTTTCTACATCTCACAAATACCTCAGCCACAGGCGGCTGGAATAATAACAATAAAATAAAACATCACCACGCAGTTATATATAATCTATTCAATTCAGTAAATGAGCTTAAGATAATCAAACAAAGAAATAATACCGACTAAAATCCACCTACTCCACTACACTCGGAAAACTCAAAACCTGAGAACTCAACGAGGCAGGCATGTAGTAGAATAAAACCAAATCCAAATTCATCGATATAATAAAATCTATATCATGTCCATAAGCAAATAAATCCAATATAACAAGTGCAAACAATCTAGAACAGAAAAGGAAACCAAACGAAAACCAATCACATCCTCGAGGTGCAGGGACCAAAGAATCGAACTCTCTCCGACAAGATCAACCGAAAATATCAACAATGGAGGCGGGTGAGTCCAACACTCAGAGTACAATTGATATGCAGTAAAGAAATAACACTCAAGCACTAATCATGCGGTCTCCGATAAAGATAAAGGTAACTACAAACCAAGAAGACAGGAGAGAATCAGACTAACCAGACCGATAAGGACAAACAATCGAAGGTATAAGACCACGTATGTACGATCAAGGTATCTAAGCAATGCGGCGATATAAGTGCAACAAACACAAACACAACAATAAATGCATCATGCATATGATGCCAATGTCACGGTCACCCGACGCCAGTCACCGACTCACAACAACAGTGGGACCGAGTGGGTAGGGACCGTGCACTCAGCAACACTACTCCGACGAGTGATCGAGTGGACGGGATCCTGTCGGAGTACATACGCACTCTATCCCAAATCATAAATGGGGAGCGAATGCCTCAACTCCCAGACACCGCGACGGGAGGAATTCTAACGTACTGCATTGCGTCACACTACCCCGAGCGGATCAACGGAGCACCGAAGAGTCAACCGACGTGCTACCAGATCTCGCTACCCATGAGGCGTCAACGGAGCACAACGATGCGTGATGAAACGGCAATGTCGATAATGGAGCAATCTATCGTGAAAGATGCGATCATGCAAATGGTGCATGTCACTAAGCATGGTAATATACTAATCCAACCTCTGGACATATCATAATGTGCACCAAAGCGAATGAATCATATCAAGATATACTGATCAATAAGGTATCAAACCTAGGTCCTGAACATGTGAAACGTGGTTATATCACTACCCATGAGCATGATAGATCAGGTACAAGACCAATACGAGATGCAATCAAACAATCAATCAAACAGGTAACATGTATTGGGCAGTGATTAACCGAAATAAATAGGAAACACAATTAATGCAACATATTATTTTCATTACTAAGCATATCAAAGACAAATAGTCAAAAGTACCCGCCTCCAATCGAAAAGGATCGTATCCAAAACAGATCCCCCGTCAAGACACCGTCTCGAATCAATATCCTGTAATAAATCGTACAGTTTGGCTAAGTTTAATTATAACTAAAATAGCTAAACCAAACTATTTTCTTCAGGAACCCCAATTGAATTTAACTAAAAATCAATTAGGATTAGTTCCATTAACCCTAACCATTCTACTATTCGATTTCATTAAAACCTACACATGAATCCAACTCTCTACTTCTTACCTCAATTCTTCTTCAGCCGTTCTGTAATGGCAACAGAACCAATCAGTAATGAGATGACTGGAATTGAGGAAACCCCAATCTCGGATCAGCAATGAAAACCAGGGCACAATGAACAACAAATCAGATTGGTAGCGCCGAGGAGATGGGTGTCGCGGCTGAGGCTAGGGCACAGCTCTGCTCGACGATCGGAGGGAAAGCTCTAGGGCTGAGGAAGGCCGGCGGCAGCGCTGCTCCGGGCGGAGGGAGAGGCGATCGGCGCTGTGCCAAGACACGGCAGAGAGGAAGAAGGGCACAGAGAAGTCGGACTTGGGAGAAAGGAGGAAGATGACCGGCGCTGCTCTGTGTGTCGCCGACGGCAGTGGCTCGGCGTCGGGTGGCTAGGGCAAGCAGAGGAGAGGAGTTTGGCTCGGGCAGGCGGTCGGGCGGCGGTGCTAGGGCTCCGGCAGAGGAGAGGAGGAAAGGGAGAAGAAGTGGCCGGCGTTTTTGTGCTCTCGGAGAGGAGGAATCCGCCGGCCGGCGGTTAGGGCAGAGAGGAGGAAAATCGGCGGCGTCGGGGAGAAGGGCTCGGGCTCGCGGAAGAGGAAAAGAAACGGAGGAATAAAAATAAGGAAAAAGAAAAAGAAAAGGAAAAGAAAAATAAAACTTTTCCTCATTTAAATAGGATAGTCTAAACAGGTTTTTCCGGGCCCCGTTTTTATCCCCGTGAACTTATCCGTACGAGCTCCGAAAAATTCCCGAAAAATTTCCAAAAATTCCGAAAAATTCCCTTAATCATATTCGCCTATTTCCGATATTTTACAAAGGCATTCTCTCGAAAAAGATGACTTTTTTCTTTAGCATTGTGTTGACTTAAGCATCGAAGGAGCAAAACTAGTGATGTCAGCCCCTGCTCACTAGTGTTGACATTGTAGCAGTTCACAGGCAGAGTTGCAAGGAGACGACAAGGCACAAAAGACTACAGGCTTTAAGGAAGTGAACCCGAGGCCGCAGAGTAGAAGTTCCCCGGAGGATTGTTTGGCTACAGAAGATCAGAGGCAACACTAGTGTGAACCTTAACTAAGTGGTGTGGCCGATAAGGAGGACTGATAAAGGGGAAGGCGGATTCGGACTGCATCATTACCTGATCAATTAGGGCTAGAGCTAACTTACTTAATGTGATCAATACTTTGTGTAGAGATTCAAATATACTTTTTTTACATCTGTAATTATGTCATGTTTGATGATAAATTATATTACTAGAGAATGTCAAAATTAAGTGGTTTTACTAATGTAATTGGTAAACAAGCACAACCATCTTATTTAGTCAGATTTCATTTTACATCTTTTTATTTTGTTTTATTTTATTTTAAAAACATTTAAGTGTAAAAAATATTGATCCAAAATATAGTAGGTAAACAACGAGAACAAAAGAGTACACTCCGTGAGAAACTAGAGCATATGGCAAAGCCTCCAAAATGCTAGATGCGCTAATAATTAGTATTGTAAAAGGTGATGTAATTGAAGTAAAGAAAGTTTGGAAGAGCAAAGTAACGTAGATAAGAAGAGGACGTTGGCTCATTGATCTTAAAATATAATTTTATTTCTTTTCTTAATTATCCTCATTACCAGAAAAACATCATTAATTAGCGAAATATTTATTTCTATTTTTAATAACACATAAACCATCCTGAAAAATAAATAGTGCATGGTTCTTAAAACTGTGATTGACTATTCTCTCACTGGTCCGGCTAATTTATCTTTAGATTAATAGAGAGAAGATAAATCATAGATGATTATTAATCAGTAATGAATCAATGTATGAGAAAAGATATATTTATACATGACTAAATTCGATCTCAAAATCTAATGTGATAATACGTTATATTTTAATCACCTACTATCCCGAGAGGATTTATAGTGTTCCTTAAAAAGCATCATACAAGCGTTATTAAATGAGGTATCATGAAGATTTTTAGAAGAATTATAGTGCCATTAAACTAGTGCCATTTTAACCTTATTAAACTAACAACATTTTAGCATGGATATCTAGAGATTTTAGATTAACACTGTACATTTTAAAAACACTTTAGCATCGTGATTTAACACACTTTAGTATAATGAATTTATTGATGGAAACACGAATCTAGTATTCTAGTCCATATGAATACGAAATAGATTCATGCATGGAGATCTAATTTTATCAAAATTTACAGCAAATAAATATAAAATCAAATGATGGCCCAAAATAAATGAACCTGATTGTAGTAGAAATGTCATCGTCTTAGCATCATCGTGAAATTCAGAAATCTTAAGAAGATGCAATGGATGAATCTTCCATAAGTTACACGGATGACGACGTTATATTCTCCTCGCTAATGGGAGGTCTAGAGATTGCCAGAATGTCAGTCCTAATCCTATGAAGACCACATTCTTTTATATAGTGGGACCAAATTTGTTATTAGCTAATCATCAAAAACAAATTACGATTTAATGGGTCAGTTCTACACATATAAATTCACATCCAATAATCCAAACACCCTAATTCTCTAATTAAATCACTTTATCTGGTTTGATTCAATATGCCATAATTAGGTGTATTATTAAATTAACATGTAAGCCCACCAATTGAGAAATTGAATTCAACAATCTTCCACTTAGGTTACATGTTATTTTATATATAATACAATTCCTTAGTTGAGTTTAAAAATGTCATATACTGTAAAACAATTTAGTCTATTAATTTCATTGGTATATGATTAAAAAGATTATAGTTACTAATTATAATAAGACCCAATTATGATATCAATGTCATTAATGACATAGGCAAGATGTGGATATGTATCATGAGAATTGCATGAAAATCTACACATATCAATTCTCAACTAGTTCACCTTATGACCCAACAAAGGTCTCAATTATGTTTCCAAATACATTATGCTAAACTAGAATAGCAAACCATAATTAAATTTTATGACTATAAACAGAGTTCAACATCACATTTACAAAAACTTCATGCTAAACTACATTAGTAAATCATGATGCCTTTATTCAGGGTATCAAATGAAATATACATAATGTGCACATTTCATATAGGGGGTTTTATTATAGTTTGACACACATCTTGTTTTATTTTATATACATATATTTCATATTTTTATCTGTTTATGCTTCATTTTGATAATTTTCTAGTTTAGAGAACTGCTCTTATTTATTTCTTTTGATAGGGCATGAAAGGGAGCAAAAATGGAGCTCAAAGGTCAACTTTCGAGGGCACTCTAGAGCCTTCAGCGGCCAGCCATGCTAGCCAGCATGGGTCGTGGCCAATTTAGAGTCGTGCCCCATTTCCTTGAAGTTTCAGATCCTGCCACGGGCCACTATGCCAACCAACACAGGCTGTGTCTAATTTCTAGAGTTTTTTTAGAGCCTGCCACTGTCGGTAGTGCCAACTGGCACTAGACTGTGTCCGACATCTGCAAATCACCTATAAAAGGTTGATTTCATATCTAAAGAGGCGATCTCGATTGGGCGTTATCCAAGGGCCCCAAGAAGACTTTAGAGGATGATCACAAGGGGATTAAATGCCTTCACGCCCAAAATTTGGATCGAGGAGCATTCGGAGACAATCTCACGAATCAAAACTACGCTTTCTTTTTCTTTTTTCTGAATTAGGTCTTGATTGTAACTGATTGAACGATGATCTTTATTTGTAACTCCAATTATATGGAGTAGACTCTTGATTCTAAGATTAGCCCTATGATATGTTGACACCTTTCTGATTGAATCTATTAAGTTTGATTGTTTCTTATTTAAAGATATGTGAATTTGTGGTCCGGATCTATTGTGTACGCATGATCTCAATGTCTAAAACACGAGATTCATATCCCATGAGGATTTGGGGATGAACTAAAAGGAGAACTCAATCCTCTGATCCATAGAAACTTAAGACATGGAGAGTTAGCTACGAAAGTAGATCGATATGCCACAATGAGTAATAGAATATCATAAATCTTAATGGATTGGTTCCAATTCATCATCACACAGTAGGAGAAGACAACTTGGGGTTATGAGATCATGTGACAAGGATATCCTTAGAAAAGTAATACATCAGCTCTGTCTCTCTAAAAGTAGACAATAAATTAGAATGGATTTACCGGAGTAGTTCCAAAAACCCTCATCAAATACCCTAGGATAGTCTACCTACATAAACAACCATTGAGGATAGGAAACCAACCTTAGATTAGGTGTTTATAATCATTATGGAGAAACTGAAATCCTAGAATTACTTTTCTAAATCGAATACTCTCGAATCACTTTCCTTCCCTTCTCTCTCTTCTCGTTGAAATCGCTTCCCTCACTATATTCTCTACTTTTCGAATAACCTCTTTTTCGCGATTAGTCTAGACAATTGAATTTGTTTAGTAAACTAGTACTTAGCCACCAATCCATATGAGATCAGTATCGTTTATTACTTAACGATAAAATCGTGCACTTGCAGTTAGCACACATTAAGCTTTTGGTATCATTGCTGGGAAATGGTTTTGGTTGATATTAGATGAATAATAAATTGATTTGATTAGAGTGTTTTTTTTCGTAGTTTTCACTTGCATTTATTTATATTTTATTAGTACTATTCCTTTTATCTTTTCAGGGGATATTAAATTTGAATTAAGCTCATAATCAAGTGGATTACAATGAGGATGATCAACATTGCTAGACTTCTTAAAGATTTTTCTACGCCTCTCTCTCAGTCTTTGAGGTCTTGCATTGTTAGGCCCCTAACCAAAACTTGGAATTTTGAATTGAACCCAAATTTGATCCTTATTATCCAACAATAACAATTAGGGGCAAAGACACACTTTTAGAAGACCCATATCGACATTCGAACTACTTTCTGACGTGTTGTGATACAGTGAATTGGGATGGTGTTTCCAAAGATGTAATCATATTAATGTGATTCAATTTCTCTTTAACATGCAAAGTCGGTGATTGGCTATACTTACTCCCATAAGGGAGTATCACAACTTGGGGATACATGGAGAAGTGTTTTCTTAATAAATATTTTCCACCAATTAAAATAGTAAAATTGAGAAGCTAAATCACAAAGTTCAAATAGTTAAATGGAGAATCATTGTTTGGTGCTTGGGAAACACTCAAGAGACTGTTGTTGCAGTGCCCCCATTAAGGTCTTAAAGAATGGTTCATAATTCATTTGTTCTATATGGGGATATCCAATGCATCGAGGATTTCACTAGATTTGGTAGCAGGGGGTTCTTTGATGTGGAAAAATGTGGAAGAGACTTATTTGCTTATTGAGGACTTAACATCAAATCTAAACTTATGGGGGGAAGACAAAAGAGAGAATCCCTTTAATGAAGATGAAGACGATGCTGATATAGTGGCACAATGTGTAACCAAGCATAAAATGAGTCCAGAAAGTACTTTAGAGCAAATAAAGAGAAATGTTGAGGTTATAAACCAGAGCATCAACAAGATAAAGGAAATAGTTGAGAGGCTAGTGTAACGACTACCCTTCTTACTACTACTACACTCTAAGGATGACCGTTACTTAACTACTAACTCTACTTAACCGGTATGATTAAAAACCTCGTGGAAACCCTACCGAAAAATTTCGACAGAATCTCCCTTGTACCGGTGACCATAAACCAAGATACAAGCATAGTATACATCAGCCACAGGCGGCTGGAACATTTATCAAACACCCACACAGTTAAATAAGTATCAAACACACAAATATCTACTGAACTCATCCTACATGCAATCTAAACAGAATAATCTCAAATGACATGAACTTAAAATACAACTCAAATGTTTACAATAACTAAAATGCGGAAACTAAAATTAAAACTTCTTTCCTAGTCCCAAGGCTTCCATAGTCCTGGCATCACACATCCTTCGAACACCTCCTTGTCGCCTTCCTTTCTATAACTTTTCCTTTCCTATATCTGCAGTAAGAGGAAGTGTAGTCTATAAGCAAAATTTGCTTAGTAAGCGCTATCTAACTCACAAAATCACGAATGTGTATGTATACAAAAAGAACTAGAAACTATATTCTCTAAAAAGAAATAAAGCATAAACATAACTGCTCATGTCAAACTAATAGCAAAGAAAAGCTAAGAAATCTACTCATGTAATTCTAATAGTTAATCATGTTGCTCATCTAATAGGTAAACATGAAAACTACTCATCTACTAAATAAACATGGTAGAATAAAGAACTAAACTTACTGATTTTTAGAACTATATGAATCTTATTTCATTAATTTGTTCTAAACTTAATGTTTAATACTTTATGTTTATGTAAAAGTCGTTTTACTTGTCCAAAAACTTATATTTATAATACTTCAAAATAATAATAAACTTCTTCTTGGGCCTAGGTGTAGTACCATCTTATGCGCGTTCCCTAATAGGTTGGGATAGCGAGCCACCAATCCTAAAAGAGCAGACCTCCGTCTACCAGGGCCAAGACCTCGAAATTGGACACCTGGATTTGTTTAACGACAACCTCGGAAGTCGGGTACTAGCCTTTTCTTAAAAGTAAAATACTTATAATCTTAATTACTTCTTCTTTAAATGCCTTGGCATTTTAATAGGCACTTTGTGTACCAAAAATCCCTAAAGTCTTGACTTTGGGATATACTTAAGGCCTCGGCCTTTTCTTTCTTTTCTTTATCTTTCTTATACTTTTCTTTAAAAGAATGCTACTTACAAAACTGAAATGTTTAAACAAATTCTAACACTGCAATGCTTAAACAAAATCTGCATACAAGTTTAAACAGAAATTTGCATATTAAGCTTAATTAAAATCTGCATATTAAGCTTATCTAAAGGCTGCATACTAAGCTTATCTAAAATCTGCATACTAAGCTTAACAAAATCTGCTTACTACACTAACTAATTCCTGCACTTGTAAGCTTGATAAAATTCTGCACTTGTAAACTTAATAAAATCTGCATTCTAAACTTCATAAAATCTGAACTATCTTTCATAGCAATTGGTACAGGAAAATTTATAGAATTAAATCTCCAGCAGTAAAACTTAGCATAATTTTCCTAGTGTTCCAAGTAACATGCAGGTGAAGCAATTAATTCTATTCGTATTTGCAACCACCTATCCAGTATAATGAACCTTCATCATCAGCAACAGTTTATATAGCATTTCGGCATAAATGGATAGCTATTCATCATCAGTTGAACCTCACTATTAGCCATATGTAATATAGCGTTCAAACCACTCACATGTTACATTGCTCCTTGCCTAGGACATCAAAATCCGAATTCTAGCTACAAAGCTTGAGGTAAAACAGCCCGCATGCTCAAACCTTTTAAATTTGCCCACAAGATCATATCTAAATCAAAACCAAGGCTGTTCCTGTTTGGCACGGCAGCAAGCACACAAAATAAAAGAAAACCACTGCTGCCTATCTTATGCTAAACAAACAACAAACAAACAAATCCTAACTAAACAAAGTGTTTTCTTCTCCCTTTCCCTCATGAAGACCACGGCAGAAAGCACCCAAGCCCCCAAATTCTATCATCTTCAGGCCATAATTCAGAAATATGCAGTAACAAAAGGAAATAAGGTCCAAAGCAATTAAGCACAAGCTAAACAACAAAACCCTATTCCCTTTCTTTGAAGCACACGGCAACAAGCACAAAATAGATCCGAACACTGGAAACGCAAGAAAATTCATGCAAAGCTTCGGAAACAAGGAGAGGATCAAGATTTAAACCTCGGAGCTATCCTACTGCAGGTAAGGAAGCACTTACCTTGGGTTTCTTGGACTTACAACTGAGAAGGAGGCTTCTAGGGCTTTCGGCGAGCTCGAAATCCCGACTCTTCTTCGTGCTCCCGACTCCTCCTCATCGAGAAGAGCTTAAGGAGATGGAGGAACCCCTCGGAGAACCTTGGCCGACCGCCGAATTGAAGCCCTAGCTTTCCTTGCCTTCCGCCCGAGCACGGTCGTCGCGCGCAGAAGAGGGACGCGAGGAGAGAAGAGGAAAAGGAATTAGGTCACGGGATAACTTCGACTTATCCCTCTTTATAATACCTAGGTATTCTGTTATGGCTTAAGATTATTTCGCTCCTTACCTTTTCACGAAATACTCGCAGAACCGTTGGTTTGTTGCGTTTCCGCCGAACCCCAGGTCATGGGTTCAAATCCTCAGCCGAGCCTTTTTCTTCCTCTTTTATTTTAAATGTTCCTAACTACCACATAAATATAATTCGTCCCTTATATGGTTAGTAATAGCCGCTTGCCCACTTGGTTAGCTGTGTTTTGACCGGGTCAAGGGTGGCTGGTTCGAACCTCGGCTTGGACATCTTTTTGTCAAAACTTCCTTCGTTTAATTAAAATACCAAACGACTTCCAAAAATTACATAAAAATACTCTAAACATTTCTAAAAATCTCTAGAATTTTTCTAAAGTATTTATAAATATTTTTAAGAACTTTTAGGACTCCTAATGAGGAAAATTGGGTCGTTACAATCCCCCATACCTTATAAAAAGTTCGTCCTCGAACTTAGAATAATTCTGAATATTTCTGTCTTATACTGTCCTCATGCTCCTAAGTAACTTCCTCATGCTTTTGGTTCTAAATGACTTTCACTAATGGTACTCTTTGTTCCTTAGTCTCTTAACTCCTCGGTCCTCTATCATTCATATCGCATCGTACCCATCAGTGGTCCTTGGAAGGCCTGTTATAAAGTCTCTGGAGACCATAGGTGCATTAGTCACACCAAATGACATGACTACAAATTCGTAGTGTCCATATCTAGTCCTGGAAACTGCTCTGGGCGGATCACTTCCTTTCACTTCCAACTGATGGTACCCAAAGCGCAGGTCTGCTTTAGAGAACACTATTGCCCTCTTTAGCTGATCAAATAGATTACCCATTCTGGAATGAGGGTACTTGTCCTTAACTATTACTTTGCTCAGCGCTCTAAAATCTATGTTCATCCGCATAGATTTGTCTTTCTTCTTAACGAACAACACTGTAGCTCCCCGGGGTGAATGACTAGGGCGGATGAAACCCTTGTCAAGTAGCTCCTGCAATTGTTCTTGTAACTCTTTTAACTCCGCTTTAGACATTCGGTATGGAGCTTTGGAAATTGAACTGGTATCAGGAAACAACTCAATTTTAAACTCTACTTCTCTATTGGGAGATAGTCCAGGTAGCTCTTCTAAAAATACCTCTGGGTATTCGTAGACTACCCTAACGTCTTCCTGCTTGGGTCTTTCTTGTTATCATTGTCCTTCTAGTTCTAATTACTTAACTGGGGTTTTTGACTCCCCACTATCTTGTCCTCTATCTTAACATCTAACTATGCCAAGAATAATACTTGACATCTTCTCTATCCTTTCTAAACATACTTATGTATATGAATATAAGAGAAACAAAACTAAAACTATCTCTATTCTTTCTAAGCATATGTATCAAAACATAGAAAATTAAAACATGAATTTTCTTCTTTCCTAAGCACATATAAACAGATACTCTATACTGCAAATAATAAAGAAAACATAAAAGAAAATTAAATACTTTCTTACTTGAAGACGGCAAGGATGGTGCTGATGTGTGATGCTGGAGAATGGGAACTGCTCTGATACCAACTGTAACGACCACCCTTCTTACTACTACTACACTCTAAGGATGATTGTTACTTAACTACTAACTCTACTTAACCGGTATGATTAAAAATCACATGGAAACCCTACCGAAAATTTTTAACAGAGTCTCCCTTGTACCGGTGACCATAAACCAAGATACAAACATAGTATACATCAGCCACAGGCGGCTGGAACATTTATCAAACACCCACGCAGTTAAATAAGTATCAAACACACAAATATCTACTGAACTCATCCTACATGGAATCTAAACAGAATAATCTCAAATGGCATGAACATAAAATACAACTCAAATGTTTACAATAACTAAAATGCGGAAACTAAAATTAAAACTTCTTTCCTAGTCCCAAGGCTTCCATAGTCCTGGCATCACACATCCTTCGAACACCTCCTTGTCGCCTTCCTTTCTATATCTTTTCCTTTCTTGTATCTGCAGTAAGAGGAAGTGTAGTCTATAAGCAAAATTTGCTTAGTAAGCGGTATCTAACTCACAAAATCACGAATGTGCATGTATACGAAAAGAACTAGAAACTATATGCTCTAAAAAGAAATAAAGCATAAACATAACCGCTCATGTCAAACTAATAGCAAAGAAAAGCTAAGGAATCTACTCATGTAATTCTAATAGTTAATCATGCTGCTCATCTAATAGGTAAACATGAAAACTACTCATCTACTAAATAAACATGGTAGAATAAAGAACTAAACTTACTGATTTTTAGAACTATATGAATCTTATTTCATTTGTTCTAAACTTAATGTTTAATACTTTATGTTTATGTAAAACTCATTTTACTTGTCCAAAAACTTATACTTATAATACTTCAAAATAATAATCAACTTCTTCTTGGGCCTAGGCGTAGTCCCATCTTATGCGCGTTCCCTAATAGGTTGGGGTAGCGAGCCACCAATCCTAAAAGAGCATACCTCGGTCTACCAGGGCCAAGACCTCGAAATTGGACACCTGGATTTGTTTAACGACAACCTCGGAAGTCGGGTACTAGCCTCTTCTTAAAAGTAAAATACTTATAATCTTAATTACTTCTTCTTTAAATGCCTTGGCATTTTAATAGGCACTTTGTGTGCCAAAAATTTTTAAAGTCTTGACTTTGGGATCTACTTAAGGCCTCGGTCTTTTCTTTCTTTTCTTTATCTTTCTTATACTTTTCTTTAAAAGAATGCTTCTTACAAAACTGAAATGTTTAAACAAATTCTAACACTGCAATGCTTAAACAAAATCTGCATACAAGTTTAAACAGAAATCTGCATATTAAGCTTAACTAAAATCTGCATATTAAGCTTATCTAAAGTCTGCATACTAAGCTTATCTAAAATATGCATACTAAGCTTAACAAAATCTGCTTACTACACTAACTAATTCCTGC
This sequence comes from Zingiber officinale, assembly GCF_018446385.1. Classification (NCBI taxonomy): domain Eukaryota; kingdom Viridiplantae; phylum Streptophyta; class Magnoliopsida; order Zingiberales; family Zingiberaceae; genus Zingiber; species Zingiber officinale. The sequence continues at coordinate 44,565,235 of NC_056003.1, forward strand.
ACTTGTAAGCTTGATAAAATTCTACACTTGTAAACTTAATAAAATCTGCATTCTAAACTTCATAAAATCTGAACTATCTTTCATAGCAATTGGTACAGGAAAATTTATAGAATTAAATCTCCAGCAGTAAAACTTAGCATAATTTTCCTAGTGTTCCAAGTAACATGCAGGTGAAGCAATTAATTCTATTCGTATTTGAAACCACCTATCTAGTATAATGAACCTTCATCATCAACAGCAGTTTATATAGCATTTCGGCATAAATGGATAGCTATTCATCATCAGTTGAACCTCACTATTAGCCATATGTAATATAGCGTTCAAACCACGCACATGTTACATTGCTCCTTGCCTAGGACATCAAAATCCGAATTCTAGCTACAAAGCTTGAGGTAAAACAGCCCGCATGCTCAAACCTTTTAAATTTGCCCATAAGATCATATCTAAATCAAAACCAAGGCTGTTCCTGTTTGGCACGGCAGCAAGCACACAAAAGAAAAGAAAACCACTGCTGCCTATCTTATGCTAAACAAACAACAAACAAACAAATCCTAACTAAACAAAGTGTTTTCTTCTCCCTTTCCCTCATGAAGACCACGGCAGAAAGCACCCAAGCCCCCAAATTCTATCATCTTCAGGCCATAATTCAGAAATATGCAGTAACAAAAGGAAACAAGGTCTAAAGCAATTAAACACAAGCTAAACAACAAAACCCTATTCCCTTTCTTTGAAGCACACGGCAACAAGCACAAAATAGATCCGAACACTGGAAACGTAAGAAAATTCATGCAAAGCTTCGGAAACAAGGAGAGGATCAAGATTTAAACCTCGGAGCTATCCTATTGCAGGTGAGGAAGCACTTACCTTGGGTTTCTTGGACTTACAACTGAGAAGGAGGCTTCTAGGGCTTTCGGCGAGCTCGAAATCCCGACTCTTCTTCGTGCTCCCGACTCCTCCTCGTCGAGAAGAGCTTAAGGAGATGGAGGAACCCCTCGGAGAACCTTGGCCGACCGCCGGATCGAAGCCCTAGCTTTCCTTGCCTTCCGCCCGAGCACGGCCGTCGCGCGCAGAAGAGGGACGCGAGGAGAGAAGAGGAAAAGGAATTAGGTCACGGGATAACATCGACTTATCCCTCTTTATAATACCTAGGTATTCTGTTATGGCTTAAGATTATTTCGCTCCTTACCTTTTCACGAAATACTCGTGGAACTGTTGGTTGGTTGCGTTTCCGCCGAACCCCAGGTCATGGGTTCAAATCCTCAGCCGAGCCTTTTTCTTCCTCGGATTATCAGATCAAGGTTAGAGAAGGTGGAGATCAACACCAAGATGGATCTCCCCAATGGGAGAGCCTTCCTCCCCTAGAAAGAGGGAGAAACTCCCTTTTATAGAGTTGGGCACGGGTACCACACGACCCGTGGCATGGTCCGGTGGATTCCACATGGCCTCCTTCTTTCCGCTATCTGCCAGGGTGACATGTCCGTGTGGATCACATGACCATGTTTTGCTTTGGCTTTGGATGGGCTACATGGCCATGTGGATTCACACGACCGTGCTCTTCTTCTCTTCTGCTTTGGCCACACGACCGTGTGGGTCACATGGCCGAAGTCTTCTTACTTTCTGGAAACGCTGCATGGGCGTGTGGATCGACATGGTCATGCTCTGGGGTGACATAACTGTGTGGGTAACATAGCTATGCCTTGCTCCTCCTTTATTGAGGCCACACGACTCTGTGGATTCACATAGCCAATATTGGTTGCTTTTGTTTGTTGTCCGGATCGACCACGAACGTTGTTTTCTCTTCCAATTTGACTCCTGTCAACAGAAAATATACAAAGAGAAGATCTCCGAATAAAGAAGAGTAATTATGTTGAAAGTAAGACAAGGGGTATAAAAATGCATAGATAAGGCATGCGTAAAGTATGTGAATGTGCGTCAAAACTTGCATAAAAGTGTATATAATCTACGCACATCACACCCCTAGACTTACACCTTTGCTTGTCCTCAAGCAAAATTCCGCAATCTAAACTCATGCGCTCTATAATGCATCATAATCCTTAGTGCGCTTTTCTAACTCTATCCATAAGTTTCATTGGTGAGCATAATAGTAGAGATAACTCAAGTATGGCCTAAGCATAAGTTTCTTGTGCACAGTGCAATGAGTGACCCAAACTCTTCAAGTTTTAATCTTTGTCCTAGTCAAGTAGTCATCCAATCGAGTTCCTAATGTTTCCGGTGATAGACACTTACCTGTTATACACTTGGTTCATATTCCTCAATCCACCCAAGGTCTCAAAAGCATGCTCGATATCAAGAGAAACATGATAATTATTTTCCCAATAACCTAACTCAGTCTCAAAGGGGTAACTTACTACTCTCCACTCATGACAACTGTTTTTTATATCCCTTATTCATTTTTTTAGATACAAATGCACATTTATGCAAATGTTGGGATATTTGAATTTTCCAAATAAGCTTACATGATTTTAGTATCATCCAATAACCAAAATGTAGTTTGAGAAATTACTATGGGAACCAAAGTACTAAACAAATAAGATGAATCATGATTATTCCAATGATAACAACCATTCAAGTTTAAGTAAAGTGAAAATAAGATCCTTAAGGTTAGGCCAAAACTCAAATTTGTCTCCGCACAATGCTTAGCTTATTTCATGCTACTTGAGATAGAAGAAAGAAGTATACTAAACATACTAGCATTATGACCATAGTAACATGAATCAAGAAATGAACGTGCTAACAATTTTTCTATTGGACAAGTCAGCAGTGGTTAGGAAAGATGTTCTCGATATGCCACATATCATTTTAAAAGATAGTCAAGTGACGATAAAAAAAATAAGTCTAACAAACAAAACAAAGGCATAAGTAGAAACTAAAAACAGGCAAAGCAAAACAAAATGCAGAACAGATAAAACAAATGAAATGAAAAACATAAAAGAAGAAAGAAGAAGTAAAAAATTCAGGTTGTGCAACCACCCCCCCCAGACTTAAACTCTTCATCATCCCGATGAAGTCAAAATGGAGGTGGAGGGTGGGGAAAAGGAGGTCTACGTGATTGGCAAGAAAGGAAACTAGGAAAGCTCGGAGACTAACTCAGGATCCTATGGTATTCGTAGAGGGAATCTACTTGTTAACTAGTGATGCTCATTCCCTTCATGAATTCTCTCATTCTAGCTTAGTCAGTGTCATAATCTTGGACAAACTTGGCCACCTAGCCTTGGCAGTTCCTTGTGAACTGAAAATGATCACGCATCTCTCGAAACTGATCATCTAACAAAGTGAAGTGACCCTCCAACATTTATCGTTGGGCCTCATACTTTATGTGAAGTGAGTCTAAAGAGGTGCGGAAGTTAGAAAAGTCAAATCTAGAATGACCCATACCATAGGAAAAAGAGTGCCTAGCAGGTTCTAGATGTCCAAATGGCTGCTGGTGTCCAGATAACGAGGGTTCAAGGTAGGGCTCGGTGTCTTCGTACAAGGAGGGAACATACTCGAAAATGGAATCGGTGATCACCCAATTAGTGGGGTTGCAAACTGAGGTCCGCTTGGGACAAAGAAGGGGTAACGGAAACCTGTCTCTCCTAGGAAAGGCAAACCCATCCCCATCTCTACAAATCATTTTCATGGCAAGTCATGCATCTATATTGATCATGTTGTTGCCATGAATGATTTCTAACTTATCAAGATCATATCCCAAATTTATAGCTATTTGGTTGATCAATATGCCAAAAATAATCAATCCCGAGGCTGCTTTCCCAGCTTTCATGAGATTTTGCAGAAAATGAAAATCAGAATTAAATTCAACTTTGTTTAACATAGCCCAAAGAGCATAAAGATACACTTTTCTAATGACTCCATCACTCTCTCCCAACTCCTCCACCTTACCCTGTGACATGGCAACAAGATTTTCCCTCTCTCCCTAACTTAGGTAACATCTCCATAGATCCAACCCTTCGTGAGGCTCTGGAAAGATTAAAGTATGCAAAGTTTAACTTACCCTTATTGACCATAAGAAGGCCTCTTATTTGTTTTTGGACTCACTCCAATCAACTTAGAACTAAGTGTCACCTTTGGTGAGTAAAAATCTATATCCTCCTTGTAATTAATTATTTTTTATTCTTTGTCCATTTGTTATATTAACTTTTAACCTTTACTTATTTTTATAGCTGAGGTCATTCTCTCAGCTTTTTTGTATACAAACACTCGATTGACAAGAACAATCTTAAATAAGATGAGAGAGAATTGACTGAAGGAGTGTCAACTTGAGCAAGATTCCTCATCTGCTAGTCCACTCCCCTCGTCTGAACCTGTTGGTGCAATCGACCTCCAAGGTTTTAATGTCAGACAAATATGTTTAAGTATGTTTAAGTATGGAGCTTGATTTACGGAAGTCCTAGTTGTAGGCTAGACAAGTGAAGTCCTAGTTGTAGGCTAGGCAAGGGAAGTCCTAGTTGGAGGCTAGGCAAGGGAAATCTCGGTATATCATGGAAGCCAGGTGGATAGGTTTGGAGGACCTAATCCCTAGGGAGCCGAATACTGAGGTAAGGAAAATCTCGGTATATCGTGGAAGCCAGGTGGATAGGTTTGGAGGATTTGATCCCTGGGGAGCCGAATACTGAGTCTTGGTGAATGAAGCCATGTGGAGAAAATCCTAGGGGGTGGTAACCTTAGGTAACGAGAAGTCTTGGAGGAGTGAACTCCAAGCAAGGTTGATCGGATGGTTTTCGGTCGACCGCGCGCGGTCGACCGGACCAGCGGATCTCGGTAAATCTAGGTTTAGGTTTACCATTGTTTTTTGTATTATAATTATTGATGTTGGCTAATATAATATTGTAGAAAAAGTCTTAGTGGATCAGGAGATCAGACACTGAGCAGACAAAAGTCCAAACAAGTCTGGAGGACCATGTTTGGCAGGTAAGTTGAGGTAAGCAATTGGAGGAGCGACAGTGAGGTCGAGTTCCTGAAGGGAACAACCTAAGGTCGCTGATCCAACTAAAGAAATCGGGTAGGTTTCCAAGTTGAAATCAAGACAGTTCTACTGTTTTATATTATTACTCATGCATTTTATATTGAAAGTGACTTAGTCTTAGAAAAAACTTAGCTAAATTTTAAGCTTTGAAAATGACTTAGCTTTGAACACTTACTTTTCAAAAATTACTTTAAGTTTTAAGAAAAACTTAACTCTGAAAACTTACTTTTAAAAAATTCCTTTAAGTTTTAAGAAAAACATAACTTTGAAAACGTTTTTTTTTCAAAAATTCTTTTAAGTTTAAAATAACTTAACTGTGAAAACTTGCTTTTAAAAATTACTTTTAAGTTTTGACAAAAAATTAACTCTAAAAAATTACTTTTATGTTTTTTCTTAAAAAACTTAACGGTGAAAACTTGCTTTTAAAAATTACTTTTAAGTTTTGAAAAAAACTTAAATCTGAAAACTAAACAGCTTAACTTTGAAAACTTAACTTTAAAAACTTGCTTTTAAACAACTTAACTTTGAAAACTTAACTTTAAAAATAAAACTTGCTTTTACTCCCCCTTTGACATAAACCAAAAAAGAATTTGAAATGTAGAAAATTTGTTAATTTGAAAACTTAACTTTGAAAAATTAATAGAAAATATTTCAACTTTAAACTCCTCCTTCATTAGTGCCTTAAAAATTATAACTAAGTGCTTTTAGTCTAAGGGGGCAATAGTATTTATTCTAGAGTCCAAGCATGGGAAGATCAAAGTAAATGGAGTTTTTCAAAAATAATCTTAAAAATTATCATCTATTTTTCTTAGAAGAAATGGCTAACCATTAGTTACTAGCTTTTTACCACAAGGTAGTAGCGTTCACTTGGTTAGTCAAGTTACGTATGTAATCCAATTCGTTTGGCTACAAAGGATAACTTAATTTGATCAATTTAAGTTAGTATTTATAGCCCAGACTTATGTTGATTCACAGATATAAGCATTCTGAAGTCTAGGTAGTATCCTATGCATCTCACTCTATTCTAAGTATTTTTCATACACAAGCAAGGAATTCCTAGTGTGCTTGTGAGATGCTCTAGCTGAAACCTATGGATACATGCTTTCTAGGGGTAGAGACCTAGGCTAAGTCCAATCTTTGAGAATAACATTGGGAGTTTTAAAGAAAATAACATAATTTATCCTAGAATTTTAAAACTAAGCTGATTTTGGAAAGATAATATAATTTTGAAAAATCATAACTTTTGAAAAAGCATTACTATGAAAAGAATAATTTTGAAAATTTTAGAATCTATTTTACTAAGTACATACCTAATTATCTTCTAAATTACTGAACTCAAGTTTAGGTAAGGGTTTTATGAAGATGTCTGCTAGGTTTGACTTGGACTGAACATAATCAAGTACAATATCTCTCCTAGTTGGATGATCTCTTACAAAGTGATGCTTAACCTCTATGTGTTTAGTCCTTGAGTGGTGCATTAGATTTTTAGTTAGATTAATTGAGCTTATGTTATCAATTAAAATTTTTATATTTTTATATTCTAATTAATAATCTCTTAAAGTGTGCATCATCTATAATAGTTGAGATGCATATTCCCCCATAGCCATGTACTCAACTTTAGTAGTGGATAAGGCAACACAATGTTGCTTTCTATTGGACTAGCTTACTAGACATTGACCTATAAGTTGATAACTTTCGCTAGTACTTTTTTCTATCTAGTTTGCACCCAGCATAGTTTGAGTCAGAGTACCCAGTTAAGTTAAATGTGCTAGTCCTAGGGTACCAAAGTCCTACACTTAGGGTCCCCTTAATGTATCTGAGTATCCTTTTTACATTAGTTAAGTGTGATTCTTTTATACAAGATTGGTATCTAGCACACATACCTACTACAAATAAAATATTAGGTTGACTTGTAGTTAGGTAAAATAGACTTCTTATTGCACTTCTATAATACTTTAAGTCTACTGATTTTCCATCTAAGTCAGAGTCAATTTTAACATTGCTTGCCATTGGAGTATTAATATTTTTAGAAATTTTTATTCCAAATTTCTTAATTAATTCTTTGGCATATTTTATTTAAAAAGCATAATTTCTCTCTTTTATTTCTTTTATTTGTAATCCTAAGAAAAAATTGAGTTCTGCTACTAAGCTCATTCTAAATTTATTTTCCATTAATTTAATGAATTCTTTTAAAAATTTAGTATTTATCGAGCCAAAAATTATGCCCTCTACATAAATTTGAGCTATAAAAATTTCTTTTTCTAAGGTTTTAATAAATAAGATTTGGTCTATTTGACCTTGGTTAAACGCTTTAGATATTAGGTATGTTGATAGTCATTTATACCAGGCCCTAGGTACTTGTTTTACTCCATATAAAGCTTTCTTTAACCTAAGGACATTGTTTGGGTGGTCTAAATCCTCAAATCCTGGGGGTTAATTTACATAAACCTCTTCTTTAATGAACCCATTGAGGAATATGGACTTTATGTCCATTTGATATAATTTGAATCTTTTATATGCTGCATAGGCTAGCAGCATCCTGATGGATTCAAGTCTAACTACAAGTGCATAAGTTTCATTATAATCTAACCATTCTACTTGGCTGAACTCTTTAACTACTAGTCTGATCTTATTCCTTACTATTTCTCTTTTATCATCTAGCTTATTTCTAAATACTCACTTGGTATCAATTATGGATTTATTTGTGGTTTTAAGCACTAGTTCCCAGACTTAGTTTCTTTCAAATTGAGCTAGTTCCTCTTACATCATAATTATCTAATCTAGGTCAGGCAGGGCTTCCTCTATAGTTTTTTTTGCTCAATTTTAGAAATTAGTGCTATTTGACTTAGATTTCTATAAGATGATCTAGTTCGAACCCCTAAGGTTGGGTCACCCAAAATTTAATCAGGTGGGTGGTTGGTTCTTACCCTAGGTGGTCTTATTTCAGGATTAACACTTGGTTCTTGTGATTCACTTATTTTAGGTCTAATTTTATTATCTTCAATCTTCTATGTTTCTTGTATTTTGATTAATATTTTCATTTATTGAGTTAGGTAAATTATTTTCTTCATAAAAAATTACATTAGTTGTTTCTTCAACTTTTAGGGTATTTTTGTTATAAACTCTATAAGCCCTACTGATTGTGGAGTATCATAAAAAGATTCTTGTTATTGATTTTGATGTAAATTAACCTAAATAGTCTTTAGTATTTAATATATGAACTTTACACCCAAATACCTTTAAATAATTTAAGTTAGGAATTTTATTATAATATATTTCATAGGGGGTTGTATTGTAAGATTTAATAATTAATATTCTATTTTGAATGTAACATGCTGTGTTTATTGCTTTTGCACAAAATTGGTTATTTAGATTATATTCATTTAGCATGATTCTAGCAGCTTCTTATGATGTTCTATTTTTTTTTTGTTTCACTAGACCATTTTGTTGGGGAGTCCTAGGACATGAAAATTCATGATTATATCCATTAGTTTGATAAAATTTGGTAAACCTATGATTTTTGAATCCCCCCAATGATCACTTCTTATTCTTTTAATTTTTATATCTTTTTATTTTCTATTAATTTGCAAAAATTATTAAAGATTTAAAAGGTTTCATCCTTAGTTTTTAGCCATTTTACCTAAGTAAATCTTAAGTAATCATCAATTATAACTAAGTGGCATTAGTTTATGCTTAGTGACTTGGATCCATGTGAATCAAATAGGTCTAAGTGTAGGAGCTCAAGTATTGAATTAGTTCGATTTAGGTTTGTTGGTTTATGGGTTGACTTAGTTTGTTTACCTTGTTGACAAGCATTACAAATTATATTTTCTAAATTTTTTAATTTAGGAAGACCTCTAACTAAGCCATTTTGACTTATTTTTGAAATGACTCTAATGTGAGTGTGACCCAGTCTTCTGTGCCACAATATGGTTTCCTCTTGTTGTATCAAGAGATACTTGGCGAGGAAGTCGATAGGTCAATTGTGTAAATATTATTTTTCCTAATTCCCTTAAGTATAATTTTAGTATTTTTGATATTTTTAATTATACATTTAGAGTCATAAAATGTTACTAAGTAGCTAGAGTCACACAGTTGACTTATACTAAGTAAGTTAAACTTAAATTTCTCAACTAATAAGACCTTTCTAATAATGAAATCAGAACTTAGTTCAATATTACCTATTCTGATTATCTTAAATTTTCCTTCGTTGCCAAATGCAACTAACTCTAAGTTCTTGAATTTTAGCTTGGTGAACTTCAATCAGTCTCCAGTCATATGTTTGGAGCATCCACTATCCAACATTCATTGGTCCAAATCATTATGTTCTTACACATAAAGTATTTGATTGAGATCCAATTAAAATGGATTATAAGATATATTGATTGAATTCAACTCCTTATTTTCCATCTCACCCAGTTTAGGTTGTCAATGAAGTAATACCTATGAGTGCTTGTGAGATGATTTATTGAGTTTAACTTAAGTTTAATTTGATTTGATTTAATTTTAATTTAAGTTAGATTTAAGTTTATATTGATTTGATTTAATTTTGAATTAAGTTAATTTAGGTTTAATTTAAATTTGGGTTTAATTTTAATTTAAGTTAGATTTAATTTTAGTTTAAGTTTAATTTTAATTTTAAGTTTGGTTTAATTTAATTTAGGTTTGGTTTACTTTACGTTAGGTTTAATTTAATTTAAGTTTAGTTTGATTTAAGTTTAATTTTAATTTAGATTTAACTTTAATTTTAAGTTTGATTTAATTTAATTTAGGTTTAATTTGGTTTAGGTCTAATTTAATTTAAGTTTAATTTGATTTAGGTTTAATTTTAATTTTAAGTTTGGTTTAATTTAAGTTAGGTTTAATTTTAATTTTAAGTTAGGTTTAATTTAATTTAGGTTTAATTTAAATTTTATTATTTTAACCTAAATCCATCTCCCCCTTTTCTAGATTATCAATAAGGGAACCTTATGACTTTTGTGAGATAGTTATTTTAATTTTCTATTTTGATTAAAATCTAAGGATTGATTTGTATTTGAATTAGACTAAGGTTTAATATTTAGTCAATTAAACATTTATTTCAATAATTGGCTTCTAGACTGTAGTAAGACACTAGACCTTCTTGGATATTGGAACAATAATCACTTCTAGACAAAGCTTTTTAAAGAAATTAAATATTTAATTTCCTTTTTAAGAATCCTTGGTCAAACAAAACAAGTGTTGATCAAGTCTAAGTCCTTATCTATCCTAATTTAGGCAAGTATAAGGAAAACAATAAATCAAACATCAAACAAATTTATTTAATAGTAAGGATGATCTTTCTATTGGCTCTCCCTGGATCGTAGCCTCGATAAGGTCTATCAAGATAATGAATTTGATCATTAGGATCCAATATTGATCAAGTCGAACTTGATTAATCAAGTTAGACTTTGTAACGACCCACCCTTCTTACTACTCTCTAAGGGTGAACGTTACTTATCTACTAACTATAAACTTCACTTAACTGGTGTTACTTTCTCTCATGTTAGCTGTACTTAAAATTTTCAGGAAATGAAAACCAAACATGCAATCATGTAATAGCTGCAACATGCAAAACTATGGTTCTTTAAAATATTCTCACTAAACATATAACACGTAAAAAAAATATAACATGCATTTCTAATTTTAAAGCATGCTGTATTACCAAGGCAACCTAAGGCAACTGAAGGAATTTGGAAAATGCAATTCAGCTCAACACTAACATTAACAAGATTCAAGCAACTGAACTTATTTAGCTACCAATGCATGCAGTCTATAGCAACTAAAACACGAAAGGATATTCACAGCAGCTGCAATCCTCACTACAACAGAAAGATCCAAAATAGGCATGTATAAGGTCTTATTGAATTAAAGCTTGCCGTAACAGAACCCATAACCGGACATTCACTACCAATGGGGTAGCAATGTAGTTGATGCATGAAATTTCAAACACCTCATACAACAGTTCTGGTCAAAGAATTTCCAACAAAAGAAAGAAAGAATACCAGATTCTAACAATACAAATAAGTCAATGTTCCAAAAGTAACAAAAACTCAATTTTCTAGCAGTGCCAAATACCAAGAATCTCTACGTTTCACTAATAATTTAATTAAAGAATCTCATTGAACTCTTAGCAGTGACAAAAACTAAAACAAGTAGCATGAAATTAAAACTCCAAATTCTAGCATTAACCTACTGTAAACTGCATCAAAACAACTCTAGAAATTCAACAGAACTAAAGCATTTAAGCAACTTCAAAACAGCAAAACCAATAACGTTTTCAGGTTATGGCAATACAGTTAATCAATTATTTCTTAACAATTGAATAAAGAATCTAAATAAATTCTTTCTTGGTCCCGTGGCTTCCATAGTTCAACATCACACACGTTATAGCATCTCCTTGTCGCCTTCCTTCACAGCTTTCCTTTTTCTTTATCTGCAGTAGGAAGAATGCAACTATAAGCAATTTGCTTAGTAAGTACTAATCTATCTCACAAATACTCGAATATGCATGTCTACGAAATAAATTCGAAACCTGATAAGAAGCTACGACCCATGCTCACTAAAAATAGCAACAAGAAAGTCTAAATAGCATGCTAGAATAAAAGAGCTAAACTTGCTGAATTAAAACTAAATTAGCTAACTTGCTGAAATTGAAACAAAAAGACTAAACTTACTGAATTTGAAACTTATATAAAGTTAATTTTGTTTATTCCAAAACTTATACTTATATACTTCAAAATAATAATAAACTTCTCTTGGGTCCGACATTGTACCAATTTGCGCGCATCCTTAATATGAGTCAAGGTAGCTAATCCCGAAACTACTAAGGTACTTCTAGGCGATCTTGTGCCTAGGGGCGATCTAGGAGTCCACCCAATGGACCTTGTGTCCGGTACATGCCATTAAAAGTAAAATACTTATTTTCTTTTTAACTATAACTTCCTTATACTTCTTATTCTTTAATTCTCTTATAACAAAATGCCTTGGCATTTATTCAAGCACTTAGTGTGCTTTTAATCCTAAACTTCTGGAATTTAGGATCAATTTAAGACCTTGGTCTTTTCTTACTTATAATCACTCATAACCCCTAAAAGAGTTTAATAGAACACTATATGCATGAAAATTCTAGAGTTTCACAGAATAAACACAATTATTAATACTTGCTGTGAAAGTAAAGAGGAAATACAGTCTTTTTAAACATGCTGTATAAGAAGACCATTATCACTACGTAAGCATGCTATGAATGTAAAAACAATTCCATCTACAATAGGAAGCTATCTAAAGTAAGCATGCTGCAGCCACCATTAGACAATAGGACTGTTCGGGTTTCATAAAATTATAAAATTCCTTAAGCAAAATCTGCAATGTTACTCAGTTGTTCCCGCTCATTAAGTAAGCAAAGAAATCATACCCGCATACTAAACTGAATGGTTATTATTGTTTAAGAAACCAAAGATATGCGCTTGGAATAAGAGAGCTGTTCTTGCTCCTTGCCGTGGCATCAAGAAATTTAAGCACTAATTCTAATGAGAAACCAATCGGTCTTGTTAAACACATAGCAACGAAATCTACTACATGTCTAAGCAGTAGTCTTTAATGAGAAACTGATCAGTCCTGTCAAAACATAGTAAGGTAAAACCTAACTATATATTTAAAACAACTATCCCTTCATGTTATTTTCATAATAACCATAACTATACTACATATTCATAACATCTATTTGGATTCTAGAGATTTATAGCAACACCAAGTCTTTACAGCGACAGGGAATGCAAATCCCGGTTTACTTCTAAACTTCTAGCAACATAAATTCTGTGTCGCATGTTCTGAAAGCAAAGGAAGAAAAAAAAAAACCGAAGTTCGAAACTACTCCTACCATAGGTGAGTAGTACTTACCCTTCATTTTCCTTTTTTTTTCGTTTTGGACTTACAACCGAGAGGATGAACTTCTAGGGTTCGGAGAGGTGAAGGTCTCGGCATCTCCTTCGGGTCCGCGTGCTCTCCACGACGAGAGGGTCACGGTTGGGTGAAGACCGGCTGGAAAAAAAAGAAAAAAAAGCCTTTCGCCGGCGCCAGAGACGAAGCCCTAACGCGGCTTCGTTTTCGCCCAAAAGAGAAGAATCACGCGGCGTCGCGTGTGAGGAGAAGAAAGTATCGGGGAATTAAGTTTTCTGGAGAAAATGTTTCCTTTTTATAACTAATTTCTATTTTCGGTTCCTAAGACCCCTTATAATATTTCGCTTCTCTATTTGTTCACAAAAGACCCGCGGCTCACTTGGTTGTCTCGCTTTGCTTAAGGCTTATGACTTGTCTGAGGTCTACGGGTCGAACCTCGGCTGGAGCTCTTTATTTTTTTTTTTTTTGCAACTTCTTCCTCTTGGTAAAAACACCAAACGAACTCCAAAAATTGAATACTCTTAAAATTCCTAAAAATCTCTAGATTATTTATATAGCATTTCTAAATATTTTTAAGGACTTTTAGAACTCGAAATAGGGAAAATTGGGTCATTACAATCCCCCATACCTTATAAAAAGTTTGTCCTCGAACTTAGAATAGCTCTGGATATTTTTGTTTCATACTGTCCTCACGTTCCCAAGTGACTTTCTCGTGCTTCTGATTCTGCCAGATGACCTTCACTAGTGGCACTTCTTTGTTTCTTAGTCTCTTAACTGCTCTGTCCACTATCTGTGCAGGTCTGCTCTCGTAGCTAAGATCCTCTTGGATCTGTACTGTCTGAGGCTGAATCACTTGGCTAGGGTCATGAATACACTTCTTTAGCATAGAGACATGAAATACATTGTGTATTGCTGACATGTCTTGTGGTAAATCCAACTTGTAAGCTACCTTCCCAATCCTCTCTATAATCGGGTAGGGTCCTACATAGCGAGGAATTAACTTTCCCTTCTTGCCAAATCTCATCACTCCCTTCATCGGAGCAACCTTGAGAAAAACTGAATCCCCTACTTGGAATTCCAATGGCCTACGGCATGTGTCAGCATAACTCTTTTGTCTACTCTGGGCAGTCTCAATCCTCTGTCTGATTTTTTGGATAGCCTGAGTGATCTCATCTATCATCTCAGTCTGAATGCCCAGCTCTACTTCCATTTCTTTTCTTTCACCTGCTTCTTGCTAGCAAATAGGTGATCTGCATTTCTTGCCATACAACGCCTCATAAGGTGTCATCTTGATGGTGGCCTGATAGCTATTGTTGTAGGCAAACTCAGCTAAGCACATATACTTGCACCAACTTCCCTTGAAATCTAGTGCACAAGCCCTGAGCATATCTTCTAAGATCTGATTTACTCGCTCTGTCTGTCCATCAGTCTGAGGATGGAAGGCTGTGCTGAACTTGAATTTGGTACCTAGTGCAGTCTGAACACACTCCCGAAAGTGAGAGGTGAAGCGCCCATCTCTATCAGAAACAATAGATTTAGGAACTCCAGGAAATCTGATTACTTCCTTAACATATAGTTGTGCCAACTGCTCTATAGAGTGGGACACCTTGATGGCTAGAAAATGGGCAGACTTGGTCAATCTATCCACTATTACCCATATTGCATCATATCCATTCATAGTTCTTGGGATACCTGTTATAAAGTCCATGGATATGTCTTCCCACTTCCACTCTGGTATTGGAAGGGGTTGTAGCATTCCTCCTGGTCTCTGGTGTTCTGCTTTGACTCTCTAGCATGTCAGGCAGGTACCGACATATTTAGCAACATCTCTTTTGAGTCCAGACCACCAGAACCTATGTTTCAGATCTTGATACATCTTGGTGGAACCAGGATGCATGGAGTATGGTGTACTATGCACCTCTTCTAAAATTTTCTTTCTCAGTTCTTCATCATTGGGGATACAAAGGCGGCTCCCCTGATAAAGAATTCCACTGTCTGATACTTGAAACTCTGAATTTTCTCCTTTTTATATCCCTTGCTTGATCTTTTGGATATCTGGATCTTCACTTTGCTTTCTCTGTATATCCTCAAGCAGGGTTGACTCTAAGGTCAATGCAGAGAATTGCTCATAAATAATTTTGACTCCAAAGTCTGACAACTCCTTCTGCAGTGGCAGGGCTAATGATGACAAAGACATCAGGGATGCATTGGATTTTCTGCTTAGTGCACCTACCACTTTGTTAGCTTTACCTGGGTGGTAGAGGATTTCACAGTCATAGTCTTTGACCAACTCTAGCCACCTGCGCTGTCTCATGTTTAAGTCCTTCTGGGTGAAGAAGTACTTAAGACTCTGATGGTCTGTGAAGATTCTGCACTGAATGCCATACAAATAATGTCGCCAGAGTTTTAGTGCAAAGACCACAGCTGCCAGCTCAAGATCATGAGCGAGGTAGTTCTTTTCATAATCTTTGAGTTGTCTGGAAGCATAAGCTATAACTTTTCCTTCTTGCATGAGTACAGCTCCTAGGCCCATCTTGGAAGCATCACTGTAGATGTCAAAACTCTTGTCACTTTCTGGAATTATCAAGATGGGAGCACTGGTCAGTCTCTTCTTTAGCTCTTGGAAACTCTGCTCACATTTGTCTGACCATTCAAACTTCTTGTTCTTCTTGGTTAGGGCCGTTAGAGGAGAAGCTATCCTGGAAAAATCCTCCACGAATTTCCTGTAGTACCCAGCCAACCCAAGGAAGCTTCTGATCTCCCTGACATTCTTGGGTCTACTCCAGTTGTTGACTTCTTCTATTTTGGTTGGATCCACTTGAATGCCTTCTTTAGAAATTATGTGACCTAGAAATGCCACCTGATCTAACCAGAACTCGCACTTTGAGAATTTAGCATAAAGCTGCTTTTGCTGAAGGGTCTGCAGGACTATTCTCAAGTGTGTGTCATGCTCCTCTGGGGTTCTGGAATAGACTAGAATGTCGTCGATGAACACGATGACAAATTTGTCAAGGTATTCTCTGAACACTCTGTTCATCAAGTCCATAAAAATTGCAGGTGCATTAGTCACACCAAAAGGCTTGACTACGAACTCATAGTGCCCGTATCTGGTCCTGAAAGCTGTTCTGGGTATGTCACTTTCCTTCACTTTAAATTGATGGTACCCAGAGCGCAGGTCTATCTTGGAGAACACTGTTGCCCCTCTCAATTGATCAAATAAGTCGTCGATTCTGGGCAGTGGATACTTGTTCTTGATGGTCACTTGATTCAGAGCCCTATAATCTATGCACATCCGCATAGATCCATCCTTCTTCTTGACAAACAACACAGGAGCTCCCCATGGTGAATGACTAGGGCGGATGAAGCCTTTGTCAAGCAGCTCCTGAAGTTGTTCCTGTAACTCTTTCAGCTCTGCTGGAGACATGCGATATGGAGCTTTTGAAATTGGACAGGTACCAGGAACCAATTCAATCTCAAACTCCACTTCTCTGTTGGGAGGTAGTCCAGGTAGCTCTTCTGGAAATACTTTTGGATACTCGCAAACTACCCGAACATCTTCCTGCTTGGGTCTTTCTTGTTCTTCTGTACTCACAATGAATGCAAGCAAACCAGCACACCCTTTGGCTAACATCTGGTGAGCTGTCAGAGAAGAAAGAAGCTTCTTGGTCCTCCTCCTTGGCACTCCTGTGAATTCAAAGATTGGTTCACCCTCTGGACTAAAGATCACTTTTCTTCTGCGGCAGTCTACTGAGGCACTGTACTTGCTGAGGAAATCCATACCGAAAATGATATCGAAATCCTGCATGGCGAGGACTACCAGATTAACATATAGCTCTCGGTCTGCAATTCTGACTAGTACAGACCGAAGCCACTGGCTGGATTCCATGACTTCCCCAGAAGGTAGGGTCGTCAGGAACTTGGAGTTCATGCTTTCTGTAGGTACCTGTAATTCTTTGGCAAAGGGTACTGATACAAAAGAATGGGTCACTCCAGTATCAAATAGTGCAGTAGCTAAATGCTGAAAAATAACTACTTGACCTGTTACGACCGTGGAGGCACTAGCAGCTTCTTCTTTAGTAAGGGAGAATACTCTGACATTGGCTGGAACTGGTGGGGCTTCCAACCTTCCTTGACTGAGCTGAGGTCCTTCTAGGGTTGCAGGCATATAATGTAGCTGAGGCTTGTCTCCATATTGTATTGGCTGAGGTGCTTTGAGCTTGTTAGGGCATTCTTTAGCCATGTGTCCTTTCTACCCACATGAATAACATCCAGTCTTACCCAAAAGATAGGCTCCTGGATGTGTTCTCCCACATTTAGGACAGAGAGGGAACTTGGTCTGCTTATTTGCTGGTCCTCCTTTCTGGTTACCTCCTGAGTTCCACTGCTTTCTTTTGTTACCCTTGCCTTTCCAGTTCTGCTTATTTGCCTGAGGTTTCTGACTCCCAGCTGTCTTGTCTTCGATCTTGACTCGCTTATGCTGCGCTCGTTGTGCCCTGATGCTGTCCAGATAATGCTCAGCAACTAATGCTCTGCTGACCAGCTCTTCGCCAGTCTGAGGTTGGTGAGCTCCACTACTCACATTAAGTGCTATCACTGGCCTCAGCATCCTGAGCATCAGTCTGACTCGTTCCTTCTCCGTGCTTACTAGCTCTAGGCAAAGATGAGCTAGCCTATTGAATTTCTTTACTGCTTCTTCCACTGACAGGTCACCTTGTCTGAATTCTATGAACTCCTCATAATGCTTATTGGTGATCCGCTGGCGGAAGAATTCTTCATAAAACTCTGCTTCAAAGTCAGCCCAGCTCATCTGATTGACTGCTCTCTTGCTTTTAACTCTCTCCCACCACATACGAGCATCTCCAGATAGGCAGAAAGAGGCACACTTGACCTTCTCGACTTCTGGCTAGTCAAGAAGCTCCATGGTACTCTCCAGTGTCTTGAACCAAGCCTGGGCATCCCAGGGCTCAGTTGTGCCTGAGAAGCTCTCTGGTTTCAGTTTTAGCCACTGTATGAGGTAAGCTTCTTGTCTCTGAGGTGCGGTGACGACTCCCAGGGCAGCTGGTGGAACCTCAGTTACCACTGGAGTCTCCACAGTTACGGTTAGGGGAGTGGGAGGAACTGGCTGCTGATTTGCCATTAGATTGGCAATTATCTGTTGCTGCTCTGCTACTTGTTTCTGGAGTTGAGCAACTACTTCCATAAGATTGGGATGGGTTGAGCCTGGCCCTTCGTCCTCCTGAACTTGGTCCTCAGTACGAGCAATACGGGGACGTCCTCTTCTTGCCATCTAATTATGCAAAGAAAAAGACTTGATATTTTCTCTACCCTTTCTAAAGATACATATTTGTATATGAATAATGAAAATAGCAAAAACTCTTATCTGACTTGAGCACTTATACGCAATTACTCTATACTGCAAATAATAATAAAGGAAAGCAATAAAGAAAGAACTTAAATACTTTCTTACTTGAAGACGGCAAGGCTGATGCTGATGTGTGTGTGATGCTGGAGAATGGGAACTGCTTTGATACCAACTGTAACAACCCACCCTTCTTACTACTCTCTAAGGCTGAACGTTACTTATCTACTAACTATAAACTTCACTTAACTGGTGTTACTTTCTCTCATGTTAGCGGTACTTAAAGTTTTCAGGAAATGGAAACCAAACATGCAATCATGTAATAGCTGCAACATGCAGAACTATGGTTCTTTAAAATATTCTCACTAAACATACAACACGTAAAAAAAATATAACATGCATTTCTAATTTTAAAGAATGCTATATTACCAAGGCAACCTAAGGCAACTGAAGGAATTTGGCAAATGCAATTCAGCTCAACACTAACATTAACAAGTTTCAAGTAACTGAACTTATTTAGCTACCAATGCATGCAGTCTATAGCAACTAAAACATGAAAGGATATTCACAGCAGCTGCAATCCTCACTACAACAGAAAGATCCAAAATAGGCATGCATAAGGTCTTATTGAATTAAAGCTTGTCGTAACAGAACCCATAACCGGACATTCACTACCAATGGGGTAGCAATGCAGTTGATGCATGAAATTCCAAACACCTCATACAGCAGTTCTGGTCAAAGAATTTCCAGCAAAAGGAAGAAACAATACCAGATTCTAGCAATGCAAATAAGTCAATGTTCCAAAAGTAACCAAAACTCAATTTTCTAGCAGTGCCAAATACCAAGAATCTCTACGTTTCACTAACAATTTAATTAAAGAATCTCATTGAACTCTTAGCAGTGCCAAAAACTAAAACAAGTAGCATGAAATTAAAACTCCAAATTCTAGCATTAACCTACTGTAAACTGCAATAAAACAACTCTAGAAATTCAACAGAACTAAAGCATTTAAGCAACTTTAAAACAGCAAAACCAATAACGTTTTCAGGTTCTGGCAATACAGTTAATCAATTACTTCTTAACAATTGAATAAAGAATCTAAATAAATTATTTCTTGGTCCCGTGGCTTCCATAGTTCAACATCACACACGTTATAGCATCTCCTTGTCGCCTTCCTTCATAGCTTTCCTTTTTCTTTATCTGCAGTAGGAGGAATGCAACTATAAGCAATTTGCTTAGTAAGTACTAATCTATCTCACAAAAACTCGAATATGCATGCGTACGAAATAAATTCGAAACATGATAAGAAGCTACTCATGCTCACTAATAATAGCAACAAGAAAGTCTAAATAGCATGCTAGAATAAAAGAGCTAAACTTGCTGAATTAAAACTAAATTAGCTAACTTGCTGAAATTGAAAAAAAAAAGACTAAACTTACTGAATTTGAAACTTATATAAAGTTAATTTTGTTTATTCCAAAACTTATACTTATATACTTCAAAATAATAATAAACTTCTCTTGGGTCCGGCATTGTACCAATTTACGCGCATCCTTAATATGAGTCGAGGTAGCTAATCCCGAAACTACTAAGGTACTTCTAGGCGATCTTGTGCCTAGGGGCGATCTAGGAGCCCACCCAATGGACCTTGTGTCCGGTACATGCCATTAAAAGTAAAATACTTATTTTCTTTTTAACTATAACTTCCTTATACTTGTTATTCTTTAATTCTCTTATAATAAAATGCCTTGGCATTTATTCAAACACTTAGTGTGCTTTTAAACCTAAACTTTTGGAATTTAGGATCAATTTAAGACCTTGGTCTTTTCTTACTTATAATCACTCATAACCCCTAAAAGAGTTTAATAGAACACTATATGCATGAAAATTCTAGAGTTTCACAGAATAAACACAATTATTAATACTTGCTGTGAAAGTAAAGAGGAAATATAGTTTTTTTAAACATGCTATACAAGAAGACCATTATCACTACGTAAGCATTCTATGAATGTAAAAACAATTCCATCTAAAATAGGAAGCTATCTCAAGTAAGCATGCTGCAACCACCATTAGACAATAGGACTGTTCAGGTTTCATAAAACTATAAAATTCCTTAAGCAAAATCTGCAATGTTACTTAGTTGTTCCCGCTCATTAAGTAAGCAAAGAAATCATACCCGCATACTAAACTGAATGGTTATTATTGTTTAAGAAACCAAAGATATGCGCTTGGAATAAGAGAGCTGTTCTTGCTCCTTGCCGTGGCATCAAGAAATTTAAGCACTAATTCTAATGAGAAACCAATCGGTCTTGTTAAAAACATAGCAAGGAAATCTACTACATGTCTAAGCAGTAGTCTTTAATGAGAAACTGATCAGTCCTGTCAAAACATAGTAAGGTAAAACCTAACTATATATTTAAAACAACTATCCCTTCATGTTATTTGCATAATAACCATAACTATACTGCATATTCATAACATCTATTCGGATTCTAGAGATTTATAGCAGCACCAAGTCTTTACAGTGACAGGGAATGCAAATCCTGGTTTACTCCTAAACTTCTAGCAACATAAATTCTATGCCGCATGTTCCGAAAGCAAAGGAAGAAAAAAAAAATCGAAGTTCGAAACTACTCCTACCACAGGTGAGTAGTACTTACCCTTCGTTTTCCTTTTTTTTTTTTTTTTTCTTTTTGGACTTACAACCGAGAAGAAGAACTTCTAGGGTTCGGAGAGGTGAAGGTCTCGGCGTCTCCTTCGGGTCCGCGTGCTCTCCACGACGAGAGGGTCACGGTTGGGTGAAGACCGGCCGGAAAAAAAAAAGAAAAAATAGCCTTTCGCCGGCGCCGGAGACGAAGCCCTAACGTGGCTTCATTTTGGCCCGAAAGAGAAGAATCACGCGGCGTCGCGTGTGAGGAGAAGAAAGGATCGGGGAATTAGGTTTTCTGGAGAAAACGTTTCCTTTTTATAACTAATGGCTATTTTCGGTTCCTAAGACCCTTTATAATATTTCGCTTCTCTATTTGTTCACAAAAGACCCGCGACTCACTTGGTTGTCTCGCTTCGCTTAAGGCTTATGACTTGTCCGAGGTTTACGGGTCGAACCTCGGTTGGATCTCTTTATTTTTTTTTTTGCAACTTCTTGCTCTTGGTAAAAATACCAAATGAACTCCAAAAATTGTTTAAAAATACTCTAAAAATTCCTAAAAATCTCTAGATTATTTATATTGCATTTCTAAATATTTTTAAGGATTTTAGAACTCGAAATAGGAAAAATTGGGTCGTTACAGACTTGGGCACGCATACTTGGACTACTTTTCTATTTGTTTGATTAACAAGAGACATGTAGGATTTAAATTTACGTTTGGCCTTATACCCATGTCTGGATTGGTTGCATATGACCCTTTATTTTCTAAGAATTAGGTCAAGGTTACTTGGAACCCAAAGTGAACTATTCCAATGATTCCCTAAGTTCCTTGACTTGACTTTTCAAGTTAAAATTTTCTTCCTCAAGTTGTTGGACTTAAGTTGAAGTTCTAGCTTGAACTAATTCGGTTAAGGAACTTAGGTTAGTCACTTCCTTGAGGGCTTTGACCTCCTCTTGGAGTGACTTGACCCGGAGGTTGGATTTAGCTAGTTTTCTAGACAAGTACGAGATCAGGTTATGAGATCTAATTAAGAAAATTCTTACAGTGGATTGGGAACTAATGCGTGTAGATTATATACACTTTTATGCATGTTTGGACGCACATCTACTTGTATTTCATTATTATAATCTATGTTTATTGCACCCTATTTCTTTATAATGTCATACTTCTATTATATTTTGTTCAGAGATATGCTATTTGCTTGTTTTTATTGACAGGACACTATTTGGAGCGAAAACACACACAAGAAGAACTTTGGAAGAAATCAAGCCAAGGCCATGTGACCCACACGGTCGTGCTCCCCCACTAGAGGCAAATCAAGCCATGGACGTGTGAGCCACACGACCGTGTTAACTTCCCCATGGCCAGGTAGCACATGGCCGTGCCAAATGGCACGACCGTGTTAATGTTCCAGAGACAAAGAAGACCACGACCGTGTGACCCACACGGTCGTACCAACTTTCCAAAGGCGAGGAAGGCCATGACCGTATGAGTCCACACAACCTTGTGACTTTGGCAGTGAAGAAGAAGGCCACGGCCGTGTGAGCCACACGGCCGTGTGAGCCACACGGCCGTGTGAGCCACACGACCGTGTGAGCCACACGACCGTGTGACTCAACCCGTGAGGAAGTCGGGTGAGGCCGTGTGGATTCTACACGGCCGTGTGATGAAGAACATGGAGTCGTGCCACGCCAAAATAGAGTTGTGCTGAATTCTGGGTAGATTACAGACTGATCATAAAATGTCCATAACTTTGCGCTTCGTTGGAGTTTCGAGCTGTTATTTATACCGAAACGTATCTGAATTCATGATCTACAACTTTGCTTCAGATCCAACAGAAAGATAGCACTGTATACCCATTCTAAATGGCACGACCGTGCCTCCTAACCGCGGGTTTATCTGGACCTCCGCCCATACCGCAGACTAAACTTTGAACCACCATAACTTTTGGTTTGGTTGGAGCCAGGGATCAATCCAAGTATCAAATTGGTTCAGGGTGAATTACGAGAAAACCTAGTTTAATGGGTGAAAAATCTGGTTTACCAGACCCCTGTAATCCTGGTTTTCCTGGGTAGTTTGGAGGAGGTATAAAAGGGTGAAGATCCTCATTCTTTGAATCATATTGGGTTTGGAACTTCGTCCCTCTCCTTGGGGAAGGGTTATCCCCTTAGGGGGAAACCCTAGAGCTTCATTCACCTCCATCCCTTGATGATCCGTCCATCTCCGGAGTAAGGAGGCATCCCCAAGACATCGAAAACATCGGCAAGCATCTCTTCTTCCCCTTCTTCTCACATCTAGGGTTGTAAGTATGCTTTACTTTATGTTTTGAGGTTGTTCTTCCTTTGTAATGGAGTAGATCTCTAGATCTAGGATGTAGGAAGTATTTATGATGTGATGGAGATGTAAAACTATGTAGATTTTCTATGTTTCTATTCAATGACTTGTTAATGCCTTGTTCATGTTTGATGAAGTGTGTGTGTAAAGCTTATATATATATATCTTTTGCATATTTTATCGAATGATTGTGTAGAATTGTTAATTCCATAGGGGGAATACCCTATATCGTATGACCGAGGGGTGTCGTGACAGGGCTACCCCACTAATGGACGTCTAGGGTATCACCTTGAAAGGAGAAGCAAATCTCCACAAGGAAGTAGGGGATCAGACATAATCACTATTTCTATCTCAATCTTATTGTGTGTTAGTGTGTTTCTATGTTGTATGGCCGAGGGGTGTCGTGACAGGGCTGCCCTGCTAACGGACTTCATAGAAATCACTTCCATTTAGTAGCATAGGACATGGAATAGGAGATCATGCCGACTTATCCATTGCAGGGGAGAGTCGGTAATGCATCTAACTTCCTACAAGAGCATTAACATAGAGGATAGGAACTAAGAAATCTATGTAACATCACCTAGCATTACAAGGAAATTGAAATCCTAGAATCTATCATCCTCCATCCTCTTAGCTCAATCTCCTCTCAAGATCCATTCTCTCTCTTCCCTCTTTTCTTTCTCTTATTTTCTTTCCCAACCAATCTTACGTTTGTCTAGATAATTCGTCGTGCGAAGTTAACTAGTGCTTAATCAACAGTCCATGTAGATTTGATATCTTTTTATTATTGACGATGAAACCGTGCACTTGCGGTTCATAACAGGAACCTTCTGAACCAGATATGGATCTATGGCTTTTGCTCGGACTTAGCTTCCGATTCTGTCTCAGATTTAGATTTGACGACTTGCTCTCGAGCCAGAAGTGCGAGGAAGCTTGTCTGTTCGAGATCTTCGTCGGAGTCTTCCGATGATAATTCATCCCATGTTGCTTGTAGCACCTTCTTCTTTCGTTGCTTCTTCATTTCCTTCTAGTTTGGACAGTTTGCCTTGATATGTCCCTTCTTGTCGTAGCCATAGAAGATGACTTCAGACTTCTTTTTTGAGTTGGGGCTTGGTTGCATCGTATTTGACTGGATCACCTTCTTGATCTCATATTTTGTGAAGCCCTTCTTTTTGTTGTACAATTTTTATACAAGGATCACGAGCTCGGCAGTGATATCATCGTCATCTTCTAAGTATGATTCATTTTTGGCCTTGGGTTTGGTTCGACACCTGATTTTTGGTTCCCGCATTCTGCTTGTCCTGCGACCAAAGTAATACCTTTCTCAATCGATAGTGGATTAGTCTGTTCATGAAGTTCAAATTCCAAAAATGACTCATCTAATTTAATTAATGAAAGATCCTTAATACTTTGTAAGCATCTACTATGGATGCCCTCAATGTATTCCTTGGAAAGACATTAAGTGCGTACTTGATAATGTCACTATTCTCTACCTTTTGGTCGATTGCCTGTAGTCCTTTAAGAAGGTCTTGGATTTGAGCACGGAGTTGACTTGTCAACTCACTATCTTGCATTTTAATATTGTATAACTTATTTAAAATCAAGTCATGTTTACTTACCTTAGTGTCGGAGGTACCCTCGTGCAGTTCGATTAGCTTTTCTCATAATTCCTTGGCGCTGTTGAAGGGACCGACCTAATTCAATTCTTCTTTGGTTAAGCTACATTGAAGATTCTGGGTTGCCTTTGCATCGGTTTCAATTTTCTTACAGGTTGGTGTGCCCCATTTATCATAAGGAAAGAGAGCTCCATCTTCAGTGGGATATGTGAATCTCGTCTGGATAATTATCTACATCTCCACCTGTGTTTTGAGGTGGTACTCCATTTGGCTCTTCCAGTAGCCAAAATCCTCACTAGAGTAGAGAGGTAGATGAGCGATGCTATAGCCTTCTTGGTGTGCCATTTAGAAAAATCTTGCACATAATAAAAAAATGACAAATGTCTCAAGACTTGGTCTTGGATTAATAGTGCCAGAGAAAAATAAAATAAGAGTGTTTTACTAATTTCAAGAAAAATAATAAAATAATAATAAAAAAATATTATGATAAATTTTGTTAAATAGGATATTTCACCAACTCTAACTAATGGTGAAAAAATGAAAGTGAATTTTTTCAAAAAATTTTAGAGGGAAAAAATGAAAGGCGTAAGAATATTTTTTAAATAAAAATGATATACAATTTTCTTTTTAAAAAAGGAACCACCTGATCGATTGGTGTTTTCATAAATTTAAAGTGACCTTACTCTGATACCAATTATAGGATCGAGATGTACTAGGGGGGTGTGAATAACACTCGTGGCTATTTCACGTTCATTTAAAAACCTTAGAGTAAAACACAGCGGAATAAACAGAAGAAAGCAAAAGCAATGCTAACTAGGTAGAGTTTTACTTGGTTCAGAGCTTTTGATGATTCCTACTCCAAGGCTCGTGATCGTTGATCACTTTCGTTGGGAAATCACTAAAAATTAGAACAATGATTACAAACTTGAAGTACAATAGTAATAAAATTAAGTTACCGACAATAATAGAATTAGTAGTCGTTCTTCAATTGTCGAAGAAGCGTTTGGGCATTGTCGAATCATTCCGAAGCAGCACTCAAGAGCTGAAATAGTTCTGAATGATGTCTGAATGTCTATTGATGTGCTTGGCCGAGGCCTTCTTTTATAGCTGAGTTTAGCCTGGTACAAATCCACTTATCTCGGGATCAGGTTTGACTCGACACTAATCAGTCGACCGATCCCCTTGATTGGTTGACCAAACCTTCTGAATCTGTCCAACTTCCCATTCAGGTTCTGCTGCTTCAGATAAAGCCTTCATTCGGTCGATCGATCTCACCGTTCGATCGACCGATCCCATTGTCCTCACTGGCTTATCTGGTCTGATTAACCCGGTCTGAAGTTTACCCATCGTTCGGTCGATTGAACTCAAGGTTTAGTCAACCGACCCCTTGGTCAAAACTTCACTTTGAGTTAAAATCTGATCTGTTTTCTTGGGGGTTTGGTCAAATTATCCAGACATTCGGTCGATCGAATAGGGCAAAATCTGAACCTGTAAAATTGTTAGTTTCCTGTAAAATAGAGTTAGAATAATAGGCAAGCAATATATTAAATTAACTTTGATAGCCTCCGGACTGTCCAGTCCTGACTTTGAGTTTCGCTGAAACTCTAGGTAAGATCTGTTGGTACCCCGTGGTAGTTTTGATATGATCAACCAGGTTAGGTTAGATCCTATTATTGTTTATCCCTTGTGTCTAAGTGTACAGGAGCTTAGGAGCACAAGAAGTAAAGCAAAAGACGCAGCTAGCGAGAAGAATGGCACGGGAAAGGAGCCGACAAGCTCGATGCATCTGAGGGACAAGGTGCTACGGAAGAATACACCGATAGATGAGAAGGACATGCACGACATTCTGAGGGATGAGAAGCCGGAGTGGAAGCCTACTCGAGGAGGAGACCGGGAAATGGGTTTGGGTGAGCCCTATCCCGGATGGCTACGATCACCTAGGCGATCGGAGTAGCAGAAGAGCAAAAAGAAAGCTGGGAATATTGCTGGAGGCGCCTTCAAAGGGAGTTGAAGGCATCTCTGAGGCGCTTTCATGCGCCTCTGTTGACCTCCGCAAGTGTACGGAAATATCACAAGTAATATAAAAGATTATCGTATCCACAGGGACTGTTGATTAAGCACCAGTTAACTTTGCACGGCAAATTATCTAGACAATCGAAAAGTGGTTTACAAATGTTAGGATAAGAAATAGAAGAGAAAAGAAAGAGAGTAAAGAGGGAGAGAATGAGTGTAGTGAATAGAGGGGAATAAATACTAGGATTTCGGTTTCTTTGTGATGTTATTCAATGTAAATGATCTACCAATCTTATTCCTCAATTGTCCATCATTTGTATGAGGTTGTCGGCTCTCTCTTGCAATAGACAACCGACCTAGGACTAAAATCTATACCTAAATGTGATCAAATAGGGATGAACCTATGTTGTCCTTACACGGGCTTGCCTGTCACGTGCGTCCCTCGGATAATCAACATAAGAATTCATCTCTCATCAAACACATCTAGGTATAAAGATTAATGCATAAATCTATCCTACCCCCTTGAATGACCCTATTTCACCTTCAAGATCCTCTCTCAAACGTCCTTACACAGGCATGTTCCTGTCACGAATATCCCTTAGAAAATCTAGTGAGAGATAATCTCTACAAGATTTTGCATACAATCACATTACATAAAACAAGAACAATGCATCAACAAGTCATTGAATAGAATCATGGCAAAAATCAACATAGTTTTACATCATTCATCACATCACAAATACTCCCTACATCCTAGATCTAGAGATCTACTCCATTGCTAAGGAAGAACAACCCCAAAACATATAGAAAAGCATACTTACAACCCTAGATTTGAGAAGAAGGGGAAGAAGAGATGCTTGTCGATGATTCCGATGTCTTGGGGATGCCTCCTCGCTCCGGAGATGGATAGATTGCCAAGGGATGGAGGAGAATGGAGCTCTAGGGTTTCCCCCTAAGGGGAGAACCCTTCCCCCAAGGAGAGGGACGAAGTCCCAGCTCCAAGATCCAAGATCTCCCAAGATGAGTCAAAGAATGGGGATCTTGACTCTTATATACCTCCTCCAAACTGCCCAGGAAAACCAGGAAAATAGGGGTCCGGTAAACCGGGATTTTTACCCATTAAATCAGGTTTTCTCATGATTCACCCTGAACCAAAGTTGTAGCTCTTGTAATTATCTTCAATTTTATACTTGAATCGAGCCCTGGCTCCAACCGAGCCGAAATTTATGGTGGTTCAAAGTTTGGTCTGTAGTCTGGGCGGAGGTACAGTTGAACCCATGGTTGGGAGGCACGACCGTGCCATTTAGCATGGGCAGAAAAGTCTCCCTCTCTATTGGACCTAAAGAAAAATTGTAGATCTTGAAGTCTGCTACGATTTGGTATAAAGATCATCCAAAAACTCCAACCGAGCGCAAAGTTATGGTCGTTTTACGATCAGTCTACAATCTGCTCAAATTCAGCAAAGCTCTATTTTGGCGTGGCACGGCGCGTGTTCTTCGTCACACGGCCATGTGAAATCCACACGGCTTCTACTCTGGTTGAGTCACACGGTCGTGTGGATCACACGGCCGTGGCCCTTTTCTTCTCTGCCGAGACCACACGGCCGTGTGGATTCACACAGTCGTGGCCTTTCTCTCCTCTGGAAACTTGGCACGGTCGTGCCATTTTACACGGCCGTGTGTTGCTTGGCCACGAGAAGCTTAGCACGGCCGTGTGGGACACACGGCTGTGGACTTCTTTACATCTGGTGCTGGAGCATGGCCGTGCCATTTGGCACGGCCAAGGCATGATATGGCCACACGGCCGTGTGGCATACACGACCCATGCATGAATTCTTCCGGAGTTGATCTCGTGTGCGTTTTAGCTCCATTTTTTCTCCAAATAGCATCCTATCAATCAAAACAAGCAAAGAGCATATATCCGAACAAAATATAATAGAAGTATGACATTACAATGAAATAGAGTGTAATAAACATAGATTATGCCAATGAAATACAAGTAGATGTGCGTCAAAGTATGCATAAAAGTGTATATAATCTACGCACATCAGCCTCCGCACCTTTACTGTGGAAGGCACCTTCCATGGCTAGAGGGTGCCTTCGATGAACAGTACGAAGGCGCCTTCCATCCCTATGGAAGGCACCTTCAACTAGGCTGAGTTTAGCTGTTGCCAAAGGATAAAGCTTTATCCTTTGGTGCCTTGCTGGAGGCACCTTCTAGCCTGTTAGAGGCACGTTCCAACCATGGATAACTTTTTCTAGGGGCTATTAAAAGACCCCTGTACGTAGGAAGTAGGCAACAACCTCTGTATTTATTTCCTAGCTACTTTCTGAGCTTTTAATGAGTGTAAGAGACTTCTCCGTCTTCAAAGAAGGAGATCTTTAGTGTGTTTACTTGCCTTGGATTAACAACCTCCCCGGTTGTAACCAAGTAACTCTTTTGGCCTCGCTTTTTTGGTTGTTCATTTATTTTGTTTTTTTCTAATCTGAGTTAAAAGTTCAAGAAAGGTTTTTCTTAATAACCAATTCACCTCCCCTCCCTCCGGCCTACCTTGGCCAACAAGTGATATCAGAGCCACGTTCATTTTAGGAGGACTAACGGCCGAACAAAACATATAAGATGGCTGGATCAAGCATCTACCCATTGAAGTTCGAGGGGGATTTCACCAACTAGAAGAAGAGGATGGAGGTATTTTTCAAAACTGATTTTGATTTGCTTTTAATAATGAAATTTGGTTTTGTAGCACCCGAAGGCAAAGAAAAATACCATTGGACCAAAAAGGAGCAGTCGATTTCATGGAAAATGGCAAAGTAGAGTTCCATATGCTAAGCGTCTTACCGCCATAAGAAGTCAATCGGATCAAAGCCATCTCTGCTTTCTCCCACTCAGAGCAAGCCATGTAGAAGAAGGTCCGCTCCATGGTCTCTATCTAGAACTAGTTGTTGAGGACAGTTCCCATATGCAACAGTTTATTCAGGGACTGGATAGGCACCTGCAAGTAAAGCTTGCCGGTTTTGGAAATTCATCCTATATAGAGACACTAGAAAGAGCCCTGATGATAGAGTTAGCTCACCAAAGAGCGTATCCGGAAAAGAAAAGGAAGCAGACGGGTCAGACATCTGGACAGATCCAGCAGCCACAGGCTACACAGCAGCAGAGTGGTCACAGCCGGCCAGGTCAGGGTACTTCTAGGGCTTCTGGTCAGCCTCAGAAGTTAGGGCGATCTACATCAGGAGGTTCTAGTCTTCTCAGCAGAACCATAAATAATCCGCCAGTGACATTCGCTGCACCAGATGTGGGTCCAGAGATCACATCACCTCAACCTGCTCCCTGGGACATTCAGTTTTCTATTATTGCAAACTGCCTGGGCACCTGAGCCGAGATTGTTTGCTGAAGGCTCAACATATTACTTCTAGAGTTTTTGGTCATGGAGTTCAGGTCAGTCAGTCCGGGACTCATCAAGGAGGGCGGAGAGCCGAATCTTCACATACCCAGCAGAGGATAGCTCCCCCTACAGCTGCTGCTTATGGCATGTATGGACAGGAGAACCCCAGTGCCCTCATGGTACCACAGACTTCTGTCGTGGGATCTCCATATCAGCTGCAGTCTCAGCCCCTAGTCTAGTATCTGCAGCCCCAGCCACTGGTTCAGTACCAGACGCAGTCCCAGTTGCCAGTACAGTATCAGTCGCAACCCTTACATCCACCTCCAGCACAGTCTCCAGCACCGCCTCAGTGGTAGGCTCCTACCCAGATGCAGCAGCCGCTGGCAGCGTTACCACCTCTACCTCCGCCAGAGACTAGACGTATTCATGTGATTACTAGAGAGGATACGCAGCGGGCCGACAGATCCGTTTTCTGCGGTACAATTTTCATTTATGCCTTATCTGTTAATATGCTGATAGATACTAGTAGCTCGGATTCTTTTATATCCTGTACCTTTATGATGGAGATTGGTTGATTACCCACTTTTAGACTGCAGCGACTGACCGTCTCTACCGTCTGGTGATTCATTGGACATCACTCAGGAGGTCAGAGGTTACCCGTTAGATTTTGGCAACAAGATACTTACGGTAGAACTTTTAGTACTGGAAATGGTCGACTTTGATATTATTCTTGGCATGGATTGTTTGTCATCATATCATGCCACTGTTGATTGCTAGAAAAGGGTGGTCATATTCCAGCCTCTGAACCAACCCTCGTGGGGTTTCACTGGCATCAGAGATGATGGTATATCAACTATTTCGGCGATTCAGGCTCAAAAGTTGTTGTCACATGTCTGTCAGGGTTTTCTATTATCTTTGATTCATACTGAAGATGACAATAGTTCTCAACTCTCCAATGTTCCAGTTGTTCAAGAGTATCCCGATGTATTTCCAGATGAGCTACTGGGCTTGCCTCCCCGAAGGCAAGTGGAGTTTGCTATTGAGTTGATTTCGAGGACTGCACCAACATCGAAAGCTCCATATCGTATGACACCGAAAGAGTTGGACCAGCTAAAGGTACAACTCCAGGAGTTATTGGATAGGGGATTCATTCGCCCTAGTGTTTCTCCGTGGGGTTCTCCAGTATTATTTGTCAAGAAAAAGGATGGTACTTTGAGGTTGTACATAGATTATAGACAGCTGAATGCAGTGACAGTCAGAAATAAGTACCCCTTACCATGGATCGAGGATTTGTTTGATCAGCTCAGAGGTACCTCAGTGTATTCTAAGATTGATCTGCGGTCCGGATATCATCAGCTGAGAGTCAAAGAATCTGATATTCAGAAGACAACATTCCATACCAGATATGGCCATCATGAGTTTTTGGTAATACCATTTGGGCTTACCAATGCTCCAGTGGTATTTATGGATTTGATGAATCGCGTCTTCCTGGAGTATCTTGATTAGTTTGTTATCGTTTTCATCGATGACATATTGGTCTACTCGCGCTCCGAGGAGGAACATGCACAGCATCTTCGCACAGTCTTGGATACTTTTCGACGACATCAGCTATATGCGAAGTTCAGCTAGTGTGCCTTCTGGCTATCTTCAGTCAATTTTCTAGGACACGTGGTCTCTAGCCATGGTATTTCAGTAGATTCTCAGAAGATTGAGGCTGTCACCAGCTGGGAGCAGCCGAAATCAGTACAGGAGATCCGTAGTTTCTTGGGATTGGCAGGATATTACAGACGTTTTGTCGAGGGGTTCTCCCACATAGCTATGCCACTGACACGCCTAACCAGAAAAGGCATGAAGTTCACGTGGTCCGAGGCCTGTGAGACCAGCTTCCAGGAGTTGAAGCGGAGATTAGTGTCGGCTCCGGTTTTAGTTTTACCTTCTGGAGAGGACGGTTTCGTGCTCTACACCGACGCATCTCTTCAGGGTTTGGGCACTGTCCTGATGCAGCACAGTAGGGTAGTCTCCTATGCTTCTCGTCAGTTGAAGGAGCTTGAGAAGAACTACCCTGTACATGATCTAGAGTTAGCTGTCATCATCTTTGCTTTGAAGATTTGGCGGCATCATCTGTACAACATTACCTTTGAGATTCTTACGGATCATAAGAGTCTCAAATATATTTTCACCCAGAAGGAACTCAATCTCCGATAGAGGAGATGGATAGAGTTCCAGAAGGATTATGATTGTACCATTAGCTACCACCAGGGGAAAGCTAATGTGGTTGCTGATGCACTCAGCAGGAAGACCAGAGGGACTTTAGCTAGCCACCGAGCTTCAGTCACGGACTTGATTCAGGGCTTCTCCGAGTTAGGCCTTGAGGAGTAGGGACAGACAGAGCAGGGTATTCTTGTTACCATGGTTGCTCAGTCATCGATAAGGATGAGGATCCAAAAGGCCCAGGCCGGTGATCAGCATTTTCAGTTCATTAGCAGCCAGATAGCTTCCGGGTTTATACGAGATGAGGAGAGTATTATATACTTCTGAAGCAAATTATGCATACCTCTGTCTCACCCGGTCTTACAAGAGCTACTTCAGGAGGCTCATCACTCGAGATTTACAATCCATCCAGGTGGGACCCGCATGTATCAAGATTTGAGGCGTTCCTACTGGTGGAACGATATGAAGAAAGACATCACGGAATTTGTAGCTAGATGTCAAGGCTGAGCACCAGAGACCTACCGGATTACTTCAGCGGATTCCTATTCCTGAGTGAAAATGGGAACATATTACCATGGACTTTGTGGTGGATTTGCCTAGGATACGACGAGGCCATGAACCGATTTGGGTAATCGTTGATGGATTAACTAAATCCACGCACTTCTTAGCGATTTGGAAGACTGATTCCCAGGATCGATTGGCAGATCTGTATTGCCAGGAGATCATCAAATTATATGGTGTTCCTTTGAGTATTATTTTAGATAGAGACCCACGGTTCACATCTCGATTCTGGCAAAGTCTGCAGCAGGGCTTGGGCACTCAGTTCTGTTTCAGTACAGCTTTCCATCTGCAGATAGATGGACAGTCAGAAGGGACCATTCAGACTCTAGAGGACTTGCTGAGATCTTGTGTATTGGATTTCGGAGGCAGTTGGGAGGACCATTTACCATTGATAGAGTTTGCCTACAACAACAGCTTTCATTCGGCTATCCAGATGACACCGTTTGAGGCGTTGTATGGTAGGCCTTGTCGGACACCCACCCTCTGGGATAAGGTTGGGGAGGCCCAGTTGCTGGGACCTCATAGAGCTCAGCAGGAGGTAAAGTTGGTTCGTACTATCAGACGGAGGATGTCAGAGGCGCAGGACCGCCAGAAGAGTTATGCTGATCGGAGACGTAGACCCTTAGAGTTCTCTATTGACGACCATATTTTTCTGTGAGTTTCACCCACGAACGGGGTGAAGAGATTTGGCCTCAGAGGTAAGCTAGCTCCGCGATACATTGACCCTTTCCAGATCCTGGAGAGGATAGGAGCAGTAGCTTATCGTCTGGCACTACCACCGTCCCTGGCAGGCATCCACGATGTATTCCATGTATCTATGCTGAGGAGATACATAACCGACCCGACACATGTGCTGACAGATATCTCAGTTCCCATTCAGCTTGACGTTACCTACAAGGAGGTTTCGGTATGGATTTTGGACCGGAAAGAGCATTAGCTGCGGAACAAGACTATCCGGCTGGTTAAAGTCGGATGGCAGCATCATTTAGACGAGGAGGCTACCTGGGAGCTCGAGGATACGATCCAAGCTCGATACCCCCATCTTTTCACATGAGGTATGTGGATTAATTTCCGTTCAGCATTTATACTATCTATTTGTTGTTAGTACTTGCTGATGGTAGATAACGAAATTTGGGGACCAAATTTTTATTAGTGGGGGAGAATGTAAAATACCAAAAAAAAAGATGGATAACCATAAGGAAATTTTTCATAATTTTTAGAAATTTTTCGGAGCTCGTATGACTTAGGTTATGGGGATAAAAACTGGGTCCCGGGAAAGCCTGTTTGGGCTACCCCGTTTTAACGAGGAAATGTTTATATTTATATTTCTTTTTCTGTTTCCTTTTATTTTTCCTTTTCCTTCGTTTTTCCCTTCCTCGCGTACCCGACGCCTCCTACTTCGCGCCGAGCCATGCCCTAACCGCTCCGAGACGGTTTCTTCTCCTCTTCCCCTTTTTCTTCCGCGGCGCCAAGCCTTCTCTTCTTCTTCCCGAACCCGACCGTCTCCCAAACCTCGCTGTTTGTCCCCTTCTCTTCTCCTATGCACGTCGACACCGACCCAGCGCTACTGCCATCCCGATGCCACCTCTTCTCCCTCTGCCCTAATCTGGGTTGCGCGCACGCCCTAGCGTCTGCCGACACCACCCCGATCTCCGACGCCACTGATCGCCGATTGCCGCTGTCCGTGAGCCCTAGTCCCGACCGATCCGCGACTCCCTTCTTCCCTCTGTGTTGCCACCAGCCACCACAGATGACGTCAACTTCACTATGCATGGCTATCCCGTGCCCTAGATCATCGGAAGCTGAGAGCGTGGGTAGGCGACTGAGGTAGTTTGCTTGAACCCTGTCCTCGCTGTTCTATCCTTGGCTGATCTCTCCCGTATCTTGCCTCCTCCATAGAGAAGACATAGATTCAAGGACAGAGAGCTGTGTGCCCTAGCTGATCACGCTGACAACAGTGAACTACTACCACAGAAGAAGGTCAGTGGGCAGTTGGTCTGGAGTTGCTGGTTTTTTCGGCCACCACAGCACTGAATGCCTAGTTGTTCTCGTGGTACCCATCTTTGATCCGATCAGTGCAAGTGAGTTTCTGTTTTGTAGATTTGCTAAATATATTGAATTTAGGTATGAGATTTGGTTTAAGAAAGGTGATGGCTTTATTAGGGTTAAACCAGTTTAACTCTAGCCTGGGTGGTTAATCAATAATCGTATTCGATTATGATTATCCTAAATAGGGTTGAGGATTTAATTTATCTATTTAACTCATAAGTAATTAGCTAAATCTGTATGTTTGACACAGGACTTTGATGCGGGATGAGCACTTTGACACAGAGGTTGTTTAGCTAGATCCATATTGAGACGGGTACCTTGACTTATCTTTTAGATTTTCCATTTGATGTGCATAGTAGT
Organism: Zingiber officinale; assembly: GCF_018446385.1. Classification (NCBI taxonomy): domain Eukaryota; kingdom Viridiplantae; phylum Streptophyta; class Magnoliopsida; order Zingiberales; family Zingiberaceae; genus Zingiber; species Zingiber officinale. The sequence continues at coordinate 44,600,672 of NC_056003.1, forward strand.
TTTATTAACAAATAGTAATGATTATATATTATATCTGCATTGGTATGTCATTATCTATTAACTGTGCATGCTTTGATTGTTTCCTATTTTGCATTCATGTTTATATCTTTCAGATTACTTATGATCATAAAGGAAATGACATACCATTCCATAGGATATACCGGATTTATTTGATACCATATCTGACCTGTGTACCTAAAATTTCTGATTTGATCCATGTATATTTTTGATACATAGTTTACGGAGGTAGATATGGTCAGGATCAGGATATTTCCATGCTTAGTGTTATGCCCCATCTCACATGATTGCATGCTGTGCGATAGTCGGCTCCATTATTGTTGAGCACATCGCCAGTTACATAGATCTGCACACACCACCACTCATGGGTTTGTGGTATGTTAGGCAGGTGTGTGGCAGTTCTGCTGTTAGGCTCCGCTGGTCCGGTGACTCAACGTGGTAGCCGGTAGACAGTTCTGCTCTATTAGGCTCCACTGGTCTAGAGACGCAACGTGGTAGCCAGCAGACAGTTTGCTCTGTTTGGCTCCGTTGGTTCGCTCATGGGTAGTGTGACGTAGCGTGGTAGCCGGCAGGGATCCCTCCTCTGGACTGGCTCAGGGAGATGAGAGCATTGCGCTCCCCCACTTATGATTTGGGGTAGGAGGATAGGTGTACTCCGACAGCATCCCGTCCACTCGGTCACTCATCAGGGGTAGTGATGGCAGAGTGCACGGTTGTCACAACCCTACCCACTCGGTCTCACTATCATGTGTGAGACGACTGACAGGCAGTAGGAGTGACCAGGACATGTCATTGGCATCATACGTATTGATGCATTTATTGCTTGTGTTTGCTGCACTTATATGCTGTATATTGGATGGATGCATTTGTTTGACATGCATACATGATTTCTATACCTCTCGGGTTATTATCCATACACCAGGTCCTGATTAGTACAGTTGTTCTCCTATTTATTTCAATTTACATTTATCCTTCTTATATCAGGAGACTGTACGCATGATTAGTGCTATTTGTTATTTTCTTTATTATGCATATTAGTAGTTACCTGCTGAGGAGTTGACTCACCCCATGGATATTTACTATTTTCATGTTGAGGCTGTCCGGGGGAGTTCTAGTCGCTAACCCCCTTCAGATCGCGAGGATGTGTGTTTTATCTTTTGGCTTTCTTATTACTATCTAGATTTATTCTGGTTTCTGACATATGGATATTGTGTTATCTTTATTGTCGATGAGTTTTATTTGGATGTTTTTTTGCTACATGCCTGCCTGAATGGCAGAAGAGGTGAGTTTGTTATGATTTGTGTTTTATGGGTGTAGTGGAGTAGGATATAAGTTTTGAGTTTTATGCGTGTAGTGGAGTAGGATATAAGTTTTGAGCTTTATGGGTGTAGTTGAGTAGGATTTTTGACTTGGTTTTTCCTTATCATTGCATTTGTTTAGTTTTTAATATTAACTGCATGGATGCTTGCTTATTTTACTTTTATGTTATATGTATGTTCCGACCATGTTGGCCGAGGTATCTGGATGATGTAGTAAAGTTTCATATTGTCACCCATACAGGGGAGATGCTGCCAATATTTCTTCGGGCAGGGACTACCTGGGGCGTGACAATTTATTTGGTATCAGAGCCGGGTTTCGGATGTTTGGTTTTCATATTTTGGTTTTACGTGTTAATTTGATACCAATATTTTTAGTATCAGAGCCCGATTTGCGAGTTAAACTAGATACTTTCGGATTTATACGGATTTCTGTTATGATTATGTTTCGGAATTCCGTTTTGGATTTGTATGGATTTCCGTCGATTTTCTCGTACGGAACTTCGAGGTTACATATGAGGACTGGACAGTGACGGAACATCTCCAGGCAGTAAATAGGTATAAAGGTAATTTTATAATTTTGTTACTTATAGTAATATCTGTGATATAACTTAACAGATATGAGGAGATCTACATGAGTAGCTATGAGACGTGGTGCTGGACGACCACGTAAGAGGACTTTGGAATCTCTGGTAATGGACTTGCCAGAGATCCCTACTAGGTTTGAGCTTGTCAGTCAGGGACAGACTCAGGATACTACAGGCGCGTTGGGCTCTCAGACCCTGATGGCTCCTTTAGAGGTACCTATATCGGCTGCACCCGCTGTACCCACCCCTACCGTATTTACGGTACCACCAGGGGTACCACTGGCATACCCGGCACCGGTTCCGATTGAGCCTACGGCGTACCAGGCACCACCGCCTCGTGAACCTACAGTGTGCCTAACACCCGCACCAACGGTACCGGTTGCTCCCTTTCCGGTACCACCACCTACCGTACCTCCAGCCGCGGCCACCCATGTCGACCCTACAGTACCACCAACGGTATATGCCCTAGTTTATGTAGCAGCACCGGGAATACCTCCCCTGTCTATCCAGCTGTACTACCTATAGCATCAGCTCCAGTGGTTCCGCCAGTTCCTGCAGCCATCCATACACACCTCACAGATATTGTCGCGGCATGAGCCCGGATCCCAGCATTGCCAGAGTCGATGAAGAGTCGATTCATACTCTTCTGAGGAGAGCTTGATCCGAGCGTGGCCCAGTTTTAGATAGAGCCTAAGAGCAAAACCATGAGGGCTTAGGCCCAAAGTGGACAATATCATGCAATTGTGGAGATATCTAAATTCTTTTTGATCCTATAATTGGTATCAGAGCCTGGACTGCCAGAATGTTTAACCGCCGACTGTGCACAAGAGCTATGATCTGATTGAGCCATGTGAGTACAATATTGATCTCGAACAAAGAAAGTAGGGGCTCCTATGTTCAGATCAAGAGGACCAGACACCAGGCAGGAAGTCCTAGTTGCGACTAGGCAAGGAAGTCCTAGTAGGTCGGGTGGACCGAGGGGCAGAAAGACTTGGTGGGTCGAGGATCGGATGTGGGAAGCCTGTGGTCCTTTGTTTGAGGGGGGGATTGTTGGGGTTGCAAGGTTGCAAACATAGTCCCACATTAAAAACACATGAGAAAGATCATGGGTTTATAAGAGAAAGATATCTCCATTTGGCATGAGGCCTTTTGGGGAGAGCCCAAGAGTAAAACCATGAGGGCTTAGGCTCAAAGTGGACAATATCATACCATTGTGGAGATATCTAAATTCTTTTCGATCTTACAGATGGTATCAGAGCGACCTTGCGACCGTGAGTGCGCCTGTGGCAGGAGCACCCAGGGCACCACCTAGCAAGGGAGATTCTGGGATTTGTCTGTGGTGTGATTCATGGTTACCCAACGAAGATGTTGTGTCTTTAAGTGGGGGTGATTGTAATACCCCGGTTCTGAGATTCTGGTTAAGTATAACTTAAAAGGTTAGATGATACTATCCATATCACCAAGGTGCACCTTCCTTTTCGGAAGCCCAAACTTAAGAACTCTAAAGTTAAGCGTGCTTGGCTTGGAGAAATCTGAGAATGGGTGACCTCCTGGGAAGTTTTCCAAGGTGTGTGTGAGTGAGGACAAAGCATGCTGAAAGGACCTCCGGTGGTCTGTGGAGCTAGTCATCAACCCGATGGGAAATTAGGGTGGCGTTCCCAGTTTGGTCCGGGTGGGGCCCGCCCGGGCCAGGGTGTTACACTACGAGTCTGCAAAAGAACTCTGGGAGAAATTCCTGGAACTACATGAAGGAACCTCGGAGGCGAAACTTGTGAGACGGGATTTGCTCAGAAACCATATCAGTAAAATGAAATTGGAAGAAGGCGAAACTGTTGTACACCTTCACTTAAGGATCAAGGAGCTCAACATTGGACTCACGAATCTCGGAGAAAAGGTAAGTAACCGAGATTCGCTAAGGTATGCTCTTAATGCATTCTCGAGAAATACTGAATGACCATCATTAATAGATTCTTATTATATATCTAAGGATCTAGATTCAACTAATTTAGAAGAATTATTTTCAACTTTTGAAGTCCATGAAATGAGATGTGCAGGTCCGAAGAAGGAGCATAACATTGCCTTAAAGGCAAAGATGGACGAACAGAATATTTAAATTATTATGTACGGTCCGAAGAAGGTAAGTTATGTACGGTCTCTTTCTCCTTTCAAGATATTTAAATTTATTAAATTATTAACAAAAAGTTACTGTTGATATGGGTTATGATAGGTTGGCTTGGCGAGTGAAGGAGGGGTCTGGTCAAGAAAGTTAGGAATTGTACATAGTCGGTCAAATGAAAGCCGAGCGAGCACCTACTTGCTCATATATGCTCGGCCGGGCAAAACCAGCCCAAGCAAAAAGGCATTTAGCCTTATATATGATTTTCAACATATTAACAGCCAAACGAAGGCCGAGCGAGTACCCATGTATTCATATATGCTCGGTCGGGCAAAGCCTGCCCAAGCATAAAGCCTTATATATGATTTTCAACATATTATCGACCGACCAAAGGCCAAGCGAGCACCCACGTGCTCATATATGCTCGGCCGGGCAAAGCCCGTCTGAGCATAAAGGCATTTAGCCCTATATATGATTTTCAACATATTATCGGCCAACAGAAGGCCGAGAGAGCACCCATGTGCTCCTATATGCTCGGCTGGGCAAAGCTCGCTCGAGCCTGAAGGCATTTAGCCTTACATATGATTTTCAAGATATTATCGTCCGACCAAAGACCGAGCGAGCACCCACGTGCTCATATATGCTCGGCCAGACAAAGCTTGCCCGAGCATAAAGACATTTAGCCTTATATATGATTTTCAACATATTACCGACCGATCGAAGGCCGAACGAGTACCCATGTGCTTGTATATGCTCGGCCGGGCAAAGCTCGCCTGAGCATAAAGGCACTTAGCCTTATATATGATTTTCAACATATTACTGGCCGATCGAAGGCCGAGCGTGCACCCACGTGCTCATATATGCTCTATCGGGCAAAGCCCGCCCGAATATAAAGGTATTTAGCCTTATATATGATTTTAAAAATATTACTGGCCGGCCGAAGGCCGAGTGAGCACCCACGTGCTCATATATGCTTGGACGAGCAAAGCCCTCTTGAGCATAAAGACATTTAGCCTTATATATGATTTTCAACATATTACCGGTCGACCGAAGGCCGAGCGAGCACCCACATGCTCAGCCAGGAAAAGCCCGCCCGAGCATAAAGGCATTTAGCCTTATATATGATTTTCAACATATTACCGGCGATCGAAGGCCGAGCGAGTATCCATGTGCTCATACATGTTGGACCGGGGAAAGCCCACCCGAGCATAAATGCATTAAGCTTTATATATGATTTTCAACATATTATCGGCTGATCGAAGGCTGAGCGAGCGGCCATGTGCTGATACATGCTTGGTCAGGCAAATTTCGCCCGAGCATAAAGGCATTTAGCCTTATATATGATTTTCAACACATTACCAACCCACCAAAGGCTGAGCGAGCACTCATGTGCTCATATATGCTCGGTCGGGCAAAGCCCGCCCGAGCATAAAGGTATTTAGCCTTATATATGATTTTCAACATATTACCGGCCAACTGAAGGCTGAGTGAGCACCCACGTGCTCATATATGCTCAGTCAGGCAAAGCCCGCTCGAGCATAAAGGCATTTAGCCTTATATATGATTTTCAATATATTACCAGTCGACCGAAGGCCGAGTGAGCACCCACGTGCTCATATATGCTCGACCGGGCAAAGCTCGCCCGAGCATATAGTCATGTAGCCTTATATATGATTTTTAACAAGCAGGTACCAATGAGCTCATATATGTGGCCAACCTTAACGATTGACCGAGACATGACCAAAAAGAGATATTCTTAACATATATGGTTGACTTGAACAACCAGCTGAGACACACCCAATAGATGATTCTTATTATAAATGCGACTGGTTTAAAGGACCGGTTGAAAATATAACAACCTAGTAGATTTTGCAGGAAATATCTTCTAGAAGCTTCTTCAGTTACAATGATGTGTTCCCCATCACAAATATAAGTCACAAATGACAAAAGAGGTACATCTAAGGTACAAAAAAGATTCCTTAAATGATTATTTCATGAAATACAGAAGATGACTTGATCTCCTAACAAACCCTAATGAACCAGGGACTACTCACGACTACGGAGGTCACGTGAGGTTGTATAAAAAGGGGATCCTCTCTTTGTTGGCAAGGTACGCAAGTTCTAGTATCTGAACACTGTTTCATTTTAGTTACTGTTCTTCTTCCTTTTTTTCACCTTTCAGAGAGAAACTGACTTGAGCGTCAGAGGGCCTAGCCAGGGATCCCCACCCCGGTCTTAGGTCACTAGCGCTTTGTTGGTTTGTCTCACTGTACGTAGGATCGAGGAGGGCTTCTTCCAGATCTATAGAAGGTTATCTTCATTAGGCATCATCATTCATCAAAGCCAACGCTCATCTTCACATATTTCAGACAGGATTAAATTTGGCGCATTTTGTGAGAAATTATTCACCTGGATCTGAAGCGGCGAGGATGGAGGAAGCTGGAAAACTCAAAACTATTATCATAGGAAGATCTGGAACTACTCATCAATGCTAGGGTAAAGAAAGCATTACAGAAACAACAACAAGCTAATATTGGAGGCACGCTACTTGTAGTGCCACATCCGGTGGTGTCCGTAACTTCTCATCATAGGGGAAGAGGGATCAAGGGGGGTGATCCGACTCGCTTGCTCTCTATCCCTCTCTCTCCTACTCGACACCCTAAAGTATATTTTCGGACACCTCTCGAAGAAGGAGGATGAAAGGCAATTCTTCAGGAGTCCTCGAGAGAAACACTTGTATGAGAAAGACGAAAAGGAAAAAATTACAGCTAGTGATAGTTCTCCTGAGAGGATTATCACTCCATTTTCTCAGGGAGTGTTAGATGATACCTTGCCAAAACATTATCAAAATTTAAATGTTGGAGTACTAGGGGACAACTGATCCCGAGGATCATCTCCTCAAATTCAAACATGCGACACTTCTTCAACAATTTATTGATGGTGATAAATGTAGGATGTTTCTTACCACATTTGGAGGAGCAGCTCAGAGGTGGTTCAAGCGGTTGCCAGAAATTCTATTCGGTGTTTCAAAGACTTCCGCAAGGTATTCTTACATCATTTTTCTAGCAATCGGAGATATCATAGAACTCCTTGGAGTCTCTTTTCCATCAAGCAAGGCCTTAAGGAATCTATCAGAGCTTATATTAAGAGGTTTAACCAAGTGACTATTGATGCCCCTTCGGCCACCACGGAGATTTTGGTAAGCAGCTTCTCTCAGGGGCTTCATGATAATGATTTCTTTAAGGATTTAGTCAGGAACCCTCCTACCAATTTTAATATATTAATTGAGCGGACTTCGGAATTCATTAATGTGGAAGAAGCCCAAGCTTCTTGCAGGAAGGACGTCAACACTTCTGCACCGGTTCCGACAGTGGTACGTTCGGTGGGACCTATCCAACCCCCTAAAGGACCTCGGGTAGATTCACATCATCGTCATATAGAGCCTCAACCTCAAGTGGTATAGCATGTAGAGGTTCCTCAACACTTTCCTCAGAGATGGTGCACATATCATCTAACTAGTACTCACAATACTGAGAATTGTTTTACTTTAAAGAATCAACAATCAGATAACACTCATTATCGTCGGCGTTCTCGAGTTCCAAATCACCGACGGTATCCACAACAGAATAATCCTCTCAAAATTGAGTATCAACCGAGCGGACAACAAGCGAAAATATTACCTCTCCCCAATGTACAGGCATAAATGCCGGATCAAGTATAGCTAGAGCAACCATCAGCCCCTCAAGAAGAAAATCGCAACAACACTGCCCGAGGCAGCATAAATATGATAGCTAGAGGACCCACTGATGGTGACTCCAACCGGGCGAGAAAATCGCACACTCGGCGATTAGTAATCCATGTTGTTGGATGTAGTGCCAGAAGGTGGCAGGGCCAGAAATCAGTTTTGGACCCAATGATCTAGTAGGGTAGAAGTACCCCATGATGATGCACTAATAATTAAGGCTGTTATAACCAATTACAACATTGCTCATACTTTTATTGACATTGGTAGTTCTGTTAATATTATGTTTAAAAAAGCTTTTGATCAGTTGTAGATCGACCCAAGTGAGCTTCAGCCTATGGTTACTCCATTATATGAGTTCACAGGTAATGAAGTACAACCACTCGGTCAAATAAAATTGACCATATCTTTAGGGAAGGAGCCCCTTATGCGGACACGCTGATTGGTCTTCATGGTGGTAGAGGCCCCATCAGCATACAATGTTATCCTGGGTCGACCGACCCTGAATGAATTTAGGGTGGTCGTTTCTATTTTCTGTCGAAAGATAAAATTCCCCGTGGATGATCAAGTGGGGGAAGTTAATGGAGATCAAATAGTAGCACATAAATGCTATGCGGAGGTCATGACGGCAGAAGCTAATGCCGCCCGAAAAGCTCAAAGGATGGATATCAACGCCATTCATGAAAAGCCACCCACTCTTGTATATGAGGAGAAGGAAGAGGTGCAGATACAAGTCGGTCGACCAGAAGCTTCTACTCACATTACGTCTGATTTGGCTCCTGATCCCAAGGAAGACCTGGTTAAATGCATAATGAGAAATAGTGATGTGTTTGCCTGGACACCTAAGGAGGTGAAAGGTGTAGCACCAACAGTTATGGAGCATGCTCTTCATGTATATCCAGATGCCCGACCAGTCAAGCAAAAGAAAAGGAACTTCGGAGCCGATTAAAATAAAATTATAAAGGAAGAAGTGGATAAACTACTAGAGGTTGGATATATTCGAGAAGTACAATTTCCAAGCTGGTTGGCTAATGTGGTCTTGGTTTCTAAGCCCGGTAATAAATGATGAGTATGTATTGATTTTAGGGATCTTAACAAGGCTTGTCCAAAGGATTATTATCCTCTGCCTCGTATAGATCAAGTGGTGGATTCTACAGTTGGATGTGAATTCATCAGTATGTTGGGCGTCTATCAAGGATATCACCAAATTCCACTCGCTAAGGCAGATCAGGAAAAGGTTAGCTTTATAACTGCTAAGGGTACTTATTGTTACAATGCTATGCCTTTTGGTTCAAAGAATGAAGGGGCTACTTATTAGCGGCTTATGAACAAGACCTTTCAGAAGCAGATTGGAAGGAACATGGAAGTTTATGTGGATGATATTCTTATTAAATCTATACGAGCTTCTAGTTTATGTGTTGATATTGAAGAAACTTGTAGGACCCTGAGGAGGTATGGGATCAAGCTCAATCCCAACAAGTATTTATTTGGAGCCAAGAGTGGGAAGTTCCTGGGATACATGGTGACCGAGCGGGGAATAGAAGCCAACCCCGACAAAGTAAAAACATTACAAGACATGGATCCCCCAAAGAACCTAAAGGAGACCCAAAGACTGACAGGGAGGATTACCTCCCTGTCCTGCTTTATCTCTCAGTCGGCTGATCGAAGTCTTCCCTTCTTCAAGGTACTCTGACAAGTAACTAAGTTCCAATAGGATGAGGATTGTAGCAAGGAGTTTGAGGAGCTAAAGCAATATTTGTCTACTCTCCTGTATTAGCTAAACCAGTAGTAGGAGAGACTTTGTGGGTGTACTTATCAGCCAACGATCATGCTATTGGTTCTGTATTAGTAAGGCAAGAAGAAAAAGAACAATTACTTATGTATTTTTTGAGTCATTTATTAAAAGGAGTAGAGTGTCGATATACGACACTCGAGAAGTTAGCTTATGGATTGGTCTTAGCAGCTTGAAGATTGCATCCTTATTTTCTGTCACACCTAATTATAGTATTGACTAACATCACTCTCGGTCAGGTACTTGTTAACCCAGAAGTGTCTGAAAGATTGATTAAGTGGATCGACGACCAAACTTAGCGAATATGATATACAATATCAATCTCGGGTGGCCATCAAAGCTCAAGTTTTAGCGGATTTTATAACAGAAATACCAAGTCTAGAAATAGAGGAAACCTGGATCATCTATGTGGATGGATCTTCTACTTAACAAGGCAGTGGAATTGGGATTCTTCTTATATCTCCTAGGGAAGTTCAAATACAGTTATATGTTAGATTGAATTATTGCCACCAATAATGAGGCCGAATATGAAGCATTGATAGCAGGCTTACAGACTGCTAAACATGTGAGAGCTGCTCGTGTGGTAATTTATTCTGATTCTCAATTGGCAGTACAACAATTGACAGGCAACTTTGGAATTAGCAATGGAAGACTCAAGCTATATGCAGAGGCATTTGACAAATTGAAAGCTGAATTTCATTAAGTAAGTGTAAAAAAAAATCCCCCAAACAAACAATCAAGTAGCAGATGAATTAGCTAAATTAGCTTCTACCATTATACCTTAGAATTTGGATAAACCAGTGGAGCAAACATTATTAGTATCTTGTGTTGAGTAACAGGCTAATCTAGAAATCCAGGGTGATTGGAGAACTCCTATCATTCTATTTTTACGATAAGGAATTCTACCCACTAATGCAGAACAAGCTAGGGTATTCAAGAAGAGGGCAAGCTAATATACTATGATTGGAGATCATTTATATAAAAGGGCCTTCTCTAGTCCTCTACTCAAATGTGTTGGATCAGATAACATATAATATATCATACAAAAAGTACATCAAGGTTCTTATGGTAGCCATATGAGAGGTCGATCTCTTGCTAAAAAGATATTATTAGCTAGATATTTTTGGCCTACTTTACAAGCAAATGCAGCTCAACTAGTGAGAACCTGTTTATCTTGTCAGAAATATCAAAATATTCATCATCATCCTACTAAATTATTGAAGACTTCTATAGTATCTTGTCTTTTTTATCAATAGGGCATGGATATAGTTGGTCCTTTTCCTCTTGTACTTGCTCAGAGGAAGTTCTTATTAATAGCTGTTGATTATTTTTATAAATGGGTAGAAGTAGAACCATTGGTCAGAATTACTGAACATGCAGTTCTTAAATTTCTATGACAACATATTATTTGCAGATTTAGTATTCCACACAAAATAGTTTCTGATAATTGAAGGCAATTTCAAGGTAGAAAAATTAAAAAATGGTATTCTAATTATGACATCACACAAGTTTTTACCTCTGTGGCATATCCATAGAGTAATGGACAAGACAAAGTAACCAACAGAGAAATTATGAGAGGACTCAAAACCAAATTTGATCATGTTGGTGGTAGCTGGGTAGATGAATTACCTAGTGTATTGTGGGCATATCGTACTACTTCTCGAGAAGCCATAGGAATCACTCCTTTTCACCTAGTTTATAGGGGTGAAGCGGTGATTCCAATTGAAGTCAGAGTAGAATATGATCGAAGAAGGCTTTATGATGACAGTAATGCGGATCGACACCTCATGGAACTTGACTTAATAGATGAAGCACGGGACAAAGTGGCAACCCGGCTTATTTCCTATCGGCAAAGAATGAGACAGAATTATAACAAAAGAGTTATTCCAAGGTTCTTTCAGGTAGGTGTTCTTGTATGGAAGTGCATCAAGCCTGTGGGAAAGGTTAACAAGTTAGAACCCTAATGGGGAGGACCTTATAAAATCATACAGAAACTTGTATTAGGTGCCTATTACCTCCAAGATGAAGAAGGGAGAAAACTCGAACGACCTTGGAGTGCTAATCATTTGCAACCATATAGAACTTAACAAATATGCCTGTAAGTCATTTATGTATCTTGTTTAAACATTATTAATATGAATAATAGAGAAAGTGCATGCAATATTATTTAGGGAAGATATATACTCTTCTCTAAACCATAACAGTCGATCGGGGACCTTAAGGAGTGATCGACCAGGCTTCCTTATGAGGAACTGGAGACTTTAAACCATAACAGTCGATTGGGGATCTTAAGGAGTGGCCGACCAGGCTTCCTTAGGAGGAACCGGAGATATTAAACCATAACAGTAGATCGAGGACCTTAAGGAGTGACCGACCAGACTTCCTTAGGGGGAACCGGAGACTTTAAACCATAACAGTCGATCCAGGACCTTAAGGAGTGACTGGCCAGGCTTCTTTAGGAGGTAATCGGAGACTTTAAACCATAACAGTCGATCGGGGACCTTAAAGAGTGATCGACCAGACTTCCTTAGGAGGAATCTGAGACTTTAAACCATAACAGTTGATCGGGGACCTTAAGGAGTGATCGACCAGGCTTCCTTAGGGGGAATCGGAGACTTTAAACTATAACAGTCGATCGAGGACCTTAAGGAGGGGAACCGAAGACTTTAAATCATAACAGTCAATCGAGGGCCTTAAGGAGTGACCAAACAGGCTTCCTTAAGGGGAACCAGAAACTTTAAACCTTCCCTAAGATTGACCATGTGTTTTAGCATCAACATTACTTATTGTGCAAATGTTTAATCTCGCCCGAGCATACAAATCCGACCAGTCCTTCATGCAATCGGGTAAAACCCAAAGGAGCATTTATATTGTAGGTGTTTAATCTTGACCGAGCATACAAATCTGACCGGTCCTTCATACAGTCGGGTAAAACCCAAAGTATCATTTATATTGCAAATGTTTAATCTCGACGGGGCATACAAATCCAACCGGTCCCTCGTACAATCAAATGTTTAATCTCAATTGGTCATACAAATCCGACCAGTCCCTCATGTAGTCACCCAAAGAAGCATTTATATTGTAGATGTTTAATCTCGCTCGGGCCTACAAATCCGATCGGTCCCTCAAACAGTCAGATGTTTAATCTCATCAAGGTATATAGATTTGACTGGTTCATCATATGGGTTGGGAATTCTTCATATATAAGCAAGGTATTTAACTTATCATACAAATTCTGAGATCATCAGAAAAGGTTTAGTCAACATCATATCACTCAAAAAATGATTATGAGATTTACTTCCTTCGAGTATAATTTCTTTATAGAGTTTCTCTACATCTGGCAAATATATCAAAAAAGTTTGTTTATATAAATATTTGGGTGGTTCTAAAGACAGGGAAATCACACAAGAAGTCATAGGTAATTATAAATTTTCATTAACATTTTATAAAGGTAGTATACAATAGTTATGAGATTATGAAAAGTTATAGATACAAGATCCCAAATTTACTCAAATTAGCTTAGGAGGTCTTTTGGAAGTTCTTGGTTAAGCCGTTAGTGATCTATAAATAGGGGAGGAGGATCTTCAGATAGACAACCCCCCTCTCTTAGTTGTTGGATTACTCCTTCAACATAGTGGGTGAGAGTTCCTACAATGCACCTAACATACTCCTTACCAAATTTAGGAGAATTTAAATAAGATCTGCGCTTGCTTTGTCAGTGCTCTTCATCGCCTGCCTTATATGCTTGAAACTCAGATTGTAAGTTATCCTTTTCCCCTTGTAAAATAGCTTTCTCTGCTTTAGCCTCTGCTAGTTCTTTTAAAAGTGAGCTTATTTGTAATCTTGGGCTCGCAATCTTTCTTGTTGTTGAAACAAGGCAAAGTCTTTAGAATCCAACTCTGGGGCTAACTCAAGGGACCCCAAATTATGTAATTGTTGCAGTTGATTTAGCAGAGTAGTTTTGTGAGCAACATCCGAGAGAACTTTATCTTTTAAGGCCCTCTCAACGTTAAGCGTAGAATTAATCCCTTGCAATTATAGCTCTAAGTTTTTCTTTTCTTCCTCTCGAGATTGTAGTAGTTGGTGGTTGTCTTGTAAAGCCTTTTCTAAACTAGCAGTAAACTCAGTCTGTGACTTCACCTTGTCCCGTAGCTGAATAAGTTCATTGTTAGGTGGGTTGGAAGCAGCTTGCAATTCCTCCACTTTGCCTTTTAAGGTGTGATTAGTTCTCTCCAAATCTACAACTAGTTTACCCAAATGCAAGCTTGAAGCATATAGCTGGAGAGAATAATAACATGGTTACATTTTGTAGGTACAAAATAAGGAAGTTAGAATTAAAAACTTACTGCAGTAGCTTGACGACTGTGGTCATCGCCACACTCAAATAGGGTACTTCTTTTCATATGTGCCTGAGACTATAACCAGGATTAACCTAAGTACCCCTTTAGTTGAAGTAGTCTATACGAAGCAAGGGTAGAAGTTTGACCAAGCCGGGAAGGTAATCCGTAGGCTTGTTTGAAGAGGATGGAGGAACTGGTAGAAGCTATAAATGGTGAAGAAGAAGGAGGAAGTTCAGAAGCCTGTGAAGATGGGTCAGGAGATGAGAGGCTTGCTAATGAAGGATCCTATTCAGTGGGTGCTATAATAGGTCTGGGAGTAATTGATCTCTTGCAAAGAGTTCTTTTGGCACGGGGCTTGGTGGAGGAAGAAGGTAAAGCCGGAAGAAGGGGCAATGGATCCACAGGAGTAGTGGGTACCTCCTCTAGTAAAGAAGTAGCTGGAGGAATAACAAGAGACATAAGAATGAGAAGTCCTGGTCTCATCATAGTTAATGCAAAATTGGAATGAACATATGCAGGAGGAGCAAGTTCTTTACCTCTAGAGGGGGAGATTTTGGAATGAATAATAGGGACTTGTTCAAAAGTAGCTATGGTATGCAAAAGGGGACAAGGGGTTGAGGTATGAGGTTTTTTGCACCTCACCATGAAGGGACCCTCCTATTCCGAAGAGCTTGAGGATTCCTAGGGTCACGCAGATGGAGGTAGTAAGCAAAGGGAAGAAGAGGATTGATTAAGATGATGATCCCTCAACAATTCTTTGCCCATTCTAGTTAAAATTGCCCTTGTCAAGCGAATATTCCTGTACATAAAAGCAGGAAGGATAACATCGGCTAGAAAAAAGAGAAATTTATATTAGGAACAATATAATAATGGTTTAAAACATGAGTAAGGAAAATAATCTTGCTAAAGGAAACATCCAAAGTTGTGTTTGCTGTGCTACGACCAAAAGCAAATAACAGGTCTTCGACAATTAGGGCAGGCAAGTTAAACTTTGCGCCCTTTAATTTCCTCCAAGAAGAACGAAGAACAGGATCTTCCAAGATATCACCTAATTGAGGAATAGGGGAAAGATTCTGATGCCAAGTTATTGGGTATGGTGGTGGAGAAGGAAAATGCATAAAGAAAAACTTGTCCTGCCATTCTCCTTGAGGGGGAATTCTATGGAATAGAATGGTTTTAGGGCATGATTGAAACTTAAAAACGCTATATTCCACTTGATGAGGAACAAAAAAGTGATGAAAAAGTCGAGGAGATAAAGCGAAGTTGAGTAAATGGGAAACAACAACAAAACCAACCATAATAGAGAATGATTGGGGGATTAGTTGATTTAGAGGAGGTTAAAATATCTACTAACATCAACAAAGAAAGGATGAATGGGAAATCTGAAACCACATAAAACTAGTTCCCAGAAAATCGCCACAATTTCTGGAGGACGAAGATGGGGGCGATCCCTGGGGGTAGGAATGGCCAAATATGTAGGGAAGTTATAGTTCCATTGAAGCTCATAGGCTTTCGACACAGAAAACTCAGAAGAGCACTAAGTGTACCACTCATCAGAGGTCGACATTATTAACATGAGGGAGTAGGAAGAATAAGAAGAGTTAGCAGAAAGTGAAGGATAAAAGATACGCGAAGTAGAGGAAGAAGACGAAGTGTTAGAGATTTTCCTTTCGTTTCTCTTTAAAAGCCTTGGTAGGGTATCGAAAAAGGTGTTTCAAGTAGAAACGTTAGATCAAGGTGAAAAGAAAAGCGAGACTGAAGAGGAGCCATTGGATGGATTCATAAGGCGGCAGACATAATAAAATAGGTGCATACCAAATGTCATAGGCATGCATGTCACCAATGAGGAAATAATATGGGTAGCTGATACAAAAGGTTGCGTTCCCAAGATATTAGAGTCATTACCAAGATTGAACTTAAAATTTTTTCGAGATCTCAGAAGAGATTAAATATTATATACTTCTTGTATTATGAATTCGGTCGGTCAATATAGTCGATCAAATTTCAAGACTTGTTTAGAATATATATAGATATATGTATATAAACTCGACCAGTCACCAAAGTCCGACTGAATATTAAGTTTAAATTCAAACATAGAAGTAAACTCGATCGGTCACCAAAGGCTGGCCGAGTATTAAGGATGAAATTGAGCATAAGCGTAAACTCGACCGATCACCAAAGACCGGCCGAGTATTAAATTCGGAGGAAACTAAAACATAAACGTAAACTCGATCGGTCACCAAAGGGCGGCTGAGTATTAAGGGTGAAATTGAGCAAAAATATAAACTCGACTGGTCACCAAAGGTCGGCTAAATGTTAAGTGTGGGCGAAATCAAACATAAAAGTGAGCTTGCCTGATCGGAAGGAGCTGGACAAAAATGGTTATCAAAGAAGAATAATTTGCTTATAGGAAAATTAATATGTGATAATCTTAAAGGCAATAAAATAGATCCGAACGAATAATAAAACTTAAATAAATGCTAATCCTAAAATAATTCAACCCTTCAACAATAAAACCAAATTAAACAAAGTCAATCTAAAATCATGCAAATTCCTGAATACTCATCAAATAGAGACAAAAACAAGGGGTGTCAACAATTAGAATATCATAAGAAATAAGAAAAAAGTTAATAATTATTCTCCATTATAGAAACATTTTGATCTATAATTAAAACAGCTTAGGAAACAAGTCGGGGGGGGGGGGGGGGGGGGGAATATCATCAAGTAATTCTCGACGGCCCAAGAAGTTGACTCGGGGATTAGAAACTAGATGACCTTTGTTCTTTAATTGTTTTACACCCCACTCAGCTCCAAGGGTGAAGGCTTTGGCAATTGAGGTAGCAATAGGAGCATTGAAGTCAGGAGATTCTAGAAATCTTCTTTTCCTCTTCTTAAACCTATCATCTTCACCCACCATATATTTTGCCAGAGCATCTTGAGAAGCTTTTAATTCAGACTCTTTGGAGGAAAGATCTTCTTTAACTGTGCTTAAGGATGAACTTAGAGAGTTTAGCTCAGAGTTTTTAGATTCCAAATCAGCATCTTTAGCAGCTAATTCTGTAGTATAAGCATCCTTTAATGCTTGTAACTGAGATGCCAATTGAGCATTCTCAACAATATACTTGTCCAATTTGGTTGTCAATTCAGTACGAAGGATGGTCTTTGATTTAGCCTGAGATTCAAAATTCTCTGCAGAAGATTTCCATTTACTTGAATTTTCAATTTCTACCTCGAGAAGTTTTCGAGTCTCTTGTAACTAGCTAGATAACTCTGCTAACTCTTTAGAGGCGTGGGTGTTGGAATGTATACTATAAGACTAGCTTTTGTATGAACATCTATTTTGAAATATTTTGAAATGAGAATTACTTTGGTTAAATATTTGTATTTTATATTTATATATATGTCAATACAATTGTCCATTTAATTTATATTATAGATAACATGGTGTGTGGTGTCATACAGAAGATCATGTTATCCGTTCCTTATAAATTATAAATAGTAGCTCACAACCAAGATGGATTGGGACAAACCATTGGTACGGTTGTAGTGTAATTTGATATTAGTCTGTCTTGACTATAAAATTACACTAGTACACTATGTGTGTATTGAGCATGACCGTTTGAGGTTGTTCGATTTATACTAACTACATGGAAGAACAGAACCTCTGTTATTATGGATGTGTGTCCTCTTAATCCCTATATAATAACAAGCACGTATACTTAATATTTATTTCTTAAACTTATCAATGGGTGAGATTTATTCATTAAATCAATAGGCCCAATGAGTTGGGAGATAGTATTATTTATATGGTGTGTTGTTGATTATAGAAGGAAACTGTGTCCTAATTATTTAGGTTAATGATGCCCCCTTGAGGAGCTCATAAGGATTATCATGTAAACTCTGCAGGTGGACTTAGTCTGACATGATAATAAAGTTGAGTGGTACTACTCTTGGAATCAGATGTTGATTAGTTGAGTTGTTAGTAACTTATTTAATTAACGAACATACGATATCTTAAACATGGGGAGATTAACACACTCATGATAAAAAGGAGCCCATATTATAATATGAGATTGATGCAGTAGTTCAATAATAACCCTTTAGTGGTATGAGTTATTATTGATGGACTTGGATTGGGTGTTCGGGCTGAACACAGGAAGCCCAAGCCCATCAGGATGCCTAAACCAATTCCTCCTCTAGGTCCCTATTGTAGCCTCTATATAAAGCCTCACATCCACCCTTCCACGGCTTGGTTTAACTTAACTTGGTTTGATTTAACTTGGTTTGTTTTAACTTAACTTAGTTTAACTTAGTTTGGTTTAACTTAACTTGGTTTAACTTGGTTTGGTTATAGAAAGGGACAATTTTTATAAATAGAATTCTGTTAATTTTTCTTTCTTTGTAACCGATGGCAAGTCTATAAAAGGAGTAGGTTGTGACCCCTACAACTTAATTTTCCTAATCTTCCAAAAACCTCTTCCCTCCTTGTGGTCAGAGGTCGGCGCCCCTCTTCCCTCCTTAGGGTCGGCGCCACTTCTTCCCAAGCTAGGGTTGCCCCTTCCTCACCTTGCAAGGGCCACCCCCCTTCCTAGCAATCCATAGGTGGCCGACGGCTTGAAGAAGAGGAAGAAGAGGAAGAAGAAGAGAAGGAAGAAGATTAGAAGGTGTCCCATCCTAGAGCCTCCTTTTATAGCCGATGGTTTAAAAACTGAGAAGAGAAGGAGGGTGGTGTTGTCTTGGTAGATTGTTACGATTTTGCAAGTGCACTGATTCATCGTCATAATAAAAATATCGATCACACAGGGGCTGGTTATAAGCACTAGCAATTGTTCACTAAGGATTAGCTAGACTACCAATGGTTGCAAATAATCTAGGGAAGAAAGGTCAGGGAGAAGAGTCGAGAGCTAGTGAGTCGAAGTGTTCTCTTGGTTATGTGGAGCTCTAGGAGGTCAGTTTCGTTGTGGTGGTATTGATGTGTCACGCTTTATCCTACACTCGTTGTCCTTTAACATGCAATTACCGGAAGCCAAAGTGGCTATTCTTAAGTACCAGGGTAAAGAAGGACCCTAAGAAGTCCTGTCACGGTTTACCCCTGCCACTAGGGCACCTCGATAAATCTTAAGGATACGACTCTAATTGGTAAGTTAAGAATAGTGGTTAAGACTTAGGTTTGGTCTCTCGCTTCCTTGAGGAGAATTTGCCTCTTCTTTCAAGGAAGTATCCTAGACGTCCGTGAACGGGTTACCCCTGTCACTATGGCCCCTCGGGTGTACGATATAGGAATAATCCCTCTACGAGGTTAACAAGCTCTACACAATCAAGCAACATGCAATTGAGACAAAGCATAAAAGATCATCCAACGAGTGTAAGTACAATACGAGTTCTACATCAAACCGAACCACAACTACTCCCTAATCCTAGAACAAAGGATCTACTCTATAAGTGTCGGATAAATACCCAAAGACATAAAGTAGATAGACATACAATCTTCAGACACAGAGAAAAAAAAAAAGAATATGCTTATCCTATGTCGACGAGTGGCCTTCGGGTCAAATCCTCTGCCTCTGGAGACGATGTGGTGGTGGAAGATCGCTGGACGGAAGTCCAAGATGGCGTGGGATGGTTCCAAGATGATTCTCTAACTGACGGCTGGCTTCCCGGCGCTCTCCCCTCGAGAAAAAGGGTTAAAACCCTTATATAGACTAGGGTTTGGCTGCGGCGACACGGCCGTGCCCAGATGGCACGGCTATGTTCATTTCCTCCTCTGATGGTGCTACATGACCATGCCAATTGACACGGTCGTGTGGTGTCTGGCCTCGGTCCTTGCCGCACGGCCGTGCAAGGATGCATAGCCAGGCACTTCCTGGTCTCGGCCGCACGACCGTGCAAGGATTGCACGGTCGTGCAAGGATTGCACGGTCGTGCACTGCTCCCTTTTTGTCTGGTCACACGGTCGTACCAGGAGTGTACGTCCGTGTTCTTCAGCTTGTTCTGGTGCATTGATAATCATTATTTTTGCTCCAAAAGTTATCCCTATCAACACAAAATCAAACAAAGAGTAGATATCCTAACAAAAGGGTATATATACTGAATACAAGATGAAAGAGGCAATCATGCAACGAATATATATATGCATAAAGTACGTGAATGTGCGCTAAAACATGCGTAAATGATCATAATATTTGCACACATCATAGATCGTCACCCACACGACGTCCAAGAAGAGGAGAGGAATACGGCAGAAGATCAAGAGGTCTTTAGCTACAAAGAAAAGGAATGACTAGTTCTTTAATTCCGCTGCGTAATTAGTTAGTTTTCTTTGTATTATTTTTTGGAATACCAACACAAGAGGCCAGCGATCTTTTACTTCGATCAAGGTGTGCTTTGATTCGTCAAAAACTTTCTTGATTGATCAAACACATGTCTGATCGAACATGCGGGTTGCTAGGAAAAGTTTTGTACTTGTACAATCGGGTTGCTTGGAAAAGTTCTGTACTTGTACAATTTTTGTACAGGGAAATTTAAACAGAACGGAATTCCAGCGCCATCAGTAGGAAAAAGATGCTCCAGAAGCTTAATGTCTTAGCTTGGCAACTTCTTGAGACAAATCGTATAGGTGATGGAATACACTCATATTAATAATCCATCGCTGACAGAAAGGAAAGTTATGGTTAGAAGACATTAATGAAAAAATAGATGGATGAAGGGTATGGTACCTTAGTTTCTTCAAAAGAAAACTTATCAGCCCAATCAGCAGAGGTGAACTTCTCAAGTTCTTTGCAAGCCTTTGCCTAAACTATAGTTACAGAACCCCCCAACAATATTGGGAGGGTAGGAGAAGATGTGGAAGAAGATGATAAAGAACTATGAAGCGAAGGAGGAGAGAAGAGAAGAATAGGAGAACCCTAAGTTCCTTGGGTCGGTAAAGAAATTGGTTCTGGAAAAGTCATCAGGAACTCACGATCCAAGCTGGCACCTGGAAGAGAAGGATCTTCTGGTGGTTGAATAGGTGGAGAAGCAAGCATAGGATATAAAGAAGATAAGGTAGGGTTCGTAGAAGATGGTTGAATATCTCCTGTAGGTATATCCCCAGGAACAAATGTAACCCGTTTCTTAGGGAGGGGCGCTAATGTTAATCTCCACTCGGGGCATTTTCTTGTGGGAGTAGCTTCTGGTGCCTATTCTTGTAGCTCCAAAGGGGTGTCCTACGAAGGTAAACTTGTGGATGCCTTCCCAAAAGTGGTATGAGAGCTAGAAGCAAGCGTTGGTTGTGTAGAAGGCTCTGGCAAAGAGGCATCAGATGCTTGAGTTGATGTTATGTTAAGTTCTGTCCTAAGCTCTTGCTCCTTAGCTAACAATTCTTCCTCTTCTAAGCGGATTGCTTTGTCAACCAAAGCTCTAAATATAGCATCCACTACAACAAACAAAAGGGTATTTTAGTTAGTAAAGGATGGATAGTTAGAATGTTGGAAATTACCAAGTGAACATTGTAGGCTCTTTTGAACAGGGCTTAGGACAAAAAAGATATATAAGATCACCGCGTATCCATTGGTGAATGTGAAGCAGTAACCTAGTAATTTACTGGAATATTCAGGAAAAAATGGGTTGTTGATGAAGCTCCCTTATGTTAGGGAGAGAAGGAAAGGAAGATTGCCACTTGGTGGACCACGCGATGGGCCCAGGAAATTTGACAAAGAAAAAATGTGATTTCCAACCCTTGATGAATGAAGGCATTCCTTCAAAGAACACCATCTTCGGGCGAGATTGAAAGAGGAATACTCCTGTCTCTGATTTTTTAGGATAAGAAACATGAAAATATTTTGAGGAGTAGGAGGTATATTGAAGAGGCGAAATATCATATACAACCCACATAGATATCTAAAAGCGTTTGGGGGCAAATTGTTGTAAAAGAATACCAAAGTATTGACTTATATCTATCAAGAACGGAGGAATGGGAAAGCGTAAACCCACAACTAATTGATCTTTGAAAAATGTAATGCAGTCATTAGGAGGAAGATAGGGATGAGAATCAAGTTGCGGGACCCTAATATGATATTCTTTAGGGATTTCATATAGAGAACTGATGGAAGTTCGGTTGGCAGTGGTAAAGGAAGAATGAATTTGAGCATACCAAGGGAGTAAAGATTCTTCAGCCATGGTGAAAAATGGAAACACTTAAGGAATAAGCGACTTACTGAGTCCTTAAGGAAAGAAGGTCACAGAAGAAGACCAGGGAAGATGAACAAACACGGGTAGTTGAAGGAAGTCAGAAAAATGAATTGCCAAAGAGTAACTGGAGGAAGACGAAGAGTAAAGAGTTAAAAAAGACTTGGGGTTTTAGGGTAATATAAGGATCGTCGTTAAATTAAAACGATTCGACAGAGGAGAGCCATTGATATGCTAAGAAGAATGTGTGATAAGACACGAACGAAAAGCATACCAAGGGTTACTTAGAAAAAGGGGAGAAAATGTTACGTGGCGCTTGTCCCGGAAGAGGCATTTATGATAGATATAACAAATCGAATCATACACTAAATCACCATATCTTCAAACATTCTCTTTCCGTTGAAAGACCAATTACCAACGAGACCATTTTGAAAAATTGCGCGAATCTCAAAGTATAGTAAATATAATAATAAGTAAATAATAAATAATAATAACGAGTTTGCCGAACAACGGGAAAACTCAAGTTTAGTTAGTGATATATGTTATAGTGAACTAATATCTCAAGCGCTAGGATGATTAAAGCCAAGAAAATGTTTTTCCATAAATAGATAACCAAATTAAGCTTGGACGAACCAAGAAACACTTGGCAAGGTAAAAGGCATAACCAGACATAAACATAGAACTTTATATTATCATTAGTAATTATACAATCATAACTCTTAGACTTCCGAGAATCTTCCATAAACAGATACAGCAAATAAATAATTTTCTACTTGTTATGCTCCCTGGAGCTACTAGATTGTTCTTCCCATCCCAAGTATGGGCGTGTGGAAGAATGATAGCCTGGATAGAGAGGAGATGTTTGTCTTGTCCTCTTGTGCTTGTGTGATTCACCTTCTTGGGTTTGCGGCAAATAAGATAGCTCTGATCTGACCTAATCTAATTCAGCTTGCAAAAAATTTACCTTAGCTTTCTGCTAGTCCAAGTATTGTTGTTGTTGCGATATCAATAAACTGTCTACATGAGCCTTCCTGGTCAAAATGATTATTTCTGAAGTATGTTGAGCTTTCAGATCATCTAACTCCTCAGTCTTTTGCTTCAAATCTAAAAAAGCTTTGTCCCTCAAAGCCACTTCAAATCGAACATGAGATTGAGCTGCTAGTATACGTACTTCCAGCTCTCTTTGGTGTGAATGATGAAGATCTAAGGCTTGTAATTCCTTCGCCAAGGACTTCTCTTTCTCGAACAATAGTTGATCCCAAGGAAGATTTGAAGCCATAACTCTCAATAATATCTCTAGAAGAGAGTGAAGCAAGAAAGAGTAAAGGTTGATGTTGCAAAAGTTAGGATCCCACCTCTATTTAACTTGGTCACAAGATATATGCTGAGGGTAGCATGGGATCACTGTAGTAGGTATGGAATGTTCAGAAAAAAAGGAAAAAGTAGACTTAGGTCTAGTCAGTTAGCTATATCTCCTTCGACTAGACTTAAAGGGGAGGTTAGTGATACGGGTTATGATAGGTCAGCCTGGCGAGTGAAGGAGGGGTCTAGGTCGAGCGATATATGCTTGGCCGGGTAAATCCCACTTGAGCTTAAAGTTATTTGGCCTTATATATTATTTTCAACATATTACCGGCCAATCGAAGGCCGAGCGAGTACCCACGTGTTCATATATACTCGACCAGGCAAAACTTGCCCAAGCATAAAGGCATTTAGCATTATATACGATTTTTAACAAATTACCGATTGACCGAAGGCCGAGCGAGCACTCACGTGCTCATATATGCTCGATCGAGCAAAGCCCGCCCGAGCATAAAGATATTTAGCCTTATATATGAATTTCAACATATTACCGACCGACAGAAGGCCGAGCGAGCATCGACGTGCTTATATGCTAGGCCGGGCAAAGCCCACCCAATCATGAAGGCATTGAGCCTTATATATGATTTTCAACATATTACCGGCCGACCGAAGACCAAGCGAGCATCCAGTGCTCATATATGCTCGGCCGGGTAAAGCCAGCCGGAGCATAAAGACATTTAGCCTTATATATGATTTTCAACATATTACCAGCCGACCAAAGGCGGAGTGAGCAACCACGTGTTCATATACGCTCGGCCGGGCAAAGCTTGCCTGAGCATAAAGGCATTTAGCCTTATATATGATTTTCAACATATTACCGGTCGATCGAAGGTCGAGCAAGCACCCATGTGCTCATACATGCTCAGTTGGGCAAAAATCGACTGAGAATAAATGAATTTAGCCTTATATATGATTTTCAACATATTACCGACCGATCGAAGGTGAGTGAGCACCCACATGCTCATATATGTCTGGCCGAGCGAGCACCCACGTGCTCATATATGCTCGGTCGGGCAAAGCCCGACCGAGCATAAAAGTATTTAGCCTTATATATAATTTTCAAAATATTACCAGCTGACTGAAGGCCGAGTGATCACCCACATGCTCATATATGCATGGCCGGGCAAAGCCCGCTCAAAAATAAAGGCATTTAGCCTTATATATGATTTTCAGCATATTACCGGCTGACCGAAGGTCGAGTGAGTACCCACGTGCTCATATATGCTAGCCTGGGCAAAGCCCGCCTGAGCATAAAGACATTTAGCCTTATATATTATTTTCAACATTTTGCCGGCCGATCGAAGGCCGAGCGAGCACCCACATGCTCATATATGCTCGGTTGGGCAAAGCCCGCCCGCGCATAAAGGTATTTAGCCTTATATATGATTTTCAACATATTACCGGCCGACCTAAGGCCAAGCGAGCACTCATGTGCTCATATATGCTCGGTCGAGCAAAACCTGCCCGAGCATAAAAACATTTAGTGTTATATATGATTTTCAGCATGTTACCGGCCGACCGAAGGCCGAGCGAGCACCCACGTTCTCATATATGCTCAGTTGGGCAAAGCTCGTCTGTGCATAATGACATTTAGCCTTATATATAATTTTCAACATATTAGCGGCTGACTAAAGGTCGATCGAGTATCCACATGCTCATATATGCTCGGTCGGGCAAAGCCCGCCCGAGCATAAAGGCATTTAGCCTTATATATGATTTTCAACATATTACCGGCCGATCGAAGGTTGAGCGAGCGCCCACGTGCTCATATATGCTCGACCGTGCAAAGCTCGCCTGAGCATAAAGGCATTTAGCATTATATATGATTTTCAGCATGTTACCGGCTGACTAAAGGCCGAGCAATCACCCACGTGCTCATATATGCTCGGGCGGGCAAAGCTTGTCCAAGCATAAAAGCATTTAGCCTTATATATGATTTTCAACATATTATTGGTCGACCGAAAACTGAGCAAGCACCCACATGCTCATATATGCTCGACCGGGCAAAGTCCGCCCGAGCATAAAGGCATTTAGCCTTATATATGATTTTCAACATATTACCAACCGACCGAAGGCCAAGCGAGCACCCACGTGCTCATATATGCTCGACCTGATAAAGCTCGCCTGAGTATAAAGGTATTTAGCCTTATATATGATTTTCAGCATGTTACCGGGCGATTGAAGACCGACCGAGCACCCACGAGCTCATATATGCTTGGTCGGGCAAAGCCCGCCCGAACATAAAGGTATTTATCCTTATATATGATTTTCAACATATTACCGGCCGATCGAAGGCCGAGCGAGTACCCACGTGCTTATATATACTAGGCCAGATAAAGCCCGCCTGAGCATAATGACATTTATCCTTGTATATGATTTTCAGCATATTACCGGCCGACCGAAGGCCGAGCGAGCACCCACTTGCTCATATATGCTTGATCGGGTAAACCTCGCCTGAGCATAAAGATATTTAGCCTTATATATGATTCTTAACAAGGAGGTACCAATGAGCTTATATATGCGGCCGACCTTAACGACTGACCAAGACATGACCAACAAGAGATATTCTTAACATATACGATTGAGTTGAATGACTGACCGAGACAACCCCAACAGATGGTATTCTTATTATAAATGCGACTAGTTTAAAGGACCAGCTGAAAATATAACAACCTAGTAGATTTGGTGGGAAATATCTTCTAGAAGCTTCTTCAGTTACAATGACGTGTTCCCCATCACAAATATAAGTCACGAATGATAAAAGAGGTACATCTGGGATATAAAAAAGATTTTTAAAAGATTATTTCATGAAATATAGAAGATGACTTCATCTCCTAACAAACCCTACCGAATCGAGGACTACTTCATGACTACGGAGGTCATGTGAGGTAGTATAAAAAGGGAGATCCTCTTCGTTGGCAAGGTACGGAAGTTCTTGCATCTAAACTCTGTTTCACATCAATTACTGTTCTTCTTTCTTTCTTCGACCTTTGAGAGAGAAACTGACTTGAACGTCGGAGGGCTTAGCTAGGGATCCCCACCCCGGTCTTAGGTCACTAACGCTTTATTGGTTTGTCTCGCTGTGTGTAGGATCACGGAGGGCATCTTCCATATCTACAGAAGGTTATCTTCATCATGTATCATCATTCATCGGAGCCAGCGCTCGTCTTTGCATATTTCAGACAAGATTAGCTATAAATTAGAAAAAGAAGTTAAGGAATTAAAATCAATACTAGCTAAATCTTGTCGATTAGAAGACTTTGATAAAATTAAAATTGAGAATGAAAAATTATAAAAAGAGATAGAAACTTTGAAAAATCACACATGCTCAAATATTCAATATATTAGAAAATATAGTGGATTGAATTGGCACCTTAAATACCATAAGGGCTAAATTAAGAAAATTTCATAGAAATACATACCTAAGAAATTTTTAATTAACCCAATAGAAAGGAACCTATATTAGGTTCCAAAATCATATTTGGATTGATTGTTTTTAAATTATGACTTTTAGAGTAAATTAAATATTAAATTTATTTAAGAGGCTTTGTCTAGAAAGTGGTTATTGTTCCAATATCCAAGAATGCCTAGTGTCTCGCCATAGCATGAAAGCCAATTATTGAAATAAATATTTAATTGACTAACTATTAAGTATTTAGAAGTTATAAAAATGCCTTAATTTTTTGTTAAAAATTAATTAAATATATTTTTCAATTCTTATCTTTTTTAAATAGTTAGAAATTTCTTTAGTTTTACTCTTAGACTTTTTAATGAACCCCATTTTTAATGTGATCAAAAGGGGAAGAGAAGATCAAGTCTAGAGGGTACTTGTAATTTTTTTTCTTGCAAAAAGGTTAAAAAATTTTACTTGATTTTTTTTTAAAAAAAAGTTTTTATTTTATTTAGAAAAATTTTCTTACTTGCAATTTTTTTACTTGCATAAATTAGAATTTTTTTTAATTACCCTAACTTAACTTGGGTTTGATCACAACAAAAAGGAGGAGATTGTTGGTACCCCATGATAGTTTTGATGTGATCAATCAAGTCAAGTTAGGTCTTGTTAGTGTTTAACCCATGTGTCTAAGTGTACAAGTGTAAAATACCGAACAAAATGATAATAAAATAATAAGGATTAATGGACGGTTAACCTTAATAGAATTTTTAGAAATTTTTGAGGATTTTTTAGAGCTCGTATGAGGTAGTTTGCGGGGATGAAATAATAGGCATGAGAAAAACCTGTTTAGAAATACCCAAAGGTAGGAGTTGATTTAGGAAAATACTTTGGCTTTGATTAAACCAAACCTAAGCTTCCTAAATTTATTTATTTTTCTTTTTTTGTTTCTTTTCATTTCCCTATTTCTATCCGCGCCCTATTTCTCCCGAACCTATCGTTGAACTCCTCTCTTCTTCTTCATCGAGCTCGCGCCGCCGCCTCGTTTTGATCTCCTCTTCCCTCCTGAGTCGCACATCGCCTCCCTTACCGATCGCCGCCCTCTCCCTTCTTTTTGTGTCGCTTCTGCCCACCGCCGCCGAATACCTCTCGATGTCGCGCTGCCCGACGGACACCGCCCGAGGTCGTGCCGCCCGACAGACGCCGCACCACCGCCGTTGATCACTGCTATTACCGATCTCTCTACCACCCTTCGATCTTACCAGCATCGGCCGATTCTTTTTGCCATGCCCTAGCAGCCGAGATCCCCATTCTAATCCAACGCCATTTACCTTGTTCACTGGACAAACACCGTGAATCATCGCTATTGTTGTGATCACCACTAGATGCCATCAGCTATCTTCAATCTTGGGCTATCATTGGCTACTTGGCTACCAGGAGATAGTTTTTGTCGAAGTTGGATCTGTTGACACGAATTTGAGGTATATGTCTTGAATTAAGCATTAGTGTATTACATGGTAGAACACATGATTTAGTTAGCTAATCCTTGTTGGTATCATTTGGGTACAAGAATCAGATAATGGATTTGATATCAGGATTGTGAATTTGGGGGTTGAAACTTAAGGGGCAGCCACTGCACCGTAGTATCAGCCATGAATCCACGGCAGCAAGTTTCTCTAGCCAAGTCAACATCGAAGTCTCTGGATTGGGGTAAGACATGTTGAGATTTGATTTCATTTCTACATTAGATTTGGTTTGTTAATCGATGATGTTAATCATGGATTTTGGAGTGAGTAAATCTCTTATGGTTTGTGTAATTGAGATTGGTTAACTATCATATTTGGAGTTAATAATTGAAATGGAATTAATGTATAGATTCCTAATCAGATTAGGGTTCAGTAAGCTATTTGGTTCATGATGAATTTAGCTAACTAGTTCATACTTGATTAGTTATATCATACATTATGTGATCGCAGGATTTTGGTTTAGAGACCAGCCGCTTGACGTGGAGATTGTTTGATATGTTTTCGTTTTGAGGTGGGTATCTCTTGACTTATCTTTTATGATATTGTCACTTTGATATGCATAGTAATTTATAGCTAGTAGCAATGATCATACTTAGATTTGCCCTTGGTATGTCACTATTTGATACCTATAGTATGTTCTGGTTGTTGCCTATTATGTATCCATGTTTATGTCTCTTGATTATTGCCATGTGTACCTTAGTTCCTAAAGGAAGTGACATACTAGGCTTCACTGATTATAGGACTAGTTTTCTGGATTTTATTATCTAGCATATGTACTTAGATCTGTGATACCTAGGCCATGGTATGCTTTACATTCTTGTTTGCTACATATTATGTGGAGGTGATTATCGTTAGGATTTACATGCTTAGTATCATGCACCATTTTGCATGGTTACATGCTATGCGATTGTCAACTCCATTATTGTTGAGCACATCGCCAGTTATATGGATCTGCACACACAACCACTCATGGGTTAGTGATAACTAGCATTTTTGTGCATTATTTTGGCTCTTTTTTTTTTGTCATTTTTACCTTCTCACATGCTAATTTTGTGTTTATATTACATTTTATGAGTTGAATATATTTTGGACTTAATTATAAATTTCCTACAAATTATGGAATTTAATTTCATATTTTATGTGATTTTGTAGGGAATTCAAAGAATCATGGATTAGGGTCGAATCAGATCAAATTTGGCTTGATTTGGAGGCCAAATAAGGAAGATCAAGCTGAATTAATGTGGACCATTGATCAATATCCAATGAGATCCTGCCCCTTCAGTCATATCAAGTGATCCAACCCTTCATTATGATTTAAAGTGATCTGGACTGTTGATCAAGATCAAGGCATCCAAGGGTTCATCTAAGAAATGGAGGTCCAATTCAGATTTGATCCAAAAGCCTACTCTTCAAACCCAATCTTCAAGCCCAATCTAAAAGCCCAATTCATTAATCCAATTTTAATCCTTATTGATTATTGGATCCGGATCTCACTTAAACCTCTCAACCCAAAATCCCATTCCTTCCCAAACCCGATCCACTAAGAAACTTAACTCTTCACGCGGACGGGAATGGTAGCACATCCGCTTCTCTCGTGTGATTTCCTCCCGCGGCGGCTAGGGCACAACACTAGCACCTCCCTCCTTTCTTCCTTTTCTCTCTGGTCGGCGGCCCTGCTTCTTACCTTTACTGTCGCCGTTGGATCTCCAGCCCTTTCTACTTCTTCCTCTCAGATACAAGTGGCGACGGCAGCGAGCTACTGTCCACCGGTTTTGGGGGTTCCGAAGTCGGGTCCTCGTGTGATGACGAGGGTAGTCATTGGTATTGGTAGAGGTTGTGTGGATTGTGGCTAGATTAGTTTAGTTTTCTTAGTTTAATTCTGTTCATTGCTTATGTTTATTTGTGTTAATGTTTTATGGTTGAATGTTTGTATTGAACTAGATTTTCTATGTTTGAATTGCACTAATCATGCTTCATTTGATTAATGCTCACAACATGTTCGATGAAATGCTTCAACCAGTAGTTAGGTTTATTTTGATGCATTTTAGTTTGGTTAATTCTTGCTTTGTCTTGTTCTTTCAATTTAGTTAAGTTCTAGTTTTGATTGAATGCAATTAGGTTAGGTTAGATTAGATTTCTTTAATGCTTTAGGTTTCGTTCCATGCTTAATTTCATAGATGCTTCCTTTAGGTTAGATAGAGATTTCTTTACTTGCAATGTCTTTTATTCATTAGGGTTAGTTTCATTACGTGTATTGTCTTTCATTATTTAGGTTAGATTTTATTTGATGCTTTGCTATTTTGATCCTTAGTTTAATCGTGTTGATGATTAACCCATAGCATAGAGTGACAATGCGTTGTGGATTAATTATTGACACCTAGTTAGATTTCATTCCAGTATTAGATTAGTTTCTTTCTTATTCTGCTTTTCATTCGTAGGATTTAGAATTAAAATCCAAACCCCCAATTCTATATTAAAACCCCAAAAAAATATAAATAACATATGATCCTAAGTTTACCATCCTATCGTTGCTTTCGTTGGCGGATGACCTGAGTCATTCCTATGCTACATTAGCATAGGAGGGGTTTGGTACTTCATTATTTGATGCCCAATTCGCGACAAAATTGGGCCTTAATTAAATTGACGTCTTTGCCGGGGACAAGTAGCGCTGTTTGATAATCTTAGGATTGTTTTTCTATTTTCTCTCTTTTCTTATTTCTATTTTTTTTGTGGTTGCAAAAATTCAAAAATATTGTTAGTGGCTTAATTATTTCCTCTCTTGTATGCATGTGCGCTATCTTGTATATTTTTCTGTGTCTTTTGATGATATTTGCATGAGTGTTTGAGGTAAGACCAGGAAATCTCTTGTGTGTTATCAGCAGTTCCAGAATTTCACTGTGATCAGAACCTCAGACTTGATGAGTAAAATGGAGAACACTGAAAAGACTCTCAGAGAGCTTTGGGCACTAGATTTGTTAGTTGATTTATTTTGCATCAGATATTCTGATTTGGAAGTAGATTTCGAGCTATGGAAAATAGTACATCTATTACCGAAGTTTCTGGTGAAGATCCCAACAAACATCTGCATGATTTGGAGATGGTTTGTTCTTCATGGAACCCACATGGTGTATCAGAAGAAGATGTTATACTTAGAGCATTTCCATTTTCAGTAGCAGATTCAGCAAAAGATTGGTTGTATTGTCTCCCACCCAACTCTATCACCAGCTGGATCAAGATGAAGAAATTATTTCTGGTGAGGTTTTTTCCTGCTTCTAGGATTGCAGCTATTCGGAAGAGTATTTGTGAAATCCAACAATTCACAGGAGAACCGTTTCAAGATTATTATGAAAGATTTAAAAGACTTGTTGCTAGTTGCCCTCAGCACCAGATAAGCGATCAACTTCTGATTATATACTTCTATGAGGGATTGTGTCCCTTGTATAGGAGTATGGTTGATGCAGTTAGTGGAGGGGCTCTAGTTAACAAGACATCTGCTCAAGCTAAAGAACTTATCGAGATTATGGCTATAAATTATCAGCAATATGGGACAAGACCGACGATTACCGAGGATGTTCATTCCTTTGCCAGTGCACTCCCTACCAAGATCTAGTATTTTCAGCCTGATCCTCAGTCTTATCAGATCTATCGACAGGACAAGTATCTTGAGGTATGGGAACACTCAACAAATATCGACAGGACAAGTATCTTATCAGAACCATTTCATTACAGGATTCAGGTATGGGAACACTCAACAAGGGAATTTTGATTGGTCCCAACATTATCAGTCATATCTTCAGCATCAGCCGGAGCAGCATTTTTGGGAGCAGTCACAACAACTTGTACAACATCAAGAAACACAATTTCAGCCAAGGACATATTCATCGACACAGTTACAATTGCTATCAGATCGACCTACTACATCAATTTTCGAGAAGATGGATTGTAGAGTTTGTGATATTCCTTACCTTATTTCAGCTACTCTACTTGACTCTTCTAGTTTTTTACATCGTGATGTTGTTGTTGATCCTGATAATATTTTTGTTGATGATATTACTGTTCCAGATAGTCTTGATATTGCAAGTGTTGTTTTTGATGATGGAAGTGTAGGGGAGACCCAAGAATCACTTCCTTTGATTATACGACTAGCTGAGCCAGTTGAGACTTTTATTGTACCTAGTGATGATGGAAGTGTAGGGGAAACTCAAGAATCACTTCCGTTGATTGAACCTGATCCAGAGCCAGATCCTTCACTTGACCAAGATAATGTCGCATTCATTATTTTAGAATCTCCAGGTAACTTTCAGGATAGTATAAGGTTGATATTTCTTTTGAATCTTTAGGAAATTCCATGGAGGTAGTTCATTTTGATTGTAGTGGATGTGACATATCTTTTGATTCATGCTCTATTGATTTTGTTATTATTTCTAGTCTATCTGACACAGCATGCGTGCAGGAATTACATCCTCTTTTTAGTGCACAGGATTTCTTCAGACATTTCATTTGCCGTCAGTCATGGAAGGATGCAGTCTACCATTTGAAGAAAGCCCTAACACTATATGCAATAATGAATCTTCTGGAGTGGACACTCCAACTGAACCATCTTCGTCCACCGGAGAAAATTTTTGAGGAGCTAAAGGTGGAGGGAGCGATCCTCACTTCATCTACATTCATCCTACTTCTAGAATGACTTCTAGAACTGAATCGACTCCGACCATCAAAATTTTAGGGGAGTCTGTTCCATCTCATTTCTTCTTTTCTGTTTGTATATATTTCTTTGCTTATTTTCTTTTACTTGGTAGTTCATTTTTAGTTTGTTTAGTCGGGGTTTTCATAATAAATTTCCTATGCATTCTTTTTATCATCTTAGAAATTGTGAAAGTAAGTTAAATTTGATTGTCGAATTTGATGATTTATTATCATGATTGAATTCTTGGATTGCATGTGATTACAACTTGATGATGGATTCTATGTTGATAGATTGAGATGATAATTTTTGATATACATAGTGAGGATATTTTTGAGCATTTTATTCCTATTGATGTGTGATGCACTTGTGGTTAATGCTACTCTAGAACTTACTTAATTCTTTCAAGACCACATTATCATAGTTTTCATGATTTTTTATGAAGGTTATCTCACTTTCTTTATTCATTCCTTTTGTTATCACATGTTTCTTGAATAAAATTCATGCCATTTATCATATCTCTCTTCTTTTGGATGTGGATATCTTGGATGTTACATAATGAGTGTTTTGCTCGGGATGGACAAAAATTCAAATGTGGGGGGAGAGAAATAGCTTAGTGGAATTTAGGAGAGGCATAGGTGAACCATGCTTGATCACCATAGGTAAACCATGCTTCGTATCTTTTTATTTTAGCTATTGATGATGTGGTATAGTGATCCACAACATGTTGAAAAAAAAAAGTTCAAAAAAAAACAAAAGAAAAAAAAAAAGTGAAATCAGAAAAAAAACAAAAACAGCAAAGAAAAAAATAGAAAAGAAAAAAAATGCTTTTGACATGTTGTGCTATTTTATATTCATTTGTGATAGAATTTTTGTAAGTGACAATTTTTACTTTAGCGATATTGAGGTAGTATTGTATATCATGTGTAGATTTTTAGTGTGAAATGCTAGAATAGGAGTTGTTCACATTTTTATTGTATTGATGAAAGGTGATATAATTTTTTGTGAGTAACAATCTTTATGGTAGCAAATTTTGGATTTTATTGTAGATCATGAGTGAATGTTTATTGAAAAACTATCGCAGAGATTGTTCACATTTTTATTGAGTTTTTAGAGCTAGCTTGGAAGTTTGGATGTATTACTTTTTCGACATTGTTTACTTGTATTCATCTATGTAACATTCCAATATATTCATGTCTTCCACCAATAACTTGATTTATCTTCTTCATCTCTTTTCTTATCCTACCATTTTCTTTGATTCATGTTCCCTTTATATTTTAAATAATGCCTTCATTATTTTATTGTGCACTCTTATGTTTATAGTGGTGGAGATTAGAAGCAAAGCAAACATATGGTAGTGCATAAATCATGAGTAGCTTGAGTGAGCTCCACTATTGCATTTATATGTGAGGAGGGCCACCATTACTTTCCTTGTGAGGTTTATTTTATTATCATTCTCAATTTATTGATTGTGGATTGAAATTATCATGTTTGTTAATCGATGTATGAATTGAATCCATGAATGCTTTGGTCATTTGAATTGGACAATCCTAGGTAACTTTCCTTTCACTATTTTCTATGTAGGATTGAGAATTGCTAGGGAATGCATCATTAGTTATTTTCTTGCTTTATTTTACATTCTCGAGACGAGCAAGAATAAGTGTGGGGTAGTTAATAACTAGTATTTTTGTGCATTATTTTGGCTCTTATTATTGTCATTTTTACCTTCTCACATGCTAATTTTGTGCTTATATTACATTTTGTGAGTTGAATATATTTTGGACTTAATTATAAATTTCCTACAAATTATGAAATTTAATTTCATATTTTATGTGATTTTGTAGGGAATTCAAAGAGCCATGGATTAGGGTCGAACCGGATCAAATTTGGCTTGATTTGGAGGCCAAATGAGGAAGATCAAGCTGAATTAATGTGGATCGTTGATCAAGATCTAGTGAGATCCTGCCCCTTCAGTCAGATCAAGTGATCCAGCACTTCATCATGATTTAAAGTGATCTGGGCCATTGATCGAGATCAAGGCATCCAAGGGTTCATCTAAGAAATGGAGCTCCAATTCAGATTTGATCCAAAAGCCTACTCTTCAAACCTAATCTTCAAGCCCAATCTAAAAGCCCAATTCATTAACTCAATTTCAATCCTTA
This sequence comes from Zingiber officinale, assembly GCF_018446385.1. Classification (NCBI taxonomy): domain Eukaryota; kingdom Viridiplantae; phylum Streptophyta; class Magnoliopsida; order Zingiberales; family Zingiberaceae; genus Zingiber; species Zingiber officinale. Next base: position 44,635,874 of record NC_056003.1, read on the forward strand.
TTGAATATTGGATCCGGATCTCACTTAAACCTCTCAACCCAAAATCCCATTCCTTCCCAAACCCGATCCACTAAGAAACTTACCTCTTCATGCGGACGGGAACGGTTGCACATCCGCTTCTCTCGCGCGATTTCCTCCCGTGGCGGCTAGGGCACAACATCGGCACCTCCCTCCTTTCTTTCTTTTCTCTCCGGCCGGTGGCCCTGCTTCATACCTTTACTGCCGCCGGTCGGATCTCCAGCCCTGTCTACTTCTTCTTCTCAGATACAAGCGGCGACGGCAGTGAGCTACTGTCCACCGGTTTTGGGGGTTCCGAAGTCGGGTCCTCATGTGACGACGAGGGTAGTCGTTGGTATTGGTAGAGGTTGTGTGGATTGTGGCTGGATTAGTTTAGTTTTCTTATTTTAATTATGTTCATTGCTTATGTTTATTTGTGTTAATGTTTTGTGGTTGAATGTTTGTATTGAACTAGATTTCTATGTTTGAATTGCACTAATCTTTCTTCATTTGATTAATGCTCACAACATGTTCGATGAAATGCTTCAACAAGTAGTTAGGTTTATTTTGATGCATTTTAGTTTGGTTAATTCTTACTTTGTCTTGTTCTTTCAATTTAGTTAAGTTCTAGTTTTGATCGAATGCAATTAGGTTAGGTTAGATTAGATTTCTTTAATGCTTTAGGTTTCGTTCCATGCTTAATTTCATAGATGCTTCCTTTAGGTTAGATAGAGATTTCTTTACTTGCAATGTCTTTTATTCATTAGGGTTAGTTTCATTACGTGTATTGTCTTTCATTATTTAGGTTAGATTTTATGCTATTTCGATCCTTAGTTTAATCGTGTTGATGATTAACCCATAGCGTAGAGTGACAATGCGTTGTGGATTAATTATTGACACCTAGTTAGATTTCATTCCAGTATTAGATTAGTTTCTTTCTTATTCTGTTTTTCATTCGTAGGATTTAGAATTAAAATCCAAACCCCAAATTCCATATTAAAACCCCAAAAAAATATAAATAATATATGATCCTAAGTTTACCATCCTATCGTTACTTTCGTTGGCGGACGGCCCGAGTCATTCCTATGCTACATTAGCGTAGGAGGAGTTTGATACTTCATTATTTGATGCCCAATTTACGACAAAATTGGACTTAATCAGTTAGTGGTATATCAGGCAGGGTGTGTGGCAGTTTTGCTCTGTTAGGCTCCGTTGGTCCACTCATGAGTAGTGGTGACGTAGCGTGGTAGTTGGCAGGGATCCCTCCTCTGGACTATCTCAGGGAGATGATTGCATTGAGCTCCTAATGTGCATAGATTATATACACTTTTATGCATACTTTAACGCACATCTACTTGTATTTCTTGAGCATAATCTATGTTTATTGCATCCTATTTCATTATAATGTCATACTTCCATTATATTTTGTTCGGAGATATGCTCTTTGCTTGTTTTGATTGTAGGACGCTATTTGGAGCAAAAATGGAGCTAAATTGCACACAGGAGCAACTCCGGAGGAAATCCAGCTTTGGTCGTGTATGCCACAAGGTCGTGTGGCCATTATCTTGCTTTGGCCATGCTAATTGGCACGACGGTGCCAATGTTCTAGAGGCAAGGAGGATCACGGTCGTGTGACCCACACGACCGTGTCAACAATCCAGAGGCAGAGTAAGGAAAGGTCGTGCCATTTCTCCAGAGGCCGTGTCAGCTCCCTGTGTCCAAGCAGCACACGGTTGTGCCAAATGGCATGGCCGTGCTAAGTTTCCAGAGAAGCAAAAGGCCACGACCATGTGACCTAGGCAGAGAAGAAGAGGGCCACAACCGTGTGAGCCACACGGCCGTGTGACTCAACCCGAGAGGAAGCCATGTGAGGTCGTGTGGATTCCACACGGCCGTGGGATGAAGAACACGAGTCGTGTCATGCCAAAACAGAGTTGTGCTAAATTCTGGGCAGATTACAGACCTGTCGTAAAATGGCCATAACTTTGCACTCCGTTAGAGTTTTGGGTTGTTCTTTATACTAAAACATAGATGACTTCAAGATCTACAACTTTTCTTCAGATCCAACAGAGAGAGAGCATTTCCTGCCCGTGCTAAATGGCATGGTCGTGCTTCCCAGCCATGGGTTCAACTGGACCTCCACCCAGACTGCAGACCAAACTTTGTGTAACGCCCGCCCTCCCTGCTACCCTAAGGGACGGGGCTACGATACTCTACGTATAAATTTTTCTTTTTAAAACAGCGGAAGACTTAAAATAATTTTCATAGTTTTAATAAAAACTTTTCTTTTAAATTTCTTTTGAACTATACTATCACATGGCATCAAAATCATAACATCAAATCCAGTGGAACCATAATGTCAAGCCACACATGTTTAGGTATCACAAGTCATAAAATACCAATGCATAGTTCTTTAAAGAAACTTTAAGCAGGTTCTTAATTAGTTGCCTAGCCACCGCCACACATATCTTCTTTGCCCCTCCTGCTGCTCTTTTAGCTCATCTAGCTTTTCCCTTTATCTGTGGTACAAGGAAAGTAAGCTGTGAGCACTCATGCCTCAGTAAGTTCCTTTCCTACTCACTAAAGCCAAAAATCAGCACATAATCAAGAATGCATCAACAAGTCATAATCTCAACTAATCATGGCATAACATAGCATTCTATTCAAGTATATCATGCATCATAATATAATCACAACTAGTCATAGCATATCAAGCATCACCATGGCCGAAACATATACATAGTGCATTGCATAAAACATAGCTAGACATGGCATAACAAACAAGTATCATGGTATATCAAAGCATGGTCGAAACATGTATATCAAAGCATCATATGATGGCCGAAACATGTACATCAAGGCATCATCATATCTATGGCCAAAATCTATTTATCAGGCATCAACAAATCCATGGCCGAAACATGTCTATAAGGTATAGCATGAACATAACATAATCATACCTTATCATGGCATATCATAATCAAGAGCATAACATGAAACATAGCATAATCATAAGGTGTATGCAATATGATTTTGGAAAACATGTATCCGAAAAACATGTGTATGTCTCATGATCTTTAAACCCATTTTCTTTTACATATATACTTGAAAGTAATCTCAACATAAGGGGGATCCCGGCTATGTACCACTTACATATTGCGCGCAACCTTGTAGGTCCAAGGTAGCAAGTCTTGAACCCTACGAGGCAAACATACTAGGCCCTTAGTCCTAGGGGCACTTAGGAGCCCATCCCTAACGAGGTCCTTAGTCCCCGGGGCGCTTATGGAGCCCACCCTTGGTACAAGCCACTCACACATAAAGTAAAGTACATGTCATATATATCATGTATCATAAAAGCATGCATCACTTAGGCACACATCATATCATAAAAGTATGCATCACTTAGGCATACATCATGTCATAAAAGTATGCATCACTTAGGCATACATCATATCATAAAGGTATGCATCACTTAGGCATACATCATGTCATAAAGGTATGCATCACTTAGGCATACATCATATCATAAAGGTATGCATCACTTAGGCATACATCATGTCATAACAATATGCATCACTTAGGCATAGATCATAAAAACATGCATATCTTAAGCATAAAGTATATCATCAAGCATGCATGATTTAACCACATAGCATATCATGGAAGCATGCATATTTTAAGCACTAAACATAGCATTAAAGCATGCATAATTTAACCACATATCATAACATAAGCATGCATATAATATCATAAGTCATAAATCACAAACATACATATTGAGCATAAGGGTGTATCTTGTGATTATCCTATCATAGGAAACATGGTATCATATTTATCTTGGTTTTAAGCTTCCTAAACCCTTGTGGCCGAAACCCTTTAGAGCTCAATTTAGGTTAAACACAACATCCAAGCATGTGGCACCTAAATTATCATCATAACATTTTCATAGGAAGCATTATAAACATGATTAACTTAGTTTCTAAGTTCCTCAAGTCCCTAATTTCATATGGCCGAAACCTTAAGGTGTGAAACAAGGTTCCATATGACATAAAATCATGGACAACTTTAAATCATATTTATAACATTTTTACCAAGGAACAAGGTAAACACATTTGACACATTTGAATTAGTTCCTAAGTTCTTTAAGCCCTTAACATATGTCATGGCCGAAATTTAACAAGTTCTCATTAGGGCTACAAACAAGCATACAAGCATGTGAACTTGGACTAACATTATGTATAAATTCATACAAGGCATCATACAATAGTTATGGCCGAAACATACCCTAGCATCATTTTAGGTCATAAAACAACATATAGCAATTGAACCTTGGCTTTCTACTTATCATATTTCATGTAGAGTGACATGAGCATATTTAATTTAAGTCCTAGGGTTTCTAGGGTATCTATTCCTTCATGACCGAAACATTCAAGGGTTCATTTAGGTCATGGAAAAATTATACAAGCATGTGAAACAATCAACACATTATCCTATTTTCATAAGAAGTACTTTTAACACATTTGGTTTCATTTCTAAGGCCTCTAGGTCTTTTAAACCCTACTTGGACGAAACTCACAGAATATAAACTTGCTTCAAATAGCCTAAAAGCATGAGAATTTATACAAGTTTCATAGCATGTATAAGGACAAGCATAATGAGTATACATATGAATTGTGTCTTAGGCTTTCTAGGTTTCTTTTTCTCTTTTTCTTTTATTTTTTTCTCATGGCCGAAACCTACCATTCCTTAGCTAGGTTTTTAAGTGGCCTAAAGCATGAAAAACATAAGTAAGTTTCATGGCAAAAGTTACTAAGAAACATATATACAAATTGGTTCATGAATAAGCTAGGACCCCTTGTGGTCATACATGTTATATGTCATGCAACTAATTTTTCTACACCCTAATTAAGCATGAGGGCATTAAACAACTTTCATATCTAAATAGTACAGAGGTCTTGAGCATATTAATATTTTGTTTAAGCTTTTCTAAGCTATCCATCTCATCATGGCCGAAAACCCCTAAGAAGGAGTTCATGAAATTCTAGCAATATTCAAGCATACAAATCCTTTAAGATCTTTGTATTCTATCACATGAGCATGGTTATTTAAATTTAAAGGTCTTCCTAACCCTAAACCCTTTCTTGACTGAATCATATGAGTGGGTTTTCTTTTAGTTTCAATATCTTCTAAGGAAGAAAAACTAATACATGATCCTTAATATTTCATAGGGAGAACCTTGTACTAGTTGGGTAAAACAATAAATTTCCCTAGCCTCTAAGAATATTTTTGGCCGAAATTCTAGGGTTCAGTACTCCTCTGATCAAGCATCATATAGGTATAAAACATGAAGAAGAACCCTTCTACATAGTATAGAAAAATCTATCATGTAGTGAAGACTAGTTTAAACATCATTAGATTTTGAAAGCTCTTCTTGGCCGAATTTTCTCAAACTTGTTTCTAGGTTTTAAAATCTTCATAAAATCTGAAAAGCACATAAAAGCCTTGTACAACAGGTGAGGGGAAGCTTACATCCTTTTCTCTTGTGGATCTAAGGTATGGTGAAGAAGAAGTAGCCTCTTCTTCTAGTTCCTTTCCCTTGATTCCCTTGCTAAGTCCTCCTTGTATCTTAGGTTTTCTTAGGAGAAAACCTTGGCTTGGGGCCGAAAATGGAGGAGAGGGGGAACTGAGGTTTCGGTGAGGGAGAGGAGAGAATGAGAAAAATGAGAGAAAATAGAATTTTCCCTTTACATATTCTCTTTTATGTTAAGGGGGAAGAGGTAGCAAACTTAGTTTTTGCTTTCCTTCTCCCTTAGCCTTTTTTTCTATTTTATTTTTATTTTTTATTTATTTATTTATCCTCATCATTCATGGTGAAATAAGGGGGAATGAATCCCCTTAATTCCTCTTTAAGTTTTCGGCAAAATCAAAGAGGAAGAGGGAGAGGAAGGGAGGAAGGCAAGTTGCTTTCTCTTGCTCTTTACTTGTTTCCTTTTGGCTAGATTTTACTCTTACCTTTATCATGAGTTTCCCTCCTTTGCTATCAACATATTATTCCTATCACAACTGGTTATTACCCATTAATTCTATGAAATATAATATAAGAGGTTCATGGTTCAATCCTTGACCTCTTCCTATTTTTATTTCTTTTTATTTCCTTTTTGGTTCAACTCACTTCCTATTATTTTCTAAGCCAAAATCCCACATTCATATATTTATCTTACAAGCTTAGTGGGTATTACACTTTGAACCACCATAACTTTTGACTCGGTTGGAGATAGGGCTTGATCAAAATATCAGATTGAAGATAATTTCAAGAGCTACAACTTTGGTTCAGGGTGAATTACGAGAAACCTAATTTAATGGGTGAAAACCCTGGTTTACCAGACCCTTGTAATCTTGGTTTTCTTGGATAGCTTGGAGGAGGTATAAAAGGGTCAAGATCTCCATTCTTTGACTCATCTTGGGGTTGGTACTTCGTCCCTCTCCTTGGGGAAGGGTTCTCCCCTTAGGGGGAAACCCTAGAGCTTCATTCTCCTTCATTCCTTCATGATCCGTCCATCTCCGGAGCAAGGAGGCATCCCCAAGACATCGGAATCATCGACAAGCATCTCTTCTTCCCCTTCTTCTCGGATCTAGGGTTGTAAGTATGCTTTATTTTATGTTTTGGGTTTATTCTTCCTTTATAATGGAGTTGATCTCCAGATCTAGGATGTAGGAAGTGTTAGTGATGTGATGGAGATGTAAAACTATGTAGATTCGTCATGTTTCTATTCAATGACTTGTTAATGCCTTTTTCATGTTTGATAATGTGTGTGTGTGTGTGAATGCTTATATATATCTTTTGCATATTTTATCAAATGGTTGTATAAAATTGTTAATCCCATAGGGGGATACCTTAGATCGTATAACCGAGGGGCGTCGTGACAGGGCTGCCCCGCTAACAGGCGTCTATGGTATCACCTTGAAAGGAGAAGCAAATCTCCACAAGGAAGTAGGGGATCAGACATAATCACTATTTCTATCTCTATGTTATTGCGTGTTAGTGTATTTCTATGTTGTATGACCGAGGAGCGTCGTGATAGGGCTGCCCCGCTAATAGACTTCATAGGAATCACTTCCATTTAGTAGCATAGGACATAGAGTAGGAGATCTTGTCGGCTTATCCACTGCAGGGGAGAGTCAGTAATGAATCTGACTTCCTACAAGAGCATGAACATAGAGGATTGGAGCTAAGCAATCTATGTAACATCGCCTAACATTACAAGGAAACTAAAATCCTAGAATCTATCATCCTCCATCCTCCTAGCTTAACCCCTCTTGAGATCCATTCTCTCTTTTCCCTCTTCTCTTTCTCTTACTCTCTTTTCCTATAAATCTTACATTTGTCTAGATAATTCATCGTACAAAGTTAACTAGTGCCTGTGGATACGATAATCTTTTATATTAATGACGACGTAACCGTACACTTACAGTTCGTAACAGCTCCCTCACTTATGATTTAGGGTAGGAGGATATGTGTACTCCGATAGCATCCTGTCCACTCAGTCACTCAGGAGCAGTGATGGCAGAGTGCACAATTGTCATAGCCCTACCCACTCGGTCTCACCATCGCGTGTGAGATGGCTGACTACGTTAGGGGTGACACATGTCATTTTGCACCATTTTACATTGATTGCATTTATTGTTTGTGATTGTTACACTTTGTTTGCTGCATTTTGGTGTTGCATATGATTGACATTTATACAGGAGACATTATATATCTAGTCTGACGACTCTTATATCTGGATAGGAGGTCCTGGTGAGTACAGTTCTTCTTCTGTTATCTTTTTAGTTTGCATTTCTTATTATTGATCAGAAGGCTGTACTCCATGATTATTACTGATAGTTATATCTTACTAGGCATGCCAGCTTGATATTCATTGAGTTCTTTGAACTCACACTGTTGAGCTATTTCTATTTCAAGTAGAAGGTAGATTTTGGAGTTGCTTGTGTTGGATCGAAAGCGCTAAAGGGGGATGAATAGCGCTTGTGACTTTCACTCGTTTCGGAATCGTAAAACAATCGAGATAATGCAGCGGAAAATAGTATAGAGAATATCACACACAGAGACACGAGAAGTTTACTTGGTTCGGAGCCTTGAGCGACTCCTACTCCAAGGCCCACGCTCGTTGAGCGTTTACGTCAGAAATAATTATAATCTTGAAAATATATTACAAGCTAAGTACAGATAAAAATAGTAGTTAACTTAATACCGACAATAAAGAAATGAAAGTTGAACTCCGGGTCGTCGGGATGATGTTGCAGCACTTCGGGATCGTCTCATTAGCAGCTTGTAGCGTAAGGATTGCTCGAAAGTTGTTGTTTTGAGTTGCTGCCTCGACCCCTCTTTTATACTGTGCTGGAGGCGCCTCCAAGCCTATCCAAGGTGCCTCCAGGCCGCCGAGTCACACGAGTGGATCAGCGCAAACCTGGTCGCACATTATCAGGTTTAAGGAGCCTTCAAGCCTCCTCAAGGCGCCTTCAAGCCCGGGTCCAAGGCGCCTCTAGCTTTATCCGAGGTGCCTCCAGCTCCTCTGGACAGCTGGCTTCGGCTTTCACCCGAGGCGCCTCCAAGCCCCATGGAGGCGCCTCGAATGAACACGGATACTGTTCATCCGAGGCCAAAGTTGCTTCTTTGTTCCTGCAAAATGTGTTAGTCCCAAACACATACCCTGCAAAACATAGTTAGCACAGAATAGGTATACCGAATGAAATATCGACAGTCAACGGACAGTCTGGGTCTGACTTCAGATTTTCAACCGGAAACCCTAGGTCGACCTGACGCCTACTGTTCCCTCTACGGGGAACGCGTCCTCACCTACTCCACTCAGGAGATTTACCTGTTGCCAGTGCGATCCTCCAGATCGACTAGACTTTCCGCCTAGGGTTACCACCCCTAGGACCTAGGGTTACCGCCCCCTAGGGTTTTTCTCCACCAAGGGTTACCACCCCTAGGACCTAAGGTTCCCCCCCCCCCCCCCCCCCCTTAGGATTTTCCTCCACCTAGGGTTACCACCCCCTAGGACCTAAGATTGCCGCCCCTTAGGGTTTTCCTCCACCTAGGGTTACCACCCCCTAGGACCTACTAAGGTTGACGCCCCTTAGGGTTTTCCTTCACCTAGGGTTACCACCCCCTAGGACCTAAGGTTACCACCCCTTAGGCTTTTCACCCTGCCTAACCGCAGTTAGGACTTTCCTGATATCTCATTTAAGCACATTAGATAATAAAGAATCTTAACTTTGAATCCCTTTGTCATTATCAAAACTTAGGTTCGATCGTCGGATGCTTCCTGCACCAACAGCTTGGAGTATCCAGTCTATCGGTTCCCATGCCACATCCGAAGACCTATTTCTGGTTTTCATTTGTACTTTATTTGGTCTATGTTTTTGGTTTACTTAGCAATGTAAAATTTTGATTTTAGTTCCGGGGTGTTGTGATGTGGTGTTTTGTATTATTTGTTGTGTTGTGTAAGTCTAGCCGGCTAGTAGTCATTATTTTGGTTTGTAATGGGTTTCTATTGTATTTCCGCAGTGTTCTTCTTTTTAATACAGCCGAGTGGGCTGTTAGATATATATATAACTGCGTGGTTGTATTTTTATTGTTACAGCCGAGTGGGCTGAATGTAAACTGCATGGTTGTGTATATATTCCAGCAGTATGTGGCTAATGTATATTTGTGGATGTAGTTATGATTCAGATTGTCACGTGTATAGGGAAGATGCTGCCAGATTTTTCCTCTAACTTGGACTCCTCTAGGGCGTGATAATTTATTTGGTATCAGAGCCACAGGTTTACGAGGCCTGCTTTTCGTGTTTTGATTTCATGTTTTGATTTTCTCAATATGACTTTTTCAGGTTTAAGGATCTGGCTGTGGTAGGACATCTCCAAGCTATAGGAGGTATGTTGGTATATTGTTATCATACATTTCTATTGATATATGCATTATTGTCTATTATAGTTATGACATGTATTAGCACTCTTTATTAGTACTTGTCTAGTTATTGTAGCATATATTATATGTATTGGGTCAACCACTGATCATGGTCGACTCTACTGTAGATTAAGGATTACAGTCTCAGGTGATTTTTTCATATCATACCACTAGTAGTTTTAGCTTCTGTTACTACCAGTTGGTTAGGAGATGGAGGCATATACCAGCTTCTACTATTATTAGCTGGGTAGTGGATAGTATTTGTATATTCATGTTGACTCAACTAGTAGAGTACTAACTTACTTTAATAAGTTACATCAGTAGATGATTGATTTACTCTTGTTAGATCGGTCAATAAAAGAATGATTTACGCTTGTCGACTTGGGTAGTCGTGGATCGATTTACCTTAGTTGCTTGTGGAGAATTAATGTACTCTTGTTAGATTTAGTTAGTAGATGACCGATCTAATTTTTGGTTGGTCCAATCAGCAGGGGATCGACTTACTCTATTTTATAGAGATGTTGATCTTTGAGTTACTCGTGCTTAGTTAGATATTGTAAGCACATTTGAGTACATGGCTTGTATCGACGTGGAAAAGACAAAATTAGTCGTATGCCATTATCGGCTTGGTAGGTTTATAGAGGATCGATGTATCCTATTCCATGAGGGCTTTAATCTTAGATTGTATGTACCTGGTTAGATAACTTAGAAGGTACATTTGGGCTAGGTGACCCCCACTGATGTAAGAAGGTGTAGAGCTAATTGCTTAACACTTAGGAGATATGATCGTCACCAAGGTGTTAGTTGATTAACACCTATGAAATCCACTATTCTGAGTGGAAATATCATATGATGATCTACGAGGGGTAGAGTGTCAATTGACAAATATTTTGACTAGCTATTTAGTTATAGTGTTTCTCTATCTTGTGTGCATGTCTCACCTCTAGAGGTTACTGAACCCCAGGTAGAGCAATTGTAGCATGAAGTACTGCAACACAATGGTTAGATGACTCAACCAATATTGTCTCTATCAAGTAGCTTAAGGCCTTGATCACGTGATCATTTACCATGGCCTTGTGGTCTATATGTCAGATCAGAGAGCGTTCGACCTTTTGTCGACATTTGACTGAGGATATTTACAGTCATGACTATGAGAGTTCTAGAAATTCACTCTTGATAGGTAGACTCTTAGTCAGGAGGTTGAGTGAACTTTAGATATAGTCTCTGTAGTGGTACAACATAGACGTGCAACGTTGAACCATGGCGAGTATTTCTTTTTTGGCCTCTATTTATTCGTTTGAACTTAGAGCATGGTTATTACTGGAAGATTAGGCTGCCATACCTTAGATTTGTTGGGGCAATTTCCCTAGGTCAAGGTGTACCAGTTTGACTAAGCCTGAGTTGAGTCAAGCTTGAGTCAGGATTTGAGTTTTGATGTTTGACAATATAAGGAGATTGCTGGAAACAATCGTCCGATTATGGAGATGGTCAAAGGGTTGACCAGGTTGATGAGAATACAAGTCAAGTAGGTCAAGGTTGATAAGAGACTTGACTGGGAAAGTCCTAGTGAGGAGCCAGGCAATGGGAAAGTCCTAGTGAGGACCTAGGCAAGAGAAAGTCCTGGTGAAGAGCCAGGCAGTTGGAAAGTCCAAGTGTGATCTTGGCAAAGGAGAAAGTCCTGGTGAGGAGCCAGACAATTGGAAAGTCCAAGCATGTGGTCTTGGCAAGGTAAGTCCTGGTATGACTTGGCAAGGAAGACCCGACAACTAGGATGAGGCCGAATGAAGCTCCTGAAGGCAAGACGTGAAGGATGGGGAGATATCCGAGGGGCGCGAGGCTAATGGAGGAGGCTAAAAGGCTAGTTCAAGGTTGGTCGAGTGTGGCCAAATGCTAGGCATGGAGACCCAACGGGTCACGGTTGACTGGGAGTTGGGTTGGAGACTTTGGACTTGAGATTGAGTCAAGTCCAGGATGGTCAATCGATTGAACCAGAGTCCAATCGATCAACCGATCGATTGGAGTGTGCTGCGAAGGAAGACATGGCCCAATCGATTGGTCGATCGATTGGGAGCATGAGTCGCGAGCACAGAGGCCTTCCTAATCGATCGGGCAATCGATTGGCAATCTCCAATCGATCGATCGATCGATTGGAGCTGGGAGTTCTCGTGCAATCGCGAGAACAAATAAAGCATCTGAATCGATCAGTGGATCGATTTAGACTGTCCCAATCAATTAGCCGATCGATTGGGATTCGACCGTTGCGCAGGATGTAGGTGATGAATGACTGCGATGGAGCGGTGCTGACGTGGCTATTAATTGGGGTTGATTTCAATCGATTGGAGGCACTGTATATAGCCTGGGCGGAGCGCTTTCTTCGCTAGATCTTTGCGATTTCTTCTTGCAATCTTCAGCGACTTTCACACGATTTTTTCCGCTCTTCACTGCCAGTTCTTGAAGGCGCTTGGGGTGCATTCCCATGGTTCAAGAGGCAACAACAAGTAACAAGTAACCAAGAAAAGAGTGTTTTTACTTGTATTTGTATTTCTTCTTCTTGTGTGAGTTGTTTGTGTGTGTGAGAATTTGTACAATGCTTCTCCGCCTTCGGCTGCGACCGAGAAGGAGGTTTTCATAGTGGAGATAGCAAGTCGTGTGTGGATCCTTGGATTAGTCACCTCTTCTTGAGGTGGATACTAAGTAAATCTACTTGTTAGCGTTGTGTGAGTTTTGTATTTTATTTCCACTGCATATCATCATTAAGACGCAACCGACGAGCGCGCGACGAGACGCTATTCACCCCCCCTCTAGCGGGCACATCGGTCCCAATAATTGGTAACAGAGCGAGGTCGCTCTTCTACGGACTAACTGCCAAGAGAGCAAGAAGCTAGAGGAAGAAGATGGAGTCCGAAGGACCGCTCGGACGGGACATCCGAATTCCACCTCCGTATGACAAAGAAGATTTCAACTATTGGAGGACGAGGTTGGAAACTTTGTTCCACATGGATTGGAACCAATGGGTTGCATTGGAAGATCCATTTGAGCCTCCAAAGGAAAAAAAAGGGAAAGCGCCTCCGATCACGATATTGGATTGAGGAACAAAGGGAGCAAGCGGAGGCGGATAAGAAGGTAACAAAAATTTTGTTAAATCTATTACCTTCTAATATCATTGTGAGTGTAGGTGAATGCACAAGTGCATGTGATCTTTGGAAAAAGATCATTGCCTATCATGAGAACCCCACTCAATTTCAAGGAGTGGATGAGCCTAAGGAGAAGTGCTCATTGGTCCAAGAAGAGAAGGACCAATCCGATGTTGACACAAGGGCAACATTCGAGGAGGAAAAGAAAGAGGAGGAGAAGGAAGAAGATGAGTGATCTTCTACATCTTCAAGAGAGGAAAAGGTGGAAGTATCCACATCCTCAAGGGTTGAAGAGGTGGAAGCACCCACATCCTCAAAAGGAGAAGAACAAGATGATGATGCAACCTCCACAATTCAAGCTACATCAAATGGAGAATCAAGCATCATCCATACAAGCAAAGGTATAGAAACTTCAATTGTAAAAAATAAAAACCATATCATTTGCTTTGAGTGTAGGGAGCATGGGCACTACAAGAGCAAGTGCCCTAAGTTGGCCAAGAAGAAGAGCCAAGTAGTACCCAAGGGCAAGGAAAAGCCCAAGGAGACAATCCCCACAACAAAGAAGAGCAAGGAACACATTGTGTGTTTCTTGTGCAACCAAAATGGACATTATCGAAGCCAATGTCCAAAGGGGAAGAAAACAACCAAAGTCAAAGGAGGAAGCACAAGTCTAGGGGGAGCTTCCAAGGTAAAAATCAAGGTATCATTTAATGAATCTATTCCTTTGACACATGATAAAAAGCATGCTAGAAATAATTCTTACCATCTTAATGCAAATTATCATGAAAGTAGGAAGCATGATAGCTTTAAGGATAAATATATTCCTCCTCATGCTAGATTTACCATACCTAAGATTAGGAAGGAAAATAACAACTTAGGCAATAACACCAAGGACTTTAGAAATATGCCTAAGAATAGAAATGCTCAAGAATTTAAGGAAAAACCAAAATCTAGAGATTTATGGAGTGAAATTCAAGGCTTGAGGACAAGACTTGATAATTTAGAAAGGACTCTAGCAAGAATGGAAAACATGCTTAGGGGTCAAAATGAGCATAACCTAGGAAAAGCTAGACAAGAGTCATCCAATGGCTATAGGGGTTTGGGATACAAATCTAAAGTCAAGAAGGATGTGACTTCTTTTCATAGGGTTCCATATAGCTATGGGACCAACCCTAGGTGTAGAGGTCAAGTCAAGGATACTAGGGAAGGAATCCCTAAAGGTTCTTTTGACAAGACCAATGTGACTAAGACTTCCAAGAAGTCTAACAAAGTCACAAAGAAGGTTACAAGAGATGTTATCCCTAGGAGTAACCTAGTAGAAGTGACCAAGGCTTCTAAGAAGCCTAGAAAGGTCTTTATGAAGGTATCTAGGGAAGTTATCCCTAGCGAGTACCTAGAGCATCCAAGGAGCACCAATAGGTATTAGGTTCCTAGGAGCATATTCTCTACACCTTAGATAGGTTTAGAGAGTGTCAACTTAAATTGGAAAGGTAGTTAACTCAACCTTGGTAAAGTTGACACTTGAGAGCATTTTCAAGATTATTATTAACCTTTGAAAATGAGAAGGATTATTAGGGTTACTCTTTGAAAGAGTAATATATGTGTCAAAATTTGAGGAGTTGAATCTAATTTAAATTGACACACTTGAGAGAAGCAAAAGTAATGCCAAATTTGGAATTCAGCATTTTCTTATGGAATTAAGGGAAATGTAAACATTAATCCAAATTGTCACTCTTGGAAAGACTAACAAGTGCCAAATCTTAAGGAATTATGTTTGAATTAAATTGGCACAATTTGGAGAATCAAATGAACTACCAAGTTGGGATTTTGGTATGTTCTTAGGGAGTCAAGGGCAAATCCGAGCTTAAAATATAAGGTGATTACTCCTTTGCAAGGATAAATATGCCAAAATTTGAGGAATGTGCTTAATTTTAATTGGCATAAATAAATCAAGAGATTAAAGAAATGTCAAGTTGGGGTTTGGCACTTTCTTGGTGAAATTGGGCAATCTAGGATTTAATTTTAAGATTAGTTAAGGTTTAAGGACACTTAGATAGGTAATCTAGGTATTTTATTTATGCTAATTTGTCATGCTTTGTTTGCCCATCATATGTCATGACATCATATTTATTTTTACATTCATGATTATTATGAAAAAAAAAATATCATGTCATGTCATACATGCATCATGTAGTTATAGGAAATTTTCTTTTGAAAATTAATTCTTTTTTATGTATGTCATAACATATCATACACCATGTTTAATTCCTTGCAATTAAGGACCAATGACATTCACTAACAAGTAACATCCTTGGCGGATGTTCATAACCATCATAATGCCTAGATAGTTATGCATGATCCCTTAGTTTAGGGAAAAATCAAATATACATCTCACAAAGAACCATAAGGTGACTTGTATGTGTTTTAGTACATATTAGATACAAGTGAGATGTTAGGATGGTGAACAAAACTCAAGATATTGATTTAGTGCATCTCGTTGAGTTTTAGGTTCATCAAAACACATAGTTATGTGTTTCCAATCATTTGGAAAGCTGATGTACAAGTCATGTGCATTGAGCCCAAGGAACATGGTTGGATATTGGTTTTGAAAATGATTTTAAAAGGCTTTTGGAAAACCTTGGTGAAGACTATCTTTTGATAGTAATAATCATTGAATAGTTAGACACAAACTTGGAAGAAAATACTAAAATTTTTACAAGGTCTCAAATTTGTGTCAATCTTTGAAAATAGAAAGTATTTTCATAGAAAACTATTTTTCCTTGATAGAATATATCCTAAATAATATCTAGATGAGTTTTCATGATTTTTAGAGGTTTGTAGAATTTTTTAGGAGTTTCTAAAGTCCGCTGAAATTAAATTTCAGAGAAATCAGAAACCCAATCGATCAGTCGATCGATTGAATGAGTTTCGATCGATCAGCCGATCGATTGGAAAGTTCATTCCCATGAACAGAAGGTCAATGAATCGATCAGTCGATCGATTGACCCAGGATGAATCGATCAGTCGATCGATTCATAGGGAATTTCTGCAAGTAGAAGCTTACAGAATCAATCAATGGATCGATTGATGTAGCTTCAATTGATTGAGTCCCAACTTCAATCGATTGGGAAGTCTGATTATGGCTGGAAAAGTCTAATTTCAGCACATTAAGCCACTTCAAGTTCCAATAACCATTCCAGATCCCTTGGAATATATTTGTATACATATAGGGAGAGTTTTCTTGATGAAAATAGGTATGGATTGGTTAAGATAAATCAAAGTGAAGTTTAGGATGGGGTTTAGTTTCTATTTCAAATTTTGGAACCTCAAAACTTCAAGTTTTGGTTTTCAAGGGTCATTAACCATTCCTAACCCTTTGGAATACACTTGTATACATTTAGGGGGAGTTTTCATGATGAAAGAAAGTATGGATTGGTTAAGGTAGACTTAGTTGAAGTTTAGGTTGGGGTTTAGTTTCATTATTGAATTTTGAACCTCAAAACTTCATGTTTTGGTTTTCCTAACTATTTAAGAACTCTAAGTAATTGTTAGTACAATGACAGAAGTTTGCCCATGTTTTTAGGGGAAGTTACTCCTTGAATGCATGAAAATTTACTTTCAAGGACCTTGGAAGGGGGTTAAACCTTCGTGATGGATAATTCTCAGGGTCGAGTATTGGGAACAATGGAAGATTGGTTATCTTCATTGCTAGGATGATAAATACTCTCAGATGAGCATTGTGGAGTAGGTTACTGCTCAAGGGGGAGCATTGGATTAATTAAGGGGATCGGACCTTCATTAGTAAAGTGAAAAATGCTCTTGGAAGAGCATTGAGAAGAAGATTACTGCTCAAGGGGGAGCATTGAATACAATGAATGGGAATTTCATTGGCAAGTTGATACATGCTCTAGGATGAGCATTGTGAAGTGAAGTAGAGCTCAAGGGGGAACTTTGGCGGCAATGAAGAATATAAAATCTTCATTGTGGGGTTGTTACCAACACATGAGGTTATAAACAACGTAGAGTTAACTCTTATGGAGAAGAGTTTATTTTCAGTTTTTAATGTGTGACAAAGGGGGAGAATGGAAGGTTAAGTTAGGCCTTCATCCTAAGCAGGGGGAGTTTGCCCTCTAGGAAAGGGAGAGAATGAAGGAAACCTTCATTCATGCCTTGTCATGAAAGAGTTAAGGCTATAGGATTTAGCTTTGTGATAAAGAAGAGGTTAAGGCTATGGGATTTAGCCTTGGTATAAAGAAAAGGTTAAGGCTATGAGATTTATCATTGGTATAAAAAAGCGATTAAGGCTATGGGATTTAGCCTTGTGATAAAGAAGAGGTTAAGGCTATGGAATTTAGCCTAACTTAGAGATATTGTCAAACATCAAAAAGGGGGAGATTGTTGAGGCAATTTCCCTAGGTCAAGGTTGACCAGTTTGACTAAGCTTGAGTTGAGTCAAGCTTGAGTTGGGATTTGACTTTTGATGCTTGACAATATAAGGAGATTGCTGGAAGCAATTGTCTGGTTATGGAGATGGTCAAAGGGTTGACCAGGTTGATGAGAATATAAGTTAATTAGGTCAAGGTTGACAGGAGACTTGACTGGGAAAGTCCTGGTGAGGAGCCAGACAACGGGAAAGTCCTAGTGAGGAGCTAGGCAGGAGAAAGTCTTGGTGAGGAGCCAGGCAGTTGGAAAGTCCCAAGTGTGATCTTGGCAAAGGAGAAAGTCCTGGTGAGGAGCCAGACAATTGGAAAGTCCAAGCATGTGGTCTTGGCAAGGTAAGCCCTGGTATGACTTGGCAAGGAAGACCCAACAACTAGGATGAGGTTGAAGGAAGCTCCTGAAGGCAAGGCATGAAGGATGGGGAGATATCTGAGGGATACGAGGCTGATGGAGGAGGCTAGAAGGCTAGTTCGAGGTTGGTCGGGTGTGGCCAAATGCTAGGCATGGAGACCCAACGAGTCACGGTTGACTGGGAGTTGGGTTGGAGACTTTGGACTTGAGATTGAGTCAAGTCCAGGATGGTCAATTGATTGGGCAATCGATTGAACCAGGGTCCAATCGATCAGCCGATCGATTGGAGTGTGCTGCTAAGGAAGATATGGCCCAATCTAAAAGCCCATTTCATTAACCCAATTTCAATCCTTATTGATTATTGGATCCGGATCTCACTTAAACCTCTCAACCCAAAATCCCATTCCTTCCCAAACCCGATCCACTAAGAAACTTACCTCTTCACGCGGACGAGAACGGTAGCACATCCGCTTCTCTCGAGCGATTTCCTCCCGTGGCGGCTAGGGCACAACACCGGCACCTCCATCCTTTCTTTCTGTTCTCTCCGGCCGGTGGCCCTGCTTTTTACCTTTACTGCCGCCGATTGGATCTCCAGCCCTTTCTACTTCTTCTTTTCAGATACAAGCGGCGACGGCAGTGAGCTACTGTCCACCAGTTTTGGGGGTTCCGAAGTCAGGTCCTCGTGTGACGACGAGGGTAGTCGTTGGTATTGGTAGAGGTTGTGTGGATTGTGGCTGGATTAGTTTAGTTTTCTTATTTTAATTATGTTCATTGCTTATGTTTATTTGTGTTAATGTTTAGTGGTTGAATGTTTGTATTGAACTAGATTTTCTATGTTTGAATTGCACTAATCTTGCTTCATTTGATTAATGCTCACAACATGTTCGATGAAATGCTTCAACAAGTAGTTAGGTTTATTTTGATGCATTTTAGTTTGGTTAATTCTTGCTTTATCTTGTACTTTCAATTTAGTTAAGTTCTAGTTTTGATTGAATGCAATTAGGTTAGGTTAGATTAGATTTCTTTAATGCTTTCGGTTTCGTTCCTTGCTTAATTTCATAGATGCTTCCTTTAGGTTAGATAGGGATTTCTTTAATTGCAATGTCTTTTATTCATTAGGGTTAGTTTCATTACGTGTATTGTCTTTCATTATTTAGGTTAGATTTTATTTGATGCTTTGCTATTTCGATCCTTAGTTTAATCGTGTTGATGATTAACACATAGCATAGAGTGACAATGCATTGTGGATTAATTATTGACACCTAGTTAGATTTCATTCCAGTATTAGATTAGTTTCTTTCTTGTTCTGCTTTTCATTCGTAGGATTTAGAATTAAAATCCAAACCCCCAATTCCATATTAAAACCCCAAAAAAATATAAATAATATATGATCCTAAGTTTACCATCCTATCGTTACTTTCGTTGGCGGACGACCCGAGTCATTCCTATGCTACATTAGCGTAGGAGGGGTTTGATACTTCATTATTTGATGCCCAATTTGCGACAAAATTGGGCCTTAATCAGTTAGTGGTATATCAGGCAGGGTGTGTGGCAGTTTTGCTCTGTTAGGCTCCGTTGGTCCACTCATGAGTAGTGGTGACGTAGCGTGGTAGTTGCAGGGATCCCTCCTCTGGACTATCTCAGGGAGATGATTGCATTGAGCTCCTGATGTGCATAGATTATATACACTTTTATGCATACTTTGACGCACATCTACTTGTATTTCTTGAGCATAATCTATGTTTATTGCACCCTATTTCATTATAATGTCATACTTCCATTATATTTTGTTCGGAGATATGCTCTTTGCTTATTTTGATTGTAGGACGCTATTTGGAGTGAAAATGGAGCTAAATTGCACACAAGAGCAACTCCGGAGGAAATCCAGCTTTGGTCGTGTATGCCACAAGGTCGTGTGGCCATTATCTTGCTTTGGTCGTGCCAATTGGCACGATGGTGCCAATGTTCTAGAGGCAAGGAGGATCACGGTGGTGTGACCCACACGACCGTGTCAATAATCCAGAGGCAGAGTAAGGAAAGGTCGTACCATTTCTCCACAGACCGTGTCAGCTCCCTGTGTCCAAGCAGCACATGGTTGTGCCAAATGGCATGGCCGTGCTAAGTTTCCAGAGAAGCAGAAGGCCACGACCATGTGACCTAGGCAGAGAAGAAGAGGGCCATAGCCGTGTGAGCCACACGGCCGTGTGACTCAACCCGAGAGAAAGCCGTGTGAGGTCGTGTGGATTCCACACGACCGTGGGATGAAGAACACGAGTCGTGTCATGCCAAAATAGAGTTATGCTGAATTCTGGGCAGATTACAGACCGGTCGTAAAATGGCCATAACTTTGTACTCCGTTGGAGTTTTGGGTTGTTCTTTATACTAAAACATAGATGACTTCAAGATCTATAACTTTTCTTCAGATCTAACAAAGAGAAAGCATTTCCTGCCCGTGCTAAATGGCATGGTCGTGCTTCCCAGCCATGGGTTCAACTGGATCTCCACCCAGACTGTAGACGAAACTTTGAACCATCATAACTTTCAACTCAGTTGGAGACAGGGCTTGATCAAAATATCAGATTGAAGATAATTTCAAGAGCTACAACTTTGGTTCAGGGTGAATTACGAGAAACCTGATTTAATGGGTGAAAAACCCGATTTACCAGACCCTTGTAATCTTGGTTTTCTTGGATAGCTTGGAGGAGGTATAAAAGGGTCAAGATCTCTATTCTTTGACTCATCTTGGGTTTGGTACTTCGTCCCTCTCCTTGGGGAAGGGTTCTCCCCTTAGGGGGAAACCCTAGAGCTTCATTCTCCTCCATTCCTTCATGATCCGTCCATCTCCGGAGCAAGGAGGCATCCCCAAGACATCGGAATTATCGACAAGCATCTCTTCTTCCCCTTCTTCTCGGATCTAGGGTTGTAAGTATGCTTTATTTTATGTTTTGGGTTTATTCTTCCTTTATAATGGAGTAGATCTCCAGATCTAGGATGTAGGAAGTATTTGTGATGTGATGGAGATGTAAAACTATGTAGATTCATCATGTTTCTATTCAATGACTTGTTAATGTCTTTTTCATGTTTGATAATGTGTGTGTGTGTGTGTGTGAATGCTTATATATATCTTTTGCATATTTTATCAAATGGTTGTATAGAATTGTTAATCCCATAGGGGGGATACCTTAGATCGTATGATCGAGGGGCGTCATGACAGGGCTGCCCCGCTAACAGACATCTATGGTATCACCTTGAAAGGAGAAGCAAATCTCCACAAGGAAGTAGGGGATCAGACATAATCACTATTTCTATCTCTATGTTATTGCGTGTTAGTGTATTTCTATGTTGTATGACCGAGGAGCGTCGTGATAGGGCTACCCCGCTAACAGACTTCATAGGAATCACTTCCATTTAGTAGCATAGGACATAGAGTATGAGATCTTGCCGGCTTATCCACTGCAGGGGAGAGTCAGTAATGAATCTGACTTCCTACAAGAGCATGAACATAGAGGATTGGAGCTAAGCAATCTATGTAACATCGCCTAACATTACAAGGAAACTGAAATCCTAGAATCTATCATCCTCCATCCTCCTAGCTTAACCCCTCTTGAGATCCATTCTCTCTTTTCCCTCTTCTCTTTCTCTTACTCTCTTTTCCCATAAATCTTACATTTGTCTAGATAATTAATCGTACGAAGTTAACTAGTGCCTGTGGATAATCAACAGTCCCTGTGGATACGATAATCTTTTATATTACTGACGATGTAACCGTACACTTACAGTTCGTAACAGCTCCCTCACTTATGATTTAGGGTAGGAGGATATGTGTACTCTGATAGCATCCTGTCCACTCAGTCACTCAGGAGCAGTGATGGCAGAGTGCACAATTGTCATAGCCCTACCCACTCGGTCTCACCATCGCGTGTGAGATGGCTGACTGCGTTAGGGGTGACACATGTCATTTTGCACCATTTTGCATTGATTGCATTTATTGTTTGTGATTGCTACACTTTGTTTGCTGCATTTTGGTGTTGCATATGATTGACATTCATACAGGAGATATTATATATCTAGTCTGACGACTCTTACATCTGGATAGGAGGTCCTGGTGAGTACAGTTCTTCTTCTGTTATCTTTTTAGTTTACGTTTCTTATTATTGATCAGAAGACTGTACTCCATGATTATTACTGATAGTTATATCTTATTAGGCATGCCAGCTTGATATTCGTTGAGTTCTTTGAACTCACACTGTTGAGCTATTTCTATTTCAAGTAGCAGGTAGATTTTGGAGTTGCTTGTGTTGGATCGAAAGCGCTAGAGGGGGGGGTGAATAGCGCTCGTGACTTTCACTCGTTTCAGAATCGTAAAACAATCGAGATAATGCAGCGGAAAATAGTAAAGAGAATATCACACACAGAGACACGAGGAGTTTACTTGGTTCGGAGCCTTGAGCGACTTCTACTCCAAGGCCCACGCTCGTTGAGCGTTTACGTCGGCAACAATTATAATCTCGAAAATATATTACAAGCTAAGTACAGAGGAAAATATTAGTTAACTTAATACCGACAACAAAGAAATGAAAGTTGAACTCCGGGTCATCGGGATGATGTTGCAGCACTTCGGGATCGTCTCGTTAGCAGCTTGTAGCGTAAGGATTGCTCGAAAGTTGTTGTTTTGAGTTGCTGCCTCGACCCCTCTTTTATACTGTGATGGAGGCGCCTCGAAGCCTATCCAAGGCGCCTCCAGGCCGCTGAGTCACACGGGTGGATCAGCGCAAACCTGGTCGCACATTATCAGGTTTAAGGAACCTTCAAGCCTCCTCAAGGCGCCTTCAAGCCCTGGTCCAAGGCGCCTCTAGCTTCATCCGAGGCGCCTCCAGCTCCTCTGGACAGCTGGCTTCGGCTTGCACCCGAGGCGCCTCCAAGCCCCATGGAGGCGCCTCGGACACTGTTCATCCGAGGCCAAAGTTGCTTCTTTGTTCCTGTAAAATGTGTTAGTCCCAAACACATACCCTGCAAAACAAAGTTAGCACAGAATAGGTATACCGAATGAAATATCGACAGCATTCTACGGGGAACGCGTCCTCACCTACTCCACTCAGGAGATTTACCTGTTGCCAGTGCGATCCTCCAGATCGACTGGACTTTCCGCCTAGGGTTACCACCCCCTAGGACCTAGGGTTACTGCCCCCTAGGGTTTTTCTCCACCTAGGGTTACCACCCCTAGGACCTAAGGTTACCCCCCCCCCCCCCTTAGGGTTTTCCTCCACCTTGGGTTACCACCCCCTAGGACCTAAGGATTCCGCCCCTTAGGGTTTTCCTCCACCTAGGGTTACCACCCCCTAGGACCTAAGGTTGACGCCCCTTAGGGTTTTCCTTTACCTAGGGTTACCACCCCCTAGGACCTAAGGTTACCACCCTTTAGGTTTTTCACCCTGCCTAACCGCAGTTAGGACTTTCCTGAAATCTCATTTAAGCACATTAGATAATAAGGAATCTTAACTTTGAATCCCTTTGTCATTATCAAAACTTAGGTTCGATCGTCGGATGCTTCCTGCACCAACAGCTTGGAGTATCCTGTCTGTCGGTTCCCATGCCACATCTGAAGACCTATTTCTGGTTTTCATTTGTACTTTATTTGGTCTATGTTTTTGGTTTACTTAGCAATGTAAAATTTTGATTTTAGTTCCGGGGTGTTGTGATGTGGTGTTTTGTATTGTTTGTTGTGTTGTGTAAGTATAGCCGGCTAGTAGTCATTCTTTTGGTTTGTAATGGGTTTCTATTGTATTTCCGCTGTGTTCTTCTTTTTAGTACGGCCGAGTGGGCTGTTAAATATATATATAACTACGTGGTTGTATTTTTATTGTTACAGCCGAGTGGGCTGAATGTAAACTGCATGGTTGTGTATATATTCCAGCAGTATGTGGCTAATGTATATTTGTGGATGTAGTTATGATTCATATTGTCACGTGTACAGGGAAGATGCTGCCAGATTTTTCCTCTAGCTTGGACTCCTCTAGGGCGTGATAATTTATTTGGTATCAGAGCCACAGGTTTACGAGGCCTGCTTTTCGTGTTTTGATTTCATGTTTTGATTTTCTCAATATGACTTTTTCGGGTTTTAGGATCTGACAGTGGTAGGACATCTCCAAGCTATAGGAGGTATGTTGGTATATTGTTATCATACATTTCTATTGATATATGCATTATTGTCTATTATAGTTTTGACATGTATTAACACTTTTTATTAGTACCTGTCTAGTTATTGTAACATACATTACATGTGTTGGGTCAACCACTGATCATGGTCGGCCCTACTGTAGATTAAGGATTACAGTCTCAGGTGATCTTTTCATATCATACCACTAGTAGTTTTAGCTTCTGTTACTACCAGTTGGTTAGGAGATGGAGGCACATACCAGCCTCTACTATTATTAGCTGGGTAGTGGATAGTTTTTGTATATTCATGTTGACTCAACCAGTAGAGTACTGACTTACTTTAATAAGTTACGTCAGTCGATGATTGATATACTCTTGTTCGATCGGTCAATAAAAGAATGATTTACGCTTGTCGACTTGGGTAGTCGTGGATCGATTTACCTTAGTTGCTTGTGGAGAATTAATGTACTCTTGTTAGATTTAGTTAGTAGATGACCGATCTAATTTTTAGTTGGTTCAATCAGCAGGGGATCGACTTACTCTATTTTATAGAGATGTTGATCTTTGAGTTACTCGTGCTTAGTTAGATATTGTAAGCACATTTGAGTATATGGCTTGTATTGACGTGGAAAAGACTAAATTAGCCGTATGCCATTATCGGCTTGGTAAGTTTATAGAGGATCGATGTATCCAATTCCATGAGGGCTTTAATCTTAGATTGTATGCACTTGGTTAGATAACTTAGAAGGTACATTTGGGCTAAGTGACCCCCACTGATGTAAGAAGGTGTAGAGCTAATTGCTTAACACTTAGGAGATATGATCGTTACCAAGGTGTTAGTTGATTAACACCTATGAGATCCACTATTCTGAGTGGAAATATCATATAATGATCTACGAGGGGTAGAGTGTCAATTGACAAATATTTTGACTAACTATTTGGTTATAGTGTTTCTCTATCTTGTGTGCATTTCTCACCTCTAGAGGTTACTGAACCCCAGGTAGAGCAATTGTAGCATGAAGTACTACAACACAATGGTTAGATGGCTCAACTAATATTGTCTCTATCAAGTAGCTTAAGGCCTTGATCACGTGATCATTTACCAAGGTCTTGAGGTCTATATGTCAGATCAGAGAGCGTTCAACCTTTTGTCGACATTTGATGGAGGATATTTACAGTCACGACTATGAGAGTTCTAGAAATACACTCTTGATAGGTAGACTCTTAGTCAGGAGGTTGAGTGAACCATTAGATATAGTCTCTGTAGTGGTACAACATAGACGTGCAACGTTGAACCATGGCGAGTATTTATTTCTTGGCCTCTATTTGTTCGTGTGAACTTAGAGTATGGTTATTACTAGAAGATTTGGCTGCCATACCTTAGATTTGTTGGGGCAATTTTCCTAGGTCAAGGTTGACCAGTTTGACTAAGCTTGAGTTGAGTCAAGCTTGAGTCAGGATTTGAGTTTTGATGTTTGACAATATAAGGAGATTGCTGGAAACAATCGTCCGATTATGGAGATGGTCAAAGGGTTGACCAGGTTGATGAGAATACAAGTCAAGTAGGTCAAGGTTGATAGGAGACTTGATTGGGAAAGTCCTAGTGAGGAGCCAGGCAATGGGAAAGTCCTAGTGAGGACCTAGGCAAGAGAAAGTCCTGGTGAAGAGCCAGGCAGTTGGAAAGTCCAAGTGTGATCTTGGCAAAGGAGAAAGTCCTGGTGAGGAGCCAGACAATTGGAAAGTCCAAGCATGTGGTCTTGGCAAGGTAAGTCCTGGTATGACTTGGCAAGGAAGACCAGACAACTAGGATGAGGCCGAATGAAGCTCCTGAAGGCAAGGCGTGAAGGATGGGGAGATATCCGAGGGGCGCGAGGCTAATGGAGGAGGCTAAAAGGCTAGTTCAAGGTTGGTCGAGTGTGGCCAAATGCTAGGCATGGAGACCCAACGGGTCACGGTTGACTGGGAGTTGGGTTGGAGACTTTGGACTTGAGATTGAGTCAAGTCCAGGATGGTCAATCGATTGAACCAGAGTCCAATCGATCAACCGATCGATTGGAGTGTGCTGCGAAGGAAGACATGGCCCAATCGATTGGTCGATCGATTGGGAGCATGAGTCGCGAGCACAGAGGCCTTCCTAATCGATCGGGCAATCGATTGTCAATCTCCAATCGATCGATCGATCGATTGGAGCTGGGAGTTCTCGTGCAATCGCGAGAACAAATAAAGCATCTGAATCGATCAGTGGATCGATTTAGACTGTCCCAATCGATTAGTCGATCGATTGGGATTCGACCGTTGCGCAGGATGTAGGTGATGAATGACTGCGATGGAGCGGTGCTGACATGGCTATCAATTGGGGTTGATTTCAATCGATTGGAGGCACTGTATATAGCCTGGGCGGAGCGCTTTCTTCGCTAGATCTTTGCGATTTCTTCTTGCAATCTTCAGCGACTTTCACACGATTTTTTCCGCTCTTCACTGCCAGTTCTTGAAGGCGCTTGGGGTGCATTCCCAAGGTTCAAGAGGCAACAACAAGCAACAAGTAACCAAGAAAAGAGTGTTTTTACTTGTATTTGTATTTCTTCTTCTTGTGTGAGTTGTTTGTGTGTGTGAGAATTTGTACAATGCTTCTCCGCCTTCGGCAGCGACCGAGAAGGAGGTTTTCATAGTGGAGATAGCGAGTCGTGTGTGGATCCTTTGATTAGTCACCTCTTCTTAAGGTGGATGCCAAGTAAATCTACTTGTTAGTGTTGTGTGAGTTTTGTATTTTATTTCCACTGCATATCATCATTAAGACGCAACCGACGAGCGCGCGGCGAGACGCTATTCACCCCCCCTCTAGCGGGCACATCGATCCCAACAATTGGTATCAGAGTGAGGTCGCTCTTCTACGGACTAACCGCCAAGAGAGAAAGAAGCTAGAGGAAGAAGATGGAGTCCGAAGGACCGCTCGGACGGGACATCCGAATTCCACCTCCGTATGACAATGAAGATTTCAACTATTGGAGGACGAGGTTGGAAACTTTGTTCCACATGGATTGGAACCAATGGGTTGCATTGGAAGATCCATTTGAGCCTCCAAAGGAAAAAAAAGGGAAAGCGCCTCCGATCTCGATATTGGACCGAGGAACAAAGGGAGCAAGCGGAGGCGGATAAGAAGGTAACAAAAATTTTGTTAAATCTATTACCTTCTAATATCATTGTGAGTGTAGGTGAATGCACAAGTGCATGTGATCTTTGGAAAAAGATCATTGCCTATCATGAGAACCCCACTCAATTTCAAGGAGTGGATGAGCCTAAGGAGAAGTGCTCATTGGTCCAAGAAGAGAAGGACCAATCCGATGTTGACACAAGGGCAACATTCGAGGAGGAAAAGAAAGAGGAGGAGAAGGAAGAAGATGGGAGATCTTCTACATCTTCAAGATAAGAAAAGGTGGAAGTATCCACATCCTCAAGGGTTGAAGAGGTGGAAGCACCCACATCCTCAAAAGGAGAAGAAGAAGATGATGATGCAACCTCCATAATTCAAGCTACATCAAATGGAGAATCAAGCATCATCCCTACAAGCAAAGGTATAGAAACTTCAATTATAAAAAATAAAAACCATATCATTTTCTTTGAGTGTAGGGAGCATGGGCACTACAAGAGCAAGTGCCCCAAATTGGCCAAGAAGAAAAGCCAAGTAGTACCCAAGGGCAAGGAAAAGCCCAGGGAGACAATCCCCACAACAAAGAAGAGCAAGGAACACATTATGTGTTTCTTGTGCAACCAAAATGGACATTATCGAAGCCAATGTCCAAAGGGGAAGAAAACAACCAAAGTCAAAGGAGGAAGCACAAGTCTAGGGGGAGCTTCCAAGGTAAAAACCAAGGTATCATTTAATGAATCTATTCCTTTGACACATGATAAAAAGCATGCTAGAAATAATTCTTACCATCTTAATGCAAATTATCATGAAAGTAGGAAGCATGATAGCTTTAAGGATAAATATATTCCTCCTCATGCTAGATTTACCACACCTAAGATTAGGAAGATAAATAACAACTTAGGCAATAACACCAAGGACTTTAGAAATATGCCTAAGAATAGAAATGCTCAAGAATTTAAAGAAAAACCAAAATCTAGAGATTTATGGAGTGAAATTCAAGGCTTGAGGACAAGACTTGATAATTTAGAAAGGACTCTAGCAAGAATGGAAAACATGCTTAGGGGTCACAATGAGCATAACCTAGGAAAAGCTAGACAAGAGTCATCCAATGGCTATAGGGGTTTGGGATACAAATCTAAAGTCAAGAAGGATGTGACTTCTTTTCATAGGGCTCCATATAGCTATGGGACCAACCCTAGGTGTAGAGGTCAAGTCAAGGATACTAGGGAAGGAATCCCTAAAGGTTCTTTTGACAAGATCAATGTGACTAAGACTTCCAAGAAGTCTAACAAAGTCACAAAGAAGGTTACAAGGGAAGTTATCCCTATGAGTAACCTAGTAGAAGTGACCAAGGCTTCTAAGAAGCCTAGAAAGGTCTTTAGGAAGGTATCTAGGGAAGTTATCCCTAGCGAGTACCTAGAGCATCCAAGGAGCACCAATAGGTATTAGGTTCCTAGGAGCATATTCTCTACACCTTAGATGGGTTTAGAGAGTGTCAACTTAAATTGGAAAGGTAGTTAACTAAACCTTGGTAAAGTTGACATTTGAGAGCATTTTCAAGATTATTGTTAACCTTTGAAAATGAGAAGGATTATTAGGGTTACTCTTTGAAAGAGTAATATATGTGTCAAAATTTGAGGAGTTGAATCTAATTTAAATTGACACACATGAAAGAAGCAAAAGTAATGTCAAATTTGGAATTCAGCATTTTCTTATGGAATTAAGGGAAATATAAACCTTAATCCAAATTGTCACTCTTGGAAAGACTAGCATGTGCCAAATCTTAAGGAATTATGTTTGAATTAAATTGGCACAATTTGGAGAATCAAATGAACTACCAAGTTGGGATTTTGGTATGTTCTTAGGGAGTCAAGGGCAAATCTGGGCTTAAAATATAAGGTGATTACTCCTTTGCAAGGATAAATATGCCAAAATTTGAGGAATGTGCTTAATTTTAATTGACATAAATAAATCAAGAGATTAAAGAAATGTCAAGTTGTGGTTTGGCACTTTCTTGGTGAAATTGGGCAATCTAGGATTTAATTTTAAGATTAGTTAAGGTTTAAGGACACTTAGATAGGTAATCTAGGTATTTTATTTATGATAATTTGTCATGCTTTGTTTGCCCATCATATGTCATGACATCATATTTATTTTTACATTCATGATTATTATGAAAAATATTAAAAAAAAATATCGTGTCATGTCATACATACATCATGTTGTTATAGGAAATTTCCTTTTGAAAATTAATTCTTTTTGATGTATGTCATAACATATCATACATCATGTTTAATTCCTTGCAATTAAAGACCAATGTCATTCACTAACAAGTAACATCCTTGGTGGATGTTCATAACTATCATAATGCCTAGATAGTTAAGCATGATCCCTTAGTTTAGGGAAAAATCAAATATACATCTCACAAAGAACCATAAGGTGACTTGTATGTGTTTTAGTACACATTAGATACAAGTGAGATGTTAGGATGGTGAACAAAACTCAAGATATTGATTTAGTG
Organism: Zingiber officinale; assembly: GCF_018446385.1. Classification (NCBI taxonomy): domain Eukaryota; kingdom Viridiplantae; phylum Streptophyta; class Magnoliopsida; order Zingiberales; family Zingiberaceae; genus Zingiber; species Zingiber officinale. The sequence continues at coordinate 44,665,591 of NC_056003.1, forward strand.
TATCTCGTTGAGTTTTAGGTTCATCAAAACACATAGTTATGTGTTTCCAATCATTGGGAAAGCTGATGTACAAGTCATGTGCATTGAGCCCAAGGAACATGGTTGGATATTGGTTTTGAAAATGATTTTAAAAGGCTTTTGGAAAACCTTGATGAAGACTATCTTTTAATAGTAATCATCATTGAATAGTTAAACACAAACTTGGAAGAAAACACTAAAGTTTTTACAAGGTCTCAAGTTTGTGTCAATCTTTGAAAATAGAAAGTATTTTCATAGAAAATTATTTTTCCTTGATAGAATATACCCTAAATAATGTCTAGATGTGTTTTCATGATTTTTAGAGGTTTGTAGAATTTTTTAGGAGTTTCTGAAGTCCGCTGAAATTAAATTTCAGAGAAATCAGAAACCCAATCGATCAGTCGATCGATTGAATGAGTTTCGATCGATCAGCCGATCGATTGGAAAGTTCATTCCCATGAACAGAAGGTTAATGAATCGATCAGCCGATCGATTGACCCAGGATGAATCGATCAGTCGATCGATTCAGAGGGAATTTCTGCAAGTAGAAGCTTACAAAATCGATCAATGGATCGATTGAAGTAGCTTCAATCGATTGAGTCCCAACTTCAATTGATTGGGAAGTCTTATTATGGCTGGAAAAGCCTAATTTCAGCACATTAAGCCACTTCAAGTTCCAATAATCATTCCAGATCCCTTGGAATATATTTGTATACATATAGGGAGAGTTTTCTTGATGAAAATAGGTATGGATTGGTTAAGATAAATCAAAGTGAAGTTTAGGTGGGGTTTAGTTTCTATTTCAAATTTTGGAACCTCAAAACTTCAAGTTTTGGTTTTCAAGGGTCATTAACCATTCCTAACCCTTTGGAATACACTTGTATACATTTAGGGGGAGTTTTCATGATGAAAGAAAGTATGGATTGGTTAAGGTAGACTTAGGTGAAGTTTAGGTTGGGGTTTAGTTTCATTATTGAATTTTGAACCTCAAAACTTCAAGTTTTGGTTTTCCTAGCTGTTTAGGAACTCTAAATTATTGTTGGTGCAATGACAGAAGTTTGCCCATGTTTTTAGGGGGAGTTATTCCTTGAATGCATGAAAATTTACTTTCGAGGACCTTGGAAGGGGGTTAAACCTTCGTGATGAATAATTCTCAGGGTCGAGTATTGGGAACAATGGAAGATTGGTTATCTTCATTGCTAGGATGATAAATACTCTCAGATGAGCATTGTGGAGTAGGTTACTGCTCAAGGGGGAGCATTGGATTAATAAAGGGGATCAGACCTTCATTAGTAAAGTGAAAAATGCTCTTGGATGAGCATTGAGAAGAAGATTACTGCTCAAGGGGGAGCATTGAATACAATGAATGGGAGTTTCATTGGCAAGTTGATGCATGCTCTAGGATGAGCATTGTGAAGTGAAGTAGAGCTCAAGGGGGAGCTTTGGCGGCAATGAAGAATATAAAATCTTCATTGTGGGGTTGTTACCAACACATGAGGTTATAAACAACATAGAGTTAACTCTTATGGAGAAGAGTTTGTTTTCAGTTTTTAATGTGTGACAAAGGGGGAGAATGGAAGGTTAAGTTTGGCCTTCATCCTAAGCAGGGGGAGTTTGCCCTCTAGGAAAGGGAGAGAATGAAGGAAACATTCATTCATGCCTTGTCATGAAAGAGTTAAGGCTATGGGATTTAGCTTTGTGATAAAGAAGAGGTTAAGGCTATAGGATTTAGCGTTGGTATAAAGAAGAGGTTAAGGCTATGGGGTTTAGCCTTGGTATAAAGAAAAGGTTAAGGCTATGGGATTTAGCCTTGGTATAAAGAAGCGATTAAGGCTATGGGATTTAGCCTTATGATAAAGAAGAGGTTAAGGCTATGGAATTTAGCCTAACTTAGAGATATTGTCAAACATCAAAAAGGGGGAGATTGTTGAGGCAATTTCCCTAGGTCAAGGTTGACCAGTTTGACTAAGCTTGAGTTGAGTCAAGCTTGAGTCGGGATTTGAGTTTTGATGCTTAACAATATAAGGAGATTGCTGGAAGCAATTATCTGGTTATGGAGATGGTCAAAGGGTTGACCAGGTTGATGAGAATATAAGTCAATTAGGTCAAGGTTGACAGGAGACTTGACTGGGAAAGTCCTGGTGAGGAGCCAGGCAACGGGAAAGTCCTAGTGAGGAGCTAGGCAGGAGAAAGTCTTGGTGAGGAGCCAGGCAGTTGGAAAGTCCCAAGTGTGATCTTGGCAAAGGAGAAAGTCCTGGTGAGGAGCCAGACAATTGGAAAGTCCAAGCATGTGGTATTGGCAAGGTAGGTCCTGGTATGACTTGGCAAGGAAGACCCGACAACTAGGATGAGGCTGAAGGAAGCTCCTGAAGGCAAGGCGTGAAGGATGGGGAGATATCCGAGGAATACGAGGCTGATGGAGGAGGCTAGAAGGCTAGTTCGAGGTTGGTTGGGTGTGGCCAAATGCTAGGCATGGAGACCCAACGGGTCACGGTTGACTGGGAGTTGGGTTGGAGACTTTGGACTTGAGATTGAGTCAAGTCCAGGATGGTCAATTGATTGGGCAATCGATTGAACCAGGGTCCAATCGATCAGCCGATCGATTGGAGTGTGCTGCGAAGGAAGAAATGACCCAATCGATTGGTCAATCGATTGGGAGCATGAGTCACGAGCACAGAGGCCTTCCTAATCGATAGTGTAATCGATTGGGAATCTCCAATCGATCGGTCGATCGATCAGAGCTGGGAGTTCTTGCGCAATCGTGAGAACACAGAAAGCATCTGAATCAATCAGTGGATTGATTCTAACTGTCCCAATCGATTGGCCGATTGATTGGGATTCGACCATTGCGCTAGATGCAGGTGATGAACAGTTGTGATGGAGCGGTGCTGACGTGACAATCGATTGGGGTTGATTTCAAACGATTGGAGGCATTGTATATAGCCTGGGCAGAGCGTTTTCTTCGCCAGATCTTTATGATTTCTTCCTGTGTTCTTCAGCGACTTTCACACGGGTTTCTTCCGCTCTTCTCCACCAGTTCTTGAAGGTGCTTGGGTGCATTCCCAAGGTTCAAGAGGCAACAACAAACAATAAGTAAGCAAGAAAAGAGTGTTTTTACTTTTATTTGTATTTCTTTTTCTTGTGTGAGTTGTTTGTGCGTGTGAGAATTTGTACAAGGCTTCTCTGCCTTCGGCTGTGACCGAGAATGAGGTTTTCATAGTGGAGATAGCATGTCGTGTGTGGATCCTTGGATTAGTCACCTCTTCTTGAGGTGGATACCAAGTAAATCTACTTATTAGCATTGTGTGAGTCTTGTATTTTATTTCCGCTGCATATCATCATCAAGACACAATCAACGAGCGCGCGATGAGATGCTATTCACCCCCTCTAGCGGGCACATCAGTCCCAACAGGATTGTCTATAGTTGTTATTTTTCCTATATGGTACTTATGCTTGATTTTTTTGAGGTTTATGTTCTGTACAGTCTCGTGTCTTGATTCCTGAACTCTATTGTATATACCCATGAGAGTAGGTAGCATAGGGTTTCGTCTGGTGGATTGGGTTAAATATGCTGATTATGCATATATAGGTTGTGTGTACATATGATTGGTATGTGTTGTAGGAGTCCTATGTTAGACTGTCCATTTGCAGGTGGTGTGTGTATACATGTCCAGTTAGGGTTATTGTAGGTTTCTTGTGGATTATACCTATGTGGTTAGGTGTACATGTCAGATTATTTTATTGGAGCTATCTTGTCGATTAAATCTGTGTCGTGGAATGTGTACATGTGATTTAGTGTATTATTCGAGGTATCTTGTTGATTATATCAGTTCTGTGTGTGCACTCATGTCTATTATGTTTATTGGAAGTATTATGTTGATTATACTCTTGTCGTATGCGTATATATGTTAGGTGAGCATTGTTTGAGGTGTACTGTCGATTATACCTACATTGATATTTGCACACGGGTTCGGTATGTATTGTTGGAGATATAATGCTGATTTATACCTGTGTTATGAGTGTGCTTGGTGTGTACTAATTAGAGGATTTTGTCGATTATACCTATGTAGTGTGTGCACGTGTATCGGGTGTATTATTGATAGCATCATGATGGTCCTACCTATGTTGAGTGTTTATATTATTTCATTGGTTGTAATACCCTATCAACTAATTCTCCTACTAGAGGGTGACTCACTACGATGTTGAGGGAGTTGACAGAGGATTTGATATGCTTACTAGGTTGTTATACCCTTGGCTGCCCACAGTGATTTGTGGTAGAGTGATCTCATGCAATCTTTAGTTAGATAGTTAGATGTCTTGGTCAGTTATGGATTGTTTGTGGTGGAGTGTCGCTCCCACATATTTTGGATTGTTGTGGTGGAGCATTGCTCCCACATGTTATGGATTGTTTGTGGTGGAGCGTTGCTCCCACATATTGTGGATTGCTTGTAGTGGAGCGCTGCTCCCTGGTGTCAGCCTTTTTGCATGTCACTAGGCGTTCCAAATTAATAAAGATTGGGAACCAAAGTAAACCCAACACTACAAGAAAAACCCTCATAGACATCGGTTTTCCACCGCTGTCTATTACAAAATCGACCGATGTCTATGAAGGCAATGTAAAAGGTCTGCCATTTTAGACATCGGGTTATAACCGGTGTACTATCACTGAATGACACCGGTTTTCGAATCGATTATGAACTGGTGTAGTATCACTTAACGACACCGTTTCAGCAACGGTGTAAAATCGATGTAATATATGTTAATAACACCAGTTTTGGCAACGGTGGAAAACCGATGTAATATCAGTATTATTTAACGGCGTCGATTCAATTTTCGAAACAATGAAAAACCGATATTATACAACATTTTAATAGTACAAAATTTAGTTAATATTATTATACATCGGTGTATCTAAACACACCAAGTCAATATCCATGTAACCAACACATAAATATTATTCTTACAACATAAAAAGATAATAGATATTGTACACATCAAGTCCGTATCCACAAATTACACAAATATTCTTCTTACAACATCAAAAGATAATAGATATTGTACACATCAAGTCAGTATCCATACAATACACAAATATTCTTTTTACAACATCAAAAGGTAATAGATAATGTACACATCAAGGTAGTATCTGTTGGAGTGTATACTGAAAGCCTAAGCTTTGTAAACATTCATTATGAATAAAGAATCACATTTGGTCAAATTGTCTACATTTGTTTGTAGTTGTTCATTTAATTTATATTGTAGATAACATAGTATGTGGTGTCACATGCAGAAGATGATGTTATCAGTACCTTATAAATTATAAACAGTAGCTCACGACCAAAATGGAAAGGAACAAACCATTAGAAGGTCGTAGTGTAATTAGGTATTAGTTTATTTTGACTATATAATTACACTAGTACACTCAGAGTGTATTGAGTAGGATCATTTGAGGTCGTTTCTTTTATACTGACTTTATAAAGGAACAAAGACCTCAGTTATTATGGAAGTGTGTGCTCTTAATCCTAATATAATAACAAGCACATATATTTGATATTTATTTCTTTAATTTATCAATGGGTGAGATTTAGTTCGATGAATCAATAAGCCCGATAAGTTGGGAAATGATATCACTTATAGTGTGTGTTGTTGATTATAGAAGGAAACTGTGTCCTAGAGATACTAGGTTGATAATGTCCCCAAGAGGAGCTCATAAGGATTGTCATGTTAAACCCTGCAGGTGGACTTAGTCCGACATGACGATAAGGTTGAGTGGTACTACTCTTGGACTAAGACATTAATTAAATGAGTTGTCAGTAACTCACTTAATTAGTGGACATTCGATATCTTAAACACGGGGAGACTAACACACTCATAATAAGAAGGAGCCCAAAAATGTAATTTGGGATTGGTGCGGTAGTTCAATAATAGTTCTCTAGTGGAATGAATTATTATTGATAAAATTAAGTTGTGTGTTCGGGGCGAACACGGGATGCTTAATTTTATCGGGAGACCAAAACCAATTCCTCCTCTCGGTCCCTATCGTAGTCTCTTATTTATAGAGTACTATACCCACCTATACCCACCTTCTATACCCACCATTAGGGGGCCAAGCTAGCTTGGGAACCAAGCTAGGGCCGACCTAGTGTGGCTGGCCTAGCTTGAACCCAAGCTAGGGCCGGCCAAATTAAATTAAAAAGGAATTTTAATTTTTATTTTTATTATGTGGAAGAAATAATTTATTAAATAGAATTAAAATTAAAATATCTCTCTTGTAAAAGATCTACAAAAGATTAAAGAAAGAGATTAGATTTCTTTCCTTATTTGTAGATTGGTGAGATATTTTATTTTCTCTTTAAAATTATCCACATGTTGATAAAATTAAAATTATAGAAATTTCTTTTTATCAACCATGAAGAGATTTTTAAAGAGAAATTTTAATTTTAAAATTTTCGAAAACAAATTAGGAAGTTTTAATTGTTGATTAAAACTTGTCTAACTTATCTCTTTTGATGTGGCCGGCCATTAGAGATTAATTGGGGAAATTTTATTTTATTTTTCTCAATTAAATCATGTCAAGGGAATTAAGGAAATTTTATTGTAATTAAATTTCCTAATTTGCCTAGGCCAAGGAATATAAAAGAAGGGGTGAGGGTGCCTTCATGAGACACAACCTCTATTATTTCTCTCCCTCTTTTATTCCTTGGAGTGGCCGGCCATCCTCTTCCTCTCTCCCTCTTTGTGGTGGCCGAATCTCTCAAAGGCTTGGAGCTCTTGTGGCGGCCGGGAACAAGAAGAGAAGAAGAAGAAGAAGGAGAGAAAGCTAGCATCTCTTGGTGCTTGGTTGGTGTTTTGTTCTTCATCCTTGGTTAAGCTTCTTTTGTGGCCGAACCTAGATAGGAGGAGAAGAAGGTGGTTGGTGGTTTCTCATCTTGGAAGATCGTTGCCCACACAACGTCCGAGGTTAGAAGAGGAATACGGTAGAAGATCAAGAGGTTTTTCTACAAGGTATAACTAGTAATTTTTCTTTGCGCATCATACTAGTTATTTATGGAAATAATATCAAATACAAGAGGCTTACGTTCTAGAATTTCGAATATATTTTTTGATGTTGTGTTCTTTTGTTTTTTCTTTTCCTTGTGATTTGATTGTTCTCTTCGGTTAACCTAAAGTTATTTTAGAAAATTAAATATTAGATTTCTATAAAAGGTTTTGTCTAGTCGGTGGTGGTTGCTCCCATATCCAAGAAGGTCATGTGCCTCACCACGTCAGTACTGGGAACCGATTATAGAAATTAATATTTAATGAAATTAATAACTTAAGATGATTTGGGTCGAACGTGTTAAGTTCCGTAGGAGATTCAAGTCAAAACCTAAAAGAACAAATAGATTAAGTTTTGGATCAAACGTGTTAAGTTCCGCAGGCGATCCAAAATTTAATTTAAAAGAGCACATGGTAGCTAGGAAAAGGTTCAGACCTTTGTACAAAATTTTTGTACAGTGGAACCTCTAGGCTTTTCGAGTAGCAACCAACAATTGGTATCAGAGCTAGGGTTTTGCACATGTCATACATAATTATGCACATGTCATACATAATTTAGGCAGGTTAATAGTAGGATGTGCTAACTTTGTGGATGCAGGATCCAACTATTATGGCTTTTAGTTATTATGTGTGTGATTGGACCCTTGGACATGTCAAGGGCATTTATATGTGTGTGCATGATTGTATTAAAATACAGCAGGAGCTGTATTTAGTTTTATTAGGATTTTATTTTTGATCTAGATACATGTACATTCCTTTTATGGAATATAGGATCAAAAATGTAAAATTCTATTTATGTCGCGGATCGAATCTTGCAAAGCGTGGAACCTTCTAAGGACCAGAGGCACAGCGGAACAAGGAGCAAGATGGATGCGACAGCTAGACCCAGTAGCGGTGGCCAAATATGGCAGCAGCTTGGGATGACAACACACGGAGGACAACTAGAGATAAAAGCCATAATAGTTGAAAATTAGATTTTCTATTTATTGTTTTTATATTGTACTGTGTGTGCATGTTAGTTTACAAGTTTAGTAGGCTAGCATAGTTAAAATTCCTCATTTATAAATAACTAAGTGGGAGAGAGATTTTTAAGTAAATCCCATGGTCTCCATTACTGGTTTGTAAGTGATGCAAACAAGCTTGCGCGTTGGCTCTGAGTGCCTTCCTCCATAACGGATGAGCTTGTTTGTGGATCACTAGAACAGACTTCCATTTTTGGATGACTATAGGAAGTTAATTAAGAGCGTGTGATCTTCCCCAACGGAAGGGGCATAATCTTATTAATGGACTTAGTGTCAAGTAATGGTATACACTTAGACACATCTAATAGTACCCTCCCCATCGGAGTCACTGCTATTATTTGTGTGACCAAATGATACTAACTATTAATTTTATTTGTCAAAAAGTTAGGTTGACAAGATAATAAAATTAATGGGTTAAAACCCTCCTTTTACAAATGTTGAATTTGTATACGTCCACACTAACGTGGCATACAAAATTCACGGTGTTATGAGGTGTTGGTTAATTTAAAATAGTATTGTTTGAGGAATCAATATTATTCTAAATTTCGAGTTCTGACCAAAAGTTATTTGTGATTCTTAGGATGACTTTCAACCCACTGTTCATCATACTTCAACAAAATAGACTTACTGGACCTAATTACATAGATTGGAAAAGAAACCTAGACATTGTTCTTACTGCTGAAAGTTATAAATTTGTACTGACTGAGCAGTGCCCTGAAGCACCTACTGGTGAATCTACCCAAGAGGAGATTGAATATCATAGGAAATGGGTAAAAGCAGATGAGATGGCGCGGTGTTACATTTTGGCTTCAATGTCAAATGTATTGCAACATCAGCATCAAGATTTACCAACAGGCTATGATATTATGAACAATCTCAAGGAACTCTTTGGTCATCAGGATAGGGCTTCTAGGCAAGAAGCCATGAGAAAGATAATGACAGCCACCATGCAAGAGGGTACTCCTGTAAGGGATCATATCCTAAAGATGATGGCTTATCTGAACGAGATACAGATCCTTGGAGGAGAAATTGATGGGGAAACCCATATCGATATGATCCTCCAAATGCTACCTAGAAGTTTTGAGCAGTTCCGCCTGAACTATAATATGAATAAGAGGATTTATTCATTAGGGGAACTACTGACAGAACTTCAAGCAGCAGAAGGATTATTTCGTCACAATGCTCAAATTCACTATGCTGAAAATGGTTCTACTTCTAAACCGAGAGGAAAGAAGAAGAAGAAACAAGCTGGTTCAGCAAAGAAAGTGAATAAATCTCAGAGTACGGGATTTAAAGCTGGAGTGAAGAAGCCGAAGGGCAAGTGCTTCATCTGCAAGCAGGCAGGACATTGGAAGGCGGACTGTCCTCGTAGGAACCAAAACAAAGGTATATCTCATGCTCTAGTTGTTGAAACATGTTTAGCGGTGTTATCTACCAGCACCTGGTGTGTAGATACGGGAGCCACTGATCATGTCTGCAATTCTCTGCAGGGGTTCCAGGAAACCCGACGACTATCTGAAGGAGAGATTAGCGTCTACATGGGCAATGCTACTAAGGTGGCAGCTGTTGCAGTGGGAGACGTCTACTTATCTTTTAGTAGAAATAGAAATTTGATTTTAAGAAATTGTCTTTATGTACCCAGTTTTAGAAAGAATTTAATTTCAGTTTCTAAATTGTTTTACATGGATATTCAGTTTCCTTTGGTAACGATGTAGTTATTAAAAGAAATAAAGTGATTATCTGTTCTGGTGCATTAGTTGGTAATTTGTATACTTTAAATCCAATTTCTTCCACAAAGCAAAACATGAAAATTTATAACTCATCTTCTAATTCTAATAAGAGAAAAGAACCTTCGGAAATGAACCAAGCATATCTTTGGCATCTAAGGCTTGGTCATATTAACTTAAGTAGGATTCAGAGGCTTATAGCCGATGGACTTTTGAGTTCATTAGAGTTGGAAAATTTTCCAACTTTTGAATCTTGCTTAGAAGGTAAAATGACCAAGAGGTCGTTCAAGGCCAAGGGGTATAGAGCCAAATAAGTGTTAGAATTGGTTCATTCTGATTTGTGGGGTCCTATGTCTGTCCAAGCAAGAGGTGGTTTTGAATATTTTGTCTCTTTTATAGACGATTATTCAAGATACGGATACATTTACCTAATGCGCCGCAAGTCCGAGTGCTTTGATAAGTTCAAAGAATACAAGGCTGATGTGGAGAAACGACTAGGTAAAAGTATCAAGACACTACGGTCTGATCGTGGTGGCGAATACCTCTTAGGAGAGTTTAGGAATTACTTATCAAAGGCCGGGATTCAATCCCAATTGTCTGCACCTGGAACACCCCAACAGAATGATGTAGCAGAACGAAGGAACAGGACTCTTATGGAGATGGTTAGATCGATGATGAGTTATTCAGAATTACCAAATTCGTTTTGGGGATATGCTCTGGAAACAGCAGTATACGTTCTGAACTTAGTACCTTCTAAATCAGTTTCTTCTACTCCCATAGAATTGTGGAATGGGCGAAAACCCAGTCTAAGACATATTCGGATTTGGGGTAGTCCAGCACATGTGCTGAAACCAGATGCTGATAAGTTAGAATCCCGTACAGAAGTTCGCGTGTTTGTAGGATATCCCAAAGGAACGAAAGGTGGTTTATTTTATAGTCCTAAGATCAAGGTCATTGTTAGCACCAATGCCCGCTTTTAGAAGAAGACTATATAATGGATCACAAGCCCAAGAGCAAAGTTGTTTTAGAAGAACTTAAAGAGGACACGCCTACTTCAGTCAACAGGACAAGATGAAGTACCACAAGAGACCGCAACACGTGTCACACATGATACACAACCACGGACGGCTCGTCGAGTGGGAGGGTTGTACAGACTGAAAGATTCATGTTTTTGGGAGAGTCTTGGACTTGATCCCGGTAAACATGAACCCGATCCACGAACATATGAAACACTCCAAGATATAGATGCAGCATCTTGGCAAAAGGTAATGAATTCTGAAATAGAGTTTATGTACTCTAATAAGGTCTGGGAGCTTGTAGAACCACCTGATGGTGTAAAAGTCGTTGGATGCAAGTGGATCTACAAAAGGAAAAGATGGACAGACAGGAAGGTAGAAACCTTCAAAGCTAGGCTTGTTGCGAAAGGGTACACTCAGAAAGAGGGAATCGATTATGAGGAAACCTTTTCACCGGTAGCCATGCTTAAGTCTATCCGGATACTCTTATCCATTGCTGCTCATATGGATTATGAGATTTGGCAAATGGATGTCAAGACAGCTTTCCTTAATGGAAGTCTTGAAGAGAACATCCATATGAAGCAACCAGAAGGGTTCATTGAAAAAGGCAAAGAGCATCTAGTGTGCAAGCTCAATCGGTCCATTTATGGACTGAAGCAAGCTTCAAGGTCTTGGAACATCCGGTTTAATGATGTAATCCAGTCATATGGATTTATTCAGTGTCCGGATGAGTCTTGTGTATACAAGAAGTATAACGGAAACGTGGTGGTATTTCTTGTACTATACGTAGATGATATTTTGTTAATTGGCAACAATGTCAAGGTATTATCAGATGTAAGGGTATGGTTGTCCAAACAATTTGATATGAAGGACTTAGGAGATTGTGCACACATTCTTGGGATCAAAGTTATAAGGGATCGTAAGAAAAGAATGTTGTGTCTGTCCCAAGCTTCATATATAGATACAATCCTTGCTCGTTTTAGCATGCAGGATTCCAAGAAAGGTTTCTTACCTTTTAGGCATGGAATAGCTCTATCTAAAGAGATGTCTCCGAAGACATCAAAAGAGATAGAGGACATGAAAGCAGTTCCTTATGCCTCGGCTGTAGGAAGCCTAATGTATGCAATGCTATATATGAGACCTGATATCTGTTTTGTCGTGGGCATGGTTAGCATATATCAGAGTAACCCTGGACAAGGACATTGGACTGCGGTAAAGCATATATTAAAGTACCTGAGAAGGACTAGAGATTATATGCTAGTTTATCAAGCAGATGATTTGCTCCCTGTGGGTTACACGGATTCAGATTTCCAATCAGATAGGGATAACAATAAGTCTACATCAGGCTATGTGTTTACTTTAGGTGGTGGAGCCATTTCATGGAGGAGTGTTAAGCAGAAATGCGTATCGGACTCAACCATGGAAGCTGAGTATGTAGCAGCCTCTGAGGCAGTTAAAGAAGCAGTATGGCTCAGGAACTTTCTAATGGACTTAGATGTGATTCCTGGTTTGCCCAAAATCATCACAATTTATTGTGATAATAGTGGTGCAGTTGCAAACTCGAAGGAACCATGAGCTCATAAGGCAAGTAAACATATAGAGCGCAAGTACCACCTGATACGAGATATCGTGAAGCGAGGAGAAGTTGTCATCGCCAAGATTGCATCAGTGGATAACCTGGCAGATCCTTTCACTAATGCCCTTCCGGCGAAAGCTTTCGATCGGCATGTGAAGGGAATGGGAAGTCTATGTTAGAGATATGTGTTTAGTCATTAGTAGGTGGAGATTCTTGGAGTGTATACTGAAAGCCTAAGCTCTGTAAACATTCATTATGAATAAAGAATCACATTTGGTCAAATTGTCTACATTTGTTTGTAGTTGTTCATTTAATTTATATTGTAGATAACATAGTATGTGGTGTCACATGCAGAAGATGATGTTATCAGTACCTTATAAATTATAAACAGAAGCTCATGACCAAAATGGAAAGGAACAAACCATTAGAAGGTCGTAGTGTAATTAGGTATTATTTTATTTTGACTATATAATTACACTAGTACACTCAGAGTGTATTGAGTAGGACCATTTGAGGTCGTTTCTTTTATACTGACTTTATAAAGGAACAAAGACCTCAGTTATTATGGAAGTGTGTGCTCTTAATCCTAATATAATAACAAGCACATATATTTGATATTTATTTCTTTAATTTATCAATGGGTGAGATTTAGTTCGATGAATCAATAAGCCCGATAAGTTGGGAAATGATATCACTTATAGTGTGTGTTGTTGATTATAGAAGGAAACTGTGTCCTAGAGATACTAGGTTGATAATGTCCCCAAGAGGAGCTCATAAGGATTGTCATGTTAAACCCTGCAGGTGGACTTAGTCCGACATGACGATAAGGTTGAGTGGTACTACTCTTGGACTAAGATATTAATTAAATGAGTTGTCAGTAACTCACTTAATTAGTGGACATTCGATATCTTAAACACAGGGAGACTAACACACTCATAATAAGAAGGAGCCCAAAAATGTAATTTGGGATTGGTGCGGTAGTTCAATAATAGTTCTCTAGTGGAATGAATTATTATTGATAAAATTAAGTTGTGTGTTCGGAGCGAACACGGGATGCTTAATTTTATCGAGAGACCAAAACTAATTCCTCCTCTCAGTCCCTATCGTAGCCTCTTATTTATAGAGTACTGTACCCACCTATACCCACCTTCATACCCATGATAAGGGGGCCGGCCAAGCTAGCTTGTGGTTCAAGCTAGGGCCGGCCAAGCCTTGATTCATGGGTGGCCGGCCCTAGCTTGAACCCAAGCTAGTGGGGGCCGGCCAAATTAAATTAAAAAGGAATTTTAATTTTTATTTTTATTATGTGGAAGAAATAATTTTTTAAAGAGAATTAAAATTAAAATATCTCTCTTGTAAAAGATCTACAAAAGATTAAAGAAAGAGATTAGATTTCTTTCCTTATTTGTAGATTGGTGAGATATTTCATTTTCTCTTTAAAATTATCCACATGTTGATAAAATTAAAATTATAGAAATTTCTTTTTATCAACCATGAAGAGATTTTTAAAGAGAAATTTTAATTTTAAAATTTCCGAAAACAAATTAGGAAGTTTTAATTGTTGATTAAAACTTGTCTAATTTATCTCTTTTGATGTGGTCGACCATTAGAGATTAATTGAGGAAATTTTATTTTATTTTTCTCAATTAAATCATGTCATGGGAATTAAGGAAATTTTATTGTAATTAAATTTCCTAATTTGCCTAGGCCAAGGAATATAAAAGAATGGGTGAGGGTGCCTTCATGAGACACAACCTCTATTATTTCTCTTCCTCTTTTATTCCTTGGAGTGGCCGGCCATCCTCTTCCTCTCTCCCTCTTTGTGGTGGCCGAATCTCTCAAAGGCTTGGAGCTCTTGTGGCGGTCGGATACTACTTGGAGAAGAAGAAGAAGAAGAAGAAGGAGAGAAAGCTAGCATCTCTTGGAGCTTGGTTGGTGTTTTGTTCTTCATCCTTGGTTAAGCTTCTTTTGTGGCCGAACCTAGATAGGAGGAGAAGAAGGTGGTTGGTGGTTTCTCATCTTGGAAGATCGTTGCCCACACAACGTCCGAGGTTAGAAGAGAAATACGATAGAAGATCAAGAGGTTTTTCTACAAGGTATAACTAGTAATTTTTCTTTCCGCATCATACTAGTTATTTATGGAAATAATACCAAATACAAGAGGCTTACGTTCTAGAATTTTGAATATGTTTTTCGATGTTGTGTTCTTTTGTTTTTTCTTTTCCTTGTGATTTGATTGTTCTCTTCGGTTAACCTAAAGTTATTTTAGGAAATTAAATATTAGATTTCTATAAAAGGTTTTGTCTAGTCAGTGGTGGTTGCTCCCATATCCAAGAAGGTCATGTGCCTCGCCACGTCAGTACTGGGAACCGATTATGGAAATTAATATTTAATGGAATTAATAACTTAAGGTGATTTGGGTCGAACGTGTTAAGTTCCGCAGGAGATCCAAATCAAAACCTAAAAGAACAAATAGATTAAGTTTTGGATCAAACGTGTTAAGTTCCGCAGGCGATCCAAAATTTAATTTAAAAGAACACATGGTAGCTAGGAAAAGGTTCAGACCTTTGTACAAAATTTTTGTACAGTGGAACCTCTAGGCTTTCCGAGTAGCAACCAACAGTATCCGCAATTTACATTCCATGCAAATGCATGCATTATCCAAAGTTTTCAAAATTCAAATACCTTTCCTACTCAAATGTAATCTAGCATGCATTCAACCCACTCGAACCGCACTTCATCAATTTCAACTCTGGAGTACTTGAGATTTGTAAACTGTAAAAACACATAAAAATATATATTGCAACACTTTCATTTTGTGAATTTTAAAAAAAAATAAAAGTGACATCATTGAGGAAAATAAAAAAGTAAAAGGTGTTGATTACAAAGAAACTTACTGAGACTTGTAAAATATCTTCACTAGCTAATGCAACATCCAGTAGAAGAAGGCATGCACAGAGAGCTATTTGCTGCATAGGAAAAAATAGCAAGGAGAATAAAAAGAATCATCTTATCAATAACTCATAAGATGCTTAAATTAAGGCATACCTCTTCAGAGTTAATCTGGTCCACAAAAGTATGCGCAAGCTCTTCACTCTGCTCCTATAACCAATATAGTTATTAATCAAAGAGTGCATGTAAAATATCGTTTCAGTTGAAAGAACAATGCTAGTTTAAGAAATCATAGAATATTGATTGAATGGATAAACATGAATTAAATTTTTTCTAACTTTGAAAAAAAGATAGAGAAAATGGTGAAATTACATGAAATAGATAATAAAATATTAGAAATATTCAAAATACCATGATTTGGAGAAGACATGATTCCCAAGGAACAACAGACTTTTCTGCTATAGAAAAATGAATGATTCTAAAGATCATGTTTAACCTTATCATACATGTTAAGTATAATCATATCATATAATATCATATGTTTAATATGATTATAGCTTTAATGTTTAATAATTTGTTTCCTCAAGAATGTCAGTATGAAGATGAGAAATTATCTTCATAAATTAATTCAAAAAACCAATTACCTGTGATTCAGTAAACTTACTTTAACCTTGTTTAATGCATCAAGGAGATTCCTAGGATTAGTGCAACCATCTCGAAAGTATTCTGCAATATCAATGTTATGAAGAGCCTGAAATAAATAGAAAATGATTAAGAGTTCACACAAACAAGAACTACACATAGTAAATAAACTTCTCTTCTTTTGTATGCAAGTCAACAACAAATCATCATGTACTTTAAAAATGAGTAAGATATTAGTTAAAATAGAAATAATTAGAGGAAAAAATAGACATGTTTCATATAGCAGCCAATTAATACATTTTGACATGGAGAAACAACATCAAACCCTGAGTTGCAACTATTAGGGAGACCTAAAGACGAACAATGTAAAAACATTTGCACAAAAAGTAGAAGTGTGGATACCAAATATGCGATTTCTTCTTTCATATCAAACCCAGCAAAGAATCATTGGATCACTGTCATCTTTGGGAAGCAATGAGATTTCAATTAAAATAAAACAAATTTGAGGAATTTTACATTCTTGATTTGTATAATAACTAGTCAATTGATTTTCGTATGGAGAAGAACCAAGTAAAATATAGTCAGTGTAAAATCCTTAAGAGTTGAAGTCGAATTATATTTCAACTAAAATATAGATTAAATCAATGACAAATGATAATCAAAGTGAAGAAATAAACAAGTAGACAACAGGTTCCATTATCACAACAATTCACAGAACCTAAACATTCTAAAAGCACTAAATCTAAGAATTTATTTGTGGTAAAGAATCTAAGCTTGTTGCACATGAAATGTAATGAATCTGGAATGCAAATGCTAAACACACTAGGAGTTGAAGTCTTATAAAAGGTCATGTGCAAGAAAAGGTGAGGAGGGCCCCCTGAGGTTTAATCTTAACAACTTAGCATCTAATATTTGGACACTAAATTTAATGCAGGCTGATGACTTTGACTCCGAAATCTACAATATCCACAGTTCACACATGATTACAGTACACTCTTCTTCATAGCAAACAACACAGAGTAGGAATCTTCTACTCTGAAGGATCAAATGAGTTGTTGCTTAAGTCCCTGTAAATGAAATCAGGTATGTATAATCTCCTATTTCACCAAATGGAAAATCAAGCTAGTCCTGAAATGGCTTATTCTCACAAATTGTAGAGGGCATGCATTCCAGACACATTTGGTATCATTCATGTTAGCTCATTGTTTGCAAAGTTTCTAGGACAAAGGCAAGCAAGGATCAGTTTCTCAAGCTAAGAAGTTATTTGATCTCATTGATTCCAGAAATCACTACAACACTTTGAGTCTTATCAGATTGCTAATACTTTGAGGAACTGGTCCAATCAAATTATTGTGGTCTAGCCATCTAAGAAAAGCGCAAGAAAGATATAAACAAACAGTTTGATGAAAAGGAAATTAATAGCAAGCACTCACAAAACTTCGAGTATCTGAAGAAGTCCAATTGATTCTGGAATAACCCCAGAAAGGTTATTGCTGTCAAGCAGTCTGAATGCAAACAACAAGTTAGTATGCAGAGAGCCTATTACAAGGAAGCTTCAGGTGGCAATAGAGCTGATATATCTTACATATGTTTAACATTCATGCTAGAGCTAAAAAGGCTCAATGGAATTGGACCTGAGAGATGATTCTTGTTCAAGTGTCTGATAAGAACATATTTCATCATCGTTAATTCTTCACTGTGTAAGTTTTTTATTTGATCATGCATGGAAAACTGAGGTGATTGTTTGCCAGGTCTATCCATACGAGGTCGGCGAGCCTACCCAGGGATGCAGGTGTTAGTTAGAGCCCTAGAGCCAATCATATGATGATTGTTGTATGAACTTGATGTATCATATTCCTATATATTTATAAAGATATTTCTTTATGGTTATTATACTTACTTGTATTGGTGCCAAATAACTAAGTATAATAGCGTCCTTGAGTAGAAGGTTCTTATCTATATCAATCGATTGGTTGAATCGATAGTGAGATGATATAGAGAACACTACTCTTAATCATTCCTAGTCAAGTATTAACATTCAGGGACAATGTTAATGCGATGAGACTAGCATGTAGGTCAACTCGATGACTTGATCTCACAAGTCATGGATATAGAGATATCAAGTTGACACATGGGTATGCATTGGAGAATGTATACTGAATGACCCGCCATGAGAAAGTATCATGGATCGTTATATGAGTGTCATATACTTTCTCATGTGACTATTAGTATGACTATCAGTCCTTAGACATGATGTCACCATGGTTCCCTACATAAGGAGTTACATACTTTGGCTTCGTCAAACGTCACCCGTAACTGGATAGACTATAAAGGCGATTACTGGGTATGTAATAAATTATGCGGAGGGATGTGAGTGATGTAGATGGGATCTATCCCTCCTATATGACAGGAGTGGCATCATGATTCTTGATAGAGTGAGACCACTAAGTGCATGGGCATGCCCAAATGAGTCAATATGAGATATTGAGCTCATTTGTTTAGAGTGAGTCTACTTGGAGTTTAAGATATAGATTGATTAGAGGATGACATGGTCTATGCCTCAATTGATCAATCTAGATGTCAAGGATAGAAGGACATTGTCACATATTGTGAGAGTCACAATTAGTAGTCACAAGGTGATGTTGGATTTCAACATTCTTGTAACTTGGGTAGTAATGATGTGTTGCTAGATACCGCTCATTACTTATGTTTCTAAATGGGTTTAGGAGCATTGACAACGTTACAAGAACCTATAGGGTCACACACAAAGGGCAATTAGATGGAGAATAAGTTCATATGATGAACCAAGAGAATTAGGTTCATGGGATGAACCAAATTGGATTAAGAGTAATCCAAATTAAAC
Organism: Zingiber officinale; assembly: GCF_018446385.1. Classification (NCBI taxonomy): domain Eukaryota; kingdom Viridiplantae; phylum Streptophyta; class Magnoliopsida; order Zingiberales; family Zingiberaceae; genus Zingiber; species Zingiber officinale. The sequence continues at coordinate 44,684,385 of NC_056003.1, forward strand.
TAATTGAGTTGGACTCAATTTGATTCATGTGTTGAATGAGTCTAATTTAGATTATGACTCATTGAATCAATTTAATTCAATGAATAGAGATTCATTAAATCAAATTGACTTGAATCAATGGTTAGCTTTGATCAACCATGGGAGATAAATGGGTCAAGTTTGACTTGACTTGAGAGGGAAGATGAAGGGGTCAAGTTTGACTTGACCAATTGCCACCTCATTGTGACTTGGCATAGGGCCAGCCAATGATGATGGTCCACATCATCAAGGCTACATCAAGTGTGTTCCATCTCATGAGGGAGACCAAGAGTCATGACTCTTGGTATTACATGGAGGTATATAACCTCTCATAAGGTGGTCGGCCACTTAATGGTGAGTAAAGCAATTGTGTGCTCATTGAAGTCTTCTTCTTCCTCCTCTCATTCTCTTGTTCTCTCCCTCTCCTCCATTGCCGAGCCACCCAAGAGTGCTAGCACACTCTAAGTGGTTCTTCTCCACCTTTTGTCCATGTGGATACTTGTAGAGGAGTGTTCACTAGACACTCTACGAGATTCGACAACTTTTGGACGAGCGGGATAAGCGAAGAGCTTTGCTACAAAGGTATAATCTCTACCATGTAGATCTAGTGTAGATCTAGGAGAAAACTAAGTATATGTAAAATTTTTATCTTCGCACGGATCCGTGGCAAGAACTTCGGGGTTTCTGCAACGCAAAAAGCGATTTTTGTGGCTCGAAAGTTCTAACTGTGGTATCAGAGCCACGTGCAAAGCATATACTAGTTTTATTTGCATTTTTATATAAAATTTGCAAATCTGTAAATTTTTGTAAATTTACTAAATTTTAACATTTTTATGAGTATATTTCTCTTGGGGGCAAAACAACAAGTGTATAGTCACTTGGAGGTTTCAGCCACTAAGAGAAAATTTTCGCAAACGAGTTGGTCTCGACCAAATCGGTGATATAAATGATTTTAGGTACTGTAAGGTCTATGTAACACTCACAAAATTAATTTTGTGAGTAGGGGTGCTACCCCTAACCCCGCCAGGGGAGTTGTTACTTGACCTCGACCGAAAAATCAACAAACTAGACCGCCGCGAAGTTATGGCTCATAGAGGGTTGTTAGAATAGTAGTAAATTTATGAAAATTTATGAAAAATGCATATTTTGAATATGTCTGTGATGTGTTCATGGCTATGGCCCAAAAGACCCAATATGATTGGAAATTATGTGTTGTAATTCAAATACGGCCTGCGAGTCGTCATTTGGTTGTGAGTGTTGTATTGTGTTACACGACCTGTGTGTCGTGCCCTCCTTCTTTTAATATTCCTATTGTAAAATAGTTTTAGACTCGAATGTAACTCGAGTTTCACTTTTATAATTGATCTCTCAAGAGCCGATGTGTCTCGCCGATCCTCGAGTGCTCCGAACTCGCACAAAACCGAGCCGGAGGGTGTCCCGACGGCTCGACGCCAAAGTCGGGTAAGTGTTGAGAAAGTGGCGCCAAATTCGATTCTCTTGTATTTTGGGCCATGTCTTTTTAATCTTCCTGGGGTCTTCAATTTTCGTCACTATATACCCCAAGAAACCCTCCTTGGCTCGAGCAGGCACTTTTGGGATTTAGTTTGACTCCATATTTGCGCACGTCGAAGGTTTCTTCCATATCCTTGAAAAGATCGTCGCCGGACGGATTTGACGATAAGAATCGCCACATAAACTTCCAATTCCTCCGATCCGCTCCTTGAACACCTTGTTCATCAAGCGTTGGTGGCTCCCGCATTCTTCAATCCAAACGCATCACATTAATCACGGCTTACTTTTTTCGATCTTCCGGCGAGCGGTACTTGATGATATCCTTGTAGCCGCCACAATGCAACAGTTGCACCGTGGAGTTCAATTGATCTATCCGGCAGGATATGGGGCATGCCTTGCTCGAAGTCGATCGGCACCCTCCACTTGCCGCCAAGATTACGCCAGCCCGAACGCACTCATATGTGGCCGGCCGTTTTTCCACCTCATCGCCAATGAAGTCCCTTTTTCTCGAACGTCCCGACATGCAACCATGCTGCCGCGCTAGGCAATTTGTGTATCGCGCACTGACGAAGACATCATGATTTCGCCGAGGCATTGAATCGCCTTTCCTCTCCGATCGAGGCGAGTCGCGGCCCGTCGGGTCGGATGGATCGACTTCCTCCTCATCATTAAAGCAGGAGGTTTCTCATGGCGTGTACCATTGGGCGCCTAGCGGAATGCTTCGCCGAATCATCTCTATATAGCAGTCGATCTCCCGCACTTCTCCTACTTTGTCCTCCACGGAACTTTATCTTCGTGAAGGTTGAGACAACCGCCGAAGCGCCGGTCGTCCCAAAATGACGTCAGAGAGTCGACACCACGTAAGTTTATTGTCCTTCTCGGTCATGCTCCCGTCGGCTGCCACCCGTAGAGCGGGGTCATGGGCGTCGATCAATTGGTGATCGACGCTTGAATATGATGTTGACCGAGCCGCGTCAACAACATGCGGTGAATGGTGTAATCGCTCGTGGTGGGCACTTCTACCCCTCTCAGTGATCCGTCCACTTGCCCGCCGCTGATCACGCGACGCCGACGCCCGCCTTTGCTCTCCGCCGCCCACCGCCAATAACGCTGAGAAGTATTGTTCATTTTCCTCCTCCGGCGGACGATGCGTGGCCGTTCTGGGCCCGATTCCGCCGCCACGCCGGGTGCGACGGGTCACGCCAAGGGCCGGCCACCATGAGTCCGCCGATGGGAGGGGTCGGCTTTCGAACAGGATCAAGGAAGGCGGTTCCGCGCACCGTGGCGAACATAGGGTCCACCTCTTCTTTGGCGGCGACGTGCTGCGATCGAACGGGATCGACTGGCGGTCGCTCGGCATGAAGCTTGGGCCGGTGAGTTTTTCCCAGCGGCCGCGCTTCCACATTTATATATCGTAACATGTGATCATAATCCGGGCGAGCGACCGGAAGAAGTCCCCATCCACAGGCCTTGCGCGAAGTGCCTCGATATCCATCGCCACTTGGTTGAATCGCCGAATATAGCCTCGGCGATTCTCCGCCTTGCTTGATGGCGATTGTGACACTTGTCTTGATAACGCCGACTACTAGCGGCGGTGGAGGAAGTCGCCGCTCAAGCCGGCGGATCCGCCCGGCAACCTGAAACCATCCGATCCCGAGAGGGTGGTAAGGAAGACTCTACACTTTACTCCATCGTGCACGATACGGGTCGAATCTAACATGATCATCCGGTCCGTTGTCCATCAGTTCGCCGATCGTCGGAGGCACGCAGTGCTGGCGGCAGGGTCTCGAGATAGCCTCCGGCGATTGATCCGCCTGGGAGTCCGCCGGGAGTCCGTCTTGGCATTTCATCGAGGAAGATCCTCTCTCTTCGGCATGGCTGGGTGCGAAATAAGGCCCCGATGGCGGTCGAGGTGCCTCGCCACCAGACGCAGACCGCCGGCGGATGCTTTTGTTTTACTCCATGAGTTTGGCGGCCCTCATATCGACCAGCATCGAGCGAAAGCCAGCCCCCGCTCCATTGTCTCCGATCGGATGCAGGAGCGTTCCCACAGACGGCGCCAATTTGATCCTGTCCGAATCAAGAGTCAGCAGATGCTGGGCACGTGGCGCCGTCTGTGGGAACGCTCCTGCATCCGATCGGAGACAATGGACGAGGCTGGACGACAACACACGGTGACGCTTTCAGCAGAAGAACTCGATGCTCTGGTCGAGATGAAGGCCGCCAAACTCATGGAGCAAAAACAAAAAGCATCCGCCGAGCGGGCGGAGCAACAAGCAACATCTGCATCTGGTGGCCGAGCGGAAGCACCTCCAGCCACCGTCGCATTCCATCGGGCCTTATTTCGCACTTCAAGCCATACCACCAAGAGATAGACGATCTTCCTCGATGAAATGCCAAGACGGATGACAGGAAGGGAAAGCCCCGAGCGACTCTCCCCGAAGGATCAATCGCCAATTTTCGAGGCTCCCAGCACTACGTGCCTCCGACGATCGGGCGAATACAATGGAACAATGATCCGGATGATCATCCGGTAAGTTCGACAACACCCACGCCCATCAGCATACGATGGAGTAAAGTGTAGAGTCTTTCTTACCACCCTCCTGGATCGGCCAACGGTGGTTTCGAGGTTGCCGACGGATCCGCCACGAGCTTCAAGGAATTCGAACGCCTTCCTCCGCCACTCGCTAGTAGTCGGCATCAAAAGACAAGTGTCACTATTCGCCATCAAGCAAGAGCCGAGAATCGCCGAGGCTATATTCAGCGATTCAACCAAGTGGCGATGGATATCCCTACGCCACATCGGAGACAATGATGAATGCCTTCACGCAAGGCCTTGTGGATGGGGACTTCTTCCGCTCGCTGCCCCGAGATTATGATCACATGTTACATCGGCCAACGAATATAAAAATGTGGGCGACCGGCCGAATGTTCCGAGCGGAAACAAAGACACCGCCACAGCCCACCAAGAGGACCGAGGTCAAGCATTGGATCCCCACGCCGATCGCACGACAAAGTGGTGCCGCCGACTAAGCCAAAGAAGAGGTGGACCCTATGTTCGCAAATTCCACCAGACGGACACGCACAACACGAGGGATTGTCGGCCTTCCCGTGTCCAACTCGCTCCTGAGAAAGCCGAACGACGGTCGCCTCCCATCGGCTGGAGACGAGGGACCTGAAGCTGACCGGACCCGCACCGAGGGCGACATCACCAGACACCCGATCGACACCGATCCCCAAGGCAGGAGAATCGCCGGGTATCCGCTCGGGAGGAGGAAAATAGGAACAATACTTCCCGGCGAGATCAACGTTATTGCCGGTGGGCCGACCGAGGAGATTCCAACCGAGCCAGAAAGGCGTGCGTCCAGATCGGCTGCAGCCAAGAGCGGCAAGTGGACCGAAATCACTTTCGGTCGGGGACTTAGAAGGAGTAGAAGTGCCCCACGACGACGCCTCATTAAAGCAAGAATAGCAAATTACACCATTCATCGCATATTTGTTGACATGGTCAACATCATATTCAAGAAGGCGCTCGATCACCGCAAATTGATCGAGCCGAGTCACGCCCATGACGACCCCGCCCACGGGTTTACGGCAACGGTTCACCGGCCTGACAACCGCTAGCCACCTCGCTGAGAAGAGCTCAGAGGACAAGGACAATAAACTTCGTGGTGGTCGACTCTCCTCATCCTACAACGCCATTTTGGGACTTCCGAGCGGTTGTCTCAACCTCCCACCGGAAGATAAAGTTCACGTGGAGGACAAAGTAGGAGAAGTGCGGTGATCAGCTAGCAACAGCTATATAGAGATGATCCGAGCGTTTGTTCCGCCTAAGGCGCCCAATTGAGGTACACGCCATAACCGAAAACCCCCGCTTTAATTTATGATGAAAAGGAGGAAGTCCAGATCCATCCGACCCGATCGGAGGCCACGACTTTATCGCCTCGATCCGGAAGAAGAGGAGAAGTCGATTCAATGCCTCCAACGAAATCATGATGTCTTCGCCCCGTCGATACATGCATTCGGAATTTCCCAAGCCTAGCGCAAGATGAATTGCATGTCCGACCAACGCTCGGCCAGTGAAGCAGAAGAAAAGGGACTTCGGAGCTGACCATTATCCGGAGGTGGAAAAACTTCGAAGGCCGCCACATACGCGAGGTGCAGCCCGACTGGCCAACGTAGTCTTGGTCTCCAAGTCGGGCGGCAGGGTCTGCATCAACTTTCGAGATTTAAACAAGGCATGCCCCAAGGATTTTTATCCTCTGCCCCGGATAGATCAGCTGGTAGACTCCACGGCCGGCTGCGAACTAATTTGCATGCTTGACGCTTACCAAGGATATCATCAAGTACCGCTCGCCCAGGAAGATCAAGAAAAAGTAAGCTTCGTAACTGCTGACGGCACATATTGTTACAATGTGATGCCGTTCGGATTGAAGAATGCCGGAGCCACCTATCAACGCTTGATGAACAAGGTGTTCAAGGAGCAGATCGGGAGGAATCTGGAAGTTTATGTGGACGACATTCTTATCAAATCCGTCCGAGCGGCCGATCTTTTCAAGGATATGGAAGAAACCTTCCGAACGCTGCGCAAATATGGAGTCAAACTAAATCCCCAAAAGTGCCTGTTCGGAGCCAAAGGAGGGCGTTTCTTGGGGTATATAGTGACCGAGCGGGGAATTGAAGCAAACCCCAGCAAGATTAAAGCACTGCAAGACATGCCGCCCCCAAGAAATACAAGAGAATACGAATTTGGCAGCCACTTTCTCCAACACTTACCTGACTTGAGCGTCGGAGGACCGTCGCCGGGACACCCCTCCCGGCTCGGTTTTGTTGCAGGTTCGCCGGAGCACTCGAGGATCCAGCAGAGAGCGCCACGTGCCCAGCATCCGCTGACTCTTGATTCGGACAGGATCAATAATGTACAATTGAAGATGGAGTTACAAGAAGGAAGTCATCAACACAAGGTGGTCAAATGAAGACCTTAGAGAAGGTGCTATCCCTAGGTTGACCATTCGATCTTCTCTTTGGCTAGAGAGGATCGTAGTAGGGCCATAACTATGTCACATTACTTTTCTTTATGTGTATGTGATACATGCTATTGTAGGGTAATTAGTGCCTTGATGCGTATATGATACACATTAACGATTAGATTAGATCTTAATCAAGTCAACTCGAAATGCCTACCATGTTTTGATACCCATCACTACCTCGATCATTTGTTTTTGTTGAATCTACCAAAGCAGAGCAACGCATATTATCTTGGTAGGGTGCAGAGGGCAATCTTGGTCCCACCTATCAAAGCTTGGGTGAGAACAAACTCAATTAGATTGAGTATAACTAGTTACCTCAATTTGATCGGGTATAACTATAGGCATATTCCAACGGTTGGGAAGATAGGGTAAAGATCACATTTATACTAAATCTTGGGCGATTTAGCCAAAGCTAACTCAAGGTTTTTTATAAATGAGGATTTTTATCCTATAAACAAGAGTTGCATAGAGATGTAACTGATAACTAGTTATCTACCGAATATACTAAGTCTTGGCCGATTTAGCCAAAGCTAACTCAAGGCGTAGTATGATGTGGATCTTGTCCCACGAGAATTATAGCTAATTGGCATGAATCTAGTAGTGTGGTTTGCCCACATCCATGACTTGATTCTACAAAAGTTCTATAATTCAGTGGGAGCATCATTTAGTTAAAGGTCAAATTAAATGATAAATGGAATATGATATTTACTTTCTGCATTATTTCTGTTATAGATTGTCATGTCGACAAACACGAACATCTTCTCCCTGTGTTCTGTCCTTGACAAGGACAAGCTCAATGGAGCTAATTTCCTGGACTGGTACAGGAATTTGAGAATCGTTCTCACACAAGAAAGAAAACTCTACGTTCTGGAGCAGCCCATTCCCGAGGTACCTCCTACCACTGCCACGCGAGCTGACCGAGATGCTTATAAGAAGCATCAAGATGATGAATTAGATGTGGCATGCCTCATGCTCGCGACCATGAACTCTGAGCTTCAGAAGCAACACGAGTTGATGTCTTCTTATGATATGGTTGAACATCTTCATCAACTATATCAAGGAAAAATGAGGCACGAGAGATTTGAGATCTCCAAGGCACTATTTCAGTGCAATATGCAAGATGGGACTCCCGTAGGTCCATATGTGCTCAAGATGATTAGGTACATAGAAAACCCACAGACTTGATCTTGCAATCCTTGCCAGAGAGCTACAGTCAATTTGTCATGAATTACAACATGAACGAAATTGACAAGCCATTGCCTGAGCTGCTTAGCATGTTGCGAACTGCTAAGCTCAACCTTAAGAAGGTAAAGCCCAACTCCATTTTGATGGTGCAAAAGTATAAAGGCAAGGGCAAGCCTAAAGGTAAGAGAAAGTCACAAGTCAAGGGCAAAGGCAAGGTAATGAAACCTAAAGGAGGGGCTGTCAAGGATGCTACCTGCTTCCACTGCGGTCAGACTGGGCACTGGAAGAGGAACTGCAAAGGATACCTGGAAGATCTTAAGAATAAGAGAAGTGAGACTTCTACTTCAGGTATATATGTTATAGAAGTCAATCTATCTATTTCTGCATCATGGGTATTGGATAATGGATGTGCTTCTCACATTTGTACTAATGTGCAGACGCTGAGAAATAGCAGGGCATTGACGAAGGGCAAGGTGGACCTACGATTAGGCAATGGAGCACGGGTTGCTGTTGTTGCTGTAGGAACTTACTATCTATCTCTGCCCTCTGGGCTTGTACTAGAATTAGATGAATGTTGTTATACAAAGAACATCATTTCAGTCTCTTGTTTGGACAAGAAAGGCTTTTCTTTTGTAATAAAGAACAAATGTTGTTCCGTTTACTTAAATGATATGTTCTATTGTAGTGCACCTCTGATAAACAGAATCTACATTCTAGACTTAGAGAACCACATCTATAACATAAGTACCAAAAGGTTCAAGTCAAATGAGATGAACCAAACCTATCTTTGGCATTGTCGCTTAGGTCATATAAATGAGAATCGCTTATCCTAGCTCCATAAAGATGGTTTGCTGGACTTATTTGATTTTGAATCATATGAGACATGCGAGTCATGTCTACTGGGCAAGATGACCAAGACTCCCTTTAGTGTCTAACAAATTGAACTGAGTGTGCAAGAAAGTCCTAAGTGATCTTAGGTAAAGGAAAGTCCTAGCTATGATTAGGCAATGAAGTCCTGGTCCAGGAGACTGGGTGAAGTCTTGGCGGGTCAAGAACTTTGGGTAAAATCCTAGAGTCAAGGACTCTAGGCGAAAATCCTAGGGTCACAGACACGAGGTGGAAGACTGGATGGCTCATGGAGTCGACGTCCAGCATGAAGTCCTGTTGTCTCTAACACTGAGCAAAAGTCCAAATGATCTGGAAGACCGGTCTGACAAAAGTAAACTCTCCTGAGAGGAGTAGGTGAGGACTCGTTCCCCATTGAGAGAACAGTAGGCATCGGTCTGACCTAGAGTTTCAGCGAAACCCAAAGTCAGGACTGGACAGTCCGAAGACTGTCAAAGTTTCTTTTTATATATTACTTGCCTATATTCTAATTATGTTTTGTAGGAAACTAAAAATTTTGCAGGTTCAAATTTTACCCTATTCAGTCGACCGAACTTCTGGATCGGTTGACCAACCCCCCATGCAAATAGATCATATTCTAGCTCAAAGTGAAGTTTTGACCAAGGGATCGGTCGACTGAACCTCAGGTTCAGTCGATCGAACGATGGGTAAACTTTAGACTGGGTTGATCGGACCAAATAAGCTAGTGAAGATAGCGAGATCGATCGATCAAACGGCGGGATCGATCGACCGAACGAAGTCTTATCTGAAGCGACAGAATTTGGACAGGAAACTGGACAGGTTTAAAAGGTTTGGTCGATCGATCAAGGGGATCGGTCGACCAATCAGCATCAAGTCAAACATGATCCTGAGATCAGTGGATCTGAATCCGGCTCAACTCGACTATAAAAGAAGGCCTCGACCAAGCACTTCTACAGACATTCAAACATCATTCAGAACTATTTCAGCTCTTTCGTACCACTTCAGAACGATTCGACAACACCCAAACGCTACTCCGACAATTGATGAATGACTGCTAATTCTATTATTGTCGGTAACTTGATTTTATTACTATTGTACTTCAAGTTTGTAATCATTGTTTGAATTATTAGTGATTACCCAACGAAAGCGATCAACGATCATGGACCTTAGAGTATAAGTCAGCAAAGGCTCCGAACCAAGTAAAACTCTACCTTGTTAGCGTTATGTGTGTTTTTGTTTTCTTCTATTTATTCCACTGCGTTTTACTCTGAAATTTTTAAACGAACGTAAAATAGCTACGAGTGTTATTCAACTCTCCCCCCCCCCTCCCCCCTAGTACGTCTCGATCCTACCAAGCTTAATTGTAATAACAATCTCCCTAATAAGACAAAGCTGTGATCTAATTGTGCTAATAAATTAACACTCTTTAGCAATATAGCCTTCTTCCATTGATTTTCGAGGATATGCATGCATATGAGTTTAAGCGAACCAAGGCCCTAAATAAATAGAAGCTAATTTCATGAAAATAAAAACTAATACTATTACAAATTTTATGTTAATTAAGACAGCAAATATTTATACCTTTTATAGGTTACATCAGATGATAAATTGTGGATCCACCAAGGTATATTATTAGATCTATAATAATTGTGAAAAAAAAACTATGGAAATATTCTCTTCATGTTGTATAATGTACACTGACCTTGGGCACCTTACATGATCGATCTCATAGTCATCTATAGAGAGGTAAATCAGGAAATCAAGTAAGCTATCACATGAAAAGATATTTCTATCGACTTTGTCAGAAATTGACTCTTACCTATTTTTACAAATCTATCATATAGTGACCAACTCTGCTATACCTTGGCAGCTTGTATAATGATAATGTAGCATGACTTTTGAGTTGATCTAGTGTAATTGGATGTAGAGTCCTTGAGCATATTGTCTTGAAAAAGTTTCACGACTTGATCATGACATGTTGAACTTCTCAATGCACTATGCCTCATAATATCATCAAATTTGAGAAGTATCCATCCAACACCTTTACACCTTTCAAACAATTTAAGAAAATATCCTTTTCTTTTCAACATTGAGAATATAGTAGATGAATGATCAATTATTACATTAGCAAGTGAAGATCAAAGTTATGTCAAGCCCATATTTCTTATAAGTCACGACAAGCTTTAATGTTATCCTTTGACTTCAAGTCAATATTCAATAATTTGTCTTTAAATTATAATATATTTTTTTCGTGATATGCATGGCATCTAGATAATGAAGAGTAGACTGATACTAATGTAAAAGTTTAAAAAGGAGTGTTCTTTTTTCGATTTTCATACAACACTATTTCTTTGATATCGGCTATTTTAAATATCAACTTTGTCATGGTTGATTTATTCTTGATGTGGTTCATATAAGGAAGTTGCTGAAACACATCAAGACCTTAGAATCTACTTGATGCTTCACCTATTTAGATTGTCCTATAAAGGTTTCTGACATCATGATGATAAAGAAAATTCATAGGAAACCAATGATGATGACCCCATAAGTGAATTTTCTCCCATGTGCCAACCATAAAAAGTGTGTCGATTCATCGCAATTAAGGCATGCATAATGAACTTTTTTACTCCGTGTAGATAGATTATAAATAGCTAAAATGTCATTAGTAGTTTGCATTAGTGATGCACTCAACAACAAAAAAAATGTTAGAGTGAGCTCATATGCAGGCAAACACCATCCCATTCCATCTTTCACACTCAATTCAATTGACTAGAAAGTTGATTAAATTGACCATAATAGTTTAGTTGATCGAGGAGTTAAGTGAATGCAAGAGTTTGGTGAATAAAATATTTACAATCGAGCAACAACGGACTAGAGATTTAGTACAATTGACTAGTGGCTAAGCAGTTAACTTGATAGTATTTCTAGTCAACCAGTAATATATTCATTGCCTTGAGAATGTAAAGCTTTAAAAAAATATTATTGATACTCCTCTAATCAAGGGCTTATATTGCTCAAAGAGCTTCAAGGGCTTGAACAAGATTAAAGGCTTCAATTCAACATCTTGGTAATCTCTCTTTATTTTAGGTTATTCATTTCATCTTTTGAGGGGATATTTTTAAATGTAAACATCCGAGATAGAGATTGTAAGAGGTTTGCCCTATTACCTCTTGTGAGGGGTTGGTTCATAGGTCATATATATTAGGAGTAATGTCATTGAACCATATTGTATCCTTGTGTTAATGAGTTGGTGTTCTTTATATTTCTCATTTTCATGGTGTAGTATACTCGACATGAACAAACATATATGAGGATCTCGAACATCTAATATTTGTATTGTCTTTTTCCTATTCTATGTTATTTTTTAATGAAAATTAAAATTATACTAACTCACAAAATCCTATTATACAACCCTACTTAGAGATGATACCACATCTAAAAAATAAAGAAAGAGAACTTATTAAATCTCTTTAAAAGAGACTAATTAGCTAATTAATGATTGTCGTTATACAAGGAAGCAAGAATATTCTACAATTTGTATTGTCTTTTTGTTGTGCACAAGGATTTGCAACTAAAGGGCATATGTTCGTCCCCTCCCACTCTAGTTGAACTCTAGCTGCCATCAGGGCATCCATTCATCCCCTCTCACTCTAGTTGAACTCTATCTACCATCACATTGATCATGATAGAAATTACTCAAGAGAGAATGATGTGGAATAGAAGTCAAGAATATTGATGTTTTAATCGTAAGTGTATGGTTGTCGTCAAATAATAAAAATATTATCCTCTAAGACCATGTTGTTGAGTTCAAATTTACGTGTAAAGTAGATTATCTAGACAAATCAGAATGAGGGAATTATCACAAAAGCAAAGAAAACTAAGAAAAAGAACTCAATGCAAAGTTATGAGGAAAACTAAATCTTGAGACAATCCTAGGATTTCGATTTCACCATAATGATCGTTGATGATCTAATTGTGACTCTCTCTTTTACCTCAATGTTAGATTATGCTTGAAGAGAAAAGAAAGAAAATCACCGATGTGTCTATCCTAACGCAACTCCGGTAATTGAATTAGGACAAACCATTTACACTCTATGACATCTCATGAAAGCCTCAAGAGAGTTTGAACCGCTTTCATAGGTTTAGTTAGTTCTATAGGTCAGAGATTTGAGTTTATTGTTAGGTGTTGGTGCAATCAGCTACTAGGATTTTTTATGTTTGATAATATATCTATATCTAGTCATGTTTGACCAAGGATTGACCTAAACAGGAGTTGATGTTTGAAAGTTAGTAAGTTTAGTCAAGTCAAAGGTTGATTTGATGACTAGCAAAGTTAAAGTCAGTAGGATCGTAAACACATGAGAGGGGAGGATGAATCACATGATTTTAAAATCTCATCTTTTTCAAACTCTTTTAAACAAAGTGTGTAGCAGAATAAACAAAAAAAATTACAAACAAAAGAACAAAAGAATTTTTACTTAGTTCGGAGCCTTCGGTGACTCCTACTCCAAGACTTAGGTCCCTTACATCTATCGATGAGTAATCCACTAAATTCTCTTCCGGAACCACCGAAAGAGTAATCCGAATACAAATGATCAAAAGAAGTATAACAATCATACACTTCCCCTATTCAATAATAAGTAATAGATAATTGCAACTTAAATTAAAATATACCAACTGATGGTAAATGGAAGTCAAAGCTTGGAGTCGATGTCGCAGCATAGTAGAGCAGTAGCACAGTTGGAAGCATGATTATGTCAAGGAATGAGAGGGAGTTAGATCTGTGTATATCAAACAGCTGCTCGGCAACTTCTTTTATAAGACACTAGAGGCACCTCCAATCCTTTTGGAGGCGCCTTTGATCAGTGTTGATCGGATACTAGAAGTTCGCTTCTTATCCTTGAAACTTATACATCGAGTTGAGGTGCCTCCGAACCCTTTTTACTAGAAGTTTGCTTCTTATCCACGCCCTCCTATTGGAGGCACCTCTGCACCTTAAAACGCAGAGGCTAAGTTGGCCAAGCCGAGGTGCTTCCCTTATCATAGAGGTGCCTCGGATCATTATTCATCTGAGGTAAAGCATGTGTTTAAGCTACAAAACAATTGTTAGTCTTAAAAAAAATAATATTTTCACCTATAAAATAGAATTAGCACAGTTTCTAATAGCATGAATTAGACCCTATCTTACACGGCCAGGATCTAGTCTTGGTTTCAGCTTGGGTTTTTAAAAATGGATATAAGTTGGACCAGCACCTATAATCCCACTAGGACTCGTCTTCACTAAATCAGTCTCCTCCAACGATATACCTTCACTTATGATTTGAAGTCACTTGACTTGCCTCTTGACCCACCAGGTCTTCCTACCAGTTGTTAGATTCGCAAATCCAACTGAACTTCAGCCAACTGTTAGATCTCAGAAAGCCAGCTAGACTTCCTACCAGATATCGGATTACACCTTGACCTATCTAAATTTTGTGTCAATTATCAAATCATTAGACCTAACTGGGTTTCAGCCTGGTGTCAGGTCCTCTAGATCAGTTAATTCCTACACACTCAGTAAAAGTATCAGCATCTAACATAATCATTTGTCATTCATTAAAACCAAAGTTTAATTATTAGTATCAACTACACTAATAATCTCTCCTATTTTGATGTACTGACAACCTGGGTTAAAGTTAGATAAAATATTCAAAACGATAATAGCATGATTAAGAGAAAAACTAATAGTAATGATGTTCATTCTGTTAAGCTTTGGATTTTTAACATTTTCTAAGTTTTACCCTTACTATCCTCCCCCTTTGTTATTCATCAAAAATATACAAGCAAACAATAAGCATTTCTAACATCAAAATTTTAGATAAAAATAGCGAATAGGATTAGAGTGTCAGGCCTATTTTCAGGAGAATTTCAAAATACTCTATATTCCAAAATATTTTCAAAGTATTTTTTAAAGTATTTCAATGTATTATTTACAAAATTATGTCAAAAGAGAGTTTTGAAGGAATAAGATTTTTCATATTTGCAAGGACATTTGAAAAGAATTTTCCAAGAAATTTTTACAAGATAGTTCAACTATTTTTCAAATTTTTTCATGAAATTTTTCTTAAGACATTTTTCAAAAGATGCTTTCCAAAAAAAAATTAAGGCATTTTTCAAAAAAAAATTCAAAGTCATATTTCACAATTAATTTTTAAGTCATATATAAAAAGAATTTAAAAAAACATTGTGCCTATTTTCAAAAGTATTTTCTTGAAAATTTTCAATGCAAACAATTTTTCAAGACATTTTCAAAGTTATTTTTGAAACATTTTTCAAAAAATTTCAAAGTAGATTTGGAAACATTTTTTAAAAAAAATTCAAAGTAATGTTTCAAAAAATTTCAAATAAAGTTTTCAAACATTTTTCAAAGATTTACAAAGTAATTGTAGGATCAAAAGCGCTAGAAGAGGGTGAATAGTACTCGTGACTTTCATATTCGTTTAAAACACGATCGAGTGAAATGCAGCAGAATAAAGATAAGTTAAAATAAGCAATCGCTAACACTTTGATGTACTTGGTTCGGAGTCTATGACGACTCCTACTCAAAGGTCCACGATTGTCGATCACTTTCGTTGGGCAATCACTATCAATTCGAATAAGTTACAAAAGCAATTACAATTGTGTATAAGTATATGGAACAATTAAAGAAAATACTGACAACTAAGAGGAAGAAATCTTCAACGTAGTCAAATTAGCTTTCGAGCGTCGTAGAGAACTTTTCGAAGTAGTGCGCAGAAGTGGAATATGTTTGTAATAATGTATTGAAGTTGTTGGTCAATGTCTCCTTTTATAGCCCTATCCAGGTTCCTGGATCCCCTCCCGGGGGTCTGGAATATGTTGACGTGGTGAACTCTTATCAAAACTTCATCCTTAAAGTTTATCCACTTCCGAGCACTAGAACCCCTTCTGAGCGTCTGGATCGTTGACGTGATTCAGCCAGTCGTCGCGCTCTAACTCAGCGTGTCGATGAGATTTTGGCCGTCCGGGCACCTAGAGCAACTCTGGTTGCCCGAACTACCCAGACCACCCAGGTGCCTAGCTAGGCACCCGTCTGGGTTACTGCTTAGCCGAAGTCTTTCCAAGTGTCCAGACTTTAGGCACCCTCTGGACTATCCAGTCCTGACTTTAAATTTCACTGAAACTCTATGTCGAATCACCACCTACTATTCCCTCTTCGAGGAATGCATCCTCACCTACTCCTCTCAAAAGAGATTACCTTTTGCCAGACTGGTCATCTAGACCGTCTGAACTTTTTCTCCATGTCCGAGATATCAGGACTTCTTGTTGGTTATCTAATCCCTGGCCCGTCTAGTCTTCCGCCTGGTGTCCGGAACCCTAGAACTTTCACCTAGAGTCCTAGACCTTAGGATTTCTTATGTGTGCCCATAAGTATATAGGTGTCGTCAAGTAATAAAATATCGATCCCACGAGGACTGTTAATTAAGCACTAGAGATGTTGAAAAGTACGTTATCTAGATGGTCAAAAGTTGGATTTGACGCTTACAAACTAACAAGAGAAATTGAAGAGAGGGAGAGAAGGTTGAGAGAAAAGAGAGAATAGAGAGGGAGATAATGAGCATAAGTATAGGAAGGATGCTATATTCTAAGATTTTGATTTAATTAATGCTAGTTAATGTCCCTATGCATTGTTCATCTATCTAACTCTATGCTTACACTTGAGTAGGAATTCTAACTAAAGTCTGGCACAACCCCCGCACAGGTCACACGTGAGAGTTTACCTAAGTCTTAACGTCATTAAGTAAAGAATTAGCTCTAGAAAGTCTAGTAATGGGATACCCCTGTCACTAAGACATCTTGGTTATGCAATCCTAGAGTTAACCTATTTACTTTCTAATGGTATATTAATGCAATTAAGTAGAAGAGATAACCTACAAAGTCTGATTAAAGGGATACCCTCTGTTGTAGGCCCCCAGGTCATATAATCGCTAGATTACATAAATCATTCCTAACATTAATTTGGGCGTGCCCTCTAAACTCTAATTATTTTCTCTTGTAGGGAATTGATGTCCGTTTCAAGGATGATACCCTAGAGAGTAGGGGATACTCTTTGTCACAGGTTCCCTAGTTAAACAAACCAAAATATTCCCTCTACATGATGAATAAAATCCTACATCTATATGAATTGACCTCACATACATTTTATCAAACACATACAAGATACAACACACATAGAACATAACATAAACACTTCATATAATAAGAAAATGTCTAAATACATAGTTCATACATCATATCATAACTACTTCCTACATCCTAGATCTGGAGATCTACTCCATTGCAAAGGATTTACAAATAAGAGACAATAAATTAAGCATTCAACAATCTAAAACAAGAGATAGAGAAGAGAGGAATGCTTATCTATGTGCCATCAGTCTTCTTGCTTGCAATCCTTGCTCTGGAGCTAGACAGATCGGTGAAGATGGATGATCTCAGATTCTCCCAAGGGGGAGAACCCTTCTCCAAAGAATGAGGATAAGCTCCAAGCCAAAGATGAGTGAAAAGGGGAGAACCCCCCCTTAAATAATGCTGGTCATGGGCCTGACATGACCCATGCCACGGCCATGTGGCATCCACACGGCCACCCTCTGCTTGGCCTCTGGTAAGGTGGCATAGCCATCTAAATTCACATGGCCATGTACTGATTTACCTCTGAAAAATCCACATGGCCAGAGTCTACTCCTTCTCTTGAAACCTACACGACCAGGGCTATCTTCTTCTTTGCTTCATTGCACGGTCATGTGGAATCCACACTACCAAGATTATCTCCTCCTTTGGTAAGTGGCACGACCGTGTGGATTCCGCAGGGATCCACACAACCAAGTTTCTTTATCTTCGTTTGTTCTCCAAATTATCTATCAACATCATTTTCTCTCCAAAAGTGCATCATATCAATAAGAAAATACACAAAGAGCATATCTCCGACAAAGAAGTGAAAAATATGATATTACAATGAAATAGAGTGCAATAAACATAGATTATGCTCATGAAATATAAGTAAATGTATGTCAAAATATGTATAAAAGTGTATATAATCTACGTTCATCAATTTCACCCAACGTCCTCAACCCGCTAAGACTTTGCCAAGTCTCCCAGACCAGGATTTTATTGCCTAATTACAGATAGGACTTTCCACCTGCCTAGCCTCAACTATGAGTTTCCTTTGCCTAAGATCACTTAGAATTTTTATGCACACTTAGTTTAACTTGTTAGACAACAAGAAATCTTAACTTTATGTTGGTGCGAGAAGTATCCGACGATCGAACCGGTGTTTTGATTATGTCAAAGGGTTCAAGTTAAGTTGTTTTGTTATCTGATGTGTTTGAATGAGCTTGTAGGTAAAGTCCTAAGTGAACTTAGGCAAAAGTCCTAGCTGCGGTTAAACAGGTGGAAACCCCTAGGGGGTGGTAACCCTAGGTGAAGAAAAGTCTTAGCTGCGGTTAGGCAAAGGGAAAACCCTAGGGGGCGATAACCCTAGGTCATAGGGGGTGGTAACCCTAGGCGGGAAGTCTTGCTGGGTCGAAGCTTGGGGCAAAAATCCTAGGGGCGGTAACCCTAGGTTGAAATCCTAGTGTCACGAACCAAGTGGAAGTCTGGACGGGTCGTGGAGTGGGCGTCTAGCATGAAGACCAGAAGCTTCAGACGCTGAGCAAAAGTCCAGTCAGTCTGGAGGATCAAACTGGCAACAAGTATACTCTCCTGAGTGGAGTAGGTGAGGACACGTTCCCCGCTGAGAGAATAGTAGACATCGGTTCGACCTAGGGTTTCCAGTCAGAAATCTGAAGTCAGAACTGGACAGTCTTGTGACTGTCAGATACTCATATTTATGTTATTATTATGTGCTAACTTTGTGTTGCAGGATATTTTGGGACTAACATATCTTACAGGGACAAAATAACTTGATTTACCTCGAATGAACAGTACCCGAGGCGCCCTCCATGAAGCTTGGAGGCGCCTTAGGTGCAAGAGCTGAGGAGTGCGCGCAGCAGAGCTGGAGGAGCCCTCATTGAGTGCTGAGGCACCTCGGATGGCCTTGAAGGTGCCCTCCATGGCATTGGAGGCACCCTCAAGTGGATAGGTTGCGAAGGAGTCAAAGCTCATCCATGATGCGAATACGCCGGTAATGGAGGCGCCCTCAAGGGCATTGAAGGCGCCCTCAATGGCTTATATAAGCCAGTCTCGACCAGCAGTTTGATATATCATAGTTTTGGCAATCCTTCTTCAGCGCACTGCTAACGAGACGATTCGACAAAGTCGTAACAACATTCCGACGACCTGAAGCTTCTATTTTACAATTCGTTTGTAGTCGGTATAATTTCTTTACAACATTCTAAATTGTAATATTCTTTTGTAAGATTTCCGAACTGATAGTGAATTGCCCAAAGTAAACGCTCAACGAGCGTGGGCCTTGGAGTAGGAGTCATCCTAAGCTCCAAACCAAGTAAAACCAACCTGCGTACTTGGTGTGTCTTTCTTGCACTGCTGTCTTTTAATTTCCACTGCATTTACTCAATAGTTTTTTGAAACTTAAGTGAAAGCCACGAGCGCTATTCACCCCCCCCCCCTAGCGCGTTTTGATCCAACACTTTGAGATAATCAACACATAGATTCGATCATCTAGTGCTTCCTGCACCAATAGTAATATCTTCAAAAGTTTTTAAAAATTTCAAAGTAACTTTTTCATGTATTTTTTTAATTTCCAAAGTAATTTTTCAATTAAGTTTTCAAAGAGTTTTGCAAGATTTTTCAAATGAGTTTTCATAGTTTCAAATATCACAAAAACTAATTTTCGAAAGGATTTTCAAAGAGTATTTTTAAAATATTAACAAATTTTTCAAAAACCAAATATTTTTCAAAAATATATATTTATTTTCAAATTATTTTTAAAATATTTTAGCCCTTTCTCCCCTTAACCTGACACCTCTTGATGATCCTTATTACCTACAAGGAGCACTACCTAAGTATCCATTGGACTTGTGTTGGAAATACTTATTTTCAGAAAATATATAATTATTTTGAAAAACTACATAAGTATTTTTCTCTTCACTAATTCTAATTGTTAATTAAGTTTTGTTAATTTATTAAAATAGAAATATTTAAATTAATAATTAATCAATTATTCCTAAAAAGTTAATCTCGGATTGAGTTAATTAAATTAAAATTAAATTTCATGTTAAAAGAAACAATTGATTACTAATGTATTATAAATTAAGTTAAGAATAAATTAATTAAGTTTAAATTCTTAAGTTTCAATTAAGAGCACTTAATTAAATTTGGATTAATAAATAAGTTTATTTTTGGGTTAATAGTAATTTTACTTAAAGTTTAATAAAAATTTCTAGTTAAAATTTTTAATCAACTATTTAATTAAGGTCATAGTTTCATATTAAGGTTTAACCTGATGTTATAATTAATTAAAGTTAAGAATTTGTTGATTATATTTAACTAATTTTAGGTCTAACTAAAGTTTTAAGTTAGGTTACGTTTAAGTTTAAGGTCTTAGTTTCAAATTAAATGTTAAGGTTAATTAATTTTAGTTTAATTTAATTTTATGTTCAATTCAGTTTTAAATTAAGTTTAACTTAATTTTTTAAAAATATTGTTATTATTAAATTTTTTTTAAATGATTTAAAAAATGTTTAAAAATTTTAAAAGGTTTTGAAAATAATTTTATTAAATTTTTTAAAAATAAATTTAAAAAAAATTAAAAAGGATATTAAAATAAATTTTAAAAGGTTTTTCTAAATAATGTTTAAAAGTTTTTTAAAATAATTTTTAAAAAGGCTCTTCAAAATAATTTTTAAAATGTTTTTAAAAAATATTTTTTAAAATGTTTTTAAAAAATATTTTTTAAAATGGTTTTTAAAAATAATTTTTTAAAGATTTTTTAAAATAATTTCAAAATAATATTAAAAAGGTTTTAAAATAAATTTTAAAAGTTTTTTTAAGATTTAATTAAGTTAAAGTTTTAATTGATTTAATCATAATTTATTTTTTTATATTTTTAATTTAGTTTAGTTAAGTTAAATTTTAAATTAAGGCTTACTCTTTAATAAATTTTATTTTTACATTTAATTAATAAATTTAATTTTAGGGTTTTAATGTCAACGTTTAATTTAATTAATTTAATTTTAAAGTTTTAATTTTAATTAATTATATGTTGAAGTTCAATTAAGTTTTAATTATGTTTTAATTTAAGTATTAATTTAATTTAAGTTTATATTTAGTTTTAATTTATGTTTTAATTAAATTAAGTTAATTTTTTCATCTCACTCGGTCTAATTATTCAACTAAGGTATTGTTTGTGCAGAAAGCACCAAACAATCGAACCTAAGTTTTAATTATGGAAAAAGGTTCAAAGTTAAGGTTTCTTATTGTCTAACAAAGTTGAGTGAGTTTGTAGGAAAGTCTTAAGTGATCTTAAGAAAAAGAAAGTCCTAGTTGATACTAGGCAGGTGGAAAGTCCTAGTTATGATTAGGCAATGAAGTCCTGGTCCGGGGAACTAGGCAAAGTTTTGGCAAGTCGAGGACTTTGGGAAAAATTTTAGAGTCGAGGACTCTAGGTGAAAATCCTGAGGATTGTGAACACCAGGTGGAAGACTGGGCAAAAGTCCAAACGTTGAGTCATGGAGTGGACGTTCGGCATTAAATCCTGAAGTCTCGAACGTTGAGTAAAAGTCCAAATGGACTGAAGGACCGATCTGAGAAAAGATAATTTCTCCTAAGAGGAGTAGGTGAGGATGCATTCTCTGAAGAGGAAACAGTAGGGGTCGATCTGACTTAGAGTTTCAGGGAAATTTAAAGTCAGGACCGGACAGTTTGGAGGTTGTCAAAGTTAATTTTTATATACTGTTTTGTCTTTTATTCTAACTCTGTTTCGTAGGAAAACTAACATATTTGTAGAATTAGATTTTTCTTATTCGGCCGACCGAACATCCGAATCAATCTACTGAACTCCAAGCAAAAAGATTATATTTTAGCTCATAATGAAGTATTGACCGGGGGATCAGTCGACCGAACAGGGAGGTTCAGTCGACCGAACGGTGGAGAAACAGCGAGTTGATCGGACCATATAAGCCAATGAGGATAGTAAAATAAGTCGACCAGACAGTGGGATCGGTCGATCGAATAAAGACTCATACAAAGTGGCAGAATCTGGATGGAAAGTCGGGTCTATACAAAAGGATCGATCGACCGATCAGGAGGATCGATCAACCGATAAAAGTCAACTCGCGAACAGTGATACCAAGATCAGTGGATTAGATCAGGTTTAACTTGGCTATAAAAGGAGGCCTCGACCAACACTTCGATAAACATCTAAGATAAGTCTACACAACCCCAATGACAGAAAGCACGCCTCTCTGAATTCTAAAGTCATCGGTATAAGCGTTCATTGTACTTAAATTAATTTATCATTATACTTCATCTCTGCACTTAAAATTATGGATTGATAGTGAATTGCCCAAAGTAAACACTCAATGAGTGTGGTCTTTGGAGTATGAGTCATCACAGGCTCCCAATCAAGTAAAATCAACTTGTGTCGTTGTTGTGTTTGTTTCTTTATTTTCACTATGCATTCTGTGTTTTGTGAAAAAAAAATATTATAGTCACGAGTGTTATTCACCCCCCTCTAGCACGTCTCAATTCTACAATTAGTATTAGAGCAGAGCTGCTCTGAATCAATGAAACCACCAATCGAACAGGGGTTCCTTTTTGTGAAAGAAAAAAAATTATATATCATTTTTTATTAGAAATTATTCTTACGCCTTTCATTTTTTCCCCTCCAAATTTTTTTAAAAAAATCTTATTTTTTCTATTTTCTTTTTTTTCACCATTAGTCAGAATTAGCAAAATAACTCTTTTGACAAAATTTGTCATAATATTTTTTATTATTTTTTTATTTTTTTTCGAAACTGGTTCAACACTACTCGAGCTAATTTTTTTGCCTTATTTTCCTATTGCACTACTAATCCAACACCTAGTCTTGGAATGTTCATCATTTTTTTCTTGTGTGCGAGATTTTCTATCAATGGCCCACCAAGAAGTCTACAGTACCGATCGCCCACCTTTTTTCTCCGATCATGACTTCAGATACTAGAAGGACCGAATGGAGTACCACCCCAAGATGCAGGTGGAGATGTGGATCATAATCCAAACTAGATTCACACTCCCCACTGAAAATAGAGAACCACTCACCTATGACAAATGGGATGAACCAACAAAAAGAAAGATTGAGGTGGATGCAAAAGCCACTCAAACCCTACAGTGCAGCTTGACCAAAGATGAGCTGAATAAAGTTGGACCATTCAGCAGCCAAAGGATCTCTGGAAAAAGTTGATCAACTTCATGAAGGAACCTCCGATATTAAGGTATGTAAAAAAGATTTGTTGTTAAATAAATTATATAACATCAAATTACAGAATGGAGAATCAGCAAGTCAACTACATGCTTGGATCTGAGACCTACTTAACGTACTACACATGATCAGCCAGAAGGTAGAGAATTATGATATTATAAGGTATACACTACAAGTCTTTCCTAGGAATACCTTATAAGCATCCATGGTAGATGACTACAAGTTTTCCAAGGATCTTTCAATTATTAGATTAGATGAATTATTTTTTGATTTTGAGTTACGAGTACAGACTAATACATGCCCATCCAAGAAAGGTATTGCTTTGGTTGCAGGCACAAGCAAGACTAAGAAATCAATGCTCAAATTCTAACCCAAACCTAAATTTAAATTAGAAGACAACAAGGAGATCACCTCCGAACTAATCAGCCGAGTTCAAAAATTGCTAAAGAAGGAAAGGACAAGGAAGGCGTTAAAAGCAATGTGGTCTGAATTCTCGGAAGACTCCGATGAAGAACATGAACTAGCGAGCTTCCTTGCTCTACCGATACAAACTTACATTGCCGAAATCGAGTTCGAGTCTGCAACTAGAGCTAAATCAGAAAGTGAGCCCTAAGGAAGCGATGGATCTGTATCCATTTTCGGATAGCCAAATAATGTTGTAAGTTCTCTGGTTGCTGGTGCTCAAGTAGATGATCTACATAATTTTGTTTCATATATATTAAGGAAGTTGGTCAAATCCAATATCCAGGCCAAGTCACTCCAAAAGAAGGAAGTGATTAACCCGAGTTCTTTGACTAAGCAAGCTCAAGATGGAACCTCAACTCAAGTCCAACAACTTGAGGAAGAGAATTATAATTTAAAAACTCAAGCCAAAGAACTCAAGGACATGCTAGAATGGTTCACCTTGGTTTCTAAGAATCTTGATCTGATTCTTGAAAAACAAAGAGGCGTATACAACCGAACTGGACTTGGCTACTAGGCTAGACATTGATTCAAATATTACTTGTCGTTAATGAATCGATCAACTAAGAACCTAGTCCAAGCATGGGTTTGCAAGTCTAACCTGATTAATTAAGTTGGACTTGATCAATATTGTATCCTCAAGGATCAAATCTACTATCTCGAAATATTCAAAGGTATACATCGTCCATAATAATTATATCACACATTCTCGCATAGCCACGTACTCAACCGCGGTGAAACATAGTGCAGCACAATATGGCTGCTCCAACTCATAAAGGAGAAACCTTGATATGCTCCACTTATGCTCTTCATATCAAATTTGCAACTGACATAGTTAGAGACAAAGCATCCTACAAGGTCAAAGGAGTTGGTCTTGGGATACAAAAGACCTATATTGAGAGTACCCTTGAGATATTGTAAAATTCTCCTAATGGTTGCTGAGCGAGACTCCTTGAGGTAGGATTGGTACCTAGAGAATAACTACAACAAATACAATATTAGGTCTACTAGTCATTAAATATAGCAAGCTACCAAACATTCCTCTATAAAGTTTAGATTTAATACTTTCCCTCTGAATTGATATTAATTTTATGCGTATTACCATTAGAGTAGTCAACTCTTTGGCATTCCCCATCTTGAACTTCTTGATGAGTTCCCTTACGTACTTGGTTTGATTGACATAAGTTCCCTCCTTAGTCTACTTTGTCAATAATCCTAATAAGAACTTGAATTTGCTCTCCATGCTTATTTCAAACTCTCTCTTCATGAAAGTAGTAAACTCATTTAAAAAAAAAAAGTATTAGTTGAACCAAAACTAATAGTATTTACATAGACTTGTGCAATAAATAAGTTTCTATTTAGTGGACTTGGTAGTGTGATTGTATCCTAAGTGGTTGTATTCAACCAAGGTAATGTGTTGGGCAAAAATTTAAGTTAAGTTGGTCTAAGTTACTAATTTGTGCATTAAGTTGTGTAAGGATTTGGTGAGGATTGATATGAAGTTAGTCGAGCTTGTGACTCAACGAGGTCGAGTTGTGGTTGATGGCATAGTGCGGTCAAGTTGGTGTAGCTCGGTTGTTGGTGTAATTTGTACTAATAATCTAACTCAGGTTTTGATGAATGATAAGTGGATTAAAGTAAAAGTGTTTATGATCTAATTGCTTTACCAAATGTACAGGAGTTGATGGGTCTAGAGGACCTGACACTAAGCTTAAATCCAGCATGGTCTGCGGGATCCGATAGCTGGTGCGAAGTTCAGATAGGTCCGTCAAATCCGATATTTGGAAGGAATCTGGTTGGGTCTGCCGGACCTAACAACAGACCAAAGTCCAGTTGTGTTTGCGGACCTGGCAACTAGCGGGAAGACCTTGTTGGTCAAAAGAAAGTCAAGCGACTGCAATTGGTAAGTAAATTGTAAGCAACCGGAGAAGAGATCCAGTGAGGATACATTCCCGATCGAGGGAACAGTAGGCGTCGATCCGATCCGGGGGCTTCAACGAAATCGAAGGTCAGGGTTAGACAGTCCGGAGACTGTCAAATTGCTACTTTTCCTTTTTCCTATTATTGTTTGTGTGTTAACCTTGTTGCAGGAAAAAAAAGGAAAAGAAAACAAGGTGTCTAAGTGCCTGGAGTGATCCAGGTGCCCCGACTCCGGGTGCCCGGATCAGCTTTGCCCAGGCGACCTAGCCAGGCACCCGAGAAGAAGAAGAAGAAGAAGGTCGTGTGACACACACGGCCGTGTGAGGCCAACGGAGAAGAAAATGAACTCGACCCACACTATCCATGTGAACCTAGCCGAGAAGGAGACACCACTGCCCGTGCCATTTGGCACGGGTGTGTGGTTCTGACCGAGAGGAGGAATGCTTGGGTTGTGTAGATCTACACGGCCATGTGGAGCATCTTCACCTGACCGTGTCTACAAGACATGGCCATGCCAAGGCCATGTCGGTCATACCTGATGTGCATAGATTATATATACTTTTATGCATACTTTAATGCACATCTACTTATATTTCATTAGCATAATCTATGTTTATTGCACCCTATTTCATTATAATATCATATTTCTACTCCATTTATTTGGAGATCTACTCTTTACTTATTTTGATTGATAGGACATGATTTGGAGCAAAAATAATGCTTAAATGGAGTCTAGAGCTTTCAAAGTGTCTAGGTCGTGTGCAACTTACATGAGCATGCAAAAATCAAGTTTTTCTGTGTTCTGTCCATGTGAAATCCACACGACCATGTGGAGGTCGTGTGGAATCCACACGACCGTGTGGAATTTTCAATACTACAGATTGAAACTATAATGGCCATAACTTTGTACTCGGTTAGAATTACGGGTTGTTCTTTATATTAAAATGTAGATAACTTCAATATCTACAACTCTTATGAAGACTTCAACCAGAGAAAAGCACGTCTTGAAGGTCTAAAATGTGTTTCTATGAGACATGGTCTTAGCACACGGACGTGTCAAATCCTGCATTTTCTGCACTATATACCAAGAGTAAAATAGGCATAAATTTGTGCTCCGTTAGAGTTTTTAGCTTTTCTTTATATTGAATTGTAGATAACTTCAAGATATACAACTTTGATGAAGACCTCAACTCAAGAATATCACGATAAGAGGTGTTAAAATGGCCTACAAGGCTAGGCTGTGTGAGCCACACAACCGTTTCACCCCACCAGCACAACCAGAGCTAGGCCATGTGAGTCACTCGACCGTGCAACATTTCCAAAGAGCAAGAACAGCTAGGCTGTGTGAGCCACACGACCGTGCAGCATTTCCAGAGGTTAAAAAGAGCTAGGTTGTGTGAGTCACATGACCGTGTAGCCTATCCAGAACTAAAGTAGAACATGGTCGTGTGAGCCACATGGCCATGTCACTAGTCTAGAGAAGAAACAAGACATGGCCGTGTAGGCCACACGGCCATGTGGATGGGCCATGTCATAACCCATGTCTAAGTCTATAAAAGGGGTTTTCCTCCCCTTTTCATCCATCTTTGGCTTGGAGCTCACCTTCATTCCTTGGAGAAGGGTTCTCCCCCTTGGGGGAACCCTAGATCTTCTATCTTCGCTGATCCGTCAACCTCTGGAGCAAGGTTTGCAAGTAAGAAGACCGGCGGTACATAGATAAGCATTCCTCTCTTCTCTATCTCTTGTTTTGGAGTGTGGAATGCTTAATTTCTACCCCTCTCATTTGTAAATCCTTTGCTATGGAGTAGATCTTTAGATCTAGGATATAGGAAGTAGCTATGATGTGATTGTGGATGTATGAACTATGTATTTGAATATTTCCTTATTCAATGAAGTGTTATATCATGTTCTATTTGTGTTGTGCCTTCTATATGTTTGATGAAGTATGTGAGTGGTGCAAACATGTAGATGTGGATTGATTGTGGATCCTGTAAAGGGATACCCTAGATCGTATGACCGAGGGGTGTTGGTGACAGGCTGCCCTGCTAACGAACGTCTAGGGGATCACTGTCACGCCCCCAGAGGAGTTTCTATCGAAAAATTTCGGCAGTATCTCCCCTGTACCAGTGACAATCTGAGCATATATACATACAAAATACATCGGCCACATACGGTTGGAATATATACACAATAGAAATAACATAACCACATTTAATATACTTAGCCTACCCGGCTGGACAACAATGAAATAAACACACAACCATGCAGTATAATAACAGCCCACACGGCTATAAGTAAACGTAGCAGAAAACACAAAATAATATGAACGTAAGACCAACAACGGCACTAATGAAAATACCTGCAATTACCAGACTTGACTCCAAAATTCACATCGACTTATTGAAAAGCAAAATACACAAAATCAACATATCACCCAAACGATAACAAAACCAAAAAGAAAACTATCCTCGAGTGTGACGTGGGACTGGCAGTCGGGACTCTCCAAGTATCCATGACTCATCTACCTGTTACCTGGCGAGAGAAAAATCATTTTGTGGGGTGGTGAGTATTGGAACTCAGCGGGTAAAGGAAAGATAGTGCATGAACATAACATACAAATTGAGAGTGCCAACAGTATACAGTCTCATAAAGGTAATAGCAGATACTAAAATAAAATCATAATAAATACTCATACCTAAAACCATATCCTAGGCTAGGTAATAGAAGGTCAGAAGTGGTACTAATCTACTATAGTACTGCTCATAACTACAGAGGTAATAAGCAAGGTATATACAAATTTCCAATAATAAACCAATGTCTAAACATCTACCATGATATTATATCTCATCATAAGTAAGCATATCAGCATAAGTGAACAACAGCAGTAAGCAATGACAACATAAGTAAACAATAACAGTATATGTAAACAGCAGCAACCAAAGCAAGTATAATAATAAACAGCGTATGCACGGATGGTCACTTCCGCCCACCTCTCTGCACCATGACCCCTGTATGGTCGAAAGGTCGGGTCAGTGACAGACTGTACACCACTTCAGCTACCACTCTCTCGAGTGACCGAGGGGACAGTTGCATAGTAGCTAACTGGCTACATCTGCGACTGGGGTCCCTGCTGCTCACAACTCCAGCTATCACTACCTATGAGTGACCGAGTGGAAGCATGACAGGATAAGTGGCATCAACTCCAGCTACCACTCTCTCGAGTGGTCGAGGATGTGACCCTGGTCAATGACTCTCTCAACCGCAAGGGAGAATTGGTCATTAACATGCATTCCATGATATGATGCGCCAAATGCAACAGTTATCATACAAATATAAGCAAAAATTAGGTATGCTACGTGAAGCCAGCATGCTCAATATAGTACATAAATAAACAACAGTCAAAGCATACAGACATGGTATCTAGTATCTGCTACTTATCATGGACAACAATAAGAGACTATATAGAAATGGAAACGAATATCTCAAAGATCACGTGGAAGTATCAAGCGCAGGAAAAATAAGAGTGGAGCCAAGGTAAAACAGTTCTTATCCAAAATAGTTCATGCACTAAGTTCAAAGAACTACAAAATCAAGCTAAGAAGTACCCGCCTCTAAACGTAGTCTAAATCCAATGTCCGTCTTGAATTAAAGTCTTGTGATCACATAATGTGTTTAGCTAATTACTTATGTAGCAAATAGCTAAATAAAATTTCTAATCTAATTAGGGAAAACCCTAATTGACATAATTAACCTAATTCATCATTCCAATTAGGTTTAACTCAATCCATAATTCATTCACTATAATCCTACTCATGAGTTAATCAATTTAATCATGGTCAACTTCTAGGATCAATACACACTTAATTCATCCACAACAATTCAATGATCCTATCAACAATCATACTACCATCTATGTCAATTAAACCAAATAACCACTAAGAATTCAACACTAAAACTTACCCATTTCCATTACCCTCCACTGTTAATTCACTATTGGAGGTGGTTGAAGCCAATCAAATGCCCCAAAATCAGCACCTAACATAGACCCAATGCCCAACTCAATTTTGGTTGTCCAATTCAGCAAACCAACACCCAAATTCCTAAATTCAGATCTAGGTTTAGTGCATACTTTAAATCCGGCCGCCAGAAACCCTAAATGAGCGATGCAAAGGAGGGTTCACGCAACTTGGATCAAGCGGAAAAAGGAATTTCATAGGTGAACTCGAGTCCAAGCTGAATCTCCACTGCTCGGCGGCGATCCATTAAAGGAAAAGTAGGCTGGCAGTGAAGACCAAACTAGGGAAAAGGAGATGACACTAGGGCACGGAAGAGAGATCCCCGCCATGGACACTAGCGTCGGGGGAAGAAGAGGCCAAGGCCGTAGTCCAGAGAAGGAAACAGTGAGACGACACCGCCGTGAGGAGTAGGGAGTGGCACCAACTGTCGGCCGGCGGCGGGGAATTGGGTGGAGAAGAGGAGGTGGCGATGTCGAGCAGAATCGCGTGAAGTGCGTCGAGCATCGGCGTGATCAGCGGTTGTGGCTCGACGGCTGGAGTGCCCGCGTGAGGACAAGGGAGATCGCCGGCTGCTGTGGTGCTCTCGGGCGAGGAAAGAAGGAGGGGCCGCGAGAGGTTGAGGGATCGGGAAGAGAGGAAATCGCCGGAGGATTTAGGGAGGAAAGGCTCGGCAAAGGAGGAGAGGATGGCGGTTGTGGCTCGCTCGCGTGAGGAGGAGACCGTCGGCATCCGGAAACTAGAGAGGGGGAAGGAAATTGTCGGCTGGGGTGCGGTGGATCGCGAGAGGGAGAGGGGTTCGGGCGACGTCGAGAGAGGGTGGGGGAGGAAAAGAAATTGGCGTGATGAGGGAAAAGGAAACCTAGGTTATATTTTTATACCTATACTTAAATTAACTAACTTTAGGTCAATTTAATCAATCAACTCCTAATTTAATTGGGATATCTAAATGACCTTTTTACCAAGCTTATAAATTTATCCCCTTAAATTCATCATACGAGCTCCAATTAATTCTCAAAAAATTTCTAAAAATTCCTAAAAAATCCAATAAGATTATTTGTCAAATAACCTTATTATTTAATTATTATCTGGTCACCGTATTTTAAAATCACCTTGAAAGAAGAAGCAATTCTCTACAAGGAAGTAGGTAGTCATAGTCAATTGTAATATTCATCTCTATGTTTATTAAGTAGTGCATATGTTCCTATGTTGTATGACCAAGGGGCGTTAGTGATAGGCTACCCCGCTAACGGACTTCATACGAATCATTCTTATTTAATTGCAAGGGATGTTGATCTAACTATCCTGCCGGTTGCCCACTATAGGGGATAGCTAGTAATTTTCAACATGTGCATAAGGATGGAGGTAAGGAGATGAATAATGTATAGGGTCATTAACTAGCACCATAGTGAAACCTAAATCCTAATATCTATCCATCCCCAAACTCAACTCTCCCTCTTTCTTTACTCTTTACATTCTCTCTTTCCTTCACTCTCTCTTTTCCATTTAACAATTGTCTAGATAGCTCATCGTGCAAAGTTAACTAGTGCTTAATCAACAGTCCCTGTAGGATCGATAATATTTTATTACTGACGACGTAATCGTGTACTTGTGGTGACGTAACATCTGGGCACCCAAAGCTGGTCTAGGCACCCGAACCAGAAAAGTCATCCAGAAGTTAAGTTGGAGCGCGAAGACTAGCCGAACCTACATCAACGATTTAGGCACTCAGAGGGGTTCCAAGCACCCAGAGGTGGATAAACTTGACGGTTCAAGTTTCGATAAGAGACCATCATGTCTGCAATGGTCTAGGCGCCCAAAGGGGTTCTAGGTGCCTGGAATGGGCTTATATAAAGGCCTTCGACCAGTATCTTCAGACAATTATCTGTTACAACTTTCATATTCGCGTGCTTCTCCGAAAAGGCTCCGATAACACAGAAAGGTTGCTCTGAAGTTCAAAGAATAAGGACGTCATCAATTGTCTTTCTGTTTGTCAGTAATATTTATGTTTTAGTTCTTGTACTCAAATCTATATAACTTTTTTTTGAACTGATAGTGATTGGCCAACAAAAGCACTCGACGGGTGTAGGCCTTGGAGTAGAAGTTGTCGAAGGCTCCGAACCAAGTAAAAAAGTACTTGTGTTAGCATTTGTACTTTCAAATTTTTCTTTCACTACTTATTCTCGATTTTCAAAAAAGTGACGAATGTTATTCACCCCCCCCCCTCTAGTGTCTTTATGATCTAACAAATGGTATCAGAGCTAGGTTGGCTCTGAATTGGTGGTTGGCTCTGAATTGGTGCAACCACTAATCAGGCAAAGTAGTGACTTTCAAACTTTATCTTAATTTTTCTTTTCAGTTTTCAGTTTTTCGATATAATCTAAATTGGAACAATTACCTTTTTGGGAAAAAAAATTCCCGTTGCAAAATACTCTGAATTGGTACAACACCAACCGAGTTTTAATACTTTTATTATCTCCTACACTGCTAATCCAAGACCTAGTCTTGGGATTTATTTCTTCCTTTTCTTTATGTGTAAGGTTCTATCTTTAAATGGCCCAAACCAAAGGATACAACACTGTTCGTCCTCCGCTCTTCAACGGGGGTGACTTCCCATATTGGAAGAAGTGAATGGAGGTGTACCTGAAGACAGACTTCGACTAATGGTTCAGCATCTAAAAAGGATACAAGCCTCCTATCGACAACAATACTGGGATTCCAATGAACCCAAAAAATTGGAATCCGAAGATGAAAAAGAAGGTGCAAACTGACTTCAAGGAATTGAACACGATCTAGTGCTGACTCACGAAGGAGGAACTAAACTACGTCAGCCTACATGAAAATGTAAAGGAACTTTGGGATAAACTCATCAAGTTATACGAAGGAACTATTGGAGCAATCCTAATGATCCGTGTGACCATGTGTTTTGGTGTTTGGACAAAGGGTTTAAGTTAGGATTACCATATAAGTTATACGAGTTATTTGATATGTGTATGTGAGTGTGCAGGTTTGTAGGATACACATATGACTCAGCTTGATGGCTTCAAATCCGGTGAAGGATGGAGCATCCGAGGGACCGTGGACAAGGCAGTAAGGACAAAGGATGAGGGAAGCAATTTTGAGGCATACGCGAAGGATGACATTAGAGATAAGACATGGGCTTGGATGCATTCGAGACACGAGAGCCAAAGGAAGTAGGCTTAAAGGCAAGAGGTCAAGGCTGTAAAAAAGAGTCAAATGAGTCGTAAGGATACGAGTGCATGAGAGATTGTACTCAGGAAAAAATCCAGGGGGGGTACTGTAGCAGTCAATTGGTGTACTGTAACAGTCGACTCGTGCACTGTAGTAGTCGACTAGTAGAGAGTCGTTGGGTTGGCACCAGTCGACTGGTGCAAGGACCAGCCGACTGGTAATGGTAAAACAACAGGGTTGTTTTCTTCCAAGCTCTATAAGATGGAACTTGGGATGGCCAGCCAAGGTGATGAAATTGGACTTGGTTAAAGTCTAATTAGTAGTCACTAAGTGCTCAAGGTTTCCTTTGTGGCCAAGTGTTCTTGGTGAGTGTTGTGGTGAGGTTTCTCCACCCATAAGAAGGTTTGAGCTAGCCGAAGTTTCCAGGGACTAATCCACCAACGGATTGAGGGATCGTCCACCTTATAGACAACCATGGAGTAGGAGCAAGTTATCTCTGAACCACGTAAATGGCGTGTGATGTGCGTAGATTGTATACACTTGTTTAGCATGTTTTAACGCACATTCATATATTTTGCACATGCTTTGTCTACGTATTTTTATACTTCCAGCTTTCCTTTTAGCATATTTACTCCTTTTGTTTGGAGATATGCTTTTGTGCATTTTCTGTACACAGGAGTCAAAATTGGTGAAGGTTTCATGTTTAAGGCTAAATCTGCAAGCGAAGCAAAGGAGGTAAACACCATTCTTGTACCTCACACGACCATGGGTTGCCCAGGCCGTGTGGAGTTCCTTGGTTGTGTGGATGCAGCAGAGATGGAAGTTGCCACGGCCATGTGAACCTCACACGGTCATGTAAAGATTTAAAGCCAGATGGAGCCCTGGTCGTGTACACCACACGACCATGTGAGATTTTCAGATACCAGGAAGGCCCTGGCCGTGTACATCACACGGTCGTGCAGGATTTCCAGTGAGCAAGAGGGCCCTGGCCGTGAACACCACACGGCCGTGCCAGGTTTCCAGAGGCGGAGCCAGTGCAGGCCGTGTAGATCTACACGATCGTGCAAGGGGAGCATTGGCAGAAGCAAGCCACGGTCGTGTACCACACACGGCTGCGTAAGGTTAGCAGAGAAGGGAATGGCTCTAGTCGTGTGAACCTCACACGGCCGTGCCTTGGGGTCGTGTGGCGCCCGAACCTCACCTCTATATAAAGGTTTCTTCAAGATTTGAAGGGGGATCTTCTCCCTTTTGGGGGGAATTCAAGATTTGGGCATTCCTCCAACTTCTTGGAGGGATTTCCGACGATTCTAAGGGCGGATCTTCAACGCTTCGACTCCGGGAGAGCGAGGATTGGATCCGAAGATGGTTCTTCATCATAGATAAACTTTTTTTCCCTTTCTCTCTTGGATTTGGGGATCAAGATGTTTATCTTTTCTTCTTCTTTTGGATTCTTTTCTTGTTCCATGGGCTAGATCTCTTGTTCTAGGATGGAGAGAGTATTTGTAATAAAGATTTGATGTAAACTCTTGTGGATTTGCCAACATTTCTATTTCTATGATTTTGCTCTGTTTGTATCTATTCTTTCTTGTGTGGATTATTGTGATTAGGGCTTAATTACCATGCTTGATTGAATGTTTGAATATCTTGTGGATCTTGTAGAGATAATTCCTCATTTGATTTTTCGAGGGGCGTTCGTGACAGGAGCATGCCTGTGTAAGGACGTTTGAGGGGTAATCTTGAAGGGGAAATTAGGTATTTCAAGAGGGTAGGATAGATTTTATGCATTAATCTTTATATCTTAATGAGGTTGAGAAGTAGTGGATTTCTATATTGATTTTCTGAGGGGCGCACGTGACAGGCAAGCCTGTGTAAGGACAACATAGGGTTCATTCCTAATTGATCGCATTTAGATATATTTCAGTCCTAGGTCGGTTGTCTATTGCAAGAGGGAACCGACAACCTTCTACAAATGATGGACAATTGAGAAATAAGATTTGGTAGATCATTACATTGAATAACATTACAAAGAAACCAAAACTCCTAGAACATACCTTTATCATTGCCCTTATTCTTATTTCTTATTCTTTTATTTCTTTATTTACCTTTCATAGTTACACTTAGACTTTGTAAATCAATTGATTGGTTGTTTAGTTAACTCACTTTGAGACATCTTTAGTGTTTATTCCTGTCCCTGTGGATTCGATATCATTTATTATTACTTACGACATATCCGTACACTTGCGGAGGTCAACAAGTTTTTGGCGCCGTTGTCGGGGATTGCGCTATAACATTAGGGATTATCAATTGAGTTAGAGTAAACATAACTTTTCTTTTCTTTTCATTAGCATAATTGAAACTAATCTTTAGAATTCTGTTTTCATCATTTGCATATCTTTCTAATTCTTAACAATTCTTTTTGTTGCAATTCTAATTCTAACTTTGCATTCTTGATTTCTAGCACTCTAATCTAACTTTTCTCTGTTTTTTCTTTTGATCTAGTTTCTTTCTTCTTTTCTTTTGTAAACATATCTTGCAATCTTTACCATATGAATTATTCTAGATATTTTTCTTTTTCCGTTTATCTTTTCTTTCTTGTTTTCATTATGCACTTTCTTTCTTGCAATTTAAATTCTGCATTTTCTTTCTTACTTTTCATATTGCATTTTATTTATTGTCTTTGATTCTTCATTTTATAATATTTTCTTGAATATCCATGAGCACTAAAATGTCAAGCAGGCCCATGAGAAAATTTTCTACACCCTTTTCTACAAGATTTTTATTTCCCATTGTGTAACCTCAAATTGAAGCAGAAAGTTTCCAACTAGACCCAGAGTTAATTTTTATAATACAAGGTCACAAATTTGGAGGAGAAGTATCAGAAAGTCCTTATCTGCATCTTGAAATATTTTTAGAGATTTGTGATATGGTGAAATGTGAAGGAGTGTCAGCAGATGCAGTTCGATTAATGTCATTTCCTTTTAGTATCAAGGATAAAGAAAGGACTTGGTTATATTCTCTCCATCCTCAAAGCATCACAAGTTGGGAGCAATTGGAGAAGCAATTTCTGAATCATTTTTTCCCTCCAAGAAGAACAGTGTATATGAGGAATTGCATAACAAATTTTGCTCAGGCATATGGAGAAACATTGTTTGAAGCATGTGATAGATTCAAGAGTCTTCAAAGACAGTACCCTCATCATGGTTTTGAAAAATGGTTGATTCTGCACATATTCTATGGGAGAATTTCTTTCTCAGACAAGAGTTTATTGGATTCATCAGCTAGAGGTTCTTTTATGGACAAAAGTGTAGATGAAGCATATATGTTAATTGATCAAGTGACATTGAACCTCCATGAATGGTCAAACATAAGTTGGATGAAATCTCCCTCAAACATTCAAGAAGTGCAAGTCATAAATGGTATAGAGCCTGTCAAACAAATTGTAACTCAACCATCTATGAGTTTTGAAAATCACAAGTCACAGAATGGGGAGTTCAAATATTTGGGGGCAAAGATTGAAAGTATTGTTTCAAAATGGTTTAAAGAAGATCCCCCTCCTTCACAGACAAGATCTAGTGAAAAGTGTGATGATGTCGGGTTGAGAATTGAAATAAATCATGAAGAACTTCTGAAGAATGACATGTTTAAAATTGAGGAGAAGAATAATATAAGATCACAAGAATTAAGTTCCATTTCTCCAGGAAGGTCCTAAAGGCCACAAGTACCTTTCCCTCAACGATTGATCACACCAACACTAGATAAGCAAGTTGGACCTCCTCCAAAAGCTCAAAGGGAATTTGGGAAAAAGGAAGTTCGATCTTTCCCAAGACCTTCACTAAGGATTCCTTTTCCACAAAGGTTAGTGGGGGTCAATGAAAATAAAGACTTCGGCATATCCGATGACACTAATAAGGTTGAGAGCAGATTTCATAGTGTGTATAAAGATGAAGACTCTTCGTATGAGGATTGTGATGATAATGTAGTAGATAATGAGTTTTTAGATCTACCTCCAGGTTTTATTGGAAATAGTGAAATTGAATTTTCAGATGATGAATGTGATGTGGTAAATCAACTTAAAACTGCAAGTGAAGTTATTGATCCTCCTATAGTTGATTCTCCTATTGAGGATATTGATGTTGGTTTGTTTTTTAATGTTTGTGTTGATGATGTTGATATGGAACAATGTGTAGGGAGCTGTGTTGTGGAAGCAACATCTTAAGAATCACCACCTTTGTCCACACAACCCTTAGAGGTTGCAAGATTTGAGCATGTTGTGGAACAATGTGTAGGAACTCATGTAGATATGGTTGAGTCTCAAGAATTACCATCTTTGATATCATCAACACCTGAGCCAGAGCCAGAACCATCATTTGATTTAGAGGAAGTCACATCCACATGTTTAGAAATATCAGGTATTTCTCAGCAAAGTAAGGTTAGTATTTCTTGTGATCTTTTGGAAAATTTTATAGAGGTACCTATCATTGACTTTGTTGGATGTGATTTAGTTTTTATTTCTTATTCTGCTTATCTTAATATGGTTATGGCTCTATCTTATCTAATATATTTGTGGGAGATTTGTATTCTCTTTGCATGTGCAGATTTCACTTGGGCTAATAATTGGAAGCTCAATCTGAACCGTCTTCGACCACCCGAAAGAACTTTTAAGAAGACGAAGATGGAGAGAGTGATACTTCACTTTTTAATTCCAATATTGAAAGCTCCCTCCATAATAAGAACCCTTGGTGAGAAGGTTCTAAAATATCTTACCCCTCCAAGAGCGAGATTTAGATAAATCTAATGAGGTGGTCGAGCTGTTGACCTTAAACAAGCCCTTCTTGGGAGGCAACCCAAGTTCCATCTTGTTTGCATTTTCTAGTTTCTTTTTAGTTTCATTTCTTTCCTTATAATAAACTTGTATCCTCTACTTAATTTTTCTTGTCTATCTTATTTTTGTAGATTTTAAAGTTATGGAGGAATATGAGCATTGGATAGAGGAGTATCTTTAAAAACATGAATGCCAACCATTTGGAGCTCATCACTTGGTAACTTCTCTAAACATCATAAATCTCCTCCATATATCATTTCTAGTTTTCATTGGGACAATGAAAAGTTTAAGTCTGGGGGGATGCATTAGATGCATTTGATTTGCATTGTTTGTTTTTGTTTTTTGCTTATGTCTTGCATTTTGTTTTGATTTTTCATGGCATACATCTTGAGAACATCAAACTTCACTTATATGTTTTCTTGTCTTCAAGTGAAAATGTTAGCATGCTCAGTATCTAGATTCATGATGTTCAAGTGATGCTAGTAGTATGCTTAATGTACCTCTTTTCTCTATCTTGGGTAGCATGAAATAAGCTAAGTGTCTTAGGGAGATGAGTTTTAGTCTTGGCTTGACCTCAAGGATCTTATCTTCACTACACCTATACTTGATACTTGAATGGTTGATATCATTGAAATAGTCATGATTCATCTTGTTTGTTTAGTACTTGGTTTCCATGGTGATTTCTCAAACTTCATTTTGGTTACTGGATGAGACTCAACTCATGTAAGCTCATTTGGAAAAATCAAAATATCCCAACATTTGGTCTAAAAGTACACTTGTGAATAAGATTTGCACAATGCAAATACTTATGAAAAAAAAAAGAGTGTGGAAAAAAAAAGGCAAAGAAAAAAAAGTGAATAAGAGATATAAAAAAACAGTTGTCGTGAGTGGAATCTAGATAGTCACCCCTTTGAGACCGAGTTAGGTTACTGGGGAAATGACTGCTTAACTTCTCTTGAGATTGAGCACGCCTTTGAGACCTTGGGTTGATTGAGAAATATGACGTAAAATACTGAAAAATGGCGAATAATGATAAGGGAATTTTCTGAAATTTTTAGAAATTTTTCGATAATTTTTCAGAGCTCATATAGACGAGTTTACGGGGCCGGGAAAGCCTATTTAGGCTGCCCATTTAAGCGAGGAAATGTTTATATTTCTTTGTCTTTTCTTTTGTTTTTGTTTTCATTTTTCTTTTATTTTCCTCTCGCACCGAGTTTTCTTCCCCGCCGTGACCCTTGCCCTAACCGGCGCCACGGCGGTTTCCTTCTCCCTCGCGTATAAGTCATGGCCGAGTTCTCATTTCTTCCTCTTCTCCTCTCCTGAGCACCGATAGCCGGCTACCCCTCTGCCTTCTATGAAGTCGCCGCCACCGCACGGAGTAGCCCCGAAACCATTTTCTCTTCTCCTCTACGCGTCGACACCGACCCCCAACCGTCGTGCCTCAATTCTTCGTCATCTTCTCCACACGACAGACTGCCTCCTCTATGGTCGAACCCCAGTGTCGATCGCCACCTTGTCGCCGGGTTCCACCTCCCCTCTGCCCTCTGCAACGCTCGAGCCACCACCGGCCGAGCCCTTCTCCGAATCCCTTCGTCCTCCACTCGAAGGTGTCAGTCGTTTCCCCTCTCTTCCACGGCCATCTCCGCACGGACACATCCCGGAAGAGCACTCCCTCACTGGTCTCTCTTGGTTTGCCCCCTTTCGTGCTCTAGGTCGCCAACCCAGCGCCGTCGCCTGTGCCCTATTTGTCGGCCACCAGTTTTTGGTTTCGACTGGTTATTGTCTACTGTCAGAGACTAGGGTAAGGCAGGTAGTGTTCTATTTTTTCCAATTTTCGTGCTAATGGATTAGCTGATCACATTTGCTTCTGGTTTCCAGTAGCAACTCTGCTCTTGGGTCCAGCAGCCATTTTCCAACAGCTACTTCTTCCGGCAGCAACCTCCTTTAGCAGTAAGGTAAGGGTTTTGGTGTATGGATTGAGTGGCACGTTCTTGATACATGTTGTTTTAGGTATGAATTTTTACATACATCATTGGTTATGGAGTGATTTAGGTACGTTTTGATATATGGTAAATTATAGTCATGTTTCGAATTGATATTAGTTAGGTATGATCATTTTTGTTGTAGATGAATTATATCTCGATGGTTAGGTTGATTAGGTTTTTACCCTAATTTAGCCTTAAGGATTTTATTTAGCCATTCCTTTGAATGTTAGCTAAATAAAAGTATATACATTGGTGACATAGGACTTTGACGCGAGACGAGCTTCTCGACGTCGGATTTGGACCGGATACGATCCTTTTCGATTTAGAGGCGGGTACTTTAACTTTATGTCATTTGATATGCATAGTAATGTCTTTAACAAATAGCAACGATTGTGTTTTCATATATGCTTCGGTTGATCACTACCCGATCTGTTATATGCTTGTTTGTTTATTTGTTATGCATATCATGTTAGTACTTATCTGATTATACATGCTTATAGAGGTAGTGACACAACCATGTTATTTATTATATTCAGGACCTAGGGTTTTTGATACCTTATCTGATTCTGTGTACCTTTGGTTTGGTTCATTGTCCTATGGTACACATTTTATACATATATGGATATTGTTATGCTGTTCAGGATTTTTGCCATGCTTAATGTCATGCACCATTCGTATGATTGCATGCTGCGCGATAGTCTGCTCCATTATTATTTAGCACATCGCTAGTTTCATCTCCGTCGGTGCTCCGTTAGTCCGCTCATGGGTAGCGTGACGCGGCGTGGTAGCACGTCAGAGATCCCTCCCCGTCAGTGTGTACTGGGAGATAAGAGCATTGAGCTCCCCTATTTATGATTTGGGGTAGGAGGATAGGTTTACTCCGACAGCATCCTGTCCACTCTGTCACTCATCAGGAGTAGTGATATCAGAGTGCACGGTTGTCACAGCCCTACCCACTCGGTCTCACCATTGTGTGTGAGATGGCTGACTGGCGTCAGGGGTGACCATGACATTGGCATCATATGCATGATGCATTTATTGCTTGTGTTTGCTGCATTTACTTGCTGCATTTATATGGATGCATATGATTGACATGCATACAAGATTTATGACACTCTCGGTCTGACGACCTGTTGTACTTATACCCTTGTCCTAATTAGTACAATTTTCTCCTATTTTATTCAGTTGCATTTATCCTTCTTGTATCAGGAGACTGTATGCATGATTAGTGTTGGTTGTTATTTTCTTTATTATGCATATCAGTTGTTACCCACTGATTGTTGGACTCACACCCTCCTCCGTTGTTATTTTCAGGTTGATGTTGTCCGGAGAGTCCAGTCGCTAGTCTCCTGCAGTCCACGAGGACGTGTGTTGATCTTTTAGTTCTTCTTGTTTAGTCTATGTTTAGACATGTTCTGTTTTGATAATTTGGACTTGTATTAGTTTACCTTATGGATATTGTCGATGTGTTTTACTTGGATTTGTTTTACTACATGTCTGCCTAGACGGCAGAAGAGGTGAGTTGATTTTATCGTCGGATTTGAGCTTTATGAGTGTAGTGAAGTAGGACATCAGTTTTGTGCTTTATGAGTATAGTTGAGTTGGGTTGTTTTTTAGTCTTCTTATCACTGTTCTAGTTGGTTAATTATTAACTACGTGGATGTTTGGGATGTGTGTTATGTTTATTACTATTATTGTTCCGGCCGTGTTGGTCGATGTATATGTGGCCCTGAGGGCATTATAGAAGTTTCAGATTGTCACCCGTACAGGGGAGGTGCTTCCGAAATTTCTTCGGACATGGACTCCCCCGGGGCATGACAATTTATTTGGTATCAGAGCCAGGCTGGCGATACTTGTTTTGATTTTCATGTTACGGATTTTCGAGATTTATCTGATACCAATTTATTGGTATCAGAGCGGGTTATGATACATGCTTTTGGGTGTTCTGGAATTTTGGAGTTAGCTCGAGTTTACTAGTAAACTTGGGTATTTATTTCATATTAGCACGAATTTCCATTATGTTATGTTTCGGACTTCCGTTTCGGATTTATATGAATTTTTAGCGATTTTCTTGTACGGAATTCTGAGGTAATATGGGGACTGGACAGTGACGGAACATCTCCAGACGGCAAATAGGTATGATGTTATTTTATTATTGTTATACTTGTAGTAATATCTGTTATATAACTTAACAGATATGAGGAGATCTACACGTATTGCTGTGAGACATGATGTTGGACGGCCACGTACGAGGACCTTGGGATCTCTGGACTTGCTAGAGATGTCTACCGGTGTTGAGCCTGTCAGTTAGGGAGAGACTCAGGATACTGCGGGCGCATCGGGCTCTCAGACCCCGATGGCTCCTATAGAGGTACCTACCTCGGCTGTACCGAGTGTATCCATCCCTACTGTATTTCCGGTACCACCAGGGGTACTACCGGCATACCCCACACCTGCTCCGGCCCAGCCTACGGTGTACCCGGCACCACCGCCACCTGGACCTACTGTGTACCCGACACCAGTGGCACTTGTGCCCCCAGTACCTACAGTGTACCCAGCAGCACCTGCACCAGTGGTACCGACTGCTCCACATCCGGTACCACTACCTACCGTATATCCAGCCACGACCACCTATGCTGACCCTGCAGTGCCACCGGCGGCATATGTCCCAGTTTATGCAGCAGCACCGGGAGTACCTCCCCCGATCTATCCAGCGGTACCACCTGTAGCATCAGCTCCAGTGTTTCCGCCAGTTCCTGCAGCCGTCCCGACACACCTCACTAACATTGTCGTGGCACGAGCCAGGATTCCAGCGTTAGCAGAGTCGATGAAGAGTCGATTTACACTCTTCCGAGGAGACCTTGATCCGAGTGTGGCACTGTCTTGGATTGAGACGATGGAGCGGACCTTCTTCTACATGGCTTGCTCCGAGTGGGAGAAAGCAGAGCTGGCTGCTTTTCACTTACGGGATGAGGCCGACACTTGGTGGGTTACTCAGTGTTCCATCATCGGCGAGCAGAACATTACTTGGGTCAGGTTTAGAGAGGCTTTTGAGAGCCGCTTCTTCCCACGAGCTTATCAGATGGCTCGCCGACAGGATTTCTTGAGTCTGCGACATAACAACCGGTCGGTGATAGAGTATAATGCAGAGTTTGACAGATTGGCCAGATTTTGTCCAGAGCTAGTTGCAGAGGACAGTTCACGTATGCAACAGTTCATTCAGGGGCTGGATGGACATTTGCAAGTAAGGCTTTCCGATTTTGGGAACGCATCTTACCTGGAGACATTGGATAGAGCCCTCATGATTGAGTCAGCTCAGCAGAGAGTGTTTCCGGACAGAAAAAGGAAACAGTCGGGTCAGACATCTGGACAGATCTTGCAGCCACAGGCTACACAGCAGCAGAGTGGGCGTAGTCGGCCAGATCAGGGTACTTCTGAGGTATTTCGTAGGCCTCAAAAGTCAAGGTAGTCTTCCTCAGGACGTTTCCGGTCTCCACAGCAGAACCGGAAACAAACCGCTAGCGACATTCACTGTTTCAGATGTGGGTCCAGAGATCACATCACCCCAGCCTGCTGTCTGGGACAGCCAGTTTGCTTTTATTGCAAACTGCCTGGGCACCAGAGTCGAGATTGCCTGCGAAAGGCTTAACATACTGATCCCGGAGTTACTGCTCAGGGAGGACAGCACAATCAGTCAGGGGCTCGACGAGGAGGGCGGAGATTTCCACCCTCACACCACCAGCAGGGAACAGCTTCCCCTTTAGCAGCTGCTTTTGGCATGCTCAGACAGGAGTACTCCAGTACTCCCATAGTACCCCAGAGCTCCATTCCGAGACCTCATTATCTGACTCAGGGGCAGTATCA
Organism: Zingiber officinale; assembly: GCF_018446385.1. Taxonomy (NCBI): domain Eukaryota; kingdom Viridiplantae; phylum Streptophyta; class Magnoliopsida; order Zingiberales; family Zingiberaceae; genus Zingiber; species Zingiber officinale. The sequence goes on from NC_056003.1 coordinate 44,727,668, forward strand.
GCTGCAGCCCCAGCCACAGGCTCAGTATCAGACGCAGTCCCAGCCATCGGTACAGTATCAGTCGCCGCCCTCTCAGACTTCTCTGGCATAGTATCCAGTACCACCTCGGTGGCAGGCTCCTGCCTAGACGCAGCAGTCGCAGGCAGCGTTACCACCTCTTCATCCGCCAGAGACTGGGTGTATTCATGTGGTCACCAGAGAGGATACGCAGCGAGCCGACGGATCCGTTTTTCGCGGTACGATTTCTATTTATGCATTATCTGCTGATATGCTGATAGATACTGGTAGCTCACATTCTTTTATATCTCGTACTTTTATGCGGGAAATTGGTAGATTACCCACTATTAGGCTGCAGCGACTGACCATCTCTCTACCGTCCGGTGATACATTGGATGTCACTCAGGAGGTCAGAGGTTGCTCGTTAGACTTTGGCAACATGATACTTATGGTAGATCTTTTAGTATTGGAAATGGTCAATTTTGATATTATTCTTGGCATGGACTGTTTGTCAGCATATCATGCCACTGTTGATTGCCAGACGAGGGTGGTCACATTCCGACCTCCGAACCAACCCTCGTGGGATTTCACTAGCATCAGAGACTACGACATATCGATCATTTCAGCGATTCATGCTCAGAAACTACTGTCACATGGCTGTCACGGTTATCTGTTATCTTTGATCAGTACTGAGGACAGCAGTAGTTCGCAGCTCTCCGACGTTCCGGTGGTCCGAGAGTACCCAGAGGAGTTACTAGGTCTGCCTCCCAGGAGGCAGGTGGAGTTCGCTATTGAGCTGGTTCTGAGGACCGCACCGGCATCGAAAGCTCCTTATCGTATGGCACCAAAAGAGTTGAACAAACTGAAGGTTCAACTCCAGGAGCTTCTGGATAGGGGATTTATTTGCCCTAGTGTTTCTCCATGGGGTTCTCCAGTGTTATTTGTCAAGAAGAAGGATGGTACACTGAGATTATGCATTGACTATAGACAGATGAATGCAGTGACCGTCAGAAATAAGTACCCCTTACCACGGATCGAGGATTTCTTTGATCAGCTCAGAGGTACATCAGTGTATTCCAAGAATGTTCTGCGATCCGGGTATCATCAGCTGAGAGTCAGAGAATCTGATATTCAGAAGACAGCTTTCCGTACCAGGTACGGTCATTATGAGTTTTTGGTAATGTCATTTGGGCTTACCAACGCTCCAGCGGTATTTATGGATCTGATGAACCGCGTCTTTCTGGAGTATCTTGATCAGTTTGTTATCATTTTCATCGATGACATATTGGTTTACTCGTGTTCCGAGGAGGAACATGCACAGCATCTTCGCACAGTTTTGGAGACTCTTCGACGACATCAGCTATACGAGAAGTTCAGCAAGTGTGCATTCTGGCTATCTTCAGTCTGTTTTCTGGGACATGTGGTCTCGATCAGAGGTATTTCAGTAGACCCTCAGAAGATCGAGGCTATCACCAGCTGGGAGCAGCCGAAGTCAATGCAGGAGATCCGTAGTTTTCTAGGACTGGCCAGATATTACCGACGTTTTGTCGAGTGCTTCTCACGTATTGCTATGCCACTGACACGTCTTACCAGGAAAGGCGTGAAGTTCACGTGGTCCGAGGATTGCGAGACCAGCTTTTAGGAGCTGAAGCGGAGATTAGTGTCGGCTCCAGTTTTGGTTTTACCTTCTGGAGAGGGCGGATTCGTGCTCTATACCGACGCGTCTCTTCAAGGTTTAGGCGTTGTTCTGATGCAGTACGGTAGGGTAGTCTCCTATGTTTCTCGACAGTTGAAGGAGTATGAGAAGAACTACCCAGTTCGTAATCTGGAGTTAGCTGCCATCATCTTTGCTCTGAAGCTTTGGTGGCATCATTTGTACGACATTACATTTGAGATTCTCACTGATCATAAGAGTCTCAAATATATTTTTACTCAGAAGGAACATAATCTCCGACAAAGGAGATGGATGGAGTTCCTGAAGGATTACGATTGTACCATTAGCTACCACCCGGGGAAATCTAATGTGGTTGCCGATAAACTCAGCAGGAAGTCCAGAGGGACTTTGTCTTGCCACCGAGTTTCAGTTACAGACTTGGTTCAGGGTTTCTCCGAGTTAGACCTTGAGGAGCAGGGACAGATAGAGCAGGGTATTCTTGTTACCATGGTTGCTCAGTCGTCGATTAGGATGAGGATCCGAGAGGCCCAGGCTGGTGATCAGCATTTGTAGTTCATTGGCAGCCAGATAACTTCCGGGCAGCAAACCGAGTTTACACAAGACGAGGAGGGTTTTATATACTTCCGAGGCAGATTATGCATACCTCAGTCTCATCCGATCTTGCAGGAGCTACTTCAGGAGGCTCATCGCTCTCTATTTACGATCCATCCAGGCGGGACCCGCATGTATCAAGATTTGAGGCGTTCCTATTGGTGGAACGGTATGAAGAAAGACATCGAGGAATTCGTAGCAAGATGTCTTGTCTGTCAGCAGGTGAAGGCCGAGCACCAGAGACCTGCCGGATTACTTCAGCGGATTCCTATTCCTGAGTGGAAACAGGAACATATTACTATGGACTTTGTGGTGGGTTTGCCTAGGACACGATGAGGCCATGATGCGATTTGGGTAATCATTGATCGATTAACCAAATCCACGCACTTCTTAGCGATCCAGAGGACTGATCCCCTGGATCGATTGGCAGATATGTATTGCCGGGAGATCATCAGATTACATGGTGTCCCTTTAACTATTATTTCGGACAGAGACCCCCGGTTCACGTCTCGATTCTAGAAGAGTCTGCAGCAGACCTTGGGCACTCAGCTCCGTTTCAGTACAGCTTTCCATCCGCAGACAGATGGACAGTCAGAGCGGACCATTCAGACTCTAGAGGACTTGCTGAGGTCATGTGTATTGGATTTCGGAGGCAGTTGGGAGGACCATTTACCATTGGTAGAGTTCGCCTACAACAACAGCTTTCATTCGGCTATCTAGATGGCACCGTTTGAAGTGTTGTATGGTAGGCCTTGTCGAACACCCACCCTCTGGGATGAGGTTGGGGAGGCTCAGCTGTTAGGACCTCATAGAGCTCAGCATGAGGCAGAGTTGGTCTGTACTATCAGATGGAGGATGTCAGAGGCGCAGGACCGCCAGAAGAGTTATGCAGATCGGAGATGCAGACTCCTGGAGTTCTCTACACGCAACCATGTATTTCTGCGAGTTTCACCCACAAAAGGGGTGAAGAGATTTGGCTTCAGAGGTAAGCTAGCTCCGCGATACATTGGCCCTTTCCAGATCCTGGAGAGGGTTAGAGCAGTAGCTTACCGGCTGGCACTACCACCGTCCCTGGCAGGCGTGCACGATGTATTCCACGTATCTATGTTGAGGAGATACGTACCCGACCCGACACATGTGCTGACAGATATCTCAGTTCCCGTTCAACATGACGTCACTTATGAGGAGGTTCCGGTATGGATTTTGGATCAGAAAGAGCGTCAGTTGCGGAACAAGACTATCCGACTGGTTAAAGTCGAATGGCAGCATCATACGGACGAGGAGGCTACTTGGGAGCTTGAGGATACTATCCGAGCTCGATATCCCCACCTTTTCACTTGAGGTATGTGAGTTATTTTCCGTTCAGCATTTATACTTTCTATTTGTTGTTAGTATTTGCTGATGGTAGATAACGAAATTTGGGAACCAAATTTTTATTAGTGGGGGAGAATGTAAAATACCGAAAAATGGCGAATAATGATAAGGGAATTTTTCGAAATTTTTAGAAATTTTTTAAGAATTTTTCAGAGCTCATATGGACGAGTTTACAGGAATAAAAATGGGGTCCGGGAAAGCCTATTTAGGCTACCCATTTAAGCGAGGAAATGTTTATATTTCTTTGTCTTTTCTTTTGTTTTTGTTTTCTCTTTTTCTTTTATTTTCCTCTCGCGCCGAGTTTTCTTGCCCGCCGTGACCCGTGCCCTAACCGGCGCCACGGCGGTTTCCTTCTCCCTCGCGTATAAGCTGTGGCCGAGTTCTCATTTCTTCCTCTTCTCCTCTCCTGAGCGTCGATAGCCGGCTACCCCTCTGCCTTCTGCGAAGTCGCCGCCGCCGCACGGAGTAGCCCCGAAACCTTTTTTCTCTTCTCCTCTGCGCGTCGACGCCGACCCCCGACCGTCGTGCCCCAATTCTTTGTCATCTTCTCCACACGACAGACCGCCTCCTCTGTGGCTGAACCCCAGTGTCGATCGCTACCTTATCGTCGGGTTCCACCTCCCTTCTGCCCTCTGCAACGCTCGAGCCACCACCTGCCGAGCCCTTCTCCGGATCCCTTCGTCCTCCACTCGACGGCACCGGTCGTTTCCCCTCTCTTCCTCGGCCACCTCCGCACGGACACATCCCGGAAGAGCACTCCCTCACTGGTCTCTCTTTGTTTGCCCCCTTTCGTGCTCTAGGTCACCAACCCAGTGTCGTCTCCTATGCCCTTTTTGCCGACCACCAGTTTTTGGTTTCGACTGGTTATTGTCTACTGTCAGAGACTAGGGTAAGGCAGGTAGTGTTCTATTTTTTCCAATTTTCATGCTAGTGGATTAGCTGATCACATTTGCTTCTGGTTTCCAGCAGCAACTCTGCTCTTGGGTCCAGCAGCCATTTTCCAGCAACTACTTCTTCCGGCAGCAACCTCCTTTAGCAGTAAGGTAAGGGTTTTGGTGTATGGATTGAGTTGGCACGTTCTTGATACATGTTGTTTTAGGTATGAATTGTTACATGCATCATTGGTTATGGAGTGATTTAGGTACGTTTTGATATATGGTAAATTATAGTCATGTTTCGAATTGATATTAGTTAGGTATGATCATTTTTGTTATAGATGAATTATATCTCGATGGTTAGGTTTATTAGGGTTTTACCCTAATTTAGCCTTGAGGATTTTATGTAGCCATTCCTTTGAATGTTAGCTAAATAAAATTATATACATTGGTGACACAGGACTTTGACGCGAGACGAGCTTCTCAACGTCGGATTTGGACCGGATACGATCCTTTTCGATTTGGAGGCGGGTACTTTGACTTTATGTCATTTGATATGCATAGTAATGTCTTTAACAAATAGCAACGATTATGTTTTCATATCTTCTTCAGTTGATCACTACCTGATCTGTTACATGCTTGTTTGTTTATTTGTTATGCATATCATGTTAGTACTTATCTGATTATACATGCTTATAGAGGTAGTGACACAACCATGTTATTTATTATGTTCAGGACCTAGGGTTTTTGATACATTATCTGATTCTGTGTACCTTTGGTTTGGTTCATTGTCCTATGGTACACATTTTATACATATATGGATATTGTTATGCTGTTCAGGATATTTGTCATGCTTAATGTCATGCACCATTCGCATGATTGCATGCTGCGCGATAGTCTGCTCCATTATTGTTAAGCGCATCGCCAGTTTCATCTCTGCCGGTGCTCCGTTGGTCCGCTCATGGGTAGCGTGACGCAGCATGGTAGCACGTCAGTTTGGCTCTGTCGGTGCTCCGTTGGTCCGCTCATGGGTAGTATGACGCAGCGTGGTAGCACGTCAGGGATCCCTCCCCGTCAGTGTTTACCGGGAGATGAGAGCATTGAGCTCCCCCATTTATGATTTGGGGTAGGAGGATAGGTGTACTCCGACAGCATCCCGTCCACTCGGTCACTCATCAGGAGTAGTGATATCAGAGTGCACGGTTGTCATAGCCCTACCCACTCGGTCTCACCATTGTGTGTGAGATGGCTGACTGGCGTTAGGGGTGACCATGACATTGGCATCATATGCATGATGCATTTATTGCTTGTGTTTGCTGCATTTACTTGCTGCATTTATATGGATGCATATGATTGACATGCATACAAGATTTATGACACTCTCGGTCTGACGACCTGTTGTACTTATACCCTTGTCCTAATTAGTACAATTTTCTCCTGTTTTATTCAGTTGCATTTATCCTTCTTGTATCAGGAGACTGTACGCATGATTAGTGTTGGTTGTTATTTTCTTTATTATGCATATCAGTTGTTACCCACTGATTGTTGGACTCACACCCTCCTCCGTTGTTATTTTCAGGTTGATGTTGTCCGGAGAGTTCCAGTCGCTAGTCCCCTGCAGTCCACGAGGACGTGTGTTGATCTTTTAGTTCTTCTTGTTTAGTCTATGTTTAGACATGTTCTGTTTTGATAATTTGGACTTGTATTAATTTACCTTATGGATATTGTCGATGAGTTTTACTTGGATTTGTTTTACTACATGCCTGTCTAGACGGCAGAAGAGGTGAGTTGATTTTATCGTCAGATTTGAGCTTTATGAGTGTAGTGGAGTAGGACATCAGTTTTGTGCTTTATGAGTATAGTTGAGTAGGGTTGTTTTTGAGTCTTCTTATCACTGTTCTAGTTGGTTAATTATTAACTGCGTGGATGTTTGGGATTTATTGTTCCGGCCGTGTTGGCCGATGTATATGTGGCCCTGAGGGCATTGTAGAAGTTTATTGTCACCCGTACAGGGGAGGTGCTTCCGAAATTTCTTCGGACAGGGACTCCCCCGGGGCGTGACATATGAACCAAGTGTGTGGCAAGTAAGTGTCTATCTCTGGTTACTTGTCTATCACTGGAAACATTAGGAATTCAAACTTGATGACGACTTGACTAGGACATAGATTGAAACTTGAAGAGTTTTGAGTTGTTTTATTTGCATTGTGCACAGGGTACTTATGCTTGAGCCAAACTTAACTTGTTTTCATGATCATGCTTACTAATGAAAACTTTTGATAGAGTTAGGAAAATGCATTAGGGATATGAGAGCATTGCAGAGCATATGAATTTAGATTGCATCATTTTACTTGAGGACAAGCAAAGGTTTAAGTCTGGGGGTGTGATGTGCGTAGATTGTATACACTTGTTTAGCATGTTTTGACGCACATTCACATATTTTGCACATGCTTTGTCTACGTATTTTTATACTTTCAGCTTTCCTTTTAGCATATTTACTCTTTTTGTTCGGAGATATGCTTTTGTACATTTTCTATACACAGGAGTCAAAATTGGTGAAGGTTTCGTGTTTAAGGCCAAATCCGCAAGCGAAGCAAAGGAGGAAGGCACTATTCTTGTACCTCACACGACCCTAGGTTGCCCAGGCCATGTGGAGTTCCTTGGCCATGTGGATGCAGCAGAGATGGAAGTTGCCACGGCCGTGTGAACCTCACACAAGCAAGCCACGGTCATGTACCACACACGACCGTGTAAGGTTGGCAGAGAAGGGAATGGCTCTAGCCGTGTGAACCTCACACGACCATGCCTCGGGGCCGTGTGGCGCCCAAACCTCACCTCTATATAAAGGTTTCTTCAAGATTTGAAGGGGGATCTTCTCCCTTTTAGGGGAAATTCAAGATTTGGTGTTCCTCCACCTTCTTGGAGGGATTTCCGATGATTCTAAGGGCGTATCTTCAATGCTTCGACTCCGGGAGAGCGAGGATTGGATCCAAAGATGGTTCTTCATCGTAGATAAGCTTTTCTTCCCTTTCTCTCTTGGATTTGGGGATCAAGATGTTTATCTTTTCTTCTTCTTTTGGATTCTTTCCTTGTTCCATGGACTAGATCTCTTGTTCTAGGATGGAGAGAGTATTTGTAATGAAGATTTGATGTAAACTCTTGTGGATTTGCCAACATTTCTATTTCTATGATTTTGCCCTGTTTGTATCTATTCTTTCTTGTGTGGATTGTTGTGATTAGGGCTTAATTACCATGCTTGATTGAATGTTTGAATATCTTATGGATCTTGTAGAGGTAATTCCTCATTCGATTTTCCAAGGGACGTTCGTGACAGGAACATGCCCGTGTAAGGACGTTTGAGGGGTAATCTTGAAGGGGAAATTAGGTATTTCAAGAGGGTAGGATAGATTGTATGCATTAATCTTTATATCCTAATGAGGTTGAGAAGTAGTGGATTTCTATGTTGATTTTCCAAGGGACGCACATGATAGGTAAGCCCATGTAAGGACAACATAGGGTTCATTCCTAATGGATCGCATTTAGATATATTTCAGTCCTAGGTCGGTTATCTTTTGCAAGAGGGAACCGGTAACCTTCTACAAATAATGGACAATTGAGAAATAAGATTTGGTAGATCATTACATTAAATAACATTACAAAAAAACCAAAACTCCTAGAGCATACCTTTATCATTGCCCTTATTCTTGTTTCTTATTCTTTTATTTCTTTGTTTACCTTTCATACTTACACTTAAACTTTGTAAATCAATTGATTGGTTGTTTAGCTAACTCGCTTTGAGACGTTTTTAGTACTTATTCCAGTCCCTGTGGATTCGATATCATTTATTATTACTTACGACATATCCGTACACTTGCAGAGGTCAACAACGTGTTAGCGGTTTGTTCTTTCCTTATTGTCTTTAGCTTGCTTGTTTTGTATTATTTCACTGTGTAAACTAACAAGTGTAGGAAGCTATCGATTTGGGGGTGGTGTCCATTCAACCCCCTTTCTAGCTGGCCACTGATCCCCAACAAGTGATATTAGAGCGAGGACACTCTCCATTGGACTAATCGCCAAGGAAGCTAAGAAGATGACCAGCTTGATTGATCCACCGAAGTATGATGGAGGATGCTTATGGGATATCACCTTTTGGATGGTGAAAATAAAGAACTTATTCGAGACAAATTGGGACACAATGATGGTCATGAAGGAACCATTTGAAATCCCAAAAGACAAGAAGGGGAAGAAACTCCAACCGCGATATTGAACGGAAGAGCAAACATCACGGTCAAAGGCAAACGATAAGGTAATATCAATGTTGATTGAAATTTTGTCTTTTAACATGATAAGTCATGTAGGTGAATACAAAAATACCCATGAGTTGTGGAGCAAGGTAAAGATGGTTTTAGGTGAAGAACTCATGCCTACACACGAAGAGGAGAAATCCGAAGAAAGGAATGAAGTGGCTCAAATGGAGGAGGAGAAAACTGAAGTTGAGTCATTCTCAACATCCGAGGAGGAGAAGGAAGAGGAAGCATCATCAACATCCTCAAGGGTTGAAGAAGAATCCAAGACAGATGAAGAATAGGTTTTGGAGGTCAACTTTATGAGCGTCTCCACCGAAGTCAAGTCAAAGGATCACATCATTTGCTTCGGGTGCAATGAGAAGGGACACTATAAGAGTATGTGTCCATTGGGTAAGAAAGAGGTAACTCCTAAACTCAATCCAATTCCTTTAGAATCTAATTTGAGTTGTAGGAAAGAAGAAGCCCAAAGGAGGAGAATGTGCATTAGATGCTTCATGTGTGGGGAGAAGGGACACTACTGTTGGTTAGTCCTAGGAAGATCATACTGGTTCCACTGTACAAAAATTTTGTACAAATGTCGAACCTATCCTAATAACCTATTGTGTTCTTTAGAAATTAAATTCAGAATCACAAACGGAACTTAATATTATTGATTCCAAATTTAACTTATCTGTTCTTAATGGTTTAGATTTGGATCGCAAACGATACTTAACATTATTGATCCAAATCCACCTATGTTATAAATTCAATTAAATATTAATTTCATAAAATCGGCTTCTAGGATAAACATGGCGAAGCACTAGGCATTCTTGGATATGGGAGCAACCACCACTTCCTAGACAAAACCTTTCAATGAAATCTAATATTTAATTTCCTTATATAACCCTAGGTTTAACCAAAAGGAATAATCGAATCACAAATTTTAAAAAAAAAAAAAAACACAAACTCGAATCACAAATTCGAAACCTAGAATTATATGCCTCTTGTGTTTGGAATTCATACAAAGAAAAACTAGTATGATGCGGAAAATAATTACTAGTTATACCTTTCTTTGTATGCAATGACCTCTTGATCTTCTACCGTATTCCTCTTCTTATCTCGGAATTTGTGTGGCAACGATCTACCAAGATGAGAACTACCCAAACCCTGCTTCTTCCTCCTTGCAAGTTTCGGCCAAGCTCCTCTCCTCGAGATGAAGAATTTCGGCCACACCACCAAGCTCCAAGGGATGCTAGAAACAAAGCCTCCTTTCTCTCCTTCTCCTCCAAGCAAGATCCAGCCACCACCATAAAGTTCCAAGGGATGATGCCGCCGGCCACCAAAAAAGAAGAGAAGAGGAGAAGAACAAGGACTAGGGCCGACCACCACCAAGGAAGAGAGGAAGGAAAATAGAATAAAGTTGTTCCTCATGAAGGCACCCCTACCCCCTCTTTTATATTCCTTGGTCTTGACAAATAAGTAAAAATTAAATAAAATCTTCCTTATTTTCTTTGCCATGAAAAGGAAAATTTAATTGATTAAAACCAATTTCCTTTTCTTAAATATCATGGTCGGCCACCTCATTGCTCCAAGCAAGGAAAGTTTTAACATAAAATTAAAACTTCCTAATTTATTTCTAGAAATTTTTAAATAAAAATTTCTCTAATAATTTTTCCCTTCATGGTTGGTGATAAAAGGAATTTTATAAATTAAAATCTCTTTATTAAAACATGTGGATGATTTCCAAAAAGGACAGTTATCTTTTAAAATTAAAATCATCCTCTCAATCTACAAATAAGAAAAGATATCAAATCTTTTCTTAATCTTTTGTAAAAACTTATAAAAGGAAAAAATCTATAATTTTAAAAATCTCTTTTAAATCATGAACATGGTTACAAAAAAGGAAAGTTTTCTCAAAATTAAAATCTTCCTTTTAATCTACAAATAAGGAAAGATATCAAATCTTTTCTTAATCTTTTTGTAGAATGCTATAAAAGGAAAGACTTATAATTTTAAACTCTCTTTTAAAACCATGGAATCCACATAAGAAAATTTTTTAAAAATTAAAATCATTTTAATTTGATGTGGTCGGCCACACCAAGCTTGGATTCAAGCTAAGGCTAGCCATACAACTTGGCTCATCTTATTTGCTTGGCCGACCCAAGCATTGGTTCCAAGCTTGCTTGGCCAGCCACCTTAGGATGGGTATAAAGGTGGGTATAGGTGGGTATAATACTTTATAAATAAGAGGCTATGATAGTGACCGAGAGGAGGAATTGGTTTTGCTCTCCTGATGTGCGTAGATTTTATATACTTTTATGTATGTTTTGACGCACATTTACATACTTTGAGCTTGCTTGATCTATGCATTTTTATACTTCCAGCTTTTCTTTTAGCATATTTACTCTTTTTGTTCGGAGATCTATTTTTTGTGTATTTTTTGTACACAGGAGTCGAATTTGGTGAAGATTCTACATTCTTGGACAAACTTATGAGCTAAGCATTGGAGAAAGCACTTGGTCGTGTGCCACACACGGCCCTGCCTGGGTGGAGTGCTCTGGCCGTGTGGTCAACCAGGAGAAACAGACAAGGAACTTGGCTTGGCCGTGTGAACTTCACATGGTCGTGCCAAGTTTTGAAGCAAATCAGAGTTCAATCCTTACATGGCTGTGTAGATCTGCATGGTCGTGTAAGGTTTCCAGAGACCAAGAAGGCCCTGGTCGTGTGCATCACACGACCGTGCAGGGTTCCCAGCGCTTAATAGTGTTCTGGCCGTGTGCACCACACGGCCGTGCCAGGTTTCCAGAAGTTGGGGCAGTCCAGGCCGTGTGGATCTACACGGCCGTGCTTGGAGGTCTTGATGGGAGTTATCCACGGCCGTGTACACCACACGGCCGTGTATGGATGGCAGAGAGGGGAAAGGCTCTGGCCGTGTGAACCTCACACGGCCATGCCTCGGGGTCGTGCGGCGCCCGAAAGCCCCTCTATTTAAAGCCTCATTGAAGATTTAAAAAGGGATCTTCTCCCCTTTGGGAGAAAGCAAGATTTGGTGGATTCCTCCCATTCTTGGGAGGATTTTTGGGCGATCTAAAGGGAGATCTTGGCGAATTCGACTCCGGGAGCGAGGATTGGATCCGAAGATAGAGCTATATTGTAGATAAGTTTTCTTTCTCTCCTCTTCTTGGATTGGGATTGAAGAAATGCTTGTAATCTTCTTATCTTTGGTTTTCTTTCTTCGTTTTATAGAGTAGATCTTTTTGTTCTAGGATGGAGGGAGTATTTGTGAGATAAATTGATGTAAACTCTTGTGGATTTGCCATTTCTTTGTTTCTATGATGTTGCCTAGTTGTATCAATTGGATCTTGAATGATTAATTGTGATTAGGGCTTAATTCTCATTCTTGATTGATTGTTTGGATATCTTATAGACTTTGTAGAGGTTAACTCTCACTCGATTTTTCGAGGGATCCACGTGACAGGTTCAAGCCCGTGTAAGGACGTTTGAGGGATAACCTTGAAGGGGAAATGAGAATATTCAAGAGGATAGGATAGATTTTATGATTCAATCCTTGTATCTTTATGGGTTAAGAAGCTATGAACTTCTATGTTGATATCCGAGGGAAGCATAGTAATAGGTGCAATCCTGTGAAAGGACAACGTAGGTTCATATCTAATTGATCACATTTAGGTACATTTTTCAGTCCTAAGCCGGTTATCTATTGCAAGAGAGAACCGGCAACCTTCTACAAATATTAGACAATTGAGAAATAAGAATTGGTAAACCATATACATTCAAGAGATCTTACAAAGAAACCGAAACTCCTAGAACCTCCCTTTATCATAACTCAAACCCCAAACTCTTGTTTGTTAATCTTTCATTTTAGATTTATTTTTCATCCTTAGCATTTGAAACCAATTGATTAGTTGTTTAGCTAATTCGCTTTGAGAAATTTCTAGTGCTTATTCCAGTCCTTACGGATACGATAATCTTTTATATTACTTGCGACATTTTCGTACACTTGCGGAACGTGACAAGTTTTTAGTGTTGGTGCAACCTTAAGTCAAGGTTGACCTGGGTGACTCGACTCGAGTTGACCTGACTCGAGGTATATTTTGATGTTTGACAAGAATAGAGAAGTTGTATTTTGATGTTTGACAAGAATAGGAACTTGGGGGATTGTGGGTGCAACCTTTGGTCAAGGTTGACCTGTTGACCCGACTTGAGTTGACCTGATTCGGGAAAAGTCCAAGTATGGAGATTTGGCACGGAAAAGTCCAAGCAGGGAGCTTGGCACGGGAAAAGTCCAAGCAGGGAGCTTGGCACGGGAAAAGTCCAAGTATGGAGACTTGGCAGGGAAAAGTCCAAGCAGGGAGCTTGGCATGGGAAAAGTCCAAGCAGGGAGCTTGGCACGGGGAAAAGTCCAAGTATGGAAGTTTGGTATGGGAGGTCGGAGAGGGCTCGGTAGCTCGTTCTCTGGACTGGATGGAGTCAAAGAGGGCTCGGTAGCTCGTTCTCCGGACTAGGTCAGAGAGGGCTCAGTAGCTCGTTCTCTGGACTGGATAGAATCGGAGAGGGCTCGGTAGCTTGTTCTCCGGACTAGGTCAGAGAGGGCTCGGTAGCTCGTTCTCTGGACCGGACGTGGAAGTCAGAGAGGGCTCGGTAGCTCGTTCTCCGGACTAGGCCAGAGAGGGCTCGGTAGCTCGTTCTCTAGACCGGACGTGGAAGTCGGAGAGGGCTCGATAGCTCGTTCTCTGGACTGGATGGAGTCGGAGAGGGCTCGGTAGCTCGTTCTCCGGACTAGGTCGGAGAGGGCTCGGTAGCTTGTTCTCTGGACTGGATAGAGTCGGAGAGGGCTCGGTAGCTCGTTCTCCGGACTAGGTCAGAGAGGGATCGGTAGCTCGTTCTCTGGACCGGACGTAGAAGTCAGAGAGGGCTCGGTAGCTCGTTCTCCGGACTAGGTCAGAGAGGGCTCGGTAGCTCGTTCTCTAGATCAGGAAGGTTTTAGGTTTAGGCTGGGAAATTGGATCGGTCTGCTGACCGATCCAGTGATACTATGGGTATCTAGATCGGTCTGCTGACCGATCCGGATACATCGATTCTCATCGTGAGTCATCCGATCGGTCCGTGACCGATCAGAACCAAACAGTAGTCAGAAGTTATCCGATCGGTAGACTGATCAGGAAGCGATGGGATTCAGAGAACAATAGGGAGGATCGGTCTGTGGACCGATCCACCTATGCCCTGATCGGTCCACAGACCGATCAGGGATCGCAACCAACTCTCTGTGAGAGTTGGGATCGGTCTGGGGACCGATCAGCGTAGGGCCTGATCGGTCCCCTGACCGATCAGATCCGCCCTGGACCGATCAGGGTGGAGCCTGATCGGTCCAGGTCTAGCCGTTGAGTCACAACGGCTAGATTTCTGCTTCTTCTTTATCTTCTTCGCAGGTTCAGGATATAAAGGGCCTCTACATCAACAGTGTTGCGAACTTACTTACTCTTCTTACTCCTGCGATCTGAGCTTTGTTGAGCTCTCCACTGCTGAAGCTTCGTGTGAGCTTCCATCGGCTGGACTCCAACTGATTAGTTGCTGCTGTGGTTGGCATCCGTGAAGTTGCTGCTTCATCAACAGTCGACAAGAAGGCAAGCAAACTAGTGTTTTTACATTCATATTGTTCTTGGCTTCTTGCTGTATTTCTTGTACGCTGATCTTGCTGTTGCAAGAGAGATTTTGGCGAGGTTTCTCCACCCAGAAGGAGTTTTTATTAGCCGGTTTCCAGGGTCTCATCCACCGACGGATTGATAGGATTCGTCCACCTTACGGACATGCCCAGGAGTAGGAGTATCATCTCCGAACCTCGTTATATCGTCATGTTTGAGGTTTGATCTTCTCCATTTTCGTTTCTACTTTTTATTTCCGCTGCGCTAACTCAAATTGTAGGAAGAAACGTGAATTTGGGGTCGGCTATTCACACCCCCCCTCTCTATCCGCATCCGAAGGTCCTAACAAGTGGTATCAGAGCGAGGTCGCTCTTCGTCGGATTAACACCCGGGGGAGCACGAGCTAGAGAATGGATCAACTTGGAGAAGACGTCACGATTCCACCCTTCTACGATCGCGACGACTTCGCGTTTTGGAAGGTAAGAATGAAGTATTTTCTTATGACTAACCTAGTAAATTGGAATTGTGTACAAGTAGGTTTTATTCCTCCGGTGGATAAAGAAGGAGAACCTCTCGAAAAGAAGAAGTGGACGAAGGAACAAATCCACCAATCCATAATCAACGACGAGGTAACGAAAATCTTTGAATTTTCATTACCTAATGATATCTTGTGTAAGATAGGTAGATACAACAATGCCAAGGAGTTGTGGAACAACTTGGCTAAGTTCCATGAGGAGAGCTCCAATTCAAGTCATGAAGAGGAGTCAAGTGAGCCAAGTAGCTCACATCATGGAGGTATGGAATTAGAAGTTGAGGGATACTCAACATCTAAGGAAGAA
This sequence comes from Zingiber officinale, assembly GCF_018446385.1. NCBI lineage: Eukaryota > Viridiplantae > Streptophyta > Magnoliopsida > Zingiberales > Zingiberaceae > Zingiber > Zingiber officinale. The sequence continues at coordinate 44,742,962 of NC_056003.1, forward strand.
GAGGAGGAGAGTTCTTCTTCAAGACTGGAGCAAGAAGAAGAAGCCTCTACCTCCGGAAGGGATGAAGGAGAGAGCTTATATCCATCCTCAACCCTAGGTAACTCAAGCAACTTAATTTCAAGTAAATTACATATAATGTGCTTTGAGTGTAGGGAATATAGGCATTGCAAAAGTAAATATCCAAAGAGGATTAGGAAGACTCCACCGGCACCAAAAGTCAAGGAAGCCGGAGTCCCGATACGCAAGGGCAAGGAGCACGTGGTGTGCTTCCAATGCAATCAAAGGGGACATTATAGGAGTCAATGTCCAAGGGGGAGGCAACCTCACAAGGACAAGAGACCAAGCACATCTATGGGGGGAGCTAAGGCAAACCCTAAGGTATCCTTTAAGGCACATTCTTGCAATTCTAATAAGACACATGCTAGTAGTTTTATTGCAATTGTCAATAATGATAAGCATGAGAACCATAGAAACCGATACATGTGCTTAGGTGCCAAACATGTTAGCCTAGATAAGGACAATGCTAGAAATGCCAACCCTAGAGTTAACTCATCTAAGGTTAAGGAAAACCTAGATAGGAATCCTAAAACAACTAGACATATGCCTAGGAATACCTCAAAGAAAAATGGAAAATTAAAGCTTGAGGTATCAAAGAAGGAAAATCAAGTCTTGAGGTCAAGACTTGACACTTTAGAAAAGACTCTTAAGAATTTGGAGAAGTCAACTCTAGGGTCTAAGGGTCAAAAACCAAAGCCCAAGGACATGAGAGGTTTGGGTCACAAACCTAAGTCTCAAGTGGTCAAGCCCGCTTATCATAATGTTCCATTCGATTATGAAACAAGACCTAGGGCTAAGAAGACCATCACCAAGGTCACAAGGGGAGTCACCCCTAGAGTTGATCTTGATGAATCTCAAATGACCAAGGCTTTAAAGCCTAGGAGGGTCATTAGGAGGGTTGCTAGGGAAGTCACCCCTAGTGAATATTTAGTGAACCCAATGAGCTCAAATAGGTATTGGGTTCCTAGGAGCGTGATTCCTTCACGCTAGATGGTTTAGGGTGTGCCAACCTTAATTGGATAGGTAGTTAACCTACTCATGGCAAAAGGTGGCATTTTAGGAATTTTCAAGGTGTAATCAAGCCTTGAAAATAAAATTAAAAATTATTCCTAAGGTGATTAGGATGTGCCAACCACATTTGAGGAGTTTTCTAGGGTCAATCTAATTGGCACATAGTGATCTAAAAATCTTTAGTATATGACTTTAGGTCTATTACACTTAGGAATATAGAATTTATGGCAAAATGATCAAAATTATCAAAAATGGCAACTAAGGCTAGAATTAGGTATTTTCTATACCTTTATATGTTATTTGTCATACATTATTTGTCATATGTCATGTCATGACATCATATTTATTTTACTATCATTTGAAATGTCATGATAATGCTTAGTTTAGTTATATGTCATACCTTATTTAAGTTTCATACTTGATGACATGACATCATGACATTGGCACATGTTTCCACTTATGATATTATTTTATGTCATGTCATCATCTCTTGCATTCATGATCAACTAAATTGATTTAAAGATAGAAACACAATTTGATATGGAGATCAAATTGTTGTTTAGAAAATGCATGAGAACTTAGCTTAAGATGACCTAAACCCATATCTCACATCAAAATTGACTTGGATGTGTTTGATACACCTTAGATGTGTGTGAGATATTAGGATGATGAGTTAGGATCAAGGTGCATAGTTCTTGTACCTAGATGAGCCTAATTCGAAATTGAGGATCATAGGGAAAACTTGTGTACAAGTCATGTACATTTAGTCCTAAGATTGTGGTCCTAAATTGAATGGTTTAAAATCATTTCAAAATTGATTTGAAAAACCTTGATGAAGCTTTTCTAGTGATAGCATTCATCATTGAGCAAGTTGATACAAAGATGGATTAACCTTGAGCTATTTCAAAGTCTTTCGAACTTTGTATCAAGATTTAAAAATGGAAGTTATTTTCATAGAAAACTATTTTTCCATGATAATATATGTTATGAGGAATGTATCCTCAAAATTTTACAATTTTTGGAATTTTCTGTGATTTTTTAGGGGTTTCTGAATTTCGGGAGAAAAATCAGAAATCCTTATCAGAGAGTTGTGGACCGATCAGAGAAGATCCTGATCGGTCCAGGGAAGTCTGGATCGGTCACTGGACCGATCCAGGGAAGTGTGGATCGGTCTGGTGACCGATCCAGTGGAGTCCTGATCGGTCTGGTGACCGATCAGAGCGTGCCAAAATGCTGATTTTCGACTGTTGTCTGAAATTTCAGCTATGGAAGTTGGTGCTTTAGATTTCTAAAGGGTTGAAACTCTCCAAGACATTGTTGGTGCAATGGTCAAGGAGGAGTTGACCTTTAGGGGGAGTTTTACCTAATGGTCAAGGAGGAGTTGACCTTTAGGGGGAGTTTTACCTAATGGTCAAGGAGGAGTTGACTTTTAGGGGGAGTTTTTACTCGTCAAGATTTCTGAGGATGAGTGATATGGGATTATCACTAAGTTGATTGTTGATTTTAGTATCAAGAGGGAAATTAAGGGTTTCAATGAAAGGTATGGAACTTTCATTAGTAAGAAACTCTTGACCTTGATTCACTCTTTTTGATGTGTGTCAAAAAGGGGGAGAATGTCCAGAGAATGTTCATGGAAGAACATTGGAGTTTGGGGAGAATGTTCAGAGAATGTTCGAGGAAGAACATTGGAGAACTATTGGAAAACCTGAGTTAGGTTATCGGGTTAACCTAACTTGATTATGGTTTTTGTCAAACATCAAAAAGGGGGAGATTGTTGGTGCAACCTTAGGTCAAGGTTGACCTGGGTGACCCGACTCGAATTGACCTGACTCGAGGTATATTTTGATGTTTGATAAGAATAGAGAATTTGTATTTTGATGTTTGACAAGAATAGGAACTTGGGGGATTGTGGGTGCAACCTTTGGTTAAGGTTGACCTGGTTGACTTGACTTGAGTTGACCTGATTCGGGAAAAGTCCAAATATGGAGACTTGGCACGAAAAAGTCCAAGCAGGGAGCTTGGCACGGGAAAAGTCCAAGTATGGAGACTTGGCACGGAAAAGTCCAAGCAGGGAGCTTGGCACGGGAAAAGTCCAAGCAGGGAGCTTGGCACGGAGAAAAGTCCAAGTATGGAAGTTTGGCATGGGAGGTCGGAGAGGGCTCGGTAGCTCGTTCTCTGGACTGGATAGAGTCGGAGAGGGCTCGGTAGCTCGTTCTCCGGACTAGGTCAGAGAGGGCTCGGTAGCTCGTTCTCTGGACTAGGTCAGAGAGGGCTCGGTAGCTCATTCTCTGGACCGGACGTGGAAGTCGGAGAGGGCTCGGTAGCTCGTTCTCCTGAGTAGGAGGGCTCGGTAGCTCATTCTCCTGACTAGGTCAGAGGGGGCTCGCTGGACCGGATAGAGTCGGAGAGGGCTCGGTAGCTCGTTCTCCTGACCAGGCCGAGAGGGCTGAGCTCGCTCGACCGGACGTAGAAGTCGAGAGGGCTCGGTGAGCTCGTTCTCGGACTAGGTCAGAAGGCTCGGTGGCTCGTTCTCTAGATCGGGAAGGTTTTAGGTTTAGGGTGAAATGGATCGGTCTCCGACCGATCCAGGATATTATGGTATCGGATCGGTCACGACCGATCCGGATACATCGATTCTCATCAGGTCATCTCGATCGGTCCGTGACCAATCGCAACCAAACAAGAGCTTTATAAGTTATCTGATCGGTCGGTAGACCGATCAGGAAGCGATGGGATTCAGAGAACAATAGGGAGGATCGGTCTGTGGACCGATCCACCTATGCCCTGATCGATCCACAGACCGATCAGGGATGGCCTGATCGGTCCACAGACCGATCAGGGATCGCAACCAACTCTCTGTGAGAGTTGGGATCGGTCTGGGGACCGATCAGCGTAGGGCCTGATCGGTCCCCTGACCGATCAGATCCGCCCTGGACCGATCAGGGTGGAGCCTGATCGGTCCAGGTCTAGCCGTTGAGTCACAACGGCTAGATTTCTGCTTCTTCTTTGTCTTCTTCGTAGGTTCAGGATATAAAGGGCCTCTACATCAACAGTGCTGCGAACTTACTTACTCTTCTTGCTCCTGCGATCTGAGCTTTGTTGAGCTCTCCACTGCTGAAGCTTCGTGTGAGCTTCCATCGGCTGGACTCCAACTGATCAGTTGCTGCTGTGGTTGGCATCCGTGAAGTTGCTGTTTTATCAACAGTCGACAAGAAGGCAAGCAAACTAGTGTTTTTACATTCATATTGTTCTTGGCTTCTTGCTGTATTTCTTGTACGTTGATCTTGCTATTGCAAGAGAGATTGTGGCGAGGTTTCTCCACCCAGAAGGAGTTTTTATTAGCCGGTTTCCGGGGTCTCATCCACCGACGGATTGATAGGATTCGTCCACCTTATGGACACGCCGAGGAGTAGGAGTATCATCTCCGAACCTCGTTATATCGTCATGTTTGAGGTTTGATCTTCTCCATTTTTGTTTCTACTTTTTATTTCCGCTGCGCTAACTCAAATTGTAGGAAGAAACGTGAATTTGGGGTCGGCTATTCACACCCCCCCTCTCTAGCCGCATCCGAAGGTCCTAACATTTGGCGCCGTTGCCGGGGACTGCGCTATAACATTGGAGATTATCAATTGAGTTAGACTAAACATAACATTTCTATTTATTTTCATTTGCATATTTGTAACTGATCTCTAGTTTTCTGTTTTCATTTTCCTGTATACTTTCTAACTTCTTGGAAATTCTTTTGTAGTAATTTTAATTCTGCATTTTTTTTATTTTCTGACATTCCAATCTTACCTTTCTCTGTTTTTAATTTTTTTTTGTTTGATTTAGTTTCTATTGCAATCTTGTTCTTGTGTATGCGGAGATCTAACTTTGCAGAAGAATTTTTTCCTCTTGACCCTGAAATTGATAGAACATTTCATAGAATAAGAATTCTGCAGAGACAAATTGAAGAACAAGAGCATTTGAACATGGCTAATAGACCACTAAAGGATTATATAGCACCTTATGCTAGGGGTTTTCGATCTAGTATTGCAAGACCCTCAGTAGAGGCAAATAATTTTGAGATCAAACCTGCAATTATTTCCATGGTGCAGCAAAATCAATTTGGTGGAGGACCACATGAAGACCCTAATCAACACTTAGAGGTCCTTTATGAAATATGTGGGACAATGAAAATGAATGGTGTTCCTTCAGAAGCAGTGCGATTATTATTATTTGGGTTTTCTTTGAGAGATAGGGCCAAGCAATGGTTGAATTCTTTGGCTCCCAACAGTATCACCACCTGGGAACAATGTGAGCAACAATTCCTTGATAAATTCTATCCCCCCAAGTAAAAATGCTCATATGAGGAATTTGATTGCAAGTTTCAAACAAGCTGACTCAGAATCTCTATTTGAAGCTTGGGATAGATACAATAGTATGCTCAGACAATGCCCTCACCACGGTTTGGAAAGATGGTTAGTGTTGCATACTTTCTATAATGGTATTAATTATCATACCAAAGTGTCCCTTGATTGCAAGTTTCAAACAATGCCCTCACCAAGGTTTGGAAAGATGGTTAGTGTTGCATACTTTCTATAATGGTATTAATTATCATACCAAAGTATCCCTTGTTGCAACAATTCCTTGATAAATTCTATCCCCCCAAGTAAAACTGCTCATATGAGGAATTTGATTGCAAGTTTCAAACAAGCTAACTCAGAATCTCTATTTGAAGCTTGGGATAGATACAATAGTATGCTCAAACAATGCCCTCACCACGGTTTGGAAAGATGGTTAGTGTTGCATACTTTCTATAATGGTATTAATTATCATACCAAAGTGTCCCTTGATTCAGCTGCTGGAGGGGCACTCATGAATAAAAATTTGGATGAAGCTGAGGAAATCATAGAGAGTGTAGCATAAAATCATCATCAATGGGCAACTGAAAGAAGTGGTGGTCATCCTTCAATAAACCCAATAACAAAAGCATCAGGAAAGTTTGATGTTGATGCAGTGACTTTATTGGCTGTAAAACTTGATGCTCTTACAAAAAAATTTGAGAATATGGGGACTAGTTCAAATATGGTAAATGTCATTGCCATATCTTGTGAAGTATGTGGGAGTTCAGAACATTCAAATGACTCATATCCATTGGGAGCTATCACTGCACAAATTAATCAATTGGAGCAATGCGATGCAATCATGGGTTTCAATCAAAGACAGAACAACCCATACTCAAATACTTACAACCCTGGATAGAAAAATCATCCAAATTTCTCATACAGAAATAATCAGGATCAAGGACCATCTATGGGGGCAAGACCAAATTTTTAATCTGGGCAACAAAATTTTCAGTAACAATCTTTTCAAGGCTTTCCTACATCCAAAATTGAAAAGATGCTTAAAGAAATTATCTCCAATCAAAATGAAATGAAGCAGGATCTATTGAAGCTTACTCAGAGAATGGATAATTCTGAAAAGCATCAAAAGATTCAGGACAGCCAAATTGCTCAACTAGCTTCCTCATCTTCTAGAGCACCAGGACAACTTCCTGGAAAACCTGATGTAAATCCTATGGAGCATTGCAACATAATTGAGCTTAGGAGCGGACGGACCTTGGGAAATCCCCAAGTGACTGCTCAAAAAGGGATGCAAAATGAAGAAGAGCTCTCTCCTCCTACACCTAGTCAGATTTTTGATAATGAGGAGAATACCATTGAGGTTGAAGAGACTCTTCCACTAAACCATCAGAGCAAAGTTATCCCTTTTCCCCAAAGACTCAATATGCTTAAAAAGGATGAAGAATTTGGCAAATTTTTGGAGAAGGTTAAAGAGATATGCGTTGAAGTTCCTCTTATAGATGTTATTCTTCAAATGCCAAAGTTTGCCAAATTCCTGAAGGACATCATGTCAAATAAAAGAAAGATAGGAGATGTAGAGACCATTGCACTAACTGAGGAATGCAGCGCTCTTTTGGTGAAGAACACTTCCCCGAAATTGAAGGATCCAGGGAGCTTTTATATTCCTTGCAATATAGGAACAGAATTTATTGAAAAAGATTTTTGTGATTTGGGGGCAAGTGTTAGCCTTATTCCCTATTCAATTTGTAATAAGTTAGGTCTCAAAAACATTAAACTTACTACTATGGCACTACAACTTGCTGATCATTCCTGCAGGTACCCTATGGGTATTATTGAAGATGTGCCAGTAGAAGTTGGTGGGAGTATTATTCCCACAGATTTTGTTGTGTTGGACATGGAAGAGGACCCTAAAATTCCTACAGCTGGAGCTATTATTGATGTTAAAAATCATAAGTTGTCATTGGTAATTGGTAAGGAACGGTTGGAGTATGATTTATCTAATGTCTCTAACCATGTTTCTTATCTTTTAAATGCTTGTAGCAGGGCAAGCATTTACAAACTTGAGGAATGGAATTTCCATCCTCATGGAAGGCCACCTAATGAAAAGAACAATTTGGTGGAGGATGTTGGGAGGAGAACTCCCAACAAAAATGAAAAATATGTCTGCCCTCCAAGGGCAAGGAAAAGAGAAGAATAAGTTGGATTGGTCGAGCTAAAGACCCTAAACAAGCGCTTCTTGAGAAGCAACCCAAGGGCTCTTTTAGTTAGTTGAATTTTGTATTTTCATCTTTATTTTGTTTTCACTGTGTTTTAGTTTTGTTTTCAGGTTAAAATCTACTTCCATGAGATGGCCATGACTTCTTCATGGGCATGGAAGTATTGGAGAAGTGGATTAGGAGAATAAACATCAAATGGAATAAAACAGGGCATGGTTGTGTGTTGTACACGGCCAAGCAAATGAAGCAGTGAAGGAAAAGGATCTGGCCGTGTCTACCAGACACGGCCGTGTGGAGTCTGCAGAGAAGGAAGAGAGCATGGCCGTGTTACAGACACGGCCATGCAAAGAATCCAGAGAAGGAGAGTTCTTAGGCCGTGTTCCAGACACGACCGTGTGGAGAAATCAGAGCAAAAGCTTGCATCGGCCGTGTACCAAACACGGCCATGTGCCAAATCCAGAGAAGAGAACTCATAAGGTCGTGTCCCAGACACGACCGTGTGAAGAAAGCCGAGAAGAAGAAGGATGTGGTCGTGTCCCAGACACGACCGTGTGAGTGAAGCCGAGGAGGAAAAGGGAGGGGCCATGTAGATCTACACGGCCCGTGTGGAGAAGCCCTTAAGAGGCCGTGTTTTCCTTACACGGCCAGATTTTGGCCGTGTCCCGCACACACCCACCTCTCTTAAAACATCTTCTTTTCTCTCAATCTCTTTAAAATCCCTCTTTTCTTCAACCTTTTCCTCAAACTCTCTTAGATCCAGATTCTTTTCCTCTCCAACACTCAAGATCTTTGTTCTCCTAACCTCATATCTTGTTCTTCAAAAATTTGTTTCTTTGAGATCTTACTTCTCTAACCCTAAATAGTCACTTCCCTCATCTAAACTCAACAAGATGTCCAATCTTTTGAAGAAACTTCGTAAAGGAGGTGGTGGATCTAGTGGAGATAAAGAGAAGGAACCATCTAGGGATAAAGGAAAACAACCGATGAAGGGCAAAGGAAAGAGGACTTCGCGCAACGAAGGTAATGACAATGAATTCAATATAGTATTTAGAAATGATGATCATATAACTAGATTTGCAATTCTTGTTAATAGAAAAATTGTGTGTACTAGATACATGGACCCAACTGTTCTTGATATGCTTGGAATTAGGGAAGATGTAGATTTGTTGATTGGGTTTTTAGAGTGGGGTGATATTATGTACACACATTTGCTTTTCTTTTTTTTTTTGCCCAACGAAGAATGTTGGAAGGTCGCTTCTCTTTATCAGATAATCAGTTTAGAGAAGTACAAGAGCACTTTCAGTTCACAAGGAATTTTCAGGGTCAAGTGGTCGAATTTGTCCAGGATTATGATACTGATCAAGCTAGAATGTGAGACTTTATGCAGAGCATGAGTGTCACTAGCCAACAAGTTGATGCTTTATTTGAGTATCATGTAATCCTAAGCGAAACTCCTGGTTTCCCGAGTTTTCCCATTGGTCATCCACGTCGTAGGCACCCTTTTCCTCGTCCCCCTCCACCTCCACCTCCACCATATTGATTTCATCGGGACGATGAAAAGTTTGAGTCTGGGGGGTGTCAAACCTAATTTCTTTTTGTTTTAGTTTTTGATTGTTTTCTTGTTTTCTGCATGTGTAGTTTTTGTTTTTCATTCTATTTTGATTGTCTTGCTTGAGTGTTTGTTTTGATAGTCATTTGATTATCTTTTGAAATAATTTTGGCAAACATCTTGAGAACATCAATCTTCACTTTTATGCTTTCTTGTCTTCAAGATAAAATGTTAGCACATTTATTATCTAGATTTATGATGTTGTAAATGATGCTAGTAGTAAGCTTTATGTACTTCTTTTCTCTATCTTGGGTAGCATGAAACAAGCTAAGAATCATATGGAGATGAGTTTTAGTCTTGGCTTGACCTTAAGAATCTTACTTTCACTACACTTTGACTTGATGCTTGAATGGTTGATATCATTGAAATAATCATGATTCATCTTGTTTGCTTAGTACTTGGTTTCCATGGTGATTTTTCAAACTTCATTTTGGTTACTGGATGAGGCTCAACTCATGCAAGCTCATTTGGAAAAATCAAAATATCCCAACATTTGTGCTAAAAGTACACTTGTGAAATAAGATTTGCCCAATGCAAATACTTATGAAAAAAAATTGAAAAAGAAAAGCAATGAAAAAAAATAATAAAAAATAAGGGATATAAAAAACAGTTATTGTGAGTGGAATCTAGCAAGTCACCCCTTTGAGACCGAGTTAGGTTACTGGGGAAATGACTGCTTAGCTTCTCTTGAGATTGAGCACACCTTTGAGACCTTGGGTTGGTTGAGAAATATGAACCAAGTGAGTGGCAAGTAAGTGTCTATCACTGGTTACTTGTCTCTCACCAGAAACATTAGGAATTCAAATTTGATGACGACTTGACTAGGACATAGATTGAAACTTGAAGGGTTTTTGAGTTACTTTTACACTGTACACAGGATACATAAGCTTGAGCCATACTTGATTTGTTTCCATGATTATGCTTGTTATTGGAACTCTTTGATAGAGTTAGGAAAGTACATTAGGGTTTATGAATGCGTTGTAGAACATATGAATTTAGATTGCAGCATTTTGCTTGAGGACAAGCAAACGTTTAAGTCTGGGGGTGTGATGTGTGTAGATTTTATATACTTTTATGCATGTTTTGACGCACATTTACATACTTTGAACTTGCTTGATCTATGCATTTTTATACTTCCAGCTTTTCTTTTAGCATATTTACTCTTTTTGTTCGGAGATCTGCTTTTTGTGTATTTTTTGTACACAGGAGTCGAATTTGGTGAAGATTCTACATTCTTGGACAAACTTATGAGCTAAGCATTGGAGAAAGCACTTGGCCGTGTGCCACACACGACCCTGCCTGGGTGGAGTGCTCTGCCCGTGTGGTCAACCAAGAGAAACAGACAAGGAACTTGGCCTGGCCGTGTGAACTTCACATGGCCGTGACAAGTTTTGAAGCAAATCAGAGTTCAATCCTTACATGGACGTGTAGATCTACATGGTCGTGTAAGGTTTCCAGATACCAAGAAGGCCCTGGCCATGTGCATCACACGGCCGTGCAGGGTTCCCAGCGCTTAAAAGTATTCTGGCCGTGTGCACCACACGGTCGTGCCAGGTTTCCAGAAGCTGGGGGTTGTCCACGGCCGTGTACACCACACGGCCGTGTATGGATGGCAGAGAGGGGAAAGGCTCTGGTCGTGTGAACCTCACACGGCCATGCCTCGGGGTCTTGTGGCGCCCGAAAGCCCCCCTCTATTTAAAGCCTCTTTGAAGATTTGAAAAGGGATCTTCTCCCCTTTGGGAGAAAGCAAGATTTGGTGGATTCCTCCCATTCTTGGGAGGATTTTTGGGCGATCTAAAGGGAGGTCTTGGCGAATTCGACTCCGAGAGCGAGGATTGGATCCGAAGATAGAGCTATATTGTACATAAGTTTTCTTTCTCTCCTCTTCTTGGATTGGGATTGAAGAAATGCTTGTAATCTTCTTATCTTTGGTTTTCTTTCTTCGTTTTATAGAGTAGATCTTTTTGTTCTAGGATGGAGGGAGTATTTGTGAGATAAATTGATGTAAACTCTTGTGGATTTGCCATTTCTTTGTTTCTATGATGTTGCCTAGTTGTATCGATTGGATCTTGAATGATTAATTGTGATTAGGGTTTAATTCTCATTCTTGATTGATTGTTTGGATATCTTATAGACTTTGTAGAGATTAACTCTCACTCAATTTTTCGAGGGATCCACGTGACAGGTGCAAGCCCGTGTAAGGACGTTTGAGGGATAACCTTGAAGGGGAAATGAGAATATTCAAGAGGGTAGGATAGATTTTATGATTCAATCCTTGTATCTTTATGGGTTAAGAAGCTATGAACTTCTATGTTGATATCCGAGGGAAGCATAGTAATAGGTGCAATCCTGTGTAAGGACAACGTAGGTTCATATCTAATTGATCACATTTAGGTACATTTTTCAGTCCTAAGCCGGTTATCTATTGCAAGAGAGAACCGGCAACCTTCTACAAATATTAGACAATTGAGAAATAAGAATTGGTAAACCATATACATTCAAGAGATCTTCCAAAGAAACCAAAACTCCTAGAACCTCCCTTTATCATAACTCAAACCCCAAACTCTTGTTTGTTAATCTTTCATTTTAGATTTGTTTTTCATCCTTAGCATTTGAAACCAATTGATTAGTTGTTTAGCTAATTCACTTTGAGATATTTCTAGTGCTTATTCCAGTCCCTGTGGATATGATAATCTTTTATATTACTTGCGATATTCCTAGCCCCTCTTTTATATTCCTTGGTCTTGGCAAATAAGGAAAAATTAAATAAAATCTTCCTTATTTTATTTGCCATGAAAAGGAAAATTTAATTGATTAAAACCAATTTCCTTTTCTTAAATATCATGGTCGGCCACCTCATTGCTCCAAGCAAGGAAAGTTTTAACATAAAATTAAAACTTCCTAATTTATTTCCAGAAATTTTAAAATAAAAATTTCTCTAATAATTTTTCCCTTCATGGTTGGTGATAAAAGGAATTTTATAAATTAAAATCTCTTTATTAAAACATGTGGATGATTTTCAAAAAGGAAAGTTATCTTTTAAAATTAAAATCTTCCTCTCAATCTACAAATAAGAAAAGATATCAAATCTTTTCTTAATCTTTTGTAAAAACTTATAAAAGGAAAAAATCTATAATTTTAAAACTCTCTTTTAAATCATGAACATGGTTACAAAAAAAGGAAAGTTTTCTCAAAATTAAAATATTTCTTTTAATCTACAAATAAGGAAAGATATCAAATCTTTTCTTAATCTTTTTGTAGAAAGCTATAAAAGGAAAGACTTATAATCTTAAACTCTCTTTTAAAACCATGGAATCCACATAAGAAAAAATTTTAAAAATTAAAATCATTTTAATTTGATGTGGTCGGCCACACCAAGCTTGGATTCAAGCTAAGGCTAGTCACACAACTTGGCTCATCCTATTCGCTTGGCCAACCCAAGATTTGGTTCCAAGCTTGCTTGGCCGGCCACCTTAGGATGGGTATAAAGGTGGGTATAGGTGAGTATAATACTTTATAAATAAGAGGCTACAATAGGGACCGAGAGGAGGAATTAGTTTTGGTCTCCCAATGAAATTAAGCTTCCCGTGTTCGCCCCGAACACCTAACTTAATTTTATCAATAATAATTCATACCACTAAAGAATTATTATTGAACTACCGTACCAATCCCAAATTATATTTTTGGGCTCCTTCTTATTATGAGTGTGTTAGTCTCCCTGCGTTTAAGATGTAGAATGTCCACTAATTAATTGAGTTTCTGACAACTCACTTTAATTAATATTTTAGTCCAAGAGTAGTACCACTCAACCTTATCGTCATGTCGGACTAAGTCCACCTGCAGGGTTTAACATGATAATCCTTATGAGCTCTTCTTGGGGACATTATCAACCTAGATTACTAGGACATAGTTTCCTTCTATAATCAACGACACACATTATAAGTAATATCATTTCCCAACTTATCGGGTCTTTTGATTTATCGAGCTAAATCTCACCCTTTGATAAATTAAAGAAATAAATACTAAATATATGTGCTTATTATTATATTAGGATTAAGAGCACACACTTCCATAATAACTAAGGTCTTGTTCTTTTATTAAGTCAATATAAAAAGAACTTACCTTAAATGGTCCTACTCAATACACTTAGAGTGTACTAGTGTAATTTATTAGTCAAGATAAACCAATACCTAATTACACTATGACTATTCCAATGGTTTGCTCCTTTCCATCTTAGTCATGAGCTACTATTTATAATTTATAAAGAACTGATAATATTATCTTCTGTATGTGACACCACACACTATGTTATCTACAATATAAATTAATTGAGCAACTACACTTAGCATATAAATGTAGACATTTGACCAATGTGATTCTTATTTCTAAAATAAATGTTTACAAAAGCTAGGCTTTTAGTATACACCCTAACAACTATCACACCAAATGTCCCAAGAAGAGGGAAATCAAGAAGCTTGCACATTTAAAGAAATGGGAGAAGAAGAAGAGGAGCAAAAATCAAGGGGGAGCTTCAAGGGTAAGGGAGGTATACCCTAATTTGAATCGTAATTCAAATTCTTATGTTCCCATGCATACTAGGAGAAATGATTTTGATTATCATTGTATGCCCATGCAAAATTTTGGATTTAAATATCATGATAGGAGTATGGTCAATATGGATCATAACCCTAAGAAATCAATTCATGATAAATCTAGACATGGTAGACCTAAGGAGAACCAAGGCATTAATCCCAAGAAGGGGAGACACATGCCTAGAAAGGATAGGTCTAGGAATGTCCAATATGGACAAATCAACTCTAGGGTTAGGGACCTAGAAAGGGAAAATCAAGCTTTGGAGGCAAAGCTTGATCAATTGGAGAAAACCCTAGATATATTCAATGTTGGATCTAGAGGGTTAAATATGGTGTTGGGTAGCCAAAGACCCAACAATGATAGATCAGGTTTGGGATACCGATTTAGTGTCTCCAAGACTAAGGGAAAGTCTTATACTAAGATTGCATATGACTATAGTAAGAAGAATCCAATAAATGGCAAGGGAAAGTCATCTAATGGTAAGAAGAAATTAACCAAGGACAAGGTGTCCAAGATTAAAAAGTTTAGGTTTGTAGACCAAGTGTCACCGAAGGTGCACCGATGTGGCCTAACAATTGTGGATGAGTCACCTAGGGAGGTGACCAAGGTTAAGAGCTCTAGGGGGAGCTCAAAGAGTCAATTTGGGACCCATGGTAAATGGATCTCAAGTGGGTTTTACTTGGGAGTCTAGAGGATCCATGAGATTGTTAGAGTGTATACTAAAAGCCTAGCTTTTGTAAACATTTATTTGTTGAAATAAAAGAATCACATTGGTCAATATTTGCATTTATTTGTTAAACGTATTTGTTCAATTAATTTATATAGTAGATAACATGGAGTGTGGTGTCACACTCAGAAGATCATGTTGTCAGTTCTCTATAAATTATAAACAGTTGCTCGCGACTAAAATGGAAAGGACCAAACCATCAGAATAATTGTAGTATAATTAAGCAATAGTTTATCTTAACTAATAAATTACACTAATACACTTTAAGTGTATTGAGTATGATCATTTAGGTAAGTTCTTTTTGTACTGACTTAGTAAAAGAACTAGACCTTAGTTATTATGGAAGTGTGTGCTCTTAATCCTAATATAATAACAAGCACATATATTTAATATTTATTTCTTTGACTTATCAAAGGGTGAGGTTTAGCTCGATAAATCAATATGTCCGATAAGTTGGAAAATGATATTACTTATAGTGTGTATTGTTGATTATAGAAGGAATCTGTGTCCTAGTTATCTAGGTTGAGAATGTCCCCAAGAGGAGCTCATAAGGATTGCCATGTTAAACCCTGCAGGTGGACCTAGTCCGACATGACAATAAAGTTTAGTGGTACTACTCTTGGAGCTAGATATTAATTAAGTGGGTTGTCAGTAACTTACTTAATTAGTGGACATTCGTAATCTTAAACACAGGGAGACTAACGCACTCATGATAAGAAGGAGCCCATAATGTAATTTGGGATTGGTGCGGTAGTGCAGTAATAACTCTCTAGTGGAATGAGTTATTATCGATGAACTTGAGTTGTGTGTTCAGGGCGAGCACGGGATACTCAAGCTCATCGGAAGGCCAAAACCAATTTCTCCTCTAGATCCCTGTCGTAGCCTCATTATAGCCTCAAGTCCATCCAAATGTAAGGCTCTTCTTGGTGTCCAAGAAGGGGGTCGGACCATTGCTTGGTGATCAAGCAATGGCCGACCACATCCTCTTATAGGGGTCGGCCCTATAGCTTGGTGACCAAGCTTGTAGGGGCCGGCAATAATAATTCAAAAAGGGAGGGTTGTTTTGAATTTTTAAAATCTTCTCTTTGTAGAAAACTATAAGTTTTAAAAGAGATATTTTAATTTTTAAAACTTTCCTTATTTGAATTAGGCCACATGTTTAAATAGAGAGTTTAAAAGATTTTAAAACTTTCATTTTTTAACCATCCTCATGGTTTAAGAAAAAAAGGAAAAGAAGTTTTAAAATTTAAATTTTCTATCACCATGTTAAAAAAGGAAATTTTATAAGAGAAGTTTTAAATTTTAAAACATGGTTTTAATTTTTAGAACTTTCCTTTTTTAACTCTTACTTTAGGAAAGAGAGCTTGTAAAATTTTATAAGAATTTTTCTTGTAAAATTTTATATTAAAATTATTTATTTCTTTCTCTTGTGGGGGCCGGCCAACCTTGCTTGGTGCCCAAGCAAGGTGGCCGGCCATATAATAAAATAAAATCATCATCCAATTAATTTTGGTGATTGATTCAATCAAGAAGAAAGAAAAGGAAAAATAAAAGGGAAAAGGAAAAACTCTTGGATGATTTTATTTTTTGTAAAAGGTTTTTCCTTATTTGCCTTGGGCAAGTAATATAAAAGAAGGGGTGAGGGGGCTTCATGAGACACAACTCTTATTCTTTTTGCTTGGGTAATCTCTTGGTAGCCGGCCCTCTCTCTTCTTCCTCTCCCTTTGCTCTCTTCTCCTTGGTGGTGGTGGTGGCCGGATTTTAGAAGAAGAAGGAGGAAGCTTTTGGGTGGTGTTCATCTTGGAGGATCGTTGCCCACACGACGTCCAAGGCGAGCGAGCAATACGGCAGAAGATCTCGAGGTCATTAGTATACAAAGAGAAGGTATAATTAGCAATTGTTTTCCGCATCATGCTAGTTTTTCTCTTCGTAAGAATTCTAAATACAAGAGGCAATTAGATCTAGTTTTTCGAAATAGTTTTTTCGAGTTTGTGTTTTCTTCTTTTTCGAACTTGTGATTCGATTGTTTATTTTGATTAACCTAGAGTTATTTAAGGAAATAAATATTAGCTTTCCTTAAAAGGCTTTGCCTAGGCGGTGGTGGTTGCTCCCATATCCAAGAAGGCAATGTGCCTCGCCATGCAGTTCTGGAAGCCAATTTTGTAAATTAATATTTATGGAATTAATAACCTAGGTAGATTTGAATTAATAGTGTTAAGTTCCGCTTGCGATTCAAATCTAAACCATTAAGAACAGATAAGTTAAATTTGGAATCAATGATGTTAAGTTCCGTCTACGATTCCTTATTTAACTTCTAAAGAACACAATAGGTTATTTAAGGAAAGGTTCGACACTTGTACAAAAATTTTTGTATAGTGGAACCGGTATATTTTCCTAGGTTTAACCAACAATTGGTATTAGAGCTAGGGTTTGCCTCTGTGTATTTTTAGAATTCAAATAGGTTATGCACATGTCATACATAATTTAGGCAGGAAAATAGTAGGATGTGCTAACTCTTTGGTTGCAGGCTCCAACTATTATGGCTTATTGATATTGTGTGTGATTGGACCCTTGGACATGTCAAGGGCATTATTTGTGTGCATGATTGTATGTATAAAATACAGCAGGTGCTGTATTATTTTTAGAATTTTGTTTTTGTTCGATCTAGAATACATGTACATTCCCTCGTGGAATATAGGATCGATAAATGTAAAATTCTATTTTTGTCGCGGATCGGATTCTTACGAGGCGAGGTACTTTTGGAGCACTAGAGGCGCAGCGGAATAAGAAGCAAGAAGGATGCGACAACTCAACCCGATGACGGTGGCTAAAGATGGCAGCAACTAGGGTTAGAGCATACTGAAGACAGTGATGGAAAAGGCCATAATAGTTGGAAAATTAAATTTCTAAATTTATTGCTTTTATTTACTGTGATGTTTTTATGCATGTGATGTATGCTAGGATAGGTTAAAAATCCTCATTTTTAAATAACTAAGTGGGAGAGGGATTTTAATAAATCTCATGGTCTCCATTACTGGTTTGTAAGTGATGCAACAAGCCTGCATGTTGGCTCTGAGTGTCTCCCTCCACAACGGATGGGTTTGTTGTGGATCACTAGATCAAACTTCCTTTTATGGATAGTTATAGGAAATTATTTAGGAGTGTGTGATCTTCTCCAACTGAAGGGGCACAATTTTATTTAATAGACTTAGTATCAAGTAATGGTATACACTTAGACGCATTCAATAGTATCCTCTCCAACGGAGTCACTGCTATTGTAATGTGTGACCAAAGTAAAACCAACTATTAATTTTATTTGTCATAAAGTTAGGATGATAAGATAATAAAATTAATGGGTCACACCCTTCTCTTACAAATGTTGAATTTGTATACGTCCACACTAACGTGGCATGCAATATTCACGGTGATTTGAGGTGTTGGTTAATTTAAAATAGTATTGTTTGAGGAATCAATATTATTCTAAATTTAGAGTCTTGACCAAAGTTTATTTTTTTTATTCTTAGGATGACTTTCAACCCACTAGCCATTATACTGAAAGAGACCAAACTTACTGGTCCCAACTATATTGATTGGAAAAGAAACCTGGACATTGTTCTTACTGCTGAAAGCTATAAGTTTGTACTGACTGAGGCTTGCCCTGATGCACCTGACGGTGACTCTACCCTAGAGGAGATTGAGTATCATAAGAAATGGGTAAAAGATGATGAGATGGCGCGGTGTTACATTTTGGCATCTATGTCAAATGTATTGCAACATCAGCATCAAGATTTACCAACAGCTTATGATATAATGAACAATCTCAAAGAACTCTTTGGGCACCAGAGTCAGACTGCTAGGCAAGAGGCGATGAGGAAGCTAATTACAGCCACCATGACTGAGGGGACACCCATAAGGGATCATATCCTCAAAATGATGGCTTATCTGAATGAAATACAAGTCCTTGGTGGAGAAATCGATGGGGAAACCTAGGTCGATATAATTCTCCAAACGCTACCCAGAAGTTTTGAGCTGTTTCGCTTGAACTATAACATGAACAAAAGAGAGTATACGTTGGCGGAACTTCTGACAGAACTACAGGCAGCAGAAGGAATATTTCGTCACAGTTCTCAGATTCACTATGCTGAAAATGGTTCTACTTCTAAGTCGAAAGGCAAGAAGAAGAAGAAACAGGTCTTTTCAACAAAGAAGGTGAATAAACCTCATAGTACAGGATAGAAAGCTGGAATGAAGAAGCCGAGGGCAAATGCTTCATCTGCAAGCAGTCTGGACATTGGAAAGTGGACTGTCCTCGTAGGAACCAGAACAATAAAGGTATATCTCATACTCTAGTAGTTGAAACATGTTTAGCGGTGTTATCTACCAGTACCTGGTGTGTAGATACGGGAGCCACTGATCATGTCTGCAATTCCAGGAAACCTGGTGACTATTTGATGGAGAGATAACTGTCTACATGGGCAATGCTACTAAGGTGGCGGCTGTTGCAGTGGGAGACGTCTACTTATCATTTGATAGGAATAGAAATTTGATTTTAAGAAATTGTCTTTATGTACCCAGTTTTAGAAAGAATTTAATTTCAATTTTTAAATTGTATTTGGATGGATATTCAGTCTCTTTTAGTAACAATGTCGTTATAAAGAGAAATAAGGTGATTATCTGTTCTGGTGCATTAGTTGGCAATTTATACACTTTAAATCCAATTTCTCCCACAAAGCAAAATAAGGAAATTAATAACACATCTTCTAACTCTAATAAGAGAAAAGAACCTTCGGAAATGAACCAAACATATCTTTGGCATCTAAGGCTTGGACATATTAACCTAAGTAGGATTCAAAGGCTTGTAGCGGATGGACTCTTGGGTTTATTAGAGTTGGAAAACTTTCCAGCATGCGAATCCTGCTTGGAAGGTAAAATGACCAAGAGACCTTTTAAGATCAAGGGGTATAGAGCCAAAGATGCGTTAGAACTGGTTCATTCTGATTTGTGTGGTCCTATGTCTATCGAGGCAAGAGGTGGTCATGAATACTTCGTCTCCTTTATAGACGATTATTCAAGATATGGATACATTTACCTGATGCGCCGCAAGTCTGAATGCTTTGACAAGTTCAAAGAATATAGGGCTGATGTGGAGAAACGTCTTGGTAAAAGTATCAAGACACTACGGTCTGACCGTGGTGGCGAATACCTCTTTGGAGAGTTTAGGAATTACTTATCAGAAGTTGGGATTCAATCCCAATTGACTGCACCTGGTATACCCCAGCAGAATGGTGTGGCAGAACGAAGGAATAGGACTCTTATGGAAATGGTTAGATCAATGATGAGTTATTCAGAATTACCAAATTCGTTTTGGGGATATGCTTTAGAAACAGCAGTATACATTCTGAATATGGTACCTTCTAAAACAGTTCCTTCTACTCCCATGGAATTATGGAATGGGCGTAAGCCTAGTCTGAATCATATCTGGATATGGGGTAGTCCAGCACATGTGCTGAAGGGAGATACTGACAAGTTGGAATCACGTACAGAAGTTTGTCTGTTTGTGGGATATCCTAAGGGAACGAAAGGTGGTTTGTTTTATAATCCTAAAAATCAAAAGATCATTATTAGCACCAATGCTCGATTTTTAGAAGAAGATTATGTAATGAACCATAAGTCCATGAGTGAAATAGTTCTAGAAGAAATTAGAGAGGATATGTCTACTTTATTACCAACAGTACAAGATGAAGTACCACAAGAAACTGCAACACGTGTCACACATGATACACAGCCAGAGACTGTGCCTCGTCGTAGTGGGAGGGTTATGAGGCAACCTGACATATTCATGTTTTTGGGTGAGTCTTCAGACTTGATCTCAGGTAAACATGAACCAGATCCCCGAACATATGATGAAGCACTCCAAGATTTAGATGCAGTATCTTGGCAAAAGGCAATGAATTCTGAAATAGAATCTATGTATTCTAATAAGGTCTGGGAGCTTGTAGAACCACCAAATGATGTAAAAGCCATTAGATATAAGTGGATCTACAAAAGGAAAAGAGGGATAGATGAGAAGGTAGAAACCTTCAAAGCAAGGCTTGTTGCGAAAGGGTATACTCAGAAAGAAGGAATCGATTATGAGGAGACTTTTTCACCGGTAGCCATGCTTAAGTCTATCCGGATACTCTTATACATTGCCGCTCATATGGACTATGAGATTTGGCAAATGGATGTCAAGACAGCTTTCCTTAACGGAAGTCTTGAAGCAAACATCCATATGAAGCAACCAGAAGGGTTCATTGAAAAGGGCAAAGAGCATCTAGTGTGTAAGCTCAATTGGTCTATTTATGGACTAAAGCAAGCTTCAAGATCTTGGAACATCCGGTTTAACGAAGTAATCCAATCATATGGATTTATTCAGTGTCCGAATGAGTCTTGTGTATACAAAAAGTGTAACGGAAACGTGGTGGTATTTCTTGTACTATACGTAGATGATATTTTGTTAATTGGCAACAATGTCAAGGTATTATCAGACGTAAGGGTATGGTTGTCCAAATAATTTGATATGAAGGACTTAGGAGAATGTGCACACATTCTTGGGATCAAAGTTATAAGGAATCGCAAGAAAAGAATGTTGTGTCTATCCCAAGCTTTATATATAGACACAATCCTTGCTCGTTTTAGCATGCAAAACTCTAAGAAAGGTTTCTTACCTTTTAGACATGGAGTAGCCTTATCTAAAGAGATGTCCCCAAAGACATCAAAGGAGATTGAGGACATGAAGGCAGTTCCTTATGCTTCGGCTGTAGGAAGCCTTATGTATGCAATGATGTGTACGAGACCTGATATTTGTTTTACCATGGGCATGGTTAGCAGATATCAGAGTAACCCTGGACAAGGACATTGGACTGCGGTAAAGCATATATTAAAATACCTGAGAAGGACTAGAGATTATATGCTAGTCTACCAAGCAGACGATTTGCTCCCTGTGGGATACATGGATTCGGATTTCCAATCAGATAGGGATAATAGTAAGTCTACGTCAGGCTATGTGTTTACTCTAGGAGGTGGAGCCATTGCATGGAGGAGTGTTAAGCAGAAATGCGTTTCAGACTCAACCATAGAAGCAAAGTATGTGGCAGCCTCTGAGGCAGCCAAAGAAGCTGTATGGATCAGGAACTTTCTAATGGATTTAGATGTGATTCCTGGTTTGCCCAAGATCATCATAATTTATTGTGATAATAGCTGTGCAGTTGCAAACTCGAAGGAACCACGAGCCCATAAAGCAAGTAAACATATAGAGCGCAAGTACCACCTGATACGAGACATCGTCAAGCGAGGAGAAGTTGTCGTCGCCAAGATTGCATCAGAAGATAACCTGGTAGATCATTTCACAAAGGCCCTTCCGGCGGAAGCTTTTGATCGGCATGTGGAGGGGATGAGAATCAGATGTAAGGCAACAGATATGGCAGCTCAGTCTTTTAGTATAAGTGGGATATTGTTAGAGTGTATACTAAAAGCCTAGCTTTTGTAAACATTTATTTGTTGAAATAAAAGAATCACATTGGTCAATATTTGCATTTATTTGTTAAATGTATTTGTTCAATTAATTTATATAGTAGATAACATGGAGTGTGGTGTCACACTCAGAAGATCATGTTGTCAGTTCTCTATAAATTATAAACAGTTGCTCGCGACTAAAATGGAAAGGAACAAACCATCAGAATAGTCGTAGTGTAATTAAGTATTAGTTTATCTTGACTGATAAATTACACTGGTACACTTTAAGTGTATTGAGTATGATCATTTAGGTAAGTTCTTTTTGTACTGACTTAGTAAAAGAACTAGACCTTAGTTATTATGGAAGTGTGTGCTCTTAATCCTAATATAATAACAAGCACATATATTTAATATTTATTTCTTTGACTTATCAAAGGGTGAGGTTTAGCTCGATAAATCAATATGCCCGATAAGTTGGAAAATGATATTACTTATAGTGTGCATTGTTGATTATAGAAGGAATCTGTGTCCTAGTTATCTAGGTTGAGAATGTCCCCAAGAGGAGCTCATAAGGATTGCCATGTTAAACCCTACAGGTGGACCTAGTCCGACATGACAATAAAGTTGAGTGGTACTACTCTTGGAGCTAGATATTAATTAAGTGAGTTGTCAGTAACTTACTTAATTAGTGGACATTCGTAATCTTAAACACAGGGAGACTAACACACTCATGATAAGAAGGAGCCCATAATGTAATTTGGGATTAGTGCGGTAGTGCGGTAATAACTCTCTAGTGGAATGAGTTATTATCGATGAACTTGAGTTGTGTGTTCAGGGCGAGCACGAGATACTCAAGCTCATCGGAAGGCCAAAACCAATTTCTCCTCTAGATCCCTGTCGTAGCCTCATTATAGCCTCAAGTCCATCCAAATGTAAGGCTCTTCTTGGTGTCCAAGAAGGGGGCCGGACCATTGCTTGGTGATCAAGCAATGGCCGGCCACATCCTCTTATAGGGGCCGGCCCTATAGCTTGGTGACCAAGCTTGTAGGGGGCAGCCACAATAATTAAAAAAGGGAGGGTTGTTTTGAATTTTTAAAATCTTCTCTTTGTAGAAAACTATAAGTTTTAAAAGAGATATTTTAATTTTTAAAACTTTCCTTATTTGAATTAGGCCACATGTTTAAATAGAGAGTTTAAAAGATTTTAAAACTTTCCTTTTTTAACCATCCTCATGGTTTAAGAAAAAAAGGAAAAGAAGTTTTAAAATTTAAATTTTCTATCACCATGTTAAAAAAGGAAATTTTATAAGAGAAGTTTTAGATTTTAAAACATGATTTTAATTTTTAGAACTTTCCTTTTTTAACTCTTACTTTAGGAAAGAGAGCTTGTAAAATTTTATAAGAATTTTTCTTGTAAAATTTTATATTAAAATTATTTATTTCTTTCTCTTGTGGGGGCCGGCCAACCTTGCTTGGTGCCCAAGCAAGGTGGCCGGCCATATAATAAAATAAAATCATCATCCAATTAATTTTGGTGATTGATTCAATCAAGAGGAAAGAAAAGAAAAAATAAAAGGGAAAAGGAAAAACTCTTGGATGATTTTATTTTTTGTAAAAGGTTTTTCCTTATTTGCCTTGGGCAAGTAATATAAAAGAAGGGGTGAGGGGGCTTCATGAGACACAACTCTTATTCTTTTTGCTTGGGTGATCTCTTGGTGGCCGGCCCTCTCTCTTCTTCCTCTCCCTTTGCTCTCTTCTCCTTGGTGGTGGTGGTGGCCGGATTTTAGAAGAAGAAGGAGGAAGCTTTTGGGTGGTGTTCATCTTGGAGGATCGTCGCCCACACGACGTCCAATGCGAGGCGAGGAATACGGCAGAAGATCTCGAGGTCATTAGTATACAAAGAGAAGGTATAATTAGCAATTATTTTCCGCATCATGCTAGTTTTTCTCTTTGTAAGAATTCTAAATACAAGAGGCAATTAGATCTAGGTTTTCGAAATATTTTTTTCTAGTTTGTGTTTTCTTCTTTTTCGAACTTGTGATTCGATTGTTCCTTTTGGTTAACCTAGAGTTATTTAAGGAAATAAATATTAGCTTTCCTTAAAAAGCTTTGCCTAGGCGGTGGTGGTTGCTCCCATATCCAAGAAGGCAATGTGCCTCGCCATGCAGTCCTGGAAGCCAATTTTAGAAATTAATATTTATGGAATTAATAACCTAGGTAGATTTGAATCAATAGTGTTAAGTTCCGCTTGCGATTCAAATCTAAACCATTAAGAACAGATAAGTTAAATTTGGAATCAATGATGTTAAGTTCCATCTGCGATTCTTTATTTAACTTCTAAAGAACACAATAGGTTATTTAAGGAAAGATTCGACACTTGTACAAAAAAATTTGTACAGTGGAACCGGTACGTTTTCCTAGGTTTAACCAACAGGAGTGTGCCAAATGGTTTGGAGACGGGCTTGAGTCTCAAACCTAAGGATTTTACACACATAGGATGTGCTTCATGCAGGAAATATGATATTTGGGGTCATATTACATGATAATTGATTTTGGATCTATATATTTCATATAAACCAATGCTAGGGATGCATTATGGGTTACTATGAGCAAATACATCAAGAGGAAGCCAAAACTAGGACTTTTGGTCAATGTTTAATTGAACCATTTAGCTGATTTTGGATTTTGTGTTAATCTTGGGATTGATGATAGATACATTTTGTAATGTATTTTTTTCAAGTAGACAAGGGTAGAATAGAGCTCTCTACAAAATTTGAGAATTTTTGGAGGTCTATGGAATTTCTGGTGCATTTCTGAAGTTGGGTCAAAATGTTGATTTTTGTAGAAATAGGGTACCAGTCGATTGGTGCAGATACCAGTCGATTAGTAACACTGTTTTTTAGTACAGAATGTCTCTGTAAGCTCATTTTGATGAGGGCAGTCGACTGGTGCCGATACTAGTCGACTAGTAATAGTATTTTCAATCACAAAATGCTTCTGTAAGGTTGTGTCAAAGGGGGTAGTCGACTGGTACTTGGGGGCAGTCGACTGATACCAGCCTGAAAGTGTTTTTCAGAGCTAATTTTGACGTGTCAACTCATTCAGATGTATGAGATCCATGGGGGATAAATACATGAGTTTATGGTCAGCTTGGATGACAAGTTTTCAACAATTGGGATATTGTTGGAGAGCTTTTTGAAAGTTAGGTAAAGGGGGAAAAGTAAGGTTTAGTAGGGGGAGCCTTGTGATAGGTTCTTAAAAATCCCTGTGGGAAAATCCTAGCTCATTGGGGAGCTTAGGTGTAGGGGAAGCCTTGGGATAGGTTCCAATGCATGTTTGCATTTTTTTTTCATTCGGTAGTGTAAGTCCAAGTGTGTAGCATTGACAACGTAAGTCCATTCGGCGGTGTAAGTCCAAGTATGTAGCCTTGGAAACATAAGTCCATTTAGCTGTATAAGTCCAACTGCATAGCCTTGGCAATGTAAGTCCATTCGGCGGTGTAAGTCCAAGTGTGCCTTGGCAACGTAAGTCCATTTTTTATTAGCATTGTTATTTGCTATCTATTTTCCCTAACTTAAATGTATTGTCAAACATCAAAAAGGAGGAGATTGTTGGAGCAATCCCAATAGTCTGTGCGACCATGTGTTTTGGTATTTGGGCAAAAGGTTTAAGTTAGGATTACCCTCGTTATTTGATATGTGTATGTGAGTGCGCAAGTTTGTAGGATACACATATAACTCAGCTTGATGGCTTCGGGCTCGGTGAAGGATGGAGCATCCGAGAGACTGTAGACAAGGCAGTAAGGACAAGGGCCGAGGGAAGCGACTTCCAGGCATAATGAAGGATGACATTGGGGATGAGTCGTGGGTGTGGATGCATCCAAGGCACGAGAGCCAAAAGAAGTAGGCTTGAAGGCAAGAGGTCAAGGCTACAAAGAAGAGTTAAGTGAATCGTGAGGGTACGAGTGCATGAGAGATTATACTCAGGGAAAAATCTGGGGGGGGTACTGTAGCAGTCGACTGGTGTATTGTAGCAGTTGATTGGTGCACCCTAGCAATCGACTGGTAGAGAGCTGTTGAGAGAGCCGTTGGACTGGCACCAGTCAACTGGTAATGGTAAAACAGCAGGACTGTTTTCTTCCAAGCTCTATAAGAAGGAGCTTGGGATAACCGACCAAGGTGACGAAATTGGACTTGGTTAAAGTCTAATTAGTAGTCACTAAATGCTCAAGATTTCCTTTGTGTCCAAGTGTTCTTGGTGAGTGTTGTGGTGAGGTTTCTCCACTCATAAGGAGGTTTGAGCTAGTTGGAGTTTCCGAGCACTAATCCACTGATGGATTGAGGAATCGTTCACCTTATGGATAATCGTGGAGTAGGAGCAAGTTATCTCTGAACCAGGCAAATGAACGTGTTAGCGGTTTGTGCTTTCCTTATTGTCTTTATCTTGCTTGTTTTGTATCATTCCGCTGCGTAAACTAACAAGTGTAGGAAGCTATCGATTTGGGGGTGACGTCCATTTAACCCCCCTTCTAGCCGGCCACCGATCCCTAACAGGAACAAATATGACAAAGGTAACTGAAAAAGATTCATTTCTGAATAAATTACTTAACATCAAAATGTAAAAAGAAGAAAAGGTGACTTGGGATGAGGCATCTTCCGAAGAATCAGACGTTGAAGATCGGGAGCATCACAACTACCACACATTGATAGCATCAGGACTGGAATCAGAAAGTGAGACAGAGTAAGACAACGAGTCCGAAGATGAATCAAGCCATGAGTCACACTCATTTCCAAAGGTTTGAACGAGGTATCGTCTATCTTAACTGCTAAATTTTTTAAAATAATTACATGTCTTAATAAAAAATTAATTGAGTCTGAAAAACAAAATGAAACACTACATAAGGAAAACCAACACCTTAAAGAACAATTTAATTCCCAAACTGAAAACATAAACCCAACTCAAGTCAAAAGACTTGAGGAAAATACTTTAAATTGGAAATTGAAGTAATCAATCTAAAAGAATTGTTAGAGAAATTCACAACAAAATCCAAGTACCTCGATATGATACTTAGATCACAACGAGTTGTGTACAACAAATTCAGACTCGGATATAAGTCTAGCTCAATAAATAAAACTTGTATATCACTTATAAGCCAAAACAAAAAACAAACTAAAGCTTGAGTTCCAAAAACTTGTTTAACCAAGCAAGTAGGACTCAATCAATTTTATGTACCCAAAAATGAAACTCATTACCTAAAACCAAATTCGACTGAACCTATTAATTCAAACCTAAACCTAAAATAAAAAATAAAATCAAACAAATCAAACTTAAATAAAAAAACTATATTTAAATCAAATAACTAAAAAGTTAATTTAAATTCATGTTTATTATAATTATAAAAAATTGACATAAACCTAAAACTTAAACCCAAATTCAATAATTTAAGAGGAGGCATCAAATTAGTTGGCACCTCCAAAAATAATAGTTTACCCGACTGGGTAATTAGGACTAGCTTAAATAATAAGGATAAAAATTTAACTTAACAAGTAGCACTGGAGAAGTTTTGGATGATAGTAGGTTAAGAGACCTCTGTCTATGCATGTCTAGGAAGATATGCCTTTAACCTGGTGTATTTAGCTTAGTGGAACTAACTGAAGCTACCTCTTACTAATCCTAGCTGATTAGACCAAAGTTTTGTACTAAGTTTAGTGGGTAAGACTATTTAGAAAATTTTAAAGGCATGGTTACTCTAATGATGTCTATGAGGCTCACCACATCTTAGAAGTTTATACAAAGAATACATGTTTGTTGAACCCAAAGTTAAAATTGAATCTAACACATGTTAAACCAAACCATAAAATTTAACTTAACTCATCTCACAAAATCATAGGATTCCCTGATTGAAAATATAAGTTGGGTGAGATGAATAAGGATTAAAAAAATAAATAATAAATTAAAATAAATTAATAAAATTAAATAAATTAAATAAATTAAAATAAAAATAAATCAAGTTAAACTAAGTTCACACTTGAGCTAAAATTTTATTTCTCCTACTTTTTTAGGAATCTAAATGGATATTGGGCAGTGGTTACTCTGACACATGACAGGGGATCAAACAATGGTCACAAAATTAACCTTCAAAAAATTAGGAACAGTTGTCTTTGGAAACAACGATAAACTAAAGGTAATTAGAATAGGTAATATTGAACTAGAATCTAATTTAATTATTAATAAAGTACTCCTTATTAAAAATTTCAAATTTAACTTACTCAGTGTTAGATAATTGTGTGATTCAGAATATAAGGTTAGGTTTACATCCACTAAATGCTTAATTAAACATATAAAAGCCCCAACAATAAAATTAAAAGGACCTAGGAATAATAACATTTATACAATTAACCTAGCCAGCTCCTCACTTAAATGTCACTTGACATAAAAAGAGGAAACCTGACTATGGCATAGGAGAATGTCTCACACTAACTTTAGAAACCTCGCCAAATTAAATGGCTTAGTTAAAGGACTACTAAAACTACCTAACTTAGACTCAATAATTTAAAATACTTATCAACAAGGAAAACAGACCAAATCAACTCACAAACTAACTAATCAAACTCAAACCAATTCAACACTTGAATTATTACACTTAGATCTATTTACTTACATGGAATTAAATTTATTAATGGAAATTTATATTGTTTAGTAATAATTGATGATTACTCAAGATTTATTTAAGTAAAATTCTTAAAAAATAAAGATAAAATATTTAAAATATTTAGGAATTTTTGTAAACAAACTAAAAATGGAAAGGACTCAAAAATCAAAAGAATTAGGAGTTATAATGGTGGGGAATTTAAAAATTATAGGTTTACTAAATTCTACTTAGAAAATAGGTACCATTAAGAATTCTCGTGTCCTAATACACCTCAACAAAATGGAATAGTTGAAAGGAAAAATAGAACTCTCCAAGAAGCCACTGGGACAATGCTTAATAAATACTAACTACCAAAATATCTCTGGGTAAAAGTTGTTAGTATAGCCTACTATATACAAAATAGAATAACAATAAATAAAAAACATAATAAAATCCTATTTGAAGTTTACTATAATAAATTACCTAATATTAAATACTTTAAGGTATTTGGATGTCCTGTTTACATATTAAACACAAGAGAATACTTAAAAAATTTATCTCAAAAGTAGAAAATAGAATCTTTGTAGGGTATTCCCTAAATAGTAGAGGATGTAGAGTTTACAATAAAAGTACTCTAAGAATTGAGAAAACAACTAATATAAAATTTGATGAAATAACTAACTTTAAAGAATCTAACTCAACTGCAATATCAACCAATTGATTTTATTAGTGCTAGCACTGATCTAGGGGGAGCAATTGAAAACCTAATAGATGAATACAAAGAAGAAAAAAATCAATCATAAGGAAATGAACAAACACAAACTGAGCCTAGAACAATAATATAAAACTCAGATCACCCAATTGAATAAATTTTGGGTGACCCAGACCTAAAAGTTCAAACTAGATCATCTTTTAGAAACCTAAGTTAAATATCTTTAATTTCTAAAATTGAACCCAAAATAGTAGAAGAATCCCTACTTAACCCAGACTGGATTATAGCTATATAAGAAGAACTAGTCTAATTTGAAAGAAATGAAGTTTGAGATTTAGTGTTATTACCTAATAATAAAAAGGTAATAAAAACAAAATGGGTATTAAGAAATAAACTAAGTGAAAATAGAGAAGTTGTTAGAAATGAGGCTGGCCTAGTAGCTAAAGGATTTAGTCAAGTAGAGGAACTTGACTATGATGAAACTGATGTGCGTAGGTTATATACACTTTTATGCATGTCTTGACACACATCTACTTGTATTTCATTGACATAATCTATGTTTATTACACCCTATTTCATTATAATGTCATACTTCCATTATATTTTGTTCGGAGATCTACTCTTTGCTTGTTTTGATTGATAGGACGCTATTTGGAGCAAAAATGGAACTAGAAC
The DNA here is from genome assembly GCF_018446385.1 of Zingiber officinale. Lineage (NCBI taxonomy): Eukaryota > Viridiplantae > Streptophyta > Magnoliopsida > Zingiberales > Zingiberaceae > Zingiber > Zingiber officinale. Next base: position 44,773,032 of record NC_056003.1, read on the forward strand.
GCACACGGGAGCAACTCCGGAAGAATTCATGCTTGGGTCGTGTATGCCACACGGCCGTGTGGCCATATCATGCCTTGGCCGTGCCAAATGGCACGACCGTGCTCCAGCACCAGATGTAAAGAAGGCCATGGTCGTGTGTCCCACATGGTCGTGCTAAGCTTCCTGTGGCCAAGCAACACACGTCCGTGCCAAGTTTCCAGAGGAGAGAAAGGCCACGGCCATGTGCATGCCACACGGCCGTGTGGCCTCGGCAGAGAAAAATAACGCCACGGCCGTGTGAGCCACACGATCGTGTGACTCAACCAGAGAAGGAGCCGTGTGAAGCTGTGTCGATCTCACACGACTGTGTGACGAAGAACACGGGTCGTGCCACGCCAAAACAGAGCTGTGCTGAATTCTGGGCAGATTACAGATTGATCGTAAAATGGCCATAACTTTGCACTCGGTTGGAGTTTTTGGATGACCTTTATACCGAAACGTAGTAGACTTCAAGATCTACAACTTTGCTTCAGGTCCAACAGAGAGGGAGACTTGTCTGCCCGTGCTAAATGGCACGGCCATGCCTCCCAACCGTGGGTTCAACTAGACCTCCGTCCAGACTGCAGACCAAACTTTGAACCTCCATAACTTTCGGTTCAATTGGAGCCAGGGCTCGATCCAAGTATCAGATTGAAGATAATTTCAATAGCTACAACTTTAGTTCAGGGTGAATCATGAGAAAACCTGATTTAATGGGTGAAAAACCCAGTTTACTGGACCCCTATTTTCCTGATTTTCCTGGGCAGTTTGGAGGAGGTATATAAGAGTCAAGATCCCCATTCTTTGACTCATCTTGGGAGATCTGAGATATTGGATCTGGGACTTCGTCCCTCTCCTTGGGGGAAGGGTTCTCCCCTTAGGGGGAAACCCTAGAGCTCCATTCTCCTCCATCCCTTGGTGATTCATCCGTTTCCGGAGCAAGGAGGCATCCCCAAGACAACGGAATCATCGGCAAGTATCTCTTCTTCCCCTTCTTCTCAAATCTAGGGTTGTAAGTATGCTTTTCTTTATGTTTTGGGGTTGTTCTTCCTTAGCAATGGAGTAGATCTCTAGATCTAGGATATAGGAAGTATTTGTGATGTGATGAATGATGTAAAACTATGTAGATTTTAGCCATGATTCTATTCAATGACTTGTTGATGCATTGTTCTTGTTTGATGTAATGTGATTGTATGCAAACTCTTGTGGATTTGTCAATTTCCTATTTCTATGATTTTGTCCTTTTTGTATCTATTTGATCTCGTGTGGATTGTTGTGATTATGACCTAATTACCATGCTTGATTGAATGTTTGGATATCTTGTGGATCTTGTAGAGGTAATTCCTCATTCGATTTTTTGAGAGATCTTCGTGACAGGAACATGCCCGTGTAAGGACGTTTGAGGGAGGATCTTGAAGGTGAAATAGGGTCATTCAAAGGGGTAGGATAGATTTATGCATTAATCTTTATACCTAGATGCGTTTGATGAGAGATGAATTCTTATGTTGATTATCCGAGGGGCACACATGACAGGCAAGCCCGTGTAAGGACAACATAGGTTCATCCCTATTTGATCACATTTAAGTATAGATTTCAGTCCTAGGTCGGTTGTCTATTGCAAGAGAGAATCGACAACCTTCTACAAATGATGGACAATTGAGGAATAAGATTTGGTAGATCATTTACATTGAATAACATCACAAAGAAATCGAAATCCTAGTATCTATTCCCCTCCATTCACTATGCTCATTCTCTCCCTCTTTACTCTCTTTCTTTTCTCTTCTATTTCTTATCCTAACATTTGTAAACCACTTTTCGATTGTCTAGATAATTCGCCGTGCGAAGTTAACTAGTGCTTAATCAACAGTCCCTGTGGATACAATAATATTTTATATTACTGACGACGTAACTGTATACTTGCGGTGACTTAACAGAAACATATGCTTCAGTAGCCAGATTCTAGTTTATTAGAATACTACTAAGCTATGCAACCTATAAAGGATTTAAGCTTTATCAAATGAATGTTAAATCCACCTTCTTAAATGGGCTAATAAAAGAAGAAGTTGTAGGTCAACTACTTGGGTTTGAAAGTATAGATCATCCTGACCATGTATTTAAACTAAAAAAAGCCTTGTATGATCTTAAACAAGTACCTAGGGCCTGATATGAAAGATTGTCCTCCTATCTAACTTCTAAAGGGTTCAACAAAGGCCAAATTGATTAAATTCTTTTTATAAAATCACTCAAACAAGATATTTTCATAGCAAGTATATGTAGATGACATAATTTTTAGTGCAACCTACTCAAAATTTTTGCAAGAATTTATAACTTTAATGAAATAAAAATTTGAAATGAGCCTAGTAGATAAATTAACCTATTTTTTAGGATTATAAATTAAACAAACAAATAAAAAAATTATATTTATCAACAAAAATATATAAAAGAATTACTTAAAAAATTTAGAATGAAAAATACCAATGAAATAAAAAACACCAATGACCACTAACACAACCTTAGATAGTGATCTAAATAGAAAATCCATAGATCTAAAATATTATAGGAGTGTCATAGGTAGCTTTTTATACTTAACTATAAGTCAATCTGATATTTTATTTGTAGTTAGCATGTGTACTAGATATCAAATTTGTACTAAGGAATCCCACTTAATTAATGTAAAATGAATTTTTTAGATATTTGAAAGGCATATTAAATATAGGAATTTAGTACTAATATCTAATTTTGAAGTAGTGTAAGATAACAAAAATAAGATGAGAAGTAATTTTTAAAAATTAGAGCATCATTTTCACAATTATAAAACACAGAGTGTCATTTTAATTTTTATTCAAAAATGTATATCTAGAGGATCCCGGCTGCGAGAGATCGCAGTGAGTTAATTCCTTAACAATTTAAAATTGAGTATTTTAACCATTGAGAAAGTCTAAAAACGACGATAGAGATTCGGTCGGAGATTTGGAAGCTTATGCGAGTTCTCCGAGCCTGCGACGTGCGTTTACCATTTACCCAGGCAAACAACAGCAGTCCCCCATAGACCTTAGTCGTCCTCCGCCTCCCGTTCACATGGGCCACTCTCGTCTTTTTCCTCTGCCTTTTCTGTCGCACGACATCATCACCATCTTCGTCTCCTTCCTCTCACAACGGTACAAAATCTCACACTCCTCTTTCTTTTCCTTTCTTCATGCAATGCATTGATCCACACAATGCCGTCGCCATTCCACAACCGCAGAGCTCTCCACGTTCCATTCTTCCCCGCGCCGCCTCCTTCTTCCTCCTCGCCCTTCCCCAAATACCCTTCCGCTTCCTCTTCCTCTTCGGCTTCTTCGTCGTCTTCGTCTTCGGCGTCGCAACCGCAGCAGGGCTTCTTCCCGGCCTACCTCGCCCCTCCTCCGCCCGCACTCCCCATCTTCCCCGCTAACCTTTCTTCGCTCATCTTCCCGGCCTCCCACTCCGCCCCACCCCGCCGGGGCCCGGCCACCCACCTCCTCCTCCTCCCCGCGCTTCTCCTCCCCCTCCTTGTGCTTGCCCTCGCCGCCGCGTTTTTTCTCCGCCGAATCCGCCCAGCGCGAGGCTTTGACGCCCGCTCCGACTCGCTTCGCCTGTTTCAGCCCGACATCGCCCACCCAAAGCCCCCTCCTGCTTCCTCTGAGTTCTTGTATCTCGGCACCCTCGTCGACTCTCGCGGTCACCAAAACCACCCCCACTCCTCTTCCGCCGACGCCGGCCTGCAGGTGGGCCCGTCGGCTCCGCTTTCCAAGACTGGGTCGCCTGAGCTTCGCCCGCTTCCGCCTCTGTCACGACAGATCCCGCAGGGGTACGGGAATGCTGACGGTGGCAGCTCGCCGGCGGAGGAGTTCTACTCGCCGAAGGTGCCTTCGAGCCTCGGGAATACGTCACCTCCGGCCACCGTAGAGAAATGCGGATCGGCGATCAGCACTGTGTCCTCGATTTCGGCGACATTGCTTTCACCGTCACCGCCGACGATTCCGTCTCCGCCGTTCGGGTTGAGCCCTTCGAATTCTAGCGGCAGATCGCTCAAGACCATGACTGAGAGGAACTTGGCTCCAGGAGGCGTTGGATTTCTATACCCGCCACTGCCTTCTCCGCCTCCTCTCCGGCCAATGACCCCTTCACCTCCGAAGCGAAAGCGCGCTTCGCTACCTTCTCCATTTACAGACAAGAAAAAGGAATTTGATGGGAAAATAAAGACATTTGATTTCTCTTACCCAAATCCAGTGGAATCGTTATATGATAACGACTTCACTCACAGCCATTTCGCTACTAACGCTCCATCTGTACCGCCGCAACGACAAATTCCGACACCGCCGCCTCCACCTCCTCCACCTCCGCGGCCATCTCGACCTTATTGTTTTCGGGATGGTCCTGTCAGGAAACTGAAGGATTTACAGCGACCAGATCTTGTACCGGATAAGAAGGTCAGGAATCCGTCAGCGTTCGAAGAATCATCGAAGAATGCGAAGGATGAGGAGATTCCTCGACCAAAGCTGAAGCCTTTGCTCTGGGACAAGGTCCGAGCAAGCTCGGATCGAACAATGGTGTGGGATCAGCTGCGGTCGAGCTCATTCCAGTATGATTCTGAAACCGATTTCTCTCAATCTATCTCTCTCTTAATATTTTTTTTTTGTAAATTTACTCATTTGTTGGGATCATTGTTTGGATTCGTAGAGTGAATGAGGAGATGATCGAGACGCTATTCATCCGCAATGTGACCAGCTCGGCGACGGAGGAGATGAACAAGGGGCGCGTCCTTTTCCCGCTGACTCAAGAGAACAATGTCCTCGATCCTAAGAAGTCTCAGAACATTGCTATTCTTCTTAGGGCTTTGAATGTGACTAAAGAGGAAGTCTGTGAAGCCCTATTAGAAGGTCTGGTCAATCTCTGTTTAAATATCTGGAACCTCCAAACGCTTTCCTTTTTTTACAAGATTATGAAAAATTTCTTATTTGTTTATTTTTGGGTAAAAATCTGAAGGAAGTTTTTTTTATAAAAAAAATGAAAATAATTCTCCAATATATTTCTCATCTAGAATATACCCTTATTTGACATAGCTGTCAGCTACTACACTTGTTTTGAAGTGATTTGATAAGTTAAAGTAATTTTAATTAAGTTTGAATAATTTTGAGCAAGTTGATAAAGAGTATTTTAATAGTAATTTTCATCAAGTTAAACTAAAAAGAAAATATTGAGCCTATTTACTAAAACAATGTTGGAATAAGAGTTTTTTTTGGGTGAGAAATATGCTGGAGTGTTATTTTGATATTTGTTTTTTAAAAAAGGAGCGTATTTTTGATGAAAATGATAATAAGGGGTGCCATGTTGACTTTTGCCCTTGCTTTTTACCTTCAAAATCAAACTTTATTAAACTTTTTTTCTTGGACACTAACTGAAGCCAAGGAGTTGAGATAAAGGAAAAGGAAGAAATTACACCAACTGATAAGAATAACAGCCATCATACGTGATTAGCAACAACAACTACAAATATTCATGGATTAATCAACCTAATAGAGGCATACCTAATGCATTTCTACAATTTTGATATCCTGTACATCCTTATGCGAGTGACTAAGGTTGACATTTGATGTGGGCACTGACGCGACCAAAATCCAAATTTTTTAATTCCTCTTTCATCTGTATGCAATAACTCTCTTCTCTCTCCTTTGATTGCATGCAAGGTGGTATTGGTTTATAGAAACCAGCACAAAGGTGGTGATGATTTGTACAAACTAGCACAAAGGTGGTGATGGTTTGTAAAAATCAACAATAAGGTGGGTGCTGGTTTCTACAACCAGCACCAAGACAGCTCCAACATGTTGGTCTTAAGACCAGCACCATCACGTTGGAGCTGGTCTTTAAAGACCAACACTTGGTTCGTTAACCAACACCACTTGATGCTGGTTTGTAAAAATCAGCACAACTTTGGTGCTAGTTTCTAAACTAGACTTTCCAAACTAGCACCAAGGTGGATGGTGTTGGTTTGGTGGTGCCAGCACCACCTTGGTACCGGTTTGTAGGTTTCTACAAACTAGCATTAAGGTGCATGGTACTTGGTGTTGGTTTGGTGGTGCCCAACACTACCTTGGTGTTGGTTTCTAAATCAAAGAAGAGAGAAGAGAGTTGTTGCATGCAGATAAGAGAGCAAATTAAAAAAAATAGATTTTGGCTACGCCAGATCGCCCAAGTCGGATGTCACCGCTCATATAAAGGTGTGTAGACTATCATTCTTGTGCCTTTCTATAATATTTCAAGCCGCAAAGAATTTGGAGATTCAATTGATGCTAAGTACAATTCCTAATGCAACACCTTTCCAAGGCATTTTGTCAATGCATTGAAATAAGGAGGTACATGTTGAAAACTGCTTCCCAAAAAATACTAAATTATTATAAATTTGTGCAAAATATTGGAAATAACCATGTGTAGATATTATTATTGTAAACATTTAAGATTAAAAATTTTACATAATATTACAAACTAAATGTCATGTATTAATTATTGACTTGTAATTAACAAGAAATTAGATGATAAATAAATAATATTATCATTTATATCTTATTCTATGCTATATACATTGAATTATCTTACATATCAGTCTGGTTTCCATATTTATCATATTATATGTTATTTACATTGGATATATCATACATATCAGTCTGGTTGTCAAACACTAAGTTGTTCCTGATTATGCACTCTATCTTAAAATTCTTGCTCAATTCACTTTGAGATAAAAAAAAACTCAAACCCATCCTAACCCATTTAAGATGCTTTTGACAGGAAAATGTTCCTGTCTATCTTGAAGAACAGCATATATATGTGAAATTCCCTTTCTATCTTTTAAGATCAGTTACAAGTTGGTCATTGCTGTACAGGGAATGCAGATAGTTTGGGAACTGAACTGCTGGAGACCTTGTTAAAGATGGCTCCTAACAAAGAAGAAGAACATAAACTGAAAGAATTCAAAGAGGACTCAGTTATTAAGCTTGGTTCAGCAGAAAAGTTTCTCAGAGCAGTGATTGAAATTCCATTTGCATTTAAGAGGGTTGAGGCCATGCTTTATATTGCCAACTTTGATTCAGAGGTCAATTTTCTCAAGAAATCTTTTGAAACTCTCGAGGTAAATCGTGGACTGTCTGAAGAAGTTATTTTTCCTTATAATTTAAAATTACTGCTTAATATGCTGCATATTTGTGGATCAAGTTGCTAAAATGGATAGCTGTAAGTTTGTTGTTTTTGATTTCCTTAACTTTCTTCTCTAATTGCTCCTTTTTCGGGTTATGTGCTGCAGTGGCATTGTCTACTTGCAGCTAAATTTTTTATCTAGTGGACCAATCTTTTCAATGACCATCATGTGTTGTGAGGATCTATGAACAGGTTCACTTATAATTGTTCAACTGACTAATTTATGCTTGTATTGCTCAAACCAGTTGTTAGCCAAACCCTAGCAAAGTTGTGTTTTAACTTCTTTGGAGATTCAATCTTCTACTATCGTAGTACAGATACTATGAATCTTCTTGGTCTTGATCTCTATAAGAGTAGAGGTAGAAGGTTAAGATTTCATCATGAAGTTGAGAGATGCGAATATGATGTTGGAAAGGGGATTAAGAAGTGGATAGGAAGGAGATATAATGCTGAAAAATGCTGAGTTGATGGTTGCACTTCAAAAGGTGATGATACATGAGAACTATTTACATGGAAAGAGAGAAGTGGTCTTTGTGTGGGAGGTGGAGGGGGAAGAGACACATTTAAAGTAGAGGGAATAGTATGTAGGATCGTAAAAGCATCAGAGAGGGGGTGGTAAATAACGCGCACTGCTAACTCCTTTTTTTAGAACTTCTTTTTCGGTTTTTTTTTCAAAGATAGCAACGAAAATAGATAAACAGAAAACACAATACGAACATCATTATTTTTATTTGGTTCACAGCTTGTGGCTGTTAGTCCAAGGTCCGTGATCCTTAATCGCTTTTGATTGACAATCCACTATTAGTCTCTTTCTCAGAACAAGAAAGAGACTCTTTACAAAAGTCGAGAAATGGTAACACATTACTGTTCCTTTTCAAGTTTAAATACAAACAACAATACTAGAAAAATATACTGACAAAATGGTTGCTTTAGATGGGTTCGTTGTCAGAGTAGCACGACATTGTAGTGTCGAAGCTTTAGCATATAATGGAAGTAGAGAGGCGTGAACCAGTGAATAAAATTTCGTTTCGTGCCGGGCGGAACGGGCGAAACTTACCGTTCCGCCCGCGCACCGAAACCGGCATCAGACGAGCAACAATTTCGTCGCATCTTGTGTCACGCGCTAGGAGTCGCGCGCGCACCAGAAATCGTCGCCGAAAGCTTCGCAGCGCCTGAAGCGCGTCGCGGGCGTCGGAGGAGTCACAACGCGACGTTGCTAGCGACGCCGAAAATGTCACGGACGCTTCTGGCGCTGCCGGAAGCGTCGCCGGACTCCTCCGGTGCCGCCGGAGGTGTCGCCGGACGCCTCCGGTGTCGCCGGACGCCTCCGGTGCCGCCGGACGCCTCCGGCGCCGTCGGAGGCGTCCACGGGGCGTCGGTGGCGTCGCGGGCGCTGGGTCGCGGGGCAAGGAAGCACTGTGCAAAATTACAATTTAAATAAATTAAACAATTCCCATTTAATTGTGATATTTTAAAGGGGCATTTTTAAATCCTAATTAAATTATCCCAATAAAATATAAAAAACATATTTAAAATTTTTAAAAAATAATAAATTTTATTAAATAATATTCTGAAATTATTTTTACTATTGTAAAATTTTTAAAAATTTTAAAAATTCTAAAAAAAATTAAAATTTTTTATAAAAATTCTATTTAATCAAATTTATATTCTTATATATATATTTTAATTATTTTATATTTTTTTACTGATTTAATGTTTAAATAAAATTACCGAAACCGTATCGGCACGGCACGATACGATACCGAAACCGTATCGTTCCGGTCTAGGACCGAAACCTCGGCACGGGTCGAAATTTTAAACCTTGGCGTGAACCACTAATTCTTGAAGCCTCTAAACGCGACTTCTTTTATAGACTTGGATTGGTCTATCGATAAGCCTTATCAGTATACCGATCACCCCAAAAATTGATCCAACCTCCTTCTGCCATGTTCTTCGAGGATAAACTTCTGTCATGTCAGCATTGTGGTCCTTATCATTGACCTCGCCCTCTGTGTTACGCACCGCAAGTGTATGGTTACGTCGTCAGTAATAAAAGAATATCGAATCCACAGGGACTGGTTATAATCACTAAGGATGTCTCAAAAGCGAATTAGTTAAACAATCGAACAAGAGATTATATGACCTAAGAAATGACTAAGAATTAGAAGTAAAGGTTAAATGTAGAAACTCAGTTTTGTGAAAGTTCTAGGAGTTTTGGTTTCTTTGTGATATTCACTAATGTAATGCAACCTACCAATTCCCTATCCTCAATTGCAATGTATTCGTAAGAAGTCACCGGTTATCTCCTGCAGAAAACACCGGTCAAGGATTCTCATCTAAACCTTAAGCAATCAAAGAGTTATGATTCCTATGAAGTCCGTTAGCGGGGCAACCCTGTCACGATATCCCTCGGTCATACAACATAAAAACGCATCACTAATTAATTCACATTAAGATATAGAATTCAACATGTCAATCCATCCTACTTCTTTGTAGGTTCTTGTTTCACCCCTCAAGGTGATCTCCTAAACGTCCATTAGCGGGGCAGCCCTGTCAAGACGTCCCTCGGTCATACAATTTAGAGAATTCCTATACAAGATTCCACAAGAAATACAAACAACCAGTCAAGAATGGTAATTAGGTACAAAACACAACAATCCATACAACATTGATTGATACGAAACATAATAACATCATTGAATCAAGAAGATGCCAAATCCTTGAATCTTACATCAATTTACATCACAAATACTCCCTCCATCCTAGAACAAAAAGTTCTACTCCATAAAATACAAAAAAAGAACCGAAGATAAGAAGATCGTTAACATTCCGATCTCAATCAAGAAGATAGAATAGGAATGCTTATCTCAATGCGACGAGTGATCTTCGGAATCAATCCACCGCTCTTGGAGTCGAATCTTGGACGGGAAACTCCTCTTGAATGCTGGAAACCGCGCCTAAGAATTGATCTCCCCAAAAGGGAGAGCTTCCCCCATTCAAAGAGGAAGAATCCCCTATATATAGAAGAGGGAATTTGGGCGCCACACGACCCAGGACACGGCCGTGTGAGATTCACACGGCCTTAGCATTCCCCTTCTCGGCCAAGGTCACACGACCGTGTGACCCTCACACGGCCGTGCCAAGCTTAATCCTTGGCTGGCTTGCACGACCGTGCAGATCCACACGGCCTAGTCAGTCTTCGTCTCTGGAAGTGTCACACGGCCATGCCATTCTTTGGCTCTGGAAAGGCTACACGACCATGTAACCATACACGACCGTGTCATCTCCACATGACCGGGGCATTCCCCTTTGCTATTGATGCTGCACGACCCTGTCATCACCACACGGCCAGGGCATTCCCCCTTGCTGTTGATGCTGCACGACCCTGTCATCACCACACGGCCAAGGCTATTTCCCTTGGCATGGCCGTGTGGCCCTCATGGCTAGTGTCAACTTCCTTCGTTTTGATTGCAGAATTGATTACGAGCATCAATTCTTCTCCAAATTCGACTCCTGAAAATAGAAAATGCACAAGGAGTAATTATGCTAAAAGTTAAGCAAGAAGCATGAAAGTGCATAGACAAAGCATGTATAAAATATAAGAATGTGCGTCAAAACATGTCAAACAAATGTATAAAATCTACGCACATCACTTTGCCACGTCATCTGGTCAAAGTCTATCTTCTCGCCTCGCCATCTAAATCATCCTTAACATGTGTCATGTTAGCTAGATCATCCTTATCCTGTGCCACGTCAGCCATTTCGAGCTATCCAGTCCATAAAGGAGGCCACGTCAGCACTCGACTGACACATCATTGTTTGATCGACCGAACTAGCCTTTCGGTCTATTAATCCTTTTCGATCTATTGATGGGGCCAATCAGCCTACCGATCTTGCAAAATAGGGGTAGCACAAAATTATAATAAACAAGTATAATTAAGTTTGACAGTTGACTAACTGTCTGATCTCGACTTTGGATTCCGAGTGGAATCCTTACTCGGATCACCTCCTAAGGCTATCCCCACAAGGAGGACTTGTCCTTACCCGTTCTTTCTTTCCGAAGAACCACTGCACTCTAGGAGCTTACCTCAACTTACGGTTGGTCAAACCCTTGGTCCTTTAGACCCGTTTGGGTTTCATTTGCTCAACATTTGATCACTTGACCCCTAACTTGACCTCCGGTCCTCACTAACCCATCAAGTCCTTCTTGCTAGATGTTCAGTCCACTGAACCATCTAGACTTACCGGATTGGTGTCCCTGATCTGCTAAGGCTTCCTTGCCTAGATCCAGTCTAACTCACCTACTAAGGCTTTTCCTATCTAGTATCCGATCAACTTGACCAACTAGGACTTTCATGGTTGAGCTACTTAGACACTTGATTACACTTGTTAGATCACAATTAAGCTTAACATTTTTTTTAAGTTGGCACTATGTATCCATCTTACGCCGACTAATCTTGGGAGTGACCGACCCAGTTTCCCACCGGTCACCAATTATCTTTGCCAAATCAAAACTAGGTTTGATTATCTGGTACTCCCTGCACCAACATAGTAGTGATCTAGGAGAACAATCCACAAAATGAGGCAGCTTGTGGCAACACAAGCAATGAAGGAAATTTAAAGAATTATTATTTTTATAATGAGAAGAAAGATGTGAATATATATATTTTTGGTTTTGGGTATTGGGGGAGGGGGAAAAGATGATTTTAGGGATGTTCTTTTGGTTAAATAATTTAATTAATTTTTTACATATGTTGTAAATGGATAAACCTCAACTTAGAAACCCTAAACCTAAATATTAGTATGCAACTTAACTCACTATAGTTATAATTTTATTAATCTAACACTTTTAAATCTCCCCTTATGTTGGAACATAGGCAGTGTATAAATTGTATAAGTTTAATTTGTTGTTTGAGCAAGCAAGTGTCGCAACTAGAAGATAAAGTTATGCATATAGAGATTTTGGATTGATTCTCACACAAAGCGTGATATCTCTATATCGCATTCATTGTCGAAGGTTGCCTTCATGTGTGAATCCAAAGATGAATTGTTATTTCACATAGGAGAGTGGTTGGGTACCATGAACAAGGAAGAAAATGATAATAAGAGAAGACGATGAACAAGGTAGAAAATGATGATAGATGACTTAGGTCAAAGAAGGTTGCTAGTGATGATAGTGATAAGAGACATCCCTTTATAGATTAATGGGGTGCACTAGAGGAGGAGGTGAATAACATTTTTTGAAAATATATTAATTAAATCAAAGTAAACAAGCGGTGGAAATAAAGTAAATAGAAATATAAACTAGATGACACAAATGATTTAATGTGGTTCAGAACCCCAAGGTTCCTACTCCATGATCCTAGTGATCTTTTAGGTGGATCGCCCTCGAAAATGCCATTGTCTTTCTCCTTTTTGAAGTAAACTTCAGAGGTGGAGAAACCTTGTTACAATTAAGTATTTGATACAAGAAATGATAGATAAATATAAGCTCAAATGATCAAATACAAAAACAAGAAGGCAAGCATAAAATAGATATACCAAAGAGATATACCGTTGCATTTTGAGAGCTTCTAGATGAGCACAACGAGCCTCTGAGCACTTGTATTGTGCGAAGATAAGTAGATATGAGTTAATTGAAATGTCACTGATGCCATCTATATATATGTACAATTTTCTATGGACCGGCTTTACGGACTTACACTGTGAACCTTAGACGTAGCGTTTGTTTTTAATTATTTTTTGGCTTACAGTTATGCCATTTAGGGTTTAGGAGTTGGGTTATAGTATTAAGCACAAAAAAAATGTTCATTTTTAATTTTTTTTGGCTTGTTGTTGTTGGTACTCTAAAGTTGTTTTGATATGATCAAACAAGTTAGGTTAGGTCCTGTTGTGTTTAATCCTGTGTCTAAGTATGAAGGAACTTAGGAGCACAGGATGTCGACCAAAAGACGCAGCTAGCGAGAAGGACGACACGGGAGAGAGCCAATGGACATTAGGACGTCATCGTTTAGAAGAAATTATAGATGTGGATAAAGATTTAACAATCTTTTCTAACGAATAATTAAATACTTTAAATCCCAAGAAATTAAATTCTTCATTTTTCTACTTCTATCTATATACATCAGAGACAAGAAGCTCTTCATCTTCCTAACAGAGGAGTTGTTAAACTCGGTTTAATGATTGAAGAGGCTGCTAAAGCACTCTATATGTGAAAACACAATTATATCCATTTGGGATTAATTGTTTTTAGCCTACGAGGACTTACACGAGCCAAATTAAGAGGAAAAATATTACTTGTCTTACATGATACTCGGTTCTCTGATACGAAAAAAACTATTATAGGACTAATTAAAGTAGATATGAATGCTAACTTAGGTATTACTTATGTCTAATTTTAATATGACGATTAGAGACTTTGTCAAACACATCCAAATCCATATTTAAGCTAAAGGATATGGGTAATTCCAAGGAGATAATCTGCAACTTGATATAGTGTTTCTGGGTAAAGCCATGAATCATATGCACAACCACTTTAAAGTATCTGTCACAGATATGATAAAAGCTTTAACAACAAAAGGAATACATTTTCTAAAACCAGAGAATATAATTCTGAACTTTTAGCTGGAATGGAATGGAATATTAATCTACAAAATGCACACCACGTTACAACCAACTTCGTCACTCATGTATAAAGATACAAATAATCAACTTTCTGTGAGATTCTCTAGATATCAACCAACGACTCTAACACCTGAAATAGAAATAGAAGAACAGTCAGCTACTCAACTTAACTTAATGCTTCAAACCATAGATAGTATGCAAACTCTTCGACTGTTGGCTTATAAACATTTACAACTCACCAAGAACTTACCCAATAATGTAAATCTTATGAATCATCAGCCACTTCTAAGCCATATGAAGTAAGACTACTAGAGAGTACAATGAAAACTATGGACTATGGACTATGGTCAAGGACATCCACCTAGGACTAGAATATTACTATATACTAATAATAATCCCCTAGTTAGAACCATAGGAAAACAAAGACCACCAGAAATGACTTTTTTGGTAAAGACGCAGTTTTACTTAATATCACGGAATGTGATTCCAGTTATATGATACGTACTTAGAACAATGGATAGTTTCAGTAAATGAGACTATCAGGCTAAGTATGAAATGGACATAGAAACTGGAGAGGCTATGATCAGAGTAGGTGAAAATTACTTAGGAGACGTAGCCAGAGCAACCTGGGAAGATTTTGAACTTTATTTTCCCGAGGAAGTCACTAGGATTGCGTCACAAGACAATAATATACTAAATTTTTACTATGCCATACATAGACTGTTAACGGCCAGGGACACTAATACTGGTTTGGACATTAAGTAAAAAGAAGTCATGCGAGACTTAGAACAACTCTAATTATTTAATTGGAATTATATTAAACCTTTCTGTAATGACTTTTTAGCTCTTACAGCAATCTTAGGAAATTATTGTAATCCAACTTTAGGAGAAAGACTTTTTAATAAACTACCAGGGGGGTTAGGAAAAGAAATACATAAAACTTGAACAGATTTACAAGTACCACCATTGTATGACAACATAGGAATACGAATTCAACACATACTGACAATGCTTAAAACCAAATGCACTTACATCCAAATTCAAAAGCAACTTAAAAATCAGCACTATGGTTTTTATAGTCAAATTTATATCCCTCAACAATATGAAAGTTAACAAAACCAGATCAGACATAGTAAACGACGACAGGTATTACCTACGCCAAAACCCAAGTTTACACCCAAAAAGACTTATTATCTTAGAAAAAGCAAAGAACGGGAACCATATCTCAATAAAGAAAAACATGTTAGGAGATTTAAATCAAAGAAAACTTATACTAATACTATTACTTGTTTTGCTTGCCATGAACCTGGACACCTTTCCTCTGCATGTTCTAAAAGAAAAAACTTATTTAGTCGTGAAGCTGAAGTTGTGGGCAATACAAACTTTGATTTAATCGATGTACAATCAGATCTTTTTGATACTTCTTCAATTTATTTAATTCTTTCTATACTTGATCTAAAAGAATTACCTCCAAAGGTTTGAAAAGACTATTCTTTGATCAATTCCTTCCTAGACCCACATAATGACGACTCTATATGAAACCATTTTTTTTTCACCTTTTCCATTTCTGTGATCTAATGGATACACTAGTTTTTTTTTTTTTTTTTTGTGTGTAGATATTTTTTTTATTAAGGAATGACCGATTTGTCCATTAATATAAAAATTAGTAGTTTCATCATTTCATGTATTCATTTTTTATAGTGTGATCATTTCAAAAGGTGAAGAGGACTGAGAGGGCTTCAATTAGCAGAAAAGAAGAGCTTGATGAGGAGGGAAGAGTGTTAATGCAATGATAAAGATGACCATGAGGTGGATACCGGAAGCAAAGGAGACCACTGATATTGGAGAATACAATCATCAAAGGAGAGGAAATGGACAGTTTTAGATTTTTTTCCCTCGAATTGAAATCTATCCTAGGGTAGTAGAAATGGTAGCTGGGAATAAATTGGGCATCCCTTTCATAATTTTTATAGGAGGGGCACCTCCTTGATGAACATAAAAATAAGGTGCACCATTATAACTTTTTCCCTAGATTAAATTTTAAGTTTAACTTATGGAGAAGAAATTAAGAAACTAATGTTTTTTGGGTAAATAGTAAAACCAAATGTAAGAAATGTAGTTTCAATAATAAAAAGTAATAGACAAATGACTAAATGGATAGAGTTCAAATTCCTACAAGTAAGATTTGTTTTATCTCATAGATCCATTATTTTACAAAGATATATTGATGAAAGTAACATCAATAGGATAAAGAATAGGTAGTTAAAAATAGAAAGTAGCTTGTGTAATTTTATGTGATTGTTGTATGCTCAACAGGTTAAATGGAAAAGTTTATAGGACTATGATGCAAGCTGCAATACTTTGATTGGAATGTTGGGTCATTAGGAAGCAATTTATGACAGAATATTAAAATGTGTGGGAGCTGTGAAAAAGGATAATATATATGTATAAATACAACAACAGCCAAACTTTTATCCCACTAAGTGGAATCAACTATATGGATCTTCTTATATTATTGGGTTTGATCCCTTTATATATAATTCCAAAGAAATTAGTTGTACATTTTAAAAAAATAATAAAATCATTGAGACAGGATGGATATATTCAAAGTTGACCAGTGAATTCCATAGTTAGAAGAGTGAAATTCATTATAATGGAAAATATATGGGGTAGCTGGAGAAAAATATTAGTTAAATTGATTAATTAATTTGAATATTACTAATGATATAGCCTTGAAAGGGATAAGATTTGTGCAGTTGACTCCACATATTTTGGGCAAAACATAGTGTGGCAATGCAGGTAATGTGTGCTCAACAACTTGTTCATAAACATTGAATAGAAATAAAATCCTGTTTAGGAGAACTTCAGATTTTCAAAACTACATTTTTAGTACCTGACTGATTCTAGTGTAATCTCAAGAAATTTAACCAAGAAATATTGAAATGTATGAAATGTATTAAATTCTTTGTAATTTGTTGAGATGAATAGGAAAGGCTTCTCTACTTAACAAATATTTGTATTAGCCTTTCTTGGAAGGGACAATTCCTTGTGCTACAATTTAGATTGTATTTCAAGCTTCATTCAACTGTTGAGATTTAGATGATGTTGAAAGGCAAGTGATTGATTTTATAGAAGAATTGAATCAATAGAGTGGAAAGTGTAAGGTTTTAAGCGAGACCGAAAACAATATTGGTCAATGTAAACAATGATTTGTTTAATTTGGATATCGCTAATTATAGCATTGTACTGAGCCCAACGGAGGAATTTGATTGATGTAGCTGACCTGAATAGTTGAGATAAAAACAATTTGATGATGATGATTCAATTCTTGATGTGTTTGATTTTCCCTTATGCTTGGAGGCTATGTCCCATATGTAGTTTATCCTTTCTCTTAATTATTTTGATGAATGAAACTAGTGATATGTTGTTACCTGCACTATGATCAGTTTATCTTGTTTTGGTTTTTGGTTCTCGGAAGTATCAACCTAAATGTTGGGATTAGGTAATTCGATTGAAGGTGTTGATTATTTCCCTGGATTTGCTAACTAGACCTTACACTCACCTGTTGACTAAATTCCAGACTGCTTGTGAAGAGCTGAGGAGCAGCAGACTGTTTCTCAAGCTTCTAGAGGCTGTCCTAAAAACTGGGAACCGCATGAATGTTGGTACAAATCGTGGTGATGCACATGCCTTCAAGCTTGACACACTGCTCAAATTAGTGGATATCAAAGGCACTGATGGAAAGACTACACTCCTACACTTTGTTGTGCAAGAAATCACGAGAGCCGAATGCTCTCGCCTTTGTGGCACCAAAAGCCTCACTGCCAAAATCCAGACTCTTCAATCCGACCATGAATGTGCGAAGCTTGGTCTCCAAGTTGTTGCTGGCTTGGGAGGCGAGCTCAGCAATGTGAAGAAAGCAGCTGCCATGGACTCTGATGTGCTCAGTGGTTATGTCGCAAAACTTGCTGGCGGAATTGGAAAGATCACTGACGTCCTAAGATTGAACGAAGCATCAGCCCAATCTGGACAACACCGTAGGTTCAACGATGCCATGACTGACTTCCTAAACAAGACCGAGAATGAGATCATAAAGCTGCAAGATCAAGAGAGCATGGCGCTGTCCCTCGTCAGGGAATTGACTGAGTACTTCCATGGAGACTCAGCCAAAGAAGAAGCTCATCCTTTTAGAATTTTCATGGTAGTTAGAGATTTCCTTGTTATTCTCGATCAAGTATGCAAAGAGGTTGGAAGGATCAATGACCATGGCCTCATCAACTCAACAAGGCAGCATTCTGTGCCAATCCACTCAAGCCTACCTCCAGTGTTCCCAAGGTTCCATGCTTTGAGACAAGAAAGTTCTGATGAAGAGGTGTAATTGACATATTGTATCAGTCTAGTGCTCATGGCTGCTGCCCTTCCTGCCAATCATCAACCTTTCAGTGCAGCCAGGTAATATAAAACTTTTGTATTAGTACAATGTTTTACGTAACAGATTTTTGTGGATAATTAAGGCTATATATAATTAATTATACACGAAATCTAGATGATAGAAAATGGCTGTGTTTATCCTTAAGTAACTCTATTACTCATTCTGCTTTCTATTCCATAAATATGATATGGCTGTGTTTATCCTAAAGTAATCTCTCTAAAATGCCTTTTTGTTTGTATGCAATTTTGAATCGAATATGTTCTTCAAGGAATGTTGAAGGAACAATGATGGATTGCCAATTGTCATCTCAATTTTGGCATTTGTCTTTAGGCTTGACGAGCTTGTTCTTCTAGTAGTTCATATCATCTCAGTAAATCATTATCATCAAATCATTGTGCAAAAGGCGGGTCCCGCCGCCCAGCGGCCCCCTAGGCCTGGCCCCACAGGGATCCTAGGAGGAGGTAAATCAGCGGTGAATGCTGGTCCGGGTAAAGCGTGGTGTCTCCGGAATTTAACACAGCCGGCCCAGATTATTCATCTGGTGCGCGTCCGTGGACCTTCGATCCTACGACTCATTGTGCAAGGATGCCACGCCTTAATCGGTTGATCCAGCCCGCGGGGACTCATTATCATCAAATCATGCATTTATGGTATGTGTATGATAGGTTAAGGTTAGGGGTGTAAGATAGATAATCTTCAGTTGGTTGGAAAATCATCTTAGTTGACTCTAACGAATAAGATAACAATCTTATCCTCCAACACATAATTTGTTAGTGTGAAGTCCACTCTAATGGATTCGAGCCCAGTAAAGAGCATCTTGTTTCAAAACTACCTAATCAACTCAATATCTTCAATCGACTAAACCTTCCTTTAGTTGTCTAGAGATGAAATAAACCTTTCTATCCCCGAGTAGATTGAATTTTTTCAAAGATTTCAACTTAACTCAAGATCAAATTAAAAATGTTTACTATATGAGTATGGTGTAGTTGTAAAATACTTCAGAGAACAAATAAAATAATTATAATTTAATTTCTAATAGGGATGAATGTTTTAGAAGTTTATTTCTGAGTACGTATAAATTGTATTCCAGTTTTATTTGGTAGATGAATCAAAAGAAAAATTGTCTATCTCTAATATTAATTGGACGAAGTTCAAACATCTAAATTATATATAAAAAAAAATTACACCTCATTCGGTAGACTTTATCTAAAAAAACAACTCAAGATTGTAATCCCTCGTAATTTCTCACAATATTCATATATCATTAAGGCTTCGATGCCATGAATGGTTTTAGCCTTTGAATCCAACTCATCAAGTCTTCCAACCGTTTGGATCTGCTAAGCCCTCAAAGTTTGTTCCATTTTATTCTTATCTTTCGTCAAATTCTCATAGTTCTATCTGGAGGGACAATTCAACTCCATCCCAATCATGAACTTTCATAAATCCACTTCTATAAAAAAAAATCGGCAATTTATCAAAGAGCGCACTTGAAAATTTGAATTTATCAAAAGAGGTACACTACTTTGATATTTACCAAAGAGCGCACTTTTTTAAAAGCATTTCCTAATTTACTCTCACTTCTCTCTCTCCTCTGTTGGCAGAATATAGGAATAACATTAGTCAATCTTTAATCACATTTTAATACATTTGAAGAAGCCAAAATAAATAATGAGCACCATATTTGGACTCCTTGCAATTTTAGAAATCCACAGGAATTGAAATAGGTGCAATCGGAGCTTTCTAGGTCGATTAGTGAGTTTCGGTCAAAACCCATTGATGGATCTAGAGAGCTCCGATTGCACCCATTTCAGTTTCTATGGATTTCTAAAATTGCAAGGAGTTCAAATATGGTGTCCATTATTTATTTTGGCTTTTTATAAATGTTAACAAGTAAAATTAAAGAATCGACATAAAAGCCCACGTTGGGCCTGATATGGAATCATATCAGGCCCAACGTGGGCCTGATATGGAATTGGGCCTGATATCATTCCATATCAGGCCCACGTTGGGCCTGATTTGAGTCTATATCAGGCTCAATGTGGGTTTTTTTGCCGATTCTTTGATTTTTGCTTGTTAACATATATAAAAAGCCAAAATAAATAATGGACACCATATTTGAACTCCTTGTAATTTTAGAAATCCATAGAAACTTAAATGGGTGCAATCGGAGCTCTCTAGGTCCATCAGTGGGTTTTGATCGAAACCCACTAATCGATCTAGAAAGCCCCGATTGCACCCATTTCAATTTCTATGAATTTCTAAAATTACAAGGAGTGAAAATATGATGTCCATTATTATTTTTGGCACTCTTAGTGGTAGACCAGATGTTTTGAAAAATCCTAAATCTCTCTTTATTTCTTTTTATTTTTTATTTTTTTATTTTTTGTTGTTACTAGGCCTGATATATCTCATATCAGGCCCACATTGGGCTTGATATGGGGAGATATCAGGCCCAACGTGGGCATGATATCTCTTCATATCAAACCTCAAAAAAAAAAGGAAAAAAAAAAGAAAGAGAGATTTAGAGTTTTTCAAAACCTCTGGTCTACCACTAGGAGTGCCAAAAATAATAATGGACACCATATTTTCACTCCTTGTAATTTTAGAAATTCATAGAAACTGAAATGGGTGTAATCGGAGCTTTCTAGATCGATAAGTGGGTTTACCCACTGATGGACCTAGAGAGCTCCGATTGCACCCATTTCAGTTTCTATGGATTTCTAAAATTGCAAGAAGTTCAAATATGGTGTCCATTATTTATTTTGACTTTTTATATATGTTAAAAAGCAAAAAAAATCAAAGAATCGGCAAAAAAGCCCACATTGGGCCTGATATAGACTCAAATCAGGCCCAACGTGGGCCTGATATGATTCCATATCAGGCCCAACGTGGGTTTTTATGTCGATTCTTTGATTTTTTGCTTTTTAACATATATAAAAAGCCAAAATAAATAATGGACACCATATTTGAACTCCTTGCAATTTTAGAAATCCATAGAAACTGAAATGGATGCAATCGGAGCTCTCTAGGTCCATCAATGGGTTTTGACCGAAACCCACTGATCGACCTAGAAAGCTCCGATTGTACCCATTTCAGTTTCTATGAATTTCTAAAATTACAAGGAGTGAAAATATGGTGTCCATTATTATTTTTGGCACTCCTAGTGGTGGATCAGAGGTTTTGAAAACCCTAAATCTCTCTTTATTTTTTTTTTATTTTTTGTTGTTACTAGGTCTGATATCTCCCATATCAGGCTCACATTGGGCCTGATATGGGGAGATATCATGCCCACATTGGGCTTGATATGAAGAGATATCAGGCCCAACGTGGGCATGATATCTCTTCATATCAGGCCTAAACAAAAAAAAGGAAAAAAAAGAAAGAAAGAGAGATTTAGGGTTTTCAAAACCTCTGGTCCACCACTAGGAGTGCCAAAAATAATAATGGACACCATATTTTTCACTCCTTGTAATTTTAGAATTCTGAATCGAAATGAGTCACCCATCGATGAGAGTTCGATCATCCATTTCGGATTTCAAAATCGCGGAGTTCAAATAAGGTGTCCATTATTTATTTTATCTTTTATATATGTTAAAAGAAAAAGCAAGAAAAAGGTATATATGCTTGGGCCTGATATGGATGATATCGGGCCCACGCTGGGCCCGATTGAGTCTATATCGCCCAATGGGCTTTTACCGATTCTTTGATTTTTTCTTCATATATAAAGACAAAATAAATAATGGACACCTTATTTGAACTCCTCGATTTTAAATCCATAAAGCGAAATGGATAACGGAGCTCTCAGTCCATCAACGGGTTTTGACCAAACCCACCGATCGACCTGAAAGCTCCGATTCCATTTCAGTTCTATGAATTCTAAAATTACAAGGAGTGAAAATATGGTGTCCATTATTATTTTTTGGCACTCGGTTTTGAAAACCCTAAATCTCTTTTTATTATTATTTTTTTGTTGTTGTTACTAGGCCCGATATCTCCCATATCAGGCTCACATGGGCCTGATATGGGAGATATCATGCCCAATAGAAAGGAGAATATCAGGCCCAACGTGGGCATGATATCTCTTCATATCAGGCCTAAACAAAAAAAAAAGGGAAAAAAAAGAAAGAGAGATTTAGGGTTTTTCAAAACCTCTGGTCCACCACTAGGAGTGCCAAAAATAATAATGGACACCATATTTTCACTCCTTGTAATTTTAGAAATTCATAAAAACTGAAATGGGTCCATCAGTGAGTTTCGGTCAAAACCCACTGATGGACCTAGAGAGCTCCGATTGCACCCATTTCAGTTTCTATGGATTTCTAAAATTGCAAGGAGTTCAAATATGGTGTCCATTATTTATTTTGGCTTTTTATAGATGTTAACAAGTAAAATCAAAGAATCGGCAAAAAAACCCACATTGGGCCTGATATGGACTCAAATCAGGCCCAACGTGGGCCTGATATGGAATGATATCAGGCCCACGTTGGGCCTGATATGGAATGATATCAGGCCCACGTTGGGCCTGATATGATTCCATATCAGGCCCAACGTGAGCTTTTATGCCGATTCTTTGATTTTACTTGTTAACATCTATAAAAAGCCAAAATAAATAATGTACACCATATTTGAACTCCTTGTAATTTTAGAAATCCATAGAAACTGAAATGAGTACAATCGGAGCTCTCTAGGTCCATCAGTGGGTTTTGACCGAAACCCACTGATCGACCTAGAAAGCTCTGATTGCACCCATTTCAGTTCCTGTGGATTTCTAAAATTACAAGGAGTCCAAATATGGTGTCCATTATTTATTTTGGCTTCTTCAAATCTATTAAAATGTGATTAAAGATTGACTAATGTTATTACTATATTCTGCCAATAGAGGAGAGAGAGAAGTGAGAGAAATATAAAGAAGAAAAGAAAAACAATAGAAAAAGTCAAATTATCATGAGGGTAAAATAGGAAATGCTTTTAAAAAAGTGCGCTTTTTGGTAAATATCAAAGTAGTGTATGTCTTTTGGTAAATTCAGATTTTCAAGTGCATCTTTTGGTAAATTGTCGAAAAAAAATCCTTATATTGATAAGAAAAACATTAGAAGCAAAAATTTAAAAAACACCATTATTATTATTATTATTATTATTATTAAAAAGTATAATATTTTTAAAATATTAAAACAACATCCATTCTATTTTAATTTTAAAATTATTTTTATTATATTATAATTGTAATAATTTTATTCAAAATTATTATAATATGTAATATATTTATTTAAAACTATTATAATATATAATATTTATTTAATCAAATCAAAATTATAGTAATTTTGATTAAAATTGTACAATTTAATTAAAATTATTATATGTAAAATTGTTATATATTATAATAATTTGATCAACAATATTATAATGGTTATGAATAAAATTTTTACATACTGCAGTTTAAATAAAGCCAATTTGATTATATTTGAACGATTAAGCAAACTTGATAAAATAAAAAAAAAATATTTTAATATATCAGTCATGCATGTGTAATAAATAATTTGATAAGTCATAGTTGATCAATTAGTCCACTACAATAATATTGGAGTATTTTTAAAATAAAAATAAAATTGAAGATATCCGATAAAAAAATAATTGGAATTATGTGTTTTCCCCCAAATATTTTATTCTTATTATTTTTAGGACTAATTGGAATTATGTGTTTTTACGTAAAACATTCCCTCCCAAAATACAGGCTGCACGATCGCCCGATCACTACTCTCTCTCTCTCTCTCTCTCTCTCTCTCTCCCCATCGTGTCGAGTGATCTCTCTCTTCTCCATTTCTCGCTCAGTTTGCGGCATTGGCGAACGAAACGGCGCACTCGCTTCCACGGCGAACGGCGGTGAGCGGCGAACAGACCACTGCATCCAGGTACCTAACAACAACAAAAAAGAAAATTCTTTTCGCTGCGTGTGCTTCGGTTCTCTGTATCCCTATCCCTTCCTTTGCGAATTGAAATTGTCGCCCCAGTATCGTGTCTGTGGTCCGATGCCCCAGGAACAGGTGGAAGGGAAACAGAAACTTCCTGTTGGTTCCTAAGGCGACCGGGTTACAGGATCTGATGCAGAAATCGACAGAATGCTGAACCTGCTGTTGGAATTCACTTCCAATACGGTGCTTTAGGAGTATCTTCTTCTCGCTCTTAGTGTAATGAGATTCGAGAATGGATGGACTTTGATGTTTTCAGACCCAGATGGTTTTACAAGCTGAACTTTTCTGATCCTAAATCCTGATTTTGATCAACCGACCGGTCTGTTTGATCTCTTAATTTTGCTATGGTTCTCTAATGGGTTCATTTAACAATCTAGCCGGACACAATTATCATGATGATTAAGCCGTATTAATCCCAATCATTTGGGATCCGCTGTGTGAAATTTCTCATTCTGTCTATCACAGCTTCAACTCTAATCAGTTCAATTTATCAATTTGTACCACCTTAATTTGTTTTCTATCATTTCATAATCTATCCCCTAGCGGCCCAGTATCACCGGCCCCACAGCAAGATACATGCAGGTAAATTATGGGAGATATTTTTTTGTCCTAGTACCCTTTGCATGGGGGTGAGACACCCAGTGAGACATTTTGCATCCACCGGGAAGTGACCCCAAAATTTATTGGAGTAAACACTCATGTAAGTACCAACTGCGCTAACTAGTGGGGGCATCATTTTATTATCTATGAATTTGTACTTAATTGCTCTTCAATAGTAATGTTTTTGTTCTTTTTTCCAATAACTCCAACTATTCATCTTCAAATTTTCATCTCTGCTACTCTAATTTCTTTTATATGTTATTTCATGACCTAACATTTTGATCCATGAAGTATGATCGGACTTACTAATAAAACTTTTCTTTTACCATTAAACTAAACTTAAAGGGCAGTAATAAATGTTATTCCACAACAAGAAAATAAAAAAGCAACACACAATAACAGAAAGCCACCTAGAAAAAGAGAGGGACACAATGCTAATTCAATGATTTATGTGGTTAGGCAACCCTTGGGCCTTTGCTCCACTGCCTATGATCTTTCAACCGCAAGTTACTCCATGAATTCCATTAATTTTCTCCTTCTCGAAAATCCTCCAGAGGTAGAGAAACCTCTTACAATGCCTTGGTTGCAAAAGTATAAAAGAAAAATCACAAGTGGAGAGAAGATCTTGAGAGTAAATAGTCTAGCACAATATCTTCGCTATAGATTGAATGCTTTTCATAGCCAACATGCCCTATATTTATAGGCGTCTCCTAAGCTTCCAAGTGTGTTCTAGAAATTATCTTGTTTGTCTTGTATTACTTGATTGCTCCTCACCAATAGTCCATTGGTTGTTGACACTCAACTAGAGCTGTCAATTTGGATTGGGCTCGTCGGGTTGGGCCGCCCCCAATTTAAGCAAGTTGGATTGAAATTTTATTAACCCAAGCTCACTGTCGGCTGACTCGCCTAGGCCTGCGGCCCACGCTGGCCTGCCCGCGCGGGCCGGCCCGTGACCCGCGCGGGCCGGCCCGTGGCCCGCGCGGGCCGGCCCGTGGCCCGCGCGGGCCGGCCCGTGGCCCGCGCGGGCCGACTCGTGCGGGCAGGCCTGTGACGGGCTTGGGTTGACCCGCCGGTTGAGAAACACATATAAGCCAAATTTTATGTCAATTTATTATCTTTCTTTATTATAATTTTAAAATAAAGATGGTACTTTTCATCAAACATGAATACTTGTTTGTGTCCATGTACATTTAAATTACCTATTTTTGGATATATTTTATTCATGAAACCTTTTCGAAGTAAAACGTTGATGATATGAAATTTGTTTTATTTTTTATTTTTTTAAATTTTTGATGGGCCCGTGGGTTGGCCCGCCTAACCCGCAATCCGCCTTAGATTGGGTTGGGTTGGGGATTTTTTGACCCACCAAGATGACGGGTCGGCCCACCTCGCCCCTCCAAATGACCCTCCTTGCCATGGGTCGCGCTCCGCCACGGGCCGACCTGCCCCGCCATGGGCCGAACGTGTATGACAACTCTACACTCAATGACTTTACCCATCATTTTAGTCGATCCTTGTAGCCATCAATTAACTACCTTCAATAGTAACTTCCAAAAAAGGCTATTATAATGAACTAACTGTTCTGTTATAATCAATTAACTATCTATTAATCGACTCAAGAATCCATAAGTCGAATACCTTCAATAGTAATGACTATTTATAACAAAAAAAACCCAGTGCTGTTATAAACAATTAATTGCAATTTCAGTCAACAATGACGCTGGAAATAACACTCTTTCAGTCTCTTAACTAAGTCGACTCGTTCAATCAGTCGACTGACACACTGTCAGTAGATTGATCAATTGATTAATACATTGGTGAACTGAAGGTCTAGGTCATCTGTTGAGTTGAATATAGTTGACTGGTAATCATAATTTAGTTGATTAGAGCATTGATTAAGCCACTTCTAAGGCTTTCTTTCGAGCCTAATCTAGTCGTTGATTACCCAATTCTACACATGCACACGCACTCATCATTGCACAAATGAAATTCACTATGTTACTCGAGAATACGCTTCTTCATTACTTTTGTATCCTCACTTTACCAAACCTTCGGTTAATTTTGACCTACTAAGGCTTTGTGTTGCCAGGCATTTAATCACTTTGATTTGGCGAGATGTTCTCTTGCTAGACATTCGATCACCCTTAATTTTTCATGACTTCCTCTTGCCATACATCCAATCATCCTTGTTCTGTTGGGAATTCCTCTTGTTGTGTGAGATGCTCCTATGTATACTTGTTACAAGATTATTAAATACATATTTTGACTTAACCCTTTGCCTAACATCAAAATCGATTGCACTAACAATCTCCACCTTTTGATGTTTGATAACCAAGTGAGATTAAGAGAGCAGAGAAAATTATGAATATGGTTATGAACATGATAGATAGTAATGAACATGATAATCAATACGACATAGTAATGAACATGAGAGGGGATGCAATATAACTCTCCCTTAAGTTGTGGTATTTGATCGCCCTTTTAATATGCCAATTTTGTCCAATCTTGACTATTCTCCCTCTAAATTCATTCTCTCTCTTTTTAACTATTCTCCTCCATTTTCTCTCTTTACCATACATAAACAAATTAATCTAGTATGGGATAATTAGGGATGTATATGGTTTTAAGGCTTTTGGTCAGGAGTCAAATGAATGCTCATTTCTAGTCAATTGACAGCTGATGGTTTATATGGTTTTTTAGTTGAGTTTAAGAAAATTCTAAAAAATTATATAAATTTTAGACTTTTGTGAAATTTTGTACATACATTTGTTTTAGCACTATGTATCCACGAAAAATAGGGTTTTGTATAAAGTTTCAATATTTTTGCTCTTTGGTACAAAGTTTCAAATAGACCAAAATCTTTGGTAAAATGACTTATGTATCAATCTATGCTTTACATGTGGTCTGTCTTAAGCAATGCATTATTATTATTTTATTCCTTATTTTAATTTTTTTTCATTTAAGTTATTCAAAATATGTTCATGGGTACTTGGGGATTCTTTGTGAGGTAAGTTCGAAGTTATTGATTAAGTTTTTAAAGTAGGACCTTGCTACTTCTTGTTCTATAGGGTGATTGAGATTTATTTTAGAGTGTTAAAAGTTGTTTTTGTGTATCTTCTATAGTCTCTTCATTTGTTCTATTTTCTACAAATTTTTCTTCACTTTTAATTATATTTTATTCATTTGTTTCTTTTTAATATTTTCATTTATAGATAGGAGGTCATCATTATTCTCATCAAATACTTCATTAGGTGTTTCTTCTATTCCTAATGTTTTTATTATATATTCTATAAACTATACTAGATGAATAATATTATACAAGAATTCTCTCATCAGCTTTAGGTGAGAACTTTCCTAAGTAGTCTTTTGTATAAAAAATATAAACATGACACCTAAATACTTTAAAATACTTATATTTGGTGTTCTACCATAGTAAAGTTTATGGGGGGTTTTATTTAATATTTTGTGTAAATATGTTTTATTGTGAACATGATAAGCAATATTAAATGCTTCCGGCAAAAAATATTTGGTAAAGAGTATTCATTAAGCATGGTTCATATGGCTTCTTGTAAAGTCTATTCCTTCTTTCTATAACACCATTTTGTTGTGGTGTTGTAGATGAAGAGAATTCATGTGTACAACCTTTATCTTTAAGGAGTTTGTCAAAGTCAAGTCTCTTAAATTCTTCACCATGATCACTTTGGATCCATTGATTTTGGGTTCCTTTTGATTTTCTATTCTTTACAATAATTTATAAATATTTCAAAGGTATCACTTTTATGTTTTAGAAAATTTACTCAAGTGAACTACTCTATAGTCATCAACAATAACAATAAAATACTTGCTTTTGTTTAAGGACAAAATTTCATGACTATCTGTTTATCATGGTATATTAACTCTAAAGATCTTTTAGTACTAACTATATTTTTAGGTTTATGGCTAACTTTAATTTGTTTACCCTTTTGACAAGCATCACACAACTTGCCTTTGTCATATGTTATTCTAGGTAACTCTTTAACTAATTTTTCTATAGCTAATTTTGTGATTAGTCTCATGCTAGAATAAGCTACTTTCCTATGCCATAGTTAATGTTTATGATCTTTGGTAACAAAACATTTAATGTTAAAGCTTGTTATCCAAAGTAGACCTATCATATATTCATTATTGCACCTCTTGCATACTAACAATATCTTATCAAAATTTGCATACTTAATTAAATAAATTTCTGCTAAACATTTGATTTTATATACGATGTCACATAATTAACTTATACTAAGTTATACTCCTACAACATTAAGTTTATTATCATTGGCAAATGAAACACTACCTTTATTTTTATATCTAAAAGATGATAATTTGCCAATATCATCCGTCATGTGTCTTGAACACCCACTATCAATGACCCATCGAACCAAATTTTTTTTTTTCTTATGTATACCTAATCAAAACTGATTGCACCAACACTAGATAGTCAATGCCTCTTCTTAGACATCAATAGCCTCTTTGTTTGAAGAGCACTCACACTTGCATATGATCCTAACTAGAAAAATTGGAGTTAAGACTGGTGTTTTCACCCTAATGGATATTTTGGGAACACGATGTCTATCTTAAGGGTTGTCTGAAAAGTTAATAATCCTTGTAATCAATTTATTTCATTGTTTAGTCTTCATGAAAGATTGTTTGCTCTTTTAGCTGTTGTTTGTTATCGTGATTTCTTGTTTCTTTCCTTTTTCTCTCATCTTTGATTATATTGCTTCATCCTGAAATAATATTTTTTCCCTTTAGCTAGGTTCCTCTAAGAAAGTATATGAATCTATATGGAGTTTGATGTGCTTTAATGATTTATTTGTTATTTAAGGAGGATATTATTGATAAAATTATGGATTAAGTTAATGTTGGGCATTAAAGATTTCGTGTTTTCATTGTATCTTATGGTTGAAAAATACATGTACTGGTAACTAGTTGCTGACTAATAGATCATGAAATAAAGGAAACCACCCAATATAATGTAAGCATATTCAAGAAGAATATATGTATATTTGTCATTGTCAATAATAACATGTGGAAAGAAAGGTAATCAAAAGAAGATTTACTATTAGCGAAAAAAAGAGTGGTAGTTTAATTGCAGATGCTGCCTTGTAGAGACCTCAATGGTAGTTTCACATGTTTTATTTTTCTTTGGCGTTCATAGCATTTCTATTTTGTATTTTATATTGCTTTAGCTAATGTTGCTTGTATGTTTATATCAATGCTTGAGTACTTCAATGCTCCATTTTGTTTTTGAACATTTCATGTGTTATTTCCATGCTATCTATAGGAACACTGCACATTTTATCAATTTGCTTATCTGTACCAAAGCTTCTTGCAAGTGTTAAATCTTCTAGAATCTTGCTCCATGTGGAACAAGGAGGAGAAGCATGCTATATCTACTTACTATTTTACTTAGCAGGAACATTGGATATCACTATGAATTTTCTTATCCGAACTACACTTCCTGTAGTTCCTGAGGTGTCCAGGGTTGCAGAGTCTGATAATGACAATTCTTTGCCACTTGTACAACAACTAACTTCCACTTCAGAGGGCCTTATTTCAAAAGACCAAGTACCTAATGGTTCTACTGGGAATGATGCAGCAACAGGCAGTGACAAAGTTGGAGATGCAGGTAGCGTGGCACCAGATGCAACTCACAGAAACCAAGGATACCATATTGATGTGTCCAAAAATGATGGATGGATAACAATCCCGAACAGTATGTTCTCTTTTAACATAAACACTTCAAACAACTTTAGTGGTGTGATTTAGCATCAACTTCTGAATGTGGATCTGAAATTTACAGTGTTATGCTGGCATAAATAGGTTGCCATTTTATAAAAGATGGTGATATTTTAAAACTTCATTTTTTTCTTGCTGGATCAATTAGTTTTAATCTAACTCTGTGATTTTCACCAATTTACATCACTATACTATGCTATCTGGCCGTGGCTAACAGATTGAAACATTTACATACAGGATTGGAGAACACATTTTTTGTTTCAGTTTGTGTATTCTTATTTTTGTAAATGGTTTCATTTAGGTGCCCATTTTCTAGGATGTTATGTAGCATCAGAATCATTTCTAAACCAAAAGACTGAAACAAGCAATATTTGAAGTATCATTATGTGCCTAAGTTTTAGCCTTTGACCTAAATGATACAGTTTTGGTGCCATGCCGACCAACAATTGTCATGCTTCAGTACATTTTGAAGTGTGCTGAGATCATTTTTTTAGTGTGTAATCTGTGTCTACTTAAGTTGTTTAGTTCCAAATATGAGTCAAAAGTAGTTAGTTTCAAACTTTTCTCAACTGATTATACCTTACCCAAATAATTATCTAGCATTTTAGGGCTAAGTATTCAATTAAAATCAAACCGACTGAATCGAACTTTTTTTTTGGACAAACCAAAGTGTGCCACTAAAACCAAACAAACCGAACTGATATAAAATCTGTTCATTTGGTTGGTTATCGAGCAATCGACTGATGCTGCATCACAAGTCAATTGCTATGTGGATAGCCAACTCCACCAGTCGATTCTTGAATTTACTATGTTTGATTTGTAGATGCTAGTCGACTACATGTTTCTTCGAGCTGCCACAACTAACAAACCTAGACCAATAGTCCATTGTCCATTGATTATAATTATTGCTGGCAGTTTCGTTTAATCAGAATAAATCAAAATAATCGAGATTTTTTTTAAAAAAAATTAAAATTTTGAATTAACTGAATCAAAATTTTGAATTAAATCGGCTAGTTATTTCATTTTAATTGAGATTTTGCTCACCTCTACTAGCATTGAATAGGAACATATGTTCTTGTAAACATGTATCATTTTTGTGGATCAACATTATAATTTTTCAGAAGGGGAGTCTTGGCGCAACGGTAAAGTTGTTGCCATGTGACCAAAAGGTCATGGGTTCGAATTCTGGAAACAACCTCTTGCAAAAAGCAAGGTAAGGCTGCGTACAATGGATCCTTCCCCGGACCTCGTATGGTGGGAGCTTCGTGCACCGGGCTGCCTTTTTTTTTTTTTTTTAACATTATAATTTTTCAAGGCCTAGGTTAAATATGCTTAAGACATTGTTTATTAGGATTCGTTACTTCACATGCATACAAATATATGTGGATTATCCATTGAAGTTGAACTTAGGTTAACACAATTGCAATTAGAATTGACATATGCACAAAATATAGATACATCTAAGCTTTCCCATCTTCGATACCACTCCTTTTTTCACTATTGATGCTTTGTTTGGTTAAATAGGAGTCACTCCAACGCCATTCCTTGTCTCACATTTTACCGTGTTTTATCTCCTTATGGTGGTGACGGGTAAATGAAATAAATGGATGTCATGGGAAGAAAAATTGGATTGACCAGCAAAGACTAAATGTCTCCCTATACTGGGTCGTGTTTTATGTTCGACATGTACCCATGTGTCGGGCCCAGCTTGAATATTTTAAAATAAAAGAAAATAAAGAAAAAACTAAAAATTAAAGAAAATATAAATATATAAAAAAATATAAAAAATATTAGGCCAGCTTAGGTACGACTAAACTATGTCTGGCCTGAGCCAAGTGGTCAACTTGAAGTCTCGAGTTGTGCCTAGCATGGCTTGTGACATACCATGACATGTGCAACCTGACATGCTAAGAAAATGTGCCCATCGGACTAGTCATGCCCAACCCGGTTGTTCTATTTTGACATTTCTAATATCACTCAAAACAAACCCTTTCTTGGTCGTTAGCATTGAAACTCTATTGGGATGAGATTTGACATTTCTCATTGGTCAACAATGAGAACAATATATTGGCCATGCTGACTGATATTGATCAATATTTTATACCATAAATTAAGTATATTCTTTTAACTAGCACTATCCACTTCCTGTTTGGCTTTGCACTATTTATATTCTTACCCATCAAATTTGGCATAATTCAGCTTAAGGTTTTTAACAAATTTTAAGTATACAAGTTGAAAACTATAAGATTCATACTTCTAAGGCACAAAATATCAAAATAAAAAAAGAAATCTTGTACTGGCCTTGTGTGCAGAGCTTGTGCCATTATTCATATTTGATTATTCAAATGGTTACCTTTTCTCCTTGTATGCTTGCAGAGGAACTTCCGGATAACTGGGCTTATGCAAATGACATATCACAGCTGAGGTCCTGGGATCGTTCATTCATTTTTCCTGGTAGTTCTTTCTTATAGCTTCCTATTCTAGATTGTTCCTTTTTACTGCTTTTGTGCAATCTTATCTACTTTCTTTCAGGTGAACAAATTTGTATCCTGGTTTGTCTATCAGCATCTAATTCAATAGAGGAATCAAAAATCACTACTCCACTTACAGTTGTTGCTCCATTGTTGAGCAATGCCAAATCCAACCCAAATAAATCACATCCTATTGAAAATGTGAATGAAGGAGCTAATAGCATAACTGGAGAAGCTTTGTGCCAACTGGTAGAAAGTGATTGTCAGACTAATTCAGATGCAAGTATATTGAGTCCTGAGATTGATATTTCTTTGACCGAGTTTCCAGTCCGTTTCGGGTGCCATACACACCAAACAGAGAGATTACTTGAAAGTTTTAGAAATTCAAATTTCTTTGTAAGGATAACTGAGGCAGATGAAGAACTTTGGTCAAAAAAAAATGCCCCCTCTCAAAGGAAACCTGAGGTAGTAGTTGGGAGAAGCCAGTCTGATGGACGATCAAAAAAGATTCCAAAGAAAAATGCTATAGCCAAAGTTGTTGATATGGGTGGTTTTGATGGTAACACATCTGGTGGAGTAGCTAGAGATACTGTTAGATGCTGTTCTTTATCCAATGGTGATGTAGCAGTAAGCTTTCAATATATTGTTGTATTATTTTCTTTCACTTAATTGACAAATCAAACACACTTTAAGATGCTTATGCATGAATTCCAAGTGTACACTGTGCTTTTGTTTGCAAATATCTGCCTGCTATTTTTTTCCCCCTTTATTGTTTAAATGTTTATTGTTCCAAACAATTATCACATATTTTTACCATAAATTTCATCTTTTAGGTGTCCAATATAAGCATATCACTTTGAATACCATCTAATGATGTACTGATCATAGAATCTAACCTTTTCCTTTTCTCCTAATTGTTTGAGTTCAAAGCCACTGAGACAAGTTAGGAGCAACTCCAACAGATAATAGAATGAGAGAAAATAGGTCAAGCTAGTATGGATATGCTCAAATATATGACCATAGTTTCTATAGATAGAAAGTTAAATCTATTAAAATGGAACTTGTAAGGGATAGAGGGTGATCAAAGAATACATTACCAAATGCAACAAGAAGTTGATTTACTTGATTTGGATATTGCAAGTAATATTATTTTGCATAAAGCACAATGGAGGGATAACATTCTTATAACTGCTATCAAATAGTTGGGCCAAAGATGGTATGATGATGATGCTCCAGTCAATTATAAATTTTACTCAATGTATCTCAACAGTAACAGAAATAATAGAAAGGGGGTGAATGCAAGCTTAATTAATAAGAGTGCTTAGACAATAAATAAGATTGGAAACCTTTGTTGTTACCTTCGACTTGTTTAGCTGTTTTATTTTGATTAATGAAAGATAACTTCAATATTTCACTAATGACATGCTCCAACAGAACTGTATTTCACTACAACTAATCCAATAGTTCTTAAATCTTGAAAAAGTGCATGATAAATGACATATTAGGTTTCTTCCACCAACTACTGTCTTTTTTGAGTCAATCTACATTTGCAAGAGCTTTAGAGAAACTTGTCTTGCAAAAATTGAGGCCTCCAGACATATTTTCTTGCATACAAGGCATTGAAAATATTTGCCCCCAGGGCGTAGTGCAGACGGTGGGCGCATGGTATCTCTGGCGTAATGGCCAGGTCGATTCTCAGGAACTGACGACCTGAGGTTTACCCCGCCATGCGCCTATGGCCTGTGTACCTGCATGAACCTCCCTCCATATCCGTGGGGCCGGCACTAGGGGGGCCGCTAAGGTAGCGGATCTACCTTTTTGCATACAAGGCATTGAAGTAAAAGGTGGATTAACCTTTTAGCTGCTTACTAGGAAAGTAAGATCAACAAAATTCTTATAATTCTGTAGAATGGCTAAAAAAACAACATTTCTTAATTATGGTCATCTTGAAAGGCAAAATTCACAGTACATCAAATTAATCAGTCTTTACAGAGCTTACTTTTATTAATCTTTTTTTTGGCATTTTTTTTATCTGGCATTGATCTTTTTCATTGAAACTAAAATCACACTATCATTTTTCAATTGATACATAACATTTATCTTGGATGATGCAGGTTCTTCTAGAAGTTAATGTCGGAGTTAGTAATTTAAAGGATCCTGTCCTTGAAGTTATTCAATTCGAGAAATATCAAAAGAGTAATAATGATACTGGGAACTTCATTAATTTGCCTGTTGAAAATAAAGATGATCCATATCATGAACTACTTCATTGGTTGCTCCCTTTAGATCGTATTATGCCTCCACCTCGTCCACTTTCATCTCCTTTCACCTCAAGTATATCGCAGAAAATAACATCTACATCTGGATCACAAATTTTCTCTTTTGCTCTAAGAAGCTACTCCATGCCTTCACTTCCTCAAGGGAGTGGACCAGCTTCTGTAACTTCATTTTCCAACACAAAACCTGCCTCTGAACCTGAAGATTACAATCAATTTTCTTTGGAAAATTTTCAAAAGAGTAAGGATATAGTTAATGAGGGTCTTTTATCATTTCGAGGTGTGTCACTAGAGCCACAACGCTTTTCTGCACATTGTGGTTTGGAAGGCATGTATTTACCTGGTCGAAGATGGCGAAGAAAGCTTGAAATTATTAATCCAGTTGAAATACACTCTTTTACTACTGAATGCAATACAGAGGATCTTCTTGGTGTAAAATTGAAGGTATTAATGTTCATATTTTGTTTGTTTCTTTCAATTATACTTGAAGGGCTATTATCTTGTTTGCAGAATGTTTCTCCAGTTCATACACCAGATATAGTTATCTTTGTGGATGCAATGACTATTGTCTCTGAAGATGAGGCACCAATAGGAGGTTCACCCCTATCCATACCAATTGCTAGCATTGAGACAGGAAATGGTCACAGCTTACCAGACCTTGCCCTCGGGTTTCTTTCTAGTCTTCCAACTCTGTTGCTTCTTTCTTTGCTGCTTTTGTTGCATATCATGACAACTTTCAGTCAATATTTAATTTCATAAATTTGAGTATGCTTTCTGACATGATTCCAAGTTACTTTTTGTATTCACTTTTAATAGACGAATCTATTAGTTGTATTCGTATTAATAATCTGATGATATTATATAATATCTTGTTTGGTTGGTTAATCTAATAAAATGATTGTCAAAGTTGCTATCAGTGTTTTTCTACAAATTTAATGGCATCAGACAGTATAAACATCAAAGCCATATTAGAATGGTGGGATTGGAATTAGTAAAAGAATTCAAAAAGCAAGAAATAAATGAAATAAGTTTATATAATGCATGAGATAACCAATGATGCTATATTGCTACCACGCCTAAAAGTAAATATTATTATGCTCCATCAAACTGATGCAGTAAGTAAAGGTAAACAAAGCCACTATGCTGCCTTAGAATCAATGCAAGAATTTATTCTTTATAAACAGATGCAATCCCAATGATTTCGCATTTTTTAAGTCCTTACCATCTTGTTTTTCTATTCTGGACCCCAACTTTTTGAAATCTTGTCTATGGGTGATACATATCAAGCACCAATTTTCATAATTATTACTAGGTGTAACAGAATGCAGTAGCAATTGTAAGAGAACCTAGCTATTGTAAGATAATTCAACAAGGATTTAGGATCTAATACATGAACTTAAAATAGTAAATATGCTAGATAGGCTTAGAGTTACCAATCTTTGCCATGGAAAAGAAAGGGTACCTTTGATGTTGCTTTCTTTTTAGGTTACCCTTCTTCTTGACCTTCAACAAGGTGAGCTCACAATGAATAGCAATCACTTAGAAGAGGGGACTATCAGTCTCATGCATTTATTTTCCCTTTAAAAGCCCAAATCAAAAGGTTCGCCAATTTTTACCCATATCATAAGTGTCCAAGGCAATAAATGGATCATAATTGAGCTCAACATACCAAAACAATAGGGGACCCCCAACCTAATTTTCCAAATATTTAAATCCATATCAATTAAGACTTGGCAACATTGATTGCCTTTTTATTAAAGAAAATAACTTGGTAGTGCTTAGAAGCTAACAACAAGAAATATATTAACTCTTGAACAATACTTATAATTAATCTTGTGATGCTTTAAAAATTCAATGTCTGGAGACATATCATCAAGGAGACATTTGTTGGAACACTCCGGAGCTAGGGGGGGGGGGGGGGGGTTGGGTTAGCTCGTCTTCCTTCGTCAATGTTGATTTGCAGCAGAAATACTCGAAGCGAACTCCTCAATGCTAACACAAAGGATTTACTTGGTATCCACCTCAAAATGAGGTGACTAATTCAAAGATCTCTCTACTATGAAAACAACTCCTTCTCAGAACAATCTGGAGGTGGAGAAACCTTGTACAAGCTTACACAAGAGTATAACTCGTAACAAGAAGTAAATGTACAAAAATACAATGAATAACCACTCTTGTTTGATCTCTTATAACTTGAAGATGCCTCTGGACCAGTGGAAAGTGCAGCAGCACTTGTCTTCCAAGCTTAATGCCCGACGGTGAGAGTTGGAGAAGAATCGGTGAAGGTTTTTGCGTTTAAACCTCGTCGTTACCTTTATACTTCGCGATTTAGGACTTCCAATCGATTGGACTTACTCTCCAATCGATTGCCACATCAGATCCATGCGATCCCAATCAACCTGTGCAACAGTCATATCCCAATCGATCGGCTGATCGATTGGGGCATCTGGATCGATCAGCTTGCTAATCCAGAAAGCTTATGTGCTCTCACAGAAGACCCTGGAATCGATTGACTATTCGATTTCAGCCGCCTTGCGTCATCATGAGAAAACCTGTAGGGGATCGGTGGTCGGTTAGAAGGAGGGGTTGGATAGACGACGCCTCCAAATCGATTGCTTCCTACGATGTTAGCACAGCGGAATACAAACAAATACAAATAGAAAGCTAATCTAAAGACAATAAGGAAATGCAAACCAATACACGCCAATTTACGTGGTTCGGAGATAAAGCTCCTACTCTACGGCTGTCCGTAAGGTGGGCGATCCCTATCCGTCAGTGGATTACTCCCCGGAAACTCCGGCTAACTCAAACCTCCTTGTGGGTGGAGAAACCTCACCAAAACCTTGAGCACTGGTAGACGACTAATTAGACTTTAATCAAGTCCAATTTCGTCAACCTTAACCAAACTCCTAAGGCTTGATTATATAGGCTGCGGGTTTGAAAACTCCGCCTCGACTATCAAAACCATCAGTCGACTGCCCTCTGTGGAGATTCGATCGTTACATCCCAACGGCTTGATACTAATCGACTGGTAAAAGTACCAGTTGACTACTCCACACTGGTCGAGCGAACAGAAGCATTATGTTCGCTCCCAGTCGACTAATGAAAACACCAGTCGACTACTACAGTAACTGCTACAGTAATTGTTACAGTACTGCTACAGTAAAACCCTAAACCTAGATTTTTCCTTGAGTACAATCTCTCATGCACTCGTACCCTCACGACTCACTTGACTCTTCATTGCAGCCTTGACCTTTAGCCTTCAAGTCTACTTCCTTTGGCTCTCGTCCCTCGGATGCATCCAAGCCCGCGGTTCGTCCCCAATGTCATCCTTCGCGTATGCCTCAAAGTCGCTTCCCTCGGCCCTTGTCCTTGCTGCCTTATCCACGGTCCCTTGGATGCTCCATCATTCACCGGATCCGAAGCCATCAAGCTGAGTCATATGTGTATTCTGCAAACCTGCACACTCACATACACATATCAAATAACAAGGGTGAACCTAACTTAAACCCTTTGTCCAAATACCAAAACACATGGTCGCACGGACCATTGGGATTGCTCCAACAAAACCTTCCCCAATCAATCGACTAGTGTCCCAATCGATCGATCGATTGGGGAGCATATTGTGCTCTTGCAAAGTGCCTCAATCAATCAGTTGATCGATTGAGATCCGGTTGAATTAATCAATTGATCAATTCACCTTTCCTTTTCGCGATGACACTCCCAATCAATCAATTGATCATTGGGTTCAACCCTAACTCAAGTCTAGGGTTCCCTTGCTCAACATCCGGTCAACCGTGACCTATGAAGACTTCCTTTTGCCTAGCATCCAGTCAACTTAACCTGTTGGGACTTTATCACCAAGTGTCCGATCAATCCTTTGACCCACTTGAACTTTTCATCACATGCCAAGTATCCAGTCAATCTTGACCCACTTGGACTTATCGACTCGTGCCAAGTGTTCGGTCCTTCATGACCCACTTGGACTTCCAAACACTAGGTGCCCAATCAATCTTGATCCACCTGGATTTTCACATGCCCAGTTTCACTCACCAGGGTTTTTCACCACTTGGCTTCACTCACCAGGATTTCTTCCTAGCTTGGGCTTTTCACCTGCTTCACTCACTAAGACTTTTCTCACTGCCTAACTTCACTCACTAGGACTTTCCAATCTGCTTGTTTCACTCACCAGGACTTTCCGTTGCATAGTTTTATTCATTAAGGCTTTTCACCCGACTTCACTTGCCAAAACTTTTCCTACTCCCTAGCTTCACTCACTAGGACTCTTCCCATTGTCTGACTTCACTCATCGAGACTTTCAAACTGCCTGGCTTTACTCACCAGGACTTTCACACCAAGTGTCCGGTCAACATTGACCCACTTGAATTTTCATCTTTTGCCAACCTTCTTGTTGGTCTTGCCCTTGCCTAACCTCCAGTTAGGATTTCTTAGTCAAGTATCCGATCAACTTTGATCTACTTGACTTCTGGTCAATATTTTGACCATCAATCTCTATATGGACAATTGCACCTAATATCTCCATAATGTCAAACATCAAAACTCAAACATCAAAACTCAAGTTTAAGCCAACTCAAGCTTAGTCAACCTGGTGAACTTGACCCACGGAAATTACACCAATAATCTCCCATTTTTTGATATTTGACAATACGTTTAAGTTAGGCTAATCTCATAGCCTCAACTTCTTCATGTCAAAGTATGAATGAGAGTTTCCTTCATTCTCCTCCTTTCCAAGAGGGTAACCTCCCTGTTCAAAGCAAAACCTAAAATCTCGTGTGTCTCTAGGAACCACGAGTTAGGCCTTTATATAGAAAAGAAGAAATAAACCAAAAGACCAAACTACCCCTATACTTATTCTAACACTCCCCCTCAAGCTTGAGAATATAGATCATATACACCAAGCTTGTTACATATGTAGTCAATCCGAGGACCTCTAAGTGATTTAGTGAATATATCTGCTAGCTGATCATTTGAGTTGACAAAACTAGTAGATATTTCTCTAGATATGACTTTCTCTCTGACAAAGTGACAGTCAACTTCAATATGCTTTGTTCTCTCATGGAAGACTGGATTTGAGGCAATATGCATAGCGGCCTGGTTGTCACATATGAGTGACATTTGTGTAACCTCTCTAAACCTTAGTTCCTGAAGCAACTGTTTTAACCATATAAGTTCTTGACTAGCAGTAGCCATAGAGCTCGATATTCTGCCTCTGCACTGGATCTTGCCACAACATTTTGTTTTTTACTTTTCCAAGAAACAAGGTTACCTCCGACAAATATACAAAATCCAGAAGTGGATCTTCTATCAGAGGGAGATCCTGCCCAATCTGCATCAGAATATCCCATGACTTGAGTATGTCCTTTGCCTTCATATAGAAGACCCTTTCCTGGTGCACCCCTGATATATCGAACAATGTGAGTCACTGCATCCCAATGCTCTTTGCATGGAGAGCTAAGAAACTGACTTACTACACTCACTGCAAATGAGATATCCGGACGAGTGACAGTAAGGTAGCTTAGTTTCCCTACCAATCGCCTATACCGTTCAGGATCTGAAAAAGGCTCCCCCTGATTTGGTAGGAGTTTGACATTAGGATCCATGGGATTGTCGACTATCTTTGAGTTTAACATTCTTGTTTCTTCCAAAATATCCATTGCATACTTCCTTTGGGATATAATGATCCCATCTTTAGACTGTGCCACTTCTATCCCTAGAAAATATTTGAGTTTGCTAAGATCCTTTGTCTGGAAATGTTTGAAAAGATGTTGTTTTACTTGTGAAATCCCAAGATGATCATTACTTGTGATGACAATATCATCAACATAAACCACTACATAGATGCAACCAGTAGACGAGTGGCGATAAAAAACAAAATGATCAGCCTCGCTTCGAATCATGCCAAACTGCTGAATTACAGTACTAAATCTACTGAACCATGCTCTGGGTGACTGCTTGAGACCATATAAAGATTTCCGCAAGCGACATACAAGACCAGAAGACTCCCCCTGAGCAACAAAATACGGAGGTTGCTCCATGTAGACTTCCTCGAGCAGGTCACCATGTAAGAATGCATTCTTGATGTCCAATTGATGAAGAGGCCAATGGCGAATTGCAGCAATAGACAGAAAAAGACGCACAGAAGACATCTTGGCAACAGCAGAAAAGGTGTCTCTATAATCCAATCCAAATACCTGAGTATAGCCTTTAGCGACAAGACGAGCCTTAAGTCGATCAACCGTGCCGTCTACACCAATTTTTACCGTAAACACCCATCGACAACCAACCACTGACTTTCCAGGAGGTAGAGGAACGAGATCCCAAGTCCCACTGCGCTGTAAGGCACTCATTTCATCAAGCATAGCCTGTTTCCATCCTGGATGAGCAAAGGCATCACCTGCAGTCTTTGGAAGAGAAACAGACGACAGGGAAGACAGACAATAATAATAGGATGGGGAAAGACGATGATAGCTTAAAGAAACATAGTGAAGAGAAGGATTACGAGTGGAACGCATACCCTTTCGAAGTGCAATAGGAACATCAGAGTCAGGAGATGGGACCGGAGGAAACGACGAAGAACTTGGCTCCAAAGATGTGCCCACAGCAGTGTCAGTGTTGGTCGGCGGCAAAGCAGAACGAGGACGACGCTGATAAACCTGCAAAGGAGGAGACGAGGCTGGAGGTGATAGAGGCGCCTCCGGAGGGTAAAAGATAGTCACTGGTGCAAGTGGAGAGGGAGAAACCTCGTCCTGTGAAGCGGAAGGACCAAAAAAAGAAACCGACTCAAAGAATGTGACGTCAGCAGAGATGAAGTACCGACGAAGAGTAGGGGAATGACACTTGTACCCTTTCTGAGACCGGGGGTACCCAAGGAAGACACACTTATGAGACCGGGGAGAGAGTTTGTCAATGCCGGGATCAAGAGCATGAGCAAAACAAATAGAACCAAAGACCCGAGGTGGTAGAGGATGAAGGGACTGATGTGGATAAAGTACCTGATGAGGTATTTTACCCTGGAGAGTGGATGAAGACATGCGATTGATGAGATAACACGCAGTAAGTACCGCATCACCCCAAAACTTATGAGGGACATGAGAATGGAAAAGAAGAGTCCGAGTGGTTTCAAGGAGATGACGATTCTTGCGTTCTGCAACCCCATTCTGTTGAGGGGTATGAGGGCAAGACGTGCGATGCAGCACACCTTGAGATGTCAAGAAGGTACGAAACTGAGTAGACAAATACTCGCGTGCATTATCACTTTGTAAAGTTCGAAGGGAAGTACCAAATTGAGTTTTTATTTCAAAGAAAAAGGATTAAAAAATAGAAAACAATTCTGAACGATCCTTCATTAGATATAACCATGTACAACGGGAAAAATCGTCTATAAAAGTAACAAAATACCTTGACCCCATTGTAGAAGAAACCCGACTCGGACCCCAAACATCAGAATGAACCAAAGCAAAAGGAGACATAGCCCGACTCTCAATACGAGGAGAAAAAGAACTACGAACATGCTTGCCTAATTGACACGACGCACAAGATAAAGACTCTAAGTGGGAAAGACTAGGATGTAACTGTTTCAACTTATTAAGACCTGGATGTCCCAACTGAGCATGGATAAGAAGTGGAGATGCCGTCGCCGAACCAACAAAAGAGGCTTGTTGAAGCCGATATAGGCCATGAGATTCACATCCGAAGCCAATCATCCTCCCCGTACTCCGGTCCTGTAAGGAAACAGACGTGTTAGTAAAAGAAATGACACAATCAAGAGATCGAGTAAGTTGACTTATCGACAATAGATTAAAAGGA
Source organism: Zingiber officinale (assembly GCF_018446385.1). Classification (NCBI taxonomy): domain Eukaryota; kingdom Viridiplantae; phylum Streptophyta; class Magnoliopsida; order Zingiberales; family Zingiberaceae; genus Zingiber; species Zingiber officinale. Next base: position 44,816,230 of record NC_056003.1, read on the forward strand.
GCGCCAGGAACATAAAGAACATTATGAATTGAAAGAAATGAAGAAGGATGAACAATACCAATACCCTGGGATTGAGTTTGGGAACCATTGGCCATGGTGACCATTGGTAAATTACCAGAAGTAGTGAGAGAGGAAAAAAGGGATTTATTACCAGTGATATGATCGGTGGCCCCAGAATCAAGAACCCAAGAACCCGAAGAACGAGATATGCCAGCAAAGGAAGTACCAGCGTGTGCATCCTTAAACCAATTCAGAAAGTCAGTATAGGAAGGTGTTGGAGTCGAATCCGGTGTTAACTGTGAAGTGGAAGCTCAAAAAGCAACAGAACTCTGAACGATCTGAGCAGCACGAGGAGGACGACCATGTAGACTCCAACACTTATCAATCGTGTGTCTCGGTCGGTGGCAGTGATCACACCAAGGACGTCCTTTGTCACCCTTGCGAGGTGGAGGTTCTTTGTGTCCAGAGACCAAAGCTGACGAGTCGACAGGAACAGAAGAAGGCATCGTTAAGACTTTGGCCGGGACACGGAGAAGAGTCATCCAGGTATTGTCCATGGTAGCTTCTGTGGGGCTGCCCAGGATTTGGTCACGGACATGAGAATAATCTGTGGGCAGACCATATAAAGCCAGAGACATAAAAAATTTCTTTCGATTTTCAAGCTCTTCAACAAGATTGGCCGCAGGTGGGAGCAGTTCATTGAAGTCACAAAGAAGGCTAGAGACTGAACCCAAATAAGTTGACATTGAATCCTTAATCTGATGGGCGTTGAGACTGGTCATGAGATCTTCACAAACTTGATAGAGTCGCCGAGAGGTATTTGTAAAGAGTTGTTGAGCTTGTGTCCAAACAGCTTTGCAGGTTTTGTGAGTACGAAAGACATTCCTAAGAGATGGATGGATGGTGGCTCGGATAATACAACATAACTGAGCGTCAACCTTCTTCCACAGAGGACGATCGGCGTCTTGAACATCTTCTTTAGTTTGAGTGAGATGTGTCTCATATCCCTGTCCAACAAGCCAAAGCTCAATGTGAGATGTCCAAGAAACATAATTCGTACCATCCAACTGTTCGGAAGAGAGAGGTGCAGTGATGTGGTTGGTAAAGATTGAGGTATCCGGCTTTGGAACGCCGGATGTAGCCATTAAGCAGGTTGGAAAGAACTGCAATCGGTCGAGGACAAGAGATGTGATAAACGGAGCTCGCTGCTAGGCCCGTTCCTTGAAACCCTATCTTTTGCAATTCCCTCTGGCGAGAGCAACAAGGAATCAAGGAAAGAAGGTAACTCACAACCACCGGAAGTAATGCTGCTGGTTTCTCCTTGCAGCCTCTGCCTCCAAATCGAGAAAGGGCCGGAAGTTATTGCTTGTCAGCGACACCCAACTAGAGGCGCAGGCTGCTGAGACGACCGGAAAGAGCTCACGGGATCAGAGTTTGGGAAGAGAGGCTGCGTGCGGCGCTGGAACAGGTGAGGGGGCGACGGGAAGAATCGCCAGTGCTGGCCACACGCCTGGACAGACGGAGTTGGGCGGAAGCGGCTCACCTCGAAACTCTGAGAAAGCGTGCGTCGACACCGATCGAGGCAGCGAAGAAAGCTGCTGGCCAGTGGCGAGGAAGAAGAAGAAAGCCGGCGGTGGTGGGAGTTGTCGTGAGCCCTAGCCGCACGATCGAGGAAGAGGTCGATGCCAGTTGGCGCCGGTGAGAACTCGTGCGGAAGGAGGCGACGCGAGGAAGGAAGCGGCGCTCGAGAACTCGCGTCGCGCCGAGAGAGAGAATTCGCGTCGCGCGGCGCGGCAGAAAAAAAAAAGGAGTTCGGCGCGGGGAAGAGAAAATGAGTTCGGCGCGGGGAAGAGAAAAAGAAATTAGGGTTTTGGCTCTGATACCATGTTCAAAGCAAAACCTAAAATCTCGTGTGTCTCTAGGAACCACGAGTTAGGCCTTTATATAGAAAAGAAGAAATAAACCAAAAGACCAAACTACCCCTATACTTATTCTAACACTCCCCTTTGAGTAATGAAGGTTTCCTAACTTAAACCCTACATTCTCCCTTTTGCACACATCAAAAATTCTCCTATCCACATATTGTTCACAACCTAACTTATTGTTCACAACATCACAATGAAGGTCCTATACCCTTCATTGTATCCAAATGCTCATCCTAGAGCGTACACAATAATGAAGGTTTTGCACCTTCTATTGTTTCGTTGTTAAAAAAAATATTCATATCTTTAAGAAGTAGCTCCCCCTCAAAACATGTTCCAAACTTCTGTCATTACATCAACAATGACTTGGAATTCCTAAACCCTTAGGAAACCTAAAATTTGAAGTTTTGAGGTTCAAAATTCAACTTTGAAACTAAACCCCATCCTAAACTCTAACTTAGTCTTCCTTAACCATTCCATTCTTGTTTTCATCAAGAAAACCACCCTTACATATTCATTAATGAGCTTCATAGGGTTAGGGATGGTTAATATCACTAAATGCGGCTTAATGGACTAAAATTAGACCATTTTAGCCAAAAACAACCTCTCAATCGATTGGAGGGTGTTGATCGATCAACTGATTGATTCCGCGAGCTTCTGTTGTTGAAAAACTACTTCAATCTATCAATTGATTGATTGAAGTCGGGGTTAATCGATCGGCTAATCGATTTCGTAAGCTTCTGTTCACGGAAAAACCCCTTCAATCGACTGACCAATCGATCCACCCCCAGTTGGATCGATTACTTGATCGATTGAGTTTCTAAATTTCTTGATTTCAAAATCAGACCGAAATTTAGAAATTCGTAAATAATTTTGCGGTTTTCCAAAAATCATGAAATTTTGTATAGACATTATTTATGTCATAGATTATCATGGAAAAATTATTTTATAAGAAAATACATTCCATTTTCGAAGATTGACATAAAACTTGAAAGCATTGAGAACTTCAATGTTTGCTATAGTTTGTGTCTAACTATACAATGGTGATTCCTATTAAAAGATAGCCTTCACCAAGGTTTTCCAAAAGCATTTTGAAATGATTTTAAAAACTAATTTTTAACACATGATTTGTGCACTAGCTTTTCCAATGATTGGATAACACATAATCTATATATTTTAATGAAACTAAAATTCAAAAAGATGCACTAAATCGACATCTTGAGTTTTGTTCATTTTCCTAACATCTCACTTGTATCTAATGTGCACTAAAACATATACAAGTCAACTTATGGTCTTTGTGAGATGTAGATATTGGTTTTACCCTAATATAAGGGATTATGCATATTTATCTAGTCATTTCAAACACAAATTATTTTTGGTTTCATGTTGGACCAGTTCGTAATGCATAATCATTGGAGTTGGGTTGTTTAATTCGGATCTCTTTAATGTTGGTCATGCATGTTTGATGAAAGGTATGTAAAGGATTTTAGGATGTTTCACGGTTACTATGACCTACTCCGAACCTCCCCTCAACCATCTGGTCACTATTGATGTACTCTGGTCCTCTAAGACTTTTTCACCACCTAGGATTCACTCCTGAGGATTTCCGCCCAGCATTTCGTAATGCATAATCTTTGGAGTTGGGTTGTTTAATTCTGATCTCTTTAACGTTAGTAATGCATGTTTGGTGAAAGGTATGTAAAGGATTTTAGGATGTTTCACGGTCACTATAACCTGCTCCGGACCTCCTCTCAAGCATCTGGTGACTATTAACGTACTCTGGTCATCTAAGGCTTTTTCACCACCTAGGATTCACTCCTCCATGATTTCCGCCAAGCATCCCGTCACCCTTGACTTATTTGGACTTTTTACTTAGAGTTCACTCCTCTGGAGCTCCCATCTTCTTTGTTCAAAGTCATTCCACCCACATGGCTCAATCTGGACCATGGCTTTGATCTCACTTGTTAGGACCAAAAGAATTCACATATTTCCACAATGGTATGATATTGTCCACTTTGGGCTTAAACTCTTATGAATTTATTTTTTGGGCTCTACTCAAAAAGACCTCCTATCAATAGAGATATCTTTTTATCTTTTTAAACCTATGACTTTTTTAATGTATTTCCAATGTGAGACTTTGATTGTATTCTAACAATTATCTTAATTTCATCATACCAAGGGGTGTTGAGTGTTGATGGAATAATAAGATGATTAATTCAACATAGAAGATATTATCTTGGTGTTGAGTAGTGTCGAGTTTCGTTAATTTATCAAAATGATGCGTTTTGACTACTTTGCCCAACATGGTACAAGATTTCAAACCACTAGTTTAAGAGTTACCACTTTTTGCAATGGAAATGAGAAGTTACCCTTGATATATATATATGTGTAAGTTGATATTTCTCTTCTTGACCTTCAACAGGATGAGCTCACAATTGGTAGAACTCACTTTCTAGGTAAAAGAGGACCATTTTATAGAGAAATTATATAGGCCTTCTCATTAAACGTCTAAATCAAAAGGTTCATCAATTTATCCTTTTCATGAGTATCTAAGGTTCATTAAATGGATCATAATTCGGCTCCACGTGTTAACAATATGGGAATCCAACCTAATTTTACAAATGTTTAAATCCATCTCAATTAGTGATAACCCATTTAATGAGGAAATTCTGTCATTTCATCAAAAATATATCGTATCAGTAATATTTATTATTGAAATATTAACTAATTTCATCTTGTTAATGTAAGCCTATTATACATAATATCTCAAAGTTGAAATTTCACTTAATAGACCGGCAACTTTTCTTCTATTATTTTTGTCAAATCAGAAATTTAAGTTAGAACACTAACAATAACTTGTAATACATTAAATAATGCTGGCTGATTAAATGGATTGATTAGGGACATCTTTGCAGGAGAGGTGAGGAGCACTCATTCATTCTCAAGCTGGCAGCTAGAGCAAACAAAAATCAAGGCAACAGTGAGATGGCTCGATTTTTAAGAATAAGTGCAGCTGCACCAAGTACACATGTGAGTTCAAGTACAACTGAGGGAATGGCGACTTCATCCACTGTAAATCAGTTTGCCATTTTGGTATCTTGTCGATGTAATTATACTGGTACTATGGGAATCCTTGCTGTCATAATTACTAGTCAAATTTTTAGCTAGAAGTTTAATCTTGATCTTATAATTGGTTTGATATAGAGTCAAAATTGTTCTTCAAGCACCTAATAGATTGGCGACCACGCATTGCAAGGGATCTTATGGTCTCCATTGTATCAGATAAGAAAATTGATACCCCTATTCCTAGAGCTCCTCAACTTCCCATTAAGGTATTGTAACTCTGTTGGATGCTTCTTTCTTTTACTTTTATATAAGCTTTGGATTTATGGATTTGGAAAATATTTAGCACTTTGTCCTTGTGAATTGTTTCAGGTGCTAACCCTTGAAGCTACTAATTTAACAAATGAAGATCTTACATTTACTGTTCTTTCTTCAGAACCATCTGTTTCTCCTTCCGTATTGTCATTGAACTCTACACCAAAATCTCCAATGAACATTTATCCTGCCTTTCATGATTATGCGGGAAAAACTAGGGATAGGTGTAAAAAAATTGTTCAGGTCCTAAGTCCATTGCCTGTCACAACCACATTTGAAAATGAGAGCTCTAATGATAGTAATACATTAGGATCTGAAGGACAGGAAACTTCTACATTGCCTGATCATGTTTCTAGCAATTGCTCTGGCCTTACACATCTGTGGATGCAGAGTGCTGTACCCCTCGGGTAAATATTATCTACAATCTCAGCTTTCCATCTAAATCCTTTTTCAATTATTATTATTATTACCATCCTCATTTTTATTTTTATTGTACAATAGCTATGTCTTTGCATGTTTTGATGATACAGATGCATTCCTGCACATTCAAGTGCCACTGTCAAGCTTGAACTTCTCCCTTTGACTGATGGGATAATTCCACTTGACACTTTACGTATAGCTGTCAAGGAGAAAGGTTTGTCAATGTATATTTTTTTACATTTCTGTAACAATGATATTTGTTCGTTTAGCAATGGTAGTAACTACTTACATTATAAAAAATAGATTATAAGTTGGAAGAGTTCGATCTATTAAACAAAAGGTGTAATGGTAAAGAGGTACAAAAAAACATTAGTTAATCTAATAAATAATAGTGTAACTAATTTAAATACTATCAGTGATTAGAGAATGACTCCTTCCTCTCATGGCTGACATATCCTTCTAAGTCCTTGCTCTCTTGATATGTCAAGCAAGCCCAATCATAAAAATTGTAACATTGGTAGTTGTCAATGCTGGACACAAAGCTTGGAATCAAAGTCCTTTTGATACTACAATCTCGATGAAGAAGCTTACTGCTATCTATGATGAAGTTTCATTTGATGGAGGTATTATTTCAAGATGGGCCAAAAAATCACATTTTGGAGAGCCATACACTGAGAGGGATGGACGTTCTTTACAGATTGATCAATAGTGGTTTCTGAATCCTTCATGTTAGATTAGATGTCAAAGTCATGATAATTGGCTTTCTTAATATGATTCTCTCAATTGTGTTAACTCCTTCCATGGAAGGTGTTAGGCACTCTACCATGAGGAAAGAGATGTTTGTCTCACATCTCCACATTATGCCTACATAGGCAAATAAAAAAAAGGTAGTCCGGTGCACGAAACTCCCACCAATGTGAGATCTTAGGGAAATATTGTACGTAGCCTTACCATGCATTGCAAGAGGTTATTTTCATGACTCAAACAAGTGACTATAAGGTCACACGGTAATAATTTTATCGTTGTGCCAAGGCTCCCCTTCTACATAGACAAATACCCAATTAAAAATAAATCATCTATAGATGTTTAAGTCTCACCAAGGATTCATAGTTTTGCGTTAATACATAGGTGAGCATGTGATGCCCAAAACATACTGGCTAGAGAATGATATCAATATCTAAGATGACTTGTGTGTTTGCTAATGACAAATATTAGTTGCGACTTGATAAACATAGTTTTTTATTTTGTTTATGATATTAGCACAAATGCCATTTTAGTTGAAAATTAAGTAGAACTTCATCATTCATATCTTAGCTGATCTTATTTCCCCTCAAGGCCTTGTCTGCTTATTGAAAATAATTAGTGGAAGTGGTCACATTGATGTTCCATGGTTAGTAATGTTTAGATTATGAACTAACATTAAATGATATACTGGTGCCTTAAGTACATAATAAATAAGAATGTTACTGTTAAATGAATAAAATAAGATAAACCCACTCAAAAAATATCCATTATAGACAACAATCTCTTCTCTTTAAGCTTGGTTTACTTGAGTGCCAATATTAGAGGGGAAGACAGAAGGGAGGAAAATGATCACAAAATTAAACATATCGTGGATTACTTATATTTAGATTGTATTTTTTTTCTCTATCTCTTCTCTTACATATCCATCCATCCAAGTAAAACAAGCCTTACACTATGCTTCCTTAAAGAGATAGAAAGTGAATAGAAGAGAAAGGAATAGTTGATTACTTGGTGTTATCTTAATTTCTTAAAAGGAAAGGAACATAGAAAACTTTTTCCCTTTATTTCTTTGGAAGAATTCAGAGTAGAGAAAATTCATTATTTTATTAATTTACATTTTTTTAATTTTAATAAAAAAAAGAAAAATTAAGTATCAAAAGTAATTTAAATTTTGCATTTCCCAATTTGGGTGGAAACCTTTTAAAAGAAAGGGAGATAGTTCTCTATGTTTTTGTATCTCTTTGCTTTGCATTTCTAACCAAAGAAATGGAGAAAAACTATCTTTCTTTTTGTTCACTTATTTGCTTTTGCAGGTCTTTGCATCATGAGAACACAACCTTAATGTCACAGGCTTGATTTAGCACCACTCGTTCGTGCATCACTTAGACAATTTAATAATTTATCCACGTAAGGTTGCTAAATAAACTCAACTCGTTAGAGACCTCACACGAGAGATGTTTAGAGAAATTGAGAGCATTTGAGCGATTAGTAAGTCAAGAATGTTTACTATTCTTCAGAATGTTTTTTAGAATGATTTACAAGTGAAGCAAAGAGATCTATATATAGCCATCCTCATGCTTTTAAATTTCGTTCTATGCTGGCCGAAATGGGTAAAATTTCCTATTCTGTTCGCCACCCGCCGCTTGACATCGCGGGCCCACGGCGAACGCCCCGAGTTGCGGCGAACTTTGTGAGTTGCGGTGAACTCTGCGAGTTGCGACGAACTCCACTGGGTCGCAGCAGTCTCCGCGAGTCGTGACGAGCTCCACAAGCCTGTGACGACCTCCATGGGTTGCAGCGACCACGCCAGTGGACATGCTAATGGGGATGTAGCATAGAGAGATTATTAACTTAGGTTAAATTTTAAAACTTTAGGTTAATTTCAATCCTCTCCTAGAAATAAATAGGATAACATAAATAGGATAACCACAATTATCTCATAAGCATAGACATAAGCGTAAACATAAATATAATCTTGATCACTGTATAGGCATGAATACAAACATGTACATGTGCATAAACGCAAGTAGGTTCATTTTAGGAGCAATTAAAGTTATCATGATGATAAGAAGAAGCATAAGCCTAACTAAACTAAATTTATAAGTGCATATAGCATGTAAAGATATCATGAATGAGGAACATGAATCATCATAAGCCTACTCAAGCATGGAACATAAATACATGCATAAACTTGAATAGGATGGTTAAAATGGACATAACCAAAAAAATATCCACTTAACATAAGCTTGACCACTTCATAAGTATGAACATTAACATAAAAATTTTCATGAACATGAACATGATACCTATATAAGCATGAACATAAGCATGTACATAACCATAATCATGGTCCCTACATAGGCATAAATATCAACATATATATAACCATAATCATAATCCCTACATAGGCATGCATGCAACATGATTGTCCATAACCTATAAAACCCCCTTTTAAAAAAAACATTTTTCATTCAACATGCATATAACATTCTCATAATCCCTATAGCATGCATGATGATTATAAATATAATCCATACGTACATGATCATTGAAACATGGCATACATTCTCAAACAAAAAAAACCACAACTTATAACCCATCTTTTATATCATGCATATTTGCAAGCAATAACTCCATATTCCTTAACATACATGGCCATCAAAACATAATTAATGCATACATGATTATTAAAACATACATGCTAAAAACACAACTTATTGAAAAAGGCGAACTAGAAACATTAATCCTTTGATATTAATATGTGCATGATGAGGGATTTAAAACGTAGAAAAGTGCAACATGAGGGGTTTAAAAAGTGCATGATCCCATAATATGGTATGGAACAATTATCAAAACATGAAGATTTCATGACCTCCTAACGCCATTTAAAATCAAACTTCTAGGTATCTAAACATCCATGAATTTAGGGAACTAAAATAAAACATAATATGAGAAGAACATGCACAATTCATATGGTCTGAAACATGGTATCATAGCAAGGAAAACAAGTTAACCTTACAAGCTATAAAATCCGAAACTACACAAGACATAGAAACTAAACTAAAACAATAACATGGTTGAGAACATGCACAATTTATAAAGGTTAAAAACATAATATCATTAGCATGAAAACAAACCGAACTTACAAGCTTTAAAATCCAAACCCATACAAGGTTATAGAAGCTAAACTAAAACAATAGCATGGTTGAGAACATGCACAATTTATAAAGGTTAAAAACATAATATCATTAGCATGAAAACAAACCGAACTTACAAGCTTTAAAATCCGAACCCATACAAGGTTATAGAAGCTAAACTAAAACAATAACATGGTTGAGAACATACACAATTTATAAAGGTCAAAACATAATATCATTAGCATGAAAACAAACTGAACTTACAAGTTTTAAAATCTGAACCCATACAAGGTTATAGAAGCTAAACTAAAACAATAACATGGTTGAGAACATGCCTTAAGTACTTAGCCACCCATTTCTTGTCTTCCTTGAAAATCCTAGCACTGGTGGAGAAATAAAAGGGTGAGGAGATCTCCCTAGGGCCGACGACAATCAACACCAAGAGAGGGCTTTTGAAGGTAAGGTTTAAATTGAGAGGGGACTTAGGACTTTGTCTAAAATTTCTATTTCCATATCTATCATTAAAAATTCGTAACATATAAAAACATTACTAAGTTATTTATTTTATTTTCATAAAACTTAACATCAAGTTTAAATAAAAACCTATTTCCATGGTTTATAAAATTTCCATATTTATCTATCGGTAAAATTCGTGAGTTATAAAAAAAAGTCTTAATCATTTATTTTTTTTATAAAACTTAATATCTAGTTTAAATAGAAACATATTTCCATTATAAAATTTCCATATCTATCTACATATTAAAAAATTCGTGATTTATCATTCATTTTTTTTTATAAAACTAAATATCAAGTTTACATAGAAACTAATTTCCATTGTTTATCTAATTCCATATATAGTTTTACCTATTTAATTCTATTTATTCTTTGTAATTACACCTTAAATATCTTATTTTATTTCCATATTAGTTAGATGAATAACCTATAATAAAATTCATAAGTTTTTATAAATTTTATATATATCCATATTCTACTATCTCCTTAATATAATTGATAAATAAATTCATAATTAAATCTTAACTAAATCCATTTATTTAAATTAATAAATTATTAATATAAATTCTAATTAATTACAATTAACCCAATAAATATTCTTGATAAAATAAACTCAAAATCTAATTAAATTGTAATTAATCCAATAAATCCTCTTAATTAAATAAATATGAATTGCAATTTAATCCAATAAATATTCTTAATTAAATAAGTTCGAATTTCGAACACTACATCGAGCTTATCGATATCTGCTATCATCAAATCGATACAGTGCATTGTACATGGTGTCCAAAATAATGTTTGATACTTTTACTCCAATAACTCTCCAACCCTTTTAAAGTTGATACCATTATCTGTAATCACCTACACTATATGTTCTGCACTTATCTCGTGAACTACACTATCCATCAAACGATATATGTAGGGTGCATCATGATAGTCTGTAGTTGCATCAATAGATTTATGAAATATCACCCTTCTATTGCAGTATAGTAGAAAGTTGATAATGCTCATCTGTGTAGATCCTGTCCAGCCATCACAAATCAACGTAACCCCATATAAGCTCCATTGCTTCTTGCATGATAGGATCCAAGTCTTGATCTCCTCCACTTGTTCATCTAAATATAGACCGGCAATTTCATATGCAGTTGGAGGTTGAATACCAGACAAGATTTTTGGATGTTGGACATTATGTTATGGTAGTATGTGTTTTTTGCTGCATTAAGGGGAATATGATTAACAACACAACAACAACCAAGCCTTTTCCCACTAGGTGGGGTCGGCTGTATGAATCCTTTTACGCCATTGAGCTCTATCTCCTATAATATCATCATCTATATTTAAATAAATTTTATCTTGTTTTATTATTGCTAACCAAGTCTTTTTTGTCTTCCTCTTCCTCGTTTGATATGTATGTTTATCATAGTTTCACATCGCCTAACTGGAGCATTTATTGATCGTCTAAGTACATGTCCGTACCATCTTAAACGTGTCTCTCGGAGTTTTTTCTCAATAGATGCAACTCCGACTTTCTCTCTAATGCTCTTATTTCTTATTTTGTCCATCCTCGTATGTCCACACATCCACCTTAACATCCTAACGTTCATCTTCTGCTCATGTGCTTGAGTCATAGCCCAACATTCAGCTCCATATAACATAGCAGGTCTAACTGCGATTTTATAGAACTTACTTTTAAGTTTAAGAGGTACTTTACGGTCACATAAAACACTCGACGCTCCCCTCCATTTCACCCATCCTGCTTGTATTTTATGTAAGACATCTCTCTCAATCCCTCCATCATTTTACAAAAATGATCCTAAATATTTAAATCTCTCTATTCCGGGCAACTCATCCTCTCCTATCTTAACAATTATTTCATTACTTCTAATATTGCTAAACTTAAATTTCATATATTCTGTTTTTAATCTACTAAACTTAAAGTCTTTCCCTTCTAGTGTTTCCCTCCAAGATTCTAGTTTAGCATTTACTCCTTCACGGGTTTCATTTACCAAAATAATATCATCTGCAAATAACATGCACCACGGTACTATGTCTTGAATGTGCGCAGTGAGTTCGTCCATAATTAGTGCAAAAAGACAGGGACTTAGAGTTGATCCTTGATGTAACCCTATCTTTATTGGAAATACTCCAGTTACTCCGCCTGAAGTTTTTACTCTGGTCGTTACATCCTCGTACATATTCTTAATTAGTTCAATATATGTTACTCTAACATCTCTCTTTTCTAAAATTCTCCATATAATTTCTCTTGGGACTCTATCATAAGCTTTTTCTAAGTCAATGAATACCATGTGTAGATCTTGTTTTTGCTTCCGATATTTTTCAATTAATTGTCTAAGAAGATATATAGCTTCTATTGTCGACCTTCCAGTCATGAACCCAAATTGATTTTCTGTCACTGTGGTCTCCTTCATTACTATTTTTTCTATTACTTTTTCCCAAAGTTTTATAGTATGACTCATTAGTTTAATATCCCTATAGTTTGCACAATTTTGTACGTCTCCCTTGTTCTTATATAAGGGAACTAGAGTACTTATCCTCCATTGATCAGACATTTTTTTCGTTTTCAATATCATGTTAAATAATTTTTTAAGTCATTCAATACCTTGTTTTCCTAAGCATTTCTATACCTCTATCGGTATATCATCTAGTCCAACGACTTTTCCATTGTGCATCTCATTTAAAGTTTGTTTTACTTCTGAAGTTTGAATTCTACGATAAAAATTAAAATTTCTATGCTCATTTAACCTACTTAAATTACCTAAGTTAAGTTGGTCACCTAAACCTTCATTAAAAAGTTGATGAAAATACCTCTTCCACCACTCTTTTATTTCTCCATCGTTTATTAATACCCTATTACATTCATCTTTAATACATTTTATTTGGCTAAGATCTTTTGTTTTCCTTTTTCTCACTTAGTTATTCTATAAATATCTCTTTCCTCTTCTTTTGTATCCAATTTTTGATATAACCGTTCAAAAGTTTCATTTTTTCCTTCACTCACTACTTTCTTAGCTTCTTTCTTGGCTATTGTATATTTTTTTAAGTTTCCCTCGTTCTTACAAATATATAATTCCTTATAAGCTATTCGTTTTTTCTTCACTTTCTCTTGTACTTTCTCATTCCACCATCAAGATTCTTTACTTAGTGGTGCATGTCCCTTTGACTCACCGAGTATTTCACCTAATGCTTATCCCATGTTGCATTAGAGTCATTGTATATTTCATCTAATGCTTGTACTTCTACTTTCTTAAACATATTTTGCTTCTCATCCTTTAACTTCCACCACTTAATTCTAGGAATTGTATATATTTTCTTTCTATTGATACTATGTTTTAGGCTTATATCCAACAATACTACCCTATGTTGGGTAGTTAAGCTTTCTACAGGGATGACTTTGTAATATTTACAAATCTTTCTATCCTACTTCCTAACCATAAGAAAGTCAATTTACGATTTATTATTCTCATTTTTAAATGTGACTAAGTGTTCGTCTCTTTTCTTAAAAAACGTATTAGCTAATATAAGGTCATATGGTATCGCAACATCTAATATAGTTTTCCCTTCCTCATTCCTCGTTCCAAACTCATAACTCTCATGTACTCTCTCATATTCCTCATTTTTCACTTCGACATGCCCATTTAGATCACCTCCTATTAAAATCATTTCATTTGGTGGAATATTTTGTAATATTTCATCTAAGTCCTCCCAAAACCTTAATTTGGTAGCTTCATCTAATCCTACCTATGGTGCATATATGCTAATTATGTTTATAGTTTCTTTCGTCACTATTATGTTAAGGGCTATAATTCTATCCCCTTTTCTAACTACTCTTACAACTTCATCCTTTAACAAATTATCTACAATAATACCCACTCCATTTCTTGCTTTACTCTTTCCAGTGTACCATAACTTAAAACCCGAGTTCTTTATCATCTTTGCCTTCTCGCCTGTCCATTTTGTCTCTTGTACACACAAAATACTAATTCTTCTCCTAATCATCATATGTACTACCTTCATTGATTTACCAGTGAGAGTTCCTATGTTCCATTTTTAAATCTTAGATTATTAGTTTTCCTATCATATTTGTTCTTATCCAATCTATGGTGTGAGAACTCTTGTCTATTTAACACTACACCCAAGTTCTCATGGAGATATAGCGGTCCTTGCTGAAACGTTACAATCGGACCCTGTAACGCGAACTCTTGCATATTTAGCACTACACTTGAGTTCTGGAGATGTAGCGGTTCTTGCCGAGACGTTACAGTCGAATCTTGCAATGCGTTCTTTCTGGGGAGCAACCTAGTATTAGCACAATAGTTTAATGGATCTATTCATTGAATATTTGTCATAGTTTGACGCTGGATGACAACCTAACGCAACCCTCCTCCTTTATTCGGACTTAGGACCGACCATGACCGGTCGTTATGGGCGGAGTTTTAGGGGGAATATGATTAAAATGAAAAAATTTAGTAATACTTTTACCGATTGATTTCTTCTTCTCTTTTGAATATACATCATCAATCCTAGTCTGTTGGCTAGCTTGGTCTGGGAATGCTAGTGGATCAATGTCAGCAATATCAACTGCACGTCTTCGTTTAGAAGAAAAAAATGGCCAATATCACCTTGTGTTGAAGTAATACGAACACTTGCACTCCTTCCTAATGTTGCTAGTTGAGCCACATCCATTAGCACCAGAGCCACTTATATGTCGCATATTTTGCTCATAGTTATATTGAGTTCGAGAGACACTAGAATTGCTAAAAAGTATTTGTCATTTAGAACTTCACCACAACCTTCCATTTCATCATAGATTGGTTCTTTAGAGCTTTGGCTATCAATAAGTTCACGTTGTCGTTGTTGTTTATACTTTAATGTCTTTTTGTCATCAAGTTTCTCTTTCATTGCACGACGAACTTCTTGATAAACTTTTGGACAATTAGAAGTATCCGGACATCCATCAGCAAAATGTTGTTTTAGGCATGTGACCCCACCGTCGCGCCCATTCATATCGCAATACAAACATTGCCAATAGAATCAATTTTCTAATCGATGTGCGTGTCTCCAAACTGGATCATAAGATTTTTGTTTTGGTGGCATTACCTATGCATTATATAAAAATTAAGAATAATACACATTTCCAGGCAATGGTCATTATTTTATAATGTCAAGAATGTATTTATCATTATAAATTTACAAATTAAGTATATAAACTATAAAGAACAATTTCTTGAAATTTGAAACAATCTCCTAAAAATATTATTTCATCTTTCTTAATTTAGAATGATCAAAATTGTGCAAGATTATAAGTGTTTTATTAGGAATCATAAACTTGACATCATACAAAACTTCTAAAATAAAGGATATATAATATTTCCTAAACATATCAAGTAAAGACATTCTAAGACAAAAATATATATGGCAAAATATTTTTCGACAAAAATATATATTTATATGTTCAGGAAGCAAGAATCATAAAAGTATAAAAGTTAAATATGTTAATATTCATGAATTCAAATTTCAAATTAATTCTAAAATAAAAAAATATTATCTATAATAAATATATAAATTAACATAAAAGTGTTACTTTATATATAAGAATTATATAAAATAATTAATTAATTAATTATTTATAAAAATATAAAACAATAAAAATATCAGAATATAAATTTAATTTATTAGATTTTTTAGAATTTTTAAAATTTTTATAGAATATTTTAAATGAAATTTAAAATAAAAAATATATTAGAATATATATATGAATTTTTATATTTTTTTATTTGAATTTTTATAATTTTTTGAATTTTTAAATAAAATTTAAAATAATAAAAATATTATTAAAATATAAATCATATTTATTATAATTTTTTAAAAATGTTTAAATACAATTTAATACATTAAAAAATAATTTTTTAGAATATTAGTTAAAATTTTAATTTTAATTTTAATTATATTTTTTATATATTTTATTGGACACCTCTTTGGGAATTGTTTAAATTAATTAAATCTAAAAATTTAATTTATTTTTTAAAAACTAGGGCATGCACACAACAGCAACGGGCAGTGACAGATCGTGAGGTTCGGCGGTGCCGAAGGAGTAACGGGATGCCTTCGGTGTTGCCGGAGGCATCCGATGATGATTCCGGTGCTGTCGGAGGCGTCCAGCGACTCCTCTAGCGCCGCCTATGATGTATCCGAGACGGGGACGCCGACGAATAGGGGAAATCATACCTTCGGAGTGGTTGTCGCCCTTGCTGCCACCTCGATGCTGCTCGCCTCGGCGCTGTTGCCTCATCTCGTCGTTGCTCGTCTCGCCTCGCCGCTACTTGCCTCGCCTGTTGATCGATCGCTCTCTGGTGCCTTTTTATAGATTTTTTTACAATGATCGATTAATCGCGACAGAAGGAATATAATCGATTCCTTCTGTCACACGATCGATTAAAGAAGGAATCAATTCCTTCTATAATCGATCGCACGACAGAATGAATCAATTCGATTCCTTCTGTCGCTCGATTAATCGATCGTGCGTGTTGTCACGGATGCGCGCGTATCACGCGTCGAAATTATAGCTCGTCTGGTGCTAATTTCGGCCGGACATCGGAACGGTAAAAATCGTCCGTGTCACCCGACACGGAACGACATTCTTTTCCTTGGTCATGTTCACTCAAGAAATTTTCCAGTCCATGAGTTCTAACCATTTAGTTGTTGGGATATGCCCGATGAAGTGTGTGCTAAAACACGTTTCATAAATATGCACAGCGGAAGACTAAAATCTAAATAAATCTAATTAATTACAACACACACCACACGCATGCAGGATACAATCACACTGGATAAGATCATGAAACGAAAATGAATAATAATTATTTTTGGCTGTAGCAAGAATGGCATCAATCGTAACGACATTGTCGAACCTCGTCTCTATTTGTATCCACGCCAAGCTCTTCAAGACAACTTCTTGAGTACAAGTCTTTTCTTCGAAAGTTACTAACCAAAAGCGGAGGAGAGGGATCAAGAGGAAGAAGAAGCAAACAAAGAAGGAATTCCTTCCTTGTGGTGGTCACGACAATAAGAGGAAGGGATTCCTCTTATTGGCGGCAGGAGAGAGAGAGAGGAGGAGAGGAGGATTAGGTTTCTGAAAACCCAATCAATCAAAATAATGAATTGTGTGTCTAATTCTCTCCTAATCATATCAATATATAGTTCTCATTAATGAGTTGGATTAGTAAGCTCAAATCTAACCCATTATTCCTTAACTACAAATTAACCCATTAACCTTTTGGTTTAGTTCACAACTAAATCAAGTTGGTTTATGACTAATTCAATTTAGTTCATTAGTTAACCACATAGGGTCCAACTCTTCCATAAGAAATGTGGCCCATGCATCTCCATTTCGACAAATATTTCCATATTTGTTTTATGTATAGTCTAACCAAACATTTATCTTCTGATCTAAGAATCCTATTCTTTAACTTGTTTTACGTCTTTTAGAGACACATAGTGTGTGTGGCCCAATAGGTTCCCGGTTCATCTTGGTCGTCCATAATTAATTGCTTAATTATGGAACGATTATGAGTGACACCTAATAGTACATCATGATCCCCAATTAGCTGAAAAATCACAGTTGATTTCAGAACTAATTCTAAACCCTTTAGCAGCTACAGTGAGTCGTGTCTCATTCCTTTCACTTGTTTTATACCCACTTGGTTCAGAATATGATCTATGTGTCTGTCCCCACTAGACTGACTACGTCACATCTAGCCCAAGTAATACTTTCTCGTTCTGTGAATTCAAATACTTGTTCAAGTGTACAATAGTCCCGTTCTCTTAATCATGTGATGCTTTGGCAAAAGACTTTGAGCAATAATCCTAACGAGTGGTCATAGGGTATACGTCTCTTCGCAAGGAGTGATAAATCCTCTATGAGCTATCCAAACACTTTCGGACACTTCGACTTTTACCCAATTATCCTGGGTCCACACCTCGATGAGATGCTTGCTTAAGATGTCAAAGTATAAGTCTCCATGACTAAGATGACTTGTATACCTCAAGTCAAAGGAAAACTTGCACTCGAGCTTCTATATATAGAGAATCATATGAAGTTTTACAGCATGTCACTCCAATGAACTCATAACTAGCATCTACGTTTAACTCTTGACATCCCAATGTCTCCAGCCAGTGAGAAACAGCTACTTCGCCGAACCAAAGAGTATAACCCGTGCTAGTCTTACAGAATTTATGATGTCCGAATGTATCAACTCGACGACTAGGGAAATTTCAATTTATTCATAATTGCACATGTAAAAATAATCACAAGTTGGGATCTAATCACAAATTCTCTCATGCTATGAATTATATTATGGATATTCAGTAAATGAGTTTAAAACTATTCAAACATATAATGTGCACTTAAATAGTGAATCTATATTTAGTAAAAAATCGTAAGACGATTGCCTTAGGACATCTCTCAAAATTTAATATTAGTGGAACTAAGAATTGAGCATTATTCATGCATGATTGATCTGCTTGGTCGATTAGGACGTGTGATTGAAGTAGTGAATCTGATCAAGGAGATGTCAATGGAAGCTGATGCTATTGTTGGGATGCTTGCTGATTCGATAGAGGCACGGGTTGGTATTCAAGAGATTCATTTACTGTCATTTAAACTTACTAACAAGGGAATTGCTCTAACTTATTTGATACTAAGGGGAACACATATCAAGTTAGCAAAGGTGCACCAGAACAACTTTTGAATCTTGCACACAATAAGTTTGAGATAGAGCAAAGGGCCCATGTTGTTATTGACAAGTTTGTTGAGTGTGGATTACGACCACTTGTTGCTGCATATTAGAAAGTTCCAAATGAAAGAAAAGAGAGCCCAACAGGTCCGTGGCAATTCTTGGTCTCATGCCACTTTTTGATTCCCTGAGACATGATAGTGCAGAAACAATTCAAGGGCAAATTTTCTTCATCCTGGAAAGAATGATGCAGAAACATAAAAATATTTTTAATCTATTTTATTATTTTTATCGAGTTTGGTATTAGGGTATTTTGTTAATTTCTGTCTTTTATATTTTTAAATTTTTGAGTTCATTTAGAATATTTTGTATTTAGAAATTTTCTTTTCTGTTGTTATTTCTTTTCTTTGCATATTTAGGGTTGGAGTCTATATAAATATCCTATTTAGTTGTAAAAGGGGTCTTTGATCAATAATATTTCGGCTACGCCATTCTTCTTTTCCCCAAAGCTCTATGTAGTTTTTGGATACCTATTTCCTAGTATTCGTGTACGAATCAACAGGTTTAGAAGATCACTTCCGGTATTCATACGTAAATCAATGGATTCAACAGTTATTAAGGTTGCTTTCGATACTCATGCGCGAATCAACGGATTTGATAATTATCCGCTGCATTATCTAGCATGGCTAAGACCTTTTTTTGTCACCAATAGTTGCATTTACAAACATATGACCCTTCTTGGTCAAAGAAGTTATGATTTTAGCCTTGAGAGCAATATTTGTAGTGATCCCATGTCAACTTGAGACCCTTTGTCATGAAGTCGAAAGTCTTCATGTTGGCTTATCTTGACATTGAGGGTCTTGCACTTCGGACAATCCCTCATTCATTGTGGACCGTCACAAATGAGGCAATGCTTTTTAGGTTTTGGTGTATTGGACTTGTCTTATGTCTGTCCATCTTGTTACCATTGTTGGACTTACAGTGCTTATGTCGGCTCATCTCTCCCCAACCTTTGTAACCCAACCTTCAATCTGTCCATAAAGTAGAAGAGACAATCTTTATCAGACACGACGTTGATCTCTAATAACAACGAGGAGAACTTCTGATATAGTCCCTCCTGCTAGTTTGCTTCAGTTGCCATGAGCGACCAAATGCCTCATTCTCGATGTTGGTTAACCTGAACTACTTCTTAAGTTCCCTCTTGAAGTCCTTCTAACTGTTTATTGAGTGAAGACCCTTATTCTTGTCACTAAACTTATAATGTCACCATATTTGTGCAACATCTTGTAAGTAGATAGATGCTCCATTGATCCTCGAAGTGTCACCTTGTATGCCCTTGAAGTCAAAAAAAAATCTCTCGAGGTTGTATCAACCTCTTTAGTATCACGAGCGCCACCCTTGTAGATGAGTATTGTAGGCATTAGGATAGAGTTGAGGTTCCTAGTACTTGCACACTCCGATATAGTCCTATAGGTGTGCCTATGACCCTCATATGTTGTGCTTCCATTTTTACCCATAAGTTTGACAATTCCCACTCTTCGAAGGCCTTGAGTCTAACAAGCTCTTGAGTGATGGCTTGTAGCTCCACATGGTAAACATTCTTTTGATCGAGGATGACCTTCTTAGTGGCATCACCTAACTTACCACATTCTGTCTCTACCCCATCTAAATGGTTAGTGAGATCTCCAAAGTGGACTTTACCTCAAGGATATCTTCCTCCAAGCTATCAACACTAATTATCTCTATGGTGGGTTGCACCTTGGGGATAGCTTGCTCCAAGGTGCAACCCATGCTTCAATAGCGCATCCACATTTGTTGTCTTGGCCTTGCGGCATCTACCTTGTGTGTATGGTTCCTCTAGTGTATGACATTGAATTCTCAAGGCCTCAATGTCTGACATTATTGCTTCTAAGTACAATACTTAGATGCTAAATGGTAAAAACTTTGGCTTTGATACCGAACTGTCACAGCTTGATTTTAGCACCATTCACCCATGCGACACTTACATAACTTATGCTAGTAAAGTTGCTAAGAGAGATTAATAAGTAAAGAGTGTTTACTATTTTTGAAGATGTTCTTGAGGATGATTTACAAGTGAAGGGGAGAAAGCAATTTATGAGCATCCTCCTTTTAATAGTCATATGGGTCAATTTGATTAAATAGTGTACATATATGTCTAGAAAGAGGCTATTAAATATGTAGATATTTTAATGAAAAGAAGATTTTAGAGAATATCAAGAAAGGACCTAGAAAAAAAAATACAATGAGCCAAGGTCATGAGCCAAGACTATGAGCTAATAGAGTGAGTCAAAGGTGGATTAATAACCTTGAAATTGGGTAAGTTGTGAGATCAAGCATGGTTAACACGTGATGCAGGCATAAGGAGTTCAATTCAGCTTACTCGATAATTAACATAGTTTTTTTATTTCTAAAATTAACATTCCTATTCCTTTGATCCAATTACCTAAAACAATTCTATGTTACCTAATTGAGTCCCAAGAGGGACTCACATAAACTGTGAAACCGCAAACTCACTTTCGAAAAAGAAACGAAATGCTGTTATGGTGGTTTCACCAATTTAAAGCGACTCGCTTTGATACCACTTGTAGAATCAATGTGCACGTGAGAGAGGGGTGAATCACGTGTATTTAAAAAAATCTTGACTCGTGCTGAGGTTTATGTCCTGACCGGAACGATATAATTTCGGTATAATATCATGTCGTACCGATACGTGAGATTAAATACATATTTTTATTAGAAGTTTTATACGATCAAGTTACACTAAATTAATATATAACTTATTTTTAAATTATATATATATATATATATATATAATTTACATTGCATTCTAAAATTAAATTTATTTAAAATGATTTTTTAATTTTTTAAAAATTATTTATAAATTTAAAAATTATTTATAAATTTTTTAATAAAATTTTAATCTATTTTTAATTTATAAAAATAATTTAAAATTTGATTTTAAAATTATTTTAAATTATATAACTATATATTATTTTTTTTTACTTTGCTTTTATATTTTAAATAAAAATAATAAAATTATTATATTTTAAATAAAAATAAAAATATTATATATTATAATTATATTAATTATTTTTTAATTTATATAATATATATGAAATAATTAATTAGAAATTATATATATAATTTAATGATCTTGATTTAATAAAATCTAACTTTTTTTCTCACGGTTCCTCAACCCCACCACTCGTCACCATTTGGCCACCATTGTCGCCTCACCCTAAACCCTAATCTTTCATCGATGTTTCCTTCCGGGTAAGTCTTCATCCTAATTCTTTCTTTCTTCTGTTGCGCATGCGATAATGCACGCGAAATTGTCCCGTATGTTGTGCCAGTCCGGTGATGGAGTGGTAAAAATTGTCCGTTTCAGGTGGCACAGCTCGAGATTTCATTCCCGAGATACGGTTTCATGGTGCTTGTTATTTGCTGATGATATTATTTTTTATAGATGAGACACATGAAGGAGTAAATACTAAACTCGAATCATGACGAAAAACGCTAGAAATGAAAAGTTGTCGACTTAGTAAAGATAGAATATATGAAATTTAAATTTGGTAATATTAGACGTAATGAGACAATTGTTAAGATAAGAGATGATAGGTTTGTCTATAACTGAGAGCTTTAAGTATTTAGGATCATTTTTGTAAAAGGATGGAGAAATTGAGAGAGATGTCTTACATAGAATACAAGTAAAATGGTTGAAACAGAGAAGAGCGTCAGATGTTCTTTGTAATTGTAAAGAACCTCAAAAACTAAAAGGAAAGTTTTACAAAACGACGATTATACTTTTATGTTATGGAGTTAAATGTTGAGCTATAACTTGAGCACATAAGCAAAATATGAGAGTTGTAGATATGAGGATATTAAGATGGATGTGCAAACATACAAGGATGGACAAGATGAGAAATAAAAATATTAGAGTGAAAGTCGAGGTTGCACCTATTGAGGAAAAACTTCGGGAGACACGTTGAAGGTGGTACATGCATATATACAAACGACCATTAGATGTTCTAATTAGGCGATGTGAAATTATGACAAATATGCACTTCAAACGAGGAAGAGGAAGATCAAAAGACTTGATTAACGATAATAAAAAAAGATAAAATTTATTTAAATATAAATGATGATATAGTAGAGGATAAAGTTTAATGGTATAGAAGGTTCCATATAAACGATTCCACCTAGTGGGATAAGACTTGGTTGTTGTTGGTATCTCTTAAATATTTATGGTTTTTAGAGAAGAATATTACTATATGTTAGAAACAGTGCGATGTTTGAGAGGGGTGAATAGATTTGATTCGTCAATTTGATTGCACAGCAAAAACTTAGAGCGAAATCGAAAGTACAAACACAATATCGAGAATTTTATTTAGCTCACAGCTCCCAAGGTTGTTATTCCAAGGTCTAGTCTTAGCACTCTCCCACCACTAATATCTTCCTCCTTTTTGGACAAAATCTGGAAGAGGAGAAACCTTTTACAGAAATTAATTACAAATTACAAATCAATGAAGTAGTGAAACAAGAAAGAAAAGAAAATGAAAAACCTTAAAATACAATCTCTTCTTTCACTTTGGAAGCAATGAATGAGTGAGCTTCTGAATACAAATCGTGAGCAAAAAATCAAGGACGGAGAGCCTCAATTGAACCCAAAACCTCCTTTTATAAAGGTTTAGCGCACTTTCTGCACCTTTTTCTTGTCATAAATTGACTGCTTTTACCTAATAGTCAACTGGAGTAAGTGTTGACTGTTGTCTCATCCGTTGAACAATCACTAACTTCTAAGTTGCAGCTGATATCATCTTGAATTTTGAATAGTAGTTGATTGATAGCCATCAACAATCGACTAATAGTGATTAGTTAAGTTAAGCAATCGAACCGAGAACTTTTTGTTCTCTCTGACATGCCCAATCAATCGATTGATGTTTACCAACAATCGACTCATGCATACCAACAATCAACTGATGTCTATCAGTCAAGTTGACCAATAGAACTGAGCTCTTGGAAATATCAAAATAATTGACTGATATATTTGATCAATCAACTAAAAATTATCATTCGAGTTGTCCAGTCGATTGCCAAACATTCTATTTACTTTGCAATCTCATGTAATCGACTGCCCAACTCAACTATTAGGGTTATTCTGCAAAACTGCTTTGGGGTTTAATACACCAGTCAATTGTTATAATTGTTGTCATCCTAGTGGATTGCTATGTTATAGCAATCGACTATTGGCATCCCTTTAGTTTGATTTTGGGTTTCACAAAACCTTCCTGAATAGAAACCCCCTTTTGTTCTACAGTATAAGCACACCTTTATCTATCGATTGTTGTACTATTTTCAACCATTTTAATGGCTAATTTCACTTATTCTTCATTTTCCTTCGATTCTCGTTTAAATTGCATCTTTGCGTCTTCATTCACCCTACATCTGATCACCTGATTTGCTTGGGCTTTCTCTTTTGCCAAGAATCCAACCTCGAGCATTCTTGGACTTCCCTACCTTGTATCTGTTCTTCAAACTTGCGAGAACCTAAACCTACTCTTGCCAAGAATTTGACCTCCAGCCTTTTTGTACTTCCCTACCTTTCTGATGGACTTTTTCTACACACTTAATACGAAAGTGAGACACCACATTATCTGCCTTAACTTAAAATACTATCAAACATCAAAATTACATGTCCGAGGCAAGGTTCTAAAATTCACTAGGCGCTAATCGGGCACTAGACTAGCACCTAGCGCCTAGGCCTCCTAGGCAGGGACTAGGTACTGCTAGGTGGATTTCACGGTATCAACATAAATTACATAATAAATTACATTCTATAACTCCAACATAATAACATCAAATTTAAAATGAGTTCAAAATTATACAACTAATAAAATATCACAAAGTTATTCTACTTCTTGTTCTCCATAATTTTCAACAACTTGTTCTTCATCGGACACAAACTCAAGGTTACATTTCAGTTTTTATTAATTGTACTTTAAATTTAAAAGCCCAAACTAAAACAAATCATGAAAACCCTGCACTATTTCCGCAGCTCCTAGATGATTCGACCAATTAGTTGGCGCTTAAGGTTACCTAATCCCGCCTAGGCGCCAAGGCCCTCTAGGCTAGCCAACTAGCATGTTTTTGGTGTGGCTGACTGGCGCCTAGCTCCTAGGCGGTTACCTAGGCCAATTTTTAGAACATTGGTCCAAGGCAGGATTGCACTAACACTATAGAATTATCACACTAAACATTCAACAACTTGGTAATAGTGTCAATAGTTCCAAGTTCTAAAATAAAATTCAACCCGCATAATGCATGAATTGTGGCTTCAAACATACTAAAACTTTCGCTTTCATTCTAGATGAGGCAACGTCAGATTGCTTAGTATTTTTCAATGATATAGCTCCTCTAAGAAGAAATAAATAATCAAAAGTAGACTTTCTACTATTAATGCATTTAGTAAAATTTAAATTTGAATAACCAACCACTTATAAATTTTTTGTACATAAGCATATAATTTATTGTGCCTTAAAGATATCTTAGATCTTTTTTTAACAATTTGTCAATAGTTAATTCTAGAATTTTTTTATGCCTACCTAGCATTCTAACAACAAAATTACTTTCCAATCTTGTATAGGTTTCTGCGTACATTGGGCTTCCTAAAACATAAGCATATGAAGTTGAATCTATTTGTTTTCATTCTATATTATTAACTGAAAATTGCATAAGATTAAATTTGTTCCCCTTTTAAACAGAACAATTCTCCATATTAAACCTCCCAAAATTCTTTTAATATAAGCTCTTTTTTTAACAATTCTAATAATCCTTTAATTTGTTACAATATAATTCAATTCCAATCACATAGATGTCTCACCTATATCTTTTATTTTGAAATTTTTTGAGAGATAGTCTATCATCTCATATAGCATGCGTAAATCATTAGCAGTAATTAATGTTGGTGCAGCGGACCCGCCGCGGGGGGCGCGGGGGGCGCGGGAGGGGGGGGGGGTGGCGAATTGCCTGTCAAATATAAAAAGAAACCTTTCCTGATCTCTCAACTCAGATTAGTAGCAATCACACAATTATAACAGGTTAATTAAATGACTACAAAATAAAAGAGGCAGAAGAATTTACTTGGTTATAACCTAGGTGGTTATTAATCCAAGGCAAATGAAAAAGTACTTAAAATCTCCTTCGTTGAAGGCGAAGAAGCCTCTTATACTCGTTGAATGCTCAGAAAAGAACTAGGAAATGAATACTAGAGTTGTTGTCTATTTCCTAGGTCCAGGGGTCTTTTTATAGCCCCTGAAAACTCTATTCGCAGCTTGAAGGAACCTCCAAGATGGTCCAAGGCGTCTTTCATTGGATAAGTTTTCTCCGTAGCAAATAAAACTCTATCCGCGGCCAACAACTATCGGAAGACGCCTTCAAATGCTAGAAGGCGCCTTCGTACTGTTCATCGAAGGTGCCTTCCAGCCATAGAAGACGCCTTCCACATCGCAACTCAGCTAAACACTGATCTCTTAGCATAGGTGATTCTCCGACTAACTAGAGTTCACCTGGACCCATCTCTGACCTTCTCCTCGAGCAGCCTTCCTCCCTACCTTCTCGTCCCTCAGACCGCCACGTGTGTCCTTCTCGCTCGTCGGTGTACTCCACAGCATCTCATCCTTTGGATGCACCGAGCCCGTCGATTCTCTTCCCGTGTCATCCTTCTTGTTAGTTGCGTCTTTCACTCGACTTCTTGTGTTCCTATGCTCCTGCACACTTAGACACAATGATCAAACACAATAGGACTTAATTTAACTTGGTTGACCACATCAAAACCACCACGGGATACTTACAATCTCTCCCTTTTTGATGTGCATCAATCCAAGTTAAAGTTAGGGTTAAACAACAAATAATAACATGATAAATGAAGTTAAAAATAAGTACAAGAATAATTAAAAAGTTATCATAACTCCCCCTTAATCCCTCCTAACTTTTACCTATTCTTCTCCTTTGATCACATCAAAAAAATTTGGGAAAGATAAAGTAAATTGTTAGAAAAATTTTCATAAAAAAATACTTTATTTTTGAAAAGAAATAAATTATTTCAATACAGAAAGTAATTTTTAAAAATAAATCTTTTAAAAGTATTTTTTCAACTCTAAAAATTTTATTATTTTTCCTGGATGTATTAAACACATTGTTGAACAGCAAAAAAATAAAATTTTAAAAAATTTCTACTTTCTTGTATTTTTAATATTAACAATTATCTTTTCAGAAAGTAATTTGTAATAAATCAGACATTATTCGAAAAAATTTGAAAATATTTGTAAGGATAGAGAATATTATGTTTTATCACAAACAAATAAGATTTTCAAAATTTAAGTCTTGTGAATTAAATTTAAATTTCAAAGTATATTTTTGTTAGCAATTTTATAAAACATAACTCAATAGTAAACAAAATTTTTAAAAAAAATCTATTTGTAGATCAAGCATCAGATAGCATAGAAGCAAATTTTCAATTCAAAATATGAACATAAAAACATATTTTTCTAATTTGAGACAATTTCTATCCTAATAAAAAAAATTGAGTTTAATCTAAAAAGGATTTTGGAACCCAATATAGATTCCTGCCTACTGGATTTATTAAAAATTTGGGAGGTACATACTTTTTAGGAATTTTTCTAATTTGTCCCTAGTGATTTTTAATATACCAATTAATTCTGCCATACTTTCTAAACTTTGATTTTTGAAAGTAGTTAGAATATGCATTGTTATTTTTTAATTTTTCTATTTGTGTTTTCAATTGTTTGTTTTCTAATTTTAAATTATCAAACAATTCTAGTGGACATGGATTAGCTAATTGTCTTTTCAAATTAACATTTTTTTTCTAATTTGCACATATTTTTAGAAAGCATTTTGATAAACTCATAAGATTGTTCAAAAGATAAAGCACGTACCTCATTTACCTCGTGCTTTGATGCTCCCCCTTCGTCGCTGCTTTCTTCATAGGATCCTCCCCCTTTGTCGATGCTCATCTTGGAAGAACTTTCAACATCCCTCTGGTGATTTGCCATCAGGGCTAGTTCGGCGTAAGCTTCGATCTCAGACTCGGAGAATGACGATTCATCCCATGTGGCCTTCAAATTCTTGTGTTTCGATCTTGTTGGTCTTTTGCCCTTTTCCTTTTCCTTCTTCTTTAGATCGGGACAGTCATTCTTGATGTGCCCTTCTCCTTGGTAGTTGTAGCATCAGACCTTTCTTTTGCTTCAAAAGTACTTTTTCGCCAATGACTTAGTAAATTTATTAGATTTAATGAACTCACTAAATTTTCTTACCATTAACGCCGCTTCATCTTCGTCGATGGATGCTTCGGAGTCTTGATCATCTATTCTTGCCATCAGGGCAATGTTCTGACCAGGCTCCTTCTTCAACTCTGCACATCTAGATTCGTGAAATTCTAAAGTAGAAAATAAACTCTCTAAAGTACTTACTTCTAGATCTTTTGAAATATAATAAAAATGTATTATAGACGTTCAGTCTTGTGTCCTAGGGAAAGCATTTAAGACATACTTTAACAAATCTTGGTTTGTTACCTGTTCTTCGTGATTCGTAAGTCCGGTTATTAACTCTTTCAGCTTGGAGTGCATTTGTGCTACTGACTCTCCTTCTTTCATCAGAAGGTTGGTTAGTTGGTTCTGGAGCAGATCTCATTTTACGAGCTTGGCTTCGGATGTACCTTCGTGTAGCTCCAGGAACTTCTCCCAAAGTTCCTTTGCTGATTCGTAGGCGTCGATTCTGCTGACTTCTTGCGAAGGTAGCACGCTCAGCAGATGAAATTCGGCTCGTCTATTTGCTACGAAGTCTGCTTGCGCCTTCTTGGTCCATTGGTATTCTTCTTTTTCATTTACTTGTGGGTCTTTGGGAGCTATAAAACAATATTTAATAATTAAAAGTAATTCAAAGTTTGTTTTAAAGAATACTTCCATGCCTTCATCCATGTCATGAATTCTCCCTTGAACTTTGGTGGATAGATGCTTAGTTCAGCCATCGTCTCGGTGCTTTAGTCGGCGATTAGTCTTTCTAAGGCGTTCTGACTCTGATAACAATTGTTGGTGTAGCGGGGCCGGCAAGAGGGGGTGAATTACTTGTCAAATATAAAAAGAAACCTTTCCCGATCTCTCAACTCAGATTAGTAGCAATCGCATAATTATAATAGGTTAATTAAACAATTACAAAATAAAAGAGGCAGAAGAATTTACTTGGTTACAACCTAGGTGGTTGTTAATTCAAGGCAAATCAAAAAGCACTAAAAATCTCTTTCATTGAAGGCGGAGAAGTCTTTTACACTCATTGAATGCTCAGAAAAGAACTAGGAAATGAATACTAGAGTTGTCTATTTTCTAGGTCTAGGGGTCTTTTTATAGCTCATGGAAAACTCTATCCGCAGCTTGAAGGTGCTTCCAAGATGGTCCAAAGCGCTTTCCATCGGATAAGTTTTATCCGCAGGCGATAAAACTCTATCCGTGGCCAACGGCTATCGGAAAGTGCCTTCAAAGGTCGGAAGGCGCCTTCGTACTATTTATCGAAAGCGCCTTCCAGCCATAGAAGGCGCCTTCCACAGCGCAACTTAGCTAAACGCTAATCTCTTCACGTAGGTGATTTTCCGGCTAAACGGAGTTGAGCTCACCAGAACCCAACTCCGACCTTCTCCTCGAGCAGCCTTCCTCCTAGGCTTCTTGTCCCTCGGATTGCCACGCTCGTCCTTTTCGTCCGCTGGTGTACTCTTCCGTAGCATCTCGTCCTTCGGATGCATCGAGCCCGTCGAGTCCCTTCCCGTGTCATCCTTCTCGCTAGCTGCGTCTTCCGCTCGACTTCTTGTGTTCCTAAGTTCTTGCATACTTAGACACAAGGATCAAACACAATAAGACCTAACTTAATTTGGCTGACCATATCAAAACTTCCACGGGATACTTACAATTAATATATGATCAATATATAGAATTAAAAATAGAATTTTGTTCCCATTATTCTTTTGGTATATGTAATGATTAACAATGTTTTTTTTCTAAACCAAAAGAGGTAATGATATTATTAAATTTAATATACCATCATTAAAAGTCTATTTAAGTTCACATAATGATTTCTTAAGTTTACAACTTTTTTCCTTCAATTGAAAACCCTTCAAGCTCATTCATATAATTTTCCTATTCAAGCTTTTCATTCAATGTCATAATAATACCTAATATTTCTTTGAGATTGGCGAAATGCCTCTTTTTAATCAATGCCATCTTTCGAGCATAATCTTTAGTAATGATATCCATCAACATATACATTCACAATGATTTTAGTAATGATAACTCATCATACTCCTAATTATATCCATTAATGTGCAGTAACCCCTTTTTGCCACACAATTTTATTACAGTGTGTGTGACAATATATTATGTACATGTCATATCTTTCAAAAAAGTTTGCAAATGGCTTGGAGGGTATCTTGTTTCATTATATTTTCCACATATTCACTCCCTATTAGGCATTGTAATTTTCACCTTTTTATCTAATTGTTTTTCAATCTCATTAATGTATAGTTCAAAAACATTCACCATTTGAGACTTTTCTTAAAGCAAATAAATGTATTTATAATATGAAAAATCATTAATAAAGGTGATAAAATATTTTTCTTCATCAAAAGATGAATCAAAAGGTCCATACGTTTGTGTATAATTTCAATAAGTGCTTCTTGTAGTATTTTTCTTATTATATCTAGTTTGTTTTCCCTTAATGCAACTTACACAAATCAAATCACTAAAATCTAGATTCTATACAATCATTCTTTATCAATCTTTTTAGTTTTTTTTTATATACAACCCAAACACTTATCATAAGTCAAATTTTCATTAAACATATTACGCTTAATTATAATATTGATGCAAAGTAAGGATCCAACAAATTTATCATTAAATGTCAATCCATAGAAACCGTTATTAAGTCTCTAAAACTAATAAATCTAAATTTCTTATGTAAATTAAAAGAATAATGTCTAAAATTAAAACCAAAACTACAAACATCATGTTTTGAAAGAGACCTAAGGTGCATAGATACTGAAGTTACATAAAGAGTTTACAATAGATCTAAATGATAACTAGTATTTAAGACTTTCATAGATATTGAAGGTACAAAAAGAGTCTACAATAAGTTTAAATGATAGCCAGTTTTTAAGATCAAATGGTAAGTTTCTATCCCGTCAATTTGAGCTTTCATATGATTTCCCACCTAAAAAATTTTTAGTTTAACTTATGGTCTGAATTATAAGGAATTTTTGCTTCATATTGGATACACGAATAATAGCACTAGAAACAAGCCTTCAAGTATTACAAAGAACATCAATTAAGTTTGATTTAAAACATTATAAGTATTTAATGCACTTTTCAAATCAAACGTTCTGATTGGGTAATCTTTCTGATAATATCATTTTTTAAAGAATCAATACTTATCATCATCGTATTCCTTTTTATTAGTCTAAGGAGCTTTATCGATTTGTTTTTCTTAAAACTTTTGGCTTTTACTTTCAAAGCTTTACCAACTCCTTAAATAATATGATTGATGGAATAACTTTCTAAATTTGTAAGTTATTATTCCTCCTAAATAAGTTAATTGATTAATTTATTAATCTCCCATTTGTCCTTGATAGTGTTATAGTTGATTGGAAAAATATTATATTTAGAAGGCAGTGAGTTTAAAATAAACTAAACCAATGAGTTATCTATAATCATTCCTAAGCTCTTTAAATTTCCTACAATATTAGTCTTCTTAATGGTATGTTCTTGCATACTTTACAACTCATTAAACTTCATGATCGTAAATTGGGTTATTAATGTACCAACAAGTGACTTATCAATAGAATAAAATGTTTTTTTCACAAACTTTAGATATTTCTTTTTCATTTTCTAGTTATAGAATTGTAGTTTAATATTGTTTGCTATAATCATCTGCAAAAACATAGGCCTTGTTATGTTAGATCATTCTCATGGACTTCTTTTTGATTGCCTAAATTGTACTATAGGAGTGACTTTCCCTTTAGTGGTGTCAAGTCAAAAATTAATACACCTAAATGAAAATTGACTTACTCTATGTAGAGAAATTAAAATCATTAAATATAATAACATAGAAAGTTTGTAAATAAATAAACTGTTGCAAATAAAACACATATAGATACAAATAAAATCATGAGAGTATATGTAGCGTATATTATAATACACATATTTAATTCAAGAATTTTAACTTTCTTTGGCTATGTTTGCTAATCATAAATTTTTGTTAGGCTTAATTTTTTTTTTTAAAAAAATATGCTTTTTCGTTTAGTCACCAAACACAACTATCTATTAGAACACTGAAACGATCGAAGAAGAGTTATGTTTCTAGTTTATATCATAAGATAACTTGAACAATAAAGTTATGTTGGAAACTGAAAGCTAAAAATTTTTCTAATATTGCAGGCTTGACTTTCATACCAGAGCATACCTTGACGGTTCATGCAACTTCCAGCATTGCTTCTGGGATCTTATAGAGTATGCCAACTTTGGTTCGAAATTACTTACCTGATAAATACTCCACCTATTTTGTTCCTTCCTACAGTCCACAAAATCAGAAAACCAGAATTCACTAAAAATCCACGCTCACAGCACTGCCTTAGCCTTCACTTTTGTATTGTTTTTTGAATGCTTACAAACCGAGTTCCTAATTTTACATTGTGTAATGTATTTTTCTCTTTTGTAATTTTATGCCATGCTATCCGATTTTCTTTCATTATTTTCCCCATTTTATGACCAACAGGACGCCGAGTTTTTGTTTTCTGTCAAGTATTGTTATCGCATTTGCTATGGTTGGAGTATTGATGAATGTGAGGTTTATCAATTACGAGTTATAAAGTAAACTAAAATACCTTATATAGTGTGGTCACATATCTCATTTCAACGGATGCATCAAATGCAATATAAATCTCCGTCGTCCGTTTCCCAGTCGGACGAGGTGCGACTTTCCTCGGAATCAGACTCTGGGGAAGTCTCATCCGATCCATATGATGAAGCGTTCTGGCAAGAATAGTCGGGCTGTGACCGTCCTTCGTCGGATATTATCGACGCTTCACTTATCCAACCCCAACACGGTTGGCGAGACGAGCCGTCATAAGAATTTGCACCATAGTATACGCCTTCTCCCTTATCGTAGTCTGGGTCGTTCCAAACCTCGACATTCGTTGGACCATAGGAGTCTCCAGTGTAATCGTAGAAATCGTGTTGTTCTTCACCATCCGAGTAGTAATAGTAGGATCCTTCCATTCCTACTAATGATTCTTGATTAGAGATGGTGTTGAGGCGGTGAACAGAGCGAACCTGTGCGAGATGCAACAACTTGCTCGGGCAACTGTGGCTACTTCATGCTACAACGAGGCGACACTCAAACCTTCACCTCGGGAACGCAACTTCTCCCTGCTACGCCTCTTGCGTCTTACGACGGTTACGTCTTTTGTTACCCGATGTCCTTTGGCGAGTTCAGCGAGCAATAAACTTCACACACAGCCTTCTTCACAGGCAGCGACAGCTAACACGTCGCCGTCCGACATACCAGCCTCAACAAGACTCCTTTCAAGCTCTAATACCAATAAGCAGAGTATAGGGGTAGGAAAGGATCGTCTTCTCGAACTCGGCTCAGGACGGAGCCATCACCTAGGCCGAGAACAAACAGAGAAGATGCACTGGGAGGAAACTCACAAAGGGCCAACGGATTTTATTAAGGAGGACAAGAGGGAAGTAAGGGATCGAGGGACGCTCGTCTGCCTTGCAACCCATTACAACAGGACTTATATAGCGAAGGAAAGGGGACATCGTCACATGCCGGGTGCTCATTGGGCCCTATCGTCACATGTTGAGATTCCTTTCTTCTCCACTAAATCATGACTAAGTGGCTGGACAAAGCCACTTTCACAAAACCTCGGGCTCAAAACCACCAGCCCACCGTTGGTTTTACAAAACCAGGAATCCAAGTGGACCCCTGTTGAACAGTATGACACATGGGCGGCCACCTTTGGGTGCTTTTCAGGCACACTATTCGACACGACAAAAGAAAAATATTCGTTCACGTTACAGGACACTGGCCAACATTGGCCGACACGGACAAAGGAACGGACGAATAACCTGGGTCCGCCATGCTCCATTATTGATGATAGTGTACAACCTTTGGACAGCTAGCTGGACAAAGCCGTCGCTGGTTCTTGCCTGACGGACCATGAACTCCGTCACCAATATTCACAGTGTCTTGTGCAATCGCCTTCTGTATCCTCTTCTGCACAGTATTCCAACGGAAGTGTCGTCTACTTGGCCTCGCCTTTGTGGGTTTGCTCTGGGCCGATTTTGATTTCTGGGCCGCGATTGGATTTGCAGCAGGAGCCGAGATGGCTTTCTGAACAGTACAAGGCCCTCGGGCCTATTTCTGCTCGGCCTGCTTCTTCTTCGTCTCCGGGTGTCGCCCTACGCCAGAGCTCATCATGTTCTTCCAGCGCCGGAAATACGGACTCGGCCGTCGTTGCGGTGGCGCTCGTGAAAGATGACCAGAAGGCGGCAGTGGCACTAAGCTACCACTTCCCCCACCACCTTCCGAAAAAGGATGGGACATCCTTTCTGTTGCCTGAGTATAGTCGGGATCTGCAGGCGGATTGTTGTCCCATCGCAGAGCTTCTTCAGTCGGGTCACAACGTAGGCATGTTGTAGACGCTGTGGTTGCCTCACAGGAGTAGGTTGTGGCTGTCTCCCATGAAGACGCTGACTCGTCGGTGGTTGCAGTCGCCCATGAGGATGTTGATGTTGCATATGCGGAGTTCCTGCATGAGTCAGTTTGGTCAGCGGAACTAGCACAAGTATTACCTGATGTGCTGCTAGCCGCTAAGCCGGTGTCGTCGTCCATTTCCCAGTCGGATGAGGTGCGACTTTCATCGGAATCAGACTCTGGGGAAGTCCCGTCCGATCCGTATGATGAAGCGTTCTGGCAGGAACAGTCGGGTTGTGACCGTCCTTCGTCGGATATCATCGTCGCTTCACTTATCCAACCCCAACACGATTGGCGAGACGAGCGTCCCTCAATCCCTTACTTCCCTCTTGTCCTCCTTAATAAAATCCGTTGGCCCTTTGTGAGTTTCCTCCCAGTGCATCTTCTCTGTTTGTTCTCGGCCCTAGGTGATGGCTCCGTCCTGAGCCGAGTTCGAGAAGACGATCCTTTCCTACCCCTATACTCCGCTTATGCCCAAAGGTTTGACAATGACTACATTACTAGAGACCATCTAAAATGGGGGCCTGGCCCTCATCAATAACATCTAGTGATTCCCTTGAAGCAACGCTATCGAATTCGCTTTTATTCAAATAAAAGATGTCACAAGACATTTCAATTCACACTACCCTGAGAGCATGATGTAAAATAGTCTTGTCCTCTCGGATGGGTCTAGTGGCTAGCGCATGAGGTGTTGCCACCATGAGGTCTGGGGTTCGAATCTCGGCAAAGTCGAGATAAATGCCTCCTTTATGTGCTAGTCACTATTCCAAAGGCTAATAGTCGCCCGTGATTTACCTCCTCCGTATTAACCCTTAGACGGATTGGTGAAGGCGCTGAGGACGAACGTATTCGCCTTTTGCCACCATGATATAAAATAATCTTTCAACACAGTTCAATAAATACTCAAAGCAAGACAAAACAAAGAAACACTCAATGCAAAATTCCTCTTAAGAAAATATTGGTATGCTAATCAACTCTCAATGAAGATCCAATTAATACAATACATTTTGTCATTAAAGTAACTTTAGTCATATTCATTCAAATTCAAGGGAAAAATGAGTGATCTCAATTGGTCCTTAATGAGCAAGCATAATGCAAGTAAGTAAAAAGAAAAAGAGAGATAGAAAGAAAAAAAACAACTTTAATGTTAGGAGTCTAGAATAGGGCTGCAGATGAATTGAGCCGGCTCACGAGTTTTTGACCCGGTTCAAAAAATATTTGATTCGTATTTGAATTTATCAAATTCGAGCCGAACTCGAACATGTTCAAACTTTTTTTCGAGCCGAACTCGAACCCAAATAATATTGTTCGAGCCGCTCGCGAGCCTTAATATTTATTAATATAAGTTAAATATATATTAAATAAATAAATTTCGAAACTTTCGAATCTATTTTCGAGTAATAATCCGAATAGTTCGTGAACATGTTCAAATATTTCGAGCCGAACTCGAACCGGAACCTTAATTCGAACCAAACATTTTGAATTTTTCGAGTTTCGAATCGAGCTCGAACTCGAATATACATAATTCAAGCCGAATTCGAGTCTTAAATTTTTCTACATATTCGGTTCGATTCGATTCGTTTACACCCCTAGTCTAGAAAAAAAATTATTCAAATTTATGATTTTAACTCATAATTATTTATTGAATAAATCATTTAATTAAATAAATTACTTTTTTATTTCAAATAAAAGTTAGTTGTTAGAATTAAAATATTTAATTATGGGCAAGAAAGATCTTATATGATAATTCAGATCCTCTGTCTCGAAATAATTATATCCCTGTGTTCCTTTATATGATCATGACATTCTTAAAATATGTTTGATATCCTCCTAATGTGTAAGATATTCTTTAGATATAATCTAACATGTTAAATCGATAAAGAGATACTAGGACAGAGATATTTGAAGACAAAGATCTGAGCTTCTTATGTGGTTATGAAGCAAACTGTATTCCTTTCGCAATAGAGAGGGTTTCATCTCACGACCGGATTTTCGGAGTCCGATGTCCGGAGGACCCGCTTGGCGCTGGCGAGATCGGAGCAATTGGAGCAGAGACCAACGAGGGAGCTGTGGACCGCACAGGTATGGACCTGGGAGCCGAAGCGAAGCGCTCGGTTTTGAGGCAGAGCCGGAGGCGGAGGCAGAGAGCACGGTGGCGATTGCGAAACTGTTGTGGTGGACGCTGATGGCCCGCGAGCTGCGGAACTTCTCGATATCCGAACGGTAGTCGCCGTTGAGCACAAGACCGGCGATGAGGGTGGTCCACAGGACGCGGTTGGAGAGGCCCGAGTGCGGCATAGTGTGGAAGACGAGCGAGGTGGCGGCGGGCATGCGGCAAGAGGAAGAAGGTGAGGGGCGATGGCACGTGCTTGTTGGCCAGTTCAGAGGAGAGTGGGGAAGCAGCAGCAGCGGCGTACGTTGGAGGGCGAAGAGTAAGAAGATCACAAACTTTGATTATATTATTTAAATTAAAATAACATCTGTAAACGTTGAAATCATGTGGTCGTGCCGGAGTGGTTATCGGGCATGACTAGAAATCATGTGGGCTTTGCCCGCGCAGATTCGAATCCTGCCGACCACGAACTCTCAAAGCAATTTTTTTAAAAATATTTGCATTTAAGAAATTCTAAAAAAAAATATATTTCTTTTTCGATAATTTAGATCCGAACTTCTCCAGAGTAAACGGTTTCCCTCCTAATTCACTTACCGCATAAATCCAGAACTAAGAGGTGATAATCAGATCAGTTGTAGTGTTTACGATAATTCTTAATTAACAGTGACATATTATGTTAATATTTTGATTTTTTTTATTAAATTAATCTTTTTGTTATTTTAATATAACAGGTCAGAAGAAAAAATCTACAATGATAAGGAAAATAAATTATAAAATGAACAATTATAATTAATGATAATAAATTATACTTATTAGTATCTTTTAAAAAAATCAAAATAAAAAATAAACTCTCTAAAGTACTTAATTTTATATCTTTTAAAATATAATAAGAATCTATTATAAACGTCCAGTCTTGTGTCATAGGGAAAGCATTCAAGACATACTTTAACAAATCTCGATTTGTTACCTGTTCTCCGTGATTCGTAAGTCCGGTTATTAACTTTTTCAGCTTGGTGTGCATTTGTGCTACTAACTCTCCTTTCATCCGGAGGTTGGTTAGTTGGTTCCGGAGCAGATCTCATTTTGCGAGCTTGGCTTCGGACGTACCTTCGTGTAGCTCCAGGAACTTCTCCCAAAGTTCCTTTGCTGATTCGCAGGCGTCGATTCTGCTAACTTCTTGCATAGGTAGCACGCTCAGCAGATGAAATTCGGCTTGTCTATTTGCTACGATGTTTGCTTGCTCCTTCTTGGTCTATTGGTATTCTTCTTTTTCATTTCCTTGTGGATCTTTGGGAGCTATAAAATCATATTTAATAATTAAAAACAATTCAAAGTCTGTTTTAAAGAATACTTCCATGTCTTCTTCCATGTCATAAATTCTCCCTTGAACTTTGGTGGATAGATACTTGGTCCGACCATCATCTCGGTGCTTTAGTCGGCGGCTAGTCTTTCTGAGGCATTCTGTCTCTGATACAAATTGTTGGTGCAGCGAGGCCGGTAAGAGGGTGTGAATTATCTGTCAAATATAAAAAGAAACCTTTCCCAATCTCTCAAATCAAATTAGTAGCAATCACATAATTATAACAGGTCAATTGAACAATTACAAAATAAAAGAGGCAGAAGAATTTACTTGGTTACAACCTAGGTGGTTGTTAATCCAATCTAAATTAAAAAGCACTAAAAATCTCCTTCGTTGAAGGTAGAGAAGTCTTTTACACTCGTTGAATACTCAAAAAAGAACTAGGAAATGAATACTAGAGTTGTTGTCTATTGTCTAGGTCCAGGGGTTTTTTTATAACCCATGGAAAACTCTATCCGCAGCTTGAAGGCGCCTCCAAGATGGTCCAAGGTGCTTTCCATCGGATAAGTTTTATCCGCAGCGGATAAAACTCTATCCGTGGCCAACGACTATCGGAAGGCGCCTTCAAAGGCCGGAAGAC
This sequence comes from Zingiber officinale, assembly GCF_018446385.1. Classification (NCBI taxonomy): domain Eukaryota; kingdom Viridiplantae; phylum Streptophyta; class Magnoliopsida; order Zingiberales; family Zingiberaceae; genus Zingiber; species Zingiber officinale. The sequence continues at coordinate 44,854,987 of NC_056003.1, forward strand.
GCCTTTGTACTGTTCATCGAAAGCGCCTTCCAGCCATAGAATGCGCCTTCCACAGCGCAACTTAGCTAAACACTGATCTCTTCACGTAGGTGATTCTCCGGCTAAACGGAGTTGAGCTCACTAGAACTCAACTCCGACCTTCTCCTCGAGCAGCCTTCCTCCTAGGCTTCTCGTCCCTCGGATCGCCACGCGATTCCTTCTCGTCCGCTGGTGTACTCTTCCGTAGCATCTCGTCTTTCGGATGCATCGAGCCCGTCGAGTCCCTTCTTGTGTCATCCTTCTTGCTAGTTGCGTCTTCCGCTCGACTTCTTGTGTTCATAAGTTCCTACACACTTAGACACAAGGATCAAACACAATATGACTTAACTTAACTTGGTTGATCATATCAAAACTACCACAGGATACTTATAATTAATATATGATCAATATATAGGACTAAAAATAGAATTTGTTCCCATTATTCTTTTGGTATATGTAATGATTAACAATATTTTTTTCTAAACCAAAAGAGGCAATGATATTATTAAATTTAATATACCATCATTAAAAGTCTATTTAAGTTCACATAATGATTTCTTAAGTTTACAACCTTTTTTACTTCAATTGAAAACCCTCCTTCAAGCTCATTCATATAATTTCCCTATTCAAGCTTTTCATTCAATGTCATAATAATACCTAATATTTTATTGAGATTGGTGAAAATACCTCTTTTTAATCAATGCCATCTTTCGAGCATAATCTTTAGTAATGATATCCATCAACATATATGATATACGGTGCATGATTGTGGGGTCAGTAAGATGATGTGGTTAGGAGTCAAGACCACAGGAAGGTCAGGAGTCAAGCCCCCGTGGAGGTCAGAAGTCAAGCTTACATGGAGGTCAAAAAGTCTAGCTTACGTGGAGATCAAAAGTCAAGCTTACGTGGATGTCAGAAGTCAAGCTTACGTGGAAGTCAGAAGTCAAGCTTGCGGGGCCGTGGTCAAAATCTCCGCTTACGAGGCAGTCAAAGGATATGATTACATGTTGGACCAGATCCATCCTCGATAGCAATCAAGAATGGGGCTCACAGCCCAGGTCCAGTTGAGAATGAGGTTCACAGGTCAGGTACAGTTGAGAACTGGGCCCTCCGGCCAAGTACAACTGAGAAGTGGGCCTATAGGCCATATAAAGGCGTAGAGGGAAAGACCTCTGGCGTAGTACAGGCTTGGCGTACAGGTCGGAACGTATAAGTCATGGATAACAATATACAAATGTGGGTCGGGATACAGGTCTGGCGTACAGGTCGAAACGTACAAGCCATGGATAACAGCGGACAGAATCAGGTCGGGATACAGGCCTGGCGTACAGGTCGGAACGTACAAGCCATGGATAACAGTAAACAGATGCGGGTCAGAATATAGACCTGACATGCAGGTCGGGACGTACAAGACATGGATAACAACGAACAGAAGCAGGTCGGGATACAGGCTTGGCGTACAGGTCGGAACGTACAAGCCATGGATAATAGTGGATAGAAGCAGGTCAGGATACAGGCCTGGCGTACAGGTCGGAACGTACAAGCCATGGATAACAATATACAGATGCGGGTCGGAATAAAAACTTGACGTACAGGATGTAACGTGCAAGCCATGGATAACAGCGAACAGCGGGTCAGAATACAGACCTGACATGTAGGTCGAGATGTGTTAGCCAAGTATACAGGTCAGGATTTATGATAAAATATACAGATCGTGATGTGTTATCCAAGGATACAGGTCGGGACAAACGAAGTCAGACACAGCTTGGAAGCAGGGATAAACAGAACCGAACTAAGATATACAGGGCACGACACGTAATGTCAATAAGAGACAAGACGGTTCAGGGTTTGCAATAGGAGATGCATAGGACAGGGTTCAAAGCACAGGTCTGAAGGCGAAGTCAGATCGGGGTTAGCAAGATATTAAAGCGAGGTTAGCAAGTGTAAAGGTCTAGCGTAGCAATCACGAACGGAGGACGCTAGGCACTACAGGACAAGCAAGCAAGGGAATCGTAACTGTCTGTCAGAGAATAATCAGTATGTTAGGGAATATGCTAATAGTCAGGGCTCATTACCCTTTTGGTTTTGTCGTCGACCTATAAGGAGGTGCCGCGTGTCATTCACCACCAGACAAAGCCTGACAGCCGACATTCCCTGACACCCGCCAGACCCCAGAAACATCCATTGCAGTATAAAAAGGGATGCTTTGTCCCTTATGCAGGTACGCTCACTCGTCATTTTTTACTCGTCTTTACTTTTCGTCCTTTCTTTGTGCTTCTGAGGAAAAAGTACTTGACTTGAGCGTCGGAGGGCCTGACCCGGGGACTTTTTCCCTGGTTTCTGGTCTCTAACGACTCGTAGGCTCGTCTGAGTGTGCGCAGAGCCCTAGCATCATCGTCCCGGTCATCATCTTTCGTCATTTGCTCGTGTGAACCCTTTTGGAGGGTGCTAGGTAGATCGGACGCTGCAACGACTTTCCGTCAACTTCCAGTACATCAAGGTCCGCCTCCATCCGACTCAGCTTCCGGACGGGATCAAATTTGGCGTCGTCTGTGGGAACACAACCACCTGTTCTGGAATGTGAAGATGGAGGAGTCTGGCCGAATCAATGTCACCATGACCGCCGGAGAATACGAGCTCTTCAAGGAGGCCAAGAGGCGAGCGGCCTCCGAGAAACAAGCAACCGTCTCGCGACCACGCCAAGCTCCTGCTGAAGCTTCCAAGGAGCCCATCCCTGTTTCAGATCGGGGCTCTAAGAGAAAACAGCCCGAGGGGTTTCCTCAGGTTCCTTATCGTGAGCCTGACTTGGGGTATTATCAGCCAGGACCCCATGGCCCCAGTCTTAAGAAAGAACAACCTCAAGCCTCTATGGCTGAGTTCCCTACCAGAGACTCGAGGAAAGGGAAGGCTCTCATCATACCGGAAGTATTCCCGGAAGATCCGGATGAGAGAGTACCTTTCTCGGTCAGGATTTTGAATGAAAAATTGCCTAAGGGATACAAGGCCCCGTCAATCGGAGAATATGACGGGAGCAATGACCCGGAGAATCATTTACGCAAATTTAAGAATGCAGCTCTGTTGCACCAATATAGTGATGCTGTCAAGTGTCGAGTTTTCTTGAATACTCTAGCTGGTTCGGCACTAAAGTGGTTTGATGGGCTACCACAAGGATCCATCACCTGTTTCTTGGATTTCAAGACGACCTTCCTTCGTTATTTTGCCAGCAGCAAAAAATATCAGAAGACAGATCATTGCCTTTTTGCTCTTAAGCAAGGGTCTACCGAGCCTTTAAGAAGTTATATCAACCGTTTCAACCAAGTGGCCCAGGACGTCCCCACCGCCACTTCGGAGATTCTGATGAGCGCTTTCTCCCACGGATTAGGAGAAGGAGAATTCTTTAGAGATCTCATCAAAAATCTCTCTCGGAACTTTGATGAGATGGTGGAAAAAGTCGCTTGCTATATTAAAGTAGAAGAAGCACAGGCGGCCCGGAGGAAAGCCGAGAGACCGCCTCCGTCTGTCAATAAGCAGGAAAGAAGGGTACCTCAACCACCCCCTCAACCTCTTCCACGAGCTAGAGAAGCCAGGCCTACCTTCCAGCCCGGTCCGGAGGTTAGACCGACCCCCCGAGTCGCAACTGTGAGCACTCCCCTATCTGGACCGTGGAACACTCGGTATTGCACCTATCATCGATCTCGTACTCATGACACTAATCATTATTTTTAGTTCGCTAGGGATTCTAAGCGGGCTGCCGAGTTAGGCTTACCCCCGCCCGAGCTAGCCCCTCAAGTGCTCAAGATGATAGAAGAGCAGCGAGTCGCGGCTGGAAAGGCCGGGCAACCCCGCCCTGACCTAGCGGGACCCAGTACTCATCAACCCGATCGAGGGAAGAGTCGGAGGTAGTACGGGAGGCCGAGAATAGGGGCAACATCACTGTCTGAGAGATTGGCATGATCTCTGGAGGGCCAACCGATGGAGATTCGGGGAGAGCGTGCAAGTCCCATGTGCGTCGCTTGGAGGTCCACACTGTGGGATGCAGCCAAGAGCAAGCTATTGGCCATGTCATTAGCTTTGGGCCGGCAGACCTGGAAGGTCTGGAGCTGCCTCATGATGATGCCCTTATCATCAAGGTCATTATCGCCAACAGCCGAGTGGCTCGGGTTTTCGTTAACACCGGGAGCTCGGTTAATATTCTGTTCAGAACTGCATTCGAGGAGATGCAGATCGATGCCACTGAACTCCAGCCTGTGGCTACGTCTCTATATGGATTTACAGGCAATGAGGTGAAGCCAATGGGTCAGATTAAGCTGGCCATATCTCTGGGCACCGAGCCATTAGTGCGCACTAGGAGGAGCACTTTTATAGTGGTGGATTCCTCGTCCTCTTATAACATCATTTTGGGAAGACCCGCCCTGCATGAATTTAGGGTCGCTGTTTCTACCTTCCATCAAAAAATCAAATTTTCCGTTGGCGAGCAAGTCAGGGAAGTTAAGGGAGAGCAAAAGGTCTCTCACCGATGCTATATTGATATGGTCCGGGTGGAGGCTCGTAAGAATCAAAGAATGCAAGATGGTAGCATCCATGCTGTCCAAGAAGAGCCTTTGCCTATGGCTGAAGAACTCATCCCCTGGGAGGATGTGCAATTATACGCTGAACGCCCTGAAAGTTTAACTCGCTTGGCAAGCGACCTGCTCCTCCTCTCAAGGAAGAATTAGCTCAATGCTTGATCCGCAACCTGGATGTCTTCGCCTGGTCTACAGAGGAGTTACCCGGGGTTAAGCCGGAAGTAGCAGAGCACAAATTACATCTACTATCGGACTCCCGACTAGTCAAGCAAAAGAAAAGGAACTTCTCATCCGATCAGAACAAAATAATCAGAGCCGAGGTGGATTAGCTCAGGAAGGCAGGCCACGTTCGAGAAGTGCAATTCCCATCCTGGCTCTCTAATGTGGTCTTAGTAAAGAAGCCCAACAATAAGTGGAGAGTATGCATAGACTTCCGAGATCTCAATCGAGCTAGTCCCAAGGATTGCTATCCTCTGCCCCGGATCGATTAGATGGTGGACTCAACTGCCGGTTGCGAAAGGATCTGCATGCTGGATGCCTACCAAGGGTATCATCAGGTTCCTTTAGCGGTGGAGGACCAAGAAAAGGTTAGCTTTATTACGGTTGATGGTACCTTCTGTTATACTGTCATGCCCTTCGGTCTCAGGAACGCAGGAGCCATGTACCAAAGGATGATGGACAAGATCTTCCGGGAGAAGATCGGGTGCAACGTGGAGGTTTATGTGGATGATATACTCATTAAGTCTCCTTTAGTCGTGAATCTGATCAAGGATGTAGAGGAAACTTGCCAGACTCTCTGGCAATATGGGCTGAAGCTGAACCCATTGAAATGCTTGTTTGGGGCTAAAGGAGGAAAGTTCTTGGGCTACCTAGTGACCGAGCGTGGAATAGAAGCTAATCCAGAAAAAGTTCGGGCACTACGTGATATGCAAGTTCCCCAGAATTTGAAGGAAACGCAAAAACTAGTCGGCAGAATAACAACCCTATCAAGATTCATTTCCAGATTTGCAGATCAGGCTGCTCCTTTTTTCAAAGTGCTCAGGAAGGCCTCCAAGTTCCAATGGGATGAAGAATGTACCCGAGCTTTTGAGGAGCGGAAGAAGTACTTGGAGGCTCTTCCATCTTTATTCAAGCTGGTTGTTGGAGAACCATTATGGGTCTACTTATCTGCCACCCCTGAGGCCGTAGGGGTTGTGCTTATTAAGGAACATGATAATGTGCAACGGCTAGTGTATTTCTTCAGTCATCTATTAAAAGGGGTCGAGTCTCGATACACGACCCTCGAGAAGTTGGTTTATGGATTGGTTCTTGTGGCTCGGCAGTTAAGACCTTACTTCCTGGCACATTCTATCACAGTTCTGACCAATAGCACCATGGGAAGAGCCCTAACTAATGTAGAAGTTGTAGGTTGGCTTATCAAATGGGTGACGGAGTTAGGAGAATATGACATACAATACCAGTCGCGCACAACTATCAAGGCGCAGGCCTTGACAGATTTCTTAACAGAAATTCATTAGACCAACTCTGAAGAAACCTGGAAGGTCTATGTGGATGGGTCGGCAACTCATCAAGGAAGCGGGGTCGGGGTCTTGTTGATATCTCCCCAAGGGGATATACTTCAGTTGGTTATCCGGTTGAATTTTTGAGCCACTAACAATGAGGCAGAATATGAGGCTTTGTTGGCAGGACTACAGGTAGCTCGGCACGTGGAGGCTGCCCGAGTAATCATTTACTCATATTCCCAGCTAGTAAATCAGCAAGTGGCCGGTAACTTTGTGGTAGATTGTGATAAATTACAAGTATATCGGGAAGCATACGAGAATTTACAGAAGTTACAGTAACTAAGATCCCCAGGGCAGAGAACGAGAAAGCATATGAGCTAGCAAAGATGACCAGTTCCTTAACTACTTGGGTGTTGGACCGGTCAACGGCGCAAACTTTCCTTATAGCTCAGATAGATTTGCAAAACAATAGGGAAGCAACTATTGATTGGCAGACACCCATGATCAGCTATGTTAGGCAGGGTACCTTATCGGCTGACCCAGAGGAATCATGGCTGGTCAGGAAGCAAGCTCATGCTTATGTCATGATCGGGGATCAGCTATACAAAAGGTCCTTCTCTAGACCCTTACTCAAATGCCTGGGTATGGAGGAGGCGGACCAAGCCTTACGAGAAATACAGCTGGGATGCTGTGGCAATCATGTAGGCGGTCGGGCATTATCTCGCAAGGTACTCCTGGCTGGGTATTTCTGGCCTACTTTACAGAGGGATGCTCATAAGCTGGTAAATACATGCCTGTCCTTCCAAAAATATCAAAATTTAACACATCGACCGACGGCTCTGCTAAGAACATCTATAGTCTCGTGTCCTTTTGGTCAATGGAGCATGGATATTGTGGGACAATTTCCAATGGCCCCGGGTCAGAAACGCTTCTTATTGGTAGCAGTGGATTATTTCTCTAAGTGGGTGGAAGCAGAGGCCCTGGCCAGGATCACAGAAGATGCGGTCATCCAGTTTCTATGGAAGAATATTCTTTGCAGGTTCGACATTCCGCACAAATTGGTGTCAGACAATGGGAGGCAATTTCAAGGGCAAAAAATCCAGGCCTGGTGCAAGGGATTTGGCATAACGCAAGCCTTCACTTTAGTGGCATCCCCGCAAAGCAACGGCCAGACCGAAGTGGTGATCGAGAAATAGTACGAGGTCTGAAGGTTAAACTGGATCATGTGGGAGGTAATTGGGTGGAAAAGTTGTCAAGCATCCTATGGGCTTATCGTACAACACCCCGAGAAAGTACAGGTCTGACATCATTCCATTTAGTTTATGGGAACGAAGCGGTAGTACTCATAGAGATTGGAGTGCCATCGGTCAGGAGGACATTATACGATGAAGGGAATGCAGAGCGACGACTGGCTGAGTTGGATCTCATCAGTGAAATCCGAGAGAAGACAGCAGCCAAACTGGAGGCCTACAGACAAAGAATGAGGCAAAATTATAACAGAAGAGTATTTCCTCGATTCTTTGGGGAAGGAGATCTAGTCTGGAAGCAAGTTAAACCCGTGGGGGGCATGGCCAAGTTAGCACCCCAGTGGGATGAGCCCTACAAAGTCATCAAGAAATTGTCATCCGGAGCTTATTATTTACAGGATAACCAGGGAAAGAAGTTAGATCGGCCTTGGAGTGCCAACTACCTGTTGATACAGTCTGACATGGCTGTTGTTTTGATGTTGACACTGATTTAAGTTTGTATCAGATGTTAATTGAACTCGAATTGATTACTGATCAAGGTTGATCATGTGGAAGGGAAAAGTCCAAGTTGGAAACTTGGCACGCGAAGTCGGAGAGAGCTCGGTAGCTCGTTCTCCGGACCAGGTCAGAGAGGGCTCGGTAGCTCGTTCTCTGGACCGGACGAAGTCGGAGAGGGCTCGGTAGCTCGTTCTCCGGACTAGGTCAGAGAGGGCTCGGTAGCTCGTTCTCTGGACCAGACGAAGTCGGAGAGGGCTCGGCAGCTCGTTCTCCGGACTAGGTGGCTCGGGAGCTCGTTCTCCGGATTAGGTCGAGAGGGCTCGGTAGCTCGTTCTCGGACCAATCCTAGTATCACATAGGCGCTGGATCGGTCAACAAACCGATCCAGTGATACTTTGGTGATCGGTCCCGCAGACCGATCTAGTGAGACTAAATTTTCCGATCGATCCGGTGACCGATCAGGAAACACTCGATAGCACTGCGGGTGTAATCGATCGATCATGGACCGATCGAAAACTCCGATAGCACATCGAGTGCAACTGATAGTCTGTAGACCGATCGGGAGAAAATGTCGCAAAAGAAAAAGGGCGTTGGATCGGTCTACCGATCCACATCCAATCTGATCGGTCACCACGACCAATCGAGACCGACCTCGAACCGATTATTTGCGTCGGTCAGTCCGTGATCGGTCCGCCGACCGATCCACGCTTAAGTTCATTGTGCATGCGCTTTCTCGATATTTTCCGATTCGCACTTTTTGCCCATCTCTATTTAACCTTCTGCTGTGAGTCTTTTGGAGATACAGGTTGCAGGTACCATACCAGTGCTTAGTTTCAAATTAAGCCTCATCAAAGGAATGAGACAAAGGATCTTTCCACTGCTTTCTCTGCGTCAAATGCATTTGAAGCAGCAACGACTACAGGTTGTGATTGGCTGTGTTTGGCGGTGATCGGTGATTGGCTTAACTCCTGGTGATTGGTTCGAGCTCAGAGGCACCAGTGAAGACCGTGGTTCTATTGGTGTGAGCTCAGAGAATCAGAAGAGGAAGAGAAGCGATTGGTGACGCCGTAGCTTGCAGCAGGGATTCGGTGCAGGTTGGCAGCGATCCGGTGTAGGCTGATCGAATGCAGAGACATAAGAAGCAGTGTATGCTAGAAATAAGAAGAGAACGTGAAGCAAGTGAAAAGTTGTGTGTGTTTCGGTTGAGAGCTTGCTGTGTTCTTGGACTCTGTCTTCATCATCTTCGTGGCTGTGAGCTTACTTCGATTTTCTTTGAGCCATTGTGATCTGTAAGTCTTGTGTGCTTCATTTTAAATCTGTTCGAAGACTTTGTGGAGAGGTTTCTCCACCGAGAAGGAGAGCTTCATTAGCCGGTGTCATCCGGGGTGTGATCTACCGAAGATCAAGGGCTCGTCCACCTTACGGACACGTCGAGGAGTAGGGGCAAGTTATCCCTGAACCTCGTATATCTTGTGTTAGTGGTGCTTGGTTCTTTTCACGTATAATTTCTTTTTGTTAGCTTATTTTCCGCTGCGCTAACAAACTCGCTTAGAATTTTTGTGAAAAGATTAAGATTTTGGTGGAGGCTATTCACTCCCCCCCTCTCTAGCCATCCAAAGGATCTCAACAAGTGGTATCAGAGCCTGGTGCTCTTCATCTGGACTAACATCCTAAGGAGCAAGAAGATGGCCATGAAGGAAGGATTCAGCACCAACATACCACCCTTCTTCGATGGAGCAGATTTTCAATATTGGAAGAGTCGCAAGGAGTATTATCTCAAAACTGATATCTCCATGTGGTTTTCTGTAAAGGAAGGATTTACGCCTCTAAAGGACGAAGAAGGTAAGGAACTCGACTCCTCGAGGTGGTCCACCGAGTAAACCCGCAAAGGACAAGCCGATGCCAAGGCAGTGGTCACTTTGCAATGTGGAATAGCCAAGGACCAACTCGTCAAGGTAGGTCCTTTCACGAGCGCAAAAGATCTATGGAACAAGCTCATCGAGCTCCAAGAAGGAACTCGGGACTCTCGGATCGCCAAGAGAGACTTGTTCCTAAACCAACTCCAAAACCTCACCATGAGGGAAAATGAGACAGTAAGTGAGCTACATGGAAGATTCAAAGAGATCATCAATGGTCTCCATTCCGTGGATGAACGCGTGGAGAAACGCGATCTTGTAAGTGTTGGTTGCTACTCGGAAAACCTATAGGTTCCACTGTACAAAAATTTTGTACAAAGGTCTGAACCTTTTCCTAGCTACCATATGTTCTTTTAAATTAAATTTTGGATCGCCTGCGGAACTTAACACGTTTGATCCAAAACTTAATCTATTTGTTCTTTTAGGTTTTGACTTGGATCTCCTGCGGAACTTAACACGTTCGACCCAAGTCTCCTTAAGTTATTAATTCCATTAAATATTAATTTCCATAAAAGGTTCCCAGTACTGACGTGGCGAGGCACATGACCTTCTTGGATATGGGAGCAACCACCACCGACTAGACAAAACCTTTAATAGAAAGCTAATATTTAATTTCCTAAAATAACTTTAGGTTAACCAAAGAGAACAATCAAATCACAAGGAAAAGAAAGAAACAAAAGAACACAACTTCGAAAAACATATTCGAAATTCTAGAACGTAAGTCTCTTGTATTTGGTATTATTTCCATAAATAACTAGCATGATGCGGAAATAGAAATTACTAGTTATACCTTGTAGAAAAACCTCTTGATCTTCTACCGTATTCCTCTTCTAACCTCGGACGTTGTGTGGGCAACGATCTTCCGAGATGAGAAACCACCAATCACCTTCTTCTCCTCCTAGCTAGGTTCGGCCAACAAAGAGGAAGCTTCACCAAGGAAGAAAAACAAAATACTAACCAAGCTCCAAGAGATGCTAGCTTTCTCTCCTTCTTCTTCTTCTTCTCCGAGTAGTATCCGGCCACCACAAGAACTCCAATAGAAGGGTAGGGTTCGGCCACCACAAGAGGAAGAGAGGGAGAGGTTGGCCGGCCACACCAAGGAACAAAAGAGGGAGAGGAATAATAGATGTTGTGTCTTGTGAAGGCACCCTCACCCCTTCTTTTATATTCCTTGGCCTAGGCAAATTAGGAAATTTAATTACAATAAATTTTCCTTAATTTCCTTGACATGATTTAATTGAGAGAAATAAAATAAAATTTCCCCAATTAATTTCAAGTGGCCGGCCAAATCATTGGAAAACAAAAGAGGACAAGTTTTAATCAACAATTAAAACTTCCTAATTTGTTTCCGGAAATTTTAAAAATAAAATTTCTCTTTAAAATCTCTTCATGGTTGATAAAAGGAAATTTCTATAATTTTAATTTTATCAACATGTGAATAATTTTTAAAGAAAAAATAAAACATCTCTCCAATCTACAAATAAGGAAAGAGATCTAATCTCTTTCTTTAATCTTTTATAGATCTTTTACAAGAGAGATATTTTAATTTTAATTCTCTTTAAAATATATCTTCCACATAATAATAAAAATTAAAATTAAATTTCCTTTTTAATTTATTTTGGCCGGCCCTACTAGCTTGGGTTCAAGCTAGGGCCGGCCACCCAATCTCATACCTAGGCCGGCCCTAGCTTAATCCCAAGCTAGCTTGGCCGGCCCCTATTGGGTGGGTATAGAAGGTGGGTATAGGTGGGTATAGAACTCTATAAATAAGAGGCTACGATAGGGACCGAGAGGAGGAATTAATTTTGGTCTCCCGATAAAATTAAGCATCCCGTGTTCGCCCCGAACACACAACTTAATTTTATCAATGATAATTCATTCCACTAGAGAACTATCATTGAACTACCGCACCAATCCCAAATTACATTTTTGGGCTCCTTCTTATTATGAGTGTGTTAGTCTCCATGTGTTTAAGATATCGAATGTCCACTAATTAAATGAGTTACTGACAACTCATTTAATTAATGTCTAAGTCCAAGAGTAGTACCACTCAACCTTATCGTCATGTCGGACTAAGTCCACCTGCAGGGTTTAACATGACAATCCTTATGAGGTCCTCTTGGGGACATTATCAACCTAGTATCTCTAGGATACAGTTTCCTTCTATAATCAACAACACACACTATAAGTGATATCATTTCCCAATTTATCGGGCTTATTGATTCATCGAACTAAATCTCACCCATTGATAAATTAAAGAAATAAATATCAAATATATGTGCTTGTTATTATATTAGGATTAAGAGCACACACTTCCATAATAACCGAGGTCTTTGTTCCTTTATAAAGTCAGTATAAAAGAAACGACCTCAAATGATCCTACTCAATACACTCTGAGTGTACTAGTGTAATTATATAGTCAAGATAAACTAATACCTAATTACACTACGACCTTCTAATGGTTTGTTCCTTTCCATTCTGGTCGTGAGCTACTGTTTATAATTTATAAGGTACTGATAACATCATCTTCTGTATGTGACACCACATACTATGTTATCTACAATATAAATTAAATGAACAACTACAAACAAATGTAGATAATTAGACCAAATGTGATTCTTTATTCATAATGAATGTTTACAAAGCTTAGGCTTTCAGTATACACTCCAACAGTAAGGTACGCTCTAAAAGCCTTTCCAAGGAGTGCCTTGTGGTCATCTATGGTAGATTCCTACAAGGTCTCTAAGGATCTTTCAATTGTAAAGTTAGATGAATTCTTTTGTGAAATGGAACTTCATGAACTTGCTAACAAAGGTCAAAAGGAGAAAGGTATAGCTTTGGTTGCAGGAGAAAAGAGCAAGGATGGGAGAAGAAAGAAAGAAAAGAAGAAGGAGAAAGAGATTCCTTCATCTTCATCCTCCTCCGAGTCCGATGATGAAGGTGGATCATCATCAAGCGAGATGGCAAATTTTGTGAGGAGGATCATGAGAAAAAGCAGGAGATACAAAGGTAAAACTGTAGATCAAAATATTGATAAGTCTAACGTTACTTGCTATGAGTGTAGCAAGAAAGGACACTATCGGAGCGAGTGTCCAAAGCTAAAGAAGAAGGAGGAAAGGGCCAAGAAAAAGAAAGCCCTCAAAGCCACATGGGATGAATCCTCCTCGAGCTCATCGGAGGAAGAGAAGAAGGAGAAGATCACAAGGCAGCTAGCACTCATAGCAAGGGAGGAATCCGATTCCGGGAGTGATGGGGACGCAAGCACTTCAGCCGCGGCTTCATCATCTTAGGATGATGAAGAGGTAACCTCTTCTCACTTAGAAAAATGCTATAAAACTATTACACATTTGTCTACCTTGCTTAAAAAATCAAAAACTGAAATTAAATCTTTAAAAGATGAAGTAGAGAACTTGAGAGCTCTTAGGGAAGATGAGGTTGATGACCTACATCTAGAGCTCCTTGAAGATGAAAACAAAGCCTTGAAGAGTGAAGTTGAGAAACTCAAGAAAATGCTTGAGAAATTCTCAACTAACTCCAAGACATTAGACATGATTCTAAATGCCCAAAGGGCGGTCTACAATAAGGCTGGGTTAGGGTATCAACCCAAGGAGTCAAGTTTTATTTCTCTAGTGTCTAGAACCCATTTTCATAGATCACATGCTTCTAGGGTTCATGAGACTAGGAAGGGTGTAACCAAGGCATGGGTGCCTAAGTCTTTCATTGTAGATGCATTAGGTCCCAAGATTTGGGTACCTAAAACATCTATCTTTCGTGTCTTGTAGGCATTGGTCAAGGGGGAGCGTCTATCAACTTGGTTTGTTGATAGTGGATGCTCCAAGCACATGACCGGGGACAAGTCACTTTTTACTACCCTTCAAAATAAAAATAGAGGTAATATGTCATTTGGTAACAATGGTAGTCTTAAGGTTATAGGAGTTGGAGACATTCATATATCCGAATGCCTCCAAATCAAGAATGTCCTTCTAGTCAAGGGGATGACTTTTAATCTCCTAAGTGTCAGTCAATTGTGTGATACGGGTTACACAATTGAGTTTCATTCAAGTCAATGTCTGGTCAAACACATTGACACACTTGACACGGTACTAGTAGGCACAAGAGTAGATAACATTTATCAAATTTCTTTTAAAAGTGCTACTAATGCCTCTGCTAAGTGTTTCATGTCAAAAGAAGAAGAATCATGGCTTTGGCATAGGAGGTTGGCTCATGTGAACATGAAGAATATTAGAAAGCTGGCCAACAAAGGATTAGTGCGAGGCTTACCAAGCATCAAGTACCAAAAGACAAAACTATGTGATGCATGTCAAAAGGGTAAGCAAACAAAAGCAACTCATAAAGGTAAAAGCACTGTAAGTACCTCTACTGTTTTAGATTTACTGCATATGGACTTGTTTGATTGTAGTAGTGTCATTTCTTTGAATGGTAGTAGATATTGCTTAGTGATTATTGATGATTTTACTAGATATACATAGACTTTCTTTTTGAAAAATAAGGATCAAACCATAGATATCTTTATTTCTTTTTGTAGAAGAACTGAAAATGAAAAATCAACTGATCATGGTGGAGAATTTCAAAACCATAGATTTTTAGAGTTTTGTCAAGAAAAAGGATATAGGCATGAGTTCTCTACTCCAAGGACCCCACAGCAAAATGGGGTTGTGGAGAGAAAGAACCGAGCTTTGCAAGAGGCTGCACGAAGCATGCTCAATGAGTACTCACTACCGAGCTACTTGTGGGCTGAAGCTGTGAATACAGCTTGCTATGTGCAAAACCGAGTCCTGATACATAGGTTTTTAGGAAAAACTCCTCATGAACTTTGGTTTGGGAAACCCCCTACAATTAAACATCTTAGGGTGTTTGGTTGTAGGGTGTTTATCTTGAACACCAAGGATCATCTTGGAAAGTTCACGGCTAAGGCTGATGAAGGGATACTGGTCGGGTACTCTCTCTTCAGCAAAGCCTATCGAGTCTACAACAATAGAACTAAATTGATTGAAGAGTCCTCAGATGTAGCATTTGAAGAAATCCCTAAATCGAATGATCAATCAAGGGATGTAGGAGAAATTCAACTTGAACTTAGAAATCTAAGTTTGAATGATCAAAATGAAGAAAGAGTCGAGGTTGACTCTGATGACGATGAGCAAAGGCAACAAAGGGCTCAGGCTGATCATTTGCCTGATACTGAGTCTCTGCCTGTGCCTAGTGAGACCATTCATGAGGCACCGCCAACACCAAGGCAATCTAGGATAGCCTCTAGTCATCCCTAAGACCAGATTGTGGGAGACATTCAACAAGGGGTTAGGACTAGATTATTCTTTAGAAATGAGTCTAATGAGGTCGCCTTGATCTCAGAAATTGAACCAAAAATAGTTGATGAGGCATTGCACGATCCTGACTGGATCATAGCTATGCAAGATGAGTTAGGTCAATTTGAAAGGAGCCAAGTGTGGGACTTAGTTCCTAGACCTAAGAAGACCACCATTATTGGAACTAAATGAGTCTTCAAAAATAAGTTAAACCAAAAGGGAGAAGTCGTAAGGAACAAGGCGAGACTTGTAGCCAAGGGCTATAGTCAAGTCGAAGGCCTCGATTATGATGAGACTTATGCTCCCGTGGCACGATTAGAGTCCATTCGTTTAATGCTAGCTTTTGCTGCACATAGAGGTTTCAAGCTCTATCAAATGGACGTTAAATCGGCCTTCTTAAACGGATTCATCAAAGAAGAGGTCTATGTTGAACAACCACCAGGGTTTGTGAATACCGAAGCTCCAAACCACGTGTACAAGCTCAAGAAAGCTCTTTATGGGCTTAAACAAGCACCTCGAGCTTGGTACGAAAGGTTGTCAACTTACCTACTAGAAAAGGGTTTTGTGAGAGGTCAAATAGATCCAACACTATTTCTGCGTAGAGATGGTGAAAATATTTTTGTAGCCCAAGTGTATGTCGATGACATAATTTGTGGCTCAAATAACAAGGACTATTTGAATGAATTTATCACTCACATGGAGAGTGAGTTTGAGATGAGTCTGGTGGGAGAATTGACTTTCTTCCTTGGACTTGAAATCAAACAAACTCGAGATGGCATTTATGTCCATCAGACGAAATACACTCAAGAGATGCTCAAGAAATTCAACATGAGTGACTCTAAGGAAGTGTCCACTCCAATGGCGACAAACACTCGTCTGGACAATGATGAGAGTGGAAAATCAGTTGATCTAACGCGTTATAGAAGCATGATCGGTAGTCTTCTATATCTCACAGCTAGTCGACCGGACATACTCTTTTTTGTGGGCATGTGCGCTAGATATCAAGTCTGTGCCAAGGAATCTCATTTAATTGCAGTTAAGAGAATTCTGAGATACCTTAAAGGCACAATTAGAGTAGGTCTTTGGTACCCTCGTACTGAGTCTTTTGACTTGATAGGTTATACCGACTCCGATTATGCTGGGTGCAAATTGGATCGGAAAAGCACTAGTGGGGGTTGCCAATTCTTAGGATCATCATTGGTTAGTTGGTCAAGTCGGAAGCAACATTGTGTTGCTCTCTCCACGACCGAGGCTGAATACATTGCCATGGGAGAGAGTGTATCACAATTGTTGTGGATGATTCACACTCTAGAAGATTATGGACTTTCGTATAAGGGAGTGCAAGTGTTGTGTGACAACATTAGCACAATAAACCTAACGAAAAATCCAGTCCATCATTCAAGGACCAAACACATTGAAGTGCGTCATCACTTCATTAGAGATCACGTAGCTAGGGGAGACATTGCACTCACATATGTTGAGTCAAAGTCAAACCTAGCCGATATCTTCACCAAACCCCTTCCGAAAAATGAATTTAGTCATTTAAGGAGGGAATTGGGAATGTGTTTGGCTCAATAAGTCATTTTGACCACATCATGATCAATAAGGACCATTAAAATGACAAGAGAAATTGGGAAATTAATTTGGGCAACTTGGGAACATCTCACACAAACTATAAGGTTTAACAAAATATTTTTGTTTGCTAGAAATGGGGTGAGATGCTAGGATCAACCAAATTATTCAAAATGTATCATGCATCCCTTGAATAATTAGGTTGAAGAGACATAAATTGAGTATGGGGAAGACCATTACATAATTCATGTGTATTTGGTTCCTAGATCTTACTCATATATTCCAACCAAGGAATCTTGGTTGGACTTTTGCCTAGAAATTATCTAATTATGGTTGATGGTTGATGTGTTGATTGATATTGTTGTTTGATTCATTTCATGACTTTGATTGATAATAAGATAGGTTGTTAAAGGAAATAATAGCAACTTGGATATATTTTAACAAATTTGAAACTGATCATAGCAATCCTAAGTCTTAATTAATACCTTGGTTCACTATAGGTAATAGTTTTATAAGGTTTTCTGAGATTGGAACCCTAAGATTCCAAATGTCTGAGTTTTTGGTTTTAAAGTCTGAAACTTTCGGGCTCTAAACAAGCTCAGACCATAAGAGCTCATTTTTTGAATATATTTGTGGGTGATGATTCTTAGGTTCTAGGTTATGAATTTGGGGGATTCTGAATTCTTGAGTTCTGAACTTTTCAGAATTCTCGATAGACAACGGCTCAAAATTTCGGTTACTGAAATCAGAATTTCAGTATTATCAGACACTGACCGATCTACCGACCGATCAGGAGGTTGCCTAATCGGTCTCCACGACCGATCAGGAGAGTTCCAGACCCATTTGACCTCTCTGTTCGATACCTGATTGGTCTCCACGACCGATCAGGACATTCCCTGACCACAGAAGGTTCACTGATCGATCCAGGGATCGATCAGGAGACACTGGCACGCATCGACCTTACTGATCCACATCTGATCGGTCCAGGGACCGATCAGGAAGCTCCCTGATCGGTCTCCACAACCAATCAGGACACTCCCTGACCGATCAGGACGTTCCCTGATCGGTCAAGATTTCTCCTGATCGGACAGCCGTCCGATCTTATGCTCTGATCACCCTCTTTAACTTCCCCCAACCCTTTCTCCTCTCATTTCACGCCAAAGAACCCTAGCCGACATTCTCCTCAGCACTCTCCTCAGTTCTGATTCTTCTCTCCACCTTCTCCGAAAGCTACAAATGGCGCCCAGGTAACTCCTTTTTCCTTCCCGAAATTTGTTCATTGTTGGCATTTTGGTTTCATTTCTCACTGAATCTCTGTATATTGTCTCTTGTCTCGGTTCTTGATTGTTTGGGGCTCCCGTGCACTCTCACTTGTCCCGATCATGTCCCATTTTTGGCCTATTTAGGAAGAAATCAGCCGGTGAGGGTACTTCTAAGTCATCTGCTGAGAAATCCAAGTCCCAGGCACCCTCCCGACCTCAACCTTCCTTTTCTTCGAGATTCCCGAACCGACAGTTTGAACAAACGTTTCAACAGAGGACATTCAAGCTACTCCCATGTCGATCTGTGGATCGAAAGTACATGGATGAGTTTTGTCCCTCTGTATCCGAAACCCTGGCATATTATAAACTTGACTCGTTAGTCTACCTAGAAAGGGACATCAACTATGACCTAGTATCTGAATTCTACAACAATCTTCATCAGACTAGTGATGGTGCTTATAGAACCAGAATCGCTAAGAGACCTATCGATTTCTCCGTCATAGAATTCTTTGGGTATCTAGGTTGCCGAATGTGTTAAGGAGATCCTTTTCCCATTTATCCTGATTTACCAGACCCATTACCTCCTCCACTTGATGTATCACCTGACACTATTTATGAGTATTTCTTTGGACACCCTAGACCGGATGGACTGGATGAGTTGGATGTCGAGTTTCCTACTTTTGCGGCTCTGAGACTATCTCCTCCTGACTATATTCTTTTTAAGATAGTCACAAACTGTCTTCTTCCAATCACATCCAAACCTCTAGCAGAGATCCGACCATACCACTGCCTGATGCTTTATGGTTTGCGTCGGCGTCTCGATTTTGATATCATGTCGAGCATCTATTCTTCGATCATCTTATATACTCAACCTAGCAGCTCCACTATTTATATGCCTTATGGGCATATAATTACAGATTGGCTCGAGACCCTTCTGATAGATGTGTCTAAGGGTAGGATAGTGAAGATGGTCAGACAGGATTGCAGACTTGGGAAACGGGCATTTTCCAAGTCCGGTATCTTGGGACAGAATGGGACTGTTCGATGGAAGGATGGGAGAGGTCTGGGAGAGTTACCACGGGCACTTCCTCGACAGGTTGCTGCTCCTCCTCCTGTTGCTGATGAGGCCGACCCTGACCTGCGATGGCAGATTGCGGAGCTGGGGATCGACCAGCGCTATGATGATCTACGCAGTCAGCAGATGGTGACGCAGCAGCTGCTTCTGGGCTGGATGGCCAACTACCCACCTCCGCAGCATTTCTCGGGTCATCCACCTTCGAGCTCCAGCATGCCGCCTCAGGGTTACGTGCCTCCCGCAGATGATGATGATGTTCCTCGTGTTGAGGACATTGATTGATACATTCTGTTTGTCACTTTGACTGTCTGTGTTTTGGATGCTATTTTGTTGGATATTTTTGTATGACCTGGATATTTGCTTATTTCATCTATTTATGCTGCTCATTTTTCTATTTTTCTTTATGTGTCATTTCCTATTGGCTATTGATATGTTGTTCATATGTTTTGTCTTGACTGCCTCTTATTTCTTTATTACTGTCTCATAATACACTTAGAGGGAATTCTAGGTGCATTAAGAAACAGACAGTATGGGTTAAGGGGGAGTCTTTTGAGTCTTATCACCCCATTCGCACCTTTTCGGTGTTTGACAAAGGGGGAGAGGATATCTAAGTTTAGAGATGTATGAAGGTTTGATTTTAGGGGAGAAGATAACGGGGAGGATCTTGATTCCCGTTATTGACATCCTTATATCGTGGTGTATTCATCTTAGGGGGAGGATCTTGATTCCCCTAAAATTATGAAAATAAGAACATTTCTGATCTAAACTTAAATCGTGTTGTCAAACAACAAAAAGGGGGAGATTGTTGATACAGTCTGACCTGGCTGTTGTTTTGATGTTGACACTGATTTAAGTTTGTATCAGATGTTAATTGAACTCGGATTGATTACTGATCAAGGTTGATCATGTAGAAGGAAAAAGTCCAAGTTGGAAACTTGGCACGCGAAGTCGGAGAGGGCTCGGTAGCTCGTTCTCTGGACCGGACGAAGTCGGAGAGGGCTCGGTAGCTCGTTCTCCGGACTAGGTCGGAGAGGGCTCGGTAGCTCGTTCTCCGGACCAGGTCAAAGAGGGCTCGGTAGCTCGTTCTCTGGACCGGACGAAGTCGGAGAGGGCTCGGTAGCTCGTTCTCCAGACTAGGTTAAAGAGGGCTCGGTAGCTCGTTCTCTGGATCATACGAAGTCGGAGAGGGCTCGGCAGCTCGTTCTCCGGACTAGGTCAGAGAGGGCTCGGGAGCTCGTTCTCTGGACCGGATTAGGTCAGAGAGGGCTTGGTAGCTCGTTCTCGGACCAATCCTAGTATCACATTGGCGTTGGATCGGTCAACAGACCGATCCAGTGATACTTTGGATGACTGATCGGTCCGCAGACCGATCTAGTGAGACTAAATTTTATGATCGGTCTGGTGACCGATCAGGAAACACTCAGTAGCACACTGAGTGCAATCTGATAGGTCTGTAGACCGATCAAGAGAAAATGTCGCAGAAGAAAAATGGCGTTGGATCGGTCTATGGACCGATCCACATTTAATCTGATCGGTCGCCACGACCAATCAGACCAACCTCAGACCGATCAGGCTGTTGTCTGATCGGTCCAAGGGTCTGTGATCGGTCTGTTGACCGATCCACAGTTAAGTTCATTGTGCATGCGCTTTCTCTGATATTTTCTGATTCGCACTTCTTTTTGCCCATCTCTGTTTAACCTTCTGCTGTGAGTCTTTTGGAGATACAGGTTGCAGGTACCATACCAGTGCTTAGTTTCAAATTAAGCCTCATCAAAGGAATGAGACAAAGGATCTTTCCACTGCTTTCTCTGCGTCAAATGCATTTGAAGCAGCAACGGCTACAGGTTGCGATTGGCTGTGTTTCTGGCAGTGATCAGGCAGCGATTGGCTTAACTCTTGGTGATTGGTTCGAGCTCAGAGGCACCAGTGAAGACCGTGGTTCTATTGGTGTGAGCTCAGAGAATCAGAAGAGGAAGAGAAGCGATTGGCGACGTCGTAGCTTGCAGCAGGGATTCGGTGCAGGTTGGCAGCGATCCGGTGTAGGCTGATTGAATGCAGAGACATAAGAAGCAGTGTATGCTGGAAAGAAGAAGAGAACGTGAAGCAAGTGAAAAGCTGTGTGTGTTTCGGTTGAGAGCTTGCTGTGTTCTTGGACTCTGTCTTCATCATCTTCGTGGCTGTGAGCTTACTTCGATTTTCTTTGAGCCACTGTGATCTGTAAGTCTTGTGTGCTTCATTTTAAATCTGTTCGAAGACTTTGTGGAGAGGTTTCTCCACCGAGAAGGAGAGCTTCATTAGTCGGTGTCATCCGGGGTGTGATCTACCGAAGATCAAGGGCTCGTCCACCTTACGGACACGCCAAGGAGTAGGGGCAAGTTATCCCCGAACCTCGTATATCTTGTGTTAGTGGTGCTTGGTTCTTTTCACGTATAATTTCTTTTTGTTTGCTTATTTTCCGCTGCGCTAACAAACTCGCTTAGAATTTTTGTGAAAAGATTAAGATTTTGGTGGAGGCTATTCACTCCCCTCCTCTCTAGCCATCCAAAGGATCCCAACACTACCTACGACCTTACCGAGTTTAAAGAATCGTATAAAGAAGAAGAGGTCGGGCGGTCACGTGTTTGACAGACCGGGGTAACAAGCCGGGGCTGAAAGTAGACCAGAGTGCAGTAAGAGGATATGTTATAGCGGAAATTGTATATCCTAATATTTCTTTTGACAGACTAAGAAATTTTAGCAAAGTAAACCTCAAAGTGCAAGTGGATGTGTAGGAAGAAAAGTAATAAAGTATTTCACAGGAAATCGTTAAGTCACATTATGTACAGGCAAGCAGTGATGATCATTTGAAAGGAGCAAATATATCATCTGGAATCTCTTTAAGGATTCGGTCATGATCTAAAAACTCAACAGGAGGAGCTGATTTTAAATAGCCCTGTTCGTAAAGTTGTCGCAGAGCTCCAGCCGCACCATAGATAACAGATGTGGAGAAACGTTGTCTTGCTTGTGTACAAAACTCTGGAGAACGCAGGTACAAGTCACGGCTCTGTTTGCAGCGATTATTCTCCCCTTCCTTATAAACAGTTAGGGTTGTAGATACTCCTTCTGCAGTAGCCCGGGTCTGAGCCAGTTCAGTTCAGACGACCATAAGTTCTGCCTCTTGAGACGTTAATTGGGCCGCCTGGGATTTTAACCTCTTGTCCTGCTCTTGTGCAAGGGTTTCTACGAAATGCAATTTCTGGGTTAATTGGTCAATGGCTTGTTGATATACCAAAGCTTGTTGTTCCGAGCGCTGCTGGTGTATAATGTCAATCTGGCTCTTTTCTTCCTGAATGTTTTTAAGCTGGTGGTTGGCCTGCGCTAAGGACACTTCCAGATGGGTATTCCTTCTAGTCAAGTCCTTTATTTCGACTCTCAAGGCATGACTAGCCTGCGCAGGGTCATTTAATTGGAGCTCCAATTTTGTTACCATGTCTCGCAGCACCTTGCTCTGGTAATGAGCGGCATGGAAGGATTGGTTTATTATCAGGGACTCTGCACAAGCTTGGGACATAAAGGAAACATCTGATAAGAGCGGGGAGGATAATAGTTGCTGGGATCATCGAAGCTTATCTTGATATAGAGCTCTGAGAATCTATCCATTTGGCCAGGTGGCAGCAAGAGTTCCATCTGCTACATACTTTTTTACCATAAAGTGGTCAAACGACCTTTTATTGTGAGGAAGCTGGTGGGGACATCTTGTCATGACCTTAACCCAACCTCAGAAGGGGCAGTGGTACTGTAATGGTGATGGATGGGCGGCGGTGGCTGTGAAGGTCCAGCAGCTGAGCCAGAAGGAGCTGAAGGGGGCACATGAGAAGGCTCTGGAGGTGAGGTAGTCGGTGAAGGGCGATGTGAGAGGTCAGCTTCAGTGCTCGGGTGTTGTTGAAAGGTTGAAGGTTGAGTTAGCGGAGGTTCGGCCGGAGCCTCGGGTGGAGCAGGAGGAGTATTTGTCTGGCTCGGGGTAGGAGTCGTGGTTGCAACAGGAGGTGAAGGATGAGGAATGGCAGAAGGGCCAGAGTATTGGCTAGGATGGGGGGCCCTGCGGCGAAGTCTCTGAGCCAAAGGCTGGTCATCCGAGTCAGAATATTCGGAAGGTAGTCGAACCCTGCGTCGAGAAGAAGAGGAAGCATCACGACTCGAGCGGTCATTTATAGAGCGTGCCCGACGAGCCGCCTGAGAGGCTTCTCTGGAGGTAGGGCCGGTATAAGTCACGTTGGCTGATCTTCGACCACGGTCGCGACCAGGGCTAGAAGTCGGCCGGGAAGGATTAGTTGATTGAAGAGGCGACGGGGCGGATGACCGAGCTGTAGGCGAGGGTCGAGGATGAACAGGAGCGTCAGGCCGGGATGTAGACAAAGTCCTGGGCAAAGGACGTAGATCGGGCAGTAGACGAGGCTCTGCGGGGAAGACGGGGTTGGGGATTTGCAGTGGTAGCCATACCGACATGGGTCGAAGTCGAGTAGGGGAGCGATCTCCTTTCTAAAATAACTCGACCGCGTCGCATTATTTCCATATCACTTATAGGAAGAGGCTGAACCTCTGAGGCACGGGTTAAAACATCTGTTGTACAAGACAGAGTGTGGGGTCAACTGTAGTAGGTAAAACAAAATGCATGAGGTTATAAAAGAACCAAAAGAGAAGCTTACCCAGGGAGTGAGGTGTTTCAGAAGTAAGATAGCTCAGACGGAAATATGGCAACAATTCCTCAGACAATAGGCACATTAAGTTCAGTTGTCATCCTGCTAAGCGAGATGAAGCCTCTATATAGGAGGTATCAAGATGAAAATCCCCTAGTGGCGGGGTCAGGGGAAGTGACGATTGCCATTGCAGGGGTCATTCTACCTCATGGGGAAATCAAATGAAGAAGAACTTGCTCCTCCAGTTCGTTCCGAAAGGCTGTAGGGGTGAGAAAAAAGAAGTCCGAAGATGCGGCTGGAAGCGGAATGAGCCTTCTTCCTGCTGTCGAAGGGTGAAGAAGCAATGGAACAAAGAGGCAGGCGAGGATAGCTCGCATACGTCGCAGAGTACTACAAATCCACAGAGGAGCCTTATAGAATTCGGCGTCAGTTGTCCCAGGGGAATTTTGAAGTGGCGACACACGTCAAAAAAGAAAGGGTGAAGAGGAAGACGAAGGTCGGTCATAAACTGTTCTTTAAAGAAGGTGCAATATCCATTGGGAGGAGAGAAAAATTGGTGCACTCCGGTGGGGATGATCACATGTGCATTATCCGCAACTCCATAGGTATATCACAGATCATCCCGGTCTAGTTCATCGAAAGTGGATGAGCCAGGAAAATACGTCGCCGCCAGAGAAGACAGAAGAGAGGAGGATGCCATGTGAAAAGAAACAGAAGGAGAAGAAATCAAGCAAGAAGCTACCGAACCAAAATAGAGGTTTAAGCGCAGCGATGGATTCAGGAGGGAAAAAGAAGAAGTCGAGGAAAAGGTGGCAGGTAGAAATGAGGGGGAAGTATTTATATGCGATAGGCAGAGGGGAAATTTAGTCAGTTATCATCTACCGGTCCACAACAATTGGAGGGAGGAAAGAGGGTCGATGGATCTTCTTTAAAAAAACGCCCAAGGGTATATCTAGAAAAGTGTTGGCACGAAGTACGAGGAGATAGGTTTTGGGAAAAGACGTAACAATTATGTCTTATGAACTCTTAACCCACGCTTTCCCGCTCTGGTCTTAACCCTCGCTTTCCCGCTCTGGTATTATCCTGTACTGGATTAAGTTGGAAAAAGTAGACCGGGGTGTGTGGCTGAGCCTGGCCGGTCAGCAGGGAAAGGAGAGTGAAATAGGTCGAGGCAAGGAAGTGAGCCCCGACCCCGATTATCTAACACTTGAACCAGAAGGTCGAAGTACACCTCCATATCGCCACGGTCTATACCGGTCGGGAAACATACAAGGTCGCCACGGTCCATACCGGTCAGGAAACATACAAGGTAATAAGAAACTAACTAGCTAAGGGAAGTTCAAAAACTAGCAGTCATGTCATAGCATATCATAAAAGAGTTAAAGGGTCCTATATAATAACTAGTTCTGACATACGAGAATCATCGATAATATTTTAGTTACATAGACACATCAAAGTTCAGCATACATTGCCACATCAGAGTTCAGCATCAGTAGGAGATGAGGGGAAGAGAAAGAGGTCGTCGTCATCCTTGAAGGTAGGATACGACCCGGCCGGAAGCTCGTTCATCAGGCGAGCAGTGTCCAAGAAGTTTTCCAAAGGGGCGGAGTGAAGCAGACCCTACTCAAACATCTGACGAGCCCCGCTGGCCGTGCAGCAACATAGCATAAGGTTCATCAAACCTCCTATCTTCCTCAAAAAGAAAGGAGATGAGACATAGGATAACCTATACACTCTCAGACGACCAGTTTCACCTTCTTGATAATCTGCCAGCTCTACCCGGGCCTTCTCAGCATCGGCTTGGGCCAAAGCCAAATCTTTTTGACTCTGGGAAGCATTCTCCTGAGCCTTCAAAAGATCGGTCTGCAGTGATTTGATTGTAGTTTGGCTAGCCTCCCAACGACTTTGGATAGTCTGTTCCCGATCGACGTTGGAGGCTAGTTGACCCTGAACATCGGTTAAGTTTTTCTGAAGAGTCTCCCGAGTTTCTTGTAGACTCTTCATATCAGAGGATAGAGTTGTCAACCGGGCGTCCTTCTCATCCAATTCAACCACGAGCGAGCGACGCCGCTCCCCCCTCGGAGGCCAACTTAGACTCACTGGTCTTCAGAGCCGCCTCTAAGGTCTTTATTTTGTCAAAAACTGCATGGGAAATATTTCGGGCGAACTCTGCAAACTCCCCAATCAATCGAAGATACCCCGCCAGGTCCCCGGGTGTCGGGTTGAGTGGATCACGAGGTGTAAGCGGCAGTTCCAATTCTTGAAAGCGAGTCTTCAGCACCTCATGCTCCCTCTGTAAATTGGCTGCATATTAAATTGCACTCAGGCTGGCGGAGCAGGCCTGCATAAGACACAGAGGGAAGGATTATAAGGAGTTTCGGAGAAGGAGCCCTGAGAAAAGAAAAACTCACAGAAATCATTTGGCAAGAGGCGTGATCCAGTCCCTCCATTGGAAGATTATTCCAAAATCTCCGATTGCCTGATCGCCAGGATGTGGCTAACTCGCCCTGCAGCTGAACCAAGCCAACAGCGGGAGGAGCCTCTTCTGCAGCTTCTTCGGCGGCATCAGGCTCGGTGGAGGAGGGCAGGTGCCAAGAGGTGGTGAAGGCATACTTTTTGGGGATTTTCCCCCGGGATCGAGAGGTGGAGGCCAGAGCGGCTATAGGAAGTGAGGCGGACACAGTTGCAGAACTCCCGGGCTAGTCCATTACAAGAAAGGGGAGAAGGCCTGAGCGGGAAAAGTAGCCTGCTTGGGAGACAGAGCCCGAACGGGTGTTGGGGCTGATATTCTGGGCGATAGGGTGGGAACCTCTGGTCCAAGAGCAATCTCCCGGTCGAGTGTAATAGCCTTGGCCCCTGAAGATTGAGAGGTTGCAGATGAATGCTGGCCAGGAGTAAGAGGCGAAGGAGACGCCTGAACCGCGGGAATAACCCTCTTCCTTTTATGCTGGAGGCGCAGTCGTTTAGCGGGAGGGGGAGAAGCGGCTCGTTCTTCTTCGGCCTGTTCTAATGGGGCAAGGTCTTCCATTGAGGCAGCATCCAAGGGAAGAGTGGGGGAAGCTTCCGCTCGGTCTGGTGAAGGAGGGGCAGACTGTGAGGAAGCTGCTAAGCCCTGTTTAAGCTCCACACTTAGGGCTTTCAAAACGGCAAGAGATTGATGTTTTATATTTGAAGAATAGGCTCGGAGCATAGTAGCCTCTGCAAAGTGAAAGAGAGATACCTCAGTTAGCGAAGAATAGCAAGAAGGAAAATAGGGTCTTACCTAATGGAGCCCCTATCTTTGCATGAACTGGGCTGAGCCCGAAAAAATACAAAAAGCCTTCCAATAGTATTATAGACAAGCGAACGCTCACACCTTGTAGTTTTTCTGAAGCGGCGTCGCGGGAAGACTGATGTTGGTGTACAGGGAGATTAGTAGGAATGTCAGAGCGCCATTGGGTTGGCTCGACCAAGGGCTCATGTAGTCTAGCAAAGAAAAAATGAGATTTCCAACCTTTGTTGGAAGAAGACATGTCAGAGAAGAATTTATAACTAGGTCTAGGTTGCACCATGAATTCCTCTGGTTTAGATCGTTTGAAGGAATAAAAATGATGAAATAGCTGAACGGTCAAGGGGATTTGATATATGCGACACAGAATGACGGTGCCACATACAGCTCTGAAGAAGTTGGGAGCAAATTGAGAAGAGCAGATACCAAAGTATTGGCACAGGGAGGAGATGAACGGATGTATGGGAAAATGAAGGCCTCCTAGAAGCTGGTCTTTGAAAACAGTCATGAAGCCTTCAAGAGGGGATGCAGGATGTTCACTGGATGTGGGGACTCGAAGTTCGTAATCCTCGTTAAGTTTCAGGTTAGACCGGACTACTGACAGGTCATGGTCATCTATGTCAGAAATGTAATAAGAGTACCAGAAGGAGGCCTTACCATCCGCCATTATCAAAGTGAGGAAGGTTGAAGAAGAGGTCAGTCAAAAGGGGGAAGAGCACCAGGCGTAAAGAGTCGAGAAGGGGAAAGGCTAAGGCACCAGGGACAGCAAAACAGCGAGGCAGCGAAGACAGTCGAAATGCTCAAGGCGACGACGGCGGACTGCCTTTAGGGCTTATAAAGTGAGTTTTCCTAGAGAATATCAAAAGATGAGTCGAGTATATTTTTGGGTAAAGCGCTCAATGACGTCCGATCATAGAACGACATACTCTTGTGGGAAGTCGTGTACAAAAAGGAGTTGAATCGGCAGCGTCATACGACGTAAGCAATAAAGGCGTGGGACAGGTGTCACCCCCTAGGAAGCATATTAATGATAGACGTGATAAGGAAATCATGAGAGGAAGCGAGTGTACAGAAATGTCTGCCATGCGATCTTCTCGGGAAGCGGTGAAGAAAATTGGCAGGAAAGAAATTTGAATGTTGCAATGCTACACGACATCATTTTCCTGAGGGCAGAGTAAGATTTTAATATTTTTTATCTTAACAATACGCCTGATACTGTATATCTCTTGACTGCAGACAGGGTCAAAGCGACCCCTTTAAGCAATCCTTGGTCGGGAACTCACCCCCGGTCAGGAACTCACCCCCAGGTCGGCAACATCTGTTCTCGAACGGGTTTTCCTAAGAAGTCCCGGTCGGTTGTCCTAGACTCTCGCCCCAGTGCGAGTTATAAGTGAGCATGACTCTCACACCCAACGACCTTCCCGGTCGGCTGTCCTAGACTCTCGCCCCTGCGCAAGTTATAAGTGAGCATGACTCTCACGCCCAACGACCTTCCCGGTCGGTTGTCCTAGACTCTCGCCCTAGTGCGAGTTATAAGTGAGCATGACTCTCACGCCCAACGACCTTCCCGGTCGGTTGTCCAAGACTCTCGCCCCAGTGCGAATTATAAGTGAGCATGACTCTCACGTCCAACGACCTTCCCGGTCGGTTGTCCTAGACTCTCACCCCAGTGTGAGTTATAAGTGAGCATAACTCTCACGCCCAACGACCTTCCCAGTCGGTTGTCCCAGACTCTTGCCCTAGTGTGAGTTATAAGTGAGCATAACTCTCACGCCCAACGACCTTCCCAGTCGGTTGTCCCAGACTCTTGCCCTAGTGCGAGTTATAAGTGAGCATGACTCTCACGCTCAACGACCTTCCCGGTCGGTTATCCCAGACTCTCGCCCCAGTGCGAGTTATAAGTGAGCATGACTCTCAAGCCCAACGACCTTCTCGGTCGGCTGTCTCAGACTCTCGCCCCAATGCGAGTCATAAGTGAGCATGACTCTCACGCCCAACGACCTTCCCGGTCGGTTGTCCCAGACTCTCGCCCCAGTGCGAGTTATAAGTGAGCATGGCTCTCACGCCCAACGACCTTCTCGGTCGGCTGTCCTAGACTCTCGCCCCCATGTGAGTTATAAGTGAGCTATGCTCTCACGCCCAAAGACCTTCCCGGTCGGTGCAATGATTTTCTTGGTCAGCACTCCTTATATTCGCCGAAGCAAAATACAACAAGCCAAGTTCTCGTGCCTGACTGGTCAGTAAGCCATATTTTCAAAGTTTCTGCTAAATATGAAATTTCGCAGGCACATTCTCAAGTGTCTCAGTTGCTCCGGCCGGGGGATCATATGTTATGAGGTAAGAGGAAGGTGGGGTAAGCAAGTTATCTTTATTATTTTTATTAGAAATATCAAGAAAAATGCAGGTGCTTTATAGAAACATATCAACACCAGAACCAAAGGATAGGGGGCTACATCCTGAACGAAATCTAAGAAGCATGTTTTATTTCACTAACAAGAGGAACATTTTTTAAGGGTTTACATTGCTACCAGATCCAGAGGCTTGATCCTTCCTGGACAGATGAGCTTGAGCTCTAATTAGATCTTCCTTGATAAGATAGATAGCGTGCTTCAGTCGCTCAATAGTCTCATCTTTAATCTATCCTTCCTCTTTTAGGAGAGCCACCTCGTCCTCATGTTTAATCTTCAAATAGATAATGTAGTGAGCCTGGCTCTGGAAGTCCGATTGAGCTTTCAGCTTGAGAGCAATTTCAGCCCAGGTTTGGGATTTGGAGGTCAGCCAGAGGTTTTCCATTTCATGAGCAAGGGACGCTTGAAGATCTTTGCTCGCTATCATCTCCATCAAGGCTTCCTCTTTCTGATCCAATAGCTCCGTCAGATGGGCGATTTGCCGAAGCAAAGAAGCAGGTTCATTGGATTCTGTTGCAGGTTCCATGGAGGCTTAATGCAACAAGAGGATAGCTTGAGGCAAAGAGGGGAAAGGTATATTCAGACTTTTTAGAAGGAAGGAGAATGTGAAGGGATTTCCTCGGAACTTGAGTTGACTCTTGGAAACCAGTGTAGCATTTATAGGAGAAGAGTAGGCTTGGAAATTGGAGAATCAATATACACATAGAACAATCCTATTTATCTCCTAGGACGGCGAGAAATTCTGAAGAAGATAGACGGGAAGTAGGTCGGCAGAGGACGTGAGAACCAGGTCAGGTAACAAAGGGACTTGGGTCTAGTCAGTCGGACTAGAGCCTCCTTCGACTAGACTTGAGGGGGAGGTTTGTGATACGGTGCATGATTGTGGGGTCATTAAGATGATGTGGTTAGGAGTCAAGACCACAGGAAGGTTAGGAGTCAAGACCCCGTGGAGGTCAGAAGTCAAGCTTACGTGGAGGTCAAAATTATAAAATATCGAAAAATGACGAATAATAATAAGGGATTTTTCTGGAATTTTTAGAAATTTTTCTGAAATTTTTCGGAGATCATATGGCTCAGGTTATGAGGATAAAAACAGGGTTCAGAAAAACCTGTTTAATCTACCCCATTAAGCAAGGAAAAGCTTTATTTATTTTCCTATTTCCTTTTTCTTATTTTTCTTCTCCCCCGTGCCCTCACCCGAGCCTTGCCCGCGCCCTTCTTCTTCACCCCGCCGAACCACCACGTGCCCTAACCGCGACAGTTTCTTCTCCTCCCGCGTGCATAAAGCCGGGACCAAAGAGAGGTCGGCACTTCTCTTCTTCTCCTTATTTCTTCCCCCATACCGCCGACCCCTTCCTACCAACGCCGCCCTTCCCTTCTCCTCTATCCCTGCCCAAGCGTCGGCGAGCGCGAGCCACTGCCGGTTGAGCCACCATCTTGATCCTTTCCTCCTTTGGCGCCGCCCCTCTCGTGCGACACCAAGCCACTACAGCCGAGTCAGTCGATTTTCCCGTGCCCTAGGTTGGGTTCACAGTCGGCCGACTCTCCTTCTCTCTGCCCTAGCGATGGCAGATGGCCACCCCTCTGCCGACCTCACGCCTCGGCACTGGTTGCTGATCACCAGGTGCTGCCGCGCCACCGATGGGCCTAGTAGTGCCCTAGTTCTCCACCGCCGCAGCCACCTAACCTCACTTTGCCGCCTCTCCCCTGCCTCTGCCAGTTTCCTGTCATTTCCCCTGACTGATGGCATGAGCACGGGGTCACCTAGCAGTGATCTTGGATGTAGGTACACTTCCTAGTGGTGATTGGTGTATCTCATCTCGGTATTGTGTTGATTGGGTGTTTCCTTTTGGATCCGGGCAGTGAGGAGGGTCTTCCAGCAGCCACCCGTTTTCTGACAGCCACCTTCTAGTGGCGAACAGCCCTATTGGGTAGCAACTCTTGGATTCCAGCACGAGAATGGCTGTGAACTTGAGATAAGGGTAGGGATTTGATAGATGGGTTGAATTTGGTATAAGTTGGATTGTGGATTAGGTTTATGTTTTTGTTGATTAGGGTTTTGCCCTAATTTAGTGTAAAAGATTTTACTTAGCTATTTATAGGAGTGTAGCTAAATAAAATATTTATTTATTGGTGACACGGGACTTTGACGCGAGACGAGTATCTCGACATCGAATTGGGACCGGTTTGGACTATCCTATTGGAGGCGGGTACCTTGACTTATCTTTGATAATGTCATGTTGATATGTTTAGTAGGTTATAGCCTTTAGTAATAATTATGTTTGTTCTTGTTTCGATATGTCACTACCGGATACCTGTTACATGCTTGTTTGCTCACCTGTTATGCATTTTATGTTAGTACCCACATGATTATATATATGCTCATATGGTAGTGGCATACCATGCCTTATTATGTTCAGGACCTAGGTTTTTATACCCTACCTGACCTATGTACCTTAGGTCTTCAGATTTGACCATCGATACTACGGTACATATTTTATATATATGGATATTGCTATGCTGATCAGGTTATTGTCATGCTTAGTGTTATGCATCATCTCGCATGATTGCATGCTGCGCGATAGTCTGCTCCATTATTGTTGAGTACATCGCCAGTTTCATCTCTGTCGGTGCTCCGTTGGTCCGCTCATGGGTAGCGTGACGCAGCCTGGTAGCACGTCAGTTTGCTCGGTGGTGCTTCGCTGGGACGCTCATGGGTAGTGTACTACAGCGTGGTAGCACGCCGGGATCCCTCCCTGTCATCGTGTACCGAGAGATGAGAGCATTGCACTCCCCCATTTATGATTTGGGGTAGGAGGATAGGTGTAGTCCGACAGCATCCCGTCCACTCGGTCACTCATCAGGAGCAGTGACGGCAGAGTGCACGGTTGTCACAACCCTATCCACTCGGTCTCACCATCGTGTGTGAGATGGCTGACTGGCGTCAGGGGTGACCATGTCATTGGCATCATATGCATTTATGCATTTACTGATTGTGTTTGTTGTATTTATATGCTGCATTTGGATGGATGCATATGTTTGACATGCATACAAGATTTATGATACTCTTGGTCTGACGACCTGACTATTCTGATAGAAGGACCTGGTGAGTACAGTTCTCTTCAGCCTTTTCTATTGTGCATTTTCCAGCTTTTGTCCAGGAAACTGTACTCCATAGTATATTTGTCTCGAACTAACTCTATTTTGCAGGAGAAGGAATTTCTGGAAATAGGAGGTCCGGGCGCCCGGAGGTGAATTTTATCCAAACCAAGTCGTCGTCACGTGGAGTTCACTGATTAGACCTGCCACGTCTCACCAGGGCGCCCGGAAGGGATCCAGGCGCCCGAAGCAGCATATAAAAGAAGCCCCAGGGGTGGAGCTTCAACATCAATTCAGAACTTAGAACTCTTAGACTGCTTGCTCTGCTGCTCTGCGCTCCAACGACGCTAACGAAGCTCCGACAACGTGCTCCTGTCCTTGTGGTTTTCTTTCTGTCGGTATAGCTTTGTTTTAATTTTTATTAGCATTTCTTGTACTGTCTTGGTAATCATTATTTTGAATTGCTAGTGAATTGCCCTTCGAGTAGGAGTCGTCACAGGCTCCAAACGAAGTAAAAAATTACTGTGTCTATTGTTTTTAAATTCCGCTGCACTTAACTCTTTTTAACGTTGTTTTTCGAATCGATATTCACCCCCTCTATCGACGTTTCACGATCCAACAATTTTCACCTTTTTTTCTAATTGTTTTTCAATCTCACTAATGTATAGTTCAAAAACAGTCACCATTTGAGACTTTTCTTAAAGCAAATAAATGTATTTTTAATATGAAAAATCATTAATAAAGGTGATAAAATATTTTTCTTCACCAAAAGATGAAGAATCAAAAGGTCCATACATTTGTGTATAATTTCAATAAGTTAAGTGCTTCTTGTAGTATTTTTCTTATTATATCTAGTTTGTTTTCCCTTAATGCAACTTACACAAATCAAATCACTAAAATCTAGATTCTATACAATCATTCTTTATCAATCTTTCTAGTTTTTTTATATACAACCCAAACACTTATCATAAGTCAAATTTTCATTAAATATATTACGCTTAATTATAATATTGATGCAAAGTAAGGATCCAACAAATTTATCATTAAATGTCAATCCATAGAAACCATTATTAAGTCTCTATAAGTAATAAATCTAAATTTCTTACGTAAATTAAAAGAATAATGTCTAAAATTAAAACCAAAACCACAAACATCATGTTTTGAAAGAGACGTAAGGTACATAGATACTGAAGTTACATAAAGAGTTTACAACAGATCTAAATGATAACTATTATTTAAGACTTTCATAGATATTGAAGGTACATAAAGAGTTTACAATAAGTTTAAATGATAGCCAGTTTTTAAGACCAAATGATAAGTTTCTATCCCGTCAATTTGAGCTTTCATATGATTTCCCACCTAAAAATTTTTTAGTTTAACTTATGGTTTGAATTGTAAGGAATTTTTGCTTCATATTGAATACACGAATAGTAGCACTAGAAAGAAGCCTTCAAGTATTACAAAGAACATCAATTATGTTTGATTCAAAACATTATAAGTATTTAATGCACTTTTCAAATCAAACCTTCTGATTGGGTAATCTTTCTGATAATATTATTTTTTAAAGAATCAATACTTATCATCATTGTATTTCTTTTTATTAGTCTAAGGAGCTTTATCGATTTGCTTTTCTTAAAACTTTTGGCTTTTACTTTCAAAGCTTTACCAACTCCTTAAATAATATGATTGATGGAATTACTTTCTAAATTTGTAAGTTATTATTCCTCCTAAATAAGTTAATTGATTAATTTATTAATCTCCCATTTGTCCTTAATAGTGTTATAGTTGATTGGAAAAATATTATATTTAGAAGGCAGTGAGTTTAAAATAAACTAAACCAATGAGTTATCTATAATCATTCCTAAGCTCTTTAAATTTCCTACAATATTAGTCTTCTTAATGGTATGTTCTTGCATACTTTACAACTCATTAAACTTCATGATCGTGAATTGGGTTATTAATGTACCAACAAGTGAGTTATCAATAGAATAAAATGTTTTTTTTTCACAAACTTCAGATATTTCTTTTTCATTTTCTAGTTATAGAATTGTAGTTTAATATTGTTTGCTATAATCATCTGCAAAAACATAGGCCTTGATGTGTTAAATCATTCTCATGGACTTCTTTTTGATTGCCTAAATAAACAAACTGTTGCAAATAAAACACATATAGATACAAATAAAAACATGAGAGTATATGTAGCGTATATTATAATACACATATTTAATTCAAGAATTTTAACTTTCTTTGGCTATGTTTGCTAATCATAAATTTTTTAGGCTTAATTTTTATAGAAAAATTTATGCTTTTTCGTTTAGTCACCAAACACAACTATCTATTAGAACAGTGAAACGATCGAAGAAGAGTTATGTTTCTAGTTTATATCATAAGATAAGTTGAACAATAAAGTTATGTTGGAAACTGAAAGCTAAAATTTTTTCTAATATTACAGGCCTGACGTTCATACCAGAGCATACCTTGACGGTTCATGCAACTTCCAGCATTGCTTCTGGGATCTTATAGAGTATGCCAACTTTGGTTCGAAATTACTTACCTGATAAATACTCCACCTATTTTGTTCCTTCCTACACTCCACAAAATCAGAAAACCAGAATTCCCTAAAAATCCACGCTCACAGCACTGCCTTAGCCTTCACTTTTGTATTGTTTTTTGAATGCTTACAAACCGAGTTCCTAATTTTACATTGTGTAATGTATTTTTCTCTTTTGTAATTTTATGCCATGCTATCCGATTTTCTTTCATTATTTTCCTCATTTTATGACTAACAGGACGCTGAGTTTTTGTTTTCTGTCAAGTATTGTTATCGCATTTGCATATGGTTGGAGTATTGATGAATGTGAGGTTTATCAATTACGAGTTATAAAGTAAACTAAAATACCTTATATAGTGTGGCCACATATCTCATTTCAACGGATGCATCAAATGCAATATAAATCTCTATGCTCAAATGGGGACCTTGTCCTCATCAATAACATCTAGTGATTCCCTTGAAGCAACACTATCGAATTCGCTTTTATTCAAATAACAGATGCCACAAAACATTTCAATTCACACAACCCTGAGAGCATGATGTAAAATAATCTTTCAACATAGTTCAATAAATACTCAAAGCAAGACAAAACAAAGGAAAACTCAATGCAAAATTCCTCTTAAGAAAATATTGGTATGCTAATCAACTCTCAATGAAGATCCAATTAATACAATACATTTTGTCATTAAAGGAATTTTAGTCATATTCATTCAAATTCAAGGGAAAAATGAGAGATCTCAATTGGTCCCTAATGAGAAAGCATTTAATGCAAGTGAGTAAAAAGAAAAAGATAAATAGAAAGAAAAAAAAAACAACTTTAATGTAAGGAGTCCAGAAAGAAAATTATTCAAATTTGAATAAACTATTTAATTAAATAAACTACTTTATTTTATTTCAAATAAAAGTTAGTTGTTAGAATTAAAATATTTAATTATGGATGAGATAGATCTTATATGATAATTTGGATCTTATGTCTTTAAATAACTCTGTCCCTATGTCTCTTTATCGATTGGATGGTCATGATATTTTAAAAATATATGTAATATCCTCGTGATGTGTAAGATATTCTTGAGATATAATCTAACTTGTTCGATTGACAAAGAGGTACGAGGACAGAGATATTTCTATTCCTTTCACAACAGAAAATTAATTAATTATTTATTTATTTAAAAATAAAAGATTTTTTTATTAATTAATTAAGAGGTCGATTTATTATTATTATTATTATTATTTATTATTATTAATTTTTAGGAGGAGGGAATGTTCACCACACCCCCTCTCAAGCATTTTGGTCGAACACTCCACGGGCGTAAGTGACTGAAAGTATCCCAGCTTGGCGTACATGGCGTGAGAGACGAAGGCGGTCCTGAGAACCAGACAACGGACGGATCTTCCGATGCCTGAGTCGCTGGCGAAGGAGGCGGAGTAGAGAGAGGAGGCGAAGGTGAACTCGTCCGACGGATGGTCTCGAAGGAGCATTTCGACAAAAAGGGAGAGGGTTTCATCTCACGACCGGGTTTTCGGAGTCCGATGTCCGGAGGGCCCGCTTGGCGCTGGCGAGATCGGAGCAGTTGGAGTAGAGACCAACGAGGGAGCTGTGGACCGCACAGGTATGGACCTGGGAGCCGAAGCGAAGCGCTCGGTCTTGAGGCAGAGCCGGAGGCGGAGGCAGAGAGCACGGTGGCGATTGCGAAACTGTTGTGGTGGACGCTGATGGCCCGCGAGCTGCGGAAATTCTCGATATCCGTACGGTAGTCGCCGTTAAGCGCAAGACCGGCGATGAGGGTGGTCCACAGGACGCGGTTGGAGAGGGCCGAGTGCGGCATAGTGTGGCAAGAGGAGTACATGTCGAAGAGGTTGGGCGGCGAGGAAGAAGGTGAGGGGCGATGGCACGTGCTCGTTGGCCAGTTCAGAGGAGAGTGGGGAAGCAGCAGCAGCGGCGTACGTTGGAGGGCGAAGAGTAAGAAGATCACAAACTTTGATTATATTATTTAAATTAAAAAAACATCTGTAAAGGTTGAAATCATGTGGTCGTGCCGGAGTGGTTATCGGGCATGACTAGAAATCATGTGGGCTTTGCCCGCGCAGATTCGAATCCTGCCGACCACGAACTCTCAAACACAATTTTTTTTTAAATATTTGCATTTAAGAAATTCTAAAAAAAAAAAACTATTTCTTTTTCTATAATTTAGATCCGAACTTCTCCCGAGTAAACGGTTTCCCTCCTAATTCACTTACCGCATAAATCCAGAACTAAGATGTGATAATCAGATCAGTTTTAGTGTTTACGATAATTCTTAATTAACAGTGACATATTATGTTAATATTTTGATTTTTTTATTAAATTAATCTTTTTGTTATTTTAATATAACAAGTCAGAAGAAAAAATCTACAATGATAAGGAAAATAAATTATAAAATGAACAATTATAATTAATGATAATAAAATATACTTATTAGTATCTTTTAAAAAAATCAAAATAGAAAATAAATAATTTTTGTAGTAGTAAAACAGCTTTCTCTTATACTTTAAGATTTTAAGAATCATCATGTTAAAATAGTATTTTTTTTATATTAATAATATATTTAAGTAAAAATATTTTTATAGTGGACTCACTAAGCACATGCATAGT
This sequence comes from Zingiber officinale, assembly GCF_018446385.1. Taxonomy (NCBI): domain Eukaryota; kingdom Viridiplantae; phylum Streptophyta; class Magnoliopsida; order Zingiberales; family Zingiberaceae; genus Zingiber; species Zingiber officinale. Next base: position 44,892,600 of record NC_056003.1, read on the forward strand.
AGTAGTAGACTAATTAATATAGTCACTGAGACAAGACTTTCACCTAAACTAGCTTACAGATAACAAAATCATATTATATTGAGGAACATAAAATATTGGGAATAATAGATTTGATTTAGGATGCTTATATATGTATTTGAGTCAAATATCATTAATTTTATAAAAAATTATGAAAATGACCATTTATATTGATGATACTTTTAAAATATAATTTAAAATGGTTATTAAAAACTTTTTTTAAAAAAAAAGCATATTAACTCATACTCATGCTCGAACAAAATACTAAACATTTTTGCCAATTAGCATCTTTGTGTCAAACTTGATATAAATAATTAATTTTCATGAAACTTAGCTTATCATAACTTTGGAATTTTAGTTTAACAATGAACTTCCGATCCTGTTTCTTTAATCGACTCAGCCACCAGTTGACTTCGATCCACACTGGTTGATTAGTCAAATCTATACAAGTCACTCAATACTTATAGTTTACCAAAGTTTTACCATTGTAACTTGACTTTGTCCTTAGCCATCTCCGGTCAGCCTACTCATTACCTTGGGTTTGCACAAATCCTCGACTTCTCCACATGTCATCATTCATCCCTTCACTTGCTTAATTTGCCTCCATCAGATATCATTCTTGTTGCCTTGATCCTCCTCGTCTTGCATGTTGGTGCAATCATCCCATGGCTAAATTGACTCAGATTCTTATTTTGATGTTTAGACAATATGTCACACATAAGTAGAGATGATAAGTCAAATATGTTAAGTTTGACTAGATAATTTGATTATAAATGAAATCAAAATGGACATTTGGCATATAAAAAGCTCAAGTGAATCGAGGTCGGCCAAACATTTAGCATATGGAAAGCCCAAGTTGATTGAGATCGACTACACACTTGGCAAGTGTTGAAAGTTTAATAAGTGTTTGTATTTGGGAGATGTTATACATAAGTAGGAGATGATAAGTCAAATATGTTAAGTTTAACTAGATAATTGACTATCAATGAAATTCAAATGGGTTGATGTTGACTAGACATTTAGCATATGAGAAGCTCAAGTGGGTCGGGTCGGCCAAACATTTAGCATATGGGAAGCCCAAGTGGATTGAGAACGATGAACACTTGGCTAAGTGTTGAAAGTTCAATAGGTGTTTGCATTTGGGAAGTCCAACAGGTGCCTACAAAAGTTCAACAAGTATTGGTCGATGAGAAATTTTTGTTAGAATCGATGAACCGGCTAGAGGGGATGAATAATCTGCAAGTTAGAATTTTGAATTCTCTTGCTAACTTATCTTATCAAGGACACACTAATTAATTAAAAAAAAATATAAATGAAAATAAGAGGTAGGGAATTTACTTGGTTATAACCTAAGTGGTTGTTAATCTAAGATTATGGAAAACATTATCAATCTCCTTCTTCGACAAGGTCGGAGGCGGAGTAGCCTCTTACAATGTTTGACAGCATGAAAAGAAATACATAGCTTAGAAAATGAACTATAGAGTGTGCTATTTAACTTAGAGGACAATACCTCTATTTATAGTCTATTAGTTGAAATGATCGTTTTACTAATGTGGCAATTCCAGATGTCTCGGTTAGGTTTGAGGGTGCCTCCATGTGCCTGAAGTTTGATCCACACTCAACGGCTCATTTTCTAATCCATCGGACTTCAGATTCCTTAGTTTGTATTATTTAACTTAAAGGACAAGACCTCTATTTATAGCCTATTGATTGAAATGACCATTTTACTAACGTGGCAATTCTAGGCATCTCGGTTGGGTTTGAGGTGTTAGTTAGAACCCTAGAGTCAATCATATGATGATTGTTGTATGGACTCGATGTATCAAATTCCTATATACACTACAAGAAAATTGAGATTCTACAACACTTAAACGACAACGCTTTTTTAAAAAAGCGTTGTCTATTTTTTTTTAACAACGCTTTTAGTCAAAAGCATTGTCTATTTCATTATTTTCTTATTAATAGACAACGTTTTTCTAAAAACCGTTGTCTATTAGTGATTTTTATGGGTTAAAGACAACGCTTCGTTAAAAGCGTTGTCTATTAGTCTTTTTTTTTTTTAGTGTACAATGATTTATAAAAAATGTTGTTTATTGTCAAGTTCTAATCTAAATCTAGAATAATATGAACCGTTAGATCAAGTAAGGATACATCAAGCAAGGAGTAGAAAACCCCTAGGTTTCACTCGCCCACCTATCCTCCGCTAGAATACCTCCCGACCCTTCTCCCAACTCATCATCTCACGTCTTCTACATCCAACTCCTCCTCTCACGCCTCTCCTTCCAACTCCTCTCCAACATACCCCTCTCCGAAGAGAACTAGGAGGAAGAGGATGACAACGAGGTGTGTCCACCGTCGTATCTTTTACTTCCACTGTGCGCTTCCCGTTCCTGCTCCATCGGCGACGAAGCCCCTCCTTCTCCCGGCCTCTTTCTTCCGCCCCAACCGATGAGGCAGTCGCCTTGGAGAGAGACGTCGCTGATGCCGGTATTAACTGGATCTCATGGCTGTCGTCGCAGAAGTCGAAAGTGTAAGTGAAGATCCCTCGTGGATTTCATATTTCGTATGCTCTCACTTCGGATCATGTCGCTGAGGTCTTAATTGATACCGTATTCGACTCCTGTTCCTTTCCCCAAACTTCCTTCGATGTTCTCGCCCGCTACCAGTGCCCCAAAATTTTGTTTCCCTTTAAAAAAGATTTTATTTTCTCTCTTCTTTTTTTGTTTGCCTTATCTTTAGACTATTTGAATTTCTCTTGGAATTGTTTTTCTGATAGATCAGCGCGACGAAGTTTCATTTTTGTTGCTATTCCCGAGCTACTCGCCTGTCATTGCTGATATTTTTGTTTGCTTTTGGTACTATATATTGCCGGTAGCATACTATGTGGAGGCTCTGGACTCTGAACTTCATGTCATTCTCTTCTTTATGTTATTCATATGTATCTTATCGGTTGTGATATGTGTACCCTTTTTTCTCTCTCTCTCTTATCCTTTCAAATTGATAGAATTAACTTTGAGTTTGTGAATGTCTCACAAGTATTTCATTGAACTCCAATTCCTGCCGTTAAGAATGCTTTGTTGTAGCTTTCACATGTCCTTGGGTAAATATTTGATCTTTATTTGGTAATCTGAATTTCTGAATTTCAACATTATTTCTTTTGTTAACAAAAGATATTAGATATTTGGTAACCTTCAGAATCAGTAGTGATCATAAATTTCCTTTGTAGTGCATTTCCACAGCTTGCCAACTTCATTTAGAGAGAGTTTCTTCAAGTGAAGAGTCGTTCACAATCGTCGTGTCGAAGTGTGCAGCCACCGGTAGAGTTTTATTTGAATGCTTGTATTGAACTTAATTCCCTATGTTTGAATTGCACTCATCTTGCTTTATTTGTTTCATGCATAGTAGGTGTTCGGTGAAATATCTCTTTAGTTTAATTCCATGTAATGCTTGTTAGTTTAGTGATTTATGTTTCTATGATGTTTGTTCTTTATTTGAATGCAATTAGTTTAGGTTTTGTTACATGCTCTAGTTTTTGTTTCACTAGATGTTTACTTGATGTGTTTTTACTTTCCATGCTCTAGGTTAGATTGGATCCAAAATCCACACTACGAACAAGTGAGTTTCCTACTTTCCCTTGCAAATTGTTGACATGCATATATAATTTGTCATTGGATGATTATCATTGCATCATTGCAAGAGTTAGTTTTGGGTGACAAAACTGTGACTGAGTCTGTATCTCAACATTATGAATCTATAAATAACTACATAGAACAGATATTAATTATCCTAGTCAGATCTTGCATTACCATTTTTGACTGAAGCAGCTTGTTGTTTGATGATCTGCCAGAACTTGAGATTTTGAGTGCTCAGTTAAAATAATTTTTGAAACTCCGTACTAATGTCCTGTGGAATTTGTAGGAGCGATATGTGGCAATGGCAACAAGAAGAAGAATGTTGTCTGCCAACATATTCCCAATTTGGTTTGTTTTCTACAACTAATTCTTCTTTTTTTTTTTTTCCAAGGGAATTTACGTTTTAGTACCTATTTCTCAAATTCACAGCTTTACCTCTATGGGATGATACGATGGGAAATCAAACTCCACTTCGAGGATTTGGTTATTTCGACTTAGATGAATTGGATTTTGGAGGTGTGTTTGTCAACCTTGCCTTCTCTTCTGACTGTTTCAAGTCCTTCTAAATCTCAAGTGAGATAAATGGTAGCAGATGTGGTCGAGAAGGGCGTGGAGGAAGCAAACGAGGCATCAAGAGTGAAAAGGCGTCGTGTTCTAAATTTTTTTCTGATGATGATGGTGCCACAGCCGTCAATGAGCATTTGTCCTCTAAAGTAGTTTGTTCCAAGACTGTTTCTTCAGATAGATAAATTAGATTCATCTTAATACTTTATTCAAATTAGGCTAAAGCATCCACTTGGTGCGTTTTATTTTTTTACTTTAGGTTCAGGAGGACTCGACATCAGCAAAAATATGCACACAAAATTTACAGTCGAATCTCACGTGTTCAGGTTTTAATTTTCTTACCTTGGAAAGAATTTTTCTAGCAGTAGATGTGGATTTCCAGCTATTCTAATCAAAGAATTTGTGATAGATGATAGATTTCTTTTCAGTAATGAAGTCTTGGATCCATCCTCAGATGAATGGATGGAGAACTATTTCAATGATAGTGAGATGCATTGCAACTCTAAATACACATCTTTTCCTTTCCATGCTTCATGGTTGAATTTACATAGTTATATTCTGTTGATAATCTGGTGTTGACGTGATGTGATTAGATGCTCAGTCAGTAACCTGTTTCTTGTGTTTTAAGTGTACCAATGGGATGAACTTGTTTAGTATATATTGCAAGTTTAAGGACTCAATTGAAACAAAAAATATAGCAACCTGTTTGAGTTTTAGACGATAAGTGAAGGGCCATTCTTTCTTTGCACTCTAGAATCAAAGCCATATTTTATATGTATAGTTTAGTACACCGGAAAACTACATTTGCTATTGGAAAATTCAAGTCAAATTGTGTTTGATAAAGCTACAAGTTCTGCAAACCAAAGAAATCAGAACATATGCTGATTTCGACTTTAGTTCATGTGTAAGAACTCAAATGAAATATATGCTGTTCTTTTTACACTGCATCTCTAATTATGTATTTAGGTCTCACAGTGGTTTCCCTAGCATCTCCAATTATGCTATTCTTTTTGTTATATTTCCATGGCGGAAACAAAGTAGCACATATATTTTTCGTTTGCTCTATTCTCCGTTATTTTATGCTTAATTCTTTTTCTCTTAAAAGTTATTGTATGGTGTGAATTGTGACATTTATTTTCAGCTATTACCACCGAAAATTTCTTTTGCACAATACTGATCGTATTGTTTTCTGTGACAGATACACAGTGGTAGGTGTTTTGTCCCAGTCTCAAGCCGTCAATCCATTTTGATCAATATATCTAGTAGAAGTAAGCATGCAGATCGTTGTCTTCGAGGCCGGCTAGCTATTTTGTGCTTTTTTTGTTTTAAATTTGAATGTCACTAACTACTTTGAAATAGAAATATTTAGTCTTTGTGTATAGTTGAATTCTCCTGTAAATACTAATACTTTGTAATTGAATTCTATTGTTTGGTACGAGTTTGAAATCATTAGCTGAGCTAATTAATACTATTTTATATGTCAAATTCGAATCTGGATATGGTAAAAGAAAATTAATAGTTTTATAAATATAAAAAAATGATTTTGTAAATAGATTTTTTTTTAAAAAAAACAACGCTTTTAAAGCATTGCAAAAGTGTTGTCTTTGTCAAAAACAACAACGCTTTTAAAGCGTTGCAATAATGATGTTTTTGCAAAAAATATACAACGCTTTTAAAGCGTTGCAAAAGCGTTGTCTTTGCTACAAACGACAACGCTTTAAAAGCGTTGTCGTTGAGCAGACTTTTAACAACAGTGCCTTTAACAACGCTTTTTCAGGCACAAAGACAACGCTTTAAAAGCGTTGTCTATTAGCTTTTTTCTTGTAGTGATACTTATAAAGGCATTTTTTTATGGTTATTATACTTACTTGTATTAGTGTCAAATAACTAAGTATAATAGCGTCCTTGAGTAGAAGGTTCTTATCTATATCAATCGATTGGTTGAATCGATAGTGAAATGATATAGAGAACATTACTCTTAATCATTCCTAGTCAAGTATTAACATTCAGGGACAATGTTAATGCGACGAGACTAGCATGTAGGTCAACTCGATGACTTGATCTCACAAGTCATGGATATAGAGATATCAAGTTAACACATGGATATGCATTGGAGAATATATACTGAATGACCAGCCATGAGAAAGTATCATGGATCGTTATATGAGTATCATATACTTTCTCATGTGACTATTAGTATGACTATCAGTCCTTGGACCTGAAGTCACCATGGTTCCCTACATAAGGAGTTACATACTTTGGCTTCATCAAACGTCACCCGTAACTGGGTGGACTATAAAGGCGATTACTGGGTATGTAACAAATTATGCGGAGGGATGTGAGTGATGTAGATGAGATCTATCCCTCCTATATGACGGGAGTGACATCATCATTCTTGATAGAGTGAGACCACTAAGTGCATGATCATGCCCAAATGAGTCAATATGAGATATTGAGCTCATTTGATTAGAGTGAGTCTACTTAGAGTTCAAGATATAGATTGATTAGAGGATGACACGGTCTATGCCTCATTTGATCAATCTAGATGTCAAGGATAGAAGGACATTATCATATATTGTGAGGGTCACAATTAGTAGTCACAAGGTGATGTTGGATCTCAACATTCTTGTAACTTGGGTAGTAATGATGTGTTGCTAGATACCGCTCATTACTTATACTTCTAAATTGGTTTAGGAGCATTGCTAACGTTACAAGAACCTATAGGGTCACACACAAAGGGCAATTAGATGGAGAATAGGTTCATATGATGAACCAAGAGGATTAGGTTCATATGATGAACCAAATTGGATTAAGAGTAATCCAAATTAGATTAATTGAGTTAGACTCAATTTGATTCATGTATTGAATGAGTCTAATTTAGATTATGACTCATTGAATCAATTTAATTTAATGGATAGAAATTCACTAAATTAAATTGACTTGAATCAAAGGTTGGATTTGATCAACCATGAGAGAATTTAAGTCAAGTTTGACTTGAGAGGGAAGATGAAGAGTCAAGTTTGACTTGACCTTGACTTAACCAAATGTCATGTCATTGTGACTTGGCATAGGACCGGCCAATGATGATGTGCCACATCATCAAGGCAACTTCATGGTATGCCACCTCATGAGGAAAACCAAGAGTCTTGACTCTTGAGATTCCATGGAGGTTACAAACCTCATTGAAGTGGCCGGCCACTTTTAGTGAGGGAATGAATTGATTTTCATTCAAGACATCATCTTCTTCCTCCTCCCTTCTTTCTTGCTCTCCCTCTCATTCTTGTTGAGACTCCTTGGGGTGCTAGCACACTCTAAGGTTTCCTCTCCATCTCTTGTTCGTGTGGATACTTCTAGAGGTGTGTACACTTGAACACACTTGAGATCCGAAGAACCTTGGACGAGCGTGATTTGCAAAGGGCTTCGCTTCAAAGGTATATCCTTTGTCATGTAGATCTAGAGTAGAAAACTACGTACATGAAAAATTTTAATCTTCGTACGGATCCAGTGGCTAAGAACTTCGGGGTTTCCGCAACACAAAAAGCGATTTTTGTGGCCCAAAAGTTCTAACATGAGGGCGCCTCCATGTGCTTGAAGTTTGATCCACGCTCAACGGCTTATTTGCTAATCCATCGGACTTGAGATTCCTCAATTCATTTGAGGAGCCTCGAGTCAGCTATCCTGGCGATAGCTGCTTATCCACACTGCAACGACTACTTCCTAGGTGTGAGGCACCTGAGATCAATCTAAGGCACCTCAGCTCTTGTTTAACCTGGGCACCTCAAGCCAATTGAGGCCCCTCGAGTCTTCAGGGCGCCTGGAGACATTCTAAGCGCCTTGAATGGTCAACCACAAAAGTTGACCATTCTTTGATCCACTCACTTGAGTGATGCTCTGTACGTCTAGAGTTGAGCTCGCTCGAATCAAATTCTGACCTTATTCTTGAACAGACTTCCTCTTGGCTTCTCATCCCTTAGATATACTATGTGCATCCTTCTCGTTCAACCGGTGTACTTTTCCACAGCTTTTCATCCCTTAGATGTACCTAGCCCGTCGACTTCCTTCCCGTGTCATCCTTCTCGTTCGCTGCATTTTCCGTTCGAATTCTTTTGTTTCTAAGTTCCTGCACACCTAGACACAAGACATCAAACACACAAAATCTAACTTAACTCGATCGGTCAACATCAAAACTAATTTGGGATACTTACAATTTCTCCTTTTTGATGTACATCAACCCGAGTTAAAGTTAGAAAAAACAAATAAGAAATTATATATGAAAAGCAATTTTACATAACACAAAATTTTGCATTTAAGTCCTCTCTTTAATTTAAGAGATTTGCATTTAACCTGGGCACATCAAAAAATTGGGTAAAACAAAAATAGCAGAGAAAAATTTGAAAAAAATTCTAGAGGATGTACATAGGTGAGGCAAGTTTGTGTATTTTTACCAAAATTATTTTAGAAATAAAATAATGTTTAAGAATTAAACCTTAAATTTGCTAAAAAAATAATTTTAAAAAAATTAAATTTTTGAAAAATATTGATTTTTTTTTGTCAATGTTAAGCATAATCAAACTAATTCTAGAAAAAAATCACGAGAAAACAATTTTTCTTATAGTGATAAAATAGTTTTCATTTCAGAAATTGGTATTTTTGAAAGTAAATGCTTAAAAATAGATTTCAACGTTAAAACAACTTGTTAATTTTTATGGATATTCAAAATATAAGGGTTATTTGTAAAAAAAAATCAAGTTTTTCAAATATTAATCTCTGACAAATTTTAATCTTAAAATTTTAATTTTAGCTAAAAATCTATTAAAAAATTATTTAACAATAAAAAAAATTGATTTTTTTTTTGTTGCTAATAGACAACATATTTGTTTATGACAAAACAATTAAGCATAAAGAAAATAGAATAGAAAATTTATCAAATTCTTCTAACTTATTCTCTAATTCTAATTTTTTTTATTCAATATATTGTTGGATCGAGATGCACATAAGAGGGAGGGGAGAATCACATAATTTTTTAAAAACTTCTCTTTTTGTTTTGGAAAGCGACTATGTAGCAAAATTAAGATATAGAAACAAAAAGCCAAAACACAAGTACGCAAGCGGTTTATTTGGTTCGAAGGCTTCAGCGACTCCTACTCCAAGACCCAGGTCTCGTGGATCTATTGATGGGTAATTCACTAATAACCTCTTTCGAAATAGCTGAAAGAGGGGATCAAATACAAAAAAGAATAGGAACAAGTGTAACACGCTACACTTTTTCTTTTGCTATAATTAAGGACAGAGCTGAATTTCGTTACCCAACACTTTCGAAGATGATCGGCTTAGGCTCGATATTGGGCGACTCCTCAATAGTAGTCGAATGCAACAACGTCATAGCGGAGCAGCAGTAGGAAGCTGGAGCAGTCCGAATGTCAAACCGACGTGTAGAAGCTTGTAGAAGAGTTGATGATGAAACCTTGGTCGAGTAGCTCTTTTATAGAGTATAGAAGATGCCTTCCATAGGCAAACTTTTATCCCGACAAAACTGGTCCCTATTGACAATGAAGCCTTCTACCTTATCTGACTACAGGCACCTTCCAAGCTCCCAAAGGCACATTTTATGAACAGTACTCAAGGCATCTTCAAAGCTCCTAAAGGCACCTCGAGTACTGTTCATCCGAGGCACTTTGTGCTCCTTTTTCTTGCAAAATGTGTTAGTGCAACACAAAAATATCTAACCTATAAAACAAAATTAGCACAATAATAATAAGCAGTAGTAATTAGTTCATATCCTTCGAAGACTAAAAACTAGTCAGGGTCTTAGTTTAGGGGTCCAAAATTAACTTAGACTGGACCAGCGCCTAAAGTCCAAACTTGGACTCATCACCAAAACTCTCTTTTTTAGTGAGTTACCTTTACTTACCAATTTATAATCTATTGACTAGTCTCTTGACCCACCATGTCTTCTCGCCAGTTGTTAGGTCCGCAGATCCAACTGGACTTCGGCCAGCTATCAGGCCCCGCGAACCCAGTCAAACTTCTCACTAGATATAGTCCCTTTAACCTATATGGGCTTCACACCAACTATCAGGTTCTCAGACCTAGTTGGGTTTCATCTTAGTGTCAAGTTCGCTAGACCCGTCAATCCCTGCATGCAAGGTAAATGCATTAGATTATAAAAACATTTAAATTAACTCATTTGTCATTTATCAAAACCTAAGTTAGACCGTTAGTATAAATTGCACTAATAATCTCTCCCTTTTTAATACAATGACAACCTGGGTTAAAGTTACAAAAAATAAGTGCATAAAAATGTAGTTAGAGAAAAACAATGCATATAATAACTTGATATGCATAAGTCTATTCTTTGTTTCTTCTCTTGATCATCTATTCTTTTTCACATTTTTTTTCTAACTTAATCCCCTACGCTCTCCTATTGGTATTCATCAAAAAAATAGAATGCATAAGTGTACCAAAGTATGAAAATCTAAATACTCAAGTAAACAAAGCAAGTAAGAAATTTTTCTAAGTGAGCATAAACAAACTTGCAAGTTTATTATAGGGAGGAAGTTAAGAAAAATTTCTAAAGTATCTTTAAAGAGATTTCAAAATTTTTGGATGATTTCAAAACTTTGAAAATTGAATTTAATTAAACAAATCATTTTGCAAAGCTAAATTATGAAAGAAGTTTAGAAATCGGTTTTCAAGGTATATTTCAAAACATGTTTTAAAAAAAATAAAAGAAATTTCTCTAAGCAAAATAATTTTGGAAATATTTTCAAAATAATTTTCAAACAAACTAAAAAAGTTTGTCAAAGATAATTTTCAAAGTGAAAGGATAATTTTTGCACGAGTTTTCTAAAATTTTTAAAAATATCTTTTAAAGTATTTTGAAATAACTTTTAAGACACTTGCATTTGATTTTTCAAAATAGATATTTGAAAAATTGTAAGAATTTTTGCAAAGCAAGTTTTGAAAGTATTTTATAAAATATTTTTCACAAAGATTAAGTAAAGTAATTTTAAAGTTTGTTTGTCAGTGCAACTTTTGAAAATAACTTTTTTAAAGTAAATTTTGAAATATCTAGCCAAAATATTTTTTTAAAAAAATTGAGTAAGTTTCAAAATCCTCTTTTTTGTTTTCAAAAATTAGTAATAAAGAAAATAACTCATTTTAAAAGTAGTTTTCAAATATCCTCCTTCTAAACCTTATATTAAAAAAATATTCATTTTATAAATTATCCTTAATTATCTAACCGTTAGTTACTAAGTAACTATCATAAGATAACAGTGTTCATTTGATTAGTAAAGTTAAGTACTAATGTCCAGTTAGAAATTATTGAAAAAGGATTACTTAACTTAATTAATGTACTGTTGTATTTATCGCCCAAACTTATGTTGATGCACTGATATAAGTATCCGAAGTCCAGGTAAAAAGTCTACGCATCTCATGTCATTCTAAGTTTTTGAATATATATAATCAAGATAGACTTAGTGTGTTTATGAGATACTCGTTACCTAGATCTATAAGATCATGCTTTCTATGGGTGTGATCTAGACTAAAGTCAAAATACATTTTGAAATACTAGAGAAACGAGAGTCTTTAGAAAACTTACTCTTAAATAATTTATTTAGCCTAGAATTTGAAACAAAACATAGTTAATGCAAGTCCTAGTGTATGAAACACTTTCCTAATAGTCGACATAAATTGCTAAATTCACTTTCAGAGAATGGTTTGATAATATGTCAGCTAAGTTTAACTTGGACTCAATGTAATTGAATTTAATATCTCTTTTAGTTACATGATCCCTGATAAAGTGGTGATTAACTTCGATGTGTTTGGTTCTTGAATGATTTACTAAATTTTTTATTAAGTTGATTAAGCTAATATTATCAATTAATACTTTTATATTTTTAAAGTTTAGATTGAAGCCTTTTAGGGTGTGCATCATCCATAATAGTTTTGCAGCATATTTTCCTATTGCTATATATTTTACCTCAATAGTAGATAAAGTGGCATAGTGTTGCTTTCTATTAAACTAGCTAACAAGTGATGGTCAAAGTAGTTGACAATCATCACTTATACTTTTTCTATCTAGTTTACAGCTGGCATAATCTGAGTCATAGAACCCTAGAAGTTCAAAATTAGTTGTTCTAGGGTTCCACATTCCTACGTTGGGCGTGCCTTTTAAGTATCTAAAGATTCTTTTAACATTAGTTATGTGTGACTCCATGGCTCATGTTTGGTACCTAGTACACATACTAACTATAAATAAAATATTAGGTCGACTGGCAGTTAGGTATAGTAGGCTTCCTATGGCACTTCTATAATATTTGAGGTCTATAGGTTTTCCATTTAGATCATTGTCTAGGGTTACATTGATGGCCATTGGAGTTTTTATTTCCTTGAAGTTTTCCATTCCAAACTTCTTGAGTAATTCAAGTATATATATTTTTTATAAACATAATTTCCTTCATTTGTTTATTTGATTTGTAGACCTAGGAAGAATGTCAGTTATCCTACTAGACTCATTTCAAATTCTTGTTCCATCAATGTTATAAATTCTTGTAGAAGTTTTAAATTAGTTGACCCAAATATTATATCATCTACATAGACTTGAGCTATAAAAAATCTTGAATAATTGTTTTAACGAAGAGGATTGGGTCTACTTGACCTTGTTTGAATCTTTTCGAGATTAAGTATATAGTCAACCTTTCATACCAAACTCTAGGAGCCTGTTTTAAACCATAAAGGTTTTTCTTTAATTTAAACACATGGTCATGGTGTTCTAATTTATCAAACTCTGGGGGTTGACCTATATATAGCTCTTCTTTAATTAATCCATTAAGAAAGGTTGTTTTTACATCCATTTGATATAATTTAATATCCTTATGCGCCACATAACTCAATAACATTCTAATTGATTCAATTCTGGTGACAGGGGCATATGTTTCATCGTAGTCAAGTCCCTCAACTTGAATAAATTCTTTTACTACTAATCTAACCTTATTTTTAATGACTTCCCCCTTTTGGTAATGGGACTTATCTATGTTATGGTAATGGAACTATATCCCACACTTCATTTCTTTCAAATTGGGTCAGTTCCTCTTCAATTGCTAAGATCCAATCTGGGTCGCTTAGTGATTCTTCTATTATTTCGGGTTTGATGTTAGAGATTAAAGCTATTTGGCTTAGGTTTCTAAAAGTTGATGTAGTTTGTGTTAGTTAGAGCCCTAGAGCCAATCATTTGATGATTGTATGGACTCATTGTATCATATTCTTGTATATTAATAAAGGCATTTAGTTTGGTTATTATACTTACTTATATTGGTGCCAAATAAACTAAGTATAATAGCGTCCTTGAGTAGAAGGTTCTCACCTATATCAATCGGTTAGTTGAACCGATAGTGAGATGATATAGGGAACACTACTCTAAATCATTCCTAGTCAAGTATTAACATTCAGGGACAATGTTAATGCAATAAGACTAGCATGTAGGTCAACTCGATGACTTGATCTCACAAGTCATGGATATGGAGATATCAAGTTGACACATGGGTATGCATTAGAGAATGTATACTGAATGACCCGCCATGAGAAAGTATCATGGATCGTTATATGAGTGTCATATACTTTCTCATGTGGCTATTAGTATGACTATTAGTCCTTAGACCTGAAGTCACCATGGATCCCTACATAAGGAGTTATGTACTTTAGTTTTGTCAAACGTCACCCGTAACTGGGTGGACTATAAAGGCGATTACTGGGTATATAACGAATTATGTAGAGGGATGTGAGTGATGTAGATGGGATCTATCCCTCCCATATGACGGGAGCGACATCGGTATTCTTGATAGAGTGAGACCACTAAGTGCATGGCCATGCCCAAATGAGTCAACATTAGATGTTGAGCTCATTTGATCGAGTGAGTCTACTTGGAGTTCAAGATTTAGATTGATTAGAGGATGACACGGTCTATGTCTCATATTGATCAATCTAGATGTCTAGGATAGAAGGACAATGTCACATATTGTGAGGAGTCACAATTAGTAGTCACAAGGTGATGTTGGATCTCAACATTCTTGTAACTTGGGTAGCAATGATGTATTGCTAGATGTCATCATTGCTTATGTTTCTAAAGGAGTTTAGAAACATTGCCAACGTTACAAGAACCTATTGGGTCACACACAAAGAACATGTGGATGGAGATTAGGTTCATATGATGAACCAATTGGATTAGGTTCATATGATGCACCAAAGATTGGATTCAAATTAGACTTATTGAGTTACACTCAATTAGATTCAATTGTTGAATGAGTCTAATTTAAATTTGATTCATTGAGTCAATTTACATTAATGAATTGAGATTCATTAAATTGAAATTGACTTGAATCAAATGTTGGATTTAACTCAACAAGGGAGAAATTGGTCAATTTTGACTTGACCAAATGAAAGTTGAAACATCAAGTTTGACTTGATGCATTGCCACATCATGTAGGTTGACTCATCCTATATGGCATGACACATCCTTGCCACATCATCACCACCTCATAATGGTGTGCCACCTCATGGAGGTTACACACCCATTCCTTTTAATGTGGCCGGCCACATTAAATGAGGGGGTTACATTTGTGTGGTCGGCCACACATTTGATGGTGTGTGAATGCAATTGATTTGCATTCATTCTTGCTTCTTCTTCCTTGGATGCTTGCTTCTCTTGGTGGTTGCCGTGACTTCCATAGTGGTGAGAAGGTGTTGAGTTTCATCCAAGAAAAGATAAGAGAGTGTGAAGGACACAAGAAGAGGATACTACTAGTTGAGTATGTGAGAGTCTTCTTGTTTTCTCTCTTTTCTCCCTTTTTCAATCCCATCCGAGAGCTCTAGAAAGTGCTAGCACACTTGGGGCTCTCTTCTCCATCCTTGAGTGCTAGAGAGCACTCCTTGTTCGTGTGGATATCACTAGAGAAGTATCTACCTTGATACTTTGGAGATCCGACACGTACCTTGGACGAGCGGGAATTTTGCGAGGGCACGCTTCAAAGGTAAAAGCTCTCAACACATAGATCTAGGAGTAGATCTAAAGTTTTGAAACTCGTACTCGTATTTTGTTTGGTTTTCCTTGCACGGATCTACGGCTTTGGGTGATTCGGGGTTTCCGCGACGCGAAAAAGTGGTTTTCGCGGCCCGAATAACCCAACAGTGGTATCAGAGCCACGTGCAAGGCTTGTACAAGTTTAATTTTTGGTTTTATGAAAACTAAAGTTTCTGTAATTTTCTGTAAAATTATGATTTTTGGGTTTTTATGAGTATTTTTCTTGAGTAATCGAAGCACAAGTGTTTAGACGCTTGTAGGCTTCGACTACCGGGAAGTTTTTTCAAAAACGGTGATGTTTCGACCCAAATCCGTTTGGGACAGCAAGCGAAGGCGCTGTAGGATCGCTTAGGAGCAACTCACGATAGTTAGATCGTGGGTAGGGGCACTTCCCCTAACCCCGCAAGGGGATTTGCTTCGCGATTACGCCCGAAATCGCAAATCGGGATCGCTGGGAAAATTCTTCTCAAAGGTTTCGTCCCAAATCGTTTTGGGACAGCGAGTTTAGGCGCTGTTGGATCGTAAAGGAACCCTCGCGATGGTTAGATCGCGGGTAGGGGCGCTGCTCCTGGCCCCGCAAGGGGATCCGTTCCGTGATTGCGCCCGAAACCGCTAAACGGGACCGCCGGGAAATTTTACTCGTAAAAATTGTAAAAATTAATTTTAAAATTATAGAAAATTATGAAAAATATATAATTTTGAATTATATATTAATTTTGTGATAGTCATGGCCCAAAAACCCAATATGATTGGATTGTGTTGTAATTCATAATACGGCCTGCGTGCCGTTATGTGTTTGCGCGTATTGTATGTTTTTATTTTTCCGCGACTTGCGCGTCGTGCCTTTCTCTTATATTCTTGTTGTAAATTAGATTTAGACTCAAATGTAACTCGAGTTTCAAATTGTAATGTACAAATTGAAGCGGTGGAGGGTCCACACGAGACGGAGTTCTGAGGCGGGCACGAGCAACACAAGGTGGTCAAAGGGAGGAGCTTGGAGAAGCTGTTGACCCTAGGTTGACCAGTCGATCTTCTCATTGGCTTGAGAAGATCGTAGTAGGGCCATGACTAAATCACAAATAGATTAATTAATTGCTTGTGTATGTGATGCATATTTAATAAGTAGTTAATTAATTAGTGCCTTACGATTAGATTAGATCTAAGTCGTGCACATGATGCACCCTTGCGATTAGATTAGATCTAAGTCGTGCACAAGATGCATCATTTTCGATTAGATTAGATCTCAATCGACTCAACTCTAATGCCTAACCGTGTCGTGATACCTATCACTACCTCGATCACATGTATTGTTGAATCTGTCAAAGCAGAGCAATACATATTATCTTGGTAGGGTACGGAGGGACAATCTTGGTCCCGCCTATCAACTCATGGGTGAATACAAACTCAATTAGATTGAGTATTCCTAGTTACTCGGTTGGATTGAGTCAACTATAGGCATTATTCCAACGGTTGGAAAAGATAGGTCAAAATCACATCTATATTAACTCTCGGGCGTATTAGCCAAAGCTAACTCGAGTTTTAATATAAATGCGGATATTGATTCTATAAACAAGAGTTGCATAGAGATGTAATTGGTAATCGTTACCTACCGATCATACTTGGGCGTATTAGCCAAAGCTAACTCAAGGGTTAGTATGATGTGGATCTTGTCCCACAAGAATTATAGAATTCAGTGGGAGCATCATTTAATTAAAGGCCTAATTAAATGATTTTAAAAAGGAATATGATATTTATTTCTGCAAATTTTCTGTTGTAGATAACCATGACGTCGAATACGAACTCTTTCTCCCTGCGTTCTGTCCTTAACTGGTACAGGAACCTGAGAATAGTTCTCACTCATGAACGTAAACTGTACGTTCTGGAGCAGCCCATTCCGGAGGCTCCGCCTGCCACTGCCACGCGAGCTGACCGGGATGCTTACAAGAAGCATCAAGATGACGCATTAGATGTGTCCTGTCTAATGCTCGCAACCATGAACTCTGAGCTTCAGAAGCAACATGAGTTGATGTGTGCTTACGATATGGTTGAACATCTTCGTCAACTATATCAAGCACAAGCAGGGCACTGGAAGAGGAACTTCACAGGATACCTGGAAGATCTTAACAAGAAGAGAAATAAGATTTCTACTTCAGGTATAAATGTTATAGAAGTCAACCTCTTTATTTCTTCGTCGTGGGTATTAGATACCGGATGTGCTTCGCACATTTGTACTAATGTACAAGCACTGAGAAATAGCAGAGCATTGACAAAGGGCGAGATAGACCTACGAGTAGGCAATGGAGCACGGGTTGCTGCTGTTGCTGTAGGGACTTATTTTCTATCTCTGCCCTCTGGGCTTATACTAGAGTTAGACAATTGTTGTTATGTCCCTGCATTGACTAAGAACATTATATCAGTTTCTTGTTTGGACAAGAAAGGATTCTCGTTTATAATAAAGAACAAATGTTGTTCCGTCTATTTAAACGATATGTTCTATTGTAGTGCACCTCTGATGAACGGACTCTATATTCTAGACCTTGAGAGCTCTATCTATAACGTTAGTACCAAGAGGTTCAAATCGAACGATATGAACCACACCTATCTCTGGCACTGTCGCTTAGGTCATATAAATGACAAGCGTTTATCCCAGCTCCATAAGGATGGTTTGCTGGACTCATTTGATTTTGAATCATATGAGATATGCGAGTCATGCCTACATGGCAAGATGACCAAGACTCCCTTTAGTGGGCACAGTGAAAGAGCGACTGATTTGTTAGGACTCATACATAGTGATGTATGTGGCCCTTTCAATGTCGCTGCTAGAGGCGGTTATAGGTACTTCATCACGTTTACTGATGACTTCAGTAGATATGGTTATGTGTACTTGATGACACATAAGTCAGAGTCCTTTGAAAAGTTCAAAGAATTCAAGAATGAAGTACAGAACCATCTTGGCAAGAGTATTAAGATACTTCGATCAGATCGAGGTGGAGCATACCTTAGCCATGAGTTTCGTGACTACCTAGCTGAGTGTGGGATTCTATCCCAACTCACTCCTCCTGGAACACCACAGTGGAATGGTGTATCCGAAAGGAGGAATCGTACCCTATTAGATATGGTACGATCTATGATGAGTCACACAGATCTTCCGGCATACCTTTGGGGCTATGCTCTAGACACGGCAGCTTTTATACTCAACCGAGTTCCATCAAAGGCCGTGATAAAGACACCATATAGGATATGGTCTGGGAGAGATGCCCAGGTGTCTTTCATGAGGATTTGGGGTTGTGAGGCTTACGTACGACATCAAGTCTCAGACAAATTAGGACTCAAATTCGACAAGTGCTATTTCATTGGATATCCCAAGGAAACTAAGGGATATTACTTCTACATTGCCAGTCAGCACAAGGTAGTTGTGGCAAAGACTGGGGTCTTTCTAGAAAGGGACTTTGTTTCTATAAAGACTAGTGGGAGCGCGTTCGATCTTGAAGAAGTTCAATATGCGAACAATAGCACTGATGCCTTGATGGAAATTGAACTGGAACCACAAAGTGTTGTGGATGTTGTTCCACAAAGAGTTGAGGAACAACAACCAGTTCAAGTAGACATACCTCTTCGTAGGTCTGATAGGGTACGTCGTCAGCCTGAGAGATATTCATTTCTCTTGTCTGACCATGATGACGTTATGCTCATAGAGGATGAGCCTACCACCTATCAGGAAGCTGTGATGAGACCAGATTCCGAGAAATGGCTAGAGGCCATGAGATCCGAAATAGAATCCATGTACACCAACCAAGTATGGACTTTGGTTGATCCACCTGAAGGGGTAAAACCCATTGGGTGCAAGTGGGTCTTTAAGAGAAAGACTGACATGGATGGACTTATCTATAAGGGTCGCTTGGTAGCTAAAGGTTTCAAGCAGATTCATGGTATTGACTATGATGAAACCTTTTCTCCAGTAGCGATGTTTAAGTCCATTCGGATCATGCTTGCTATTGCAGCCTACCATGACTATGAGATATGGCAGATGGATGTCAAAACCGCGTTTCTGAATGGAAACCTGCTCGAGGATGTGTACATGACACAACCTGAGGGTTTTGTAGATCCACAGCATACTAGTAGAGTATGCAAGCTGCATAGGTCCATTTATGGATTAAAGCAATCTTCTCGGAGCTGGAATCTTCGATTCGATGATGCAATCAAACAGTTTGGTTTCATCAAGAACGAAGATGAACCTTGTGTCTACAAGAAGGTTGTAGGGGATATAGTTGTCTTCCTCATATTGTATGTGGATGACATACTACTCATTGGGAAGGACATCCCTATGCTTCAGTCTGTTAAGACTTGGCTAGGGAGTTGCTTCTCAATGAAGGACTTAGGTGAAGCATCCCGCATTCTAGGGATACAGATCTATAGAGATAGATCTAAGAGATTGCTTGGCCTAAGTCAGAGTACATACATTGACAAGGTACTTCTTCGGTTTGCCATGCAGAACTCCAAGAAGGAATTTCTGCCGATGTCACATGGCGTGAGTTTTCCGAAGACTCAAGGTCCCTCTTCTAGAGAGGAGAGAGACCGCATGGATCAGATCCCTTATGCATCAGCCATAGGATCGATCATGTACGCCATGCTATGTACTCGACCTGATGTCTCGTATGCTTTGAGCATGACGAGCAGATACCAGTCAGATCCAAGTGAAAGTCACTGGATAGCGGTCAAGAATATTCTTAAGTACTTAAGAAGGACTAAAGAATATTTCTTGATATATGGAGGCAATGATGAGCTAGCTGTAAAGGATACAGTGATGCCAGCTTCCAGACCGATCAGGATGATTACAGATCGCAGTCTGAGTTCGTGTTTTGCTTGAATGGTGATGCTGTGAGCTGGAAGAGTTCACAGCAGTTCTACGACGCATCCATCTCATTCGAGAGATTATCGATAGCGGAGATGTGAAGATTTGCAGAGTACCTACAGAGGCTAACATCGCAGATCCCTTGACCAAGGTTTTGGCACAGAGGAAGCATGATGGTCACACTAGGTCATTAGGCTTTAGAGCCTATACTGATTGGCACTAGTGCTAGTGGGAGATTGTTAGTTAGAGCCCTAGAGCCAATCATTTGATGATTGTATGGACTCATTGTATCATATTCTTGTATATTAATAAAGGCATTTAGTTTGGTTATTATACTTACTTATATTGGTGCCAAATAAACTAAGTATAATAGCGTCCTTGAGTAGAAGGTTCTCACCTATATCAATCGGTTAGTTGAACCGATAGTGAGATGATATAGGGAACACTACTCTAAATCATTCCTAGTCGAGTATTAACATTCAGGGACAATGTTAATGCAATAAGACTAGCATGTAGGTCAACTCGATGACTTGATCTCACAAGTCATGGATATGGAGATATCAAGTTGACACATGGGTATGCATTGGAGAATGTATACTGAATGACCCGTCATGAGAAAGTATCATGGATCGTTATATGAGTGTCATATACTTTATCATGTGGCTATTAGTATGACTATTAGTCCTTAGACCTGAAGTCACCATGGATCCCTACATAAGGAGTTATGTACTTTGGTTTCGTCAAACGTCACCCGTAACTGGGTGGACTATAAAGGCGATTACTGGGTATATAATGAATTATGTAGAGGGATGTGAGTGATGTAGATGGGATCTATCCCTCCCATATGACGGGAGCGACATCGGTATTCTTGATAGAGTGAGACCACTAAGTGCATGGCCATGCCCAAATGAGTCAACATTAGATGTTGAGCTCATTTGATCGAGTGAGTCTACTTGGAATTCAAGATTTAGATTGATTAGAGGATGACACGGTCTATGCCTCATATTGATCAATCTAGATGTCTAGGATAGAAGGACAATGTCACATATTGTGAGGAGTCACAATTAGTAGTCACAAGGTGATGTTGGATCTCAACATTCTTGTAACTTGGGTAGCAATGATGTATTGCTAGATGCCGCTCATTGCTTATGTTTCTAAAGGAGTTTAGAAATATTGCCAACGTTACAAGAATCTATTGGGTCACACACAAAGAACATGTGGATGGAGATTAGGTTCATATGATGAACCAATTAGATTAGGTTCATATGATGCACCAAAGATTGGATTCAAATTAGACTTATTGAGTTAGACTCAATTAGATTCAATTGTTGAATGAGTCTAATTTAAATTTGATTCATTGAGTCAATTTACATTAATGAATTGAGATTCATTAAATTGAAATTGACTTGAATCAAATGTTGGATTTAACTCAACAAGGGAGAAATTGGTCAATTTTGACTTGACCAAATGAAAGTTGAAACATCAAGTTTGACTTGATGCATTGCCACATCATGTAGGTTGACTCATCCTACATGGCATGACACATCCTTGCCACATCATCACCACCTCATAATGGTGTGCCACCTCATGGAGGTTACACACCCATTCCTTTTAATGTGGCCGGCCACATTAAATGAGGGGGTTACATTTGTGTGGCCGGCCACACATTTGATGGTGTGTGAATGCAATTGATTTGCATTCATTCTTGCTTCTGTTGGAGCAATCCCAATGGTCCGTGCGACCATGTGTTTTGGTGTTTGGGCAAAGGGTTTAAGTTAGGTTCACCCTTGTATTTGATATGTGTATTTGAGTTGTGCAGGTTTGCAGGATACACATATGACTCAGGTTGATGGCTTCGGGTCCGGTGAAGGATGGAGCATCCGAGGGACCGTGGACAAGGCAGCGAGGATAAGGGCCGATGGAAGCGACTTCGAGGCATACACGAAGGATGACATTAAGGACGAGCCGCAGGCTTGAATGCATCCGAGGGACGAGAGCCAAAGGAAGTAGGCTTGAAGGCAAAAGGTCAAAGCTGCAAAGGAAGAATCAAGTGAGTCATAAGGGTGAGGGTACGAGTGCACGAGATTGTACTCGGGGTAAAATCCTAGTTTTAGGGTTTCATTGTAGCGATACTATAGTAGTATTGTAGTGTTACTGTAGCAGTCGACAGCGAACAGAATATGTGGAATCGAGCCGTTGGGATGTAACGGTCGAATTTCCACAGAGGGCATTATCAGTCGACTGGTAGGCGGGGTTTTCCAACCCGTGGCCTATAAAACCAAAGCTTGGGAGCTTGGTTTGATTTGATGAAATAGAGGTGGTTAATCTCTATTAGTAGTCTACTTGTGCCCTAGCGTCAAAAGAGTTCTTGTGAGGGTTGTGGTGAGGTTTCTCCACCCACAAGGAGCTACGTGAGCTAGCCGGAGTTTGCCGGGGAGTAATCCACCGAAGGATCGGGATCGTCCACCTTACGGACAGCCGTGGAGAAGGAGCCCTAATCTCCGAACCACGTTAAACGATCGTGTCAATTGGTTTGCTTGTCTTTCTCATTCTTAGTCTTTAGCTTTCGTATTTGTATTTGTATTGTTTGTATTCCGCTGTGCTAACAAATACGTAGGAAGCGAGTATTTGGGGGTGCCGTCTATCCAACCCCCCTTCAAGCCGGCCGTCCGATCTCCAACAGCTTCTTCTTCCTTGGATGCTTGCTTCTTTTGGTGGTTGCCGTGACTTCCATGGTGGTGAGAAGGTGTTGAGTTTCATCCAAGAAAAGATAAGAGAGTGTGAAGGACACAAGAAGAGGATACTACTAGTTGAGTATGTGAGAGTCTTCTTATTTTCTCTCTTTTCTCCCTTTTTCAATCCCATCCGAGAGCTCTAGAAAGTGCTAGCACACTTGGGGCTCTCTTCTCCATCCTTGAGTGCTAGAGAGCACTCCTTGTTCGTGTGGATATCACTAGAGAAGTATCTACCTTGATACTTTGGAGATCCGACACGTACCTTGGACGAGCGGGAATTTTGCGAGGGCACGCTTCAAAGGTAAAAGCTCTCAACACATAGATCTAGGAGTAGATCTAAAGTTTTGAAACTCGTACTCGTATTTTGTTCGGTTTTCCTTGCACGGATCTACAGCTTTGGGTGATTCGGGGTTTCCGCGACGCGAAAAAGCGGTTTTCGCGGCCCTAAGAACCCAACAGTTTGATCCTTAGGTCTGGATCACCAATTACTTGTTCAAGTGGGTGGTGTGGGTTAACCCTTATGGTTCTATTTTGTTCATTTTCTTATGGTTGATATTCTTCTCCCCGAATCACATAACCAACTAATGCTAAGTAAATTATATTTAAAATTATCAACAAGTAATACCTTTTTAACAATAAAGTCAGTTTTGAGTTCGATATTACCTATCCCAATTACCTTAAGTTTATCGTTGTTTCCAAAGACAATCATTCCTAAGCTTTTGTATGTTAGTTGAGTGAACTTAGTATGATTGTCAGTCATATGTCTGGAACAACCACAATCCAATATCCACTTAGTTTCCTACAAAAGGTAGAAGTTTATTAACATCAATGTACTTTGACTAAATTAATTGATTTTAATTTAGATTTAAATTTGATTTTGGTTTTAATTTTGACTTCGAATTTGATTTAAAGTTTAATTTAAGTTTAAATTTTTGTTTGGTTTTAAGTTAAATTTTAATTTAGGTTAAGTTTAATTTTAAGATATGTCTTAATTTTTGAGTTAAGTTTAGATTTTAATTTTAATTTTAATTTTAATTTTTAGGTTTAATTTAAGTTTTTTTATTTTAATTTTTAAGTTCAGTTTTAATTTATTTCAATTTAATTTAGTTTGAATTTATTTTGATTTGATTTAATTTAATTTAAATTAAATTTTAATTCTTATTCATGTCACCCGATCTATATTTTCAATTAGAGAAATCCGATAATTTTGTGAGATGAGTTAAATTTAATTTTAAGGTTTGATTTAACTTATGTTAGATTCAAATCTAGCTTTGAATTCAACAAACAAATATTCTTTGGATAAACGTTTAAGTTGTGGTGAGTCGCCTAGACATCATTAGAGTAACCACGCTTTTAAAATTTTTCAAATAGTTCTACCTGTTGGTGTAGTTAGAACTAATTGTCTAAATCAGGTTTTGATTGTTAGGATCTTAGATGGCTAGAGGGGGGTGAATAGCCGACCCCAAATCTTCGTTTCTTCCTACGATTAGGGTTAGCGCAGCGGAAATAACTAAATAGAAATGCAAAAAGGAAAGATCAAACCTCAAACTCGAACTCGACGATGTAACGAGGTTCGGAGATGAAACTCCTACTCCTCGGCGTGTCCGTAAGGTGGACGAAGCCTATCAATCCATCGGTGGATGAGTCCCCGGAAAACCGGCTAATAAGAACTCCTTCTGGGTGGAGAAACCTCGCCACAATGTCTTGCAACAGCAAGATAAACAGGAGTACAAGAATACAGCAGGAAACTAAGTAACAAAAATGTAATAACCCTAGCTTGCCTTCTTGTCGACTGGATGAAGCAGCAGCTTCAAGCGACGCCTACAACAGCAGGAACCAGGGAAGAAGAAGAAGAAGTAGCACTGTAGAAGCCCTCGGTCTCTTTTATACCGCATCCACCTACGAAGAAGAGGCCGGAAGACGCAGAAGATAGAAGACCGTTGTGAGCCAACGGATAGTTCTAGACCGATCAGGCTGAAGCCTGATCGGTCCGATCGGTAGCACTGATCGACCTCTGATCGGTCCGGGACCGATCAGGAGCCATCCTGATCGGTCCCGGACCGATCCGAGGTTCGTAGACGTCTCGATCGATCGATCGTGGAGACCGATCAGACTCCTGTGATCGGTCTCTGATCGGATGACTCTGAGAACCCTTACATTTGTTATCGATCGGTCACGACCGATCGGATACTCAGCGTATCGGATCGGTCACAGACCAATCCAGTTTAGAGCTCCACCCTAAACCCTAAATGGTCCCGAGAACGAGCTAGCCCTCTCTTGACCTAGTCCGAACGAGCTACCGAGCCCTCTCCGACTTTCGGTCCAAGGCTCCAACTAGGCCCTCTCCGTGCCAAGTCACCGACCGAGCCCTCTCCGACTTTCCGTGCCAAGTCTCGACTTGGTCTTCTGCCAAGTCTCCATACTTGGACTTTTCGTGTGCCAAGCTCCCTGCTTCAAGTGTTCCGTCAACCTTGACCCATCTGGATTTCCCTTGCCTGGCTTCACTCATCAGGACTTCCAAACTGCCTAGCTTCACTCACTAGGTCTTTCCCCTGCCTGGCTTCACTCACCAGGACTTTCTCCAACTGCCTGGCTTCACTCACCAGGACTTTCTCCAACTGCCTGGCTTCACTCACCAGGACTTTCACTTTCACCTAGCTTCACTCACTAGGATTTTCACCTGGCTTCACTCACCAGGACTTTCCGAACTGCCTGGCTTCACTCACCAGGACTTTCTCCAACTGCCTGGCTTCCCAGTTAGGACTTCCCAGTCAAGTATCCTGTCAACCTTGACCTACTTGACTCTTCTTCATCCAACCTGATCAGACCCTGATCAGTATCTCTCCGCATGGACAACTACACCTGCATTGTCCATGTCTACATGTCTTTCTGTATTGTCAAACATCGAAACCATGACCAAGGTTTACGCTTGGTCAACTAGGTCAACCTTGACCTACTGGAAATTGCATCAACAATCTCCCCCTTTTTGATGTTTGACAATACCTTTAAGTTAGGCTAATCCAATAGCCTCAACTTTCTTCATGCCACTAGGTAATGAAACGTAAGTTACAACCTTACATTCTCCTTCTAAGAAGGCAACCTCCTTCTTAGATAATGAAGGCCTAACTTAAACCCTTCATTCTCCCCCTATTGGCACACATCAACAAACTCTCCCCTTGAAGAGTAAGTTATCGTTGTTCACAACTTCATTTGTTGTGATCAACAAACTCTCCCACTAACTCCAATGTTCTTCCTTGAACATTCTCTAGACATTCTCTCCCCCTTTTTGATACACATCAAAAGGAGTAAATCAAGGTCAAGAGTTTCTTCCTAATGAAAGTCCCATACCTTTCATTGAAACCCTTAATTTCCCCCTTGAAACTAAATTCAACAATCAACTTAGTGATAATCCCATATCACTCATCCTCAAAAATTTCGACGAGTAAAAACTCCCCCTAAAGGTCAACTCCCCATTGACCATTGCACCAACAATGTCTTGGAGAGTTCCAAACCTTTAGAAACCTAAAACACCACTTCCCGAGCTGAAATTTCAGACAACCAGTCGAATTTCAGCAAGTTGGCAAGCCCTGATCGGTCACCGGACCGATCAGGCTTCCTCTGGATCGGTCCAGTGACCGATCCACACAGACCTGGACCGATCAGGGAACCTCCTGATCGGTCCACGACCTCTGATTTTTGATTTCTGAATTTTTCTTCTCCCGAAATTCAGAAACCTCTAGAAAATTAC
This sequence comes from Zingiber officinale, assembly GCF_018446385.1. Classification (NCBI taxonomy): domain Eukaryota; kingdom Viridiplantae; phylum Streptophyta; class Magnoliopsida; order Zingiberales; family Zingiberaceae; genus Zingiber; species Zingiber officinale. The sequence goes on from NC_056003.1 coordinate 44,919,229, forward strand.
AGAAAATTCCAAAAATTGTGAAATTTTGAGGATACATTCCTCATAACATATACTATCATGGAAAAATAGTTTTCTATGAAAATAACTTTCATTTTCAAAACTTGATACAAAGTTCGAAAAACTTTGAAAAAGTTCAAGTTTAACTCAACTTTGTATCAACTTGCTCAATGATGAATGCTATCACTAGAAAAGCTTCATCAAGGTTTTTCAAATCAATTTTGAAATGATTTTAAACCATTTAATTTAGTACCACAATCTTTGGGCTAAATGTACATGACTTGTACATAAGCTTTCCCTATGATCCCCAATTTTGAATTAGGCTCATCTAGGTACAAGAACTATGCACCTTGTTCCTATAGGACTCATCATCCTAATATCTCACACACATCTAAGGTGTATCAAACACATCCAAGTCAATTTTGATGTGAGATATGGGTTTAGGTTATCTTAGGCTAAGGTCTCATGCATTTTCTAAACATCAATTTGATCTCCATATCAAATTGTGTTTCTTATCCTTAAATCAAGTTAATTGATCATTAATGCACAAGATGATGACATGACATATAATTGTATCATAAATGGAAACATGTGTCAATGTCATGATGTCATGGCATAAAGTATGAAACTTAAGTAAAGCATGACATTTAAACTAACCTAAGCATTATCATGACATTTTAAATGATCATAAAATAAATATGATGTCATGACATGGCATATGGCAAACAATATATGGCAAATAACATGTAAAGGTATAGAAAATACCTAATTCTAGCCTTAGTTGCCATTTTTGATAATTTTGATCATTTTGCCATAAATTCTATATTCCTAAGTGTAATAGACCTAAAATCATATCCTCAAGACTTTTAGATCACTATGTGCCAACTAGATTGACTCTAGAAAATTCCTCAAATGTGGTTGGCATATCCTAATCACCTTAGGAATAATTTTCAATTTCATTTTCAAGGCTTGATTGCACCTTGAAAATTCTTAAAGTGCCACCTTTTGCCATGATTAGGTTAACTACCTATTCAAGTAAGGTTGGCACACCCTAACTCATCTAGCGTGATGAAATCACGCTCCTAGGAACCCAATACCTATTTGAGCTCATTGGGTTCACTAAATATTCACTAGGGATGACTTCCCTAGCAACCCTCCTAATGACCCTCTTAGGCTTTAAAGCCTTGGCCATTTGGGACTCATCAAGATCAACTCTAGGGGTGACTCCCCTTGTGACCTTGGTGATGGTCTTCCTAACCCTAGGTCTTGTTCCATAATCGAATGGAACATTATGATAAGTGGGCTTGACCACTTGGGACTTAGGTTTGTGACCCAAACCTTTCTTGTCCTTGGACTTGGGTTTTTGACCCCTAGACCCTAGAGTCAAGTCCTCAAGAGCCTTTTCTAGAGAGTCAAGTCTTGACCTCAAGACTTGATTTTCTTTCTCTAATACCTCAAGCTTTAATTTATCATTTTTCTTTGAGGTATTCCTAGGCATGTGTCTAGTTGATTTGGGATTTCTACCTAGGTTCTCCCTAACCTTAGATGAGTTAATCCTAGGATTGACATTTCTAGTGTTGTCCTTACCTAGGCTAACATGTTTAGCACCTAAGCACATATATTGATTCCTATAATTAACATGCTTATCATTATTAGCAATTGCAATAAAACTACTAGCATGTGTCTTATTAGAATTGCAATAATGAGCCTTAAAGGTTACCTTAGGGTTTGCCTTAGCTCCCCCTATCGATGTGCTTGGTTTCTTGTCCTTGTGAGGTTGCCTCCCCCTCGGACATTGGCTCCTATAGTGTCCCTTTCGCTTGCATTGGAAGCACACCACGTGCTCCTTGCTCTTGCGTATCGGGACTCCGGCTTCCTTGATCTTTGGCGCCGGTGGAGTCTTCCTAACCCTCTTTGGACATTTACTCTTGTAATGTCCAAATTCCCTACACTCAAAGCACATTATGTGTAATTTGTTTGAAATTAAATGGCTTGAGTTACCTAGGGTTGAGGATGGATGAACGCTCTCTCCTTCATCCCTTCCGGAGGTAGAAGCTTCTTCTTCTTGCTCCGAACTTGAAGAAGAACTCTCCTCCTCTTCTTCTTTAGATGTTGAGTGGCCCTCAACTTCTAAATCCATTTCTCCATGAAGTGAACTCCTTGACTCACTTGACTCCTCTTCATGGCTTGAAGTGGAGTTCCCCTCATGGAACTTAGCCAAGTTGTTCCACAACTCCTTGGCATTGTTATATCCAACTATCCTACACAAAACATCATTAGGTAAAGAAAATTCAAAAATTTTCAATACCTCATCGTTGACTAGGGATTCGTGGACTTGTTCCTTGGTCCACTCCTTCTTCTCTAGGGTTTCTCCTTTCTTGTCCATCGGAGGCTTGAAACCTAATTGAACACAACTCCAATTTTCAAGGTTAGTCATAAGAAAGTACTTCATTCTTACCTTCCAAAATGCGAAGTCGTCGCGATCGTAGAAGGGTGGAATCTTGATGTCCTCCCCAAGCCGATCCATCTCTAGCTTGTTCTCCCTCGGGTGTTAATCCGGCGAAGAGCGACCTTGCTCTGATACCACTTGTTAGGATCTTAGATGGCTAGAGGGGGGGTGAATAGCCGACCCCAAATCTTCGTTTCTTCCTACGATTAGGGTTAGCAGAGCGGAAATAACTAAATAGAAACGCAAAAAGGAAAGATCAAACCTCAAACTCGAACTCGACGATGTAACGAGATTCGGAGATGAAACTCCTACTCCTCGGCGTGTCCGTAAGGTGGACGAAGCCTATCAATCCGTCGGTGGATGAGTACCCGGAAAACCGGCTAATAAGAACTCCTTCTGGGTGGAGAAACCTCGCCACAATGTCTTGCAACAGCAAGATAAACAGGAGTACAAGAATACAGCAGGAAACTAAGTACAATACAAAAATGTAATAACCCTACAACAGCAGGAACCAGCCGATGAAGCTCACACGAAGCTTCAAGCAGAAGCGAGCTTAGCAAAGCTCAAATCACAGCAGTGAAGAAGAAGAAGCAGAAGCTTCGGACCAGAAGAAGAGTATCGAGAGAGTCCACTGTAGAAGCCCTCAGTCTCTTTTATACCTGCATCCACCTACGAAGAAGAGGCCAGAAGACAGCAGAAGACAGAAGACCGTTGTGAGCCAACGGATAGTTCTAGACCGATCGTGAAGAGTGCTGATCGGTCTCGGGACCGATCAGCCTAGGGATCGGTTCCCGGACCGATCCCACCTCTGTAAGAGAGGTGGCTGCGTCTCGATCGTGTGAGCCAGCGGAGATCACCTTCGGGAGGGATCGGTCCTGATCGGTCACGGGACCGATCCCAGGGAAGAGTGGTCTCGTCTCTCGATCGATCGTGGAGACCGATCGGACTACTCCTGATCGGTCTCCGGACCGATCTGAATTCTGAAATTCAGTATGCCCGATCGGTCACCGGACCGATCGAGACTCCTCTGGATTGGTCACCAGACCGATCCAGGTTTAGAGCTCCAGCCCTAAACCCTAAATGGTCCTGAGAACGAGCTACCGAGCCCTCTCTTGACCTAGTCTGGAGAACGAGCTACCGAGCCCTCTCCGACTTCGTCCGGTCCAGAGAACGAGCTACCTCTCGACCTAGTCCGGAGAACGAGCTACCGAGCCCTCTCCGACTTTCCGTGCCAAGTCTCCAACTTGGTCTTCTCCGTGCCAAGTCTCCATACTTGGACTTTTCCCGTGCCAAGCTCCCTGCTTGGACTTTTCACCAGATGTCTGGTCAACCCATTTGGATATCTCTTGCCTGGCTTCACTCACCAGGACTTCCAAACTGCCTAGCTTCACTCACTAGGTCTTTCCCCTGCCTGGCTTCACTCACCAGGTCTTTCCCAACTGCCTAGCTTCACTCACCAGGACTTTCTCCAACTGCCTGGCTTCACTCACCAGGACTTTCTCCAACTGCCTGGCTTCACTCACCAGGACTTTCTCCAACTGCCTGGCTTCACTCACCAGGACTTTCACTTTCACCTAGCTTCACTCACTAGGATTTTCACCTGGCTTCACTCACCAGGATTTCCTGACTGCCTGGCTTCACTCACCAGGACTTTCCGAACTGCCTGGCTTCACTCACCAGGACTTTCTCCAACTGTCTGGCTTCCCAGTTAGGACTTCCCAATCAAGTATCCGGTCAACCTTGACCTACTTGACTCTTCTTCATCCAACCTGATCAGACCCTGATCAATATCTCTCCGCATGGACAACTGCACCTTCATTGTCCATGTCTACATGTCTTTCTGTATTGTCAAACATCGAAACCATGACCAAGGTTTACGCTTGGTCAACTAGGTCAACCTTGACCTACTGGAAATTGCACCAACATTGATGAATAACAAAGTAGGTTATGTTAGTTTCGTTGTGATCTAATACTTTGAATAAGTGTGCAGGAGAAGTTCAGCTAGGTCGACAGGCTGACCTGATAGTTGGCACGAAGCCCAGCTAGGTCGACGGGTTGACCTGATAGCTAGCACGAAGCTCAGCTAGGTCGATGCGCTGACCTGATAGCTGGCACGAAGTCCAGACTGATCGACGGGATGACCGAATGTCTGGCATGAAGTTCAACTAGGTTGACGGGCTGACCTGATAGCTGTCACGAAGTCCAGACGGGTCGATGGGCTGACCGGACGTCTGGCAGGTAAGTTAAGGTAAGTCAATGGAGGGGAGTGACTTGGTGAGGCCGCGTTCCCGGTTAGGGAACTTAGGCGCTGATCCAACTTAGAACCATTTCAAAAATCTAAGTTGAGATCTTGACTAGATTCCGGTCTCGTTGAGACGGAATCTAATTACTATTCTTTTACTATAACTGTGCTACACTTTGTTTTGTAGGATAGTATAATTTACATTTACCTCAGACTACCATTTTCTTGTAGGAAGTTGATTGCTAGAAAATAGGGTTTCGGGCACCCGGAAGGGATCCAGGCATCCGGAAGGGATCCTGGCGCCCGGAAGGGGTCCGGGCGCCTGAAGTGCAAATCTTATCCCGTCGCAGTCGTCGCACGTAGAGCTCACTAGTTGGCTGAGCTAAGTCAGAGTCTAGGCGCTCGGAAGGGATCCGGGTGCCCGGAGCTTCCTATATAAGGAGGGTGAGCCTTGGAACAAAGAACGAACAACAACAACGTCTTCCAACGACTGCTCTGCTGCGCTATGCTCCTGTGACGCTACTTCTCTAACAACCTGCTAAAGCTTTCTTTCTTTCATTATTGTCGGTATTTTTTCTTAATAGTTCTTGTAGTCAATATTGTAATCTGATTTTGCAAACTATTAGTGATTTCCCAACGAAAGCACTCAACGAGTGCGGGCTTTGGAGTAGGAGTCGACCAAGACTCCGAACCAAGTAAATTGATTTGTGTTAGCATTGTTTTGCTTTTATTCTTCCGCTGTGCTTATTCTTACTTAACTATGAATTTTTCGATTGCTATTCACCCCCTCTAGCGCTTCTACGATCCAACAAGTGGTATCAGAGCAGGTACCGCTCTGACTTGGTGTAACCACCAGTCAGACAAAGGGGGTGAAATTCTTTTTCAGTTTTTTTCGGCTTTAAGTTTTATGTTATAATCCAAACTTGTATCATTACTTTTTTGGAAGTTGTTCTTCGTAACAATTAAGCTGAACTGGTGCAACACCAATTCAGTTTTAGATTCTTTTTAATTTAATCTGCACTACTAATCCAAGACCAAGTCTTGGGATTTCTCTCCTCATTTTCTTGTGTGCAAGATCTATGGCCCTGAACGAAGGATATAGCAATGTTCGTCCCCCTCTATTCAACGGTGACGATTTTCCCTACTGGAAGAAGCAAATGGAGGTCTATTTGAAGATCGACTTCGACCAGTGGTTTAGCGTCACCAGAGGCTACAAGGCGTCGGTCGACAACTTCGGAAATCTACTGGACCCAGATCAGTGGACTCCGAACATGAAAAAGAAAGCCTCGATGGACTTCAAAGCCCTCAACACACTGCAATGTGGGCTAATAAGGAAAGAGCTGAACCGAGTGGGTCCACACCAAAATGCGAAGGAATTATGGGACAAGCTGGTCGAACTACATGAAGGAACGATCGACGCCAAGGTAACTAAATGTGACCTTCTTTTAAATAAACTGTTTAATATTAAAATGCAGGAAGCAGAAACGCAAATCAGCTCCATGTGAGAATCAAAGACATCCTCAACGAACTTCACGCGATAGGCCACCAAATGGTGAATCACGACTTAATCAGGTACGCTCTAAATGTGTTTCCTCGAAATGCATTGTGGGCATCCATCATGGATGCCTACAAGATTTCGAAGAATCTTTCTAAGTTGAAATTAGACGAATTGTTTTGCGAACTTGAGGACTAACGTCAGAACCGAGAAAGGTATCGCTTTGTTTGCAGGTTCCTCCAAGGAAAAGACAAAGACCAAGCCTGAACCTGAAGATGAGTCTGACCAAGATTCAGAAGATAAAGAGTATCTGGTGAACTGGTAAGGAAGATGTTCACCAGGAGAAAGAAGAACTTCAGCAGAAAAGACCTGCAGAAGATCAACTCCACTACTGAACCAAGAAACGTGACTCGCTTCGTGTGCAGCAAGAAAGGTCACTACAAGAACGAGTGCCTGAAATTGAAGAGTGATAAGTCGAATACAACCAAGAAGAAGGCTCTCAAAGAAACATGGGACGACTCGTCTTTAGAAGAATTGGAGGCCGAAGATTAGAAGTACCAAAGCCATCTCACGCTAATAGCCCACAAATCAGAGGACATCGGAAGACGAGTCCAAACCCGAATCAAGCCACGAGTCTATACTCATTTCCGAAGGTACCGAAGAGGTATAACTTAGTTTAAATAAGAAATTTTTTAAAGTAATTGCATGTTTAGATAGAAAATTAACTGCAATTGAAAATTGAAATAAAAATGCTCCTTGAGGAAAACCAAAACCTCAAGAAACAAATTACAAATTCTAATCCAACTCAAAGCCTTAACCCTTGAGGAGGAAAATTCAACACTAAAAGCTAAAATTAATAAATTAAAAGAGCTTTTAGAGAAATTTACAACTAGATCTAAAAATTTAGATCTTATATTAAATAGTCAAAAAGTTGTGAACAATAAATCTGGACTTGGCTACAAGTCAAGTTCAAACAAATCGTTTATATCACTAATAACTCAACACAAACAACAAATTAAAGCTTGGGTTCTGAAAGCGTGTTTAACCACGCAAATAGGAATTAATCAATATTATATACCCAAAGATAAAATATACATGTAAAATCAAATAAACTAAATCAAAAGCTAAAATACAAATCTAGACCAACTAAACCAAAAACAAACTATTTTGGAACATACAAAAAATCAGACTATCATCAAGTTAAATACAATTATAAAAGTAATTGACATAAATCCAAAATTAAAACCTAAATCAGATCAATAATTCAAGGGGAGGCTCCAGAATAGCTGGCACCTCCAAAACTAACCTACCCGACAAGGTAACCAAAAACTAACCTATCTTGCAGGGTAATTAGGACTAATTTAAAAAGGGACAATAGTTTAACCTGACCTACGGTACTGGTGAAGTTTTAGATGATAGTACGTTAGGGAAACTCTGTCTATGCATGTCTAGGAAGATATGCCTTCGACCTGGTGCATTTGGCTTAGTGGAAGTAACCAAAGCTACCCCTTACGAATTCCTAACTAGTTAGACCAAGGTTTTGTACTAAGTTCAGTGAATAACTATTTGGAAAACCTCGAAGGCATGGTTACTTTAATGATGTCCAAGTGACTCACTATAACCCAGAAGTTTATCTAAATAATACATATTTGTTGAGCCCAAAGCTACACATGAATCTAACAAAAAGTTAAACTAAACCCTGAAATTGAACTTAACTTCAACTCATAAAAATTATAGGTTTCCCTGATTGAAAGCATAGATCAGGTGAGATGACTAAGGACTTCAAATCAAACCAAATCGAATCAAATCGAACCAAATCGAATCAAATCGAATCAAATCAAATCAAATCAAATTAAATTTAAATTAAAACTAATTAAATTAAACCAAATCAAACCAAATTTAACTTAAAAAATTTATTTTAACTTAAAAATTATTTTAAAAAGTTTAACTTAAAAAATTATTTTAAAAATTAATTTAACTTTAAAAATTAATTTAACTTTAAAAATTATTTTAACTTAAAAATTATTTTAACTTTAAAAAAATTATTTTAACTTAAAAATTATTTTAAAATTTTAACTTAAAAATTATTTTAAAAATTAATTTAACTTAAAAAATTATTTTAACTTAATCATTCCAAGTAAAATTAAATTCAAACTCAAACTAATCTTAATTCCTACCTGTTGTAGGAAACCAAGTAAATCTTGAACAGTGGTTGCTCCAAACATATGACTGGATATCACATCAAATTCACTAAATTAACCTACAAAAGCTTAGGAATAGTTGCCTTTGGGAATAACGGTAAACTAAAAGGTAATTGGTATAGGTAACATTGAACTTAGAACTGACTTTATTATTACAAAAGTATTACTCATTGAAAATTTCAAGTATAATCTTCTTAGTATTAGTCAATTATTTGACACTGGATATAAGATTAGGTTTTTATCTTTGGAATGCTTAATCAAGCACTTAGACAATCCTTTTGTAAGTTTAAAAGGGTTTAGACAAGACAACATCTATGCAATTAACCTAATCACTTCTTCGATTAAGTGTTACTTAACACAAAAAGGGAAAACCTGGTTATGGCATAGAAGAATGTCACACACTAACTTCAGAAATATAAGTAAATTAAATGGATTAGTTAGAGGATTATCAAAATTACCTAACCTAGACTCAACAATTTGTAATGCTTGTCAACAAGGAAAACAAACAAAATCTACTCACAAGCCAATTAATCTAACTTCAAACAAACTCAATACTAGAACTTTTACACTTAGACTTATTTGACTCCCATGGGGTCAAATCAATAAATGGTAGTTGGAGGTTTCATTGTTTGAAAAACTAAGGTTGCAAAAACCGTCTTTGCTAAATCTTTATTTTATGCCCTATGCATTTATCTTGTTTGATGCATGTTAAAGGGGGAGGATAGTGTGTTAGGTTAGAAAAAATCAACCCATTTTTAAAATTTCATGTTTAATGATGCTTTGTCTGCTTTGTCTGCTTTATTACTTTATTGCATTTTTTCTAATTTTAATCTGGGTTATCATTATATCAAAAAAGAGGAGATTATTGGTGCATGCTGCACTAATAATCTGGTTTTGATGTATGACAGATAGGTTAAAGTTAGATGCGATGTTTGTCTAACCTTTTCTACTAAGTGTCTAGGAGTTGACTGGTCTGAGGGACCTGACATCAGGCTGAAATCCAATTAGGTCTGTGGGCATAATAGCTAGTGGGAAGTCCAAATAGGTCTGCGGGGCTTGATATCTTGCGGGAAGTCCGGATGGGTCCGCGGGACCTGATAACTGATCGAAGTCCAATTAGGTCAGCGGACCTGATAACTGGCGGAAAGACCTGGTGGGTCAGAGGCAAGTCAAGTAACTGTAGTTGGTAAGTAAAGGTAAGCAACTGGATAGAGATCCAGTGAGGACGCGTTCTCCGTTGAGAGAACTGTAGGCGTCGCTCCAACTTAGGTCCCTTTGGGTAGCCTAAGTTGAGATCTTGACTAAATCCTTATCTCGAGGAGACAGAATCTAATTACTACCCTATCTGTTATGTTATGATAACTCTATTTTACAGGGTAGATATAACCTTTGATTGCCCAAACTAACCTTTTCTTACAGGGAGAAGGTTGCTAAAGAAAAGGACTCCGGGCACTTGGAGCTGGTCTGGGTGCCCTGGGCAGGTTGGCCCAGGTGGACTGCAGGCGCCTAGGCGATTCGGGCTCCTAGACCTGAGGTTTGGACTCGGTCCAGGTGCCTGGACCTGAAAAATCATCCATAAGCTGATGTGGAGTGAGTCGATTGACCGAGCCACATAGTCCAGGCGCTCGGAGGGGTTCTTGTTAGTGCAGGAAGCATCCGATGATCGAACTTGAGTTTTGATTATATCAAAGGGTCCAAAGTTAAGTTGTCTTATGATCTAACAAGCTTAAATAAGCTTGTAGGAAAGTCCTAAGTGTTCTTAAGCAAAAGTCCTAGCTGCGGTTAGGTAAGTGGAAAATCCTAGGGGGTGGTAACCCTAGGTCTTAAGGGGTGCTAACCCTAGGTGAGGAAAAGTCCTAGAAGTGGTTAGGTAGGTGGAAACCTCTAGGGGGTGGTTACCCTAGGTCCTACGGGGTGGTAACCCTAGGTCCTACGGGGTGGTAACCCTAGGCAGAAAGTCTTGGCGGGTCGAGAGCATCAAGCAAAATCCTAGAGTCGAGGACTCTAGGTTGAAATCCTAGTGTCGCGAATCGGGTGAAAGTCTAGACGGGTTATGGAGCGGACGTCTAGCATGAAGACCGGAAGCTTCAGATACTGAGAAAAAGTCCAGTTGGTCTGGATGATCAATTTGGTAATAGGTAAACTCTCCTAAGTGGAGTAGGTGAGGACGTGTTCCCTAAAGAGGGAACAGTAGACGTCAATTCAACCTAGGGTTTTCGGAGGAAATTCGAAGTCAGAACCGAATAGTCCAAAAACTATCAAATGCTTTATTTTTCATGTCTATATTGTGCTAACTTTATTTTACAGGGTATGGTTGGTTTCTTGGACTAACGTATTTTGCAGGAAGCAAATTAGGCATGTTTGGCTCGGATGAACAGTGTCTGAGGCGCCTCCGGGCTGTTGGAGGCACCTCGGGCACCCTGGCTGCAACTGTGCAGGAAGTAGGTAGAAAGCGCCTTCCAAGGACGCTGAAGGCACCTTGGATAGCTAATAGAAGGCACCTTCGAGTGGATAAGCAGCACAGACCACAGAAGTTATCGTCTCCGATGCAGAAGGGATAGGATCCAAGTTGGAGGCGCCTTCCATGGGGTTGGAAGGTGCCTTCAACAGCCTATATAAGGCTGGTCTGAGTAGATGCCAAACAACAAGAACTTGCAATCCTTCTTTCGTGTGCTGCTAACAAATCGATCTGGCGAAGCCCTAACTCTACTCCGACGACCAGAAGCTTCCCATTTCATATTTCCTTGCTGTCGATATAATATTTAGTAGTGCTTTAATTATTGTATTCTTTTGTAATATTTCTGAAGTTATAGTGATTGTCCATCGAAAGCACTCTTACATGCGGGCCTTGAAGTAGGAGTTGTCACAGGTTCCGAACCAAGTAAAATTCTTGGTGTTTGCATTGTTGATTTTTCTAATGCGTGTTCTACTCGAAACAAACATATTAGCCACGAGTGCTATTCACCCCCTATAGCGCTTTCTGATCCTATAATTGGTATCAGAGTGGGGCCGCTCTAAATCAGTACAACTACCATTCGAGCAAGTTTTGCTTTTTCGTCTGTTTTTTCAAAAATTAGATTCTTACGCCTTTCATTTTTCCCTCTAAAATTATTTTTGAAAAAGTTATTTTCATCTTTTTACCATTAGTCAGTATTAGCGAAATATCGCATTTACCAAAATTTGAAATAATAATTTTTATTAATATTTTATTATTATTATTTTTCATGAAATTAGCATTTTATTTTCTCCCGCACTATTAATCCAATACCAAGTCTTGGAACATTCGTAATTTTTTCTTGTGTACAAGATTCTATTTCAATGGCCCTTCAAGAAGGCTATAGCACAGTCTGCCCGCCTCTCTTCTCCAGTGAAGACTTTGGCTACTGGAAGGACCGAATTCACATTTTCCAGACTGAAGACTCAGGTGGAAATGTGGATAATAATCCAGACTGGATTCACATTTTCCACCGAAAATGGAGTCCTTGTCCCCTGCGACAAATGGGTTGCACCAACCCGCAAGAAGATTGAAGTCAATGCAAAAGCAACATGCACTCTCCAATGTGGCCTAAGAAAAGAAGAGCTAAACCGGATTGGTCCCTTCAACAGTACAATGGAGTTGTGGGAAAAATTGATCGAGCTACACGAGGGCACTTCCGACACAAAGGTAAGCAAACGAGACTTAATTTTGAATAAATTAAATAATATAAAAATGCAGGAAGGTGAATCGGCAAGTCAACTACACGCACACACCCAAGACCTTCTCAACGGCCTCCACGCAATTGGATAGAAGGTGGAAAATCGCAATGTCATCATGTATGCATTAAATGCATTTCCTAGGAACACCCTGTGGGCATCAATGGTAGATGCTTACAAGGTCTCTAAGGATCTTTCTTCAATTAGATTAGATAAATTATTCTTAGAGTTTGAATTACATGAGCAAACTAATGCATTGTCGGGTGAGAAAGGTATTGCTTTGATTGCAGGTACAAGTAGAACGAGAGAATCAAAAATCAAGTGTCGACCCGAACCCGAGTCCGAAGATGAATCGAACTCAGAAGCCGACGAAATTATCGCTGAGCTCGTAAAATTGGTACAAAAAATGTGCAAAAAGAAGAAGGTGACTCAATCAAATATGAAAGTCAAGTCTAGAGTTACATGCTACGGCTGCAACCAGAAGGGACACTACAAGCTAGAGTGTCTAAACCAGAAGCAAAGAAGAAGGAAGACCTTGAAAGCAATGTGGTCTGAATCCTCTGAAGATTCCGACGAAGAACACGAGCAAGAAAGCTTCCTTGCTCTACCAGGACAAGCATACGTTGCCGAAACATAGTCCAAATTAGAAATCGAAGCCGAATCAGAAACTGAGTCCTAAAGAAGCCATGGATCTGTATCCGTTTCTGAAGGGCCAAACAATGTTGTAACTTCCCTAATTTCTGGTACTAAAATTGATGAATTATAAAATTTAGTTTCGTATTTATTAAGAAAGTTGGCCAAATCCAACGTCCGGGTTAAGTCACTCCAAAGGAGGAAACTAGCCTTAAGGAAGTGACTAACTCGATTTCTTTAACTGAGCAAGTTAAGGAAGAGAATTCCAATTTAAAAACTCAAGTCAAAGAACTCAAGGACTCATTATAATGGTTCACTTTAGGTTCCAAGAATCTTGACCTAATTCTTGGAAATCAAAGGGTCGTATACAACCGAACTGGATTTGGATACACGGCTAAACAAAGATTTAGATCCTACTTATCATTAGTAAATCGATCAAATAGAAACTTAGTCCAAGCATGGGTCCCCAAGTCCAATCTGATTAGTTAAATTGGACTCAATCAATATTGGATCCCCAAGCATCAAGTCCACTGCCTTGATAGACCCTATTAAGGCTATGATCCAGGGGGAGGCAATAAAAAGACCACTATTATCATAAAATAGAATTGTCTGATGTTTGATTTACCACTTTTTACTATTCATGCTTAGACTAGGATAGATAAGGATCTAGGCTTGATTCACACTTGACTAGTTAGACCAAAGAGTTTCAGAAAGGAAATTAAATATCCAATTTCTTTGAAAGGCTTTGTCTAGAAGTGGTAGATGATCCCATACCCAAGAAGGCTTAGTGCCTCGCCATAGCCTGGAAGTCAATCATTGAAATAAATATTTAATTGACTAACTGTAAAATCTTAGTCTAACTCAATTGTAAATCAATCCTTAGAATGGAATTTAAATTGAAGATTAAATTAATCATCTCACAAAACTATTAAGGTTCTCTGATTGAAAATCTAGAAAATGGTGAGATGGACCTAGGTTTAAAATAGTTAAACAAACCTAAATTAATTAAATTAAAGCTAACTCAATTAAAATTCATAATTAATTACAAAATCATAATTAATTTCAAAATCACCTTACTTAAATTATAATTACTTTCAAATCATAATTAATTTTAAAATGTTAATTATTTTCAAATCATAATTAAATTATAATTACTTTCAAATCATAATTAATTTTAAAATGTTAATTACTTTTAAATTATAATTAAATTATAATTATTTGTAAATCATAATTAATTTTAAAAGTATAATTAATTTCAATTTCCTCAATCAAAGTAAATTATTTTCAAATGATCATAAGTATTGCTTAAAAAGTTTTAAAATTCAAAATTTAATTACTCAAATATATATGTTCTCAAATTTAAATTTAATTATTCTGAAACTCAAATTTAAAATACTTTTGTGTTCAACATTTTGAAATCTTCAAATTCAAAGCTTATATTTTAAAATCTCAAAGTTAGTATTTTTTAAATCCAAATTTAATTTAAATTATTTGAAATATACTTCTATATCACAAATATTATTTCAAAGTTAAAGTAAACTTACCTTAACTTTGTCTCAGACAAACTCATAAGTTTTACATATTTGATAACTTCGAATGGGTGAGATGGAAAATCAAGAAAATAGAAAACTACCTTAGAAAATTAGAAAAATAGATCATTTCTTTTATCTTATACATGCTTGGACTCTAGGATTCTCAAAATATTATTAAGGTATAATTAAGGGGGAGTGAAAAAAGTCAAGTTAAGTTAATTTTTTTTATTTTGAAAAGTGAAATATTCTTTTTCAAATTTTCAAAGTTAATCTTCTCTTTTTGGAAATTCAATTTTCCTGTTTAACCATTTTTTTAAAAAAAATAATCCTTAAATATTTTTTTTAAAAAAAGTAAGTTTAAATATTTTTGTATCTAGAAAAACAAATTTTTAACTAAACTTTTTATCAATTTTTTTTAACTAAGTACTTAACTAAGCTTTTTATGAAAATCCTTTTTTAAGTTAAGTACTTAACTAAGTTTTTTATCATTTTTTTTTAACTAAGTACTTAACTAAGTTCTTATCAACTTCTTTTGAAAGCTAAGTACTTGACAAAATAATTATTTTCAAAGCTAAAAATTAGCTAAGTTTTTGAAAAAACTAAGATAGCTTCAAAACCTAGGTTTAGCTAAGTTATTTTTTGAAAAAGCTAAGTATTTTCAAAGCATTTCTAAATTAGCTAAATGTATTTTAAAGCACTTATTTTCAAAAGCTAAGTTTAGCTAAGTTTTTTTTTAAAAAAAAAATGACTCACTTTCAAACGCTTAAAAATTAGCTAAATTTTTTAAGTGCTACCCTTCAGGGAGAAATTAAAGTTAAACAGAGTATTATTATTATATTTTTACATAGTAAAACTACCTTCTCTCTACTTAGTATTTTTTTTTATTTATATCAAAGAGGGATAGAAAAGTCAAAGTTAAGAATTTAAACATAACCTTTATGAAAGGGGGAGCATAAGAGAGTTTTTTTTACGAACTTTATTTATTGTTATGTTTTACCGAACTTTGAATTGTGTTATCATAATAAAAAAGGGAGAGATTATTGGTGCAGGAAGCATCCGACGATCGAACCTGGGTTTTGATTATGTCAAAGGGTCCAAAGTTAAGTTGTTTTGTGATCTAACAAGTTTGAATGAGCTTGCAGGAAAGTCCTAAGTGCTCTTAGGCAAAAGTCCTATCTGCAGTTAGGCAAGTGGAAAACCCTAGGGGGTGGTAACCCTAGGTCCTAGGGGGCGACAACCCTGGGTGAGGAAAAGTCCTAGCTGCGGTTAGGCAGGTGGAAAACCCTAGGGGGTGGCAACCCTAGGTCATAGGGGGTGGTAACCCTAGGCGGAAAGTCTTGACGGGTTGAGAGATTCGAGTAAAATCCTAGAGTCGGGGACTTTAGGTTGAAATCCTGATGTCACGAACCGGGTGGAAGTTTGGACGGATCATGGAGCAGACATCCAGCATGAAAACCGGAAGCTTCGGACACTGAGCAAAAGTTCAGTTGGTTTGGAGGATCAATCTGGCAACAAGTAAACTCTCCTGAGTGGAGTAGGTGAGGACGTGTTCCCCGAAGAGGGAACAGTAGGCATCAGTTTGACCTAGGGTTTCCGGAGGAAATATAAAGTCAAAATCGGGCAGTCTGAAGATTGTCAAATGTTTTATTTTTCATGTCTGTATTGTGCCAACAGGGTATGGTTGGTTTCTTAGACTAACGTATTTTGCAGGAAGCGAATTGGGCATGTTTGGCTAGGATGAACAGTGTTCAAGGCGCCTCCGGGATGTTGGAGGCACCTCGGGCACCCTGGCTGTAGCTGCGCAGGAAGCAGGCAGAAAGCTCCTTCCAAGGACGTTGAAGGTGCCTTGGACAACCGATGAAAGGCACCTTTCAAGGACGCTGAAGGCGCCTTCGGGTGGATAAGCAACGCAGACCGCGAAAGCTATCGTCTCTGACGCGGAAGGGATAGGATCTGAGTTGAAGGCGCCTTCCATGGAGTTGGAAGGCGCCTTCAACAGCCTATATAAGGCTGGTCTGAGCAGATACCAAACAACAAGAACTTGTAATTCTTCTTCCGTGTGCTGCTAACAAATTGATCCGGCGAAGCCCTAACTCTACTCCAACGACCAAAAGCTTTCCCTTTCAGATTTCGTTGTTGTCGGTATAATATTTAGTAGTGCTTTAATTATTGTATTCTTTTATAATATTTCCGAAGTTATAGTGATTGTCCATCGAAAGAACTCTTAAGTGCGGGCCTTGGAGTAGGAATCACCACTGGCTCCGAACCAAGTAAAATTCTTGGTGTTTGCATTGTTGATTTTTCCCTTGCATGTTCTACTCGAAATAAACGAATTAGCCACAAACGCTATTCATCTGTCCTCTAGCGCTTTCCGATCCTACAGTTCCAAGCGCCTAGAATAGACCTATCTAAAGGCCTTCAACTCAGAGCTTCAGAACAACAATTGCGACAAGTTTCCTTCTTACTCGATGCTCCGAGAAAGCTCCTACGACACTGTGAAGCTCCTCTAACAATCGGCGACTCAGATTTTCATATTTTCCTTGTTATCGGTAACCTTGTTTTTCAATTCTTGTACTTGTTTTGTAACACATTTTTGTGAACTATTAGTGGATTGCCCAACGAAAGCACTCGATGAGTGCGAGCCTTGGAGTAGGAGTCGTCGAAGGCTCGGAACCAAATAAAACCAATTTGTGTTAGCGTTGTTTGTTTCTTCCATTTTTCGCTACGTAACTTAGTTTTAATTCAAATTTTTCAATGATCACTATTGACCCCCCCCCCCCCCATAGTGTTCTTTCCGATTCTACAGATAGTTGCTTGACTGAGTATTCCTCTGCTCGACCCAACTCGGCTGCTCCTCCGCGTGGCGACAGGTCTCGATAGTTTGTTTCCGTCCGATCGGACTAATGCTCCGATCATACGCACGCTCCTCCACTTCATGACGACCGTCTGATGATCTTAGCTGAACGGGCACTTCACTTGGACCGGTCCTTTGCTAGTTAGGCAATACATGCCCGATCGACCACTGTAGGATATATCTGCTTGACCCTTTTTCGATGAGTCCATTAGCTCTTCTGACATTGACTTCCTTAACTTTGACCTCTATATCAATTACTATTTCTATCATTTGACCCGCACTTAATAAGCCCTCCTTTATTACCACATCAGGGCATGTGCCCTTTTCCATTGAAGTTGGTTTAAGAATGGTCTTCAAATCGATAAATGAAGCAGATATAAAACCAATAATTCTTTTCTTAAATAAGAATCAAGTAATCTAACATAATATATTATGACGAGATACAATTCAGAATTATGAGGTAAAGTTACAAACTAGATTGCAAAACTTCATCCTTTCTCCACCATCCGTCGACAGGCTAAAATTCATCAAAAGCAACACGTGAAAGGTCCAAAGTCTGCAATCTTTAATACGTGCCCAACCCTACCCTACCCTGCCCTCACCTGACTTTGATCTTTTTCTCATTAACCCCTTCTAGTTTTAAACTATTTTAACAAAGTCCAATTACTTTTAAAAGCTATTTCAAGAGGCCGTAGGAAATGGGAATGAGGACATGCCCACTTTCTTTTGGAAAAAAAATCTCTTTTATCCTTGGAATAATTCTTATTATAAAGAATGTGTTCAATGATGGTTCACGGGGTGGAAGAGTTGAAAAGTTGTAGCATCCGAGACTATGAGATTTGGTTTATGAAATTACGGAGAGTTTTTCGATTTTGTAATTATTCTTCCGACAACAAATCTAGAGATCACATTCTGTCACTGTCTATTATAAATTTGTAAGAGATCGTTATAAATATTTACCATTTGTGTTTTAATTTTATGCATTTAGAATACTACAATGATATCATAGTGAGCATCCGCACCAGCTTCCCTATCCAAAATGCATAATTTAGGGTAAAAAAATTACTTTATTAAATTTGGATATTCACTTTTCAATACATCATATATCAGTTTCCCTATTTCTTCTCTCTCCTTTATAATGTTTAGGGAATCAAATCTATTTCCTAAATTTAGAGAAGTACTATTCATAAATGCATAATTTAGGGAATGGATAGGGTAGCTGATGTAAAAATTTTGTAACTACTTTATCTAAAATTTAAGATAAAATATTTGAATAGAATATCTGATATGGATGTTCTTAATTTTAAATATATGATAAATCTCTAAAATTAACTCTGGATTGATAAATCTCTTGGTAGAATCGCTGCCCCTGTGCTCCTATTCACTATCGAAAAAAACAAATTCTCTGATGGAGTGTGCTCTGTTGCCTGCTGCTAGCACAGGACGAGATCGCATCCATGTCTTGATGTGACGCCGAGGGCAGCCGCGATCAGCGGTTGTAATTAGGCTTTGAGGGAACACCAACGAAATTTATCTCCGATCGTGGCCGACAACTGTGCTCATGGTCGCCTTCGCAGACCGATGCTAGCCTTGCGTCGTTGGAAGACGCTGGCAGCAACGTTCCAAGTTCAGTGACGACATCCAGATTGGTCGGCGGAGTGCTCATGGCCGTCTCTTGCAATTTCTTCACAAACAGGGACTGACAATCAACGTTCCTCATGGTGAGTGGTGAGGTGGCGTGCGGCATGGGGATCATGCGGCGAAGAAAATGAAAAAAAAAAAAAAAAAAAACCAAGGCGGTGTTGTGATATGTTCGCAGTGATGAGGTTGTAGCAAATAGGGTTAGGGATTTATTTTATAAAAAAAGAAAAAAAAGTTGCTGATGAAAGAATTTAAGTTTCTCATTAATCGATGCTGATTTAAATGCGTACATGCATGTTTACTTAACCACTTATTAATATTTAAAAATATTTAAAGCATGTATGTTAGATTTGGGCTTGTTGGTTCTAAGTTGGAATGGATTTAAAAAATTTTAGTCAGACTTGAATTTGGATTTGGTTTACTGAATCAGACTAACTAGGTTGATTTAATCAGATCAATTTTAGTTTAATTAGACTCGATTTAGATTAAACCATTAGCTCAAACTAGTTTAATTCAAATCGAAATTGATTTGGGTTGATTTAATTGGATTAAATTTGATCAGAATAAGCATCAAAATCTAAAGGCTATGTGAAACGAAACGTCGTCTGAATTAGAGATAGAAGTCCTCGCCAGACTTGCGTTAGTGGTAAGTCACCAAGAAAGCGGAGACGAAGCAAGCTCGTCTGAAATGAGCATCGACAGTATCGATGAAAGGGGAGTGACATCGGATGAAAGCAGTACTTCAGGAGGAGCTTTGGATACGGGATCGACAAGGTAAGTCAGGTACGGTCTCTTTCTCCTGATAAGTTATTTCAGTTTATAAAACTATTAACAAAAAATTACTGTAAATTAGAAAAAACAAAGTTAAAGAATTAAAATTAACTCTAGCTAAATCTTGTCGATTATAAGACTTTGTTAAAAAAAAATTGAAAATGAAAACTTGAAAAAGTAAATAGAATATTTGAAAAATCGTGTATGCTCACAAATTCAAAATGTTAGAAGATATAGTGAATTGAATTAGTACCTTAGATACCATAATGACCAAATTAGAAAATTTTTAAATAAATACGTACCAAAGAGATTCTTAGTTAATTCAGTTGGAAGGAATCTACTTTGGATTTTAAAATCATATCTAAACTAATTTTTTATGGACTTATGACTTTCAGAGAGAAAATTAAATATACATTTCTTTAAAAGGCTTTGTCTAGTAAGTGATTATTGCTCCAATATCCAAGAATGTCAAGTGGCTCACCATAGTCTAGAAGCTAATTATTGAAATAAATATTTAATTAACTAACTGTTAAGAATTTAGTAATTATAAAAATACTTTAAATTGCTTGTCAAAAGAAATTAGGTTAGAATTTTTTTTAAGCAAATATTTTTTTAAAACAGTTATACCTTCATATTTCCACTGGATTCATTTTTTTAGACTTTTTAAAATACCCTATTTTTAATGTGATCAAAAGAGGGAGTAATGAAGAATAAGTCTAGGGGTACTTGCAAAGTTTTTTTTACTTGCAAATTTTTTTAAAAAATTTACTTGCAAAATTTTTTAATTACAAAAAATCTTTTTACTTGTAAAACATTTCTTGCAAAATTTTACTTAGAAAAATTTTTCTTACGAAATTTTACTTAGAAAATTTTTTTCTTACTTGTAAATTTTTTACTAGCAAAAATTAAAACTATTTTTTTTTGGTTTATCCTAACTTAACTTGGGTTTGATCACATCAAAAAGGCAGAAATTGTTAGAACGTCGTGGTAGTTTTGATGTGCTCAACCAAGTCAGGTTAGGTTTTGATAGTATTTGATCTCTCTGTCTAAGTGTGTAGGAGTTTAGGAGCATAGGAAGTCGAGTAGAAGACGCAGCTAGCAAGAAGGACGGCACGGAAGAGAGCCGACGAGCTTGGTGCGTCTAAGGGACGAGGTGTTAGAGTGTATACTAAAAGCCTAGCTTTTGGTATAAACATTTATCTAGAAATAAAAATCACATTGGTCAAATGTCTACATTTATGATAAATGTAGTTGTTCAATTAATTTATATTGTAGATAACATGGTGTGTGGTGTCACACACAGAGGATCATGTTTCAGTACCTTATAAATTATAAACAGTAACTCACGACCATAATGGAAAGGAACAAACCATTGGAAGGTCGTAGTGTAATTAGGTATTAGTTTATCTTAACTATATAATTACACTAGTACACTTAGAGTGTATTGAGTAGGACCATTAGAGGTCGTTTCTTTTATACTGACTTTATAAAGAAACAAAGACCTCAGTTATTATGGAAGTGTGTGCTCTTAATCCTAATATAATAACAAGCACATATATTTGATATTTATTTCTTTAATTTATCAATGGGTGAGATTTAGTTCGATGAATCAATAAGCCCGATAAGTTGGGAAATGATATCACTTATAGTGTGTATTGTTGATTATAGAAGGAAACTGTGTCCTAGTGATCTAGGTTGAGAATGTCCTCAAGAGGAGCTCATAAGGATTGTCATGTTAAACCCTGCAGGTGGACTTAGTCCGACATGACGATAAGGTTGAGTGGTACTACTCTTGGACTAAGATATTAATTAAATGAGTTGTGATAACTCGCTTAATTAGTGGACATTTGACATCTTAAACAGGAGACTAACACACTCATAATAAGAAGGAGCCCAAAATGTAATTTGGGATTGGTGCGATAGTTCAATAATAGTTCTTTAGTGGAATGAATTATTATTGATGGAATTAAGTTGTGTGTTCGGACAAGGGAAGCTTAATTTCATCGGAGACCAAAACCAATTCCTCCTCTCGGTCCCTATCGTAGTCTCTTGTATAGATTTATACCCACCACATACCCACCTTCTTACCCAATCAATAGGGGCCGGCCAAGCTAAGCTTGAAGCTCAAGCTTAGGGCCGGCCAAGCCTAAAGATTGGCCTTTAGGTGGCCAGTAGCTTGGAGCCCAAGTTTAGGTGGCCGGCCACATCATATTAAAAAGGATTTTTATTAAAATTATTTCTTATGTGGATATCATAGTTTTAAAAGAGAGTTTAAAAATTAAATCTTTCCTTTTAAAGCTTTCTACAAAGATTAAGAAAAGATTTGAAATCTTTCCTTATTTGTAGATTGAAAGGAGATTTTATTTTAAGAAAAACTTTCCTTTTTGACCATGATAATAATTTAAAAGAGAAGTTTAAAATTAAACATTCTCTTTTATTAGTTTCTACAAAAGATTAAGAAAAGATTTGATATCTTTCCTTATTTGTAGATTGAAAAGAGATTTTAATTTTAGAGATAACTTTCCTTTTGGAAATTATCCACATGTTTAGAAGAAGAATTTTAATTTATAAAATTTCCTTTTATTAACCAATCATGAAGGGATAAAATTATTGGAGAAATTTTTATAAATTTCTAGAAACAAATTAGGAAGTTTTAATTCTTGTGTGAATTAAATTTTCCTTGTTTTGGGAATTAGAAGTGGCGCCATTATTATTAAAAGAAGAAAATTGTTTTTAATTAAAATAATTTTTCTTTTTATGACAAAAGAATTAAGGAATTTTTATTAAAATTTCCTTATTTGTCAAGACCAAGGATTATAAAAGAGGGGTAGAGGTGCCTTCACGGGTGATCAACTCTATTATTCTTCTCTCTCTTTTCCTCCTTGGTGGTCGGCCCTAGCTTCTTCCTCTTCTCTTCTTCTTATGGCCGGCCAACCTCTCTTGGAGCTCTTGATGGTGGTTCTAGCTAGGAGAAGAAGGAGAGAAAGGTGGTTTTGTTTCTTGCATCCCTTGGAGCTTGGTGGTGGTGGCCGGACCTCTACTTCTCTTGGAGAATTGTGGTGGCCGAAACTTGCAAGGAAGAAGAAGGTGCTTGGTGGTTCTCATCTCGGAAGATCGTTGCCCACACAACGTCCGAGGTTAGAAGTGGAATACGGTAGAAGATCAAGAGGTCTTTTTAGAAGGTATAACTAGTAATTTTTCCTTTCCGCATCATGCTAGTTATTTATGGAAATAATACCAAATACAAGAGGCTTACGATTCTAGTATTTCAAATATGTTTTTCGAAGTTGTGTTCTTTTATTTTTCTTTTCCTTGTGATTTGATTGTTCTTTTTGGTTGACCTAAAGTTATTTTAGGAAATTAAATATTAGCTTTCCATAAAAGATTTTGTCTAGTCGGTGGTGGTTGTTCCCATATCCAAGAAGGTCATGTGCCTCGCCACGTCAGTACTGGGAACCAATTATGGAAATTAATATTTAATGGAATTAATAACTTAGGTGATTTCGATCAAACGTGTTAAGTTCCGCAGGAGATCCAAGTCTAAACCTTAAAGAACAAATAGATTAAGTTTTGAATCAAACGTGTTAAGTTCCGCAGGCGATCCAAAATTTAATTTAAAAGAACACATGGTAGCTAGGAAAAGGTTCAGACCTTTGTACAAAATTTTTGTACAGTGGAACCTCTAGGTTTTCCGAGTAGCAACCAACAATTGGTATCAGAGCTAGGGTATTGCCTCTGTGTATTTGGTATTAGTTTAATTATGCACATGTCATACATAATTTAGGCAGATTAAGAGTAGGATGTGCTAACTTTGTGGATGCAGGATCCAACTATTATGGCTTATAGTTATTATGTGTGTGATTGGACCCTTGGACATGTCAAGGGCATTTTATTGTGTGTGCATGATTGAATTATAAAATACAGCAGGAGCTGTATTTGGTTTTATTAGGATTTTATTTTTTGATCTAGATACATGTACATTCCTTCAAGGAATATAGGATCGAAAAATGTAAAACTCTATTTATGTCGCGGATCGAGTCTTGCAAGGCGTGGAACCTTTTAAGGACCAGAGGCGCAGCGGAACAAGGAGCAAGATGGATGCGACAACTAGACCCGGTGGCAGTGGCCAAAGATGGCAGCAGCTAGGGTTGGTGACACACGGAGGACAGCAATAGATTAGTTTTTCTATTTATTGCTTTTTATGCTGTGTTGTGTGTGCTTGTTAGTATGCATATTTAGTAGGCTAGCATAGTTAAAATTCCTCATTTATAAATAACTAAGTGGGAGAGAGATTTTTAAGTAAATCCCATGGTCTCCATTACTGGTTTGTAAGTGATGCAAACAAGCTTGCGCGTTGGCTCTGAGTGCCTTCCTCCATAACGAATGAGCTTGTTTGTGGATCACTAGAATAGACTTCCATTTTTGGATGACTATAGGAAGTTAATTAAGAGCGTGTGATCTTCCCCAACGGAAGGGGCATAATCTTATTAATGGACTTAGTGTCAAGTAATGGTATACACTTAGACACATTTAATAGTATCCTCCCCAACGGAGTCACTACTATCACTTGTGTGACCAAAAGGAAATCAACTATTGATTTGTCATAAAACTAGATTGGCAATATAATAAAATTAATAAACCCCTCTTACAAATGTTTGAATTTGTATACGTCCACACTAACGTGGCATACAAGATTCATGGTGTTTGAGGTAATTTTATTTGTCAAAAAGTTATATTGACAAGATAGTCAATGGGTAAAACCCTCCTCTTACAAATGATGAATTTGTATACGTCCACACTAACGTGGCATGCAAAATTCACGGTGTTTGAGGTATTGGTAAATTTAAATAATATTGTTTGAGGAATCAATGTTATTTTAAATTCAAAGATTTTTGACCAAATATTTGATCAAAGACAGATCAACTATTAATTTTATTCGTTATAAAATAAAGTTGACGAGATAATAAAATTAATGAATAAAATCTCCTCTTCGATTTTGTATACACAAAATTCATGGAGATTTTAAGGAGTTGATCTTGACCAAATATTTTTGAGATTCTTAGGATGTTTGTCAATCCCTAGTAGTCATACTATAGAAAAGACTTAGTAGTCCCAATTGTAATGATTGGAAATAGGACTTGGACATTAAGGTAGACTGTCTTCTTAGAACTAAGAACAATTTAGGTGTATTTAATTCATTAGTTGAAACATGCCTAGTGGTGTTATCTACCAGAACCTGGAGTGTAGATACAAGATGCCATTAATCATGTCTGCAATTCATTGCAGGGTTCTAGGAAACCCGACAACTAAATGAAAGGTAAATCACCGTCCACATGGGCACTACTGTAAAAGTGGTAGCTGTTGCAGTGGGAGATGTTTATCCTTTGATAAGAATAAAATATGGATTTTAAGTAATTGTCTTTACGTACCAAGTTTAGAAAGAACCTGATTTCAGTTTCTAAACTATTATAGATATTGTGTCTATTTTGATAACAAAGTTGTTATTAAGAAAAATAGGGAAGTTATCTATTCTGGTATGATGGTTGACAATTTATAATCCAATAACTCTCACGATGCAACAAATGGAAATTAGTAACACATCTTCTGATTTTAAGAGAAAGCAACCTTCGGAAATGAACCAATTATATCTTTGGCACCTAAAGCTAGGTTATACTTAAGTAGGATTCATTGGTAGCTGATGAACTTTTGGTTTCATTGGTAGTGGAAATCTTTCCAACCTGCGAGTCTTACTTGGAAGGAAAATAACCAAGAAGCTTTTAAGTCTAAGGGGTATGGAGTCAAAGATATGTTGAAATCGGTTCATTCTGATTTGTGTGATCCTATGACTATCCAAACAAGAGGTAGTATTGAATATTTCGTCTATTTTATAGACAACTATTCAAGATACAAATAAATTTACTTAATGTACCGCAAGACTAAGTACTTTGATTAGTTCAGAGAGTACAAGGCTGATGCGGAGAAATGTTAAAGTAAATGTCACTATGGTAAGATCGTAGTGGCAAGTACCTCTTGGGAGAATTTAGGAGTCACTTATCAAAAGTAGGGATTCAATCCCAACTAACAACCCAACAGAATGGTGTAGTAGAAAGAAGGTAAAGGACTCTTATGAAATAATTAGATAGATGATGAGTTATTCAGAAAATTACCAAATTTATTTTAAGGATAAACTCTGAAAACGAAAGTGAACATAGTACCTTCCAAGTTAGAACTTTCTACTCATATAGAATTGCTGAATAAGGTGAAAACCTATTTTGAAGCATATTCGGATTCGGGTAATCCAGCACATATGTTAAAGAGAGACAATGATAAGTTGGATAGGAGTTCACTTGTTTGTAAGTTATCCTAGATAAACAAAAGTAGGTTTATAGTCTTAAAAATCATAAGGTCATTGTTAGCATCAATGACTGATTTTTTAGAAAAGGACTATATAATGAACCACGTGCTCATGAGTAAATTTGTTCTTAAGGAAATAATAAAGGACATGTCTAACCTAGTACCAACTGTACAAGATGAGATACCACAAGAAAACTGCAACACGTATCACAAATTGATACACAATTACAGAAAGTGTCTTGTTGTAGTGGGAGGGTTGTTATGCAACCTAAATAGGTTCATGTTTTGGGAGAGTTTTTGGACTCGATCCCTGGAGGACATGAACCTGATCTCCGGTCATATGATGAAGCACTTCAAGATAAAGATGCAACATCTTGGCAAAGAGTAATGAATAAAAGAATTAGAATATATGTATTCTAATAAAATCTGGAAGCTTGTAGAATCACCAAATGGTGTAAAAGCCGTTGGGTGTAAAAAGGTCTATAATAGGAAAAGAGGGATAGACAGGAAGGTAGTAACTTTCAAAGCAAGGCTTGATGAAAAAGGAAACTTTTTCACTGGTAGTCATGCTTAAGTCTATCCGGATTCTTTTATCTATTTGGCAAGAGGATGTCAAGACAGCATTCCTTAATGGAAGTCTTGAAGAAAGCATCCATATAAAGCAGCCAGAAGGGTTCATTGCAAAGGGCTAAGAGCATCTTGTGTGCAAGCTCAATCAGTCTATGGACTGAGGCAAAGCTTCAAGGTCTTGTAACATCCGGTTTATCAAAGTAATCCAGATTTATGGATTTAGTAACCGGATAAGTCTTGTGTATACAAAAGGTGTGATGGAAGCGTGGTGGTATTTCTTGTACTATACGTAGATAACATTTTTGGTAGTTGGAAACAATATCAAAATGTTGTCAGAAGTAAGGGTATGGTTGTCCAAACAATTCGATATAAAGGACTTGGGAGAATGTATATATTCTTGAGATCAAAGTAATAAGGGATCGCAAGAAAAAATATATTTTACTTATCCCAAGCTTGATACATCGGAAAAATCCTTGCTCATTTTAAGCATGCAAAACTCCTAGAAAGGTTTCTTACCTTTTAAGCATGGAGTGTCTTTATCTAAAGAGATGTCTCCGATGACATCAAAGGAGATTGAGGACATGTAGACAGTTCTTTATGCTTCGGCAGTTAGACAACCTAATGTATGCTATGCATGAGATCAGAAATCTGTTTTGCCAAGGGCATAGTTAGCAGATATCAAAGTAACCCTAGACGAGGACATTGGACTGCAGTAAAGCATATATTAAAGTACCTTAGAGGAACTAGAGATTATATGCTAGCTTACAAGGCAGTTAATTTGGTCCCTATGGGTTGCATGGATTTTGACTTCCAATCGGATAGGGACAATAATAAGTCAACCTCGGGGTTTTGTGTTTACTTTAGGAGGTAAAGTCATAACTATGGAAGAGTGATAAGCATAGGTGTTTTTCTGGACTCCACCATAGAAGCTTAGTATATGGCAAGCCTCTGAGGAAACCATAAAAGCTGAATGACTTAATTACCTCAAGATAGACTTAGATATGATTTCTAGTTTGTCCAAAGATTATTACAATTTATTGTAATAATAATCGTGCAGTAACAAACTCGAAGAAACCATGAGTCTATAAGGCAAGTAAACACAATAGAGCGCAAGTACTACCCAATACGAGAAATCGTATAAAAGAGGAGAAGTTGTTGCCGCCTAGAATGCATCAGATGATGACCTATAGATCTTTTCACTAAGGTCCTTAAGGTGAGAGCTTTTGATGGACATGTTGAAGGGTTGGGAATCAGATGTATGGCAGCAGATATGGCAGCTTAGTCTTTTAGTATAAGTGGGAGATTGTTAGAGTGTATACTAAAAGCCTAGCTTTTGGTATAAACATTTATCTAGAAATAAGAATCACATTGGTCAAATGTCTACATTTATGATAAATGTAGTTGTTCAATTAATTTATATTGTAAATAACATGGTGTGTGGTGTCACACACAGAGGATCATGTTATCAGTACCTTATAAATTATAAACAGTAACTCACGACCATAATGGAGAGGAACAAACCATTGGAAGGTCGTAGTGTAATTAGGTATTAGTTTATCTTAACTATATAATTACACTAGTACACTTAGAGTGTATTGAGTAGGACCATTAGAGGTCGTTTCTTTTATACTGACTTTATAAAGAAACAAAGACCTCGGTTATTATGGAAGTGTGTGCTCTTAATCCTAATATAATAACAAGCACATATATTTGATATTTATTTCTTTAATTTATCAATGGGTGAGATTTAGTTCGATGAATCAATAAGCCCGATAAGTTGGGAAATGATATCACTTATAGTGTGTATTGTTGATTATAGAAGGAAACTGTGTCCTAGTGATCTAGGTTGAGAATGTCCTCAAGAGGAGCTCATAAGGATTGTCATGTTAAACCCTGCAGGTGGACTTAGTCCGACATGACGATAAGGTTGAGTGGTACTACTCTTGGACTAAGATATTAATTAAATGAGTTGTCAGTAACTCAATTAATTAGTGGACATTTGACATCTTAAACATAGGGAGACTAACACACTCATAATAAGAAGGAGCCCAAAATGTAATTTGGGATTGGTGCGGTAGTTCAATAATAGTTCTTTAGTGGAATGAATTATTATTGATGGAATTAAGTTGTGTGTTCAGGGCGAACACGGGAAGCTTAATTTCATCGGGAGACCAAAACCAATTCCTCCACTCGGTCCCTATCGTAGTCTCTTGTATATAGAGATTTATACCCACCACATACCCACCTTCTTACCCAACCAATAGGGGCCAAGCTAAGCTTGAAGCTCAAGCTTAGGGGGCCAAGCCTAAAGATTGGCCTTTAGGTGGCGGGCAATAGCTTGGAGCCCAAGTTTAGGTGGCCGGCCACATCATATAAAAAGTATTTTTATTAAAATTATTTCTTATGTGGATATCATAGTTTTAAAGAGAGTTTAAAATTAAATCTTTCCTTTTAAAGCTTTCTAAAAGATTAAGAAAAGATTTGAAATCTTTCCTTATTTGTATATTGAAAGGAGATTTTATTTTTAAGAAAAACTTTCCTTTTGACCATGATAATAATTTAAAAGAGAAGTTTAAAATTAAACATTCTCTTTTATTAGTTTCTATAAAAGATTAAGAAAAGATTTGATATCTTTCCTTATTTGTAGATTGAAAAGAGATTTTAATTTTTAGAGATAACTTTCCTTTGGAAATTATCCACATGTTTAGAAGAAGAATTTTAATTTATAAAATTTCATTTTATTAACCAATCATGAAGGGATAAAATTATTGGAGAAATTTTATAAATTTCTAGAAACAAATTAGGAAGTTTTAATTCTTGTGTGAATTAAATTTTCCTTGTTTTGGGGAATTAGAAGTGGCCGACCATTATTATTAAAAGTAGAAAATTGTTTTTAATTAAAATAATTTTTCTTTTTATGACAAAAGAATTAAGGAATTTTTATTAAAATTTCCTTATTTGTCAAGACCAAGGATTATAAAAGAGGGGTAGAGGTGCCTTCATGGGTGATCAACTCTATTATTCTTCTCCTCTCTTTTCCTCCTTGGTGGTCGGCCCTAGCTTTCCTCTTCTCTTCTTCTTATGGCCGGCGGCAACCTCTCTTGGAGCTCTTGATGGTGGCGGTTCTAGCTAGGAGAAGAAGGAGAGAAAGGTGGTTTTGTTTCTTGCATCCCTTGGAGCTTGGTGGTGGTGGCGGGACCTCTACTTCTCTTGGAGAATTGTGGTGGCGAAACTTGCAAGGAAGAAGAAGGTGCTTGGTGGTTCTCATCTCGGAAGATCGTTGCCCACACAACGTCCGAGGTTAGAAGAGGAATACGGTAGAAGATCAAGAGGTTTTTTTAGAAGGTATAACTAGTAATTTTTCCTTTCCGCATCATGCTAGTTATTTATGGAAATAATACCAAATACAAGAGGCTTACGATTCTAGTATTTCGAATTTGTTTTTCGAAGTTGTGTTCTTTTATTTTTCTTTTCCTTGTGATTTGATTGTTCTTTTTGGTTGACCTAAAGTTATTTTAGGAAATTAAATATTAGCTTTCCATAAAAGGTTTTGTCTAGTCGGTGGTGGTTGTTCCCATATCCAAGAAGGCCATGTGCCTCACCACGTCAGTACTGGGAACCAATTATGGAAATTAATATTTAATGGAATTAATAACTTAGGTGATTTGGATCAAACGTGTTAAGTTCCTCAGGAGATCCAAGTCTAAACCTTAAAGAACAAATAGATTAAGTTTTGGATCAAACGTGTTAAGTTCCGCAGGCGATCCAAAATTTAATTTAAAAGAACACATGGAAGCTAGGAAAAGGTTCAGACCTTTGTACAAAATTTTTGTACAGTGGAACCTCTAGGTTTTCCGAGTAGCAACCAACACGAGGTGCTGCGAAAGAGTACACCGGTGAATAAGAAGGACGCGCACGATGGTCCGAGGGATGAGAAGTTGGGGAGGAAGGCTGCTCGATGAGAAGATTGGAAATTGAGTTCGGATGAGCCCTATTCCGAATGGATGAAATTACCCAGGCGATTGGAGCAGCGGAAAGAGCAAACGGAGCTGCTGAAGGCGAGGCGCCCTAGCGCCTTTCTGTTGGAAGACACCTTCAACACTTTAAAGGCGCCTTCAAGCTTTCATGGAAGGCGCCTTCAGTTGCTTGAAGACGCCTTCAACTTGTCATGGAAGGCACCTTCAATCACTTGAAGGCACCTTCGACTAGGCAAATTCTGTCGTTGGTAAAGGATAAAACTTATACTTTAGTGTCTTGCTGGAGGTGTCTTCCAGCCTATTGGAGCCACCTTCCAACCCAGGATAAGTTTTTCCAGGGGCTATAAGAAGACCCCTAGACCTAGGAAATTAAAAACAACACTTATGATTAATCCTAATTGAGTTCTGAGCTGTAATTGAGTGCTTCAACTACTGTAAGAGGCTTCTTCTCCTGAAGGAGAGTTTATTGAGAATTTCATCTTCCTTGGATTAACAACCTCTCCGGTTGTAACTAAGTAAGTCGTTGTGCCTCTTCTTTTCATTTTTTCTATTTTGTTTATGTAAGTGTTTACGCTTTAAAGACGAGAAAGGTTCGTCTTACTTTTATAGGGTTATTCACCTCTCCTCTAGTCGATCACCAACGGTCCAACATTCAGGCTGTGCTATTGTGTTGCTGGAAAAAGATAAGGTAGGTGCTGCTGTGGGCTAGGAAAAAACTATTGTTGTCCACTTGCTTTTGGAAAAAACGGGGAGGAGAAGAACTGCTACCAATGTCTGTTGCTACTATGGGAAGGAACCTGATGGTGCTGGCTAGAGAAAGTTAGGACGAAGAAATCTATAGAAATCTGATTGCAGAGATTGGACATTGGAAGGAAAGAAGCAGAGGAGAATAAGAAGAAAGGAGGAGAAATCGTTCTTTATGGTAGAGTTTGAAAATAGAAAAGGAGAAAGATTGCTTGCAATCTACTGAAGCTGATTTAGGAGTTGCTGAATTTGGTTCCAAGAAGAAGAGATTGTTGCTCTTACTGCTATTGATGTTGGCTTCCAGCAAGAATAGGAAGAAGTAAGGAACGACTTGATGCTACTATATATCTCGAAGAGAAAATGAGAAAAGAGGGGAAAGAAGAAGAAATGAAAGATCATGGCTGATACCATGATAAAAATGTAATAAGCAAAAAAAAAAAAAGAAGAAATAATTACTTTCTTATTAATTATTATCATAGGCTAATATGTTTATTTATAATGGTCAAATAATATATGGAAAAATATTATGATAAATATGATAATATATTATGATACCTATGGTAATAATAAATTTAGAAATAATGATAAATATGGTTGTGACTGCAATCCAAACAAAGTAAGCTATCCATAATTAAAATAAATTCCTAATTTTTATCCTGAACATGATAAATCTTCTAATTATTATCCTGGATAACTATCTTTGTTGTCATTAGGTAAAACATGATCCCCAAAACCGAGCTCATCTTGATTTGGACCGAGCCATGTGATGGATCAGTAGGTGTTCGGTTCATGCCAGACTTGTTCCAGCTTTGTCCAATTGTATTTGTCTGTTCTTTGTTTTGCTTCCAATTCCATATTCCTGCAAAATAATATAAAAAACACAAGCAAACTTATAAGCTTAAAACAGTAAGTCAGGGGTCAAATCTCGTAGGAACTCATGACTTAAAATTCATCCCACCATGCGTCTTCTGTCTATGTAACAGAATTTACCTCCCTCCATATCCGTGGATTAACTCTAGGAGAGGCCACAGAATTGATTTCAATAAATTGAGATTTATTATATTTGAAATTACAATAAAAATCAAGATTGACATGAATCAAATAGTAAAAATAATACTTCCAAATCTATTATATTCATTGCTATGCTTATAGTTGTATGATATATTTAATCTTTCCATTATTGTTTCGACAACTTATATAAATAAGCCTATTAGCTATAGTAAATATAGATCAAAGAATTAATTCTCTATTCTAATTTTTTTTTAAAAAAAACAACTCCACCATTCTCTCTCTTTTATTTCTTCATAATATCTTTCTCTCAAAATTAGCAATAAGTTTTCCATCTCTTTCTTCTCTTCTCCTCTCCTCTTTATCTCCCTTTTTTCTCCCTCTCTATCTTCTCCTCTCCTCTTTTACAACAGCAGGTTCATTATGGTTGCCTTTCCTCGATAACTATTGTTTCTTTTTTTTTAACCCTCTTATGATAGCCAAATAACAAACTTTTTCTAGGTTTTGCTCAACACATAATTGCATATTTTCTTTCTCTGTTCTAGCATGTTCAGCCACCAAAATGTAGCCTTTTCTCTCCTACTCTTATTCTGATGACAGACCAAATTCTAGCCTTCAAACAACAACTTCTCATCTCTTTCTAGTTGTTGTATTTTTTTTTCATCAAAGGCAAAGTTAAACAAATCTATTGTTTCATTGATCATATGGGTGGACTTTGCTCTAGAAGATATCATTGGTTATTGACAACCAAACTCAACGTTCAAAATCTCCCATTGAGTTTGTCGAGGGTAATGATGACAAAGATAACAATTCAGGAGATTCAGAAATTGACTTCAATTATTGATGATTTACCATGTTTGGATTACAATCCAAACCGTATTTCCATGTTTATCATTATATTTTTCATATATTATTTTGGAAATATGTATAAAGAGGCGAGTTAGCTTATAATAATTATCAATCAATAATAAAAAAGCAATTGACTTATTTTTCTTTGTCTCTCTATTCTTTCCTATGTCTATGTACTTTCACATTATGTATTCCAACACTGCTCGTTCCTCCGTTCATCTAAAGGGACTGCCAGCAAGCATGATCAGAGAGATGCCGCATGTGATCTTGGCCAGAAAGTGCCATTGACGGGCTTCAACACAAGCTCTTGGACACTGCGATGGATTGAGTGTAAGTGCCCCATGATGATTTTGATGTGATCAACCAAGTCAAGTTAGGACCTATTGTTATTTTGATGTCTTGTCTAAGTGTTCAGGGACTTGGGAGCACATAAAGTCGAGTGAAAGATGCAGCTAATGTAACGACCCACCTTCCACTACTAGGCTGTAAGGCGAATCGCTACGGTTACTGTGCTAAGCTGCGCGGAAAACTGATCTAATTTGAGTTTTTATGCTACTGATATCTGACCTAATACATGTTATTGGTTCTACCTGTGCTAAGGGAGATGATCTAAGGGATACCTGGTGTATCCTACATCCCCTACGGTCAAGGAGCTGGACTGATAAGTTTCTTGGACGAAACCTGAGCTTCCCAATCGATCCGAGCTGGACTGGATCGATTGCTCTTGGTTGGATCGATCCGTGGATCGATCGGAGCTGGGGAACGTTCTGTTCCCGACTGGATCGGTCGGCAGACCGATCCAGGTGTGGCTGGATCGGTCGGTCGGACCGATCCAGGTATGTCTGGATCGGTCGGCTGACCGATCCAGGCACCTGAAATCTCCTGGGACGCTACTGTATCGTGCTGGATCGATCGGCTGACCGATCCATGTATCTGGCTGGATCGGTCGGTGACCGATCCAGTGATACAGCCAGGCCCTGATCGGTCGGGAGACCGATCAGAGTCTGATTTCACCCGGGGACTCGGATTTCAGCACTTTGGCGTGCCAAAACCCCACTTAACACCTAACTAATGCATCATAACTATTCTAACAACATATAATAACATTCCAACGACATAAACTAGTAATCTGACTTAACATAGGGCATAGTTTAGGAATTCATGGCAACACATAACTAAAAGTGCCTAGAACATGGAAACCAAAACCAATAAATAAAATGCTAAAGTAAATGCTAAAGAGTCTAATGCTCAATTTGCTACGTCCCCTAAGGACCTTTGATTCCAGTTCCATACACACACATCCTCATCTGCATTGACCTCCAGCCTCCACTGCTAGTCCACTTTTCCTTTACCTTTATCTGCAGTATAAGAAAAGTAGTATCTGTAAGCTAACAAGCTTAGTAAGAAACCATCTACCTCACAAAAACATGCATTCGGTGCAATATGGTTTTTAAAGCATGCTATTTGAAAATATGCACTGAACTTGCTAAGTCATGGTATACTGAAATCATAAAGCATAACACATAAGCATGGCATGAGCACTGAATCATATCGTAGCAAGCAATAAAACACTGAACTGAACATAAGCTAAACTAACTGAAACTAAATCTGTAACTGGAAACAAACTCAACTAGCATAATTGATTTTGAGTTTTGAAATCTAATACATAATAGGTGAAAATACTAAACATGCTTTGTCCGGCAACTGTATTTGCTATGCGCGCATCCCTACTAGACCGGGGTTGCAAGTCCCGAATTTAGTGGGGTTAGGCTATCTGAACCTAGGGACGACCGTGGGAGTCCAACCCAATGGATATCTAATCCAAGATGCACTGAAAATAAAATACCGATATCTATAGCTAACTGATATAACATGCTGTTTCTAGGTTATCTGAACCTAGAGCTAGGTTATCTGAACCTAGAGGCGACTGTGGGAGCCCACCCATTGGACCGTAGTCCCATAAAACTGAACTAAACTAATGTGCTGGTTTAAATGCCTCTAATGCATTTAACTGAGCTATTAAACATAACTGAGGTGGTATTTAGCTACACTAACATTTTACCGAACACTTGGTGTGCTCCAACTCTCTCCTCTAATAGGGAGATCACCTCTAGGCACCCGACAACGTCTAGAATCTCCAACTAAAGGAGAACAACGTGTCCGACCCGTCTAGAGGTGTTCAACTAGATCCCTAAATCCTCGAGGAGGGTTTAAACATACCCTATGTGCCGGAAAAACCTGCATATAGCTAAAACTAATGCGTAGGAAACCAACCGGAGCTATTATACCGCAGGTGAGGGGTTTCTTACCTCGTACGCTAAATTCCTTACAATTCTATTCGCTAGATTTCCGGTGGAGATGACCTTCTCGACGACCCGCTCACGTCTTCGCGTTCCTCTCGCGGAGAAGAACCTCTTTCGTGTTGGAGTCGTTACCGGAAGATGAGCCGAGAGTCCTTGGGTTTGGGCGCCGAGAGAGGAGGAGGAGGAGGAGGAGGCGTCGGCGTTGAGGGTTTGGAGAGGGAGGAGTTTGCCGAACCAAGCAAAATAAACCAAACCCACTTAACCCTTCTATTTATATTAAGTGGTAATTCCGGTCAACTCTAATATAAATATAGATGTTTCTCCTTTCTCTCAGCACGGCCCTGCTGGGTTCACTGGTTACTAACATTATCCCTTAAACCATAGGTCT
Source organism: Zingiber officinale (assembly GCF_018446385.1). Taxonomy (NCBI): domain Eukaryota; kingdom Viridiplantae; phylum Streptophyta; class Magnoliopsida; order Zingiberales; family Zingiberaceae; genus Zingiber; species Zingiber officinale. The sequence goes on from NC_056003.1 coordinate 44,954,930, forward strand.
CGGGTTTGATTCCCGCTTAGGCCGTTTTCGTTTATATTTATTTTTGCTACTTCCGCTACTCGAAAAATTCCGGAAAAATATCTAAAAATTCCAGAAAAATCATACTATATTTCTAAAACAGTTTTGAGAATTTTCGGGCGTTACAGCTAAAGAGAAGAACGACACAGGACAGAGCCGACGAGCTCAGTGCATCTGAGGGACAAGGCGCTGTGGAGGAGTACACTTGCAGAGGAGAAGGAGACACAAGGCATTTCTAAGGGACGAGAAACCGGAGCGGAAGGTTGCTCGCGAAAGTCAGAAAATGGGTTTGGGTGAGCCCTATTCTAGATGGCCGAAATCACCGAACCGAGCGGAACCAGAGCTAGAGCCCGGACTAAAAAGTCAACATAAAGGTTGACTTTGGTCCAGGTGCCTGGTTCGAGCGCTTGGTTCGAGTGGTCAGACCAAAAATTTTATCAAAAATCGACATGGCACGATCCGTTACGAAGAGGATAAAATTCTATCCACGTCTAAGTGCCTGGAACCCTTCTAGATGCCCTGATTAGGGCTATAAATATAGCCCTGATCCCAGTAGCTTAGAATATCACTTGTAAAATGACTTTTATTCTTGTTCTACTACTTTTGTGAGCTGTCAACGTTGTTGATCCTGTCTGAGATCTGCGAAGATGAGCACTGGTTCCGATGAATGATGATGACCTCTGATGAAGATGAACTCCGAAGATCTGAAGAGACTCCTCAACGCTTCTACGCATAGTGAGATGAGCCAACAAAGCGTTAGTGACCTAATGGGGATCCCTAGCTAGGCCCTCCGACACTCAAGTCAATTCCTCTCAAAGATGGAAGAAGAAGAAGAAGTATAGTAACTTAAGTGAAATAGAGTTTTGATGCTAGAACTTGTGTACCTTGTAAATGGAGAAGATCCCCCTTTTTATACCACCTCACGTGACCTCCGTAGTCGTGAGGTGGTCCCCAGTTCGTTAGAGTTTGTTAGGAGATGAAATCATCTTATATACTTCATGCAATGATCCTATAAGTAATCTTTTTTGTACCCCAGATGTACCCATTTTGTCGTTTATGACACGTCATCATAATTGAAGAAACTTCTAAACGATATTTCCCGCCAAATATTTTATTAAGCATGTTTTGGCCAGTCGTTCAAGCTGGCTGCATATACTGTTAAGAATGCTTTCTGTTGAATATATCTCGGTCGTTCGTTCAAGCTGGGCATATATATTGTTAAGAATACCTTTTGTTGAATATGTCTCGGCCAGTCGTTCAAGTCAGCCGTATATACTGTAAAAAATGCTTCCTGTTGAATATATCTCGACCGATCGTTCAAACCGACAATCTATTAGGATTATCTTCTGTTGATCTTTTCTTTATACTCGGGTCGGCTTTGCCCGACCAAGCATATATGAGCGCGGGGGCACTCACTCGGCCTGTGGTCGACCAATAATATACTAAGCATATTATATAAGGCTAAATACCTTAATGCTCGGGCGGACTTTTGCTCGACCGAGCATATATGAGCACATGGGTGTTCGCTCGGCCTTCGGTCAGGCGGTAATATACTGAGAATATTATATAAGGCTAAATTCCTCTATGCTTGAGCGGGCTTTGCTTGGTCAAGTATATATGAGCGTGGGGGCGCTCATTCGGCCTACGATCGATCGGTAATATACTGAGAGTATTATATAAGGCTAAATACCTTTATGCACGGGTGGACTTTGCCCGGCTGGGCATATATGAGCACGTGGGTGCTCGCTCGGCCTGCGATCGGTCGGTAAAATACTGAGAATATTATATAAGGCTAAATGCCTTTATGCTCTGACAGGCTCTTGCCCGGTCGAGCATATATGAGCACAGGGGCGCTCACTCGGCCTGTTGCCGACCGGTAATATATTGAGAGTTACATAAAAGGCTAAATACCTTTATGCTCAGGCGGGCTCTTGCCCGACCGAGCATATATGAGCATGTGGGTGCTCGCTCAGCCTTTGGTCGACCGATAATATGCTAAAAATCTTATATAAGGCTAAATGCCTTTATGCTCTGGTGGGTTTTGCCCGGCCGAGCATATATGAGCGCGGGGGTACTCACTCGGCTTGTGGTCAACCGGTAATATACTGAAAATATTATATAAGGCTAAATACCTTTATGCTCAGGCGGGCTTTGCCCGACTGAGCAAATATGAGCACGTGGGTGCTTGCTCAGCCTGCGATCGACCGGGCGAGCTCTTTCCCAGTCGAGCATATATGAGCACGGGGGTGCTCACTCAGCCTGCGGCCGGTCGGTAATATATTGAGAGTTATGTATAAGGGTAAATACCTTTATGCTCAGGCGGGCTCTTGTCTAACCGAGCATATATGAGCACGTGGGTGCTTGCTCGGCATTCCGTCGGCCGACAATATGCTGAAAATCTTATATAAGGCTAAATGCCTTTATGCTCGGACAGGCTTTGCTCGGTCGAGCATATATGAATGCGGAGGCGCTCGATTGGCCTTTATTCGACTGGCGATATACCTTTCCTATCTTTCTAGACTTAACCCCCTCCTTCACTTACTCGGTCGATCTATCATAACCCGTATCACTAGCCTCCCCTTCAAGTCTAGTCGAAAGATGTGTAGCCAACTGACTAGACCTAAGTCTATTTCTACCCTTTTGCTATTTTCTGTAGTGATCCCGTGACACCTCCTATAGTGATCCCGTGACACCTTCAGCAAGTTAAATAGATATGTGATCCTACTTTTTACACCATCAACCTTTGTTCTTTCTTGCTTTACTTTCCTCTAAAGATTTTATTGGGAGTTATGGTTTCAGATCTTCCCCTCTGGGATCAATTATTGTTCGAGAAGGAGAAGTCCTTAGCTAAGGCTATGCAAGCTTTAGATCTACATCATTCACAACAAAGAGAGCTAGAGGTACGTTTGTTAGCAGCTCAGTCTCAAGTTCGGTCGGAAATGGCTTTGAGGGACAAAGCTTATTTGGATTTGAAGCAAAAGACTCAGGAGTTGGATGATCTGAAAGTTCAACACGCTTTGGAGATAATCATTTTAACCAAGAAGGTTCATGTAGACGATTTGCTGATATCACAACAACAACAAGACTTAGACCAGCAGAAGGCTAAGATGAATTTTCTACAAGCTGAGTTAGATCATATCACATCAGAGATAACTTCTCAGTCACAGGTCCCAGAGGGTGAGTCACACAAATGCAAGAGGATAGGACGAGCTTCTCCCTTTTGTCCAGGCTGCCATTCTATTACACACCCATACCTAGGATGGGAAGAACAATCTGGTGGTTCCAAATAAAAGTTAAATTCCGTTGGATAACAAATTTTTCCATCGGCAACCATACCGGGCAAAATATTTAGAAAATTTATTTTCATCCCACAAAACGTGATAATAAGTCGGCTTACCCGCCCCCTACATTTCCAAAATTTGTTCAGGTTATCACTTTACCATACGCCCCTACTTGAAATGGGCAGAATGATTCACTAACTCCATGAAGCAAAATTAGTAGAAGTTTATTTATTTACTGTATTTGTTTATGGAAGTTTAAGAGTTATGATTGTAATATTACTAATGTTGATGTAAAGTTTTATGTTTATTATGATATTTACCTTGCTAAGTGTTTCTTATGGTTAGCTATGTGAGAACTACTCAAATGAGGGATCCCATGTGTACGCCCGAACAAATATAAGTTTGACCGAACTTTGATGTTCTCTTCTACACACACGGTCGGTCGGGATTACAATCAATCAGGGCATCTTCCTTATTTACAAGTTTTGTTTATTCGTCTATATTTTAAGATTCGCGCAATTTTTCCCAGTGGTCTTATTGGTAATTGGTCCTTCAACGGAACGATAATGTTCGAAGATATGGCGGTTCAATGTATGATTCAATTTGTTCTATCATAAATGTCTCTTCTTGGGTGAGCGTCACGTATCCTTTTTTCTCCTTTTTCCAAGTAACCCCGGTACATTTTTCGTTCATGTCTTATCACACATTCTCCTTGGCAAATCAATGGCTCGTCTTTACCGAATCATTTTATTTCAACGGAGATCCTTATATTGCCCTAAAACCCTAAGCTTTTGTTAACTTTTTCACTCTTCGCCTTCCTCCAGTTATTCCTTGGCAATTTTCTTTCCCGACCTTTCTCCACAACTCACACTTCTTTATCTTCTCCGATCTTCTTCCCCCTTAGGATTCAGTAAGTTATTTGTTCTTTAAGTGTTTTAGTTTTTCGACATGGCTGAAGAATCTCTACTCCCTTGGTATGCTCAAATTTGTTCGTCCTTCACCGCCGCCGATCTAACTTCCATTCACTCTCGGTATGAAATCCCTATAGAATACCTTATTAGAGTTCCATCACCTGAAGCTCATCCTTGTCTTCCTCCTGATGATTGTGTTTCTTTTTTCAAAGACTAACTAGCTGCATACCTCCAGAAGCATCCACTAGCATACCTCCAGAAGATACCCCTCAAGAGACACAAGAACATGAACCTGAGACTGCTCCTACAAGAAAACGGCATGGGTGTCGCTTGACATTAGCACCCCAACCCAAAAAACGGGTTGTTTCTACCTCTGAGGAGATACCTACAGGAGATATTCTCCTTCCTTCTCCGGAACCTACCCTCTCTTCTTTATATCCTATACTTGCTTCTTCCACTTCTCAATTGTCGGAAGCTCCTTCACTTCCGAGCGTTAGCCCCAATCCTGCATTTATGATGAATTTCTCTGAGCCAGTTTTCATACCGCCTTCAGTAACTGAGGGTTCTCCTATTCTTATTTTCCCCCTCCTTCTCTCCATAACTCCCTATCATCCTCCTCCACATCCACCCTTACCTTTCCAATATTATTTGGGGGGGGGGGGGGGGTTCTCTAACAACAACCTGGGCAGAGGCTCGTAAATAAATTGAGAAACTCACCTCTACTGAATGGGCTAACTAGTCTTCTTTTGAAGAAACTACGATATCATGCCCTTCATCCCTCTATTTTTTTGTTATTAATGCATGCTAATAATACCTTTTTGATAGTGGTGGATTACTAATATGATTATGGCCTGACATGTGTATGAGCTAACCCAAGAAGTGGCCAGGCTAAAGCAACAACCTTCTGGAGCCTCCTCCTCTCAAGCCTCTGAGGAATTATCTCACCAGCTACAAGAAACTCGCCAGCTTCTTGAAGAAGAACTCATAAATTCAATCAAATGGAAAGCCTCTGCAGAAGATTTTGAATCCAAAGCTAAGTAAGAGACCCTTCTTTGCACTAAATTAGCGTCCAAAGTGGATATATATGCTACCGAGAATGCTCAATTGTTATCCCAGCTACAAGAGTTGAAGGATGCTTACGCTCTGGAATTAGTTGCTAAGGATGCTGCTTTGGAATCCAAGAACTCCGAGCTAACCTCCCTAAGCTCATCCTTTACTACAATTTAGGTAGAGCTTTCCTCTAAAGAGTCTGAATTGAAGACCTCTCAAGATGCATTGACAGAGTACATGGCTAGTGAAGATGATAGATTTGAGAAGAGAAAGAGGGTAATGCTAGAATCTCCTGAATTTAATGCTCCTATCGCTACCTCCCTTGCCAAAGCCCTCACCAAGGGAGCTGAGGGCAGAGTGAAACAATTGAAGAGGCTAGGCTACCTAGTTTCTGTCCCCCCACCTAACTTCTTGGACCGTCAGGAACTACTTGCTGAATCAACTCCCGACTTCTTGTTTCCCAAGTTATTTTAATTGTAAATGAGGATTTTTTTGTATTAAAGAACAATTTTTCATCTTTTAAGATATTCTAATTGTTGTTACCCTTTGCTTTTGCTTCTTTGGTATTCATTTCCCTTTGACTTCTTTCGATCAGGAAGGTTCAACTTCATATTTGACTTTGTTTATTATGAGCATTTGGCCGACCTCTAATAATCGATTGAGCTTACATTTAGACTCAGCTTCCTGTTTAACGCTTGAACGACCTTTAGCGATCAATCGATTTTACCCCAGCTCTATGCCATCCTTAATACCCGACCGACTTTTAGTGACTGATCGAGTTCACCCTTACTCACTTTCCTTCTCAATACCTGGCCAGCCTTTAGGGCCGATCGAGTTTATGTACGAATGTATATGTATTTTAAACTAACCCTAAATTTTGATTGACTCATATTATCCACCTGAACAAGGAATCCCTTTCAAGATCCCTGATTTTTTTACACTTAACTTTAGTAATGATTTTAATACCTCGGGAATACAATTTTTTGTATTGGCTACCTATACTATTTTCTTATTGGTGACACGCCTGCCTATGACGTTTGGTGTGTACCCATTTTACTGTATCTGCTGCCTCACTGTTCCATCCAACGACTCTTCTTCATTCCCACTTTTCTTATCATCTCAATCCAACGTTCCTGCTTAAAACGCCTTTTTCGATGCCCTACCCTAGCTTCTAAAGGGAAAATAGAGAAAAAGATCCCTAATCACTTTGTCTTCTTCCTCTTGTTCGTGTATCTTTTATTCTTTGCTCTCTACTAGCTACTCTCGCTCCTCTTACCTCTCTCTGTTAACAATGTTGACCCTCTATGAATGGTACACCCAGTGCGCTTCCGAGTTTTCTGCATCGGAAGCCTGTGAGCTTCAATGGAGTTACAACTTCCCCTCATATGTGGCCACTCCTATCCCTAGGGATCGCCCTCATCTTCCTCCTCCAGAAAGTGTGGCAATTTTCTGGGAACAGGTTCTGTGTGGTTTTAGGTTTCCTATTCATCCTTTTTTTTGTTGATGTTAGTATATATTTTGACCTTCCCCTAAATCAAAAATCATTTTCTATCATGGTTGGTTTTGTTATTGTTTCCCGTTTACTGGACTTTCCCTTATATGCTCGACTTTTCCATCATTTTTTCATTCCTCATCAAGTGGAAGATGATGTTTCTAAATTTCAATCTCGTCCTAAAACTACCCTGTTATATAGAATTACCCCTCAAGGGAAATGGAGGGATAAGTTTTTCTTTATGCATCTTCCTTCTCCACCTCCCTACCTCATAACTTGGTGTCGAGAGCTTCCCCCTATTCCTACATTAGGAAATATTTTGGAAAATCCCACTCTTTGTTCTTCAATGGGGAAATTAAAGGGCGTAAAATTTAACTTACCTGTCCTAATCGCCAAAGGCTTACTATTTGCTTTTGGTCTTAGCACAGCAGACGCAACCTTAGATGCTTCCTTTGGTAAGATCATTCTTCTTACTCATGTTTTGAGCCATTTTCATGTTGTTTTTAACATAAATTTCTCTTTTTTCTTCAGCTGATGCTATTCTTCCTGCCCTCATGTACAAAAATGCTCGCTTGACGAGGGTGGCTTTAACCAGAATGGGTGAATAACTATTGAGAGACCACTCTCTTGATAAACCCCCTTCTTCCGTGGCCTACTACTTCTCTTCGAACAACCCCAGGAATCTTCCAACTCCTCAGAGTTAGAGGGTCCCTTTATGGCGAAACGCCGGAAACCTTGTACCTCAGCTCCTTGTCCCTTTTCACATACCATAGCTGATTTTGAGCAAGCTCCCATTGTTCCTGCCAAAATCTCCCATTCCAAAGGTAAAGAACTTGCTCCCCCTACACATGTTCGTTCTAATTTTGCATTACTTATGATGAGACCAGGACTCCTCATTCCTTCATCTCCTGTTATTCCCCCAGCTGTTTCTTTATCAGAGGAGGTACCTATTGCTCCTGAGGATACATTGCCCCTTCTTCCAGCTCTACCTTCCTTTTCCACTAGGCCTCGTGATAAGAGAACTCCTTGTAGGTGATTAGTTACTTCTGGATCTGCTATAGCACCCATTGAGCAAGATCCTCCGTTAGCTAGCCTCCCATTTCCTAACTCCTCTTCACCAGCCTCTGAACATCCTCCTTCCTCTTCTTCATCATTTACAAGTTCTCCTCATCCTTCTATTTTATTTCAACAAGGCCATAGTTTACCATCTCTGCTCAGTCAAACTCCTACCTCTGCTTCGTATGGATCGTTATAAGTAAAGGGGGCATTGGCGGAGTCTTGGTTGCAGTCTCAGGCGCATCTAAGAAGAAGCACCTTCACTGAGTGTACCGACGACCACAATTGCCAAGCTACTACAGTAAGTTTTTGAATCTAACTTCTTTGTTTAGTACTTTCAAAATGTAACCTTACTATCGTTTCCTCTAGCTATATGCTTCAAGTTTATATTTGGGCAAGCTGGTTGTGGATTTGGAGAGGACTAACTAAATCTTAAAGGATAAGGTAGAAGAATTACAAGCTACCTCCAACCTCCCCAACAAGGAACTCCTTCAACTACAAGATAGGGTGAAATCACAAGCTGAGTTTATTTCTAATTTAGAAAAGACTCTACAAGACACCCGCCAGATGCTGCAATCTCGAGAGGAGGAAAAAAGAAACTTAAAGTTACAGCTGGAGGGGCTTAATTCTACACTTAGCGTTGAAAGAGCTTTAAAAGATAAAGTCCTCTTGGATGCCACTCACAAGACCAATCTGTTGAACCAGTTACAACAATCACATGGTTCAGGATCTTCCGAGTTAGCCCTAGAATTGGCTTCCAAAGATTTTACCTTGTTCCAACAACAGGAAAAATTGTAAGCCCAAGATTTGCAAATAAGCTCGCTTCTCCAAGAATTAGCGGAGGTCAAGGCATAAAAAACTACCTTACAAGGGGAGAAAGATAACCTACAATCTGAATTTCAAACATACAAAGTAGGCGAGGAAGAGCGCTGGCAAAGCAGGCGTAAAGCCTATTTAAATTCTCTTGCATTTGGTGAAGAGTATGCTAGACGGATTGTAGGAACTCTCACTTACTCAGTTGAAGGAGTAATCCAACAACTTAAAGAGGGAGGTTGTTTATCTGAAGCCCCTCTTCCCTTGTTTATAAATCGTCCGCAACTCAACCAAGAACTCCTAAAAGACCTTTTGTCAGAATTTGAGTAGAGTTGGAATTTTGTATTTTCATTTTATCGCAATTTTATAACTGATGTATACCCTTTGCTGTTTAATGAAAGTTCATACTTACCTGCTCTTCCTTGTGTGATTTCCTTTTCTTCAAAACCATCCAAGCATTTGTATGAATGACCTTGTTTAATATGTTTATCATATGCAGAGAAATCCCATGGAAAAATTATAATCAAAGGAAGTAGATCCCCTAGTTATCCTCTGAGTGATATAATGAATAAACTTATTTTCTGATGCTCTCCAGGTTCGTATGATAAATTAAATGTCTTGCCCATATATGAAGCATTTTTTACTTATCCAATGGACCAGTCAAATTTATATATCCAGGCGAGATTAATTATCTGCTATATATGTGATCCTTTGGGCTTTCCTGACTGCATAGAAGACCAGTCGGGTTTATTCGCCCAAGAGAAATTGAATATATGCTATATAAATATTCCTTCAGACTTTCTCGACTACATAGAAGACCGGTCGGGTTTGTTCGCCTGAGTGAAATTGAATATATGCTATATAAATATTCCTTCGAACTTTTTTGACTGCATAGAAGACCGGTCAGGTTTATTCGCCCAAGCAAAATTGAATATATGCTATATAAATATTCCTTCGGATTTTCCCAACTGCATAGAAAATCAGTCAGATTTATTCGCACGAGCGAAATTGAATATATGCTATATAAATATTCCTTCGGACTTTTTCGACTACATAGAAGACCGGTCGGATTTGCACATCCGAGCGAGATTAAATATCCATAAGTACTGTTAATGTTCAAACTCATGGTTGATCTTAGAGAAGGTTTAAATCTCCGAGTTCCCCTAAGGAAGTCAGGTCGGTCACTCCTTAAGGTCCCCGATCGACTGTTATAGAGGTTTAAAATCTCTAGTTCCCCCTAAGGAAGCCAGGTCGATCACTCCTTAGGGTCCCCAATCGACTGTTATAAAAGTTTAAAATCTCTGGTTCCCCCTAAAGAAGCTAGACCGGTCACTTCTTAGGGTCCCTGATCGACTGTTATAGAGGTTTAAAGTCTCCGGTTCCCCCTAAGGAAACCAGGCCGATCACTCCTTAGGGTCCCTGATCGACTATTGTAGAAGTGTAAAGTCTCCGGTTCCCCCTAAGGAAGTCAGGCTGGTCATTCTTTAAGGTCCCCAATTAACTGCTATGGAGGTTTAAAGTCTCTGGTTTCCCCTAAGGAAGCTAGGCCAGCCACTCCTTAGGGTCCCCGATCAACTGTTATAAAAGTTTAAAATCTTTGGTTCCCCCTAAGGAAGCCAGGGAGGTCACTCCTTAGGGCCCCCGATCGACTATTATGGAGGTTTAAAATGTCTGGTTCCCCCTAAGGAAGCCAGGTCGGTCACTCCTTAGGGTCCTCAATCGACTGCTATGGAGGTTTATGTTGGGGTTGCAAGGTTGCAAACATAGTCCCATATTGGAAACACATGAGAAAGATCATGAGTTTATAAGAGAAAAGATATCTCCATTGGCATGAGGCCTTTTGGGGAGAGCCCAAGACCAAAACCATGAGGGCTTAGGCCCAAAGTGGACAATATCATGCTATTGTGGAGATATCTAAATTCTTTTCGATCCTACAATTGGTATCAATTTGAGAGAAACCAAGTCTGGGACCTCGTACCTAAACCCATAGATAAATCAATAATAGACACCAAATGGGTTTTTAGGAACAAGTTGGATGATCACGGTGAAATAATAAGAAACAAAGCTAGGCTAGTAGCCAAAGGGTTTAGTCAAGTCGAAGGCTTAGACTATGATGAAACCTATGCTCCGGTAGCTAGACTCGAGTCCATTAGGATGTTACTAGCCTATGCAGCAAATAAAGGGTTCAAGTTGTACCAAATGGACATTAAGTCAGCATTCTTAAATGGTTTTATCAAGGAAGAGGTCTACGTAAGCCAACCTCCAGGGTTTGAAGACATAGACTATCCTAACCATGTATTTAAGTTAAAAAAGGCATTATATGGATTAAAACAAGCCCCTAGAGCATGGTATGAAAGATTATCTAATTACCTAATATCCAAAGACTTTAACCAAGGTCAAATCGATCCGACCTTGTTCATGAAAACTGTAGAAACAGACATCTTTATAGCCCAAATCTATGTTGACGACATAATTTTTGGCTCAACTAACTCAAAATTTCTAAAAGAATTTATTAAGTTAATGGAAAGTGAATTTGAAATGAGCATGGTTGGGGAACTCAACTTTTTCTTAGGCTTACAAATAAAACAAACCAAAGATGGAATCTACATTTATCAAACTAAGTATGCTAAGGAGTTAATCAAAAAATTCAGCATGGAAAATTCAAAAATTATAAATACTCCAATGGCAACCAACATAAACATTGACTCTGACCCTGAAGGAAAACCTGTAGACCCAAAATACTATAGGAGTGCCATAGGTAGTTTACTTTATCTAACTGCAAGTCAACCTGACATACTGTTTGCAGTAGGTATGTGTGCAAGATACCAATCCTGTGCAAAAGAGTCACACCTAACATATGTTAAAAGAATACTGAGGTATATTAAAGGAACTCTAAATGTAGGACTTTGGTATCCAAGAACTTGCACTTTTGACCTTTATGGCTATTCTGATTCAGACTATGCTGGGTGCAAGTCAGATAGGAAAAGTACAAGTGGTAGCTGCCAAATTCTAGGTCAGTGCCTAGTAAGTTGGTCAAGCAGAAAACAACAATGTGTTGCTCTATCCACTACAGAAGCTGAATACATAGCTCTAGGAGAATGTGCATCTCAATTGTTATGGATGATGCATACACTAAAAGACTATCAACTAGACTATAAAAATACTAAAATCTTTATTGATAATATCAGCTCAATTAATCTGACCAAAAATCCTATACACCATTCTAGGACCAAACACATAGAGGTAAAACACCACTTTGTAAGGGATCATGTAGCTAAAGGTGAAACTGCACTCAACCACGTTGAGTCCAAATCAAACCTAGCTGACATCTTTACAAAACCCTTACCTGAACTTGAGTTCAGTGGACTTAGAAGGCAAATAGGAATGTGTTGGGTAGAGTAGACATCTTACTATTATTTCTTTTATTTTTTTTCAAATTCTAGGAAAAACCGTTTTCAAAACTCCAATTTTGCTAGATTCTTAAAATTTTCTGGAATTAGTCTAGGGTTTCTCCCTAGATATCATGTTCCCCTAGAATTAAGCCAGAGTATCTCACAAACATCTAGGTTTACCTTGATTGTGATTGAAAAACATAGAACGGCGTGAGATGCATAGGGTATAGCCTGGACTCAAGAATGCTTATATCTGTGCATCAATATGAGTCTGGGCGTTAAATATGCAATAAACATTAATCAAGTTAAGTTCTCCAGCTCTAGTCAAGTCTATCTGGACCAAAATAACTTAACTTGACTAACCTAGTGAAAGCTATTGTATTGTAGACAATCAACAAGTAACTAATGGTTAGACAGTTGGTAAAAGATACTCAATTTTTCTAGTTAAAAATGCTTTGTTCTTTATGGCTCTGATACCTCGTAAATCAATCTAGTGAACATGACTTGTGCTTGGACTTAAGGATAAACTGAACTTAAATAAATAACCTGGTCCTAAAACTTAAAATATTATTGACACTAAGTTCCAATTGACCTTAACTTTCAAACCCTGTTGAACATAGCTAACCTGTTAACCTCAGTAAATTCATTCAATGTCTATTATTGTCCATCTTTTGATATATGGCAAAGGGGGAGAGTAGCAAAAATGTAAATATAAAATTCAAGTTAAGGGGGAGCAAAAGTTAAGGGGGAGCATATAGGGCAAATTTGCTTTAGTTACTGTGTTCATCTAAACTTAGCAAATTTGCCTGTGTTAAAAACGTTTATCGATTAAAAACATTTATCGATTCGGTTGTTTTACTTAACTTTGAATTTGAGTTGTCATAATCAAAAAGGGGGAGATTGTTGGTGCGGGAAGCATCCGACGATCGAACTTGTGTTTTGATAAAGGCAAAGAATTCAAAGTTAAGATGGTTTGTAGTCTAACAAGTCTACTTGAGGATTTCAGGAAAGTCCTAGCTGCGGTTAGGCAAAGGGAAAACCCTAGGGGGCGGTAACCCTAGGTCATAGGGGGTGGTAACCCTATGCGGAAAGTCTTGGCAGGTCGATGGCTTCAGGCAAAAGTCCTAGGGGGTGGTAACCCTAGGTGAAAAGTCCTGGTGTCGCGAACCAGGTGAAAGACTGGACTAGCCGGGGAAGCGGATGTCCAGCAGAAAGTCCGGAAGCATCGAGTGCTGAGCAAAAGTCCAGTCGATCTGGAGGATCGACTGGCAACAGGTAAATCTCTTGAGTGGAATAGGTGAGGACGCGTTCCCCGTAGAGGGAACAGTAGGCGTCGGGTCGACCTAGGGTTTCCGGATGGAAATCCAAAGTCAGACTCGGACAGTCCGGAGACTGTCTATACTTTATTTATCATGTTTATTGTGCTAACTTTGTGCTGCAGGATAGTGTTTGGGACTAACGTATCTTGCAGGTGCAAAAGAGCAACCTAAAGCCTCGGATGAACAGTGTCCGAGGCGCCTCCATGGAGCTTGGAGGCGCCACTGGAGGCGCCTTGAAGCAGGCAGAAGGCGCCTTGGAAAGCGCCTTGAGAGGGATATAAGGCGCCTTGAATGGATGAAATTCGACCAGGTCAGTTTTGATCCACGCGGAAGACCAGGCAGCATGGAGGCGCCTTGAACTGCTCTCAAGGCGCCTTGAACACCCTTTATAAGGGGGATTCGACCAGCACTTCAGATCAACACATTCCAAGTCTTCTCTCTTCAACGTGCTGCTCCGAAAGACACTTGGAAGTGCTGCTACAAGTCTCCGACGACCCGAAGCTCCAAAATTCTACTCTTGTCGTCGGTATAACTAGTTTTTCCATTTACTTGTACTTCATCTTGTAATCCTTTTTCCGAGCTTATAGTTGTTGCCCACCGGAAGCGATCAAGGATCGCGGGCCTTCGAGTAGGAGTCGATCAAGGCTCCGAACGAAGTAAAAATCCTCCTGTCTCTGTGTGCTTGTTTTTGCTTTATTCCGCTGCTTAATTACTCTGATAATTCTTACGATTCCGATAATCGAACAAAATAGCCACGAGCGCTATTCACCCCCCCCTCTAGCGCTGTCTCGATCCAACAGTTTAAAGTCTCCGATTCCCCCTAAGAAAGCTAGGTCGGTCACTCCTTAGGGTTCTTGATCGACTGCTATGGAGGTTTAAAGTCTTCGGCTCCCCCTAAGGAAGCCAGGCCGGTCACTCCTCAGGGTCCCCGATTGACTGTATTGAGGTTTAAAGTCTTCAGTTCCTCCTAAGGAAGACAGGTCGGCCACTCCTCAGAGTCCCCAATCGACTGCTATTGAGGTTTAAAGTCTTCGGTTCCCCCTAAGCCAAGCTGATCACTACTTAAGGTCCCCGATCGACTATGAGAGAGATTTAAAGAAAAGAATGTATCTCTCCCAAATAATATTGCTTGCATTTTATCTGTCATTTGTATTAAAAATGTTTGAACAAAATACATAAATGACTTACAGGCATATTTGTTAAGTTCTATATAGTTGCAAATGATTAGTACTCCAAGGCCACTCAAGTTTTCTCTCTTCTGCATCCTGAAGGTAATAGGCACCTGATACAAGTTTCTGTATGATTTTGTAAGGTCCTCCCCATTGAGGTTCTAGCTTGTTAACATCTCCTACGGGCTTGATGTGTTTCCATACCAGATCACCTACCTGAAAGAACCTTGGAATAATTCTTTTATTGTAATTCTATCTCATTCGTTGTCGATAAGAAATAAGTCAAGTTACTTCTTTGTCCTGTGCTTTTTCTATTAAATCAAGCTCTATAAGGCGTCGATCTGCATTGTTGTTATCATAAAGTCTCCTTCGATCGGACTCAACTCCAATCTCAATTGGAATCACTACTTCACCACCATAAACTAGGTGAAAGGGAGTAATTCTTGTAGATTCTTGATGAGTAGTACGATATGCTCACAATACACTGGGTAATTCATCTACTCAGCTACCACCAACATAATCTAATTTGGTTTTAAATCCTCAGATAATTTCTCTATTGGTTACTTCAGCTTATCCACTACTCTGTGGATATACCACAGAGGTAAAAGCTTGTGTGATGCCATAATCAGAACACTATTTCTTAATCTTCCTCCCTTGAAATTGCCTTCCATTATCAAAAATTATTTTGTGTGGGATACCAAATCTGCAAATAATATGCTACCATAGAAATTTGATAACTACATGTTCAGTAATTCTGGCCAATGGTTCTGTTCTACCCATTTAAATAAATAATCCACTACTACTAACAAGAACTTCCTCTGTGTTAGAGTGTATACTAAACGCCTAGCTTTTGTATAAACATTTATTTAGAAATAAAGAATCACAGTGGTCAATATTTACATTTATTTGTTAAATATAATTTGTTCAATTAATTTATATAGTACATAACATGGTGTGTGGTGTCACACACAGAAGATCATGTTGTCGGTTCTTTATAAATTATAAACAATTGCTCGCGACTAAGATGGAAAGGAACAAACCGTTAAAGTAGTCGTAGTGTAATTAAGTATTAGTTTATCTTAACTAATAAATTACACTGATACACTCCAAGTGTATTGAGTAAGACCATTTTAGGTAAGTTCTTTTTGTGCTGACTTTATAAAAGAACTAGACCTTTGTTATTATGGAAGTGTGTGCTCTTAATCCTAATATAATAACAAGCACATATATTTAATATTTATTTCTTTGACTTATCAAAGGGTGAGGTTTAGATCGATAAATCAATATGTCCGATAAGTTGGGAAATGATATTACTTATAGTGTGTGTTGTTGATTATAGAAGGAATTTGTGTCCTAGTTATTTAGGTTGAGAATGTCCCCAAGAGGAGCTCATAAGGATTGTCATGTTAAACCTTGCAGGTGGACTTAGTCCGACATGACAATGAAGTTGAGTGGTACTACTCTTGGAGCTAGATATTAATTAAGTGAGTTGTCAGTAACTTACTTAATTAGTGGGTATTCGTAATCTTAAACACAGGGAGATTAACACACTCATGATAAGAAGGAGCCCATAATGTAATTTGAGAATGGTGCGGTAGTGCGATAATAACTGTCTAGTGGAATGAGTTATTATCGATGAACTTGAATTGTGTGTTCAGGGCGAACACGGGATACTCAAGCTCATCGGAAGACTAAAACCAATTCTCCTCTAGGTCCCTGTCGTAGCCTCATTAAACCCTCAAGTCCATCCAAAAAAAGGCCCATCTTGATGTCCAAGAAGGGGGCCGGTCCATTGCTTGGTGACCAAGCAATGGCCGACCACATCTCCTCTCAAGAGGGCCGACCCTATGTTTGGTGTCCAAGCATAGGAAGGGCCGGCCACAATATTTCAAATAGGAGGGGGTGTTTTGAATTTTTAAAATCTTCTCTTTGTAGAAAACTACAAGTTTTAAAAGAGAGATTTAAAATTTAAAAACTTTCCTTATTTGAAATAGGCCACATGTTTTAAAAGAAAGTTTAAAAGTTTTAAAATTTTCCTTTTTTGACCATCCTCATGGTTTAGGAAAAAAGGAAGAGAAGTTTTAAAATTTAAATTTTCTATAACCATGTTAAAAAAAGAAAATTTTATAACAGAAGTTTTAAATTTTACAACATAGTTTTAATTTTTTAAAACTTTCCTATTTTAACTCCTACTTTAGGAAATTGAAAGAGAGCTTGTAAAATTTTATAAGAGGATTTCTTCTTGTAAAATTTTATAAAAAAAATATATTTCCTTCCTTATAGGGGCCAGCCACCCTTGCTTGGTGCCCAAGCAAGGGGTCGACCAATAGGATTAAATCATCATCCAATTAAATAAATCAAATTGATTCATGATTGGTGATTGATTCAATCAAGAGGAAAGAAAAGGAAAAATAAAAGGGAAAAGGAAAAACAAAAGGAAGATTTTAATTTTTGTAAAAGTCTTTCCTTATTTGCCTTGGGCAAGTATTATAAAAGAAGGAGAGGAGAGGCTTCATGGGTTAATGAATTCTTTTTCTCTCTTCTCTCTTCTCTCTTCTCTCTAGTCTCCTCCTTAGGGTCGGCCTCTAGCTCTTTATTATGCTAGGGTCGGCCACATATTGCTTGTGGTTTCTTCAAGTGGCCAGATATAAGAAGGAGGAGAAGGAGAAGAAGAAGAAAGAAGGCATCTAATTCTAGTCTCTTGCTTGTGCTCTCTCAAGATGGCCGGATCTCTCCTCTTCCCTTTCCCTTGCTCTCTTTGGCTCCTAAATTGGTGGTGGTGGTTGGATTTTAGAGGAGGAAGAAGAAAGCTCTTTGGGTGGTGTTCATCTTGGAGGATCGTCGCCCACACGACGTCCAAGGCGAGGCGAGGAATACAGCAGAAGATCTCGAGGTTATTAGTTTACAAAGAGAAGGTATAATTAGCAATTGTTTTCCGCATCATGCTAGTTATTTCTTTTTGTAAGAATTCCAAACACAAGAGGCATTAGATCTAGTTTTTCGAATTTATTTTTCGAGTTTGTGTTTTCTTTGTTTTTCAAATTTGTGATTCGATTGTTCCTTTTGGTTAACCTAGAGTTATTTAAGAAAATTAAATATTAGCTTTCCTTAAAAGGCTTTGTCTAGGCGGTGGTGGTTGTTCCCATATCCAAGAAGGTCATGTGCCTCGCCATGCAGTCTTGGAAGCTAATTTTGGAAATTAATATTTAATGGAATTAATAACATAGGTGGATTTGAATCAATAGTGTTAAGTTCCGCTTCCGATTTAAATCTAAACCATTAAAAATAGATAAGTTAAATTTGGAACCAATGATGTTAAGTTCCATCTGCGATTCCTAATTTAACTTATAAAGAATACAATAGGTTATTTAAGAAAAGGTTCGACACTTGTACAAAATTTTTGTACAGTGGAACCGGTACGATTTTCCTAGGACTAACCAACAATTGGTATCAGAGTTAGGGTTTGCCTTTGTGTGTTTTGGTTTTTAAATTAATTATGCACATGTCATACATAATTTAGGCAGGATAATAGTAGGATGTGCTAACTCTATGGTTGCAGGCTCCAACTATTATGGCATTTAAATATTGTGTGTGATTGGACTCTTGGACATGTCAAGGGCATTATTTTGTGTGCATGATTGTATGTATTAAATACAGCAGGAGCTGTATTATTTTTAGAATTTTATTTTTTGTTCGATCTAGAATACATGTACATTCCTTTATGGAATATAGGATCGATATATGTAAAATTCTATATTTGTCGCGAATCGTATCTTTGTCAGACGAGGTGCTATTGGAGGATGTAACGACCCGCCTTCTGGGTACTAGGCTGTAAGGCGAATCGCTACAGTTATTGCTAAACTATACTGTGCGGAAAGCTAGGCTAATTAAAATTTTTCTACTAAACTGATCAAAACTTAATGCTCTGGGTGTACCTAGGAGTTGTACACTTGCTAGGGGAGACAACCTATGCCTCCCGGATGACCTGCTAGCTGTAATCAGGCATTTCAATCGATCCACAGATCGATTGGGCTGTCGGATCGATCACGGGATCGATCCAGCTTGATACTGGCACGGTAGAAGTCTCTGGATCGGTCGGCGGACCGATCCAAAAGCTTTCTCTTCTTTCGCTTCTGTACGCACCTGGATCGGTCTGCCGACCGATCCAGGACCTCACTGATCGGTCGGACTGACCGATCAGTGAGCCTCGCTGCGTTGGCGCATGGATCGGTTCACCGACCGATCCAGAGCACTCGATCGATCAGACCGACCGGTTCACCTCCATGTCTCTGTTCGCCTCAGCCGGTCGACCGATCCATGAGGATACTGATATCAGATGTCTCGATTGGTCGGCCGATCGATCCAAGGACACGCCCTCGATCGGTCTAGAGACCGATCGAGTTCGATTCAATCTGAACTCTGATTTCAGCCCCTGGGTTGTGCCAAGACTCCACCTATCAACTATCCCATGCATGATAACTATTCTAACAACATGTAATAACAATTTTAGACTTAAGCTAGAGTAAGGTTCACTGGTTCATGGCATTTTAAGTCACTAAACACATTTAACAATTGAAAGTGTATGAAAGTAAAAATTGCTAGAGTTCTAATTGGTTAAACTTGCTAAGTCCCATAAGGACCTTTGATTCCGGTTCCTGCCACACACACCATCTTTGCATTGCCCTCCAGCTTCCTCTGTTAGTCCATCTTTCCTTTACCTTTATCTGCAGTATAAGGAAAAGTAGAATCTGTAAGCTTAAAGCTTAGTAAGAAACCATCTACCTCACAAAATCATGCATTCGATGCAATATGCTTTTAAATCATGCTATTTGAAAATATACGCTGAACTTGCTAAGACATGGTATACTGAACTCGTAAGGCATAACATATAAGCATGGCATAAGCACTGAATCATGGCAAAGCAACAAAATAAACACTGAACTGAATATAGGCTAAACTAACTGAAACTAAATCTGTAACTGGAAACAAACTCAACTAGCATAATTGATTTTGAGTTTTGAAATCTAATACATAATAAGTGAAAATACATAATCATGCTGTTTGGGCCCGACAACTGTACTTGCTGTGCGCGCATCCCTAACTAGACCTGGGTTTGCAAGTCCCGAATCTAGTAGGGTTAACTAGGTTATCTAAACCTAGGGACGACTGTGGGAATCCAACCCAATGGATATCTGATCCAGTACAGTGCCACTGAAAATAAAATACTGAATATAGCTAACTGTTTTAACTTGCTATTTCTAGGTTATCTGAACCTAGAGCTAGGTTATCTGAACCTAGAGCTAGGTTATCTGAACCTAGAGGCGACTGTGGGAGCCCACCCATTGGACCGTAGTCCCATATAGCTAAAATAAACTGATTTACTGTTTTAAACGTTTCTAATGCATTTAACTGTACTATTAAAATGCCTAAGTTGCATTTTTACTGATCTAGTTATTTTGTCGAACACTTAGTGTGCCCCAACTCTCCTCTTTATTAGGGAGATCACCTTTAGGCACCCGACAACGTCTACAACCCCAACTGAAGAGGGTAAGCGTGTCCGGCCCATCTAAATGTGCTCAACTAAATCCCTAAATCTGAGAGGAGGGTTAAAACACCCTACATGTCAACAAAATCTGCATATTACTAATCTAATGCATAGAAAATCCAAACGGAGCTATTATACTGCAGGTGAGGGGTTTCTTACCTCTTGATCGTAATTTCTTATGATTCTATTTGCTAGAGTTCCGGTGGAGATGATCCTCTCGACGATCCGATCACGTCTTCGCGTTCCTCTCGCGGAGAAGAACCTCTTTCGTGTTGGAGTCGTCGCCGGAAGGTGATCCGAGAGCCCTTGGGACTTGGGCGCCGAGAGAGGAAGAGGAGAAGGGGTGTTCGGCGTTGAGGGTTTGGAGAGGGAAAGTGGCGTGAGGCTTTCGTGAGGAGGAATTGCCGAACCAACTTGAAAATAAACCAAACCCCAACTTAAGTTCTTATTTATATTAAGTGGGTAACTAGGCCCAACTCTAATATAAATATAATTGATTCCTCTTTCTTTCAGCACGGCCCTGCTGGGTTCACCGGTTACTAAACTTACCCGTAAACCATAGGTCTCGGGTTCGATTCCCGCCTAAGCTATTTTACGGTTCTAATTATTTTTGCTACTTCCGCTACTCGGAAAATTCCGGAAAAATATCTAAAAATTCCAGAAAAATCATACTATATTTCTAAAACAGTTTTGAGAATTTTCGGGCTTTACAGAGGACCAGAGGCACAGCGGAATAAGAAGCAAGATAGATGTGACAACTCAACCCGAAGGCGGTGGCTAAAGATGGGAGCAGCTAGGGTTGGAGCATACTGAAGACAGTGATGGAAAATGCTATAATAGTTGGAAAATTAATTTCTAAATTTATTGCTTTTATTTACTGTGATGTTTATGTGCATGTGATGTATGCTAGCATAGGTTAAAATCCTCATTTTAAATAACTAAGTGGGAGAGGGATTTTAATAAATTACACGGTCTCCATTACTGGTTTGTAAGTGATACAACAAGCTTGTGTGTTGGCTCTGAGTGCCTCCCTCCACAACGGATGGGTTTGTTGCGGATCACTAGATCAAACTTCCTTTATGGATGGTTATAGGAAATTATTTAGGAGCGTGTGATCTTCTCCAACTGAAGGGGCATAATCCTATTTAATGGACTAAGTATCAAGTAATGGTATACACTTAGACGCATTCAATAGTATCCTCCCCAACGGAGTCACTACTATTGTTTTGCGGGACCAAAGCAATACCAACTATTAATTTGTCATAAAGTTAAGTAAAACCCTCCTCTTACAAATGTTTAAATTTGTATACGTTCACACTAACGTGGCATACAAATTTCACGGTATTTGAGGTAATTTTATTTGTCAAAAAGTTAGGTTGACAATATAAAATGGGTAATACCTCCTCTTACAAACAATTGAATTTGTATACGTCCACACTAACGTGGCATACAAAATTCATGATGTTTGAGGTAATTTAAGGTTGACAAGATAATTAATGGGTAAGACCCTCCTCTTACGAATGTTGATTTTGTATACGTCCACACTATCGTGGCATACAAAATTTATGAGAATTTTAAAGGAGTTGGTCTTGACCAAATATTTTTGTGATTCTTAGGATTTCAAATGTTAGTCAATCCCCTAGTTATTATACTATAGAAAAGACTTAGTAGTCCCAATTATAATGATTGGAAATAGGACTTGGACATTAAGGTAGACTGTCTTCTTAGAACTGAGAACAATATAGGTGTATTTAATTCATTAGTTGTTGAAACATGTTTAGTGGTGTTATCTACCAGTACCTGGAGCGTAGATACAGATGCCACTAATCATTGCAGGGTTCCAGGAAACCTGACAACTATATGAAAAGGAAAACACCGTCTACATGGGCACTACTGCAAAAGTAGCAGCTGTTGCAGTGGGAGATGTTTATTCTCTAATAGGAATAAAATTTGGATTTTCAGAAATTGTCTTTACGTACTAAATTTAGAAAGAACCTAATTTCAATTTCTAAACTATTAAAGAATATATATTCTGTCTATTTTGATAACAAACTTGTTTCAAGAAAAATAGGGAAGTTATCTGTTCTGGTACGTTGGTTGATAATTTATAATTCAATAACTCCCACGATGCAATAAATGGGAATTAATAACATATTTTCTAACTTTAATAAGAGAAAATAACCTTTGAAATGAACCAATCATATTTTTGGCATCTAAGGCTAGGTTATATTAACTTGAGTAGGATTCAAAGGATAATAACTAATGAACTCTTGGGTTCATTGGTAATGGAAATCTTTCCAACCTGCGAGTCTTACTTGGAAGGAAAAATAACCAAGAAGCTTTTAAGTATAAGGGGCATGGAGCCAAAGATATGTTGTAATTGGTTCATTCTGATTTGTGTAGACCTTTGACTATCCAGGCAAGAGGTTGTTTCAAATATTTTCGTCTCTTTTATAGACGACTATTCGAGATAAGAATACACTTACTTGACGCGCCACAAGTCTAAGTGCTTTGATTAGTTCAAAGAGTACTAGGCTGATATGGAGTAACGTCAAAGTAAAAGTATCAAGACACTACGGTGAAATCGTAGTAACGAGTACCTCTTAGGAGAGTTTAGGAGTCACTTATCAGAAGTCGGGATTTAATCCCAACTAACTGCACCTGGTACACCCCAACAGAATGGTGTAAGAAGGCTTTTATGGAATAATTAGATCGATGATGAGTTATTCAGAAAATTACCAAATTCATTTTAAGGATATACACTGGAAACGGAAGTGAACATAGTACCTTCTAAGTCAGAACTCTCTACTCTCACAGAATTACAGAATGGGCGTAAGCCTAGTCTGAAGCATATTCAGATTTGGGTGGTCTAGCACATGAGAGACATTGATAAGTTGAACATGAGTTCACTTGTTTGTGAGTTATCCTAGAAAAATGAAAATAGGTTTATAGTCCTTAAAATCAGAAGGTCATTGTTGGCATCAATGCCCGATTTTAGAAAAGGACTATACTATGAACCACAAGCCCATGAGTAAAAATTATTCTTAAGGAAATTAAAGGACACTTCTAACCTAGTACCAACTGTACAAGATGAAATATCACAAGAAACTGCAACACGTATCACAAATGATACACAATTGCAGAAAGTGCCTCGTCATAGTGGGAGGGTTGTTATGCAACCTAGAAGATTCATGTTTTGGGAGAGTCTTTGGACTCGATCTCTGGTGGGCATGAACCTGATTCCCAGACATATGACAAAGTACTCCAAGATAAAGATGCAGCATCTTTGCATAGAGCAATAAATACAGAATTAGAATATATGTATTCTAATAGAGTCTGGGAGCTTATAAAATCATCAAATGGTGTAAAAGTCATTGGGTGAAAATAAGTATACAATAGGAAAAGAGGGATAGACAGGAAGGTAGAAAATTTCAAAGCAAGGCTTGTTGAAAAAGGAAACTTTTCCACCGGTAGCCATGCTTAAGCCTATCCGGATTCTTTTATCTATTATTTCTCATATAGACTATGAGATTTAGCAAGTGGATGTCAAGACAGCTTTCCTTAATGGAAGTCTTGAAGAAAACATCCATATATAGCAACCAGAAGGGTTCATTGCAAAGAGCAAAGAGCATCTTGTGTGTAAGCTCAATCAGTCTATGGACTGAAGTAAAGCTTCAAGGTCTTGGAACATCCGGTCTAATAAAGTAGTCCAGACCTATGGATTTATTTAATAACTGAATGAGTCTTGTGTATACAAAGAGTGTGATGGAAACGTGGTGGTATTTCTTGTACTATACGTAGATAACATTTTTGGTAGTTGGAAACAATATCAAAGTGTTGTCAGAAGTAAGGGTATGGTTGTCCAAACAATTCGATATCAAGGACTTGGGAGAATGCATATATTCTTGGGATCAAAGTAATAAGGGATCGCAAGAAAAGAATATTTTACTTATCTCAAGCTTCATATATCGAAACAATCCTTGCTCATTTTAAGCATGCAAAATTTCAAGAAAGGTTTCTTACATTTTCAGCATGGAGTAGCTTTATCTAAAGAGATGTCTCCGAAGACATCAAAGGAGATAGAGGAAATGAAGACAATTCCTTATGCTTCGGCTATCGGAAGCCTAATGTATGCAATGCACGAGATCAGAAATCTGTTTTGCCGAGGGCATAGTTAGAAGATATCTAAGTAACCCTGGACAAGGACATTGGACTGTGGTAAAGCATATATTGAAGTACCTTAGAGGCACTAGAGATTATATGCTAGCTTACAAGGCAGATAATTTGATCCTTGTGGGTTACACGGATTTTGACTTCCAATCGGATAGGGACAATAGTAAGTCGACATCGGGATTTTGTGTTTACTTTAGGAGGTGAAGTCATAACTATGGAAGAGTGATAAGCAAAGGTATTTTTTCGGACTCCACCATAGAAGCTGAGTAAGTGGCAGCCTCTGAGGCAGTCATAGAAGCTGTATGGCTCAGATACTTCATGATGGACTTAGACATATTTTCTAGTTTGCCCAAAAATTATTATAATTTATTGTAATAATAGTGGTACAGTAGCAAACTCGAAGAAACCATAAGTCCATAAGGCAAGTAAACACAATAGAGCGCAAGTACCACCCAATACGAAAAATCGTATAAACGAGGAGAAGTTGTTGCTGCCTAGATTGCATCAAGTGATAATCTGGAAGATCCTTTCACTAAGGCCCCTAAGGCAAGAGCTTTTGATGGCCATGTTGAAGGTTTAGGAATCAGATGTATGGTAGGATATATGGCAGCATAGTCTTTTAGTATAAGTGGGAGATTGTTAGAGTGTATACTAAAAACCTAGCTTTTATATAAACATTTATTTAGAAATAAAGAATCACAGTGGTCAATATGTATATTTATTTGTTAAATGTAATTTGTTCAATTAATTTATATAGTAGACAACATGGTGTGTGGTGTCACATACAGAAGATCATGTTGTCGGTTCTTTATAAATATAAACAATTGCTCGCGACTAAGATGGAAAGGAACAAACCGTTAAAGTAGTCGTAGTGTAATTAAGTATTAGTTTATCTTAACTAATAAATTACACTGATACACTCCAAGTGTATTGAGTAAGACCATTTTAGGTAAGTTCTTTTTGTGCTGACTTTATAAAAGAACTAGACCTTAGTTATTATGGAAGTGTGTGCTCTTAATCCTAATATAATAATAAGCACATATATTTAATATTTATTTCTTTGACTTATCAAAGGGTGAGGTTTAGATCGATAAATCAATATGCCCGATAAGTTGGAAAATGATATTACTTATAGTGTGTGTTGTTGATTATAGAAGGAATTTGTGTCCTAGTTATTTAGGTTGAGAATGTCCCCAAGAGAAGCTCATAAGGATTGTCATGTTAAACCTTGTAGGTGGACTCAGTCCGACATGACAATGAAGTTGAGTGGTACTACTCTTGGAGCTAGATATTAATTAAGTGAGTTGTCAGTAACTTACTTAATTAGTGGGTATTCGTAATCTTAAACATAGGGAGATTAACACACTCATGATAAGAAGGAGCCCATAATGTAATTTGAGAATGGTGCGGTAGTGCGATAATAACTCTCTAGTGGAATGAGTTATTATCAATGAACTTGAATTGTGTGTTCAGGGCGAACACGGGATACTCAAGCTCATCGAAAGACTAAAACCAATTTCTCCTCTAGGTCCCTGTCGTAGCCTCATTAAACCCTCAAGTCCATCCAAAGAAAGGCTCATCTTGATGTCCAAGAAGGGGGCCGGTCCATTGCTTGGTGACAAAGCAATGGCCGACCACATCTCCTCTCAAGAGGGCCGACCCTATGTTTGGTGTCCAAGCATAGGAAGGGCCGGCCACAATATTTCAAATAGGAGGGGGTATTTTGAATTTTTAAAATATTCTCTTAGTAGAAAACTACAAGTTTTAAAAGAGAGATTTAAAATTTAAAAACTTTCCTTATTTGAAATAGGCCACATGTTTTAAAAGAAAGTTTAAAAGTTTTAAAATTTTCCTTTTTTGACCATCCTCATGGTTTAGGAAAAAATGAAGAGAAGTTTTAAAATTTAAATTTTCTATCACCATGTTAAAAAAAGAAAATTTTATAAGAGAAGTTTTAAATTTTACAACATGGTTTTAATTTTTTAAAACTTTCCTTTTTAACTCATACTTTAGGAAATTGAAAGAGAGCTTGTAAAATTTTATAAGAGGATTTTTTCTTGTAAAATTTTATAAAAAAAATATATTTCCTTCCTTATAGGGGCCGACCACCCTTGCTTGGTGCCCAAGCAAGGGGTCGGCCAATAGGATTAAATCATCATCCAATTAAATAAATCAAATTGATTCATGATTGGTGATTGATTCAATCAAGAGGAAAGAAAAAGAAAAATTGGAGGAAAAATGAAAAACAAAAGGAAGATTTTAATTTTTGTAAAAGTCTTTCCTTATTTGCCTTGGGCAAGTATTATAAAAGAAGGGGAGAAGACACTTCATGGGTTAATGAATTCTTTTTCTCTCTTCTCTCTTCTCTCTAGTCTCCTCCTTAAGGTCGGCCCCTAGCTCTTTATTGTGCTAGGGTTGGCCACATATTGCTTGTGGTTTCTTCAAGTGGCCAGATACAAGAAGGAGGAGAAGGAGAAGAAGAAGAAAGAAGGCATCTAATTCTAGTCTCTTGCTTTTGCTCTCTCAAGATGACCGGATCTCTCCTCTTCCCTTTCCCTTGCTCTCTTTGGTTCCTAAATTGGTGGTGGTGGCTGGATTTTAGAGGAGGAAGAAGAAAGTTCTTTGGGTGGTGTTCATCTTGGAGGATCGTCGCCCACACGACGTCCAAGGTGAGGCGAGGAATACAACAGAAGATCTCGAGGTTATTAGTTTACAAAGAGAAGGTATAATTAGCAATTGTTTTCCGCATCATGCTAGTTATTTCTTTTTATAAGAATTCCAAACACAAGAGGCATTAGATCTAGTTTTTTGAATTTATTTTTCGAGTTTGTGTTTTCTTTGTTTTTCAAATTTTTGATTCGATTGTTCCTTTTGGTTAACCTAGAGTTATTTAAGGAAATTAAATATTAGCTTTCCTTAAAAGGCTTTGTCTAGGTGGTGGTGGTTGCTCCCATATCCAAGAAGGTCATGTGCCTTGCCATACAGTCCTGGAAGCCAATTTTGGAAATTAATATTTAATGGAATTAATAACATGGGTGGATTTGAATCAATAGTGTTAAGTTCCGCTTGCGATTCAAATCTAAACCATTAAGAACAGATAAGTTAAATTTGGAATCAATGATGTTAAGTTCCGTCTGCGATTCCTAATTTAATTTCTAAAGAATACAATAGGTTATTTAAGGAAAGGTTCGACACTTGTACAAAATTTTTATACAGTAGAACCGGTACGATTTTCCTAGGACTAACCAACACTCTGAGCAGGTGCAAGAGAGAAAGGTCCTATTATATCAATGCCTCATTGATTATATGGATAAGATACTATAGAAGTCTTCAATAATTCAGTAGGATGATGAGGAATATTTTGATGTTTCTGATAAGACAAACAAGTTCTCATAAGCTGAGCAGCATCTGCTTGTAAAGTAGGCTAAAAGTATCCAGCTAATAATATCTTTCTGGCAAGAGACTTATCTCTCATATGACTACCATAAGAACCCTGATGTACTTCTTGTAAAATATATTATATGTCATCTGATCCAACACATTTGAGAAGAGAACTGGAGAAAACCCTTTTATATAAGTGATCTTCAATCATAGTATATTGGCTTGCCCTCTTCTTGAATACCCTAGCTTGTTCTGCATCAGTAGGTAAAATTCCTCACTGTAAAAATAGAATGATTGGTGTTCTCCAATCACCTTGAATTTCCATTAGCCTGTTGATCAACACAAGATACTAATAACGTTTGTTCTACTGGTCTATCCAATTTCCAAGGCACAATGGTAGAGGCTAATTTAGCCAACTCATCTACTAGTTGATTATCTATTCGAGAGATTTTCTTTATACTTGCTTCATGAAATTCAGTTTTCAACTTATCAAAGGCCTTTGCATATAGCCTGAGTCTTTCATTACTAATTTCAAAGTTGCACGTCAATTGCTATGCTACCAATTGTGAATCAGAATGGATTACCACACTAGCAGCTCCCGCATGCTTAGCAGCTTGTAATTCAGCTATCAATGCTTCATACTCAGTTTCATTATTGGTGGCTCTGTAATTCAATCTAACAGATAACTGTATTCGATCCTCTTTAGGAGATATAAGAAGAGCCACAATTCCACTACTTTGTCGAGTAGAAGATCCATCCACATAGATAATCTAGGTTTCCTCTGTTTCGGGACTTAGTATTTCTGTTATGAAGTCCGCCAAAGCTTGAGCTTTGATGGACGCCTGAGATTGATACTGTATATCATATTCATTGAGCTCGGTCGTCCACTTAATCAATCTTTCGGATGTCTCTGGGTTAACAAGCACTCGACCGAGAGTGCTATTAGTTAATACTATAATTGGATGTGATAGAAAATAAGGGCGTAACCTCCGAGCTGCTAGAACTAATCTGTAAGCTAACTTTTCGAGTGTCGTATATCGATATTCTGCCCCATTTAATAAATGGCTCAAACAATACACAGGTAATTGTTCTTTCTCTTCTTGCCTTACTAATACATAACCAACAGCATGATCATTGGCTGATAAGTACACCCATAAAGTTTCTCCTACTACTGGCTTAGCTAATACAGGAAGAGTACATAAGTATTCTTTCAATTCTTTGAACGCCTTGTTGCAATCCTCATCCCATTGGAACTTGGTTGCTTGTCAGAGTACCTTGAAGAAGGGGAGACTCCGATCGGTCGACCAAGAGATGAAGTGAGACAGGGTAGTAATCCTCCCTATCAATCTCTGAGCCTCCTTCAAGTTCTTTGGGGGAGCCATGTCCTGCAATACCTTCACCTTGCTGGGATTGACTTCTATTCCTCGTTCGGTCACCATGTATCCCAGGAACTTCCCACTCTTGGTCCCAAATAAACACTTGTTGGGATTGAGTTTTAGCCCATATCTCCTTAGAGTCCTACAAGTTTCTTCAATATCAGCATATAAACTAGAAGACCGTATAGGTTTAATAAGAATGTCATCCACATAAACTTCCATATTTCTTCTAATATGCTTCTGGAGGCCTTATTCATAAGCCGTTAAAAAGTAGCTCCTGCATTCATTAGATCAAAAGGCATAACATTATAGAAATAAGTACCTTCAGCAGTTATAAAGCTAACCTTTTCCTGATCTGCTTTGGCAAGTGGAATTTGATGATACCCTTGATAGGCATCCAACATACTAATAAATTCACAACCGGTCGTGGAATCCACCACTTGATCTATGCGAGGTAGAGGATAACAATCCTTCGAGCAAGCCTTGTTAAGATCTCTGAAATCAATACATACTCGCCACTTGTTACCCGACTTAGAAACCAGAACCACATTAACCAACCAACTTGGGAATTGTACTTCCTGAATGTATCCAGCTTCTAGTAGCTTGTCTACCTCTTCTTTGATAATTTTATTTTGGTCAGCTCCGAAATTCCTCTTTTTTTGTTTGACCGGTCGAGCATCTGGATACACATGGAGAACATGTTCTATAACCATTGGCGCAACACCTTTCACTTCCTTAGGTGTCCAAGCGAATACATCACTATTTTTTGTCAAGTATTTTATTAAATCCTCTCGAAGATCAGGATCCAGGTTGGAAGCAATATGAGTGGTAGCTTTCGATCAACCAGGTTGTATTTGTACTTCTTCCTTCTCTTCATATATAAGAGTGGGCGGCTTTTCATGAATGACGTTGATATCCATCCTCTGAGCTTTTTAGGCGGCATTAGCTTCCACCCTTACGATCTCCACATAACATTTATGTGCTGTTATTTGGTCTCCCTTGACCTCCCCTACTTGATCATCCACAGGAAATTTTATTTTCTGACAGAAAGTAGAAACGATCACCCTGAATTCATTCAAAGCCTATCGACCTAGGATAACAGTATAGGCTGATGGAGCATCCACAACTATAAAGACTGACCGCTGCATCCGCATAAGAGGCTCCTCCCCTAAGGATATGACCAATTTTATTTGACCCAGTTGTTGTACTTCATTGCCTGTGAACTCATATAATGGAGTAACCATAGGCTGAAGCTCGCTTGGGTCGATCTGTAACTGGTCAAAAGCTTGTTTAAAGATGATGTTAACAGAGCTACCAGTGTCAATAAAAGTACGTGAAATGTTATAATTAACTATAACAACCTTGATTATCAGTGCATCATCATGGGGTACTTCTACTCCTACTAGATCTCTAGGACTGAAACTAATATCCGACCCTGTCACCTTCTCAGCACTACATCCGAATGCATGAATAGTTAATTACCGAGCGTGCGATTTCCCTGCCCGATTAGAATCACCATCAGTGGGCCCTCCTGCTATCATGCTAATGTTGCCCCGAGCAGCATTACTACTATTTTCTTCCTGTCGAGCCGATGATGGCTCTGATTGTGCCTGGCCGGGTGCTTGAGCTTGTACTACAGGGAGAGGTAATATTCCCGCTTGTGACCCACTCATCTGATATTCAATTTTGAGTGGGCTATTCTGTCGAGGATATCGCCTACGATTTGGGATTGGAGAGCGCCGACGATATCAGGTGTTGCCTGCTTGTTGATTCTTCAGAGTGAAACAATTTTCAGTGTCATGAGTATTAGTCAGATGGTATGTGCACCATCTTTGAGGAAAATGTTGAGGAATTCCCACATGTTGCACTACCTAAGGCCGTGGCTCGGGATGACGATGGGGCAGGTACGCCCGATGCACTTTAGGAGGCTGGGTAGGTCCCCCTGGGCTGGCCACTACTGGAACCGGTGCAGGGGTGTTAACCTCTTTCTTGTGAACATCTTGAGCCTCTTCCATATTGATAAACTCTGAAGCCCGTTCAATTAATATATCAAAATTGGTAAGAGGATTCCTAACCAAATCCTTGAAAAAATCATTATCATTAAGCCCTTGAGAGAAGGCGCTTACCAAGATCTCTGTAGTGGCCGATGGAACATCAATAGTCACTTGATTAAATCTCTTAATATAAGCCCTAATAGACTCTTTTGGACTTTATTTGATAGAAAATAAACTCCATGGAATTTTGTGGTACCTTCGATTGCTGGAAAAATAATGCAAGAATATCTTGCGAAAGTCCTTGAAGCGACGAATAGAATTCTCTAGCGGTCGCTTAAACCATCTTTGAGCTACTCCTCAAAAAGTAGTAAGAAACATCCGACATTTAACTCCATCAATGAATTGTTGGAGAAGCACTACATGCTCAAACTTGAGGAGATTATCTTCGGGATCAGTTGTTCTTAAATATTCTCCAACATTTAAGTTCTGATAATATTTTGACAGTGAATCATCCAACACCCGTTGAGAAAATGGAGTAATAATCCTTTCAGGAGAATTATCGCTAGCCACCACCTTCCCCTTTTTCTTTTCCCTTACAGGGGTTTCTCTATAGGATTCCTGAAGAGCTACTCTTCGTCCTCCTTGTTCTAGAGGTGTTCGAAAATAAGCTTTAGGATGTCGAATGGGAGAGAGAGGAGCAGAAAACAGATAAGTCAGATCTCCTCCTTTGATTTCCTTTTCTTGATGGTGGGAAGTTACCGACATCGCCGGAGGTGGCACCACAGGTAACATACCACCAATATTGACTTGTTATTGTCGTTATTGTAGTATCTTCTGTACTCTGGCGTTAATGAGCAACTCCAGATCATCCTGCAATATAGTAATGGTGTTGGGTTTACCAGCTTCCTCCATATTTGTAGCCTCAGATCTAGGTGAATAGTTACCATAGATGGCACCAAATTTAATCCTGTCTGAGATATGTGAAGATGAGCACTGGTTCTGATAAACGATGATGACCTCCGATGAAGATGAACTCCGGAGATCTAAAGAGACTCCTCAACGCTCCTACGCACAGTGAGACGAGCCAACAAAATGTTAGTGACCTAAGATCGGGATGGGGATCACTGGCTAGGCCCTCCGATGCTCAAGTCAGTTCCTCTCAAAGATGGAAGAAGAAGAAGAAGAAGAAGCACAGTAACTGAAGTGAAACAGAGTTTTGATGCTAGAACATGCGTACCTTGCCCACGGAGAAAATCCCCCTCTTTATACCACCTCATGTGACCTCCGTAGTAATGAGGTGGTCCCTGGTTCGTTAGAGTTTGTTAGGAGATGAAATCATCTTCTATACTTCGTGCAATAATCCTTTAAGGAATTTTTTCTGTACCCCAGATGTACCCGTTTTGTCGTTTATGACACATCATCATAATTGAAGAAGCTTCTAAAAGATATTTCCCGCCAAATATTTCATTAAGCATGTTTCGGCCGGTCGTTCAAGTTGGCCGCATATACTATTAAGAATGCTTCCTGTTGAATATATTTTGATCGGTCCTTCAAGCCGCCCATATATACTGTTAAGAATACCTTCTATTGAATATGTCTCGACTGGTCATTCAAGCCGATCGTATATACTGTTAAGAATGCTTCCTGTTGAATATATCTCGGTCGGTCGTTCAAATTGGCCGTCTATTAGGATTATCTTCTGTTGATCTTTTCTTTATACTCGGGCGGGCTTTGCCCAACCGAGCATATATGAGCGCGGGGGCGCTCACTCGGCCTGTGGTCGGTCGATAATATACTGAGAATATTAATAAGGCTAAATACCTTTATGCTCGGGCAAACTTTTGCCCGACCGAGCATATATGAGCACGTGGGTGTTCACTCAGCTTTCGGCCGGCCGGTAAGATACTGAGAATATTATATAAGGCTAAATGCCTTTATGCTTGAGCGGGTTCTTGCCCGGTCGAGCATATATGAGCGCAGTGGCGCTCACTCGGCCTGCGGTCGACCGATAATATATTGAGAGTTATCTATAAGGCTAAATACCTTTATGCTCAGGCGAACTCTTGCCCGATCGAGCATATATGAGCACGTGGGTGCTCACTCGGCCTTCGATCGACCGACAATATGCTAAAAATCTTATATAAGGCTAAATGCCTTTATATTAGGGTGGGTTTTGCCCGACCGAGCATATATGAACACGAAGGCGCTCGCTCGGCCTTTATTCGATCAGCGATATACCTTTCCTATCTTTCTGGACTTAAACCCCTCATTCTCTCGCTCTGTCAATCTATCATAACCCGTATCAGTTGTAAAGAGGCTACTCTATCCAAAGGAGACGTGCGTGAACTTCATTTGTCTAGGATTGCAATCCTCTGATTGTAATCCTAGTAAATTCTCTTACCTCTTCTTTTTAATTTATGCATTTACATTTTGTTATTATACAAGTATTTTCTTAATTTAATTTAGAACGTTGAGAAAGGTTGATTTACATTTTTAGGACAATTCACTCCTCTCTTGTCGGCTGCCAAGGGACCAACACTGAGTTGAAAACATCTTCTTGCTATTGGCCCTTGTCGTACTTGGCTGCCCTTCGCTGTTTGCCTCCTCCAAATCCTCCTCCCGCAGTCACACTGATCAAGTTTGACAAAGATTACCCAGCTGGTGGTTGGCTAGCCTTGCTCCTCCGAGATCACCTAGCCGCCGAAAGTCAACTATGCGTTGTGGTGTCACCAGAGAAAGCTCCTTTGATCCCTGCTGTGGAGAGCTGTGAGCAATGTGTAAGGAACTAGGGTGCTAAACACGCGAAAAAGCAGCGAAAAATATCTAGTTCCTACAAAAGATCCATGGGAAAGGAAACCATATAATAAGTCTTACATGAGAGGATTATACATTTGATACGTGACCTTCGCAATCCCAGCAGCAACCTTTCTTTGGATGCAGATCTTAGCCCGATCAATTGTCCAAGCTGTTGGGATCTTAGATGGCTAGAGGGGGGGTGAATAGCCCCTTCAAAAACTTAAACAAAACTTCTACACAGATAATTGTTAGCACAGCGGAATTAGACAACTAAAAGAAAGAAAAACACAAGCACACTAACACTAGGATTTACGAGGTTCGGGGATAACTTGCCCCTACTCCTCGGCGTGTCCGTAAGGTGGACGACTCCTTGATCTTCGGTAGATCGCACCCCGGATAACTTCCGGCTACAAATCCTCCTTCTCGGTGGAGTAACCTCCCCACAACGTCTCAAGAAATATCTAAGTTAAAGCACGAGACTTACAGAAGCTCGGTGGCAAAGGAGAATAAAAATGCTTACAACCACGCGAGGATCAGTAGCAGAACAGAGATCGCAGTTCACCTGAGAGCTCAAGAACTTCGCACAACAGCACAGACTTTTCTTTCAAGCTTTCTTGTTGTTGTTCTATTCTCTCCTCTCGCTGTTTTTACTGCTTCTCAAACCTGATCTCTGCTGTCACCGATCTGGTCCAAAACTGCGCAAATCAGCGCTGCAGCCAATCCCTCTTCCTCCTTACCTGGTTCTCTGAATTCACACCAATGATATCACAGTCATCACTGGCGTCTTCTGAGCTCGAACCAATCCCCAGGAGTCAAGCAGATCGCAGCCCAATCGCAATCAGAAACCCAGTGAACGTTGATGCCTCAAATGCATCTGTTGCAGCAAATCACAGTGTAAAGAGCACTTGTCTTCTTCTCTTAATGAAGCTCAATTTGAATTCAACCATGAGAGTGTGACCTGCAACCTGCAAGCTAAAAAGACTCACAGCAGATGGTTAAAAACAGATGGGTGAGAACAAATACGGCAATCAGAAAAAGTGCATGCAAAACAAACAATACCGTGGATCGGTCTGCAGACCGATCCACGCTTTCTGGATCATCGCTGATCGGTCTACGGACCGATCAGGCACTAATCTGATCGGTCCCCAGACCGATCAGATGTCGCTCTTTCCAAATACGCGCAGCTTCTTATCGGTCTACGGACAGATCAGGCACTAATCTGATCGGTCCCGAGACCGATCAGATGTCACTCTTCCCAAGCGCTTACAGCCTCCTGATCGGTCTCCAGACCGATCAGTAAAATCACAGTAGGCTACTGATCGATTTCTGATCGGTCTGCAGACCGATCAGTAATCGTTCAGTAGCCACTGATTGATTCCTGATCTGTCGGCAGACCGATCAGGTGTCCAAGGTTTCACTGGATCGGTCTGCCGACCGATCCAGCTTCTCGACTCAGTCCTGGTCGAGCCCTCTCTGACCTAGTCCAGAGAAACGAGCTCCCTAGCCCTCTCCGACTTCATCTGGTCCTAGAGAACGAGCTACCGAACCCTCTCTGACTCCGCATGCCAAGTTTCCTTCTTGGACTTTTCAACACCAGATGTCCGATCACCCTTGATCCATCTGGATTTTCCCTTGCCTGGCTTCACTCACCAGGACTTGCACCTAGCTTCACTCACTAGGATTTTCACCTGGCTTCACTCACCAGGACTTTCCAACTGCCTAACATCCCAGTTAGGACTTTCTCAATCAGGTCAACCTAGTCAACCTAGATTAGTAATTAATCTGAGTTAAATATCTGATACAAACTTAAATCAGTGTCAACAGCAAAACAACATCCAGGTCAGACTGTATCAACAATCTCCCCCTTTTTGTTGTTTCACAACACGATTTAAGTTTAGATCAGAAATGCTCATATACCCATAATTTTAGGGAAATCAGGATCCTCCCCCTAAGACGGATATACCTTAGTTATCTTCTCCCCCTTTTTCATATTGACTTGATGAAGTCAATTCATCACTTAACTTAGTCGAATAGGTGCGAATTAGGTAAGAGGATTCAAAAAGACTCAAAGTCATCCTCTCCCCTTAAATCAAAGTCATCCTCTCCCCTTAAATCAACCTTTCATTCATTACTAAACTTAGTTATCTTCTCCCCCTTTGTCAAACACCGAAAAGGAGCGAACAAGGTAAGATAACTTAAAGAGCTCCCCCTTAATCCATACTGTCCTCTGCTTAATCCCCCTAGAGTTCCTTCTAAGTGTATTTTAGGACAATAAATGAATAAAGAAATAAAATACATATGAAGAGTATAGTAAAAACCAAGAAAAGAACAGCAAATATATAAAGAAGAATGAGTAGCGTAACAGTAAGTAGCATACAACCAGGTCAGACATAAGTATCTAGCAACCATCATCCAAAACATACAATCAATATGATATCATAGAACAGTGTGTCTCAATCAGCCTCCTCATCATGAGGAGCATCAGCAATATCAGCGGGAGGAAAGGATCCCTGAGGTGGCAAGCCGCTGCTCGAAGATGGATAGCCCGGGAAATCCTGCGGAGGTGGATATCTGGCCATCCAGTCCATAATCGTCTGACGGGTCGCCAGCTGCTGACTGCGCAAATCATCGTAGCACTGGTCAATCCG
Source organism: Zingiber officinale (assembly GCF_018446385.1). Taxonomy (NCBI): domain Eukaryota; kingdom Viridiplantae; phylum Streptophyta; class Magnoliopsida; order Zingiberales; family Zingiberaceae; genus Zingiber; species Zingiber officinale. The sequence continues at coordinate 44,991,344 of NC_056003.1, forward strand.
GACGCGTAGCCCATCGAACTCAGCAGCCATCATCTCCTCGTGGCGATCAAATCGGCTCTCCAACTCAGCGATCTGCCAGCGCAGATCTGGATCCGCCTCGCCATATGCAGCAGCAGCAGCAACCTGTCGTCAAGGTAACTCACCTAGTGCCCTCCCATCCTTCCACCTAACCGCCCCAGCCTGTCCTAAGATACCAGACTTGGAAAATGCACGTTTACCAAGTCGACAATCCTGCCTAACCATCTTTACTATCCTCCCCTTAGATACGTCAATACCCAGGGTCTCAAGCCAGTCAGTAATTACATGCCCATAAGGCATATAGATGGTGTAACCGCTTGGCTCGCTATGGGATATGATAGAAGTATAGACACTCGACATGATATCAAAGTCAAGACGCCTACGCAACCCATAAACCATCAGACAATGATACGGTCGAATCTCTGCCAATGGTTTAGAGGTAATAGGTAGAAGAGAATTTGTGACAATTTTGAAAAGAATGTAATCAGGAGCAGAAAGGCCAAGGGCTGCAAATGTAGGAAAATCGACATCTAACTCATCTAATCCATCCGGTCTCGGATGTCCAAAGAAGTACTCATAAATCGAGTCAGATGAGACATCAAGAGGATGAGGCACGGGTTCAGGCAAAGCAGGATAGAATGAGAACATCGTCCCCGAACACATACGACAGCCTAAATAACCAAAGAAGGCAATTAAGCTAAAATCAACGTTTTGCTTAGCCACTCTTGATCTATAACTACCATCAATAGTCTGATGAAGGTTGTTATAGAATTCAGAAACTAGGTCAAAGTTGATATCCCTCTCTAAATATACCAAGGAATCAAGTTTATAGTAGGCTATGGTCTCCGTAATCGCTGGACAAAACTCATTCATGTAGTTTTTATCGACTGATCTACATGGGAGCAACTTGAAGGTCCTTTCCTTAAAGGATTTTTCAAACTGTTGGTTGAGGAATCTCCCCGAACTGGACGGTTGAGGTCGGGAGGTTTCTTTGGACTTGGATTTATCTTTGGACTTGGAAGTACCCTCACCTACTGGTTTCTTCCTAAGGGGTTAGCAATGTGGTAAAATGGGGCAATGAGTAAGCACCGGAGACACCAACAATCAAGAACCGAGACAACAGAACAACAGAAGATTCAGTGAGAAATGAAAGCACAATGCCAAGTTCTAGAGAGGTAAGAAGTTACCTTGGTGCCATTTGAACTTTAGGCTAGGGCTTCCGAGGGCTAGAGCTTCGGCTAGGGTTTGGCGTGCAAAGAGAAGAGAAAGGGTGAGCTGGTGGGAAGAGTCGGCTAGGGTTTCGCGTGAACGAGGAAAAGAAGGGATCGGGAGGTTTTAAGGGTTTAGATGGGTGTACAATGAAGAAATGATCGGACAGTTGTCCGATCAGAAGGTATCAGAAGCCTCCTGATCGGTCCCTGGACCGATCTGATCGGTCCACGGACCGATCTGGAGACGATCAGTACTCACTGATCGGTCCCTTGACCGATCAGCGAGATTTCTGATCGGTCGGTAGACCGATCAGAGATTGATCAGTGGCTTTTTTGCTGAATTGATCTGATCGGTCTCCGGACCGAACAGGGAACTCTCTGATCGGTCTGTAGACCGATCAGAAAGGGATCAGTAGCGGGCTCGAGCGTTCCAGGCTGACCTGATCGGTCCGTAGACCGATCAGTGTCTGATACTAGTATCTCCCGTAATTTCAGTAACTGAAAATAGTAATTTCAGTAACTCGTGTTTGATAATTCGTGGAAGTTTCTCTAGGAAAACTTCCAAGTTCAGAGCCTAGAACCTGGAGGATCGATAAGCATAACTCTTACCTAAAAGTTATGGTCTGAACTTGTTTATAGCCTTAAGGTTGCAGACATTAGAAAACAAACAACTTAAGGCCTGAAAATTGAAATTTTTCACCTTTGTTATGTACAGTTTCAAGTTTGTCAAAATATATTCAAAATGCTAGAATTACTTCAATAGCCTGTCTTATTTTTCATTCAAAATCATTTACAGCCATATCAAATAACCCATTAATCAAAATCAGATCAAATCTAGGCAAAGGCCCAACCAAGTTTCCTTGGTTGGAATATATGAGTAAGATCTAGGAACCAATTACACATGAATTATGTAATGGTGTTCCCCATACTCAATTAATGTCTCTTCAACCTAATTATTCAAGAGATGCATGATACATTGTGAATAATTTGTGTGTTCCTAGCAGCTCACCCCATTTCTAGCAAACAAAAATATTTTGTTAAACCTTATAGTTTGTGTGAGATGTTCCCAAGTTGCCCAAATTATTGTCCCAATTACTCTTGTCATTTTAATAGTCCTTATTGATCATGGTGAAGTTCTAATGACCTAAGGAGCCAAACACATTCCCAACTCCCTCCTTAAATGACTAAATTCATTCTCCGGAAGGGGTTTGGTGAAAATATCAGCTAGGTTTGACTTTGACTCAACATATGTGAGTGCAATGTCTCCCCTAGCTACGTGATCTCTTATGAAGTGATGACGCACTTCAATGTGTTTGGTCCTCGAATGATGGACTGGATTTTTAGTTAGGTTGATCGTGCTAATGTTGTCACATAGCACTTGTACACCCTTATAAGAAAGTCCATAATCCTCTAGGGTGTGTATCATCCACAACAACTGTGATACACTCTCTCCCATGGCAATATATTCGGCCTCGGTCGTGGAGAGAGCAACACAATGTTGCTTCCGACTTGACCAACTAACTAAAGATGAACCTAAAAATTGGCAGCCCCCACTAGTACTTTTCCGATCCAATTTGCACCCAGCATAATCGGAGTCGGTATAACCTATCAAGTCAAAAGACTCAGTACGTGGGTACCAAAGACCTACTCTAATTGTGCCTTTAAGGTATCTCAGAATTCTCTTAACTGCAATTAAGTGAGATTCCTTGGCACAGACTTGATACCTAGCGCACATGCCCACAGCAAAGAGTATGTCCGGTCGACTAGCTGTGAGATATAGAAGACTACCAATCATGCTTCTATATTGCGTTAGATTAATTGGTTTTCCACTCTCATCATTGTCAAGACGAGTGTTTGTCGCCATTGGAGTGGACACTTCCTTAGAGTCACTCATATTGAATTTTCTAAGCATCTCTTGAGTGTATTTCGTCTGATGGACATAAATTCCATCTCGAGTTTGTTTGATTTCAAGTCCGAGGAAGAATGTCAACTCTCCTACTAGACTCATCTCAAACTCACTTTCCATGTGAGAAATGAATTCATTCAAATAGCCCTTGTTATTTGAGCCACAAATTATGTCATCGACATACACTTGGGCTACAAAAATGTTTTCACCATCTCTACGCAGAAATAGTGTTGGGTCTATTTGGCCTCTTACAAAGCCCTTTTCTAATAGGTAAGTTGACAACCTTTCGTACCATGCTCGAGGTGCTTGTTTAAGCCCATAAAGAGCTTTCTTGAGCTTGTACACGTGGTTTGGAACTTCGGTATTCACAAACCCCGGTGGTTGTTCAACATAGACCTCTTCTTTTATGAATCCGTTTAAGAAGGCCGATTTAACGTCCATTTGATAGAGCTTGAAACCTCTATGTGCAGCAAAAGCTAGCATCAAACGAATGGACTCTAATCGGGCCACGGGAGCATAAGTCTCATCATAATCGAGACCTTCGACTTGACTATAGCCCTTGGCTACAAGTCTTGCCTTGTTTCTTACAACTTCTCCCTTTTGATTTAACTTATTTTTGAAGACCCATTTAGTTCCAATAATGGTGGTCTTCTTAGGTCTAGGAACTAAGTCCCACACTTGGCTCCTTTCAAATTGACCTAACTCATCTTGCATAGCTAAGATCCAATCAGGATCGTGCAATGCCTCATCAACTATTTTTGGTTCAATCTCTGAAATCAATGCGACTTCATTAGACTCATTCTAAAGAATGACCTAGTCCTAACCCCTTGTTGGATGTCTCCCACAATTTAGTCTTGGGGATGACTAGTGGCTAACCTAGACTGCCTTGGTGTTGGCGGTGCCTCATGAGTGGTCTCACTCGGCACAGGCAAGGACTCAATATCAGGCAAAGGATCAGATTGAGTTCTTTGTTGCCTTTGCTCATCAACATTAGAGTCAACTTCGACTCGTTCTTCATTTTGATCATTCAAACTTAGATTTCTAAGTTCAAATTGAATTTCTCCTACATCCCTTGGTTGATCATTTAAGTTAGGGATTTCTTCAAAAGCTACATCAGAGGACTCTTCAATCAATTTAGTCCTATTGTTGTAGACTCGATAGGCTTTGCTGGTAAGAGAGTACCCGACCAGTATCCCTTGATCAACCTTAGCCGTGAACTTCCCAAGATGATCCTTGGTGTTCAAGATAAACACCTTACAACCAAACACCCTAAGATGTTTAATTGTAGGTGGTTTCCCAAACCAAAGTTCATGGGGAGTCTTTCCTAAAAACCTATGTATTAAAACTCGATTTTGCACATAGCAAGCTGTATTCACAGCTTCAGCCCATAAGTAGCTCGGTAGTGAGTACTCATTGAGCATGCTTCGTGCAGCCTCTTGTAGGACTCGGTTCTTTCTCTCCACAACCCCATTTTGCTGTGGGGTCCTTGGAGTAGAGAACTCATGCCTATATCCCTTTTCTTGACAAAACTCTAAAAACCTATGATTTTGAAATTCCCCACCATGATCACTTCTAATGGTTTTAATTGTTGTCGATTTTTCATTTTCAGTTCTTCTACAAAAGGAAATAAAAATATCTATAGTTTGGTCCTTATGTTTCAAAAAGAAAGTCCATGTGTATCTAGTAAAATCATCAACGATTATCAAGCAATATCTACTTCCATTCAATGATATTACACTACTGCAATCAAATAGGTCCATGTGCAATAAATCTAAAGCAGTAGATGTACTTACAGTGCTTTTACCTTTATGAACACCTTTTGTTTGCTTACCCTTTTGACATGCATCACATAGTTTGGTCTTGTGGTACTTGATGCTGGGTAAGTCTCGCACTAATCCTTGGTTGGCCAACTTCCGGATGTTCTTCATGTTTACATGTGCCAACCTTCTATGCCATAGCCAAGACTCTTCTTCTTTCGACATGAAACACTTAATCAAAGCATTAGTAGCACTTTTAAACGATACTTGATAAATATTATCAACCCTTGTGCCTACTAGTACTGTGTCAAGTGTGTCAATGTGTTTAACCAAACATTGACTTGAATGAAATTCAATTGTGTAACCCGTATCACACAATTGACTGACACTTAGGAGATTAAAAGTCATTCCCTTGACTAGAAGGACATTCTTGATATGGAGACATTCGGATATATGAATGTCTTCAACTCCTACAACCTTAAGGCTACCATTATTGCCAAAAGACACATTACCTCTACTTTTGTTTTGAATGGTTGTAAACAGTGATCTGTCCCCGGTCATGTGCTTGGAGCATCCACTATCAACAAACCAAGTTGATAGATGCTCCCCCTCGACCAATGCCTACAAGACACGGAAGATAGAGGTTTTAGGTACCCAAATCTTGGGACCTAATGCTTCTACAACAAAAGACCTAGGAACCCATGCCTTGGTCATACCTTTCCTAGTTCCATGAGCCCTAGAAACATGTGATCTACTATTTTGAGTTCTAGACATTAGAGAAATGAAACTCGACTCCTTGGGTTGATACCCTAGCCCGACCTTGTTGTAGACTGCCCTTTGGGCATTTAGAATCATGTCTAGAGTCTTAGAGCTAGTTGAGAATTTCTCAAGCATTTTCTTGAGTTTCTCAACCTCACCCTTTAACGCCTTGTTCTCATCCTCAAGGACTTCTAGATGTAGGTCATCGACCTCATCTTCCCTAAGGGTCCTTAAGGTTTTTACTTCTTCTTTTAACACTTTATTTTCTATTTTTGACTTTTTAAGCAATGTAGATAAGTGAGTGATAGTCTTATAACACTTTTCTATATGAGAAGAGGTTACCTCTTCATCATCCGACGATGATGAAGCCGCGGTTGAAGCGTCACTCGAATCTCCCTCACTTTCGGAGTCCGAAACCTCCCTTGCCATGAGTGCTAATTGTCGGGTGCTCTTTTCCATCTTCTCTTCTTCCTCCGATGAGCTTGATGAGGACTCATCCCAAGTGGCCTTGAGAGCCTTCTTCTTCTTGACTCTTTCCTCCTTCTTTTTGGCTCGTTCCTCCTTCCTCTTTAATTTCGGACACTCGCTCCGAATGTGTCCTTTCTTGCTACACTCATAACATATAACATTAGATTTATCAAAATTTTGATCATTAATTTTACCTTTTCCTTTGTATCTTCGGCTTCTTCTCATAATCCTTCTTACGAAGTTCGCCATCTCACTTGATGATGATCCACTTTCATCATCGAATTCAAAAGAAGAGGTGGATGAGGAAATCTCCTTTTCCTTCTTCTTTTCCTTCTTCCTTCTACCATCCTTGCTCTTTGGTCCTGCAAATAAAGCAATACCCTTCTCTTTGTGACCTTTGTTAGCAAGCTCATGAAGTTCCATCTCACAGAAAAATTCATCTAGTTTAACAATGGAAAGATCCTTGGATACCTTGTAGGCATCTACCATAGATGACCACAAGGCATTCCTCGGAAAAGATTTAAGAGCGTACCTTACTAGATCGCGATTCTCCACTCGTTCGTCCACAGAGTGTAGACCGTTGATGATCTCCTTGAATCTCCCATGAAGTTCACTTACCGTTTCATTGTCCTTCATGGTTAGATTTTGGAGCTGATTTAAGAATAGGTCCCTCTTGGCAATCCGAGAATCTCGAGTTCCCTCTTGGAGCTCGATGAGTTTGTTCCATAGGTCTCTTGCACTCGAGAACGGACCTACCTTGACGAGTTGGTCCTTGGCGATTCCACATTGCAAGGTGACCATAGCCTTGGCATCGGCTTGTGCTTTGCGGAGTTGTTCGGTAGACCACCTTGACGAATCGAGTTCCTTACCTTCTTCATCCTTTGGTGGTGTGAAACCTTCCTTGACTGAGAACCACATGACAATGTCGGTCTTGAGGTAATACTCCATGCGGCCCTTCCAATATTGAAAATCTGCTCCTTCGAAGTAGGGTGGTCGATTTGTGCTAAAGCCTTCCTTCATAGCCATCCTTTTTTGATCTTTTGGGTGTTAATCCGAATCAAAGAGCCCCTTGCTCTGATACCACTTGTTGGGATCTTAGATGGCTAGAGGGGGGGTGAATAGCCCCTTCAAAAACTTAAACAAAACTTCTACACAGATAATTGTTAGCACAGCGGAATTAGACAACTAAAAGAAAGAAAAACACAAGCACACTAACACTAGGATTTACGAGGTTCGGGGATAACTTGCCCCTACTCCTCGGCGTGTCCGTAAGGTGGACGACTCCTTGATCTTCGGTAGATCGCACCCCGGATAACTTCCGGCTACAAATCCTCCTTCTCGGTGGAGTAACCTCCCCACAACGTCTCAAGAAATATCTAAGTTAAAGCACGAGACTTACAGAAGCTCGGTGGCAAAGGAGAATAAAAATGCTTACAACCACGCGAGGATCAGTAGCAGAACAGAGATCGCAGTTCACCCGAGAGCTCAAGAACTTCGCACAACAGCACAGACTTTTCTTTCAAGCTTTCTTGTTGTTGTTCTATTCTCTCCTCTCGCTGTTTTTACTGCTTCTCAAACCTGATCTCTGCTGTCACCGATCTGGTCCAAAACTGCGCAAATCAGCGCTGCAGCCAATCCCTCTTCCTCCTTACCTGGTTCTCTGAACTCACACCAATGATATCACAGTCATCACTGGCGTCTTCTGAGCTCGAACCAATCCCCAGGAGTCAAGCAGATCGCAATCAGAAACCCAGTGAACGTTGATGCCTCAAATGCATCTGTTGCAGCAAATCACAGTGTAAAGAGCACTTGTCTTCTTCTCTTAATGAAGCTCAATTTGAATTCAACCATGAGAGTGTGACCTGCAACCTGCAAGCTAAAAAGACTCACAGCAGATGGTTAAAAACAGATGGGTGAAAACAAATACGGCAATCAGAAAAAGTGCATGCAAAACAAACAATACCGTGGATCGGTCTGGCAGACCGATCCACGCTTTCTGGATCATCGCTGATCGGTCTGGCAGACCGATCAGGAACTAATCTGATCGGTCCCCAGACCGATCAGATGTCGCTCGCACAGCTTCTGATCGGTCTGCGGACCGATCAGGCACTAATCTGATCGGTCCCGAGACCGATCAGATGTCGCTCTTCCCAAGCGCTTACAGCCTCCTGATCGGTCTCTAGACCTATCAGAAAAATCACAGTAGGCTACTGATCGATCAGTAGCCACTGCTCGATTCCTGATCGGTCGGCAGACCGATCAGGTGTCCAAGGTTTCACTGGATCGGTCTGCCGACCGATCCAGCTTCTCGACTCAGTCCTGGTCGAGCCCTCTCTGACCTAGTCCAGAGAAACGAGCTCCCTAGCCCTCTCCGACTTCATCTAGTCCTAGAGAACGAGCTACCGAACCCTCTCTGACTCCGCATGCCAAGTTTCCTTCTTGGACTTTTCAACACCAGATGTCCGATCACCCTTGATCCATCTGGATTTTCCCTTGCCTGGCTTCACTCACCAGGACTTGCACCTAGCTTCACTCACTAGGGTTTTCACCTGGCTTCACTCACCAGGACTTTCCAACTGCCTAACATCCCAGTTAGGACTTTCTCAATCAGGTCAACCTAGTCAACCTAGATTAGTAATTAATCTGAGTTAAATATCTGATACAAACTTAAATCAGTGTCAACATCAAAACAACATCCAGGTCAGACTGTATCAACACAAGCCTCTACGGTATCTACACAAACATGTTCCGTTCGTCTCAAGAACTCTCGATCTGGAGAAGAACCAACTTTGTGGTGCTAGCCACATAAGGTGATTCGGCCATGAGGAAGGATCGGCCAAGAGGAAGAAGAGGAGGAAGGAGAAGAAGACAAAAATGAACTTTCTTACAATCAATGGCCAAAATTCCTCCTTTTGTACTCATGGAATACCAAAAGTCCATTTGACTCTTGATCTCCCTTTTGCCTCTTGATCTTTTTTATGAATTGACTCTTAGTCATCTTTTAGGAAGAGTTTTTGGTCAAGTCAAAATTAAGCTTTCCTCTTCCCTTTTGGTCAAGTCAAAATTGACCTTTCCTCTTCCTTGGTGAATTCAAGTTCACCCAATGAGTATAACTCATTGAACCTTATCAATCCAAATTGACTCCATGGACATCAATCCAAATTGATTCTATGAATCTAATTCAAATTAGGCTCAATCCAATAATTTGATCCAATTGAGTATAACTCAATGAGTTTAATTCGGATTAAACTTCTCTTTGTTTTCCTCTTAATAGATTGGATTATTATATTGGATTAACTATTAACCCAATAACCCAATAAGTCTAATCATCTCATAATTAGCTCTTAGGACTATTACTAATACAATTTCTTCTAAACATCTCCACTCCGCCTTGAGCCTCCGGAAGAGCTCCTCCTCAAGCCTCCATCAACGTCGATGGCCAACTAGGCTACCGCCTTCCCCTCCCTCACCGTAACCTTTTGTTGCAAGTTGGGGCTTCCGCTGGCCAAGGAAAATAGCCACCCTCTCTAAGAAGAGGGGAGGGGAAAGAATGGATTCTTCACCACTCTTACAGTGATAAGATGTTGATGCATGATGAAAAATAAACGATGACTACACTTTTTCTTGGTCCCACTTTTTCTTTCACTTGCCGCTTTTGCTTCAAAACATCAATATGCTTTGAAGAGATCGGCACACATTTTAAGATTCTTTGATATCAAAATATGCATTCACAATTAAAAATCAATTTGCACGATAGTACATTTAAAGCATATTCCAATATATTATTTCTTCTATGATTTCATAGATTACCTTCTTAAATCTCAAGTGCATTTGTATAATCATTATCTTTTTTATTTTTATAATTAAGTGTCGTATGATCTTCTCTTTAATTCATCTATTGAATAAATTCAGAGTATAATTTACATATATACTTAGAGGTCGGTCTTCAAAATATTTATTTCTATTAAGATTCTTAATTCTCTTATTTGTTATGTTTTCTTAAGGAATTTAAAATTAGATTGGTAGTTTAAATAAAAAAACATAATTTAGTAATATGAGCGCTCCATAAATGAAAAATAAAAGGGCAAAAAATCAAAAGGCCCCCCTATTAAATATTTTATTTCAAAAATACCTTTTATTTTAGCGTTCTTGTAACAATTATAATATATAGAAGTTACTTTGTACCAAGTACAATGTGTAGAAGCTACTTTGTATCAGGTACAATGTATTTAGGATTTAGAATTTAAAATTTAGTTTGATTCGGCTACCAAGTAGCTGTGTAGCTGTTACATATTATAGTAACTACAAGTCGTAGCTAGTTAAATTTAAAATCTTAAAACTTAGCTGTAAATTCTAAACATGAACACTATTATATCATAATTTTTCTTATCAAGTTAGTCAAAATTATTTAAATATCATCAAAGTTATTTTAAATTAATCAAAATAATTTTAAAACAGTTGTAGAAGCAACTAAATAGTTATTATACACTACAAAAGTATTGTATTAAGTATTACACATTATAGTAGTTATGAAATAGTTTTTGTACATTGTAGTAACTAGTCGTAACTGCTACAATAGTGCTAAAAAAAAACAATACTGTAACAACTACCGAGTAATATTAGATAAGTCGTGCACTTGTCCCTATTGCTTGGTTGTGGCTGTCGACACTTGCTCCTTCTTCTACCGTGCTTGTTCCATATGCGAGTAGACCCTCCTTGATTCCGACTATATATTCCGCTTCTGTAGCTGTCAGATTCCTAACCCCGATTCTAAGCGCTTGTATCATATCCTCATCTCCGTTGGCATGGTGGATAGGGTTTTAATGGTCGTATTCTTCGAATAGGCCTCAAGGTTGCTCATGGGCTGCTCCGCTGATGAGTGGGTTGCCTTCTTGGGGCACAACCTTTAGCGAGTGAGATGCTGTTGAACCCTGGCCGACAAGGAGGGGTAATGCGAAGCACCTGTGAGTGGCGTCGATGGCACCTCTTCGCACGGGATTTGGCCTTGTCATCGACAGGTTGAGGAGGATGTACACGGAGTGGATGGGGGCTACAGTTAAACAAGACCGAAGAGAACAAAATAGAACATAACAAAACAAAGAGGCTAGCTAATACCGTCGTTTGCATTGAATAAAGCAGGCACTCGCGTTCACATTGAATGGGTAATCAATAATTTTTGGGGGCTAGGCTACAACCCAAGATAGCCTTGTTGTCGATCCATCTATGGTGCCACGCACTCTTCATGGCCCTTCCCCTATTGCACGGGCAGAGTTTCAAAATCTTTTCCAAATGCAAAGATAATAAAGAGTAGAATGTGGAGATTGATTATATGAATTATGATCGTGAGCTTCTTTTATAGGACTCATTTAGTAGACCAATAAGCCTTGTAATGTAAATCGGACATGGTCAAACATGATCCCCACGATCGAGTTCATCATGATCTGGACCGAGCAACATGATCTCGTCGTTATCCATTTTGGTCTACTAAACCGATTTTTCGATCTACCGAATCAATTTTTCAGTCTACCGAACCTTTTCCATCTACCAAACTAGCTGTTTAGTTGATTGGATCTGTACAAGTTCAATTCACACCGGACTTGTTCCAGCTTCGTCCAGTAGTATTTGTTTGCTCTTTGTTTTGCTTCCAACTTCGTATTTCTGTAAAATAATATAAAAATATAAGCAAACATTCAAGCTTAAAACTATAAGTCAGGGGTCGAATCTCATAAGAACTCATGACCTGAAATTCATTCTACGATACAATCTATCTGGACTTGTCATTTGCCAAACATCTAGTTATCCAAGATTCGTCAACCATCTAGTTAACCTCGACCTGACTAGATTTTTCCATCTATTTTTTACATCAATATTTTCAGATACCTTAATACAATTGTTCAAGGAAGGATTGACTGGTCATATTTAATTTTTACATCCATATCCATATTTAATCTTGGCATGAAGTAAAATAGCATATGTTATTCTATCTTTTACAAAACAATGATCAGGATAAAATTCAAAGAAGATATTGTCATGAAGGCTAAATTAATGTGTAGAAAGTAAATTTTTAGTAATAGATGAAACATGATAAATATTGTGCATGTGAAAGTTCAATTAGATAACTGCAAATGCGTGTTTCCTTAGTTAGCAATTTGTAAATCTAAGCTATCGCCTACCTATATCATATCCGAGCCACAGTAGGTAAGATTTCTATAATGATGTGATGGTCTGACGTGACATGATGAATTGCTCCAGTATCAAGATATCATTCTATAGGTAAAGATTTCACTGATAAAAGGATATTAGAACAAATATGTGATGTGACTTGCATTGTTGGAGATATTGTCTTTTGCTCTAAAATAAATCGGAGACGTTGCCTCTTCGGGCTGTGTTGTTGTGATGCTGGAAAAAGAGAAGGTAGGTGTTGCTGTGGGCTGGGGAAAAAAACTGTTGTTGTCCACCTGCTTTTGGGGAAAAAAATAGGGAGTAGAAGAACTGCTACCGATGTCCGTTGCTACTGTGGGAAGGAAGCTGATGGTGATGGTTGAAGAAAGTTAGGATGAAGAAATCTATAGAAATCTGATTGCAGAGATTGGACATTGGAAGGAAAGAAGCAGAGGAGAATAAGAAGAAAGGAGGAGAAATCGTTCTTTATGGTAAAGTTTGAAAATAGAGAAGGAGAAAGATTGCTTGCAATCTATTGAAGCTGATTTAGGAGTTGCTAAATTTGATTCCAAGAAGAAGAGATTGTTGATCTTGCTGCTATTGATGTTGGCTTCCAGCAAGAATAGGAAGAAGTGAGGAATGACTTGCTGCTACTACATACCTCGAAGAAAAAAAAAAGGAGGAAAGAGGAAGCTTGATACCATGATAAAAATGCAATAAGCAAAAAAGAGATAAAAGACATAATTACTTTCTTATTAATTATTGTCATAGGCTAACATGTTTATTTATACATATAATATATGAAAAAAATATTATGATAAATATGGTAACATATTATGATACCTATGATAATAATAAATATAGAAATAATAATAAATATGGTTGTGAATGCAATCCAAATATAGTAAGCTCTAAATAATTAAAATCAACTCCTAATTTTGATCTGGAGCATGATAAATCTTCTGATTATTATCTTGGATAGCTATCTTTGTTGTCATTAGGTGGTTCATCGCGATCCAAACCAAGCCACGCTATCTCGTCGTTATCCTTTTCAGTCTATGAATCAGTTTTTCAATCTACCAAATCAATTTTTCAGTTTGCTGAACCTTTTTCATACCGAACTAGATGTTAGTTGATTGGATTAGTACGAGTCTAGTTCATGCTAGACTTGTTCCAGCTTTGACCCGTTGTATTTGTTTGATCTCTATTTTACTTCCAACTCAATATTCCTACAAAATAGTATAAAAAACATAAGCAAACATATAAGCTTAAAATGGAAAGTCAAAGGTCAAATCTCACAGTCACTTATGACTAGAAATTCATCTCACCATGCACCTCCTGCATATATATCTGAATTTACCTCCCTCCATACCCGTAGGGTCGGCACTAGGAGGAGTCGCTGACGTGGCGGATCCACTTTTTTTTTAATATTGTAAGTCTATCTTGTTAGATCATATAATTTATTAGAATTATTTGTTTATATCTTTGATGGTAATTTAGTCCTTTACCGTTTCAATGTAGGATTTAGGTTTAAATTTTTTTGGCGCAACCGTATAATTTTGATCAAGTTTCTTTTATTTTCACAATACTTGATTTTGTTTGGTGTTTGGTTATTCATGAACACAATTCATTCTATTATCATGAGTAGTCGCACAAAAGATTCGCTTCAATCGATCAGTGTCTGACTGATGAAAAAAATTATTCATATTGGGGATATGTTATGAAAAAAATTTTACGAGGAAAATCAATGTGGGGATATGTTTCAGGTGTGCAAGTTCAACCTACAGACATCAATGCTGATGATTATGCAAAATCATTGGATGTTTGGGAGACTAATAATTTGAAGATTATTACGTGGATCAATAATTCTGTTTCACACTCCATTGGTGCTCAGTTGGCCAAATACAAGATAGCAAAAGAGGTTTAGGATCATCTAGCAAGATTATAAATGTAGTTTAATTTTGCCAAACAATATCACTTGGAAGCAGATATCCACGCACTTCGATAGCAAGATATGGGCATCCAAGTTTTTTATTCTGCCATGCCAGAACTATGGGACTAGTTATCACTCACAGAATCTTCAAAATTGAGAGCATTCCCAGCTTATGTCACTCATAGAGAAGAACAACGTCTAGTCCAATTCTTAATGGCTCTTCGTGATAACTTTGAAGGATTGCATGGAACAATTTTACATCGTAATCCTCTCCCTTTTGTTGATTCAGTAGTACATGAATTGCTAGCTGAGGAGATTCATCTTAAGTCTCAGGTTGATAAGAGGTTTGTTGCACCATCTACGCCATCTGTTTTCACAGCACCACAACGGTCTATGAGGCATAATCAAAGTAGGTCGACTTCGAAGGTTTCTAGTGATGAGTGTGCTTATTGTAAAGAAAAAGGACATTAAAAGTCTCAATGTCCATTATTGTTGAACAAAGGTAAACTACCACAGTAACAAAAATAACCACCACAACAACAATAGCAGCAGCAATGACCACAACAACCACCATTGCTACATCAGAATGTCTCATGGAAATCTGGTAATCAACCACAGCAGTTGCCAAATGGACTATCTCAATCTAGTAATGCAGTGGTTGCTCCTTCTTTAGATCTGCATATGCTTAAGCAGTTTCAACAATTTCTTGTTTTACAACCCTCTGTCATGTCTAGTTCTTCTTATATAGGTTTGTCATCCTCTGGTACATCAGGTATATCTTTCTCTTTATGTATCTTAGATTCTGGAGTCTCTCATCATATATCACCTAACTTGTCATCTTTTATATCCTTATCTTCTAATTCATCTTTATCAGTTATGATGGCTGATGGTACTCTGATACTATTATTAGGTGTTGGTTCTGTTGTTACAACTTGCTTGTCTCTTGCTGATGTATATTATATTCCTAGTCTCACACTTAATCTTGTTTCTATTAGTCAATTGTCTTAGTCTAGATATTTAATTGTTTTTTCTTCATCTAATTGTTATGTGCAGGACCCGTGATCTCAAAAGGTGATTGGGATAGGTCGTAGGCAAGGGGGACTCTATGTCTTGGATAAACTTCAAGTACCAGATGTTGTAGCTTCTAGTGTCGATTTGTCATCTTTTCGATTAAGTCATTCTTCTTCTGATTTTTATTTGTGGCATACTCATCTAGGTCATGTTTTAGCCTCTCGTTTACAATTTTTAGCATCGTTTAGAGTATTAGGAACTTTAAAAAAATCATGATATTTTAGATTATAGTGGCTGTAAACTGGTAAAATTTTGTGCATTACCTTTTAATAAAAGTCTTTCTTTTTCTCTTAATCCTTTTGATCTTGTTCATTATGATGTGTAGGGGCCTTCTCCTATTACTACAAAAGGGGATCAAGATATTATGATTCTTTTATTGACGATTACACTCTCTATACTTGGGTTTATCTTATGAAACACAGATATGATTTTCTTACTATCTTCCATAACTTAAAGCTCTTATTAAAACTCAACATTCAAGAGTTATCAAGTATTTTCATTGTGATTTAGAGGGTGAATATACTTCCAATAATTTTTCTCATTTACTTGCATCAGAAGGTACTATACATCAAACCTCATGTCGAGAAACACCTGAACAGAATGAGGTTGCAGAGAGAAAGCATAAACATCTTGTTGAGACAGCCTATTCATTCTTATTATCTGCGGATATTCCTAGTATTTTTTGGGGAGAGGCAATTCTTACTGCTACTCATGTAATTAATAGGATTCCAACTTCTCATAATTCAGGGTTGTCTCCTTTTCAAAAACTATATGGTCATGTTCCTGATTATTTCTCTTTACGTGTTTTTGGTTGTATCTATTTTGTTCTCCGATCACACATCGAGCATGATAAGTTATCCTCTAAGTCTGTTTTGTGTGTCTTCCTTGGTTATGGTGTTGGTCAAAATAAATATCATTGTTTTGATCTAGTCAGTAACAAATTGAATGTCTCTCATCATGTTATGTTTCTTGAGCATATTCTTTTCTTTTCCATGCCTCTTCTACCACATGACATGACTTATGCATATCTTATTGTCATTGCTCCCTTCAATACCAACACCGGCGAAGCCTCCTCCACTACTACTCTTCCACATGATGACTTCACTAAATCTGGTATTCTCGAGACATCTCCTCCACCTCCCCCTCCCCCTCCTGTGACTGTTCCATTACCTCTATAAATTACAGACAATCCTATTTGTTGGTCTACACGTCCTCATAAATATACTAAACTACCTGATTTTACTTATTCTTGTTATTCTACTTCCTTTGCTTCTTTTGCTGCCTCTATTCATCATCTTCTGAGCCTTTGTCCTATAGAGAAGCTGTTGGTAATCCTCTTTGGTAGAATGCTATGGACGATGAATTAATTCTCTGCATCATACTCATACTTGAGAATTGGTACCTCTGCCACCAGGGAAACACGCCATTGGTTCTCACTGGGTCTATAAGATCAATACTAATCTGATGGTTATGTTGAACGATACAAAGCTCATCTTGTTGCTAAAGGTTACTCTCAGGAGTATGACATCGATTAGGAGGAAACTTTTACCACTGTTGCTAAAATGACCCCTGTTTATCTGTTAATTGGCATTGCCTCTGTTCGTCAATGGAAAATATCTCAGATGGATGTCAAAATGCTTTCTTGAATGGTGATTTTCAAGAAGAAGTGCATATGGTGCCTCCTCCTGGAGTTGTTCACCGATTTGGTGAAGTTTGCAGGCTTAGCAAAGCTCTCTATGGACTCAAACAAGCACCACGTGCTTGGTTTTCAAAGTTCTCCACAGTGATTACCTCGCTTGGTTTTCATCCCAGTAATCATGATTCATCTTTATTTGTCAAAAGTACACGTGCATGTCGTATACTTTTATCTTTATATGTGGATGACATAATAATTCCTGGTGATGATTTTGATAGAATTGAGTCTTTAAAATTTGAATTAGCTTGCTGTTTTGCTATGAAAAACTTGAGTTTACTATGTTATTTTTTGGGGATCGAGATCGCCTCTTCACCTAAAAGTTATCTCTTATTTCAGTTAAAGTATATAGCTGATCTATTTGAGAGTGCACATCTCACTGACAATAGGGTAGTTGATACTCCCCTTGAGACTAATGCTAGGTACTTTCCATCAAATGGTTCTCCTTTGCTTGATCCTAACCTCTACCATACAGTTGTGGAAATCTTGGTTTATCTCACTGTGACTCGTTCTGATATTGTGTATGTTGTACATATGGTTAGTCAGCTGTCACTGCACCGACCACAGTTCATTGGGCTGCTGTTCTTCGCATTCTTCGGTATCTTCGAGGAACTCAGTTTCAGAGTCTTTTATTCCCTTCTATTTCCTCTTTAGAGCTTTGTGCATACTCTGATGCTGATGGCGCGAGTGACCTTATGGATCATAAGTCGACTACCGACTTCTTTATTTTTCTTGGAAATTATCTTATCTTTTGGAAAAGCAAAGCAGGATGTTATTTCCAAATCCTCCACGGAAGTTGAGTATCGTACCATGACTACCTTGGTTGCTTGACTACATTGGTTGCTTATAGATATGGGAATTTATCTTCAGAAATCTACTAATCTTCATTCTGATAATTAGAGTATCATTCATATTACGTTGATCCTATCTGGAATCTGAGTCAAACGAAGGCCAGCGGAGATGGCATTGGTGTTGACGGAGAGGCGACTTTGACGCACCCTATGTATACACATCGAAAAGGCAAACCCCCACGTGAAACTCCTAAAGTCTGTGGTAGGAGAACTGGTGGTACTCAGACTCTGCACACATTTAGACAAGCACTTGGAGCGTTAGAGACCAGAAATTAGGAAAAAAATCCCCGTCGCAAGCACTCATCTTCAATAATTCTTTTTCCATCATACACTACTTTTCCTGGGGAAAATGACCTGACTTGAGCGTCGGAGGGCCTACGTCGGAGATTTTTTCCTTGGTTTTTGGTCTCTAACGCTCCTGGTGCTTGTCTGAGTATGTGCAAAGTATGAGTACCACCAATTCTCTTACCACAGACTTTGGGAGTTCCACGTGGGGGTTCGCCTTTCCGACGCGCATACACAGGGTGCATCAAATCACCTCTCTGTCAACACCAACGTCATCTCTGTCGACCTCCATTTGATTCAGATTCCAGATAAGATCACGCGCAATACAGTTTTTCATGAGAGAATGAAGTCTATTAAGATAGATTGTCATTTCACTCGTCATCACCTACAACTTGGCACTATCACACTACCTTTTGTTCCTTCCTCACTACAGATAGTTGATATGTTCTTATGGTTAGGAAGAAGGATAGAAATATTTGTAAAGATTGCAAAGTCATCCCTGGAGAAAGCTTAACTACCCAACATAGGGTAGTAGTGTTGGATATACGCCTCAAACATAGTATCAATAGAAAGAAAATATATACAATTTCTAGAATTAAGTGGTGGAAGTTAAAGGATGGAAAACAAAATATATTTAAGGAGAAGGTATAAGTACAAGTATTAGGTGAAATATACGATGACTCTAATACAACATGGGATAAGATGATATCAAAGTTGAAAATAGTAGCTAAGAGTGTACTCAGTGAGTCAAAGGGACATGCACCACTAAGTAAAGAATCTTGGTGGTGGAATGAGAAAGTACAAGAGAAAGTGAAGGAAAAACGAATAGCTTATAAGGAATTATATATTTGTAAGAACGAGGAAAACTTAAAAAAATATACAATAGCCAAGAAAGAAGCTAAAAAAAGTAGTGAGTGAAGCAAAAAAATGAAACTTTTGAATGGTTATATCGAAAATTGGATACAAAAGAAGGGGAAAGAGACATTTATAGAATAGCTAAAGTGAGAGAAAGGAAAACAAGAGATCTTAGCCAAATAAAATGTATTAAAGATGAATGTAATAGGGTATTAGTAAATGATGGAGAAATAAAAGAGCGGTGGAAGAGGTATTTTCATCAACTTTTTAATGAAGGTTTAGGTGACCAACTTAACTTAGGTAATTTAATTAGATCAAATGAGCATAGAAATTTTAATTTTTATCATAGAATTCAAACATCAGAAGTAAAACAAACTTTAAATGAGATGCACAATGGAAAAGTCGTTGGACCAGATGATATTCCGATAGAGGTATGGAAGTGCTTAGGGAAATAAGGTATTGAATGGCTTACAAAATTATTTAACATGATATTGAAAATGAAAAGAATGTATGATCAATGGAGGATAAGTACTCTAGTTCCCTTATATAAGAACAAGGAAGACATACAAAATTGTGCAAACTATAGGGGTATTAAACTAATGAGTCATACTATGAAACTTTGGGAAAAAGTAATAGAAAAAAGATTAAGGAAGGAGACCATAGTGACAGAAAATTAATTTGGGTTCATGCCTAGAAGGTCGACGATAGAAGCTATACATCTCCTTCTACAATTAATTGAAAAATATCGGGAGCAAAAACAAGATCTACACATGGTATTCATTGACTTAGAAAAAGCTTATGATATAGTCCCAAGAGAAATTATATGGAGAATTTTAGAAAAGAGAGGTGTTAGCGTAACATATATTGAACTAATTAAGGATATGTATGAGGATGTAACGACCAGAGTAATGACTTCAGGCGGAGTAATTGAAGCATTTCCAATAAAGATAGGGTTACATCAAGGATCAGCCCTAAGTCCCTATCTTTTTACACTAATTATGGACGAACTCACTGCGCACATTCAAGACACAGTACCATGGTACATGTTGTTTGCAGATGATATTATTTTGGTAGATGAGACACGTGAAGGAGTAAATGCTAAGCTAGAATCTTGGAGGGAAACACTAGAAGGGAAAGGTTTTAAGCTTAATAGATTAAAGATAAAATATATGAAATTTAAGTTTAGCAATATTAGAAGTAATGAAACAATTATTAAGATAGGAGAAGACGAGTTGTCCGGAACCGAGAGATTTAAATATTTAGGATAATTTTTACAAAATGATGGAGGGATTGAGAGAGACGTCTTACATAGAATACAAGCAGGATGGGTGAAATGGAGGGGAGCGTCAGGTGTTTATGTGACCGTAAAGTACCTCTTAAACTTAAAGATAAGTTCTATAAAATCGCTGTTAGACCTGCTATGTTATATGGAGTTGAATGTTGGGCTATGACTCGAGAACATGAGCATAAGATGAGAGTTGCAGAGATGAGGATGTTAAGGTGGATGTGTGGACATGCGAAGATGGACAAAATAAGGAATGAGAGCATTAGAGAGAAAGTCGGAGTTGCATCTATTGAGGACAAACTCTGAGAGACACGTTTAAGATGGTACGGACATATACTTAAACGACCAATAAATGATCCAGTTAGGCGATATAAAACTATGATAAACATGCATATCAAACGAGGAAGAGGAAGACCAAAAAAGACTTGGTTAGCAACAATAAAATAAGATAAAATTTATTTAAATATAGATGATGATATAATAGGAGATAGAGCTCAATGGCGTAAAAGGATTCATACAGCCGACCCCACCTAGTGGGAAAAGGCTTGGTTGTTGTTGTATTTGTTTATGTAAGATTCACGAAAGTTCAAGAGTTATGATTGTGTAATTATTTATGACAATATAAAGTTATATGTTTATGTCTGGTTATGCTATTTACTTCGCTTGTCCAAGTGCCTTTAAATCCGGCTGGATTTATACCCGCCCGGGTATATACTTACCTAGATACTCACATGTTATATTCTAATTAAAGCCTACCACCTTTGAGTCCAACTAGTGTTTTTCGTTCAAGCCTGTAAACATCTTCTTGGCTTTAGTCATCCTGCAGCTTAAGATATTAGTTTACTCTAATACATATCACTAACTCAACCTGAGTTTTCCCTTTATTCGCCAAACTCGTTATTATTTATTTATTTATTACCATATTTTGAGATTTTTTTGGTTTTTAAAAATGGTCTTGTTGGTAATTGGTCCTTCAACAGAAAGAGAATGTTAGAAGATATGGCGGTTCAGTATATGAATCAATTTGTTCTGTCTATCATAAATGTCTCTTCCTAGACAAATGTCACGTAGCATTTTTTTTCTTTTTTTTAAGTAACCCTTGGTACACTTTTCGTTCGTGTCTTATCACACATTCTTCTTGGTAGATCAACGGCTATCCTCTGTCAAATCGTTTTAATTTAACGACGATCCTTATATTGCCCCAAAACCCTAAGTCTTTTTTAACTCTTTACTCTTCGTCTTCCTCCAGTTACTCTTTGGCAATTCTCTTTTCCAACTTCCTTCAACAACCCATGCTTCTTCATCTTCCTTGATCTTCTTCTGTGACCTTCTTTCCTTAAGGACTCAGTAAGTCACTTATTCCTTGAGTGTTTCTATTTTTTTACCATGGCTAAAGAATCTTTACTCCCTTGGTACTCTCAAATTCATTCTTCCTTTACCACTACCAACCGAACTTCCATCCGTTCTCTATATGAAATCCCTAAAGAATATTGTATTAGGGTCCCGAAACCTAACGATCATCCTTATCTTCCCCCTAACGATTGCGTTACCTTTTTCAAAGATCAGTTGGTTGCAGGTTTACGCTTTCCCATTCCTCCATTCTTGATAGATATTAAGTCAATATTTTGGTATTCCTTTACAATAATTTGTCCCGAATGCTTTTAGATATCTATGTGAGTTGTATATGATATTTTGCCTCTTTAATATACCTCCTACTCAAAAAATTTTCATGTTTTCTTATCCTAAAAAATCGAAGCCAGGAGTATTCCTCTTTCAATCTCACCCGAAGATGGTGTTCTTTAAAGGAATGCCTTCATCCATCAAGGGTTGGAAATCACGTTTTTTCTTTGTCAAATTTCCTGAGCCCGTCGCGTGGTCTACCAAGTGGAAATCTTCCTTTCCTTCTCTCCCTGACATAAGGGAGCTCCATCAATAGCCCATTTTTTCTGAATATTTTAGGAAATTACTAGGTTACCACTTTCAAATTCACCAATGGATATGCGGTGATCTTCTATATCTTTTTGGCCTAAGCCTTGTTCAAAAGAGCCTACAATGTTCCCTTGGTAAGCTCTGACATTTTAACTATTCCTCCTTTACTAACTAAAATACCCTTTTGTTTATTGCAGTGGATGCTATATTTAGAGCTTTAGTTGACAAAATAATCCACTTAGAAGAGGAAGAATTGTTAGCTAAGGAGCAAGAGCTCAGGGCAAAACTTAACATAGCATCAGCTCAAGTATCTGATGCCTCTCTGCCTAAGCCTTCTACACAACCAATGCTTGCTTCTAGATCTCATACTACTTTTGGGGAGGCATCCACAAGTTTACCTCCAGAGGACACCCCTTTGGAGCTACAAGAACAGGCACCGGAAGCTACTCCACAAGAAAATGCCCTGGGCGGAGATTAACATTAGCGCCTCTCCCTAAGAAATGAGCTACATTTGCTCCTGAGATTATACCTACAGGAGATATTCAACCCTCTTCTCCAGAGCCTACCTTATCTTCTTTATATCCTATGCTTGCTTCTCCACCCATTCAACATTAGAAGATCCTTCTCTTCTGGGTGCCATCTTGGATCCTGAGTTCTTGATGACTTTTCCAGAACCAATTTTACCGACCCAAGGAACTCAGGTTTCTCCTATTCTTCTCTTCGCTCCTCCTTGGCTTAATAGTTATTTATCATCTTCTTCCACATCTTCTCATACCCTCCCAATATTATTGGGGGATTCTTTAACTACAATTTGGGCAGAGGCTTGTAAAGAGCTTAAGAGGCTCACCTCTACTGATTGGGCTGATAAGTTTTCTTTTGAAAAAACTAAGGTACCATGCCCTTCGTCCATCTGTTTTTTCATTAATGCATTCTAATAATAATTTTCCTTTTTGACAGCGGTGGGTTATTAGTATGAGTGTAGCCCATCACCTATATGATTTGTCTCAAGAAGTTGCCAAGCTGAGACAGCAAGCCTCTAGAGCATCTTCTTCCCACTCCTCTAAAGAGTTAGCAGAATTATCCAACCAATTACAAGAGACTCAAAAACTTCTTGAAGCAGAAATTGAAAATTCAAGTAAATGGAAAGTGTAACGACCCACCTTCTACTAACTAGGCTGTAAGGCAAATCATCACATTAAGCTGTGCTAACTACTCGCGTACCATCATAAAATCTAGATGCGGAAGCTGTACTAATTTGAAATTTTCTAAGCTGCTAACATTTCTTGATACTATACATGCTAAAGGGTGTAATCTAAAGTATAACTAGCGTATACTACATCCCCTATGGTCAAGGAACTGAAATAAATGTTTTCCAGCTGTTATCAGACCTCCCAATCGATCCATTAATCGATTGGAACGTCGGATCAATCCAGGGATCGATTCAGCCGGCTACTGTACGCGGGACATAGGTTGGATCGATCCAGTGATCGATCCAGAACGCTACTGTGCTCGGGACGATCTTCTGGATCGATCGGCTGATCGATCCAGACTGACCAATCGATCCAGTGATCGATCCCCGAACCTTCTATTCACGACAGAAATTACTGGATCAATCGGCTGATCGATCCAGAAACCTACTGTTCGCGGAGCAATTTGCCCGATCGATCAGCTGATCGATTGGGGTTTCTGATTTTGCAGTTAAGCTCTGATTTCAGCACTTGTTCGTGCCAAAATCTCACATTTCACTTATACAATCCATAGAATATTCTAATGACATAAAGCTAGCATTCTAAACTGGATATAAAGCATGGTTTACTAGTTCGTAGCATTTAACAATTAAAAGTGCGTGAAAATAGAAATACTAAAAGTTCAATTGTTTAAGCTTGCTAGATCCCCTAAGGATCTTTTATTCCATGTTCCTGCCACACACACCATCTCGATCTGCATTGACCTCCAGCCCCCCACTGCTAGTCCATTTTCCTTTTACCTGTATCTGCAGTATAAGGAAAATAGTATCTGTAAGCTAAAAAGCTTAGTAAGAAACCATCTACCTCACTAAAACATGCATACGATGCAATTATGATTTTAAATCATGCTGTTTGAAAAGATATGCTAAGTATACTGAATAAACTAAATATGGCATGACATATAAGCATACGAATCAATAAAGATAACTGAACTGAACATCTAATAAGCTAAACTGTAGCTAAACTGATACTGAATTCCAACTCAACTAACATAACTAATTTGAGCTTTGAAAACTAATTCATAATAAGTGAAAATACATAATCATGTTGTTTGGGCCCGGTAACTGTACTTGCTGTGCGCGTATCCCTAACTAGACCCGGGTTTGCAAGTCCCGAATTTAGTAGGGTTAACTAGGTTATCTAAACCTAGGGACGACTGTGGGAGTCCAACCCAATGGATATCTGATCCAGTACAGTGCCACTGAAAATAAAATACTGAATATAGCTAACTGGTTTAACTTGCTGTTTCTAGGTTATCTGAACCTAGAGCTAGGTTGTCTGAACCTAGAGGCGACTGTGGGAGCCCACCCATTGGACCGTAGTCCCATATAAGCTAAAATAACTGATTTACTGATTTAAATGCTTCTAATACATTTAATTGAGCTATTAAAATGCCTAATTTGCATTTTAACTTAACTAGCTATTTTATCGAACACCTAGTGTGCCCCAACTCTCCCCTCTATTAGGGAGACCACTTCTAGGCACCCGACAACGTCTAGGAACCCCCACTGAAGAGGGAATACGTGTCCGGCTCATCTAGAAGTACTCACTAAATCCCTAAATCTGCGAGGAGGGTCAAATTCACCCTATGCGTCGATAAAAATTGCATATAGCTAAACTAGTGTGTATAAAACCAAACGGAGCTACTTATACCTTAGGTGAGGGGTTTCTTACCTTGTGTGCTAGATTTCTTACAAATCTAATCGCTAGAAATTCTGGTGGAGATGACTTCTCGACGATTCGCTGGCGTCCACGTGCTCTACTCGCGGAGGGGAACGTCCTTGTGCTGAAATCGTCGCCGGAAAGTGACCTTGGGACCCTAGGGATGGAACCCTAGTTCTCCTTGTGGTTGGCGCCGAGAGAGGGAGGAGAGGGAGAGGTGTTCGGCGTGAGGGTTTGGAGGGGAAGAGGTTGCCGAACCAAATTAAAAATAACCCAAACCAACTTAAGTTTTTAATTTATATTAAGTGGGTATTTTGGCCCAACTCAATTATAAATATATTTGATTCTCCTTTCTCTCAGCACGGCCCTGCTAAGTTCACCGGTTACTAAGGCTAACTAAAAGTTTAGCGGACCCGAGAGGTCCCGGGTTTGATTCCCGCTTAAGCCTTTTTATTCTTCTAATTATTTTTGCTACTTCCGCTACTCGGAAAATTCCATAAAAATATCTAAAAATTCCAGAAAAATCATAGAATATTCCTAAAATAGTTTTGAGAATTTTCGGGCGTTACAGAAAGATTCTGTAGAGAATTTTGAATCTCAGGCTAAATCAGAGGTCATCCTTCACACTGAATTGACAACCAAAGTGGACAAGTATGCTATTGAGAATGCTCAATTGTCATCTTAGTTACAAGCGTCGAAGGATGTCCATACTTTAGAATTGGCTCCTAAAGATGCTGATTTGGAATCTAAAAACTCTAAGCTAAACTCTTTGTGTTCATCCTCAACCACAATTAAAGCAGAGCTTTCCTCCAAAGAGTCCGAATTAAAAGCTTCTCAAGATGCTCTAGCAGATTATATGGCGGGTGAAGATGACAGGTTTGAGAAGAGGAAGAGAATATTGCTAGAATCTCCTGAATTCAATGCTCATATTGCTACCTCAATTGCTAAAGCCTTTACCCTTGGAGCGGTAAACAATTAAAGAAAAATGTCATCTAGTTACAAACCCCCCACTCCAACTTCTTGGATCGTCTGGAATTACTTGATGATATACCCGACTTGTTTCCTAAGCTGTTTTAATTATAGATCAAAATGTTTCTGTAATGGAGAATAATTATTAACTTTTCTCTTATTTTTTACGATGTTCTAATTGTTGGCACCCCCTGTTTTTATCTTTATTTGATAAGTATTCAGGAATTTGTATGATTTTAGATTGACTTTGTTTAATTTAGTTTTATTTTTGAAGGGCTAAATTATTTTAGGCTTAGTATTTATTTAAGTTTTATCATTTGCTTGGATCTGTTTTATTGCCTTTAAGATTATCACATATTAATTTTCCTATAAGCAAATTATCCTTCTTTGATAACTATTTTTGTCCGACTCATTTCGATCGAGCAAGCTCTCTTTTATGTTTGATTTCACCCATACTTAACATTTGGCCGGCCTTTGGTGATCGGTCGAGTTTACGTTTATGCTCAATTTCACCCTCAATGCTAGGTCAACCTTAGGTGACCGATCAAATTGACATTTAAGTTTTAGTTTCCTCCGAACTTAATACTCAGCCGGTCTTTAGTGACCAATCGAGTTTACACTTATGTTCCATTTCATCCTTAATACTCGACCGACCTTTGGTGACCGGTCGAGTTTATATATATATATCTATATATATTCTAAACTAGTCTTGAAATTTGATCTGCTAGTACTGATCGATTGAATTCATAATACAACAAGTATATAATTTTTAATCTCTTCTGGGATCTCGAAAAATTTTAAATTCAATCTTGATAATGACTCTAATATCTTAGGAATGCAACCTTTTGTATCAGCTACCCATACTATTTCCTCATTGGTAACACGCATGCCTATAACATTTGGTATATACCTATTTCATTATGTCTGCCGCCTTATCAATCCATCAAACAGTTCCTCTTCAGTCCCGCTTTTCTTTTCACCTTAATCTAACGTTTCTACTTAAAACACATTTTTCGATACCCTACCAAGGCTTTTAAAGAAAAAAGAGAGAAAAATACCTAACACTTCATCTTCTTCCTCTGGTTTGCATATCTTTTATTCTTCGCTTTCTGCTAACTCTTCTTGTTCTTCCTACTCCCTCTTATTAGAATGTCGACCTCCGATGAGTGGTACACTAAGTGCTCTTCCGAGTTTTCTGCGTCGGAAGCCTGTGAGCTTCAATGGTACTATAACTTCCCTACATACCTGGCCATTCCTACCTCGAGGGATCGTCCTCATCTTCCACCTCTAGAAAATGTGATAATTTTCTAGGAATAGGTTTTATGTGGTTTTAGATTTCTCATTCATCCTTTCTTTGTTGATGTTAGTAGATATTTTGACCTCCCCCTAAATCAACTAATCCCCCAATCATTCTCTATTATAGTTGGTTTTGTTATCATTTCCCGTTTACTCGACTTTCCTTTATCTCCTCAACTTTTTCATCACTTTTTTGTTCCTCCTCAAGTGGAAAATAGCATGTTTAAGTTTCAATCACGCCTTAAAACCACTCTGTTCCATAGAATTCCCCCTTAAGGAGAATGGCAGGATAAATTTTTCTTTATGCTTCTTCCTTCTCCACCACCGTACCCGATAACTTGGCATCAGAATCTTTCCCCTATTCCTCCATTAGGTGATATCTTGGAAGATCCTGTTCTTCACTCTTCTATGGGGAAATTAAAGGGTGCAAAGTTTAACTTGCCTGCCCTAATCGCCGAAGGCCTATTATTTGCTTTTAACCTTAGCACAGCGAACACAACTTTGGATGTTTCCTTTGGTAAAATTATTTTTCTTACCCATGTTTTGAACTATCATTATATTGTTCCTAACATGAATTTCTTTTTTCTTCAGCTGATGCTATCCTTCCTGCCTTTATGTACAAGAACACTCACTTGACAAGGGTGGCTTTAACTAGCATGGGTGAAGAATTATTGAGAGATCGTCATCTTAATCACCCTTTTTCTTCCCTTGGTTTATTACCTCTAACTGGACGACCCCAAGAATCATCCAGTTCATCGGATCAAGAGGGCCCCTTCATTGTGAAGCATAAAAAATCTCGTACCTCATCCCCCTGTCCACTTTCAGCTACCATAGCTACTTTTGAACAAGTCTCTATTACTCCTTCCGAAATCTCCCACTCTAGAGGTAAAGAACTCGCTTCTCCTACAAATGTTCATTCCAATTTTACATTATCTATGATGAGACCAGGACTTCTCATTCTTATGTCTCTTATTATTCCTTCATCTATTCCTTTACTTGAGGAGGTACCAACTGCTCCTGTGGATCCATTGCTCCTTCTTTCGATTTTACCCTCTTCTCCATCAAGCCCCGTGCCAAGAGAACTCTCTGCAAGAGATCAATTACTTCTGGGCCTATTATAACACCTACTAAACAAGATCCTTCATTAGCAAGTCTCTCATCCCCTGACCCATCTTCACAAGCTTCTGAACTTCCTCCTTCTTCTTCTTTACCACTTATAGCCTCTACCAGCTCCTCCATCCTCTTCAAACAATCCCATGGATTACCTTCCTGGCTTGGTCAAACTTCTACCCCTGCCTCATATGGACTACTTTAACTAAAGGGGTCACTAGGTAAATCATGGTTACAATCTCAGGCACATATGAAAAGAAGAACCCTATCTGAATGTGCCAACGACCACAGTCGCCAAGCTACTACAGTAAGTTGTTAATTTTAACTTCCTTATTTCGTAATTACCAAGTATAACTATGCTATTATTCTATCCAGTTATGTGCTTCAAACCTATATTTGGGTAAGGTGGTTGTGGATTTGGAGAGGACTAATAAAACTTTAAAAGAAAAAGTGGAGGAATTACAAGATGTTTCCAACCTCCCTAACAATGAACTCATTCAGCTACGGGATAAGGTGAAGTCATAGACTGAGTTTACTACTAGCTTAGAAAAGGCTTTACAAGATAACCGCCAATTGCTACAATTGTGAGAGGAAGAAAATAAAAACTTAGAGCTACAATTGCAAGGGTTTAATTCTACGCTTAATGTTGAAAGGGCCTTAAAAGATAAAGCTCTCTCGGATGTTGCTCACAAAACTACTCTGCTAAACCAGCTACAACAATTACATAGTTCGAGGTCCCCTTAGTTAGCTCCAGAGTTGGCTTCTAAAGACTTTGCCTTGTTTCAACAACAAGAAGGATTACGAGCCCAAGATTTGCAAATAAGCTCATTTTTAAAAGAACTAGTGGTGGCTAAAGCAGAGAAAGCTACTTTACAGGGGAAAATGATAGGGGGAAAAGGATAGCCTACAATTTGAGCTTCAAGCATATAAGGCAGGCGAGGAAGAGCGTTGGCAAAGCAAGCGCAGATCTTATTTAGATTCTCCCAAGTTTGGTAATGAGTATGCTGAAGGCGCTAAAATTCCGTTCTGTTTAAATTTCCCTGTACAAAAAAATTGTACAAGAATAGAACTTTTCCTAGCAAACCGCTTGTTCGATCAAACATGTGTTTGATCAATCAAGCAAGTTCTTAAATGATCAAAGCACACCTTGATCGAAGTACAAGATCGCTGGCTTCTTGTGTTGGTATTCCAAAAATGATACAAAGAAAACTAACTAATTACGCAGCGGAATTAAAGAACTAGTTGTACCTTTCCTTTGTAGCTAAAGACCTCTTAATCTTCTGTCGTATTCCTCTCCTCTTCTTAGACGTCGGGTGGACAACAATTACCAAGACAAAAATCACCCTTCCTCTCATTTCTCCAAACTGTCAATTACAAAAGGAGGCTCTAGGATGGAGCACCTTCTAATCTTTTCCCTTCTCTTCTTCTTCTTCTTATCCAATCTGCCGGCCACCAAGGAGGAGGGACGCTGGCCACCAAGGAGGGGGGGGGGGGGGGGGGGGCAGGCCACCAAGGAAGAGGTGGGATGCCGGCAGCCCAGGTAAGGAGAAGAGAAGGCTTGTGGGAAAATTAGGTGTTAAGGGGCACCACCTACTTCTTTTATAACCTTTGTCGTCGGTTACAAAGAAAGAAAAATAAAAGAATTCTATTTAGAAAAACTCTCCCTTTCTATAACCTTGTCGCCGGCCTTAGAAGGATGGAGAAAACCAAACCAAAACCAAGTTATAGATGGGTGGATGCGAGGCTTTATATAGAGGCTACAACAGGGACCTAGAGGAGGAATTGGTTTAGGCCTCCTGATGGGCTTGAGCTTCCTATGTTCAGCCCGAACATTCAACCCAAGTCCATCAATAATAACTCATACCACTAAAGGATTATTATTGAACTACCGCACCAATCTCATATTACAATATGAGCTCCTTCTTATCATAAGTGTGTTAATCTCCCCGTGTTTAAGATATCTATGTCCATTAATTAATTGAGTTACTGACTACCCAATTAATTAACATCTGATTCCAAAAGTAGTACCACTTAACTTTCTTTTCATGCCAAACTAAGTCCACCTGTAGGGTTTACATGATAATTCTTATGAGCTCTTCAAGGGGACATCATCAACCTAAATAATTAGGACACATATTTCTTCTATAATCAACAACACATCATATAAGCAGTACTACTTCCCAACTCATCGGGCCTATTGATTTAACGAATAAATCTCACCCATTAATAAGTTAAAGAAATAAATACTAAGTATACGTGCTTGTTATTATATAGGGATTAAGAGGGCACACATCCATAATAATAGAGGTTCTATTCTTTTACGTAGTCAGTACAAATCGAACAACCTCAAACGGTCCTGCTCAATACACACATAGTGTGCTAGTGTAATTTTATTGCCAAGATAGACTAATATCAAATTACACTACAAACATTCCAATGGTTTGTCCCAATCCATCTTGATTGTGAGCTACTATTTATAATTTATAAGGAACTGATAACATGATCTTCTGTGTGACACCATACATCATGTTATCTACAATATAAATTAAATGGACAACTGCATTGGCATATATATAAATATAAAATATAGACATTTGACCAAGGTGATTCTCATTTTAAAATATTTCAAAACAGATGTTCATACAAAAGCTAGGCTTATAATATACATCCCAACATATGCTAGGCGTATTGTAGGAACTTTCACCCACTCAGTTGAAGGAGTAATCCAACAATTAAGAGAGGGGGGTTACCTATCTGAAGACCCACCTCCCCTATTTATAGAGCGTCGACAGATTAACCAGGAACTTCCAAAAAACCTCCTAAGCAAATTTGCGTAAACTTGAGATCTTGTATCTATAACTTTTCATAATTTCATAACTACTGTATACTACCTGTTGTTTATAAAATATTAATGAAAACTTGCAATTACCTGTGTCTTCTTGTGTGATTTTCCTATCTTCAGAACCACCCAAATGTTTATATAAATGAACTTTCCCGATATACTCGCCAAATGTAGAGAAATCCCATAGAAAAATTATAATCAAAGGAAGTAGATCTTATAATCATTTTTTGAGTAATATAATGTTGACTGAAACTTTTCTGATGATCTCTGGATTTGTATGATGAGTTAAATACCTTGCTTATACATATAAGTAATCCCCAACCTGCTTGATAGGTTGGTCAAACGTGTATTTCCGAATCATAAAATATATAAGCTCCATTGGACTATTCCCCGACTGTCTGCTGGACCGGTCAGATTTGTATGCCCGAGCGGAATTAAATATCTGTAATATAAATACTCCTTTGGGCTTTCCCCGACTGTATGATGGATCGGTCAGATTTGTACGCCCAAGTGGAATTAAATATTTACAATATAAATGCTCCTTTGAGCTTTATTCGATTGCATTAGGGATCGATCGTATTTGTATGCTCGGGCGAGATTAAACATCTATAATATAAATGCTCCTTTGAGCTTTACCCGATTGCATGAGGGACTGGTCGGATTTGTATGCCTCGACGAGATTAAACATCTGCACCATAAGTAATGTTAATGCTAAAACCCATGGTTGGTTTTAAGGAAGATTTAAAGTCTTCGGTTCCCCTTAAGAAATCTATCTGGTCACTCCTTAAGGCCCCCGATCAACTGTTTAATGGTTTAAAGTCTCTGGTTCCCCATAAGGAAGCCTGGTCAGTCACTCCTTAAGGTCCCCGATCAACTGTTATGGTTTAAAGTCTCCGGTTCCCCCTAAGGAAGCCTGGCCGGTCACTCCTTAAGGCCCTCGATTGTTATGATTTAAAGAAGAGTATATGTCTTCCCCAGAATAATATGGCATGCACTTTCTATGTTATTAATATTAATAATTTTTTAACAAGATACATAAATGACTTACAGGCATGTTCGTTAAGTTCTATATGGTTGCAAATGATTAGTACTCCAAAGTCGTTCAAATTTTCTCCCTTCTGTATCTTGGAGGTAATAGGCGTCCGATACAAGTTTCTGTATGATTTTATAAGGTCCACCCGTTGGAGTTCTAGCTTGTTAACCTCTCCCATAGGCTTGATGCTCTTTCATACAAGATCACCTACCAGAAAGAACCTTGGAATAACTCTTTTGTTATAATTCTGTCTTATTCTTTGCCAATAGGAAATAAGTCGGGTTGCCGCTTTATCTCATGCTTCCTCCATTAAGTCAAGATCCATGAGGCGTCAATCTGCATTACTGTCATCATAAAGCCTTCTTCGATCAAATTCTACTTCGACTTTAATTGTAATCACCGCTTCACCCCCATAAACCAGGTGAAAAGGAGTAATTCCTTTGGCTTCTCGAGGAGTAGTACGATATGCCCACAATATACTAGGTAATTCATCTACCCAGCTACCACCAACATGATCCAATTTGGTTTTAAGTCCTCTGATAATTTCTCTGTTGGTTACTTCGATTTGTCCATTACTATGTGAATATGCCACAGAGGTAAAAGCTTGTGTGAGACCATAATCAGCACACTATTTTTTAATTTTCCTACCTTGAAATTGTCTTCCATTATCAGAAACTATTTTGTGTAGAATACCAAATCTGTAAATAATATGCTGTCATAGAAATTTAATAACTATATGTTCAGTAATTCTGGTTAATGGTTTTGCTTCTGCCCATTTAAAAAAATAATCAATATCTACTAATAAGAACTTCCTCTGAGTAGGTGCAAGAGGAAAAGGCCCAACTATATCCATTCCCTATTGATCAAAACGACAAGATACTATAGAAGTCTTCAATAATTCAGTAGGATAGTGAGGAATATTTTGATGTTTTTGACAAGATAAACAAGTTCTCATTAGTTGAGCCGCATCTGCTTGTAAAGTAGACCAAAAATATTCAGCTAATAATATCTTTCTAGCAAGAGATCGACCTCCCATATAGCTGCCACAAGAATCTTCATATAATTCTCATAGGATATACTATATGTCATCTGATCCAATATATTTGAGTAGAGGACTAGAGAAGACCCTTTTATATAAATGATCTCCAATCATAGTGTATTGGCTTGCTCTCTTCTTGAATACCCAAGCTTATTCTGTATCAGTACGTAGAATTCCTTGTCGTAAAAATAGAATAATAGGTGTTCTCCAATCACCTTGGATTTCTAGATTAGCATGTTGTTCAACACAAGATACTAATAATGTTTGCTCCACTGGTTTATCCAAATTCCATGGTATAATGGCAAAATCTAATTTAACTAATTCATCTGCTGCTTGATTGTCTTTCAGGGGATTTTCTTTACACTTACTTCATGAAATTTAGCTTTCAATTTATCAAATGTCTCTGCATATAGCTTGAGTCTTCCATTGTTAATTCTAAAGTTGCCTATCAATTGTTGTGTTGTCCATTGAGAATCAAAATAAATTACCACACGAGCAACTCCCAAATGCTTAGCAGCCTGCAAGCCTGCTATTAATGCTTCATATTCAGCCTCATTGTTGATGGCTCTATAATTCAATCTAACAGATAACTATATTCGATCTTCCCTAGGAGATATAAGAAGAATCCCAATTCTATTGCCTTGTCAGTGTTAGGGTTGAAATATGCTAGAGGGGTGGTGAATAGCACATCGTGTGCTCGTCATCTTGCTTCTTGGTGATGATATACAGCGGAATCTACAAGAAATAAAAATACAATGCTAACACAAGATTTACTTGGTATCCACCTCAAGAAGAGGTAACTAATCTAAGGATCCACACACGACACGCTCTCCACTAATAAAACATTCCTTCTTGGTCATAGCCCGAGGTGGAGAAACCTCGTACAAACTCACACAACAATAAGAAGAAAAGAAGAAGCAAAATACAAGTAAACCTTACAAGATTTCACACAGTAAACCCTAGCTAGCTTCCCCTTCTTGTTTGGAACACCTCTTGATATTGGAAGTGCAAAAACACCTTGCTCTAAGAAGCTTCAAGAACTGGCGGTGAGTAGTGGAGAAAGCGTTGTGAAGGTCAGAAAAGGATCGGGCACTGTGGAATGAAGCCATACGGAGAAGAACGCTCGCTAATGGATATAACCTGCACCAACGGTCGGATCCCAATCGATTGAATTGCTCTCAATCGATTGGGGAGGCTTTGGATCGATCGGTTGATTGATCCAGAGAGCATCTGTTCTCTCTGGAACTCGCTTGAATCAATTACCCGATCGATTCACTAACCCTCACGCGATTCCAATCTCTCAATCGATCGCCCGATCGATTGGGAGCCTCCCGATCGATTTGGAGGCTCCCAATTGATCGGGTGATCGATTAGGAGTGCTTCTATGAGATCGCGACGCTCCCCCAATCGATCAGTTGATCGATTGGGAGAAGCTTTTGTCGCGGTCCCTCACCCAATTAATCAACTGATCGATTGGGCATGAGTCAATCGATCGGTTGATCGATTTGGCCCATTAGTGACTTGCCAAATTAAGTCCAAAGTCCCTAGAACCAACATCCGGTCAATCATGACCTGTTGGGACATCATGCCTAGCATTCGATCACCCTCAACCTGCTAGGACTTCCTCACCAAGTGTCCGGTCAATCCCTTTGACCCACTTGGACTTTTCTCCTCGTGCCAAGTATCCGGTCAACCCTTTGACCTACTTGGACTTCTGAATTCCAAGTGTCCGGTCAACCTTGACCCACCTAGATTTCTACGTGCCTGGCTTCACTCACCAGGACTTCCCTTCTACCTAGCTTCGCTCACTAGGACTTCCCATCTGCTTGGCTTCACTCACCAGGACTTTCAGCAAGCTTCACTCACTAAGGTTTCCCATCTGCTTGGCTTCACTCACCAGGACTTTCACCTAGCTTCACTCACTAGGATTTTCATACTGCCTAGCTTCACTCACTAAGTTTTTCACCTGGCTTCACTCACCAGGATTTCCCAACTGCCTGGCTTCACTCACCAGGACTTCTGATTTGTCTGGCTTCACTCACCAGGACTTCTCCTCTGCCTAGCTTCACTCACTAGGTCTTTGACCTGGCTTCACTCACCAGGATTTTCTAACTGTCTGGCTTCACTCACCAGGACTTCTTAGTCAAGTATCCAGTCAGTCTTAACCTACTTGACTCTTCTTCATATCTAACTGGCCAACTTTAACTAGAGGAGAATTGTACCAACAATCTTCCCAAATGAATGATTGCACCTGCAATCTCCATGTATTATCAGTCTCCATGTATTGTCAAACATCGAAACCCAAACATCAAGACTCAAGCTTGAGCCATATCAAGCTTAGTTAACCTTAACCTAGGGAATATTGCACCAACAATCTCCCCCTTGATGTTTGACAATACATTTAAGTTAGGCTAATCTCATAGCCTCAAACTTCGTTCCATGACAAGGCATGAATGAAGGTTTACTTCATTCTCCCCCTTTCCTAGAGGGCAAACTTCCTCTTTAGGTAATGAAGACCTAACTTAAACCCTATATTCTCATTAAAAAGAACTCTCCCCCTGAAGAGTTACTCACTGTTGTTCACAACTTCACTCGTTGTTCACAACACCATAATGAAAGTCTCATACTCTTCATTATCTTCAACGCTCACCCTTGAGCGTTAACTAATCCAACAATGAAGGTCTCATACTCTTCACTGTATTAAATGCTCACCCTGGAGCAGTACTCCACGTTATGATGCTCATCCTAGAGCATCCATAACCCCTCAATGAAGATATCCACTCTCCATTGCTTTTCAACGCTCAACCTTGAGCAATTGTCTCTCTAAACGAAGGTTTAACCACCTTCAAAGGTTTTGGAAAATAATTTCCATGTCCTTAGTGAGTGACTCCTCCTAAAGACATGCTCGTCATTTTTGTCATTGCACCAACAATGACTTGGAATCCCCAAATATTTAGGAAACCCAAAATTTAGAAGCTTTGAGGTTTAAAATTTTAATAATGAAATAAAACCTCAACCTAAACTCATATTTAGTCTTCCTTAACCAATCCATCCTTGTTTTCATCATGAAAACTCCCCCTAAATTATACATTGGGTGTCAAGGGGTTAGGAATGGTTACCTCGACTAAAAAAATGATCTAAAATGCTGAAATTAGGCTTTTCCAGTCGAAATCAGCACTTCAATCGATTGAAATTGGGGTTTGAATCAATTGAACCTGACCCAATCGATCCACGGATCGATTCAATAGGTGTGGATCGATCGGTGGATCAATCCATTATGCTTATGTTCATGATACCTACCTTCTCAATCGATCACTTGATCGATTGAGGTACTTCAATTGATCGGGTGATCGATTGAAGCCCTGATTTCCTGAAATTTGATTTCAGCGAAATTCAGAAACTCCCTAAAAATTCTATAAAATTCTAAAAATCATGAAATTTCATGTAGACATTATTTAGGGTATATACTATCAATAAAAAATAGTTTTATATAAAAATATTTCCTATTTTCAAAGATTGACACAAACTTGAAAACTTACAAAAGCTTCAATGTTTTCTTCAAGTTTGTGTCTAACTTTTCAATGATGATTACTATCAAAAGATAGTCTTCACCAAGGTTTTCCAAAAGCATTTTAAAATGATTTTCAAAATCAATATCCAACCATATTCTTTGGGCTTAATGCACATGACTTGTACATTAGCTTTCCCTATGATTGGAAAACACATAACTATGTATTTTGATGAACCTAAAACTCAACTGATGCACTAAATCAACATCTTGAGTTTCGTTCATCGTCCTAACATCTCACTTGTATCTAATGTGCACTAAAACACATACAAGTCACCTTATAAGTCTTTGTGAGATGTAAAGTTTGGTTTTGCCCTAAACTAGAGATCATGAATATCTATCCAGGCATTTTGGGATTATAAACATCCACCTAGGATGTTACTTGTTAGTAAATGTCATTTTTCTTAATTGCAAAGAATTAAAAATAATGCATGATGTGCTATGACATACATCAAAATAAATAATTTTCAAAAGAAAATTTGCTAGAATTACATGATGTATGTATAACATGACATGGTATTTTTGTATTTTTCATAATGAAACATGAATGCAAAAATGATGTCATGGCATGTGATAGACAAACAAAGCATGGTAGTTTAGCTTAAATAAAGTACCTAGATTATCTATCTAAGTGTCCTTAAATCCTTAGCTAAACCTAAAATTAACCTAAATTGCCCCTTATCTAATCATGAAAATGTCAAAATCCAAATTGGCATTTCTTTAACCCATGATTAAATTGTGCCAATTAAAATTAAGTATATTCCTCAATGTTTGGCACACTTTACTCTTTCAAAGAGTAATCACTTTAAATTAAGGCTTAGATTTACCTTTAAATCCCTAAGAAAATATCAAAACTCCAACTTGGTATTTCTTATGTTTTCCCAATTTGTGCCAATTTAAAATAAAATCAAAATTTTCAAATTATGGCACATTTTACTCTTTTAAAGAGTAAATGAAAATTTACTTCATTTTCAAAGGTTACTAATAACCTTGAAAATATTCTTCTAGTGTCAACTTCATCAAAGTTGGGTTAACTACCCTTCCAATTAGAGTTGACACTCTCTAACCCATCTAAGGGGTAGAGAAAATACTCCTAGGAACCCAAAACCTATTGGGGCTCCTTGGATGCTCTAGGTACTCACTAGGGATAACTTCCCTAGATACCTTCCTAATGACCTTGTTAGGCTTCTTAGAAGCCTTGGTCACCTTTTCTAGGTCAACTCTAGGGATTGCTTCCCTTGTGACCTTTTTAATGACTTTGTTAGACTTCTTAAAAGTCTTAGTCACTTTTGTCGTTGCAAAGATACTCCTAGGAATAACTTCCTTTGTATCCTTGACTTGACCGTTAGACCTAGGGTTGGTTCCATAGCTATATGGAACCCTTGGATAAGAAGGCACATTCTTCTTGGTTTTAGGTTTATATCCCAAACCCCTATGGTCATTGGATAACTTATGTGCTCCTAGACCTATTTTATGCTCTTTTTACCCTTTTAGGATATTTTCCATCCTTTTTAGGGTCTTTTCAATTTTATCAAGCCTTGACCTCAAGACTTGACTTTCTTCCCAAAAATCCCTAGATTTTGGTTTTTCATTAAATCCTTGAGCATTTTTATTTCTAGGCTTATAACTACGATCCTTAGTTTTTTTGCCTAGATTTTTATCTACCTTCTTAATCCTAGGTGTAGTAGTTTTGGCATGAAGAGCTACATGTTTTTCCTTAACACTATCATGCTTTCTATTTTTATGGTAAATAGCATTAAAATGAAATAAATTAGAGCTAGCATGCTTTTTACCATTATTTAAATGGGTAGGCTCAATAAATGATACCTTGGGTTTTACCTTGGAAGCTCCCCCTTGACTTGTGCTTCCTCCCTTGACTTTGACCACCTTCTTCCCCTTTGGACATTGACTCCAATAATGTCCTTTTTGTTGACACAAGAAACACATAATGTGCTTCTTGCTCTTCTTTGTTGTGGGGGCAATCTCCTTGGGTTTCCCCTTGCCCTTTGGTGCCACTTGGCCCTTCTTCTTGGCCAATTTAGGGCACTTACTTTTGTAGTGCCCATGTTTCCTACACTCAAAACATATAATATGATTTTATTTTTAATTGAAATATTTTTACCTTCACATGTAGGGATGACACTTAATCCTCCATTTGACTTTTCTTGATTTGTGGAGGTGGCACCATCTTCTTCTTCTTCGCTTGACCCAGAAGTAAAAGCTTCTCCTTCTTCTTGATCCGGTGTCAACGAAGGTCGCTCCCCCTCAATCCTAGAGGTGGAGGCTTCTTCATCTTCATCTTGTACATAGAACAAAGAGTATGCTCCTTCCTTGCTCTTTTGGTTGCATTCCCTTGAAGATGAGGCTTCTTGGACTTCTTCTTCGAAAGTTGAGCATCTCTCAACTTCGGAGTCCTCTTGCTCTTGTTCTTGATCCACTGAGTCGCCCTCTTTGGATCCTTCTTGATTTTGTACAGTGGAGGGGATCTCATGAATCTTCGCCAATTTGCTCCAAAGCTCTTTGGCATCTTTATACTCTCCAATTTGAGCCAAAATATTACTTGGCAATAAATTGACCAATAGCTTGGTCACTTTGTCATTTGGTTCGCTGCTTTGAATTTGCTCTTAGCTCCATTTGCTCTTCTTGAGGATCTTGCCTTTTGAATTTCTTGGAGCTTCGAAACCTTCCATTAGAGAAAATCATTGCTCTATCTCCATCATCAAGAAAATTTTTATTCTTGATTTCCAAGAATCGAAGCTCGTCATAGTGAATGGTGGAGGCACCCTTGTGTCGAATTTGAGTCCATCTCCGAATTCCATTTGAAGTTGAGCTCTTGATAGAATCTTTCGCATGATGAAATTTGCTCAAACTTCTTAACCCTCTAGCCTTGTTGCCCCTTTCGGCGATGATTTCGGTGAAGAGCAACCTCGCTATGATACCACTTGTTAGGGTCGAAATATGCTAGAAGGGGGGTGAATAGCTCGTCGTGCGCTTGTCGTCCTGCTTCTTGGTGATGATATGCAGCAGAATGTATAAGAAACAAAAAATACAATGCTAACACAAGGATTTACTTGGTATCCACCTCAAGAAGAGGTGACTAATCTAAGGATCCACACACAACACGCTCTCCACTAATAAAACACTCCTTTTCAGTTGCAACTGGAGGTGGAGAAACCTCGTACAAACTCACACAACAACAAGAAGAAAAGAAGAAGCAAAATACAAGTAAACCTTACAAGATTTTACACAGTAAACCCTAGCTAGCTTCCCCTTCTTGTTTGGAACGCCTCTTGACCTTGGAAGTGTAAAAACACCTTGCTCCAAGAAGCTTCAAGAACTGGCGGTGAGTAGTGGAGAAAGCGTTGTGAAGATCAGAGAAGGGTCGGGCACTGTGGAATGAAGCCGTGCGGAGAAGAACGCTCACCAACGGATATAACCTGCGCCAATAGTCGGATCCCAATCGATTGAATTGTTCTCAATCGATTGGGAAGACTTTGGACTGATCGGTCGATCGATCTAGAGCACCTCTGTGCTCTCTGGAACTAGCTTGAATCGATTACCCGATTGATTCACTAACCCTTGCACGATTCCAGTCTCTCAATCGATCGCCCGATCGATTTGGAGGCTCCCAATCGATCGGGTGATCGATTGGGAGTGCTTCTGTGCGATCGCGACACCCCCCCCCCCAATCGATCAGTGGATCAATTGGGAGAAGCTTTTGTCGCGGCACCTCACCCGATCGATCAACCGATCGATTGGGCATGAGTCAATCGATCGGTTGATCGATTTAGCCCATTAGTGACTTGCCAAATCAAGTCTAAAGTCCCTAGAACTAACATCCGGTCAATCATGACCTGATGGGACATCATGCCTAGCATCCGGTCACCCTTGACCTACTAGGGCTTCCTCACCAAGTGTCCGGTCAATCCCTTTAACTCACTTGGACTTTTCTCCTCGTGCCAAGTATCCGGTCAATCCTTTAACCTACTTGGACTTCTCAATTCCAAGTGTCCAGTCAACCTTGACCCACCTGGATTTCCACATGCCTGGCTTCACTCACCAGGACTTCCCTTCTGCCTAGCTTCACTCA
Source organism: Zingiber officinale (assembly GCF_018446385.1). Lineage (NCBI taxonomy): Eukaryota > Viridiplantae > Streptophyta > Magnoliopsida > Zingiberales > Zingiberaceae > Zingiber > Zingiber officinale. The sequence goes on from NC_056003.1 coordinate 45,032,383, forward strand.
CTAGGACTTCCCATCTGCTTGGCTTCACTTACCAGGACTTTCAGCAAACTTCACTCACTAAGGTTTCCCATATGCTTGGCTTCACGCACCAGGACTTTCACCTAGCTTCACTCACTAGGATTTTCATACTGCCTAGCTTCACTCACTAAGTTTTTCACTTGGCTTCACACACCAAGATTTCCCAACTGTCTGGCTTTACTCACCAGGACTTCCCATCTGTCTGGCTTCACTCACCAGGACTTCTCCTCTGCCTAGCTTCACTCACTAGGTCTTTCACCTGGCTTCACTCACCAAGATTTTCTAACTGTCTGGCTTCACTCACCAGGACTTCTCAGTCAAGTATCCAGTCAGTCTTGACCTACTTGACTCTTCTTCACATCTAACTGGCCAACTTTAACTAGAGGAGAATTGTACCAATAATCTCCCCAAATGAATGATTGCACCTGCAATCTCCATGTATTATCAGTCTCCATGTATTGTCAAACATCGAAACTCAAACATCAAGACTCAAGCTTGAGTCATCTCAAGCTTAGTCAACCTTGACCTAGGGAATATTGCACCATCAGTCAGTAGAAGATCCATCCACATAGATAATCCAGGTTTCCTCTGTTTCTGGACTTGGTATTTCTATTATGAAATTTGTCAAAGCTTGAGCTTTGATGGTCGCCGAGGTTAATATTGTATATTATATTCACTAAGTTCAGTCATCCACTAATGAATCTTCTAGACGCTTCTGGGTTAACAAGTACCCGACTGAGAGTGATGTTAGTCAATACTACAATTGGGTGTGACAAAAAATAAGGACGTAATCTCCGAGCTGCTAAGACCAATCCATAAGCTAACTTCTCTAGTGTTGTGTATCGACACTCTGCTCCTTTTAATAAATGACTCAAAAAATACACAAGTAACTGTTCTTTTTCTTCTTGCCTTACTAATATAGAACCTGTTGGTGCGGGAAGCATCCAACGATCGAACCTGAGTTTTGATAATGGCAAAGGATTCAAAGTTAAGGTGTGTTGTGATCTAACGTGCTTGATTGAGGGTTTCAGGAAAGTCCTAACTGCGGTTAGGCAGGTGAAAACCCTAGGGGGTGGTAACCCTAGGTCATAGGGGGTGGTAACCCTATGCGGAAAGTCTTGGTGGGTCGAGTGCTTCAGGCAAAAGTCCTAGGGGGGTAACCCTAGGTGGAAAGTCCTGGTGTCGCGAACCAGGTGAAAGACTGGACCAGCCGGGAAGCGGAAGTCCAGCAGAAAGTCCGGAAGCATCGAGCACCAAGCAAAAGTCCAGTCTATCTGGAGGATCACACTAGAAACAGATAAATCTCCTGAGTGGAGTAGGTGAGGAAGCGTTCCTCGTAGAGGGAACAGTAGGCGTCGGGTTGACCTAGGGTTTCCGGTTGGAAATCCAAAGTCAGACCCGGACAGTCCGATGACTGTCAATCACTTGATTTACTATATTTTATGTGTGCTAACTTTGTCTTGCAGGGTATGTGTGTGTTTGGTAAACTAACATGCTTTGCAGGGACAAATGAGCAACTCACACCTCGGATGAACAGTGTCCGAGGCGCCTCCATGGAGCTTGGAGGCGCCTCGGGTGCAAGCCGAAGCCAGCTGTCCAGAGGAGCTAGAGGCGCCTTCATGGGGACTGAAGGTGCCTTGGACCGCGGCTTGGAGGTGCCTTGGAGTGGCGTTGGAGGCGCCTTGAGGTGGATAATGAGCAGCAGTCAAAGCTTGATCGACAGCAGATTAATCGGGATAAAACCTTGGGTTGGAGGCGCCTTGGAGCTTAATGAAGGCGCCTTGAACACCCTTTATAAGAGGGTCTCGACCAGCAGCTCTCCACAACTGATTCCAAGCAATCCTTCTGCGACTAGCTGCTAACGACACGATCCCGAAGTGCTGTTACGACCCCCCGACGACCCGGAGCTCCAAATCTTCAGTTATTCTTATTTGTCGTCGGTATAATTTAATCATTTCTTATTGATTATTGTACTTCACTTGTAATTCTTTTCGAACTATTAGTTGTTGCCCACGGTAAGCGATCAAGGATCGTGGGTCTTCGAGTAGGAGTCGAGTGCGGCTCCGAACGAAGTAAATACCCTCGTGTTTGTGTTATTTTTCTCTTTTATTCCGCTGCGTTACTCAAGTGTTTAATCGAACGATTTACGAATCCGAACTAAGTGAAAGCCACGAGCTCTATTCACCCCCCCCCCCCCTCTAGCGCTTTCGATCCAACAATTGGTATCAGAGCGGGGTCATTTTGAATTGGTGCAACCACCATTCAAAATAATTTTACGTGGTGTTTTCAGATTTTTCGGAGTCAATTAGAATTTAGCCTTATAGCTATATTCTAATTCTTTTCTCGAATCGGTTCTTGCTCGAAGTTGGTGCAACACCACTCGAGTACGTTTTTTTAAATTATTCCCGCACTACTAATCCAAGACCTAGTCTTGGAACACTCTTTACTTTTTGTTGTTGCATATTACAAATGGCTTAACAAGAAGGGTTCAGCACCGTTCGCCCCCCACTTTTCTCCGGAGAAGACTTCGAACATTGGAAGGGGCGAATGGAAACCTTCCTGAAGACGTAATTCGATACGTGGATGATAATCAAGACCGGACTACAACTCCCATCCAACAAAGACGGCAAGCCGACACCCTGCGAGAAATGGGAACCAACCACAATCAAGAAGGTGGAAGCTGATGCCAAAGCGACCTGCACCCTCCAGTGCAGACTGATCAAGGAGGAGCTCAATCGAGTTGGCCCATTCACATCAGCAAAGGAGCTCCGGGAGAAGCTGATCGAACTCCACGAGGGCACCTCCTACACTAAGGTAAGCAAGAGAGATCTGTTGCTTAATAAATTGTGTAATCTAAAGATGCAGGAAGGTGAGACGGCAAGTTCACTGCACGCAAGAATTCAAGACATCCTCAACTCCCTCCACGGAATCGGGCAGAAGGTAGAAAATAGGGATATCATAAGGTACGCTCTTAACTCATTTCCAAGGAGTACATTGTGGGCATCAATGGTAGATGCCTACAAAGTCTCTAAGGATTTATCTTGTATTAAATTAGATTAATTGTTTTCAGAATTCGAACTTCACGAGCAGACTAATGCACAGCCAACCGAGAAGGGGGTTGCTTTGGTTGCAGGTACCAGTCGATCACGCGAACCGAGATCACGACGAAGAACTGAACCGGAGTCGGAAGAAGAACCCGACTCAGACAATGAACACGATGAATTAACAACCGAGCTCGTAAACCTCGTAAAGAAGCTCTACAAGAAAAAGAAGGGCCTCAACAAGAGAGATCTAAAGAAGGCAGTACAATCCAAGGAGGTTCAACCGAGTTCGAATGGTAAGTTCGAGGTTATCTGCTACGGGTGCAACCAGAAGGGGCACATCAAGGCCAACTGCCCAAGTCTGAAGGATGCAAAGAAGCGAAAGAAGAAGGCCCTGAAGGCGACGTGGGACGAATCCTCAGAAGAAGATACCGACGACGAACTCGATCAGACGAGTCTCCTCGCACTGATGGCCCGGGACCAGATCGACGTGTCCGAGAGCAAGAGCGAGTCGGAGGTCGAGTCCGAGCGAAGCCACAGATCCGTATCCGTTTCCGAAGGGCCAGACCCCGCTGTGAGTATTTCTAGACTTAATAATCTAGTTAATTATTTATTGCGAAAGTTAGCTAAATCGAATCTTAAAATTAAGTCACTTCTAAAGGAAGTAGCTGTCCTTAAAGAAGTGACTAACTCCGAATCTTTGACTGAACTAATTCAGACTGGAAACTCAACTCAAGCCCAAAAACTTGAGGAAGAGAATTCTAGCCTGAAAACTCAAGTCAAGGATCTGGAGAAAACACTAGAACGGTTTTCTTTAGGTTCCAAGAATCTTGACTTAATGCATGGGACACAAAAAGCCGTTTACAATAGAACTGGTCTAGGATTTAAACCAAAAAGGAAATACAAATCTTACTTATCTCTTATAGAAAGAACAAATAGAAAAATAGTCCAAGCATGGGTCTCCAAGTCCAAATTAATTAATCAAGTTGGACTTGGTCAATATTGGATCCCGAAGGATCAAATACACTACCTCGATAGACCATATCGAGGCTATGATCCAGGGGGGAGCAAAAAGAAAAACGATATCAATAAAACGAACATAAAAAATTAATCAAAATTCAATTAAAAAATTTGAAATTAAATTAAAAAAAATCAAAATTCAAAATTCAATAAAAAATTCGAAATTAAATTCAAAATTCAAAATTCATTTAATTAAAAACTCGAAATTAAATTAAAAATTGAATTAAAATTTTGAAATTCAATTAAAAGCTCAAAATTCAAAATTCAATTAAAAATTTGAAATTAAATTAAAAATTAAAAATTCATTTAATTAAAAACTTGAAATTAAATTCAAAATTCAATTAAAATTAAAAATTAAAAATTAAATACAATTCAACTTAAATCAAATAAAAAAAATAGAAGGAGGATCCAAAATAGTTGGCTCCCCCAACTAAACTACCCGACTGGGTAACCGAACTTAATCTACCCGAAATGGGTAAACAAGAGTAGACTACCCGGCAGGGTAATTAAGGTTAGATTAAAAGGAGTTAGGTTTAACTTGACCCACGATACTGGTGAAGTATTGGATGATAGTACGTTGGGGAAACTTAGTCATCGCATGTCTAGGAAGATATGGCTTCGACCTGGTGCATTTGGCTAAGTGGAACTGACCGAAGCTACCCTTTATGGATCCTAACTAGTTAGACCAAGGTTTTGTATTAAGTTCAATGGGTAGGACTATTTGGAAGACCTCGAAGGCATGGTTACTTTAATGATGTCCTTGTGACTCACCATAGCCTAGAAGTCTATCCAAACAACGCTTACTTGTTGAACCCAAAGCTAAACCTGAATCTAACACAAAGTTAAAGCAAATCCTAAAATTCAACCACAAATCATCTCACAAAAATTGTAGGATTACCTGATTGAAAACATAGATCGGGTGAGATGACTAAGGTTTAAATTAATCAAATCAAATTACTAATTAATAACTCAAATCAAATTAATAATTCAAATCTAAGTAATAATTCAAATCAAATTAATAATTAAAAATATTTTCAAAATTATTTAAAAATTATTTTCAAAATCAATTTCAAAATTATTTAAAAATTATTTAAAAATCCTTTCAAAATTATTTATTTAAAAATTATTTTTAAAATTATTTTAAAATATTTTCAAAATCAATTTCAAAATTATTTAAAAATTATTTTCAAAATCAATTTCAAAATTATTTAAAAATCTTTTCAAAATCAATTTCAAAATTATTTAAAAAATATTTTCAAAATTCCTTTAAAAATCTTTTCAAAATATTTCAAAATTATTTTAAAAATCTTTTAAAACTTAATGTCAAAATTATTTTAAAAATCTTTTAAAACTTAATTTCAAAATTCCTTTAGAAATCTTTTCAAAATATTTCAAAATTATTTTAAATCTTTTAAAACTTAATTTCAAAATTATTTTAAAAATCTTTTAAAACTTAATCACTTCACTTTCTTTTCATCAAATAGAATCCAATTTAAACAATTTATGTGTAGGAACATAAAGATCAGTGGATGTTAGATAGTGGATGCTCCAGGCACATAACTGGAGATAAACTAAAGTTCACAAAGCTCACACTAAAGAATTTAGGGTCTGTTGCATTCGGTAACGACGACAAACTTAAGGTAATCAGAAGTGGTAACATCGAACTTAGTTCCGATTTTATTATTCAAAAAGTTCTATTAGTTGAAAACTTCAATTTTAATCTTCTAAGTATAAGCCAATTGTGTGATAGTGGATATTTAGTGACCTTTGACAGATCTAGTTGTTTAGTTAAAAATATTAAAAACCCTGAAATCACACTTAAGGGACTTAGGAAAAATAATATGTACTCAATTGATCTACCCACTTCCTCATTAAAGTGTTTTATAAAACAAGAAGAGAAAACTGAGTTGTGGCACAGAAGATTGGGTCACACTCACACTAGACTCATTTCAAAAATGAGTCAAAATGGTCTAGTTAAAGGTTTGCCTAAATTAAAATTTATTGAAAACTCAATCTGTAATGCTTGTCAACAAGGAAAACAGACCAAGTCAACCCACAAATCAACTAATCTAGAAAGAACTAACTCTTTACTTGAGCTCCTTCACCTTGACCTATTTGATTCACATAGAGCCAAGTCACTAAGCAAGAACCAGTATTGCTTAGTAATAATTGATGACTACTCTACGTTCACCTGGGTAAAATTTCTAAAAACAAAAGATGAAACTTTTGAAGAATTTAGTAATTTTTGCAAGTTAACAGAAAATGAAAAAGATACTAAAATTAAAAGAATAAGAAGTGATCATGGGGGGAATTTGAAATCATAGGTTTACCCAATTCTGCAAAATCAATGGATACCAACATAAATTTTCATGTCCTAGAACCCCCCCCCCCCCCCAACAAAACAGTCTAGTGGAACGTAAAAATAGAACCCTACAAGAAGCCGCTAGAGCCATGCTAAATGAATATAAATTAAGTCATCAATTTTGGTCCGAAGCCATAAATACAACAAATTATATTCAAAATAGAATTCTAATTAACAAATATCACAATAAAACTCCTTATGAAATGTATTATAATAAAATTCTCAACCTAAACTACCTAAAAGTTTTTGGATGTAAAGTTCATATTTTAAATACTAAAGATTACTTAGGAAAATTTACACCCAAATCAAACCAAGGAATCTTTTTAGGGTACTCCACAACCAGTAGGGCCTATAGAGTCTATAACTAAAATACCCTAAAAGTTGAAGAAACAACTAATATAATATTTGATGAAGAAAATAATCTACCTAACTTAAATGAAAATGTTGACATTAATCCAAGAATTATTGAAGACGATGAAATTCATCTCAACACTAATAAACCAGAGGAACCAATTTCTGACCCAAACATAAGACCAACTAGAACAAGTACCTCTCACCCACCTGACCAAATTTTGGGTGATCCAAACCTAGGAGTCAGGACTAGATCCTCTTATAGAAACTTTAGTCAGATTGCCCTTATTTCTAAAATTGAGCCTAAGACTATAGAAGAAGCCCTACCCGACCCAGACTGGATCATTGCTATGCAGGAAGAGCTAGCACAATTCGAAAGAAACCTAGTCTGGGAACTTGTACCTAAACCCATTGGTAAGTCCATAATTGACACCAAATGGGTATTTAGGAACAAATTGGATGATCAGGGTGAAATAGTTAGAAACAAGGCCAGACTAGTAGCCAAAGGATTCAGTCAGGTTGAAGGTTTAGATTATGACGAAACCTATGCATCAGTAGCTAGACTCGAATCCATTAGGATGCTGCTAGCCTATGCAGCACATAAAGGGTTTAAATTGTACCAAATGGATGTAAAATTCGCGTTCCTAAATGGGTTCATTAAAGAAGAAGTCTATGTAAATCAACCCCCAGGATTTGAGGACTTAGACTATCCTAATCATGTATTTAAATTGAAAAAGGCCTTATATGGACTTAAACAAGCTCCTAGAGCATGGTATGAATGGTTATCCAATTACTTAACATCTAAAGGTTTTAATCAAGGTCACATAGATCCGACCATATTTGTAAAAACTATAGAAAAAGACATCTTCATAGTCCAAATCTATGTTGATGATATAATTTTCAGCTCAACTAACTCTAAATTTCTAAAAGAATTCGTTAAATTAATGGAAAATGAGTTTGAAATGAGTATGGTTGGAGAACTAAATTTCTTCTTAGGTTTACAAATTAAACAAATAAAAGATGGAATCTACATTTACCAAACTAAATATGCTAAAGAACTAATTAAGAAATTTGGCATGGAACATTCTAAAATCATAAATACCCCAATGGCCACTAACATCAACATTGACTCAGACCTAGAAGGAAAATCAGTAGACCCAAAGTACTATAGAAGTATAATAGGAAGCCTACTCTACCTAACTGCAAGTCGATCAGATATAATATTTGCAGTTGGTATGTGCGCAAGATATCATTCTTGTGCAAAAGAATCACATTTAACATATGTTAAAAGAATACTTAGATATATAAAAGGCACCCTCAATATAGGACTTTGGTACCCTAGAACTAGCACCTTTGACCTGTTTGGCTATTCTGACTCAGACTATGCCGGGTACAAATTAGACAGAAAAAGTACAAGTGGTAGCTGCCAAATCCTAGGTCAGTGCCTAGTAAGTTGGTCAAGCAGAAAGCAACATTGTGTTGCTCTATCCACCACTGAAGCTGAATACATAGCCCTAGGAGAGTGTGCCTCTCAACTTTTGTGGATGATGCATACCTTAAAAGACTATAAATTAGAATATAAAAATATTAATTGATAATATAAGCTCAATTAATCTAACAAAAAATCTAATTCACCACTCTAGGACTAAACACATAGAGGTAAAACACCACTTTGTAAAGGATCACGTAGCTAAAGGTGAACTTGCACTCAACTATGTTGAGTCCAAATCAAACCTAGCTGACATTTTCACAAAACCCTTACCTGAACTTGAGTTCAGTACACTTAGAAGACAAATAGGAATGTGCTGGGTAGAATAGATGTTGATTTTCAAACTTATTGTCTTACTTAATCATCCTGTTCTTTTCAAAAATTTGTTCTTTTAAAAATTCTAGGAAAAATAATGATTTTAAAATCCCATTTTCTTAGAATTTTAAAAATTGGACTTAGCCTAGGCTCGACCCTAGAAATCATGTTCCCCTAGATTTAAGCCAGAGCATCTCACAAACACCTAGGTATACCTTGCTTGTGTTTGCAAAACATAGAATGGTGTGAGATGCATAGGGTACAGCCTGGACTCAAGAATGCTTATTTCTGTGCATCAATATGAGTCTGGGCGTTAAATACCTTATTAACAGTAATCAAGTCAAGTCTTCCAGCCTTAGTCAAATCTAATTGGATTAAATGACTTAACTTAACTAACCAAGTGAAAGCTGCTGCCCTCTAGGCAATAAGCAAGTAGCTAAAGGTTAGACAGTTGGTGAAGGAAATGGAAATATTAAGCTTAAGTATGCTTGTACTTTAGGGCTCTGATACCTGATCAAAACAAATTAATAAGTTAACAACTATTTAACTTGACTCATGCTTGGATTAAGGACTAACTAAACTTGAACATAAATTAAATATTTAGTTACGCCCTCTTCGTCCTAAAATTTCATAAATTCTTACTCCTATTTTCCTCAAAATTAAGTTTTTTTAAGTACCTTTTCAAACTGAAACTACATTTTCAAAAATTTAATGTTTGCAAAAGGCTTAGCTAAGTGACTCATATAGCAACCTTCAAACTTAGTTAAATATTTTTTTCTTTTCTTCTAAAACCAACTAAGTTTAAAAAGAGGCTAAAGTCATCCTTCAAAGTCATCCATAAATTAACCTTTTTAACTTAGGAGAAAAATATTCCTTTTTAAGTCCTCTTTCTCCCTTAACTAATAATTCTTTCAGTAAAATTTAGTTATAAGCTAAGTGCTTCACAAGCATTGTTTCAAAGCCTAATATGTTTTTTCTAGAAACTTAAAAAGTACTTTCAACTAGCTTATTTTTTGATAAATGGCAAAGGGGGAGAGTAGGAAATTCAAAAGTAAAAAATCTATCTAATTCAAAAAGGAAGCCCTGTATTAAGGGGGAGCTTCACAAAGTTTAAGTGTTAGCTTAAGTTATGCTTTTATTTGAATTTATATACTTAATCTTGCTCACTTAAAACCTTTTAATATATTTATGCATTTGTTTTAACTTAACTTTGAATTTGGGTTGCCATAATCAAAAAGGGGGAGATTGTTGGTGTGGGAAGCATCCGACGATCGAACCTGAGTTTTGATAATGGCAAAGGATTCAAAGTTAAGGTGTGTTGTGATCTAACATGCTTGATTGAGGGTTTCAGGCAAGTTCTAACTGCGGTTAGGCAGGTGAAAACCCTAGGGGGTGGTAACCCTAGGTCATAGGGGTGATAACCCTATGCGGAAAGTCTTGGTGGGTCGAGTGCTTCAAGCAAAAGTCTGGGGGGGGGGGGGGGGAATCCTAGGTGGAAAGTCCTGGTGTCGCAAACCAGGTGAAAGACTGGACCAGCCGGGAAGCAGAAGTCCAGCAGAAAGTCCGGAAGCATCGAGCACCGAGCAAAAGTCCAGTCGATCTGGAGGATTGCACTAGCAACAGGTAAATCTCCTGAGTGGAGTAGGTGAGGGTGCGTTCCCCGTAGAGGAAACAATAGGCGTCGGTGTTGGAGTGTATACTGAAAGCCTAAGCTTTTGTAAATATTTGTTTTGAATAAAGAATCACATTTGGTCAAATTATCTACATTTGTTTGTAGTTGTTCAATTAATTTATATTGTAGATAACATAGCATGTGGTGTCACATGCAGAAGATGATGTTATCAGTACCTTATAAATTATAAACAGTAGCTCACGACCAAAATGGAAAGGAACAAATCATTAGAAGGTCGTAGTGTAATTAAGTATCAGTTTATCTTGACTGTATAATTACACTAGTACACTTAGAGTGTATTGAGTAGGACCATTTGAGGTCGTTTCTTTTATACTGACTTTATAAAGGAACAAAGACCTCAGTTATTATGGAAGTGTGTGCTCTTAATTCTAATATAATAACAAGCACATATGTTTGATATTTATTTCTTTAATTTATCAATGGGTGAGATTTAGTTCGATGAATCAATAAGCCCGATAAATTGAGAAATGGTATCACTTATAGTGTGTGTTGTTAATTATAGAAGGAAGTTGTGTCCTAGAGATACTAGGTTGATAATGTCCTCAAGAGGAGCTCATAAGGATTGTCATGTTAAACCCTGCAGGTGGACTTAGTCCGACATGATGATAAGGTTGAGTGGTACTACTCTTGGACTAAGATATTAATTAAATGAGTTGTCAGTAACTCACTTAATTAGTGGACATTCGATATCTTAAACACAGGGAGACTAACACACTCATAATAAGAATGAGCCCAAAAATGTAATTTGGGATTGGTGCGGTAGTTCAATAATAGTTCTCTAGTGGAATGAATTATTATTGATAAAATTAAGTTGTGTGTTCGGGGCGAACACGGGATGCTTAATTTTATCGGGAGACCAAAACCAATTCCTCCTCTCGGTCCCTATCGTAGCCTCTTATTTATAGACTACTATACTCACCTATACCCACCTTCTATACCCACCTAAAGGGGGTCGGCCAAGCTAGCTTGGGAACCAAGCTAGGGCCGGCCTAAGCATTGTTTAGGGTGGCCGGCCCTAGCTTGAACCCAATCTAGAGGGGGCCGGCCACATTAAATTAAAAAAAGAATTTTAATTTTAATTTTTTATTATGTGGAAGATATAATTTATTACAGAGAATTAAAATTAAAATATCTCTCTTTAAAAGATCTACAAAAGATTAAAAGAAAGAGATTAGATCTCTTTCCTTATTTGTAGATTGGAAAGATATTTTATTTTTTCTCTTTGAAAATTATTCACATGTAGAAAATTAAAATTATAGAAATTTCTTTTTATCAACCATGAAGGGATTTTAAAAGAAAATTTTATTTTTTAAAATTTCCAAAGACAAATAAGGAAGTTTAATTGTTGATTGAAACTCTCCTAATTTTTCTATTTGAGGTGGCCGGCCATGATTAGTTGATTAGAAATTTTATTAAATTTTTCTTAATTAATTATTGTCAAAGAAAGTTAAGGAAATTTTATTATAAATAAATTTCCTTATTTGCTAAAGCCAAGGAATATAAAAGAAGGGGTAGGGGTGCCTTCATGGGTGACAACCTCTATTATTCTCCCTCTCCTATTCCTTGGTGTGGCCGGCCAACATCTTCTCCCTCTCTTCCTCTTTGTGGTGGCCGAAACATCCCTCTTGCTTGGAGTTCTTGTGGTGGCCGGATACTACTTGGAGAAGAAGAAGAAGAAGAAGGAGAGAAAGCTTGCATCCCTTGGAGCTTGGTTGGTGTTTTTCTTCTTCCTTGGTGAAGCTCTTTTGTTTTGGCCGAACCTAGCTAGGGAGGAGAAGAAGGTGATTGGTGGTTTCTCATCTTGCAAAATCGTTGCCCACACAACGCCCGAGGTTAGAAGAGGAATACGGTAGAAGATCAAGAGGTCTTTCTAGAAGGTATAACTAGTAATTTTTCCTTTCCGCATCATACTAGTTATTTATGGAAATAATACCAAATACAAGAGACTTACGATTCTAGAATTTTGAATATGTTTTTCGATGTTGTGTTCTTTTGTTTTGTTTCTTTTCCTTGTGATTTGATTGTTCCTTTCGGTTAACCTAAAGTTATTTTAGGAAATTAAATATTAGCTTTCTATAAAAGGTTTTGTCTAGTCGGTGGTGGTTGCTCCCATATCCAAGAAGGTCATGTGCCTCACCACGTCAGTACTGGGAACCAATTATGAAAATTAATATTTAATGGAATTAATAACTTAAGGTGACTTGGGTCGAACGTGTTAAGTTCCGCAGGAGATCCAAGTCAAAACCTAAAAGAACAAATAGATTAAGTTTTGGATCAAACGTGTTAAGTTTCGCAGTCGATCCAAAATTTAATTTAAAAGAACACATGGTAGCTAGGAAAAGGTTCAAACCTTTGTACAAAATTTTTGTACAGTGGAACCTCTAGGTTTTCCGAGTAGCAACCAACAGTCGGGTCGACCTAAGGTTTCCGGTTGGAAATTCGAAATCAGACCCAGACAGTCCGATGACTGTCAATCACTTGATTTACTATATTTTATATGTGCTAACTTTGTCTTGCAGGGTATGTGTGTGTTTGGTAAACTAACATGCTTTGCAAGGACAAATGAGCAACTCACACCTCGGATGAACAGTGTCCAAGGCGCCTCCATGGAGCTTGGAGGCGCCTCGGATGCAAGCCGAAGCCAGCTGTCCAGAGGAGTTGGAGGCGCCTTCATGGGGACTGAATGCGCCTTGGACCGCGGCTTGGAGGCACCTTGGAGTGGCGTTAGAGGCGCCTTGAGGTGGATAATGAGCAACGGTCAAAGCTTAATCGACAGCAGATTAATCGGGATAAAACCTTGGGTTGGAGGCACCTTGAAGCTTAATGAAGCCGCCTTGAACACCCTTTATAAGAGGGTCTCGACCAGCAGCTCTCCACAACTGATTCCAAGCAATCCTTCTGCGACTAGCTGCTAACGACGCGATCCCGAAGTGCTGTGACGACCCCCCGATGACCCGGAGCTCCGAATCTTCAGTTATTCTTATTTGTCGTCGGTATAATTTAATCATTTCTTATTGATTATTGTACTTCACTTGTAATTCTTTTCGAGCTATTAGTTGTTGCCACGGTAAGCGATCAAGGATCGCGGGCCTTCGAGTAGGAGTCGAGTGCGGCTCCGAACGAAGTAAATACCCTCGTGTTTGTGTTGTTTTTCTCTTTTATTCCGCTGCATTACTCAAGTGTTTAATCGAACGATTTACGAATCCGAACTAAGTGAAAGCCACGAGGGCTATTCACCCCCCCCCCCCTCTAGCGCTTTCGATCCAACAGAACCAACAGCATGATCGGTGGCTAATAAGTACACCTACAAAGTCTCTTCTACTACTGGTTTAGCCAATACAGGAAGAGTAGACAAATATTCCTTTAGCTCCTCAAACGCCTTGCTGCAATCCTCATCCCATTGGAACTTAGTTGCTCGTCGGAGTACCTTAAAGAAGGGAAGACTCTGATCGGCCGACCGAGAGATGAAGCGAGACAGGGCAGTAATCTTCCTTGTCAAAATTTGGGCCTCCTTTAGGTTCTTTGGGGGAGTCATGTCTTGTAATGCTTTTACTTTGCTGGGGTTGGCTTCTATTCCCCACTCAGTAACCATGTAACCTAGGAACTTCCCGCTCTTGGCCCCAAATAAACACTTGTTCGAATTGAGCTTGAACCCATACCTCCTCAGGGTCCTACAGGTTTCTTCAATATCAGCACATAAACTAGAAGCCCATATAGATTTAATAAGAATATCATTCACATAAACTTCCATGTTTCATCCGATCTATTTCTGAAAGACCTTGTTCATAAGCCACTGATAAGTAGCTCATGCATTCTTTAAACCAAAAGGCATAACATTATAACAATAAGTACCCTCAGTAGTTATAAAGCTAACATTTTCCTAATCTGCCTTAGCAAGTGGAATTTGGTGATACCCTTGTTAGGCATCCAACATATTGCTGAATTCGCATCCAGCTGTAGAATCCACCACTTGATCTATACGACGCAGGGGATAATAATCCTTTGGGCAAGGCTTGTTAAGGTCCTTAAAATCAATACATACCCGTCACTTATTACCAGGCTTAGAAACCAAGACCACATTAGACAACCAACTTGGAAATTGTACTTCCCGAATATATCCAGCCTCTAGTAGTTTATCCACTTCTTCCTTGATAATTTTTTTTTTGATCAGCTCCGAAGTCCCTTTTATTTTGCTTGACTGTCTAGGCATCTGGATATACATGAAGAGCATGCTCCATAACCGTTGGTGCTACACCTTTCACCTCCTTAGGTGTCCAAGCAAACATATCACTATTTCTCATCAGGCATTTAACCAGGTCTTCCTTGAGATCAGGAGCCAGATCGGACGCAATGTGAGTAGTAGCTTCCGGTCGACCAACTTGTATTTACACCTCTTCCTTCTCCTCATATACAAGAGTGGGCGGCTTTTCATGAATGGCGTTGATATCCATCCTCTGAGCTTTTCGGGCGGCATTAGCCTCCGCCCTCATGATCTCCACATAACATTTACGTGATACTATTTGATCTCCCTTAACTTCCCCTACTTGATCATCCACGGAGAATTTTATCTTTTGATAGAAAGTAGAAACGACCACCTTGAATTCATTCAAGGCCGGTCGACCCAGGATAACATTGTATGTTGATGGGGCATATACCACCATGAAGATCAATTGGCGTGTCTGCATAAGGGGCTCCTCCCCTGAAGATATGATCAATTTTATTTAACCCAATGGTTGTACTTCATTACCAGTGTCAATAAAAGTACGAGCAATGTTGTAATTGGCTATAATAACCTTAATTATTAGTGCATCATCATGGGGTACTTCTACCCCTACTAGATCGTTGGGCCCAAAATTGATTTTTTGCCCTGCCACATTCTCGGCACTACATCCAACAACATGGATTACTAATCGCCAAGCATGCGATTTTATCGCTCGGTTGGAGTCACCATCAGTGGATCCTCCAGCTATCATATTTATGCTACCTTGAGCAATGTTGTTGCGATTTTCTTCTTGCCGGGTTGATGGTTTCTCTAGTTGTACTTGATCCGGCAGTTGTGCTTATACAGTGGGGAGAGGTAATATTCCCGTTTGTTGTCCGCTCGGTTGATACTAAATTTTGAGAGGACTATTCTGTCATAGATACTGTCGGTGATTTGGAATTAGGGAACGCTGACGGTAACGAGTGTTACCTGATTGTTGATTCTTTAAATTGAAACAATTCTCAGTATTGTGAGTACTGGTTAGATGATATGTGCACCATCTCTGAGGAAAGTGTTGAGGAACCTCCACATGTTGTACCGCTTGAGGTTGAGGATCTATATGATGATGATGTGAATCTGTCCGAGGTCCTTTAGGGGGCTGGACAGGTCGAACCGGACGTACCACTGCCGAAACCAGCGCAGAAGTATTGATGTCCTTCCTGCGGGTAGCTTGGGCTTCTTCTACATTAATAAACTCCGAAGCCCGCTCAATTAATATATCAAAATTCGTAGGAGGATTCTTGACCAAATCCTTAAAGAAATTATTATCATTAAGCTCCTAAGAAAATGTGCTTACCAAAATCTCCGTAGTAGCCGAAGGGACATCAATAGCTACTTGGTTGAACCTCTTACTATAAGCTCTGATAGATTCTTTAGGGCCTTGCTTGATGGAAAAAAAAACTCCAAGGAGTTTTGTGATACCTCTGATTGCTGGAAAAATGATGTAGAAATACCTTGCGAAAGTCCTTGAAATGCCGAATAGAATTTTTTGGCAGTCACTTGAACCACCTCTGAGCTGCTCCTCCAAATGTGGTAAGAAACATCCGACATTTAACACTATTAATAAATTATTGAAGAAGTGCCGCATGTTCGAATTTAAGAAGATGATCTTCGGGATCAGTTGTTCTCGATTATTCTCCGACATTTAAATTTTGATAATGCTTCGGCAAAGGATCATCTATCGTTGAGAAAATGGAGTGATAATCCTTTCAAAAGAACTATCACTAGCTACAACCTTCCCTTGTCATTTTTCTCTTACAGGGGGTTTTCTGAAGACTCCTGAAGAATTGCTTTTCATCCTCCTAGTTCAAGAGGTGTTCGGAAATAAGCTTTAGGGCGTCGAGTGGGAGAGAGAGGGGCGGAAAACAAATGAACCGGATCTCCTCCTTTGATATCCCTCTCTCTATGATGAGAAGTCACAGACATCACCGGTGGTGGAACTACAGGTAACGTGCCACCAGTATTGATTTGTTGTTGCAATATCTTCTATACTTTGGCATTGATGAGCAACTCCATATCATCTTGCGATATAGTAATAGTGTTGGGTTTGTCAGCTTCCTCCATCTTCGTAGCTTTAGATCCAAGTGAATAGTTTTCCACAGACGGTGCCAAATTTGATCCTATCTGAAATCTACGAAGATGAACGCTGGCTCCGATGAACGATTATACTTAATGAAGATAACCTCCTATAGATCTAGAAGAAGCCCTCCGTGATCTTAAGCACGGCGAGACAAACCAACAAAGCGTTAGTGGCCTAAGACCAGGGTGGGAATCCATGACTAGGCCCTCCGACACTCCAGTCAGTTTCTCTCTCAAAGGTGGAAGAAAAGAAGAAGAACAATAACTGAAGTGAAATAGAGTTTAGATGCTAGAACTTGCATACCTTGCCAACGGAGAGGATCCCCCTTTTAATACTGCCTCATGTGACCTCCGTAGTTATAAAGTAGTCCCCGGTTCGTTAGGGTTTGTTAGAAGATGAAGTCATCTTCTGTATTTCGTGCAATAATCGTTTAAAGAATTTTTTTTTATACCTCAGATGTACCTCATTTGTTGTTTATGACTTATATTTGTGATGGGGGACACGTTAATGTAACTGAAGAAACTTCTAGAAGATATTTCCCGTCAAATCTACTAGGTTATTATATTTTCAGCTAGTCCTTTAAACCAGTCACATTTATAATAAGAATATCATCTGTTGGGTGTGTCTCAGCCGGTCGTTCAAGTCAGCCGTATATGTTAAGAATATCTCTTGTTGGTCATGTCTTAGTTGGTCGTTAAGACCGGCCGCATATATGAGCTCATTGGTACCTGCTTATTAAGAATCATATATAAAACTAAGTACCTTATGATCGGGCGGGCTTCGATCGGCCGAGCATATATGAGCACGTGGGTGCTCGCTTGACTTTCGATCGACCGGTAACATGATGAGAATCATATATAAGGTTAGATGCATTTATGTTCGGGCGGGCTTTGCCCGACCGAACATATATGAGCACGTGGATGTTTACTCGGCCTTCGGTTGGCCGGTAATATGATGAAAACCATATATAAGGCTAAATGCATTTGTGCTTGGGCAGGTTTTGCCCAACTGAGCATATACGAGCACGTGGGTGCTTGCTCATCCTTCGGTCGGCTGGTAATATGTTGAAAATCATATATAAGGCTAAATATCTTTACACTCAGGCGAGCTTTGCCCGACCAAGTGTATATGAGCACGTGGGTGCTCGCTTGGCCTTCAGTCGGTTGGTAATATGTTGAAAATCATGTCTTTATGCACGGGCAGGCTTTGCCCAGCCGAGCATATATAAGCACGTGAGTGCTCGCTCGACATTCGGTCGACCGGTAATATGTTGAAAATCATATATAAGGCTAAATGTCTTTATGCTCGGGTGAGCTTTGATCGACCGAGCATATATTAACATGTGGGTGCTCGCTCGACCTTCGATCGGTCGGTAACATGCTGAGAATCATATATAAGGCTAAATGTCTTTATGCTCAGGCGGGCTTTGCTCGCCTGAGCATATATGAACACGTGGGTGCTTGCTCGGCCTTCGGTCGTCCGGTAATATGTTGAAAATCATATATAGTTAAATATCTTTATGCTCGGGCGGGCTTTGCCAGACCGAGCATATATGAGCACGTGGGTGTTCGCTTGGCCTTCGGTCGGCCGGTAACCTGCTGAGAATTATATATAAGGCTAAATGTCTTTATACTCAGGCGGACTTTGCCCGATCGAACATATATCAACATGTGGGTACTCGCCACTCGGTAATATGTTGAAAATCATATATAAGACTAAATGTCTTTATGTTCGGACGGGCTTTACGTGGTTGAGCATATATGAGCACGTGGGTACTCGCTCGGCCTTTGGTCAGCCGGTAACATGCTGAGAATCATATATAAGGTTAAATGCCTATATGTTCTGGTGGACTTTATCCGGCCGAACATATATGAACACGTGGATTCACCCGACCTTTACTGGACCGGTCATATATATCTCTTCTGTATATCTTTTTTAACCTAAATCTCTCTTTCACTCGACAGATCAATTTATCATCATCCGTATCACTGTTTAAATAAGTGCACCAAATTTGGATGGGATTTGAATAGAAAACTAACCGACTGAGTTGGAGTTTGGCTCTTGGCCGATGGCGCACTGTATCTGGACTTCATTTAAATAGAAAAATAACAGACTCGCTTCTTATTTGGCTGGGGTTTCCATCAGGGAGATAATCATAGAGTTTCAGAGTGGCAAATTCAGGTAGCACTCCACCCACTTCGCTCCACCTTCTGCAATGTGCCAAACTCATCTCCAGTTTCAGAATGCGTATGCATGGTGTGTTTCTGTTTCAATGTGTGAAGCTATTGAATGAGCTGGGTACGTTCTATATATATTTAGTTTTAGTTTCTTTCATAATCTAAAACTTAAAATATATATGACACTGTGTATGCATATTGAAATTAGATAGAAAATCAAAATGAAAGTTCTTTTAATTTATATCTTCAAACAAACAAATAAAAAAAATTCTCTTTTTTAAAAATTATTAAAATAATACTTAATTCATAATTTAAATTTCTAAAATACGGCCTGTTAATGCGTACTCCATTTTAGAGATATATCTGTTTTTATATAAAACAGTATCTTCTAAAATGTTAAGAGTTTAACTAAGCAGCTTTGATCAAGTAACTCTGACTAATTATCTTTGAGCAGTACTCATCTTTAATTAAAGCAGTTAATTATAAGGTGATAATATTTTTATACAGAACAGTTGTAAAATGAAATTTTATGGGAAACAATTTTAAAGTAAAATCGAAAGAAATATTTTAGATATTAAATTATGGATAAATGTTATTTTAATTAATAAATTTTTTAGATAAAAACGAACGTTTGTTTATTTGTTTATTTATTTATTTTCTATCTAGAATTTAAGGAAGGAACACGTAGGTTAAAGGAACACGTAGACTGTCTGTCGTGTTGCGCTTGCAAATCCCTGCCTGCTTCAATTCGATTCCCTCCCTCTATAAAATGCCAATTGCATTGATTCATTCCATCGTGTTCATCGTTCCATTCCATCACAATGGAGACGCACAGTGCCCCATCGGCTCTCTTCCTCCTCCTCGCCGTCTCCTCCTTTCTTCTCACCGCCTCTTCTCCCCAGTACTCGCAGTTGCAGAGCTACATCATTCGAATGCGCCTCCCACGGAACGCCACATTGGTCAGCGCCCAGGCACTGGACGACTGGTACAGATCCTTGCTCCCTCCCACCGCCGCAAACTCCACCGAGCCCCGCATTCTCTACACCTACACCGCCGCCATGACCGGCTTCGCCGCCCGTCTAACGGAGGACGAGCTCAGGTCCGTCGAGAGGAAGCCAGGTTTCCTGGCGAGCTTCCGGGACAGACAAGTGCCGCTCCTGACCACCTACACGCCGCGCCTACTCGGACTTCTCCCCGGGCTTGGCCTCTGGACACACTCCAACATGGGAAAGGGCATCGTCATCGGCGTCCTGGACACCGGCTTGGTCGACCACGCGTCGTTCGCCGAGCAGGGAATGGATCCGCCTCCTGCGCGTTGGAGAGGCTCTTGCGCCCCTGGCCTGCAGGGCGCTATCTCCTGCAATAACAAGTTGATCGGAGCACAATCCTTCGTGAAAAACGAGTCCCCCGTCGACACCATAGGTCACGGCACCCATACCGCCAGCACAGCCGCCGGCAATTTCGTGGCCGGCGCCAATGTGCTCGGCAATGCCAACGGCACCGCCTCCGGCATCGCGCCGCGCGCGCACCTGGCCATCTACAAGGTCTGCGGGCGCTTCGACTGTACCATCTCCAGCATCACCGCCGGCATGGAGGCAGCGATCAAAGACGGCGTCGACGTGATGTCCCTCTCTCTCGGCGGTGGCCCGATCGCTTTTTACGACGACGTGATCGCGATTGGCGCCTTCAGCGCCGTGGAGAGAGGAATCTTTGTGAGCTGCGCCGGAGGTAATTCCGGCCCGATGGCGACCTCCCTCTCCAACGAGGCGCCTTGGGTCCTCACGGTAGCTGCCAGCACCATAGACCGCAACATAAGGGCGACCGTGAGGCTGGGGAATGGGGTCGAGCTCGACGGCGAGTCGGCCTACCAGCCGAACAGCTACCCTTCCGATTCCCTGCCGATGGCAATCCCAGATGGGAGCCTCGACGGTCCCAATTGCTGGCAGGGGTTGGTCGAGGCGGAGGTAAAGGGGAAGATGGTTATTTGCTCGATAGAGTCCGGATCAAGTATCCTCATAGGCGACAACATAAAGTCCCTCGGAGGCCTGGCGATGCTGATGGTCAACGGCGAGCTCGACGGCTACACCACAATGGCCGAAGCGCCGAATCTGCCTATGTCCTACCTCAATTACATCAACGGCTCTAGCGTCGCTCACTACGTGAACGCGACGCAGACGCCGGTAGCCTCCATCATCTTCAGGGGCACCGTTTTCAAGGTCTTTCCGGCGCCCACCGTCGCTTATTTCTCTTCACGAGGGCCGAATTCCCAGAGCAGAGGAGTGTTGAAGCCCGACATCTTGGGACCGGCGTCAACATCCTGGCGGCGTGGGCTATTCAGGTCGGCCCAAATCCTCCCCAGACCACCGGGAACACTCAAACCACCTTCTTCACTATGATCTCCGGCACTTCCATGTATGTGCCTCATCTCAGTGGCATTGCTGCGCCGATAAAGGCGGCGCACCCGGACTGGTCGTCGACCGCTGTCAAATCTGCAATCATGACGACCTCAGACATCACCTACAAGGACAGGAATCCCATAAAGAATGAGCAGTACAACAACGCAAGCTTCCTCGGCATGGGTGCCGACAACGTCAACCCTATCTAAGGCGGCAGATCCTGGGCTAGTTTACGACATCAAGCCCAATGACTACGCCCACTTCCTCTGCGGGTTAGGCTACTACGACAAGCAAGTCGAGATAGTGACCCATCGAAAAGTCACGCGCGCCGAGGTGGGCAAAATCAGAGACATCAACTTGAACTACCCGGCTATAATTGTGGCATCGTTGTCGGATTTTGATAGAATCACGGTGACTCGTACTGTGAAAAATGTCTGTAGCGAGAAATTGACATAAATTGAAGGTGGATGGCCTAGAAAATGTGGCAGTGGAGGTCTTGCCAGAGACGTTGGATTTCTTCGGCAAAATCAACGAAAGCAAATCCTTCAACATCAGCATCAACAAGAAAATCATGCATCCTCCTATGAACGAAGGACACTTGTTGTGGGTCTCTAATACAAAGTCAGTCAAGATTCATATCCTGATACTTGTCGGATTACAAATTTAGTTCTAAAAGTCTAATAAATTCTCGGTTGAAATAATAATAATAATAATAATAATAATAAAATTTTAAAATAAAAAACCACAAATAACTCAAATATAAAATTAATAATTAATTCATTGCACAGTACCCAATATCTTTCTACCTATTGCACCTTGAAATCAAACATAAATATATCTAAAAATAAATAAATAACACAGAATTTAAAATAAATTTTGACAAAAATTTTATAATTTTTTATAAATAAAAATAAATATCAAATATAAATAAAATTTAAGACTATATTATATGGCTCTAAAAATCTATTATATATATATATATATATATAAACTTTCTTCCATTTGACTGACATGAACAAGAATTCCATAAATGACGAGTAGCACAACAAGTTGAGTTTCCTCAACATGGGAGCCGACAACATCAACCCGTCTAAGACGACGGATCCCAATTCCCATGATGGTTTATGACACCGAACTCGACGACTACATGCACTTCCTCTGTGGGTTAAGTTACTCGAACAAACAAGTGGAGACAGTAACCTACTAGAAAGCTACATGCGTGGAGATGGGTAAGATCGGGACATGGACTTGAACTATACCTAGCTATAACGGTGTCGTCATCGCAGGATTTGGATAGGATCACTAAGGATGGATAAAAATATCGAAAATTTGATATATCGCATATACTTTATCGAAATATATCAAATTATTCCAATATTATCGATATATAATTTTTTTTTGATATAATATTATATTGTACTAAATTTTTCGATGTCGATATGATATTTAGTATCTATATATCACATATACCATACTGATATCGAAATTTAAATATAAAGATATGTAATTTATACTATACCAAAAGGTTTGTTTAACGAAATGTTGGTATGCCTAAAAGTTGATATATGAAAATTTGATATACTAAAATTTTAGCACACTGTCAAATGAATTTTTTTTATATCAATTTTTGGGTACAATATATGGTATACCGGTTTAGGGTTTAGTGTACTGTACTGAACCATCCAATGGATCACGGTGACTTGAATTGTGAAAAATATGCTCAGCTAAAAATTGACCTATAAAGTGAGAGTCAATGGCTTGGAAAGTGTGACGGTGGAGGTCTTATTGGAGATATTAGAGTTCCTTATCGAAGACATTAGAGTTCTCTGGCAAGATTAATGAAACCAAGACCTTTCTTTAGTGTGAGCTTCAGTTATAAAATCGTGGGTAATCAGATAGAATTCTAATTGAGATACTTATCTAATCAAATAAATATTTTGTTAAAATAAAAAATTGATATATATATTTTTAATAATAGTAGAAAAATATCTATAATAAAATTATATCTTATTTTTTTATTTGTAATATATTTTAAATTTTAAAAATCTTAATTTGAATTTCAAAGATAAGAAAAATCTTAATTTTTTTAAAATGTTCATTGAATTTTGAAAATAAAATAATCTGATTTGAA
This sequence comes from Zingiber officinale, assembly GCF_018446385.1. NCBI lineage: Eukaryota > Viridiplantae > Streptophyta > Magnoliopsida > Zingiberales > Zingiberaceae > Zingiber > Zingiber officinale. The sequence continues at coordinate 45,055,717 of NC_056003.1, forward strand.
TTTTAACTTACCGAAATAAAAATTAATTAAAAATTTATATCTTTAAAATTATTTTAAAAATATCTTCAAAATGTAAATATGAGAAAAAAAATACCAAAAATTTGATAAATCGCACCTAACTTACCAGAATATATTAAATTATATGAATATTATCGATATACTAAAAATTTTGATACAATATTATACTGTATTAAATTTTTTGGTATCGGTATGATATTTAATTTTAGTATACCAACTCATACCGAAATTTTAATATAAATGATATATTATTTATATCATATCAAACCGTTGGTATTTCGAAAAGTTAGTATACTAAAAATTAGGTATATCGACAATTCGGTATACTGAAATTTTGATATATCAAAATTTTGGTATAGTATTGATATGAATTTTTTTTTACTGACTTTTCAGTACGACATATGTATACGGGTTTCGGGTTCAGTGCACCATATCGAACCATCTCAAAAGATCATAGTGACCTGAATTATGAAAAACTACCCTCAGTCAAAAATCCCAGAGTAGAGGAAACGTTGTGACTATGAAAGACTGGAGTCTTAGATAATGTAATTGTTGATTTGTTATCATAGAAAATTATCATAGAGTCATCTTGTTTATGTTGAAGAAAATCTAAAATTTTTTTTAACCAAATTACTTACGTAGCATAATTTGTTGCTGCTATATATTCTGCTTTTGTTGTTGAAAGTGCTATCATTTGCTGTCCTTCTTCCTGTCGGAGACGTTGGATTTCTCCGACAAAATCAACGAAAGCAAGTCGTTCAATATCAACTTCAACAGAAAAATTACGCATCCTCCTATGCATGAAAAAAGACATTTATTATGGTCTCTAATACAAAATAGTGAGGATTCCTATCCTGATACTTGTCGGATCAGTTCTACCATTTTAATAAATATTCTATTGAAGTAAACAAAATAATATATATATTTATAAATAAGTGACAAATAACTCAAATTTAAAATCAGCAATTCACCCGCATACTGTACTTCAACAAAATGACTCAACGTTACACTTATTTCTCAAAATATCTTTCTACCTATATATTGCAACTTCAAACAAAATATTAATATATCTAAAAAATAATTAACACAGAATTTAAAATCAATTTTGACAAAAAAAATTATATATTTTTTAAATAAAAATAAATATGAATTATAAATGAAATTTAAGACTCTATTATATCATATCACTCTAAAAATTATTATAATTTAAGACAAAAAAATTATATATAAATTTTTATAAATAAAATAAATCCAGATTATAAACTTAAGTTCGTATTATATCAATTATTATATTTTATTTTTTAAAAAAAAATAGATAATTTTTTTCTAAATTTATTCTATTCAAAGGACAAAATTATTATAGAATTATATAAATCTATTTAGATATTTTTAAAAATAAAATATCCAACAAAATTATTAACTCTAATTTGTTGTCTAACTTTATCTATTAGACATCATTGACAAGAACGAGAATTCATAAACACCGAGTATCATTGACAAGAATGGGAATTCATAAATACTGAGCAACACAACTAGGCGAGCTTCCTCGACATAAGAGCCAACAACGTCAACATGCCCAGGCAGATCCTGAGCTAGTTGATGACATTGAGCCTGATAATTAGGTATGTTTCATCTACGGGTTAAGCTACTTGGAAAAACAATCGGAGAAAGAGATTTATTGCCTTATTGGAAAACGAAGTGTGCGCAGATGGACAATATAAGATACAATAATAAAATAATAAGTGTTATTGAAAAAATAATCTTATAGAATTTTTTAAAAAAATTTTAGAATTTAAATAGAGTGCATATGATATATTTTAAAAGGATGGATGAAAAAAAATACTTGAAATATGAAGTTGATTGAGAAAATTAAATCATTTAACTTAAGTTGATTTCATTAAAACTTAAGTATAAATATTTAAATATCTTACCTAAGCTTCATCTTACCTTATTCCATTTCTCGATCGTTCCTCTCCCTCTCGTGCCGCCTCTCTCCCCCATCTCCTCTTCGTCGTCGACCACCAACACAATCACCGCCGACCACCAGTGTTATCACTGTCGCCCGTCAAGGGTGCTGCCAGTCACTCCTAGCCACTATTGCCCTTTCCTTACCTCACTTGTGCCCTAGCTTCCCAATGCCACAACCGACGCCGCCACCCGATCCCGCCGGCACTATCGATCCACCGTCATCTCTTCGTTGTTGGTCCTGATCCCCTCTCATCGAGCCACCTTCTCACCAGGGTGCCCCTGCGCGCGACAGTCACTGGGTCAGCTCTGTATGCGACGACGATCGGACAGTCCTTGTGCGCGACAACTGCTAAGATGTTTCTATGTGACTCTTTTCTTGTGTCGGCGGTGAGTAGCATCTCCGCCACTACCAGGCGTCTTTGCCAGAAGTCGAGCACAGTGGCCACTGCACTCCTTCACACCCCGAGCCTTCTCCACCGAGCCCTTTCCATTGAACCTTCTTTACTGATCACCGGACTGCCCTACTGCTATGCCTGAGGTAATCACTCAATCCTAGCAGCAGATTTAGGGGTTGGATGCTGGAATTCTGACCTTGGGATATTATATTTGTTGGACAATAGTCAAATCTTTGTCTTGAGGGCGTTTGTTCTGTTGGACATCAGCTTCACAATCCTTTGGCCATAAATTCCAACAACCATTGCTCAGGTCGTGAGTCAATGAAAGAGCGTACGGATTTAGGTGAGTTTTGGGTTGTTTCATGCATAGATTTAAATTCAATTGGATGGTGAAATGGTTAGGATAGTTTAATCTATTGGATTATGGATTTATTTAGTTAATTTGAATATTGTAACTGATTCATTATCGGTTCATGTGTGATTGATGGGGATTTGATTATGGATTGTATCAATCGGAACCTAGTTGACCACTTCAGATTGATTCAATTTGGGATTCAGTTTATCTATTTGGTCTTGGGATTCAGTTTAGCTAGATGATACATGTTAGAGTAGCTCAACTATACCTTTTTATGCAGGACTCTAATTTGAGACAAGCATTTCAACATGGGAGGTATTTGATATGAGCTACGATAAAGGCGAGTACTTCTTACTTTGTTTCTATTGTACTTTGACCTTAGTGCATGAGCTATGTTTAGATAGGTTGTTGTATTTACCTTGACTCCACTCATATTATTTCCTAAGCTTAATTCTTTGTTGCTTGATCTTTGAGATGATCGATTCATATCTATATAGTCTCTTTGTCATATATGATATTTAGTAAATGCTGGATATCTTATTTATTTGCATTGATTGTTGTATATACATGTATTCTGTTGGATATGCTACTTTTACTGTGATATTGTCGTTTGCTATATCTGTGATGATGACTATTCACATCTTACTCATCATAACATTGCATGCAAGCTGACGACTATGTCTCTCTTGTGGTTGAGAGAGTCATCGACCCTCACTGCTCACTCGGTTGCTCAAGGTAGTGTGCCTGGAGTGAGTGTAGCTTGTCTTGGCATGCCCAGCTTGCTTCACTCAAGGGTAGTGTTAGCTGAAATTGCAAGCAGTAGGGACCCTGTTGTTAATGTAGCTGGATATCTATTCAACAAATTGTCCACTCGCATCACTCAGGAGTAGTGGCTGTTGGTAGTGTGTACAGTTGTCATTGTCCCGACCTCTCGACCATACAGGGGGTCGTGGTAGTTGAGGGGTGAGTGAGAGTGACTATACCGTGCATATGCATATGATATGTGATTGCATATGCTTATGATTGATTATATCTATATGTCTGTGATATGTTTACATATGGTTGAGATATGTCATTTACATGTACTTGACATTGGTCTATTTATTGGTAGCTGGATAGATCATATATGATGCTTTAGTAGATATGAGCAGTTATGTTGTAGATTCACTCTTGCACTTGCAGTTATTAGGTGCTTGACACATCGTTCAGGTATGAACACTTATTATGACATGACTGTTATGCTTGTTGATTATTCCCTATGAGACTGTATACCTTTGGATCTCTAGAAATATTATGTTCATGCACTATCTATCTATTACCCGTTAAGTCATTAGCACTCACCAACCTTGTACTAGTTTTTCTTTTGCCAGGGAGTAGGTAGAGGATTTATGGAGTCGCTTGGAGATCCTGTCCGCCAGCCCCATGTCACATTATTGCTTCCACTCACATTATTGGTTTTAGACTTGTACATGTGAAATGTATCTGTTGTATGGAGTTTAGCCTTGTGTTTCCTATTTTTATTTTGATGTTGTTGTGTCAAGGCGGACCGACTTGTAGTTAGTTGTTTTAGTGGTTTTGCTTTCGTTTTTTTATATATTCTGATGTGTTTTGTTTCAGCCGTGTGGGCTGTGTATCAACTATGTGGTTGTGTTTACTTCCAATCATGTGGACTGCTTATAAACTGCGTGGTTGTGTTTATTTCCAACCATGTGAGCTACTTATAAACTACGTGATTGTGTTTATATCTAGCCGTGTGAGTTGTTGATAGCTTGTCAGTAGTCTTGTGACATTGTATACATGTTTCATTTGTCACTGCTACAGGCGATGTGTTGTCTAATTTTTGTTGGACAACCTTACTCTCAGAGTGTGACAATTTATAGGTATCAGAGCCACAGGTTTACGAGGCTTGTTTCTCGTGTTTTTGGATTTTCATGATTTATTTTCTCGATGTGACTTTTTGAGTTTTGGGACGAGGCAGCCACAGGACATCTCCAAACTATAGGAGGTATATTTGTATACTGTTATCATACACTTCTGTTGGGTACTTGTCTAGTTATTTGTATTATGTATGACATATGTGGGTTAGCTACTGTTAGGTCTATCAAACCTTACTGAAGATCAGAGATTACAGTCTCGGGGGTTCCTTCTATCATACCACCAGTAATACTAGCTTTTTCTACTACCAGTTGGGTGAGAGTTATAGTTCCATACCCTTGTTGGTTCGGTCAGTAGAGGACTGATTTACTTTTATTAATTTGGTCATTAGAGGATCAGTTTACTTTTGTTGTTTTGGTCAGTGGAGAACTGATTTACTTTTGTTAATTCGATTAGTAGAGGATTGATTTAGTTTAGTTGTTTTGATCAGTAGAGGACTGATTTACTCTTGTTATTTTGGTCAGTAGAGGATTAATTTACTTTTGTTATTTTGGTCAGTGGAGAACTGATTTACTCTTATTAGTTCAATTAGTAGAGGATTGATTTACTCTTGTTGGTTCGATTAAAGTGAAGGTGGATAACCTAGAAAGCGTGGCGGTGGAGGTCTCACTGGGGACGTTGGAGTTCTCCAACAAAATCAATGAAAGCAAGTCGTTTAGCATCAACTTTAGCAAGAAAATCGCGTGTTTTGCTACACTTGTTGTCGGTCTCTAATACAAAATCAGTTTAGATTCCTATCTTGATACTTGTCTGACCGCAATTGATATATATAGATATATATCGATAAAAGATGATGAATAACTCAAATTTAAAATCATCAATTCATCCCACATTCGACTTCACTGAAACCTCAAAATGACCCAACTTTATACTTAATTTCTCAAAATATATTTCTACCTATGCATTGCAACTTCAAATTGAAAATAAATATATCTAAAAAATAATTAACACATGATTTAAAATCAATTTTGACAAAAATTTATATATATTTTTATAAATAAAAATAAATATGAATTATAAATAAAATTTAACACTATTATATCACTCTAAAAAATGTTGTAAGGAAAAAAAAAAATAACAGTTCCTATTACATTAAGTTTAATATTATCCATATATAGTGATAGTAATATTAATTAAAACCTACTAGTACCGCTCCCATTAGGAAAAGTACTAGTGCAATGTGTAATCGATAAAGGCTAGATTAGCCTTAGAATTATCCTTCAGATTCATATTCAGATCCAATTCTAGATCCTTCACACACTCTTCTGGATCCTCCTCCTCTGATTCTCCAAAATCTTCTTCTGAATCCTTCTCATATTCTTCGGGATTCATTTTTAGAACCTCCTCAGATTCTACAGAATCCATTTCTAAATCCTCAGATTATGCGAGATCCATTTCTAGATCTTCCTCAGATTTTGTGGGATTCATTTTTTCAGGATCTGGATCCTCTTCTGATTCTTTAGGATCTCATACTAAATGAAGTAAATCCTTGCACATCTCTAAATATGAGATGAGCCCTTAAAAGCGATATATTAATTGGTGTGCTATATCACGAAAATGTCTCGACGTGGCTGAATCATAGCCCATCTTCTGTGTTTGTTTAAGACTAGAAACTCTTCTCGTTAAAGTTTCTAGAATATCCAATCGAGACGATCAATAAGACATTCGACTCCATGAACCGGGTCATAATCAAGCTGTTTGATCTCCTCCTGAAGCTCATGTTGTCATACATTGCGATTAGTCATCGTGTATATTGTTCGTAATATCTAGAATTAAAAATAATAATATCAGTACAAAACCGACAAACCATTAACAAAATTGGTCAAATTTAATTTTCACATATGTATGGAACAATATACATAATCCATAAATAAATAAGAAAAACATATTTTTTTTTATTTAAGAAGTTTCATTTGACTGACATACTGGATTGATCAATTGGAAAGCTGGATCTTTAAGTTCCTTGTCCTTAATCAAACTAATCTAATTGGGATGTTATGTTTAACCTAAACCCATTTAATTAAATCATCATAAATGATCTAGTTAAACAAACCAATGATTTGAATCAAATTGGAATATACTTGGACCAACCTAATTTGATATGCACTAGTTCAAATGAAATTAGATCAATTAAAATTGGACCATTAGATAGTCATGCAAATTCAAACAAATATAAGCATAATTAATCAAAAAATTAAAAAACATGAAGTTTTATTTTTTTAATTAATTTTACTAACATAACTCTCTCTTTCGAAAGAAAAAAAAACTTTTCATTTTTTTTTTTTTTACTCACATGAGACTGTTTCTCACGTTTTTCGTTTTTTATTTGATTTAATAAAATCAAATAATTTCTGTTTGACGAAGAGATTTGTGTAATAGATTAAACCACAAACTCTTTTCTCTGTCGAGACGAATGCGACTTTCTTTTCCATGACAAACGCGTGGTCGCTAACAACGGTGGCCAATTGCCAGCTTACTGAGGCGATCGCCGGTGTTCTCTAGCCACGATAATCAATTGCCAGTCATCCGACGTGATAGTCCTCTGCCGTGACTCTGTGCCGCCAAGGACTACTGTGAATTTTTTGCAGCTGGACGTGATAGTCCTCTGCCGCTGAGGACTACTATGAGTTCTTCGTGATGCCAACGGCTCAGGGGGAAACCACCCTGACGTGATCGACGATTCTTGCGAAGATCGCTCGCAGACTCTTCCAACCAGTGGATGACGGCGGAAATCGCAATGTTGGACATTGTAAAATTTGCAACGTTGGGAAGAAGGGGTGTTTATTCACCTTCATATTCCTCCATTACGTGCAATTAAAGCATCAGTTACAAGATCAATAGATTCTTCTTTAAAAAGTGTCCAAGAGCAATCGTAAAAGGAGAGTTGCAGGTGATCGAAGCAATCGACAAAAGGAGAACATCCAGTGAGATTAGAATTTGGTTTGTGAACTAAAGGAGAGCTTTTCGATCTTGTGTCATGATCGTTCTTCTGACGTCAAGCACAGATCAAGATCGTCTCGAGAGATCACTGTGAGTGTTATAAATTTATGTATTTTGTATTTCATGTTTCAGACACTACAATGGCATCACGGTGATCTCTTCCTCTTTATATAACTTGTGCTCTAATCGCACTTAAAGAGGAACAGGAAGAGGAACATGTGCCCTCTCCTCTTCTCAACGTGTGCATTCAAGTGCCACATCTAGCATCTCTCACGCATCTAAGTTAACAGGCATCTAGTCACAAAGACTATGAATAACATTCAATTCATACTTCAGGGAAATTGATTCGTACGACAGTAAATATAATGAGTAATTAATACTAAGAAAGTTATTATACTTAACTTAGCTACTCTTACAGAACAAATCTGAGACATCAACATCATGCCTTTACTCCATATTAAATTATTTATATCAATATGAATATCCCTAATTCCTCATAATGACTATTTTATCAAGAGCATATTTAACATCTTTAATCAATACAATTATTCACAATTATATTTTATATACTGAACAAAAATATAACTAGTACCAGTGAATAAATGTCAAAGATGTAAATCGATCTTAATATTTCTTTTTGGCTAGAATTTATTCATTCTAATCAGTCGCTTTCCTAGTTATGCTCCATAGACTGAATTACTCACAGTTAATATGAAATATGCTAAAGTAGCAGACAGTAATCAGAACTTTAAATAGACAGCTAAATAGTCACTTAGGGTAAGATTGAGAATAACTTATAATCTCAAGGGACTCACATAGTAAAGAAGTAGAGATCCATTCTCCTACTACCCTTCTTGTCGCCATAACACATATGGTATGAATTATATGCTATTATGTTATTCTCTTTTTTAAAAAAAAAAGAATGCATGTTTTTTATAAAAAAAATTAACATCATACAGATTTCGATCTAGACATACCTAACATCTAATCCTAAATTCAACATATAAATTTCAATCTGACTCTAAACAAATTCAGTAAATGGTGGGTTCATTTACTCCAATCATTATATAAATGATCTTATCTTGACACAATTATCAAGACAATCTTAACTTATGAATATGTCTCTATTCACAACTACATAAGCTGTCCCATAAATAACAGTCTTTGTTAGACCCTTGCCGGCAGGCTAGAGGGGGGTGAATAGCCCCTACACAAAAATAAAACAAAAAGACCCTTCTCGGATTTACAGCTTTATAAATCTAACACTTGCATAAGTATAATAAAGAAACCAAAAGAAAAGAGGCATCAAGAATTTACTTGGTTACAACTGGGGAGGTTGTTAATCCACGGAAGTAAAACACACTAATTTCTCCTTCAGGCGGAGAAGCCTCTTTACAACAATGAAAGCATAGAAACAATGAAGCTAAATAGAAATAAAAGTGCCTACAAGTGTTGCTTGAGTATTTCTTGTTCTTGTTAGCTTCTGAGAGCAGGATTGCTTATATAGCCCTGCTCGGGGTGCCGGGAAGCGTTCCAGGTGCTTGAAATGAGAAAGAAATTTATCCCCGATGCAATAGTCAAACGCCACGTCGAAATGGCTAAGAATTGAGTTTCGAGCGCCCTGGACTGGTTTGGGTGCCTTGGACTAGTTCCGACGCCCCGACCTGGTCCGGACACCCCACGCCCCGGATTGGTCCGGGCGCCCCGAAGGTTGAAAGTCAACATTTTGTTGACTTTCTCTCTGGGCCTCTAGCTTCGAATCGCTTGCTTCGGTCCGGGTCTTCCGCTCTAGGTCCACTTGCTTTGGTGATTTCGACCATCCAGAATAGGGCTCACTCGAACCCAACTTCCAGCCTTCTCGTCGAGCAATCTTCTGCTCCGACTTCTCGTCCCTCAAAATCGCTGCATGCTTCCTTCTTGTTCGCCAGCGTACTCTTCCAGAGCTTTTCGTCCCTCGGACGCACCAAGTCCGTCGGCTCTCTCCCGTGCTGACATTCTCTCTAGCTGCGTCTTTTTCTTCTCGAGCAATCTTCCGCTCTTGGCTTCTCATCCCTTGGAAACACCGCACGCTCCCTTCTCGTTCGTCGGTGTACTCTTCCGCAACACCTCATCCCTCAAACGCACTGAGCCCGTCTGCTCTCTCCCATGTCGTCCTTCTCGCTAGCTGCATCTTTCGCTCGACTTCCTGTGCTCTTAAGTTCCTGCACACTTAGACATAGGATTAAATACAACAGGACCTAATTTAACTTGGTTGATCACATCAAAACTATCTTGGGGTACCAACAATCTCTCCCTTTTTGATGTGAGCAACCCAAGTTAAGTTAGGGTAAGCCAACATAAAGTACAAGCAATAAATTTGCAATTAAAGTACAAAATTTTGAAAACTTTAAACTGCCTCCCCTTAGACTTAATCTTCTCTTCTCTCCCTTTGATTACATAAAAAAGTGGGGTACCTCAAAAGTCTAAGGGTAACTTTTCAAAAATAAGAAAGTTAAGTTTTAAAAGAAACTTTGAATTTATCAAGTTAAAATGACTTGGAAAAAAAAATTTGTGAATCTTAAACATAAGTCTAAGAGAATACTCCAAAAAAAATCAAAAGTGAAAGCCTTAAGATAATTTTGAAAATCTTGAAATATTTTTTGAAAAATAGAGCATACATTTTGACAGAAGAAAATACATTTTCAAGATTTATAATAAAAAAATATATTTAGATAAATAACTCAAAAAAATTAGAAAAAAATTTCTTAGTTAGCAAGGATAACTCTTGCGAAATAATTAAAAATTTTGAATAATAAAATTCAAATATAAAAAAAATAAGATTTTTCTATAGATGAATATTGAATTACTCTTTTTTTTTAAAAAAAAATTGGGATCAAATTTATTTCGAACAATAATTAAACTAAAATGAAATTTGTGAAAAAAATCAATTGTTAAAAAAAATTAATACAAGCATGATTTTGGAATCCAAGATAGATTTTTTCCTACCGGATTAACAAGAAATTTTTTAGGTACATGCTTTCTTGACAATTTTCTAATCTGTCCAATGTGATATTTAAATTTTTAATTTAGTCCATTATAGTTTCTAAAATTTGAAGCAGAGAATTTTGAACATGCAGAAACTTTTAAAGTTTGTATTTGTTCCTTTAACATTTCATTTTCTATTTTTAATTTGTCGAAATCCTCTAATCGATAAGCTATTGTTAAAGTTCCTTTAAACTCATTATTCTCTGTTAATAATTTTTTATTTTCAATTTTTAATTTAAAAGAATCTTTCAACAATATTTTTATAAGTTTTAACATTTGGTCAGGAGGTAGAGATCATACCTGACTTACCTTGTCAACTTTTGATGCTCCCCCTATTGAGATGCTGTCCTCCGATGTTTCTCCCCCTTCATTGCTACTCTCAATGTTCATTTCTGAAGAGCTTTCTTTATCTTCAGGTAGGAACTCGGCTATGAGAGCAGTATCGGTAATTTCCTCGTTTTCTGCTTCTGATAATGACTCGGAGTTCATCAAGGAGTTGAATTCGACTACTTTTGGTTCTTCGTAGAGCATTAAGAACTTTTCCCAAAGTTCTTTTGCATTCTTATAATTGTCAATTCTGTCGACATCCTGGGCAGGTAGAACGCTCAGAAGGTAGAACTCAGTCTTACCGTTAGCTAGGGATGGCAATGGGGCGGGGGCGGGTTTGTCATTCCCATCCCCGGCCCGTTCTCATTTTTTCTGGTTCGGGGATTCCCCGAACCCGAACCCACGGGGATCAAATCCCCATCCCCCCTCCCATCCCCGCCTCATTCCTAAATTTAATTTATATTATTATTATTATTATTTAGTAATTATTATTAATGATAATATTAATATTAATATCAATATTAATAATATTATTATTAATAATATTTTAAAAAATATTAATATTAATATTAACACTATTATTAATACTTTTTTTTTAAAAAATCATATTATTATTTAATAATAATAATAATAATAATAATAATAATCGGGACGGGTTCGGGGATGGGAATAGTATTCCTATACCTGCCCCAAACCCGCCCCATCCCCGAAAAATCGGGGATCTCCATCCCCATTTCGGGTTTTCCCCGCGGACCTCCAAACCCACGGGGAAAATTGCCATCCCTACCGTTAGCCATGAAGTCGTTGCGTTACTTTTCAGTCCATTGATGTTTCTCAATATCTTTTCCTTCTTTGCTTTTGGGCATATCAAAACCATACTTAATTGTTAATGAACTATTAAAATCGGTTTTAAAATAAACCTCCATTTGACGTCTCTAAAAAGTGAACTGCCCCTCGAATACTGTTGGGTATGTTAGAATCCTTCGTACGGAGGCTAGAGAGGGGGGTGTGAATAGCCGACACCAAATCGTCGCGTTTCTACAAACTAGGTTAGCGCAGCGGAAAATAACACGTAGAAACGAAGGAAAAGAAGACAAACCTCAAACAAATCGATGTAACGAGGTTCGGAGATTAGGGCTCCTACTCCTCGGCGTGTCCGTAAGGTGGACGAGTCCAGTCAATCCGTCAGTGGATGAGTCTCCGGAAAACCGGCTAAAAATAACTCCTTATGGGTGGAGAAATCTCGCCACAATACTCTTGCAACAGCAAGATGAATGTACAAGAAATACAAGAAAGCAGAAGACAATACAAGTGTAAAAACAATCTTGCCTTCTCGTCGACTGGAAGAAGCAACAGCTCCAAGCGCCTACAACAGCAGATGATCCAGCCGGAAGCTCACGCGAAGCTTTGGAGAAGCTCAACAAAGCTCAAGCACAGCAGCACTTAGGGACAGGAAGAAGGAAAAAAGGAGAGTTAGCACCAAAGCCTTGATCTCCTTTTATAACCTGCGAACCTGCACAGCGAAGACAGAAGCCAGCGGAGAAGACGGAGCGACCCGTTGTGACTCAACGGTCGAACGTGGACCGATCAGGCTCCACCCTGATCGGTCCAGGACCCTTCTGATCGGTCTGGGGACCGATCAGGCCCTGGGCTGATCGGTCCCTAGACCGATCAGAATGCTTCACAGAAAGTTGCCCAACTTTCTGTTCGTTTCCTGATCGGTCTGTGGACCGATCAGGCCACAGCTGGATCGGTCGTGGAGACCGATCAGGCTTCATGCTGATCGGTCCCCAGACCGATCAGTAAGCTCACAGAACCGATGCGCTTTGCCTTCTGTTTGTTATCTGATCGGTCACCAGACCGATCAGATACACAAACGTATCACTGGATCGGTCTGCAGACCGATCCAGAGCTTGGTTTTTGCCCAAACCAAGTCCCAAGTCTCCCAAACCAACATCCGGTCAACCTTGACCTGTTGGTACATCATGCTTAGCATCCGGTCACTCCCTTGACCCGCTAAGACTCTCCACCAAGTGTCCGGTCAATCCCTTTGACCCACTTGGACTTTTCTCTTCGTGTCAAGTATTCGGTCACTCCCTTGACCTACTTGACCTTCTCAACACCAGATGTCCGATCACCCTTGATCCATCTGGATTTTCCCTTGCCCGGCTTCACTCACCAGGACTTTCACCTAGCTTCACTCACTAGGGTTTTCACCTGGCTTCACTCACCAGGATTTCCAACACCGGCTTCACTCACCGGGACTTCAATGCTCGGCTTCACTCACCGGACTTTCCGAATGTCTCGGCTTCACTCACCGGACTTCCACTTTCACCTAGCTTCACTCACTAGGATTTTCACCGGCTTCACTCACCGACTTCTCCATTGCCCGGCTTCACTCACTGGGACTTTTCCCTGCCAAAACCCTCTTTGACTTTCCCTGCCAAGTCTCCATACTTGGACTTTTCGCGTGCCAAGCTACCTGCTTGGACTTTTCCCCGTGCCAAGTCTCCGTACTTGGATTTTTCCAGTGCCAAGTCTCCATACTTGGACTTTTCGCGTGCCAAGCTCCCTGCTTGGACTTTTCCCGAATCAGGTCAACCAGGTCAACCTTGACCTAAGGTTGCACCTACAATCTCCCAAACACCTATTCTTGTCAAACATCAAGAATACAACTCTCTTCTCGTCAAACATCGTCAAACATCAAAACACAACTCGAGTCAGGTCAACTCGAGTCAGGTCAACCGGGTCAACCTTGACCTAAGGTTGCACCAACAAGGTAGATGCTAGCTTCGGTCATCGTTTTTTGCTTCGATTGGAGATTAGTCCTCCTGAAGCGTCCTGACTCTAATACCACTTATTAGGACCCTTGGTAGTCGGCTAGAGAGGATGAATAACCCCTGCACAAATTAAGCAAACACAACCTTTCTCAGATTTATAGTTTTATAAATGTAACACATGCATAAATATAATAAAGAAACCAAAAGGAAATAAACACTGAGAATTTACTTGGTTACAACTGGGGTGGTTGTTAATCCAAGGAAGTAAAGTGCACTAATTTCTCATTCAGACGGAGAAACCTCTTTATAGCAATAAAAGCAGAGAAACAATGAAGCTAAATAGAAATGAAAGTGTCTACAAGTGTTGCTTGAGTATTTCTTATTCTTGTTAGCTTCTGAGAACAGGGCTATTTATATAGCCCTGCTCAAGGCGCCTGGAAGTGTTCCAGGCACTTGGAATAGGATAGAAATCTATCCCCGACGTAACGGTCAAATGCCACGTCGAAATGACTAAGAATTGTGTTCCAGGCGCCATGGCTCGGGATACCCCGGACTGGTCCGAGCGCCCCAACCTGGTTTGGGCGCCCCGAAAGTTGAAAGTCAACATTTTGTTGACTTTCTCTTCAGGTCTCTAGCTTCAGCTCTGCTTGCTTCAGTCTGGGTCTTCCGCTCCGGATCCACTCACTTGGGTGATTTCGACCATCCGAAATAGGGCTCACCCGAACCCAACTTCCGGCCTTCTCGTCGAGCAATCTTCCGCTCTGGCTTCTCGTCCCTCGAAATCGCCGCATGTTTCCTTCTCATCTGCCAGCGTATTCTTCCACAGCTTTTCATCCCTCGGGCGTACCAAGCCCGTCGACTCTCTCTCGTGCTGACCTTCTCGCTAACTGCGTCTTTTGCTCCTCGAGCAATCTTCCACTCCTGGCTTCTCGTCCCTCGAAAACAATGCATGCTCTCTTCTCGTCCGTCGGTGTACTCTTTTGCAGCACCTCATCCCTCTGACGCACTGAGCCCGTCGGCTCTCTCCCGTGTCATCCTTCTTGCTAGCTGCATCTTTCGCTCGACTTCCTGTGCTCATAAGTTCCTGTACACTTAGACACAGGGTTAAATACAACAGAACCTAACTTAACTTGGTTGATTATATCAAAACTACCTTGGGGTACCAACAGTCTTACCTCTATTTATACTTAATAAATAGATATGATTGTCCATGTGAATAGACTAATTTTAACTTGCCAACATGCTTATCGAGACTTTATTCAAATATAGCAAAGACATATACACTGAATAAATCATGACATTTTCATATATTTAATTGTCTTTACAATATGTTACATTGTTCGAAGTTCCTAAGACTTCACATATCCTTGAAATGACTCTTTAGTCAATGACTTAATAAAAGGATCTGCAAGCATATAATGTGTAGGGATGCACTAAATAACTATCTTTTTCTTGTCAACAATATCTCTTATAAAATTATACTTAATTTTTATATGTTTATCTTTGCTGTGATATTTGAGATCTTTAGAAAAAACTATAACAACTTAGCTATCACAGTACATTGTAACTTGACTTCCACTGTCTTTAGCAATTTTCAAATACTTCAGGAACCTTCTCAATCAGACAACTTTTTGTATAGCCATTGCATAAGAAACATACTCAGCTTCCATTGTCGATAGGGCTACACAAGCCTGCTTCTTATTGTTCCATGAGATGGCACCACCATTCAGCAAGAAAGTATAGCCAGATGTGAATTTTTTGTCATCAAGGTCTCTCACCCAATCTACATCTATACAACCGCTCAGGCTCATATCTGATCCTTGGAAATAGAGACAATAATCCATTGTTTCTTTGAGATATCTGAATATCCTCTTCACTACTTTCTAATATCTTGATCCTGGGTTTGACTGAAAATGATAAATTAAGCAAACAACGTAGCTCATATCAAGATGAGTATACAACATAGTGTATATTAAACTATTAATAACACTGATATATAGTTTTTCTTCATTTCGACTATTTCTTCAGGAGTCTTGGGATACATACTTTTGCTTAGAATAGTACCTCTGACTATAGGTATTTGTTCAATGTTGCAATTTGACATATTGAAGTGTCGTAGCATCTCAGTAATATGAGACTCTTAAGAAAAACCCCAAAGTCTTTTTGATAGATCTCTAATTATCTTCACTCCTAAATGTACTCAACTTCTCCTATATCTATTATGTCAAATTGTGATGAAAGTCACTATTTTACTTCTATCACATACTTGATGTCACTTCCAACTATTAACATATCATCAACGTATAATGATAATTAAGATGACAAACTTTCCTTTTTCCTTTCTTTGGTAAACACAATAATCCTCATAGATCATTTTGAAATCATAAGACAAAATGACTTCATTAAATCTTATGTTCTATTGTCTCGACACTTGCTTTAGCTTATATATAGACTTCTCAAACCTACACACTTTATTCTTTTAACAATTACTGCTAAGAAAGTTGTTACATTTAACTTAGTTGCTCTTATTGAACGAATCTGAGACATCAGCATTATGCCTTTATCCCAGATTAAATTATTTACATCAATATGAACATCTCTAATTTCTTATAATGACTATTATGTTAAGAGCATATTCAACATCTTCAATTAATATAATTATTCACAATTATATTTTATGTACTGAATAAAAATATAACTGGTACTTGTGAATAAATGTTAAAGATATAAATCAATTTTAATCTTTCTGTCTATTTATTTTAATCAGTCAATTTCCTAGTTATGTTATATATATATATATATACAAATTTTTTCTGAAATCTCAAAATAAGATGACAAATAACTCAAATTTAAAATCAGCAATTCACCCCACATTCGACTTCACCGAAATCTTAAAGTGACACAAATATATACTTATTGCTCAAAATATCTTTATACCTATGTATTGCAAGTTCAAACCCAAAATAAATATATCTAAAAAATAATTAACACAAATTTAAAATCAATTTTGACAAAAAAAAATTATATATATTTTTATGAATAAAAATAAATATGAATTATAAATGAATTTTAAGACTCTATTATATCCTTCTAAAAATCTATTATAATTTAAGAAAAAAAATTATTTATAATTTTTTCAAATAAAATAAATTCATACTATAATAAAATTATTATAGATCCTATTATATCAATTTACATTTTTATTTAATTTTTTATAAAAATAGATAAAAAAAATTATTCTAAATTTATACAAATAAAAAGACAAAATTGTTATAGAATTATAAATCTATTTAGATATTTTTTTTAAAAAAATATCTAATAAAATTATTAACTCCATTATTTTTAACTTTCTCCCCTTATATATGTCACGGAATTCCATAAACGACGAGCAACACAATAAGGTGAGCTTCCTCAACATGGGAGCCGACAACATCAACTCGTCCAAGATGATGGATCCCATGATGGTTTACGACACCGAACCCGATAACTACGTGCGCTTCCTTTGCGGGTTAAGTTACTCGGAGAAATAAGTGGACACAGTGACGCCCTACCGGAGAGCTACATTGGTTGAGATGGCCAAGATCAGGGACGTGGACTTGAATTACCCAACTATAATGGTGGCGTTGTCGCCGGATTTGGATAGGATCACTAGGGTAGGAAAAATATTAAAAAATTGAAGTACCACATATATCGTATCAAAATATACTGAATTATTCTGATATTATCCGCATATCAAAATTTTTGATACGGTATTATACTGTACCAAATTTTTAGTATTGATATAATATTTAGTATTAGTATACCGCATATACTGTACCAATATCGAAATTCATATCCAAATGATATGTAATTTATATTATATCGACAAGTTTATATACCGAAAAGTTGGTATATAAAAAATTCAGTATATTGAAATTTCAGCATAATATCAATTTTTTTTTTTTTATACCGACTTTTCGGTACGGTATATAGTATACATATTTAGGATGCTAGACTTCTAAATTACCCAACGTATACATTTCCTGAGCTATTCTAATAATCAATAGAAAAATTTTATGAGATCGATTGATCATCTCCCGGATTAACCAACGTAGTTAACTGAATTTATAATATTTTTCTTTTGAAAAGTGCCAAAAGGCATATTCAATTTCAGAATTTATAGAATTTACTTTCCCACCTAAAAGTAATTTTGATTTAATTATTTCGAGCTCATCAAAACAAACACATAAAATACTGTTTGTGTTATAACATCCAATCCAAATTCCCACAACCTATAAATGGTCCACCAATTGCATTGACGGAAGCCGCTCATTCCATTTCATCTCTGCATCACAATGGAAACACACATTTATTTATAATAATAGAAAAATATCAATAAGCAAATTATATCTTAACTACATTTTATTAGTAATATTTTTCAAATTTTAAAAATCTTAATTTCAATTTCAAAATTTCAAAGATAAAAAAATCTTAATTTATATTTTTTAGAAAAATCTTAATTTGAATTGAAAATAAAAAAAATAGATTTGAATTTTAAAAATTTTAAAAACCATTTTTTTTAAAAAAATAAAAGTCTGAAAAATTAATTCTTGAATTTAAAATTTTGAAAAATAATTTTTAACTTTTAAAAATTTATAAAAGCAAAAGGATGTTTTGAAAAATTAAAAAATATTATTAATAATCAATCTAAAAATCAAAATTTAAATTTGGGTTAAAGTCTAAGTTAAAGACAAGTCAATAAAAAAATTTAAAATACATAACTTATACTTAAGTGCTCTTTAATTTTGGGATTAATAAAATCATATTCAAGGGAACAATAAATATTAATTAATATTAATTAAAAATTAATATCTTTAAAATTATTTTTAAAAATATTTTAAAAATTTTAAATATGGGGAAAAATACATAAAACTTGATATACAACATATAACATACTAAAATATTCCGAATGATATCGATATTATCAATATATTAAAAATTTCGGTATGATTTTATATTATATTGAATTTTCAGTATCAGTATGATATTTAATTTTGGTATACCGCATATACTAATTGAAATTTTAATATAAAGGATATGTAATTTAATATCATATCAAAAAGTCGGTATATCGAAAAGTTAGTATACCAAAAATTTATTATTACCTCTAAAAATAGTTTTGTATCTGTATATCAACTTGGTAAAAAATTATTTAAAATTATTTTTACTATTGTAATGCTTTTTCTTTTCTACTATACGTTGTAACAGCTACTTCGACAAATAACTACTATACCTTGTAGCAGCTAACTGTCTATGTAGCTGCTATAACTTGTAGCAGCTAACTTGGAATGTTAGCTGCTACAACGTTGTACTAGATCTTTCTATTAGGATGTATACTAAAAGTCTAATTTTTTAATATAAATATTTATTTTGAAATAAGAATCATATTGGTCAAATATCTGTATTTATGTTAAATGTAGTTGCCCATTTAATTTATATTGTAGATAACATGGTGTGTGGTGTCACATAGAAGATCATGTTATCAGTTCCTTATAGATTATAAATAGTAGCTCACGACCAAGATTGATAAGGACAAACCATTGGAACAGTCATAGTGTAATTTGGTATTAGTTTATCTTGACTATAAAATTACACTAGTATACTATGAGTGTATTGAGCAGAACCATTTGAGGTTGTTCTTTTTATACTAACTGTATAAAAGAATAGGACCTCTGTTATTATGGAAGTGTGTGCTCTTAATCTCGATATAACTTAGTATTTATTTCTTTAATTTATCAATGGGTGAGATTTATTCAGTTAGATCAATAGGTCCGATAAGTTGGGAAATAATATTATTTATATGGTGTGTTGTTAATTATAGAAGAAAACTGTGTTCTAGTAATCTAGGTTGATGATGTCCCCTTGAGAAGCTCATAAGGATTGTCACGTAAACCCTGCAGGTGGACCTAGTCCGACATGACAATGAAGTTGAGTGGTACTACTCTTGGAGCTAGATGTTAATTAAGTGAGTGATAGTAACTCATTTGATTAATGGACATTTGATATCTTAAACACAGGGAGATTAATACACTCATAATAAGAAGGAGCTCATAATATAATATGAGATTGGTACGGTAGTTCAATAATAACTCTTTAGTGGTATGAGTTATTATTGATGAACTTGAGTTGGGTGTTCGGGGCGAACACAGGAAGCTCAAGCTCATTGGGAGACCAAAACCAATTCCTTCTCTCGGTCCCTGTTGTAGCCTCTATAAAGCCTTATGCCCACCAAGTCTACTTCTTACCCAAGTAATGGGCTAGATACATCCATGCTTGGTGCAAGGGGGCCGACCAAGCATCAACTTGGAGCCCAAGAGGTGGCCGCCAAACCATGCTTGGTGTCTAAGCATGGGGTCGGCCACACCACTAGGATTAAAGGGAGATTTTATTTTGTTAAAATCTTTCCTTTTATAGTCATTCATGAAGGGATTTAAAAGAGAAATTTTAATTTTAAAATTTTCTTTTATAGCCATCCTCATGGTTTTAAAAGAGAATTTTAAAATTTTAAAATCTTTCTTTTTATAGTTATCTACAAAAGATTAAAGAGAGATTTTAATTTTGTTAAAATCTTTCCTTATTTGTAGTTATCTATAATGTTTAAAAGAGAGATTTTAATTTTTGATAAAACTTTCCTTTTTTTTAACCATGATTTAAAAAGAGAAATTTTAATTAATCTTTCCTTTTTGTAGTTGTCTACCTGTTTTAAAAAAGAGAGATTAATTTTAAAAATTTTCTTTTATTGTTATGTACAATAGGAAATTTAGAAAAGAGAGATTTTAATTGTTGTTAAAATTTCCTTTTTTAAGGAGGCCACAAATAAGGAAGTTTTAATTATGTTTAAAACTTTTCTTTTTTGCCATGACCAAGGATTATAAAAGAGAGGTAGAGGGTGCCTCATGAGAAGAGAATTCTAAGATCTCTCTAAGTCCTCTCTCTTAATGCTTGTGGTGGTCGGACCCTCTCTTTTCTCTTCTCCCCCTGATTTCTTCCTTTAGGCCGGCGGCACACCATCTTTCCTTCTCTCCCTTTCTTCTTTCTAAGGCCGACCATATCCATTGGTGGCCGAAACTTGAAAGAAAAGGAGAAGACTCTATCTTGGTGGCTGGTTACTTGGAGAGGAAGAAGAAGAGAAGGAAATTTTCTATTTTGGCATTCCTTGGCGGCTCGAGTTTCTTGGAGGCAAAGAAGTGGTTCGGGTGGAGTTATCTTGGTAGATCGTCGCCCACACGACGCCCAAGAGAAGGAGAGGAATACAATAGAAGATCAAGAGGTCATTAGCTACAAAGAAAGGTATAACAAATTAATGGTTTTTGCTTCAAATTAATTAGTTAGTTTTCTTTGTATGGATTTTGAAACACCAACACAAGAGGTTAGCGATTTTATGTTTCGTTTTCGTGTTATCGATTTTATATTTTGATTTTATGTTTCGATTTTGTGTTTCTATTGTGGTCTCTATAGTCAAGCCTACGGTTACTGTAAGAAGTTAAATATCCAATTTCTTTGAAAGACTTTGTCTAGGAAGTGGTGGATGATACCATAACCAAGAATGCCTAGTGCCTCGCCATGTTTAACCTGGAAGCCAATCTTTGAAATAGATATTTAATCAACTTCTGTAATATGGTTTAACTTAGGAAGATCACATCGGTTAAACTTGGAGTAAAAATGTTAAGTATCGTTTCCAATCCAAGTTTAACTTCTGAAGAGAAATTTGGATTAATAATGTTAAGCATCATTTGCAATCCAAGTTTAACTTCAGTAGAGCATATGAGTAGCTATGTTAAGTTCTGTGCTTGTACAAATTTTTATACAGGGGAATAGAATGGAATCCATGTGTAGCAACCAACACTTTCTTCGTTTATGCTCAACAAGATGTTACTCTACATTTTCAACCATTAATAGTATTGGATATAAGTGGTGTGAATGGAGAAGAGGTGGAAAAGGAAAGAGGCTCTATTGTGAATGAGACTTTAGTCCCACATTGGGAGTTTCATGGCATGTTGGTTGATTTATATTGATTCACATGCATTGAGGATATAAACAAATGCATGGGAAGAGGCTCTCTCTCACGCGTGGGTGCGCAGTGGGGGTGCAAATCTAGGGCCCGAATTTGCACTGAACCATGTTGACTGGTGTGCAGGCACTACTTACGCGCGCCGAATGCCAGATCGGTCAGGGCAAAATTTACGCAAGTAGAACAACCAACATTTTGCCACGTAAACATTTTGCTGCCGTGTAACTGATGCATTAAAGTCGAGATTAATGTAAAATTAAAACGGTCGAGCAATAATGAGTGAAACGATGGGCGTTTCACTACTCAGCAAGTAATGGTCATTAATCAACCATTAACGCTTCCATTGATCTGAGCTCCTATATAAGGAGGCTGCAATCACAGGTAGAAGACACACAACAACACAAGCAGATGTTCTCCACCTTCGTTCCCTGATCCTCTATCATGCAACTCCTGCTCAGCGGAGTGCTCATGATAGCAATTGAGTGTCACTCAGTTCGTCGTGCTCGACAATGCTTGGTGGAACCACGGTCAACCGTTGTATCCTGGGAAACAAACGACCCGAGTAAACCTTGAAGCACAGCTGGAGGTGAGGCGAATCTGTTTCAAGGAAACTGTGTCAGTCGCAGGCCTCGGTCAGTTCTCCTGGTCGGACAGTCTGTTCACCCGACTTGTCTGCTCGCCCGATCGGCTTGTCTGTTTGCCCGAGTTGTGTTGTCGCTCGGTCTGCCTATCTGTTCACCTGACCTGTCCGCTCACCCGGTCTGCCTGTCTGTTCACCCGACTTGTCTGCTCGCCCAGTCGGCCAGTCTATTCGCCCGACCTGTCTACTCGCCTGGTCAGCATGTCTGCTCGCCCGGTTGGCCTGTCTGTTCGCCCGACCTATCTGCTCACTCGGTCGGCTTGTCTATTCGCCCGACCTGTCTGCTCGCCCGGTCGGCCTATCTATTCGCCCAACCTGTCTACTCACCCGATCGGCCAGTCAGTTCGCACGACCTGTTTGCTAGCCCGGTCGGCCTGTATGCTCGCCCTATCGGCAAGTTTGTTCACCTAACCTGCCTCTCACCAGGCCTGTCTGTCTGCTCGATCGGTCTTACTGCCCGATCGGCCTTTCTGCCCGATCGGCCTTATTGCCCACTCGATCGTACTGCTCGGTCAGTCTCTGTGATCGAATGACTACTTTGCTCGGTTGGTCTTACCGCCCAGTCGACCTCTTTCTGCCTCCCGATTGTGCTGCTCGGTCGGCCTTTCTGATCTGCTGTGCCCGCTCGTGCTGCTCGACTGATCAACCCACTCTGTCAACACTGTGCAGATTGCCTTCATCACCTTGTAGAAACCAGACCCTACTGGCAGCCTGAGATTATCTGCTCAGGTCATCTCTATTGTAAGTTAAATTTAAATTCTATGTAATTTTAAATTCAGCTAAGTCCCCAAAATCTCCAGCAACAGATTATTTTTTCTGAACAATCTTGAAACATACTCGATTCTATTAAGATGGCCATAGAACGGAATGTTGAGGTGCAACAGACTCAACACGTGCATGCCCCCTCCGTCCCAATTGGAACTGTGCCAATTAACCACGAGAAAAAGCCAGAGAAGTTTAGTGGACTGAACTTCAAGAGGTGGCAGCAGAAGATGCTCTTCTACCTGACCACGCTCAACCTGGCTCGGTTCTTGACCGAGGACCCTCCCAAGTGTGCTGAGGATGTTGATGCATAGGCCATCAGTGCAGTGGAGGCATGGACTGATTCTGAGTTCCTTTGCTGAAACTACATCCTCAACTGTCTTGCCGACTCGCTGTACGCTGTGTATAACATGAAGAGAACACTAAGGAGCTGTGGGAGTCCCTGGACAAGAAGTACAAGACAGATGATGCAAGGGCCAAGAAGTTCATTGTGGGTGGATTCCTGGACTACAAGATGGTTGATTCCAAGATGATGATCAACCAAGTCGAAGAGCTTCAGGTGATCTTGCACGGGATCCACTCAGAAGGGATGGTTTTGAGTGAAACCTTCCAGGTGGCTGCTATCATTGAGAAGCTGCCTCCCAGCTGGAAGGACTTAAAGAACTACCTGAAGCACAAGAGGAAGGAGATGAATGTGGAGGAACTCATTGATCGACTTCACATCGAAGAAGACAACAAGAGTTCAGAGAGAAAACTGTTCTCTCAGGCTACTATGAAAGCCAACGTGGTCGAGCACGGTCAAAGCTCGAAATAGAAGAACCCTAAGTCTTTCAAGATGCGACCCAGAGGAGGCATCAACAAAAAGATGTTCTCTGGGAAGTGCTTCAACTGTGACCGAGTGAGTCACAAATCTTCGGAGTGCCGGAAGCCAAAGAAGTAGGAGGCCAACCTGAATAAGGGACTAGAAATGGACGACCTCTGTGGTGTGGTCTCTGAGTTGAACTTGATCGGTTTAAACCCGCGATAATGGTGGATCGATACTGGAGCCACCAAACATGTCTGCTGCAATAAGGAGCTACTCCATAACTTTGAAGAAGTCACTGGAGACAAGCTGTTGATGGGGAACTCAGCAACCTCAGACATCATGGGCCAAGGAAAGGTGGTGGTGAAGATGACCTCGGGCAAGGACCTTACTTTGAATAATGTGCTATATGTTCAGGAGATTCAGAAGAATATAGTATCCGGATTACTATTAAGCAAGCATGACTTTCATATTATTTTTGAGTCAAACAGAGTTGTATTGTCCAAGAATGGAATGTTGTAGGAAGGGGCTATGTATCTGATGGACTATTCAAACTTAATGTAATGGCCATTAGACCCAAGATAAATAAAAATGAAGGCTCTTCCACTTATATGCTTGAGTCTTCGTGTTTGTGACATAGTAGACTAGAACATGTTAACTAGGATATGCTGCATAGATTAATAAACATGCAAAGCATACTGACATTCCACCTTGACCCAAAATACAAGTGTAAGATTTGTGTTGAAGCGAAAATGACAAGGTCATCCTTTCAACATATTGAAAGAAGTAACGAACCACTTGACCTAATCCACACTGATGTGTGTGACCTAAAAGGTACGCCAACACGTGGTGGTAATAAACACTTCATCACTTTTGTAGATGATAAAATAAAATACTGTTATGTGTATCTTCTCAAAAGTAAGGATGAAGCTATAGAGAAATTTGCTCTCTATAAGACTGAAGTTGAAAACTAGCTTAATAGAAAGATTAAGGTGGTTCGAAGTGACCGAGACGGTGAATATGTATCACTGTTTGCGGAGTTGTGTGCTGAGCATGAGATTAGACACGAAACAATAGCTCCTTATACTCCTCAGCAAAATGGAGTTGCTGAGCAAAAAATCAAACTCTAAAGGAGATGATGAATGTTCTTCTATTGAGTTATGGATTGCCAGAGTCCATGTAGGGGGGGGGGGAAGCTGTGTTAACAACTAATTACCTTTTAAATAAGGTACCTCGAAAGAAAATAGATAAGAGCCCTTATGAGTTATGGAATGGAAGACAACCGTCCTACAAATATTTATGAATGTGGGGTGTCTTGCCAAAGTGTTGGTGTCTGATTCGAAAAGGATTAAGATAGGACCAAAGACTATTGATTACATATTTATTGGATATGCGCAGAACAACAGTGCTTATCAGTTTGTTGTATATGAATCACAAATACCAGAGATACATAAGAACTCGATAATAGAATCGAGAAATGCCTCATTCTTCGAGCATGTGTTTCCGTATAAGACTCAAGAGGATGCTAGCTCCTCAAAGCGGGCATATGAAACACAAGGCAAAGAAGATGATGATGAACCAGTTGAGGCTAAGCTTAGACGGAGCAAAAGAGCTCGGGAAGACAAATCTTATGGATCAGATTTTATCACTTTTATATTGGAAAGTGAGCTCCGAAGTTACTCAGAAGCAGTAAGCTCATCTGATGGACCTCACTGTAGAGAGGCAATTGCATCTGAGATAGAGTCTATCTTGCAAAATCACACTTGGAAACTTATGGATCTTCCTCCAGGAAGTAAACCACTAGGTTGCAAGTGGATCTTCAAGAAGAAAATGAAATCAGATGGCACAATTGATAAGTATAAGGCTAGATTAGTAATCAAAGGATACCGACAACAAGAAGGTCTTGATTACTTTGATACGTATTCTTCGGTATCGAGAATAACTTTCAATAGAGTATTGTTGGCTATTGCCGCTCTATGGAATCTCGAAATACATCAAATGGATGTTAATACTACCTTTCTAAATGGGGATTTAGAAGAGGAAATCTACATGGAGCAACCTGAGGGATTTTCTGTGCCAGGATAGAAAAACAAGGTATGTAGATTGGTGAAGTCATTATTGTTGGACCGCGTGGTTGTTTTGATGTGATCAACCAAGTTTAGGTTAGGTCCTGTTTGTCTAATCCCTGTGTCTAAGTGTGCAGGAGTTTAGGAGCACAGGAAGTCGAGCAGAAGATGTAGCTAGTGAGAAGGATGGCACGGGAAGGGAGCCGACGGGCTCGGTGCGTCCGAAGAACGAGAGAGCTGCGGAAGAGTACACCGGTGGGCGAGAAGAACGTGTGTGACGTTCGAGGGATGTAAAGCCGGGACGGAAGACTGCTCGAGGATAAGGCCGGGAACTGGGTTCGGATGAGCCCTATTCCGGATGGTCGAAATCACCCAAGTGAGCAGAACCAGAGCAAGTCAACCGGGACGTTGACTTGGCAAGTGTTCGGTCGACCGAACGTCCTTATCGGTCGACCGAACCCCTACCATCAGAAAGCTAGCTGTTGGTGACACGTCAGAAACCACGATAAGCAACCAGCCGTTGGTGAAGTGATCGGTCGATCGAACCTTCTGATCGGTCGACCGAACCGAAGATAATCATACTTGGTCGAGCGATTTGATCGGGTCAGATCGAGTAGAGACCGTTGGCTGATCGGTCGACCGAACACAAGGATCGGTCGACCAAACCTAAGCTCGATCCACAGAGCCTGCATCCAGACGGAAAGCTGGGAAAGTTCATCAGGCCGAACCTAGGAATCGGTCGACCGATCCCTCTTGAGTCAAAGCCTAATCCCGAAGATCAGGTGATCTGGATGAGTGTTGGAACCCCTATATAAAGGGGTCTCGAACAGCTACTCGAAATCAACTCTGTACTTTCATTCTTAGCAACTTCTGTGCTCTCAAAGTGTAAAAGGCTCCATGGCCTTCAGAGAAGGAGACGTTTCTAGTGCGCTTTCCAACCGCCTTGGATTAACAACCGTCTCGGTTGTAACTAAGTCAAATAGCTGAGTCGTCTCCCTTTTTGTTTATGCTAATTTAAATACTCTTGTTGCTTTTATTTTGAGTTAAAGTTTCTTGAGGAGGGTATACTCTTTGATTGCAAGCAATTCACCCCCCTCTTGTCGGGCCCGCTGCACCAACAATTATATGACTTGAAACAAGCACCAAAGCAGTGACATGAAAAATTTGATAATGCCATGAAAGAATGTGGATTCAAGATCAATGAATGTGATAAATGTGTCTACATGAAAGCCACAGAGAATGACTATGTCATCTTGTGCCTCTTTGTAGACGACATACTTATCATTGGAAGTAATGATAAGATAATAAAATCCACAAAAGGTATGTTGAGCTTAAGATTTGATATGAAAGACATGGGCTTAGCTGATGTGATTCTAGGAATCAAAATTCTTAGAACAACAGAAGGACTTGTTCTTAGTCAGTTCCATTACATGGATAAAATTCTTGAGAAATTCACCAAGGGTGATACTACGTTGGCACGAGTGCCGATAGATATGAGTCAATATCTATCAAAAAAATCGAGGTGAAAGTATCTCTCAGATAGAGTACTCTCGAGTGATTGGAAGTCTGATGTACTTGATGACTTATACACGACCAGACTTGGCCTACGCAGTAAGTAAACTGAGTAGATACACGAGTAATCATGGTGTTGAGCATTAGAAAGAGATAACAAGAGTACTGAGGTACTTAAGGTATACTCGTAAATATGGACTGCATTATATAAGATATTCTGTTGTTATTGAAGGATACAACGATGCAAGTTGGATAGCTGATATAAAAGACTCTAAGTCTACGAGTGGATATGTCTTCACTCTAGCAGGTGCAGCCATTTCCTGGAAATCTTCTAAGCAAATCGTAATAATCAGATCTACGATGAAATCTAAGTTTGTAGCTCTTAACAAATGTGGTGAAGAGGCTGAATGACTACGATAATTCTTAGAAGATATTCCTAGATGGTTGAAATCTGTGCCGATAATTTGCATACATTGCGATAGTTAATCAGCAATTGCTTGGGCACAGAGCCATCTGTATAATGGTAAGTCTAGACATATAAGTCATAGACATAATGCCATTAGACAACTACTCTTAACGATAGTTATCACTGTTGACTATATGAAGTCAAAGGATAACCTAGCAGATCCGCTAACTAAAGGGTTAAATCGAGAGTTAGTTGCAAGCTCATCACAAGGAATGAGTTTATCGTTGTCAGCAATCAGTGCAGAGGACACTCAACCTATGCAAACTGGAGATCCCAAGAACTAGATTCAAAGGGACAACTAATCTGCACTGACTAGACACATTGCGGGGGATAGCCCAATGAAACAGTGACTAGACCAGGGTAAGCCAATGGGATTTTAATGATCAAGAAGAGTACATGACAACTCTTGAGGGATCACCTATGTGAGAAAGAAGTGGGGCCGCTTCGAAGAGAATTGGAGGCACAATTCTTAGAGCTTCTCATAGAACCAGGCATGTTCATGGCCAAGAACAAAAACACTCATGAGAATTGAGTTGTATCAAGGAGAGTCTTAGGTGATACTTGTCACTGCTTACACATACGGTAGTATAGTTCAAGGACATCATGTTTACTATCAACCAGTAAGCAACCAAATCTTCACAAGGGAAGATTCAAAGGGTAAAATCTACCTATCTTATACTTGACTCAACTATTGAATACTATCACATACCCTATCTCCATTCATGTGAGGGATTGTTGGATATAAGTGATGTGAATGGAGAAGAGGTGGAAGAGGAAAGAGGCTCCATTGTGAATGAGACTTTAGTCCCACATTGGGAGTTTCATGGCATGTTGGTTGGTTTATATTGATTTACATGAATTGAGGATGTGAACAAATGCATGGGGAGAGGCTCTCTCTCATGCGTGGGCGTGCAGGGGGTGCAAATCCAGAGCCTGAATTTGTGCTGAACCATGTTGACTCGTGTACCGGCATGACCTGCGCACATCGAATAGTACAATTTACCCAAGTGGAACAACCAACATTTTGCCATGTAAATATTTTATTGCTGTGTAACTGATGCATTAAAGTCAAGATTAATGTAAAATCAAAACGGTCGAGCGATAATGAGTGAAACGGTGGACGTTTCACTTCTTGACAAGTAATGGTCATTAGTCAACCATTAACGCTGCCGTCAATCTGAACTCCTATATAAGGAGGTTGCGATCATAGGCAGAAGACACACAGCAACACAAGCAGAAGTTCTCCACCTTTGTTCCCTCATCCTCTGTCATGCAACTCCTACTCAGCAGAGTGCCCGTGATAGCAATCGGGTGCCCATTGTATCCTAGGAAACAGACGACCCGAGTAAATCTCGAAACACAGCTGGAGGTGGGCTAAATCTGTTTCAAGGAAACTGGGTTAGTCGCAGGCCTTGGTCAGTTCTCTTGGTTGGCTAGTCTATTCACCCGACCTATCTGCTCGGCCGGTTGACTAGTTTGTTCACTTGGCCTGTCTGCTCGCCCGATCGGCTTGTCTGCTCGCCCGGTTGGCCTATCTGCTCACCTGGTCGGCCTGTCTGTTCGCCCTACTTGTCTGCTCGCCTGATCGGCCTGTTTGTTCACCTGACCTATCTACTCGCCCGACCGGCCAGTCTATTCACCCGACCTGTCTGCTCGCTCGGTCGGTCAGTCTATTCGCCCGACCTGTCTGCTCGCCCGGTCGACCTGCCTGCTCACCCAGTCGACCTGTCTATTGGCCTGACCTGCCTCTCACTAGGCCTTTCTGCTCGCCCGGTCGGTCTTACTGCTCGGTTGGCCTTACTGCCCGCCCGACCATACTGCTCGGTCAGTCTCTGTGATCGAATGACTACTTTGCCCGATCGATCTTACTGCCCGGTCGACCTCTTTCTGCCTCCAGATCGTGCTGCTCGGTCGACCTTTCTAATCCGCTGTGCCCGCTCGTGCTGATTGGCTGATCAGCCCGCTCTGTCAATACTATGCAGACTGCCTTCATCACCTGGCAGAAACTGGCCCTTGTTGGCAGCCTGAGATTATCCGCTCAGGTCATCTCTATTATAAGTTGAATTTAAATTTTGTGTAATTTTAAATTTAGCTAAGTCCCCAAAATCTCCGACAACAGATTATTTTTTCGAACAAATAAATTATATCAATCACAGTTTTTTATTTAGATCAATCAAATGAGATTCTACATGTTGTATCATTTAATGTATAAATAGTTAGAAGCTGCTACACATTGTAGTAGCTACTGCAGCACATTGAAGCAGCTAGTCGTCAGAAGCTGCTACACGTTGTAGCAGCTTCTCAAGAGTAGCTACTACACTGTGTAGCAGTTGCTACAGATTAGCTACTACACATTGTAGCTGCTATTCCAACATAGCTGCTACAACGCCTAGTAACTACTGCTGATCTCCAAATAACCTTTTCTTACCAATTATAATTTTGCATTTATTGTGCATAAATATACTGTGTAATTACCTTTTTCCCTTCATTGACCAAAGTTTTACTCTGAAATTCACCGTGTGACAAATATTTCAAAAGAATTTCAATCATAGTAGATCGGTGACCACACGTTGTCTTTGTCAATCAATCTCACCGCGATGTCTTGTTTCTCATCCAAATCTTTGCCTCTATCATAAGTATGGTGTTAGGTTTAAAGTTTTGATTCTTCTAGGGGTTTGAATTTTTTAGGTTTTGATTCGTCTCCTAGCTGCTACAATGGGGTTTAATGATTTTAGGGATGAGGATTAAAGATTTTGTTTGAGGAAATAGAGTGTTTAAAAAAAGTTTATCTTTATTATAGCAGCTACCATCGAGTAGTTGCTACAACGTAGTTAAACCCTAATGATTGATATAACATGGTTAAACCCTACAGTCTCTATTGGATTCTCATTATTATAGCAACTACTTGACCCCAACTACTATAATGTGATCAGTACTCATGTTGTATCAGCTATTAATTACATTGTACTACCTAGGAGAAATTATAGATATTGTAATGTATCATATTATATTTACAAAATAATAGTGTAATGTATCGTAGTATGGGTGAAAACTAATTGCATTACAATGAAGGAAATTGAGTATCACTAAGATCTTATATATTTGTTTGACAGAATTAAATGGCAATCCAGAGAACTTCTGCTTTTCATGCATATCGTAAGAAAGTGCATTGGAAAAGTAATTACCCCCACTTCAGGGGGTTTTATCATCACTACACATAAACGACTGATAGATGAAGTTGATCAATGGAAGCCCATTTGCTTGGGCAGTAGCCATGCCTAAAATTGCAAATATCTGAAGCCTTATGCAAAATATGTTTGACAATTCAGAAGTTGAAGCCAGATGTTTCATCTTTCATAATAAAGAGATCAACTTCATAAGGAAAGATGTTTCACTGATTCTAGGACTCCTAGACCAAGGCGATAAAGTAAATTTGCAACAGCATGCTGCCACCACCCCACTATTTCTTCAACACTTCAGTAATAGGGAGTGTACACAGAAGGAGTTAGAGAACAAGATGATCAACCTCGGCAAACAACCTTCATCTGCTGAATCTGATACTCTTTTTTACCAATTTTTAATATTGTATTTCTTTGTTTCTGTTTTATTTACTACTACTAATAGTATATCTAGATTACCAGTACAATCATTAATAGATTGTGTAGATAATTTTACTAATTTAGATAGGTATAATTGGTGTAAGACTGTATATGACTATATGAGCCCACAGCTAGGGGGTCATTAGTGTGATGCTTTCACAGAGGCCAAAACCAGAGGGCCTTGAGAGAAATCAAGCTCCCATGCTCAAAGGGTTCACACATCTCCTCGCTGCCAGTGCTTCAATTTAATAATAGACTCATAAGATTGTCAACCTAACTTTATGATAAATAAAATTAATTGTTGGTTCATCTTTGGTCACACAAATAATAGCAGTGACTCTGATGGAGAGGATACTATTAAATGCGCCTAAGTATGTATCATTACTTGATACTTAGTCCATTAATTAGGATTGTGCCCCTTCAGATGGAGAAGATCACACATACCTAAATAATTTCCTATAATTATCCATAGAGGAAGTTTGATCTAGTGATCCACAAACAAACTCATCCGATATGGAGGAAGACACTTAAAGCTAACTTGCAAGTTTGAATACATTACTTACAAACCAGTAATGGAGACTATGAGATTTATTTAAATAATCTCTCTCCTACTTAGTTATTTAAATTAAAGAATTTTAATCATACACGCACATCACAACACACACATCACAGCACATAAAAACAGCATATAAAGACAATAAATATGAAAATAAAATTTCCAACTATTATGGCCTCATCCAACGTTGTCCTCCAATATGACGCCAATGGATCAAGCCGTCGCGTCTATCTTGCTTCCTTCTTTGTCGCGCCTTCGGTCCTCAAAATAGCACCACGCATAGCAAGGATACAAGCCGCAACAAAAAAATAAAATTTTTATATTTATCGATCCTATATCCACAAAGGAATTTACATGTAATCTAGATCAAACAGAATGTAAAAAAATAATAATATGGCAACCGCCCGTATTTAATTATTACAATCATGCACACACAACAACCTCGACATGCTCGAGGGTTCAAATCATACACAAACACACAAAGCCATAATAGTTGGACCTAGGATGCCTGCAACCACAGAGTTAATCTTTCTTGCATATCCTACTATTATCTTGCCTAAACTTGTATATGATCAGTGCATAATTTAACTGAAAACCAATCTCACAGAACCAGAAAACATGCTCTGATACCAATTGAAGGCGCTGGAATTCCGTTCTATTTAAATTTCCCTGTACAAAAATTGTATAAGTACAGAACTTTTCTTAGCAACCCACATATTCGATCAAACATGTGTTTGATCAATCAAGCAAGTTCTTGAATGATCAAAGCATACCTTGATTGAAGTACAAGATCACTGGCCTCTTATGTTGGTATTCAAAATTGATACAAAGAAAACAAAACCAATTACGCAGCGGAATTGAAGAACTAATTGTACCTTTTCTTTGTACCTAAAGACTTCTTGATCTTTTGCCGTATTCTTCTCCTCTTCTTGGACGTCGTGTGGGCGACGATCTACCAAGATAAAACCACCCCCCTTCTCTTCTCGATTTCCAAACCGCCGGCTACAAAAGGAGGCTCTAGGATGAGGCACCTTCTAATCTTCTCCTTTTCTTCTTCTTCTTCTTCTTCCTCTTCTTCAACTTCTTCCTCTTCTCCAAGCCACCGGCCACCAAGTGATCTAGCAAGGAGGGGCACCGGCCCTAGCAAGTAGGGGCACCAACCCTCAAGGATGAGGGGAGGGGTGCCGTCCCTAGCTTGAGAAGAATGGCACCGGCCCTAAGTGGAGGTGAAGGTGGCACCGACCACCAAGGAGGAAGAGGGAAGATGAGGGGCGCCGGGCACAAGGAGAAGGATGTGTGCCGCCAGCCCTAGGAGGAGAGAAGAGAATTATGGAATTAGGAAAATTAGAAAATTAGGTTTTATGAGCCATCACCTACTCCTTTTATAGGCTTTCCGTCAGTTACAAAGAAAGAAAAATAACAGAATTCTGTTTAGAAAAAATCTCTCTTTCTATAACCGAATTCTGTTTAGAAAAAATCTCTCTTTCTATAACCAAGTTAAACCAAGAGAAGTTAAATCAAACCAAGTTAAGTTAAACCAAACTAAGTTAAACCAAATCAAGTTAAACCAAGTTAAGTTAAACCAAACCAAGTTATGGATGGGTGGATCGAGGCTTTATATAGAGGCTATAATAGGGACCTAGAGGAGGAATTGGTTTAGGCCTCCTGATGGGCTTAAGCTTCCTATGTTCGGCCCGAACACTCAACCCAAGTCCATCAATAATAACCCATACCACTAAAGGGTTATTATTGAAATACCGCACCAATCCCATATTACAATATGAGTTCCTTCTTATCATGAGTGCGTTAATCTCCCTGTGTTTATGATATCGTATACCCATTAATTAATGAGTTACTGACAACTCAATTAATTAACATCTGATTCCAAGAGTAGTACCACTCAACTTTATTATCATGCCGGACTAAGTCCATCTGCAGGGTTTACATGATAATCCTTATGAGCTCCTCAAGAGGACATCATCAACCTAAATAACTAAGACACAAATTTCTTCTATAATCTACAACACACCATATAAACAGTACTATTTCCCAACTCATCAGGCCTATTAATTTAACGAATAAATCTCACTCATTGATAAGTTAAAGAAATAAATACTAAATATACGTGCTTGTTATTATATAGGGATTAAGAGGACGTATATCCATAATAACAGAGGTTTTGTTCTTTTATGTAGTCAGTACAAATCAAACAACCTCAAATGGTCCTGCTCAATACACACATAGTGTACTAGTGTAATTTTATAGTCAAGACAGACTAATACCAAATTACTCTACAACCGTTCCAATAGTTTGTCCCAATCCATCTTGGTTGTGAGTCACTATTTATAATTTATAAGAACCCGATAACATGATCTTCTGTGTAGCACCATACACCATGTTATCTACAATATAAATTAAATGGATAACTGCATTGACATATATAAAAATATAAAATGCAAACATTTGACCAAAGTGATTCTCATTTCAAAATATTTCAAAATAGATGTTCATACAAAATCTAGGCTTAGAGTATACATCCCAATAGATTATGCATTTATTAGTGTACACATGTGTATAAGTGTTACTACATATTGTAGATGTTGTTGGTAGACACACGTTTGATCTTTTCATGCATATAGGTATTTGTGATTAATGGATCATATTTCTGGATCTATTATGTGTTGTGTGTGCATATATGTCGGGTGAGTTCTATTGAAAGTATTTTGTCGATTATACCTTTGTTGTTATGTGCACATATGTCCAGTATATTTAGTTGGAAGTATCTTGATGATTATATCTATGGTGTGAGTGTACACGTGTTTGTCATGTGTGTATAGTG
The DNA here is from genome assembly GCF_018446385.1 of Zingiber officinale. NCBI lineage: Eukaryota > Viridiplantae > Streptophyta > Magnoliopsida > Zingiberales > Zingiberaceae > Zingiber > Zingiber officinale. The sequence continues at coordinate 45,090,751 of NC_056003.1, forward strand.
TTGGGATCTAGCGCACCAAAGATACGGAAACGTAGCGGAAAAATTACTAGATCCTCTTATCCAGCAGATCCATGCGAAGGGAAGAAACATGTTCTGAAAATAATCTATGCTAAGCTACATGATAGGTTATACCTTTGTTGCGTTCCCTTCGCAATCCCGACAGCAACCTTTTCTCTGGATCCAGATCTCAGCGCGTTCAAGCGTCTGCGCCTCTATGGTATCCATACGAACATATCCTTCGTTCGCTGCACGAACGAAGCCTTCGGAGAAGAACCATCTTCTTGTGCTAGCAAGAAGTATGGTTCGGCCAAGCTTGAAGATTTGGCCAAGGAGGAAGGAGGAGGAAGAAGAGAGAAGCTCAAGAGACACCTTTTCTCATCCAAAATGAAAAATAAATCCAAAAACCTATTTATATTCATCCAATGAATACCAAGGGTTTTTGTCTCTTTGTATTCCTCCTAATGGGTTGGATTATTATATATTGGATTAACCATTAATCCAATAACCCAATAAGTCTAACCCATTGAGTCTAACCCATGAATCCAATGTGCCTAATTCGGATTGGACTCAATCCAATGAGTGGGTTCATTTGAGTCTAACTCAATTAGTAACCAAAAGGCCTAATCATCTCATGATTGACTCTTAGGGCTAATTACTAACATATAGGTGGCTAGTGTGTATTATTAGAGGTATATTGTCGACTAAACCTATGTTGTGGTGTGTGTACATGTGTTTAGTGTGTACTATTGGAGGTATCTAGTTGATTATACCTACGTTGAGTGTCCACACATGTCTGGTGTGTACTGTTGGAGGTATCATGTTGATTATACCTATGAGTGTGTGTGTATACATGTCAAGTGTATATTATTGGAGGTATCATATATTGTGCCCAAAGGATGTCCACATATCTCTACAATGACATGATATTGTCTACTTTGGCCCTAGACCTTCATGACTTTGCTCTTGGACTCTACCCAAAGGGTCTCATGTCAATGGAGATATCCTACATCCTTTTAAACACATGATCTTTACCAAATCTTTCCAATGTGGGACTTTGATTGAACCCCAACAATCCTCCCCTCAAATAAAGGATCGCAATTACTCTCATGGTCCGAGCCTTCCCACGAGTATTCGATCACCTTGACCTACTCTGGGCCTCTTGCGAGCATTCGTATCCATTCACCCTGACTTGCTCTGGGCCTCCCCGCAAGCATCCGGCCACCCTAATCTACTCACCCCCTGCAAGTATCTAGTTACTTTGACCTGCCCCACACAAGCATCCTGTTACCTTGACCTGCTTCGGGCCTCCCCACGAGCATCCAATCACTCATGGCCATCTACGAGCCACCCTCAACTTCATTCAAGGCCGAGGTCACTCTGACCTCCCTGAGCATCTGGTCACTCATAACCTGCTTCGGGCCTCCCCATAAGCATCCGGTCACCTTGACCTATTCACCCCCTGCAAGTATCTGGTCACTCTGACCTGCTCTAAGCCCGACATAAGTATCCGGTTACCTTGACCTGCTCCGGGCCTCCCCACGAGCATCCGATCACTCATGACCAGCTCTGAGCCACCCTCAACTTCATTCAAGGTCACCTACATGACATTTGATCTAGATCATAGCTCTGATACCATTTGTTGGGTAGCCCGATGCGGGTGCGTGCTAAAACATGTTTCGTAAACATGCGCAGTGGAAAATAATAATAATAATAATTTCTAATTATTACATCACACGCACCACACACATACAAGGATATAACATAACAAACATGCTCACACAATAAAAATTTTATAGAAAGTAAATTTACGCTAAGTATACTTGTCGGATGATGCGTAGAAGATTCGGATGATGCGTAAAAGATTCCATCGGATGATCCGGAATGAGAAGGAGATCAACCAAGCGACACTCGGAAGCCTCGCCTCTACTTGTATCCACGTCGAGCTATCTTCGAGACGACTTCAATAAGTCCAAGTTGTGTCTTCATTTCAATACCTAGCCAAAGGTGGGAGACAGTTCGATCCGAGAGAAGGATCATAGTCCGATTCATGTCTTATGGGCGAAGCAACCTGACAACACAAAAGGGAAGAGAGGACAGCCTTTTACGGCTACTATTCTGATGGCACAGCAGGAAAAAGCCGGTGACGACACCGGCGGAGAGCAGCAAGGCAACACCTCTTGTTGTTTGGACGGTGATGGCAAAAACTCTTGCCAGTGTCGGGGCAACTGTAGGTTGATTGGAGGGACACCTGATGGTGTTGGATGCTAGCCAGTAGAGCTGGTCGGTGGCTGCGAAAAAAAAGGCTAAGCCCCTTGTTTTATTCTGCAGCATGAGAACGAGAGAGAGGAGAAAAGAAAAAACAATTCACGTTTTTCTCTCTTACTTATTCTCTTATACACACACTCACACACATGAATTGCGGGTTAAAGGATACAGTTTTGGATTTGATCCAAACCCAATAAGAAATATATATATTTGATATATATATTAAAAGATATATATATATATATATATATCTTTTAATATATATATCAAATATATATATTTCTTATTGGGTTTGGATCAAATCCAAAACTGTATCCTTTAACCCGCAATCCATACCAATAGCATTAAGTTTGGTTCAAAATCAAACCATATAGTTCAATAACCAAACGTCTTTTAATTAAAGAACTAAACTAATTTAGTTCATTAATTAAACTAAAGAGCGTCCAACTTGTCTTCAAAAGACATGACTCATCCGCGCTTCCGTTGCACCATTCTAATTCCATATTTACCCTTCGTCTGGTCCAACCAGACTTAATCTCTCTCAATATGAGAATCTAATTCTCAAACTCATATTATGTCTCTTAGATAAACTCGTAGTGCGTGTAACCTTATAGGTTCCCAATTATGTTGGCAGTTCATAATTAACCATTAATTATGAAACGATCATGAGTGACACCTAGTAGTACATCATGATCTCCAATTAACCGAAAAATCATAGGTTGATCGCGGAACCACTTCCAAACTCTTTAGTAGCTACAGTAAGTCGTACCATGTTTCTTTCACTCGTCTTATACCCATTTGGTTCAAGACATGGTTTATGTGTCAGTCCCTAGTAGGCTGACTACGTCACACCTAGCCCAAGTAATACTTCCTCGTTCTACGGATTCAAATTACTCCGACATGTGTCTAAGAGTCTCATACGCTTTACATATGATGCTTTGGCCAAAGACTTTGAGTAATAATCCTAATGTCATAGGGTATATGTCTCCTCGCAATGAGCGGTTAATCCTCTGTGGGCTATCCAAACACCTTGGCGCACTTCGACTTATACCAAATCATCTCGGGTCCACATCTCAATGAGATGCTTACTTAAGATGTCAAAGTATAAGTCTCCATGACCAAGGTGACTTGTATATCTCAAGTCGAATGAAACTTGCACTCAAACTATAATAAGAGTTTCATTGACATATCTATATATGTAGAGAACCATATGAAATCTTACAGCAGGTCACTCCAATGAACTAGTTATCAAAACTATCATCCATGTTTAGTTCTTGACATCTCAATGTCTCCAGCCTATGAGAAAATAGCTACTTGGCCGAACCAAGGAGTATAACTCGTGCTAGTCTATCAGAATTGATGATGTCCGAACTTATCAATTCATCGACTAGGAAATATTTCAATACATTCAAAATTACATATGTAGAGATACTCATAAGTTGTGATCTAATCACAAGTTCTCTTATGCTATGAATTTTATCGCGAATATTCAGTACGTGAGTTTAAGATCCAATTATACACATAGAGAATGTGTACTCAAATAGTGAATATGTATATATATATATATATATAAAGTCGTAAATATTTTTAAAATCATTTTTGAAATCAAAATTGTATTCCAAGTAAGGCTTTCCAAAAAAACATTTTAGGTAAACTTCTTTAAAAAAATTTTAAGTAAACTTTTGAAAAAAAATTTAAAATAAATATATGTAAAGTAATTTCTAATCAAAATTTTTAAAATAATTTTAAAGAAATAATTTTTTATGAAAGATTTTTAAAGTAATTTTAAAGGAAAATTTTTAAAGTAATTTTAAAAGTTTGAATTCAAAATAATTTTCCAAGATTTTCAAAGTAATTTTAAAAAAATTAATTTTCTAAGAAAGATTTTCAAAGTAATTTTTAAAAAATAAATTTTCTAAGAATGATTTTTAAAGTAATTTTAAAGAGAATTTTTCAAAAAAAATAAAGGAAAAATTTATAAAAAATGCTTTCAAAAAAATTTTCTAAAAAGTGAGTCCGTTTTTTTTAAAAAAATTAGTAAATGTTTTCAAAAATTTTTTGATAAGAAATATTTTCAAAATACTTTTGAGAGTATGAATTCAAAATAATTTTTCAAGTTTTTTTTAAAAAAAATCTTATTTTTCAAAAACTTTCAAAATTATGTAGTGTTCATAGTAATTTTTGAAAATATTTTTAAGTTTCTTAAGCAAATCCTCCCCCTTAACCTAATATCTTTATTTAAAAATAATCATTCAAATTCAATAACCTTAATACATGTCTAACCGTTAGTTACTATCTATCTACTAGAAGATAGTAGTGTTCACCTGGTTAGTCAAGTTAAGTAAAATTTGATCCAGCTTATTGTTTATTAAGAAGGATTGCTTAACTTGATTACTGTATTTTAGTATTTTTCGCCCAGACTTATGTTAATGCACTGATATAAGTATTTAAAGTTTAGGCAAAAGGCCTACGCATCTCATGTCATTCTATGTTTTTAATACACAATCAAGGTAGACCTAATGTGTTTGTGAGATGCTCATTCCCTAAATCTATAGGACTATGCTTTCTATGGGTTAGATCTAAACTAAGGCCAAAATAATTTTACAATACTAGAGAAATGGGAAAATTTTTAAAGATATAAGTAAATAAGTTTCCTAGAATTTGTAAAACATTTAAAAATTTATTTAATCACAAGAGCCCTAGCCTATGTGCACATTCCCATTCGTCTTCACAAATTACTGAATTCAGATTCAGGAAGTGGTTTAGTGAAGATGTTAGTCAGGTTTGACTTGGACTCAACATAGTTGAGTTCAATGTCTCCTTTGGCGACGTGATTTCTAATAAAGTGATGTTTGATTTCAATATGTTTGGTTCTTGAATGATGCACTGGATTTTTGGTTAAGTTGATTGAACTGATATTATCAATCTAGACTTTTACATTTTTATATTATAAGTTAAAGTCTTTTAATGTATGCATCATCCGTAATAATTGTGTTACACACTTACCCATAGCTATGTACTCAGCTTCAGTAGTAGATAAAGTAACATAGTATTATTTTCTACTAAACCAGCTGACAATTGATGGTCCAAGTAATAGACTCAAGTTTGACTACTGGAACATATGTTTTATCATTGTCAAGTCCCTCTACTTGACTAAACCCTTTAGCTACTAGTCTAACCTTATTTCTAATAATTTCCCCATTTTCACTTAGTTTATTTCTAAATATCCATTTTATTTCTATTACCTTTTTATTATTAGGTAATGGTACTAACTCCTAGACTTTATTTCTTTCTAATTGGGCTAGTTGTTCTTGCATGACTATAATCCAGTCTAGGTCAAGTAGGGATTCCTCAACTATTTTGGGTTCGATTTTAGAAATTAAGGATGTTTGACTTAGGTTTCTAAGAGATGATCTAGTTTGAACTCTTAGGTTTGGATCACCTATAATTTGTTCAATTAGGTGGTCTGAGTTGACTCTTATTGTTTTAAGCTCAAATTGTGTTTGTTCATTTTCTTGTGATTGATTTTGTTCATCTTTGTGTTCGTCTATCGGGTTTTCACTTACTCCCCTTAGATCAGTGTTAGTTCTAACAACATCAATTGGTTGGTATTGAGGTTGATTTGAGTTAGATTCTTTAGATTTAATTATTTTATCAAATTTTACATTGGTTGTTTCATCAATTCTTAGAGTAGTTTTATTGAAAACTATATATCCTCTATTGTTTAGGGAGTACCCTATAAAGATTTCATTTTCTACTTTGAGGTAAAATTTTCCAAGTATTCTCTTGTGCTTAATATGTAAACAAGACATCCAAATATCTTAAAGTATTTAATATTAGGTAATTTATTATAGTAAATTTCAAATGGTTTTATTATGTTTTTTTATTTATTGTTGTTCTATTTTGTACATAGCATGCTATACTAACAGTTTCTGCCCAGAAATATTTTAATAGTTGGTATTCATTAAGCATTGTCCTAGTGGCTTATTGAAGAGTTCTATTTTTTCTTTCAGCTATTCTATTTTGTTGAAGTATATTAGGACATGAGAATTCTTAATAGTACCCATTTTCTAAGCAAAATTTAGTAAACCTATGCTTTTTTTAAATTTCTCACCGTTATCACCCCTGATTCTTTTGATTTTTGAGTCTTTTTTATTTTTAATTTGTTTACAAAAATTAATAAATATTTCAAATATTTCATCTTTATTTTTTAAGAATTTTACCCAAATAAATCTTGAGTAATAATCTATTATTACTAGATAGTATAAATTCTCATTAATAGATTTAATTCCATGTGAGTCAAATAAATCTAAGTGTAATAATTCAAGTACTGAATTAGTTTGAGTTTGATTAGTTGGTTTGTGAGTTGATTTGGTCTTTTTTCCTTATTGACAAGCATTACAAATTGTTGAGTCTAAATTATGTAGTTTTGGTAGTCCTCTAACTAAGCCATTTAATTTAGTGAGGTTTCTAAAGTTAGTGTGGGACATTCTCCTATATCACAGCCAGGTTTCCTCTGTTTATGTCAAATGACACTTAAGTGAGGAGCTGGCTAGGTTAATTGTATAAATGTTATTATTCCTAAGTTCTTTTAATTTTATTGTAGGGTCTTTTATATGTTTAATTAAGTATTCAGAGGATGTAAACCTAACCTTATGTTATGAATTACACAATTGACTAATACTAAGTAAGTTAAATTTAAAATTTTCAATAAGGAGTACTTTATTAATAATAAAATTAGATTCTAATTTAATGTTACCTATTTTAATTACTTTCAGTTTACCATTGTTTCCAAAGACAACTGTGCCTAGTTTTTTGAAGGTTAATTTTGTGAACATTCTTTGATCCCCTCCCATGTGTCGGGAGCAACCACTATCCAATATCCATTTAGATTCCTTAAAAAATAGGAGAAATAATATTTGATCTTAAGTGTTAACTTAGTTTAACTTTGATTTATTTTGATATTAATTTATTTTAATTTATTTTGTTTTAATTTATTTTATTTTAATTAATCCTTATTCATCTCACCCGATCTATATTTTCAATCAGGGAATCCTATGATTTTGTGAGATGAGTTAAGTTAAATTTTAAAATTTGATTTAACTTATGTTAGATTCAAGTTTAGCTTTGGGTTCAATAAGCAGACATTCTTTAGATAAACTTCTAAGCTGTGGTGAGTCACTTAGACATCATTAGAGTAACCACGCCTTTAAAATTTTTAAATAGTCCCACCCACTAAATTTAGAACAAAACTTTGGTCTAACTAGCTAGAATTAGTAAGGGGTAGCTTAAGTTAGTTCCACTAAGCCAAATGCACCAGATCGAAGTCATATCGACATGCATAGACAGAGTTTTCCTAACCTACTAGCATTCAAAACTTCTCCAGTGCTACTTTTCAAGTTAAACTTTTGTCCCTTTTTGACTTAGTCCTAATTACCTAACTGGGTACACAATTGTTTTGAAGGTCCCAACTAATTTATGCTGGTGCAGGGAGCACCAAACGATTGAACCTAAGTTTTGATTATGGAAAAGGGTCCAAAGTTAAGGTTACTTGTTATTTAACAAGTATGAATGAGCTTGCAGGAAAGTCCTAAGTGTTCTTAGGTAAAAGTCCTAGTGGATTCTAGGTAGGTCAAAAACCCTAGGAGGAGGTAACCCTAGGTAAAGGAAAGTCCTAGCTACGGTTAGGCACGAAGTCCTAATCCAAGGGATTAGGTGAAGTTTTGGCGGGTCGAGTACTTTGGGAGAAATCCTAGAGTCAGGGACTCTAGGTGAAAATCATGGTGGTCGTGGACCAGGTGGAAGTCTGTACGGATCGTGGAGCGGACGTTCAACATAAAGACCTGAAGTCTCGGATGCTAAGCAAAAGTCCAGATGGTCTGGAGGACCAATCGGACAAAAAGGTAATTTCTCTTGAGAGGAGTAGGTGAGGGCGTGTTCCCCTTTGAGGGAATAGTATGCGTCGGTTCGACCTAGGATTTTTGAGAAATTTAAAAGTCAGAATCGGGCAGTCTGAAGGTTGTCAAATAATTTATTATTTATATTTTATTGTGTTAACTTTGTTTTACAGGGTATATTTTGTTTGTGAACTAATATGCCTTGTAGGAAGGGAGATTCATAAGGAAATGCTCGGATAAACAGTGTCTGAGGCATCTTCGGGGTTGTTGGAGGTGCCTTGGGTGCCTTAGCCCAAGCTTCATGCGGAAGGGACCTGAAGGCACCTTCCAGGCACCTTGGACCAGGGATGGAAGGTGCCTTCTAGGAGCTTATAGGCGCCTTCGAATGGATGAAGTTTATAGAAAGTGGAGCTTATCGGTACCACAGATTTGGGGATAGAAATCCGACCTAGAGACGCCTTCAATGGGGTTGAAGGCGCCTTCAATATCCCATAAAAGAGGGTCTTGAGCAGATAGTTGAATATACTTGATTTTCACAATCTTTCTCCTACGCGCTATTCCAAGAACAATCCTGCTACTTCACGACATGACTCCGATGACTAGGCGACGCAACTCTGACAATTGGCCTACGCAACTCTAGCGATCGAGCGACGTGACTCTGACAACCAAAAGTGCAACTCTCCAGATCCTAAAGTTGTCGGTATACTTTACTTGTTGCAAAGTTGTACTTCGATATTTTTGTAATATTCGAACTGATAGTGGATTGCCCAATGAAAGTGATCAATGATTGCAGGCCTTGGAGTAGGAGTCGTCAAAGACTCTGAACCAAGTAAAAACAAACATGTTAGCATTGTTCTTTCTTCCACTTATTCTTTCTTTTCCACTACGTTTTACTTGATCGTGTTTTCCAAAAAAGCGTGAAGAAGCCACGAGCGCTATTCACCCCCCTCTAGCAATTGGTATTAGAGTGGGGTCGCTTCGAATTAGTAAAATCACCATTCAAGAAAATCTTTTCATTGTATTAGTTTTAAAAAAATTTCGGAGTCAATCAGAATCGGTACAGTTACCTCTTCCCGATAAGTTTTTCTAGCAATCGAGTTTTTTTCTCGATACTGGTGCAACACCACTTGAGTTCGTTTATTTTTTTTTTATTCCACACTACTAAGCCAAGACCTAGTCTTGGGACAAGTTCTATTTTTTTTTTTGTTGTGCAAGAACTCATTTTCAAATGCCCCACTAAGATGGGTATAGCACTGCACAACCTCCTCTCTTCTCCGATGAAGACTTTGGCTACTGGAAGAGCCAAATAGAGTACCACCTCAAGACATAGGTAGAAATGTGGATAATCATCCAGACAGGATTCACATATCCCACCGTAGATAGAGTCCTCGTCCCGTGCGACAAATGGGATGTACCAACCAGAAAGAAGATCGAGGCTGACACCAAAGCTACTCAAACTCTACATTGCGGCCTGACAGAAGAAGATCTGAACCGAGTCGGCCCATTTTCAAGCGTGAAAGAAATTGGGAGAAGTTGATCGAACTGAACGAGGGAACTTTATACACCAAGGTAAGTAAGCGTGATTTGATTCTAAATAAAGTGTATAATATAAAAATACAGGAAGGTGAATAGACAAGCCAACTTCACGCACGGATTCAAGGCTTGCTCAACGGCCTCCACGCAATTAGACAAAAGGTGAAAAATTGATACGTCATCATGTATGCACTCAATGTATTTTTGAGGAATATTTTGTGGGCATCCATGGTATATTCTTATAAAGTTTCCACGGATCTTTTCTTAATTAAATTAGATGAATTATTTTCTAAATTCGAGCTTCACGAACAAACTAATACTACTCGGGTCGAGAAAGGTATTACTTTTATTGCAGGAACGAGAAGAATGTGGGAATCAAAAACTAAGCGCCGGACCAAACTCGAGTTCGAAGATGAATTGGACTCAGAAGATGACAACGACGAGATCACTGCTGAACTCGTCAACCTTGTACAAAAACTCTACAAGAAGAAGAAAGGATTCACCAAAAAGGAGATCAAGAAGGTGATCCAGTCAAAAATAGTGCAACCGAGTTCAAAAGCCAAGACCGAAGTAACTTGCTACAACTGCAACAAAAAGGGACACATCAAAGCCAACTGCCTAAACCAGAAGGAAACAAAGAAGCAACGGAAAAAGAAGGCAATGTAAGTGACATGGGATAAATCCTCTTTAGAAGATTCTAACGAAGATGTCGAATAGATGAGCTATCTCGCACTTATGTCCCAAGAACAAGTCAATGAATTTGAAATTGAAAGAGAGTTAGAAACTGAGTCTGAGAGAAGCCACAGATCTGTATCTATTTTCATAGGACCTAACTACATTGTAAGCTCTTTTCTGAACCCAAATCCAACATTCAGGTGAAGTCACTCCAAAAGGAGGTAACAACCCTTAAGAAAGTGACTAACCCAAGCTCCTTGACTGAATCCATTTAGACTGGAACTTCAACTCAAGTCCAACAACTTGAGGAAGAAAATTCCAGCTTGAAAAGTCAAGTCAAGGAACTGAAGTATACATTAGAACGGTTCATATTGGGTTCCAAGAATCTTGATCTAATTCTTGGAAAACAAAGAGCCATATACAATCGATCTGGACTTGGGTATAAGACTAAACACAAATTTAAATTGTATTTATCTCTTGTCAATCAAACAAATAGAAGAATAGTCCAAGTGTCACGCCCCAGGTAGTCCCTGTCCGAAGAAATTTCGGCAGCATCTCCCCTGTACGGGTGACAATATGAATCCAGAATACATATATCTCTATACCTCGGCCACACACGGCCGGAATAATACAATACAAATAAGAAACAATCCACGCAGTTATATTCAACATTTCCACACAGATATAATATGAACAATCCACGCAGTTATATAAAGAAAGAACGATATAGAATCCTTGAAGATATATGTAAACATCCTACTCCACTACAATGAAGAAAGACAAAATCCACGAAGTAATGAAAATATATCCACAGCGGAAAATCAAAAGTAGTAAATCCAAGTGTTCGATACAAAGTCCACAATACAAAACTCACATCACAAGTATATAAGATGCAAAAGCAAAACAAATCCCGACAACAGGAAATCCTCGCGATAAAGGGCTAGCGACTGGAATCTCTCCTGACGGCCTCAACCTGAAAAATAGTAACAACGGGGTGAGGTCAAAGAACTCAGCAGGTAATCCAATAGATATGTACAGCAACATATAACCACCAGTAACATCCTATGGTACAGTACACTAAACCATAGAGCCTACAGTACAGTCTCCTAACAGTACAACCTACGGTACGGTCTCCTAACAGAATAACAGATATGCATAGCTGAAATAAACTGTAATAACCAGCAATAGGCATAAAGTACAGTCTATAGCAAGAATAATAAGAAAATGCATAACTGAAATAAACTGTACTCACCTGCGAGGCTTGGGCAACTGACTGTCAACATACAGAGATAAAAATAGTCAGAGCAAAAGCATGTATCCTGTATGCATGTCAATCATATGCAATCACCAAAATGCATCAATCATAACGAATGCAATCCGTGCATATGATGCAATATGACATGGTCACCCCTGTCAACCAGTCAGCCATCTCACACACAATGGTGAGACCGAGTGGGTAGGGTTGTGACACCGTGCACTCTGCCATCACTGCCCCTGAAGAGTGACCGAGTGGACGGGATGCTGTCGGAGTACACCTATCCTCCTACCTCAAACATAGTGAGGGAGTGCAATGCTCTCAACTCCCGGTACGCGATGACGGGGAGGGATCCCGGCTGCAACCCCGCTGTATCGTGCTACTCATGAGCACCCCGGCGGTGCACCACCGAGCAACCTGCCATACACACCCCGAGTGTTGTGCCACTACCCATGCAGTGGTCACGCTGTGTGCAGGCCCTCATGTAGCCGACCAACGAGCTCAACAATAATGGAGTCGTCAATCACCCAGCATGCAATCATGCAATATGATGCGTGCGGCTACAGTATGTCATACCTGAACATATACTCCTCCGTAGGTGCCAAAAAGGTAAACGCATATATAACAGAGATATAAGCAACATAAATCCAACAACATATAACAAGTACCTACAGCAACTAGTCCAGTGGAAAGTAACACTAAATGTACCTATCCATCTCCATAAACATATATACACATGGCAAAAGATAAAAGCATCCAGTTCTAAGGTAAAGCAACTAACAGAAGAAGCATGTGATAGGTATCAACTAAGCTAAGACCAGGTAAGAGATAAATCTACCATCTACCACTAGTAATTATATATAAACTATACGTATCATAAGACAGTATCAAAAGATAAGTCAAAGGGTACCCGCCTCAAATAGAATGTACAATCAAGCGATCCAAAGTCGAGACGCCTGTCTCGAATCAGAGTCCTCAAGCTCAGCCAACAAGAGTGCTACCGAAAGGAGGTCCTGCTGAATGAGCTACTGGATCAATGAGCAACCCACAGCACCATTTCAAATCCTCGGAACATATCCTCATTGGAAACTATCTCGACAATCAGATCAAGTTGAGGAGATCATTGATCGAGTGCAAACCTCCTAGACTCTGCCCGACAACTCAAGAACAACCTCATGGAACCCCTCCAATCTGTGACCTTTGAAGCCCTAATCGCCCCTTCCACGCCGGCGATCGGGTGGCACGGCTCGATCCAGATCCGGCCAAGGAAGAGATGGATCGCACTGTGAGCAGTGCGAGGAGAGGAAAAGAGAGGTCAATTAATTGAGAGACGACGTGAATCTGGCTTCTCACCGTGCCCTAGCCACCAAGGAATCACCGTTCGGCCGCAGGCACCACCGGAGCAGACTCCTCAGCTGAAGACTTGAGTAGAGTAGATCAGGATGCTTCGAGCCTCCTGGTTTGGTCTCCGGCAAGCTCCGGCGATAAGCTCCCCTGATCTCGGCGCTGAGTCGTCCGCGAGAGAGAACAAAGGAAGGGGAAAAGAGAGAATCGGGAGGGAGGAGAAGGTTCGGGTGAATAGGGTTCGGCGATGGGTTTGGGTAAGGAAAAGAAAAGAATTTATAATTAAAACATTTCCTCTTTTAAATGGGTATCCCAAACAGGCTTAATCCGTACCTAAAATTAATCCCCTCAAAACCCGTCGTACGAGCTCCGAAAAATTCCTAGAAAATTTTTAAAAATTCCGGAAAAATTCTATAAGGCTATTTCTGAAATAACCCTATATATTAAATTTTCCGATATCTCACACCAAGCATGGGTCCCCAAGTCTAACTTGATTAATCAAGTTAGGCTTGGTCAATATTAGATCCCCAAGGATCAAATCCACTACCTCGATAGACCTTATTGAGGTTATGATCCAGGGGGAGCCAATAAAAAGATCATTTTTATCATTAGATAGACTTGTTTGATGTTTACTTTACTGCTTTTATTATACATGCTTAGACTAGGGTAGATAAGGACTTAGGCTTAATTCACACTTGATTAGTTAGACCTAGGATTTTTAGAAATAAAATTAGATATTCAATTTCTTTAAAAGACTTTGTCTAAAAGTGGTTGATGATCCAATACCCAAGACGGCCTTGTGCCTCGCCACAGCTTGGAAGTCAATTATTGAAATAAATATTTAATTGACTAACTGTTAAACATTAGTTTAGTTCAAATATAAATCAATCCTTAGATGTTAATCTAAATTGAACATAAAATTAACAATCTCATAAAAAAACCTATAAGGCTTCTTGATTGATAATCAAGAAAAGGGTGAGATGGACTTAGGTAAAAATTAGTTATACTCAAATCAATTAACCTAATTCAAACTTAATTAATTAATCAATTAACTTAAAATAAAATTAATCAATTAACCTAATTCAAACTCAATCAATTAAATCAATTAGATTAAAATAAAATTAATCAATTAACCTAATTCAAACTCAATCAATTAAATCAATTAGCTTAAACTAAAATTAATCAATTAACCTAATTCAAACTTAATCAATTAACTTAAACTAAAATTGATCAATTAACCTAATTCAACTCAATCAATTAATCAATTAATTTAAACTTAATCAATTATTCAATTAACTTAAACTAAAATTAAACAATTAACCTAATTCAAACTCAATTAATTAATCAATTAACTTAAACTAAAATTAATCAATTAACCTAATTCAAACTTAATCAATTAACTAATTAAGCTAAAATTAATCAATTAACCTAATTCAAACTTAATCAATTAATCAATTAACTTAAACTAAAATTAATCAATTAATTAAAATTAAAATTAATTAAAAATTAAACTTAAATCGAACTTAAGTGAAACTCAATCAACCATCTCATTATCACCCATAGGTATAACATGATTGACAATCTAGATTGGGTGAGATGGAGAATAAGGGGTTGAACTCAATCAATCTATCTTACAATCCTTTTAAATTGGATCCAAATCAAATACTTTATGTGTAGAATCATAACGATTTAGTCCAATAGATGTTGGATAGTGGATGTTCCAGACACATGACTGGAGACCGATTGAAGTTCACCAAGCTAAAATTCAAAAATCTAGGGTCAGTTGCGTTCGACAACGACATAACACTTAAAGTAATCAAAACAGGTAATATCGAACTGAGTTCCAATTTTATTATTCGAAAAGTTCTATTAGTTGATAAATTTATATTTAACTTACTTAGCATAAGTTAATTGTGTGACTCTAGATACTTAGTAACGTTTTCAAACTCTAAGTGCTTAATTAAGAATGTTGAAAATCTTGAAATCACACTTAAGAGAATTAAGAAAAAGAATATCTACATAATTAACCTATCAACTTCCTCAATCAAGTGTCTTTTGACACAACAAAAGGAAACTAAATTGTGGAACAAAAGATTGGGTCACACTCATATTAGACTCATTTCAAAAATGAGTTAAAGTGACTTAGTTAGAGGTCTACCCAAATTAAAAAATTTAGAAAATATAATATATAATACTTGTCAACAAGGTAAACAAACTAAGTTAATCCACTAGTCAACAAACCTGAATCGAACTAAATCAATACTTGAGCTCCTACACTTAGACCTATTTGATTCACATGGAGCCAAGTCACTAAGCAGAAACCAATACTGCTTAGTTATAATTGATGATTACTCAAGATTTACTTGGGTAAAAATTCTAAAAACCAAAGATGAAACCCTTGAGATCTTTAAGATTTTTTACAAGTTAATAGAAAATGAAAAAGATACTAAAATCAAAAGAATTTGAAGTGACCATAGAGGGGAATTTGAAAATCATAGGTTTAACGAATTTTGTCAAACCAATGGATACAATCATGAATTTTCATATCCTAAAATCCCCCAATAAAATGGTCTAGTAGAACAAAAAAAATAGAACATTACAAGAGGCCACTAGAACCATGTTAAACGAATATAACTTAAGTAATCAATTCTGGGCCGAAACAATAAATACAGTATGCTATATTCAGAATAGAATATTAATCAATAAATTTCAAAATAAAACTCTATATGAAATATACTATAATAAAATTCCTAACTTAAATTATCTAAAAGTATTTAGATGTAAAGTCCACATACTAAACACTAAAGATTATTTTGATAAATTTACATCAAAAACAACAACAGGAATCTTTTTAGGGTACTCCATAACTAATAGGACCTGTAGAGTTTATAACAAAAATACCCTAAAAGTTGAATAAATAATGAATGCAATTTTTGATGAAGAAAACAACCTACCTAACTTAATTAGAGAAAATAATCAAATTATAAGAAATACAGAAGATGATGAAGTTAGACCTGAACCAAGAGAACCATAAGAACCAATTGTTGACCCTAACATAAGATCTTCTAGAATAAGTTCCAATCACTCACCTGACCAAATTTCGAGTGATTCAACCCTAAGAGTTCGAACTTGATCATCATATAGAAACCTAAGTCAAATGACTCTAATTTCAAAAATTGAACCCAAGACTATAGAAGAAGCCCTACTTGACCTAGACTGGATAATTGCAATGCAAGAGGAATTAGCTCAATTTAAAAGAAATCAAGTCTGGGAACTTGTACATAAACCCACAAGTAAATCCATAATTGACACTAAGTTGGTATTTAGAAATATACTAGATGATAAAGGTGAAATAGTAAGAAACAAGGGTAGACTAGTAGCAAAGGAGTTCAGCCAAGTAGAAGGGGTAGATTTGAATCCATCAGGATGTTGCTAAACTATGTAGTACATAAAGGATTCAAGTTATACCAAATGAATGTAAAATTCACATTCCTAAATGGGTTCATCAAAGAAGAAGTTTATTTAAATCAACTCTTAGGATTTGAGGATTTAGACCACTCAAACCATGTCTTTAGGTTAAAAAAAAGCCTTATATGGACTAAAACAAGCACCTAAGGCTTGGTATGAATGACTATCAACATACCTAATGTCTAAGGTGTTTAACCAAGCTCAAATAGATCAAACTTTATTTGTTAAAACTTTAGAAAAAGATATTTTTATAGCTCAAATTTATATAGATGACATAGTTTTTGGCTCAACCAATACTAAATTTTTAAAATAATTTACTAAATTAATGGAAAATGAATTTGAAATGAGTCTAGTAGGAGAACTCAACTTCATCTCAGGGTTACAAATAAAAAAAACAAAAGAAGAAATTTATGTTTTTCAAACAAAATATGCTAAAAAATTAATTAAAAAATTTAGAATGGAAAATTCTAAAAACATAAATACCCCTATGGTAACTAATATTAAAATTGACTCTGATTTAGAAAGAAAATCAGTAGACTTAAAATATTATAAAAGTGCAATATGAATCTTACTATACCTAACTACAAGTCAACCTGATATTTTATTTATAGTAGGTATGTGTACTAGGTATTAATTTTATGTAAAAGAATCACACTTAACTAATGTAAAAAGGATACTTAGATACATTAAGGGGACCCTAAGTGTAGGTCTTTGGTACCCTAGAACTAGTACATTTGACTTAATTGGGTACTCTGACTTAGACTATGCTGGGTGTAAACTAGTTAGAAAGAGTACAAGTGGAAGCTGCCAATTTCTAAGTCAGTTCATAATAAGCTAGTCTTGTAGAAAGCAACACTGTATTGCCTTATCCACTACTGAAGCAGAGTACATATCCATGGGAGAATGTGCATCTCAATTACTATGGATAATACACACCTTAAAAGATTATCAATTAGAATATAAAAATATAAAAATTTCAATTGATAATGTAAGTTCAATAAATTTAACTAAAAATCTAATACACCGCTCAAGGACTAAATATGTAGAAGTTAAACATCACTTTGTAAGGGATTACATAGCTAAGGGTGACATTATACTTAACTATGTTGAGTCCAAGTGAAACCTAGCTGACATTTTCATAAAACTCTTACATAAACTTGAGTTCAGTACACTTAGAAGATAATTAGATATATGCTTAGTAGAATAGATTCTAAAACTTTCAAAATTATTTCTTTTATAGTATTACTTTTTCAAAAGTTATGATTGTTTTTAATCAGCTTGGATTTAAAATTCTAGGAAAAATTACTTTATTCAAAATTCCTAATTTTACTAGTACTTTCAAAAGATTGGACTTAGCCTAGGTATCTACCCCCTAGAGAGCATGTACCCATAGGTTTTAGCTAGAGCATCTCACAAGCACACTAGGAATACCTTGCTTGTGTATGAAAAATACTTAAAATGTAGTAAGATGCATAGGGTACTGCCTGGACTTCAAAATTCTTATGTCTATGTATCAATATAAGTTTGGCCAATAAATACCAAGTTAAGTTGATCAAGTTAAGTTATCCATTTTAGTCAAACTAACTGGAACACTTGCTTAACTTGACTAACCAAGTGAAACCTACTATCTCATAGTAAACAGCTAGTAGCTAAAGGTTAGATATTTGTTTAAGGAAAATAGATGTTTTTTTTAAGGATTTTATTACCTCAAACTCTCATGCTTGGACTCTAGCACCCTAAACTTAAAACACTTAATTAAATTTTTTTTGGGCATTAGTCAAGGGGGAGTGAAAGGAGTTAAGACACTAAATTTTATTTGGGTTAAATATTCTCTAAAGTTTTTTTAAATGTCAAATATCCATTTAAGTTTTTTTGTTGAAGTGAAGTTTTTTAAGGTTTAACTATTTTTTTTAAAAGAAAGTTTAACTATTTTGAAGCAACTTTAAATATTTTATTTGAAAAAAGAAGTTCAAATATGTCTATCTAGAAAAATGAGTTTTTAAAAAAATAGTTTTGACCAAGTTTTTATGTACTTAACTACATTTTTTTTCAAAAAGCTACGTACTTAACTAAGTTTTAAAAGCTAAAGAATTTAGTGATTTTTTTAAAAAAATAAAATCTTTGAAACGTTAAGTATTTAGCTAAACTTTTAAGAAATTCTTTCAAAATCTAAGTATTTACTTAAACTTTTTAAGGAAATCCTTCCAAAAGTAAATTTTTAAGTACTTAACTAAGTGCTTTAAATACCTTTCAAAGCTAAATTTGTTTAAGGGGTAGCTTCACGCTATAATTAAAATTAGATTTTTTTTTTCTATCCTTACAAATTAGTTTTCTCTTTAAGTTAGTATTTCTTTTTGATATATGTAAAGGGGGAGATGAAGTTGAAAGTTGAGTTAAGTATATTTTTTAGGAAAGAGGGAGCATAAGGGGGAGTGTGTTTTTTTTTAATGTTTTTTTATGCTCATGCTTAAGTTCTTTATATTATTGCTATGTTTTACTTAATTTTGAACCAAGTTGTCATAATCAAAAAGGGAGAGATTGTTGGTGCAGGGAGTACCAAACCATCAAACCTAAATTTTGATTATGGCACAGGGTCTAAAGTTAAGGTTACTTATTGTCTAACATGTGTGAATGAGCTTGTAGGAAAGTCCTAAGTGTTCTTAGGAGAAAGTCCTAGTGAATTCTAAGTAGGTGAAAAATCCTAGGGGGAGGTAACCCTAGGTAAAGGAAAGTTCTAGCTACGGTTAGACATGAAGTCCTGATCCGGGGGATTAGGCAAAGTCTTGGTGGGTCTCACAATTTGGGAGAAATCCTAGAGTTAGGGACTCTAAGTGAAAATCTTGGTGATTGCGGACCAGGTGGAAGTCTGGACAGGTCATGGGGCGGATATTCAGCATGAACACCTGAAGTCTTGGACGCTGAGCAAAAGTCTAGACGGTCTGGAGGACCGGTCTGACAAAAAGATAATGTCTCCTGAGAGGAGTAGGTGAGATTACGTTCGCCATTGAGGGAATAGTAGGTATCTGTTCGACCTAGGATTTTCAGAAAATATGAAAGTCAAAATCGGGC
Source organism: Zingiber officinale (assembly GCF_018446385.1). Classification (NCBI taxonomy): domain Eukaryota; kingdom Viridiplantae; phylum Streptophyta; class Magnoliopsida; order Zingiberales; family Zingiberaceae; genus Zingiber; species Zingiber officinale. Next base: position 45,110,257 of record NC_056003.1, read on the forward strand.
AGTTCAGAGGCTATTAAATAATATACTATTCATATTTTATTGTACTAACTTTATTTTATAGGGTATATTTTGTTTGTGGATTAATATGCTTTACAAGAAGGGAGATACACAAGGAAATGCTCGGATAAACAATGTCTGAGGTGCCTCCGGGGCTGTTGGAGGTGCCTTGGGTGCCTTAGCCCAAGCTTCACGTGGAAGGGATGTCACACCTCGAGGAGTCCCAACCAGAGAAAAATTTGGCAGCATCTCCCCTGTACCAGTGACAATCTGAATCATTTCTACATCCACAGATATACATCAGCCACACACGGCTGGAATATATACACAACCACGCAGTTTATATTTAGCCCACTCGACTGTAACAAAAAAAAATACAACCACGTAATTATATATATATCTAACAGCTCACTCGGCTGGATCAAAATACCAAAAAAATACAGCGAAAATGATAGAAAACCATTGCAAACCAAAAACAAGATTTCTAGCAGGCTAGACTTACACAACACATCAAACAACACAAAATACCACATACCAACACTCGGGTTCCTTAAGAAATCATTTCTACCAGCTCTCCCAAAACATGAACCTATTTAGGTTGCATAACAACCCTCCCACTACAACAAGACACGTTCTGTAATTGTGTATCAATTTGTGATACGTGTTGCAGTTTTCTTGTGGTATCTCATCTTGTACAGTTGGTACTAGGTTAGACATGTCCTTTATTATTTCCTTAAGAATAAATTTACTTATGAGCACGTGGTTCATTATATAGTCCTTTTCTAAAAAAACAGTCATTGATGCTAACAATGACCTTCTGATTTTTAAGACTATAAACCTACTTTTGTTTATCTAGGATAACTTACAAACAAGTGAACTCCTATCTAACTTATCATTGTCTCTCTTTAACATATGTGCTGGATTACCCGAATCCGAATATGCTTCAAAATAGGTTTTCACCTATTCAGCAATTCTATATAAGTAGAGAGTTCTAACTTGGAAGGTACTATGTTCACTTTCGTTTTCAGAGTTTATCCTTAAAATAAATTTGATAATTTTCTGAATAACTCATCATCTATCTAATTATTTCATAAGAGTCCTTTATCTTCTTTCTACTACACCATTCTGTTGGGGTGTACCAGGTGCAGTTAGTTGGGATTGAATCCCTACTTTTGATAAGTGACTCCTAAATTCTCCCAAGAGATACTTGCCACTATGATCTTACCATAGTGACATTTACTTTAACATTTCTCCGCATCAGCCTTGTACTCTTTGAACTAATCAAAGTACTTAGTCTTGCGGTACATTAAGTAAATTTATTTGTATCTTGAATAGTTGTCTATAAAATAGACGAAATATTCAATACTACCTCTTGTTTGGATAGTCATAGGATCACACAAATCAAAATGAACCGATTTCAACATATCTTTGACTCCATACCCCTTGGACTTAAAAGCTTCTTGGTTATTTTCCTTCCAAGTAAGACTCGCAAGTTGGAAAGATTTCCACTACCAATGAACCCAAAAGTTCATCAGCTACCAATGAATCCTACTTAAGTATAACCTAGCTTTAGGTGCCAAAGATATAATTGGTTCATTTCCGAAAGTTGCTTTCTCTTAAAATTAGAAGATGTGTTACTAATTTCCATTTGTTGCATCGTGAGAGTTATTGGATTATAAATTGTCAACCATCATACCAGAATAGATAACTTCCCTATTTTTCTTAATAACAACTTTGTTATCAAAATAGACACAATATCTATAATAGTTTAGAAACTGAAATCAGGTTCTTTCTAAACTTGGTACGTAAAGACAATTACTTAAAATCCATATTTTATTCTTATCAAAGGATAATCATCTCCCACTGCAACAGCTACCACTTTTACAGTAGTGCCCATGTGGACGGTGATTTACCTTTCATTTAGTTGTTGGGTTTCCTGGAACCCTGCAATGAATTGCAAACATGATTAATGGCATCTTGTATCTACACTCCAGGTTCTGGTAGATAACACCACTAGGCATGTTTCAACTATTGAATTAAATACACCTTAATTGCTCTTAGTTCTAAGAAGACAGTCTACCTTAATGTCCAAGTCCTATTTCCAATCATTACAATTGGGACTACTAAGTCTTTTCTATAATATGAATACTAGGGATTGACAAACATCCTAAGAATCTCAAAAATATTTGGTTAAGATCAACTCCTTAAAATCTCCATGAATTTTGTGTATACAAAATCGAAGAGGAGATTTTATTCATTAATTTTATTATCTCGTCAACTTTACTTTATAACGAATAAAATTAATAGTTGATATGTCTTTGATCAAATATTTGGTCAAAACTCTTTAAATTTAAAATAACATTGATTCCTCAAACAATATTATTTAAATTTACCAACACCTCAAACACCGTGAATTTTGCATGCCACGTTAGTGTGGACGTATACAAATTCATCATTTGTAAGAGGAGGGTTTTACCCATTGACTATCTTGTCAATATAACTTTTTTTTTTTTGACAAATAAAATTACCTCAAACACCATGAATCTTGTATGCCACGTTAGTGTGGACGTATACAAATTCAAACATTTGTAAGAGGGGTTTATTAATTTTATTTGCCAATCTAGTTTTATGACAAATCAATAGTTGATTTCCTTTTGGTCACACAAGTGATAGTAGTGACTCCGTTGGGGAGGATACTATTAAATGTGTCTAAGTGTATACCATTACTTGACACTAAGTCCATTAATAAGATTATGCCCCTTCCGTTGGGGAAGATCACACGCTCTTAATTAACTTCCTATAGTCATCCAAAAATAGAAGTCTGTTCTAGTGATCCACAAACAAGCTCATCCGTTATGGAGGAAGGCACTCAGAGCCAACGCGCAAGCTTGTTTGCATCACTTACAAACCAGTAATGGAGACCATGGGATTTACTTAAAAATCCCTCTCCCACTTAGTTATTTATAAATGAGGAATTTTAACTATGCTAGCCTACTAAATATGCATACTAACAAGCACACACAACACAACATAAAAAGCAATAAATAGAAAAACTAATTTTCAACTATTATGGCTTTTATCTATTGCTGTCCTCCGTGTGTCACCAACCCTAGCTGCTGCCATCTTTGGCCACTGCCACCGGGTCTAGTTGTCGCATCCATCTTGCTCCTTGTTCCGCTGCGCCTCTGGTCCTTAAAAAGGTTCCACGCCTTGCAAGACTCGATCCGCAACATAAATAGAATTTTACATTTTTCGATCCTATATTCCTCGAAGGAATGTACATGTATCTAGATCAAAAAATAAAATCCTAATAAAACTAAATACAACTCCTGCTATATTTTATAATACAATCATGCACACACAATAAAATGCCCTTGACATGTCCAAGGGTCCAATCACACACATAATAACTATAAGCCATAATAGTTGGATCATGCATCCACAAAGTTAGCGCATCCTACTATTAATCAGCCTAAATTATGTATGACATGTGCATAATTAAACTAATACCAAATACACAGAGGCAATACCCTAGCTCTGATACCAATTGTTGGTTGCTACTCAGAAAACCTAGAGGTTCCACTGTACAAAAATTTTGTACAAAGGTCTGAACCTTTTCCTAGCTACCATGTGTTCTTTTAAATTAAATTTTGGATCGCCTGCGGAACTTAACACGTTTGATCCAAATCACCTAAGTTATTAATTCCATTAAATATTAATTTCCATAATTGGTTCCCAGTATTGACGTGGCGAGGCACATGACCTTCTTGGATATGGGAACAACCACCACCGACTAGACAAAACCTTTTATGGAAAGCTAATATTTAATTTCCTAAAATAACTTTAGGTCAACCAAAAAGAACAATCAAATCACAAGGAAAAGAAAAATAAAAGAACACAACTTCGAAAAACATATTCGAAATACTAGAATCGTAAGCCTCTTGTATTTGGTATTATTTCCATAAATAACTAGCATGATGCGGAAAGGAAAAATTACTAGTTATACCTTCTAAAAAGACCTCTTGATCTTCTACCGTATTCCTCTTCTAACCTCGGACGTTGTGTGGGCAACGATCTTCCGAGATGAGAACCACCAAGCACCTTCTTCTTCCTTGCAAGTTTCGCCCACCACAATTCTCCAAGAGAAGTAGAGGTCCGGCCACCACCACCAAGCTCCAAGGGATGCAAGAAACAAAACCACCTTTCTCTCCTTCTTCTCCTAGCTAGAACCGGCCACCATCAAGAGCTCCAAGAGAGGTTGCCGCCGGCCATAAGAAGAAGAGAAGAGGAAGAAGCTAGGGCCGGCCACCAAGGAGGGAAAGAGAGGAGAAGAATAATAGAGTTGATCACCCGTGAAGGCACCTCTACCCCCTCTTTTATAATCCTTGGTCTTGACAAATAAGGAAATTTTAATAAAAAATTCCTTAATTCTTTTGTCATAAAAAAGAAAAATTATTTTAATTAAAAAATAATTTTCTTCTTTTAATAATAATGGCCGGCCACTTCTAATTCCCAAAACAAGGAAAATTTAATTCACACAAGAATTAAAACTTCCTAATTTGTTTCTAGAAATTTATAAAAATTTCTCCAATAATTTTTATCCCTTCATGATTGGTTAATATAAAGGAAATTTTATAAATTAAAATTCTTCTTCTAAACATGTGGATAATTTACAAAACGAAAGTTATCTCTAAAAATTAAAATCTCTTTTCAATCTAAAAATAAGGAAAGATATCAAATCTTTTCTTAATCTTTTGTAGAACTAATAAAAGAGAATATTTAATTTTTAAACTTCTTTTAAATTATTATCATGGTCAAAAAGGAAAGTTTTCTTAAAAATAAAATCTCCTTTCAATCTACAAATAAGGAAAGATTTCAAATCTTTTCTTAATCTTTGTAGAAAGCTTTAAAAGGAAAGATTTAATTTTTAAACTCTCTTTTAAAACTATGATATCCACATAAGAAATAATTTTAATAAAAAATCCTTTTTAATATGATGTGGCCGGCCACCTAAACTTGGGCTCCAAGCTATTGGTCGGCCACCTTAAGGCCAACCTTTAGGCTTGGCCGGCCCTAAGCTTGAGCTTCAAGCTTAGCTTGGCCGGCCTCTATTGGTTGGGTAAGAAGGTGGGTATGTGGTGGGTATAAATCTCTATATACAAGAGGCTACGATAGGGACCGAGAGGAGGAATTGGTTTTGGTCTCCCGATGAAATTAAGCTTCCCGTGTTCGCCCCGAACACACAACTTAATTCCATCAATAATAATTCATTCCACTAAAGAACTATTATTGAACTACCGCACCAATCCCAAATTACATTTTGGGCTCCTTCTTATTATGAGTGTGTTAGTCTCCCTGTGTTTAAGATGTCAAATGTCCACTAATTAAGCGAGTTGCTGACAATTCATTTAATTAATATCTTAGTCCAAGAGTAGTACCACTCAACCTTATCGTCATGTCGGACTAAGTCCACCTGCAGGGTTTAACATGACAATCCTTATGAGCTCCTCTTGAGGACATTCTCAACCTAGATCACTAGGACACAGTTTCCTTCTATAATCAACAATACACACTATAAGTGATATCATTTCCCAACTTATCGGGCTTATTGATTCATCGAACTAAATCTCACACATTGATAAATTAAAGAAATAAATATCAAATATATGTGCTTGTTATTATATTAGGATTAAGAGCACACACTTCCATAATAACTGAGGTCTTTGTTTCTTTATAAAGTCAGTATAAAAGAATCGACCTCTAATGGTCCTACTTAATACACTCTAAGTGTACTAGTGTAATTATATAGTTAAGATAAACTAATACCTAATTACACTACGACCTTCTAATGGTTTGTTCTTTTCCATTATGGTCGTGAGTTATTGTTTATAATTTATAAGGTACTGATAACATGATCCTCTGTGTGTGACACCACACACCATGTTATTTACAATATAAATTAATTGAACAACTACATTTATCATAAATGTAGACATTTGACCAATGTGATTCTTATTTCTAGATAAATGTTTATACCAAAAGCTAGGCTTTTAGTATACACTCTAACAAATGTCCCCAAGATGAGCTCATAAGGATTGTCATGTTAAACCCTACAGGTGGACTTAGTCCGACATGACGATAAGGTTGAGTGGTACTATTCTTGGACTAAGATATTAATTAAATGAATTGTCAGTAATTCACTTAATTAGTGGACATTCGACATCTTAAACACAGGGAGACTAACACACTCATAATAAGAAGGAGCCCAAAAATGTAATTTGGGATTGGTGCGGTTATTCAATAATAGTTCTCTAGTGGAATGAATTATTATTGATAAAATTAAGTTGTGTGTTCGGGGCGAACACGGGATGCTTAATTTTATCAGGAGACCAAAACCAATTCCTCCTCTCGGTCCCTATCGTAGCCTCTTATTTATAGAGTACTATACCCACCTATACCCACCTTCATACCCATAGTGTAGGGGCCGACCAAGCTAGCTTGTGGATCAAGCTAGGGCCGGCCAAACCTTGGTCTATGGGTGGCCGGTCCTAGCTTGAACCCAAGCTTTGGTGGCCGACCCTATTAAATTAGAAAAGAATTTTAATTTTAAAATTTTCTTATGTGAAAGATATAATTTATTGGAGAGATTAAAAATTAAAATATCTCTTTTATAAGGTTCTACCAAAGATTAAAGAAAGAGATTAAATCTCTTTCCTTATTTGTAGATTGGAAAGATATTTTATTTTTTTCTCTTTATAAATTATTCACATGTTGAAAAATTAAAATTATAGAAATTTATTTTTATCAACCATGAAGGGATTTTAAAGGGAAATTTTATTTTTTAAAATTTTAGAAGACAAATAAGGAATTTTAATTGTTGATTGAAAATTGCCTTGTTTGCTCTCCATGAGGTGGCCGGCCATGACATGAAGGATTAGGAAATTTTGTTTAATTTTTCTTAATTAATTCATGTCAAGGAAAGTTAAGGAAATTTTATTGTAATTAAATTTCCTTATTTGCCAAAGCTAAGGATTATAAAAAAGGGGGTTTTGGGAGCCTTCAAGGTGAACAACCTCTATTATTTTCTCCCTCTTTTCTTCTTTGGTGTGGCCGGCCTCATCCTTTCTCTTCTCTCCATCCTTGTGGCCAAAACTTCCTTCATCTTGGAGATCAAGTGGTGGCCGGTTTCTAGCTTGGAGAAGAAGGAGAGAAAGCTGTCATCCCTTGGAGCATTGGTGGTGGTTTCTCTTCTTCCTTGGAGGTGCACTTGATTTGGCCGAACCTTGCAAGGAGGAGAAGAAGGTGCTTTGGTGGTTTCTCATCTCGGAAGGTCATTGCCCACACAACGTCCGAGGTTAGAAGAGGAATACAGTAGAAGACCTAGAGGTTTTTGCTTGCAAAAGAAAAGGTATACTAGTATTTAATTTCCGCATCATACTAGTTTTATCTTCATGTAAAAATACCAAATACAAGAGGCATGCGATTCTAGTATTTCGAATTTGTTTTCGATGTTGTGTTCTTTTGTTTTTCTTTTCCTTGTGATTTGATTGTTCTTTTTGGTTGACCTAAAGTTATTTAAGGAAATTAAATATTAGCTTTCCTTAAAAGGCTTTGCCTAGGCGGTGGTGGTTGTTCCCATATCCAAGAAGGTCATGTGCCTCGCCATGCAGTCCTGGAAGCCAATTCTGGAAATTAATATTTAATGAAATTAATAACCTAGGTGATTTGGATCGAACGTGTTAAGTTCCGCAGAAGATCCAAGTCTAAACCTAAAAAAACAAGTAAATTAAACTTTGGATCAAACATGTTAAGTTCCGCAGGCGATCCAAGTTTAATTTAAAAGAACACATGGTAGCTTGGAAAGGTTCAGACCTTTGTACAAAATTTTTGTACAGTGGAACCGTTAGGATTTCCGAGTAGCAACCATCAACCGAGTGGGTAGGGCTATGACAACTATGCACTCTGTCATTATTGCTTCTGAGTGACCGAGTGGACAAGATACTGTCGGAGTACATCTATCCTCCTACCCTAAACAGAGTGGGGGAGCGCAATGCTCTCATCTCCTTGAGACACTCCAGAGGAGGGATCCCTGTCGGCTACCACGCTGCGTCACCACTGTTAGGATTGATTGAGCTAGAGAGGGGGTGAATGGCTCACTTCGTTTTCTTGATAAATTTAATCTTTCGCAACGGACACTTGAAGGCAATGTTAACTCTTGTATTTACTTCGTATCCACCTCCTCAAGGAGGTGACTAGTCCAAGGATCCACACCACTGTCACCCTTTCCACTATCAAACTTCTCCTTCTCGGACTAACACCGAAGGTGGAGAAACCTTACAAGACTTATAAGCCTCCCTTTCTAAGAGAAAAGATCACACTCACAACAATGAAGAAGAAAAGAAAGATTACAAACTTGAAATGCTTCTTCCTTGTGACGTGAATCTTGAAAACGTGGGGAGATGGAAAGCTTGATCTTCAATTCCTTGAGAGATCTTGAACACTTCAAATATTGATCACACTAGAGCAATAGAACAGTATTTTTCTCAAGATATCCTTGTTCCTTTTTCTTCCAGCTCTTTAAACGATGTGAAAACTAGCTGTTTCTCACATAATCATCGCCATGAATCGATTGGGTTTATGTCCCAATTGATTCACAAGTATCCGTTGGAAGTCATCGCGTCAAGATCAACGGTGTAGATTATTTCATTGAGCTTCAATCGATTGGGACATTGCTTGAATCGATTCAGACTTTCGCTCGTGGAATCACAGAATCGCCATGGTTCTGTGAATCGATCGGTCGATCGATTGAGTGACTTCAATCGATCGGATGATCGATTCAGGAGGTTTCTGTGCTTCGCACAGAAGCTTCCTGGATTGATCGCTTAATCGATTGGATTACCCCGATCGATTGGCTGATTGATTCAGAAGCATTCTATGCTTCACACAGAAGCTTCCTGGATCGATCGCTCGATCAATTGGATTACCCCAATCTATTGGTTGATCGATCCAGAAGCACTCTGTGCTTCGCGCAGAAACTTCCCGATCGATCGGCCGATCGATTGGCTTCCTTCCAATCGATCGGCTGATCGATTCAAAGGCATTCTGTCTCACAGCCATATCTAAATCGATTTACCAATCGATTTTTGTCAAGTGAGCTTAACACGCATCTAACCTTCTAACTTGTAGGAACTTCTCTCGCCAAGAATCCAGTCCCCGACCTTCTTGGACTTCTCTTGCCTTGCATCCGGTTTTCTGACCTGCAAAGACTCTTTTGCCAAGAATCTGGTCCTCGACCTTCTTGGACTTCTCTTGCATTCGGTCTTCCAACCTGCAAGAAACTTCTCCTGTAAACTCACAATGCATGTTAGATTCAACGTATTAACCTAAACTTAAACAATTGTCAACACATTGAAACTTCCAGGGCATGATTGCACCAACAATCTCCCCCTTTTTGATGTTTGACAATCTATTTAAGTTTAAGCTAATTTCCAATACACCATAATAATATAATGATAAATAATGATTGCAACTATGCTAAAATTTATCTGAATTTAGCATAAGCAGTAAGCATGAACTTCAATTGTAATTAAATTAAGCATAAACGTCAACATATCTCCCCTTTTATCAAAAATCAAAAACAAAGCTCCCCCTCAATATGGGCACTAAGCAACCATGATAAATCCGAGGGGTACTCCCCCTAAAACACACAGACATCAACATAATATAAAATCTTGATTGTAGAAACAAAATGAAATATACACCAACCAGCATATCATATAACCAAAATAAAATGAAGTTCACAGAGAGACTCCATAACAAACATCCATGTAGCACACAATAACACGTATCATAAGGGGACATAGAACTCAACGATATCATCTCCCGGAGGAGGGAGATCAGGATCAGCAGAACGAGCAGGCGTAGTAGCTGGAGCAGGGGCCGCCGCAGAGACAGCACCAGGAACATCCTCAGCATGTGGGACGAGATCAGTGGATGGAACAGACTGAGACAGATGACCCATCATCCAAGAGCTCACCAAATCCACGATCATGTCCAGAGTCGCCTGCATCGTAGACTGTCGATGGACCATGGTATCCATCATGGTGCGCAGGATGGCTACCTCCATGGTCAGCTCCTCAAGTCGGGTATTGACAGTCTCCTCGAACGTCGAAGAAGCTGGCTCGGGGATATCCTCCTCAGCATCAACCGCCGCAGGAACCAATGCTTGTACAGCCCCCTGTGGCGAGCCCTGGGTCCCTCACCAAGAGCATGCCCATAGCGCCATCGTACTCCCCCGGGACCGCCCGCTAAGCCCGTCTTCATGAAAGAGCGTGACGAAATCCGAGAGTAGGCAACAGTCATGGGCTCCAGTCGTCCTTGAGAGACATCCATCTTCATAAACTCCAACCAGTCAGTGATGAGATGACCAAAAGGCATGTGAATCGTGTCCTGCACTGGCTGAGTAAAATGAATGATGCAATGAAATATGTTCAGGGCGATGTTGATGTCAAGGGAGTGCCGAATGGCATATAATGCAAACATGTGAGGGGGTTGAAGAGCTGCTAAGGCGCGGGAGACAATAGGAAAGAGACAGTTGATGATCACCTTAAACATGACATCATTTTCAGCCGATAACTCAAGAGAAGAGAAATTGGTGATGTGAGCATCTGACCCGTCAGGACGAGGATGACCAAAAAAGAACTGATGCATAGATGCAATGCTGAGATGCTCAAAAGGTGGAGGCAACTCATCAAGAAGGGTAGGATAAAAAACAAAGTCATTGTCGGATGGTAGACACCCTAGAAAGGACTGAAGGATCTCAGAGCTTCGCGTCGCAACACGAGTGCGATAGTTAGCACCATCAGAAGTGTACAAATTGTTATAGAATTCAGAGACAAGACTTACATTGATACTCCTCTCACAAGATAACAACGACTCAAGTTTATAGTGCCTGAAACGGGAGTAGGTATCAAAGCAAGAGACCCTATAGAACTGAAGATCAACAGACCTAGGGGTTATTAGTTTGAAGGTGTGCTTGCTAAAGGCCTGCTGCATAGCAGCATTAGGAAATCTCGGATTAGAAGGAGGTAATGGGCGTGATGATGGTACGGATGATCCTTCGCCTGATTCACGAACTTTTTGTTTCTTCCTATTGGATAGCAAATTAAAAATAAATTTGCAGAGCAACGGAAAATGCAAGGAAAAGGATGAATGCAAGGACAGTGCATACAATGCAATGTAGGAGGAAAATGCAAAGCAACACAAAAAAAAAACACAAGACATATGTAGATTAGTTCAAGTATAGGAGCAAGAACCAAAGAAAAATGAGAAAGGAGTAACGAAAATACTTAGGGGTTTGAGTTCGCATTGTGTGCGAGCGACTCGGAGACAAGGAAGAAGGGGTGGCCTAGGTCGTAGAAGGAGCAGAGGCGGGAGAAAGGTTGAAGAGCACCCTTCGTCGGAGAAAACCGCCGGAGAGAACGGTCGATGCAGGCGGGAGAGTCGCCGGGAAAATCGCCTAAGAGCTAGGGCACGAAAAGAGTCAGGAGAGAAAATGAGGTGGAGTGAGAGAAAACCTAGGTTAATCGGGTTTTAAGATGAGTTTTAAATTCCCAATCGATCGACCGATCGATTGATAACAAGTGAATCGATCAGTCGATCGATTCACGACGCCTCTGTGGGAATTGAACATGCGTCTCAATCGATCCATTTATTGATCCAAACGCGTTGAATCGATCCATTGATCGATCCAAATGCTTTCTGGAAAATTGAAAACGCGTTCCAATCGATCCATTGATCGATTGAAACACTCTGAATCGATCCATTGATCGATTCAGATGCTCTCTGTGGTTAAACGTAAGCCTCTCAATCGATCAACCGATCGATTGGGAGGTCTGATATTACTGCACATTCGAAAACTTTCAGATCCAAGTTTTGGAAATGCACAAACAAACGTACACTACTCTAAAAATCACAAAATTTTGTGTAAACACTATACATATCGCATATTATCAAGGAAAAATAAATTTTGACAATATTTGACTCTTCTTAGCGAAAACTTACACAAAATTGAAGATTGTCGAAACTTCAATGATTTGAGTAAGTACGTATCTAAATGTTCAGTGTTAACTCCCATCCAATAACAAACTTCACCCAAGGTTTTAAAAATAAGTTTTACACATATGGTAAATTTAAAATTTCCAATCATAATCGTAGGGTAACGTGCACATGATTTGTACACTTGCTTTCCCTATGATTGGACAAATGAATGTTTCATATGAAAGTCATTTTTCTTGACCAAAATAATGCATCATAACAAGCATTATGACCAAGATAAATGTCTCTAACCTCTCACCCCCATCTAAATCATATTAAGAGGACAATTCTAGATTTTTGTGAGAGGCAAAATTAAGGTGAAGAGACCTTAAAACACTTTACCTATAAAATGATCATGGAGGATGTGATTTAATCAATACAACACATTCCCAATTCCCTTCTAAGAAAGCTAAATTTGACTTCGGGAAGAGGTTTAGTGAAGATATCGGCTAAGTTTGATTTTGACTCAACATAATTTAAAATGATGTCACCTCGAGTCACATGATAACGAATAAAATGATGTTTAACCTCTATATGTTTCGTTCTTGAATGATGGACGGGATTTTTGGTCAAGTTGATCGTACTCACATTATCACAAAGAACTTGAACATTGTTGTAGGTAAGCTTATAGTCCTCTAGAGTATGAGTCATCCACAATAATTGTGATACACACTCTCCCATGGCAATGTATTCCGCTTCGGTTGTGGAGAGTGCTACACAATGTTATTTTCTACTCGACCAACTTACTAGAGAGGATCCTAGAAATTGACAACTACCACTAGTACTTTTGCGATCCAATTTGCATCCGGCATAATCAGAATCGGTATAGCCCACTAGGTCAAAAGATTCCGTTCTAGGATACCAAAGACCAACATTTTGAGTTCCCTTAAGATATCGGAGAATTCGCTTAACGACACTCAAATGTGACTCCTTGGCACAAGATTGATACCTTACACACATTCCTACAGTAAAAAGTATATCGGGTCTACTAGCCGTAAGATAGAGAAGGCTTCCTATAGCACTACGATACACCTTGGAGTCAACCTCTTTCCCTTCAATGTCTTTATCCAATTTAGTACTAGTGGCCATGGGAGTAGATATTTCCTTTGCATTTTCTATTCCAAACTTCTTAAATAGCTCTTTGACATATTTTGATTGATGAATGTAAATGCCCTCTTTTGTTTGCTTGATTTGTAACCCTAGAAAAAATGTTAACTCGCCAACCAAACTCATTTCAAACTCACTCTCCATGTGACTAATGAATTCATTTAAAAAATCTTTATTTGTGGAGCCACAAATAATGTCATCTACATATACTTGGGCCACAAACATATCATTACCACTATTTTTTAAGAATAAAGTGGGATCAATTTTTCCTCTATGAAATCCTTTTGATACTAAAAATGTTGACAATCATTCATACCAAGCTCGGGGAGCTTGTTTTAGGCCATATAAGGCCTTTTTAAGTTTATATACATGGTTTGGACACTCCAAATTCTCAAATCCCGGTGGTTGCTCAACATATACTTCTTCTTTTATAACACCGTTTAAAAATGCTGATTTTACATCCATTTGGTACAACTTGAACCCCTTGTGGGCGGCAAAGGCCAACATCATCCTAATAGACTCCAATCTTGCTACGGGTGCATAAGTTTCATCATAATCTAATCCTTCTACTTGATTGAAACCCCTAGCAACCAATCTAACTTTGTTTCTCACAACTATTCCCTTATCATCAAGTTTGTTTCTAAAAACCCATTTTGTATCAATAATTGATTTGTTGGTAGGCCTAGGAACTAAATCACAAACTTGACTTCTTTCAAATTGAGATAGTTCATCTTGCATTGCTAAGATCCACTCCGGATCAAACAAGGCATCATCAATGGTTTTTGGTTCTATTTGAGATATTAAGGCGACTTGGCTTCCTTCATTTCTAAAGTAAGATCGAGTTCTCACTCCTTGAGTGATGTCTCCCACTACTTGATCCAAGGGATGATTTACATGAATCCTAGTAGATCTTGATTCTTGATTTGTTATAATTTCGGGTTCAAGTGGCAAAGGTTCATTTTTCTCTCCATCACTCTCTTGGTATTCTTCTCCTAGATGATTTACTTCATTTAGTGTTAGTTCTCTAATTCAAATTGTAATTCTTCATCGTTTGCTCTTGTAGAGTTCAAAGAAGGATTTTCTTCAAATACAACATTTAGTGATTCTTCAACTAATTTTGATCTTTTGTTGTAAATTCGATATGTCTTACTGTGACTTGAGTAGCCTACAAGAATGTCGTCATCCGCCTTAGTGGAGAACTTCCCCAAATGATCTTTGGTGTTTAGAATATAGACCTTACACCCAAACACTCTAAGATGCTTAATTATAGGAGGTTTACCAAACCACAACTCATGAGGTGTTTTTCCTAGAAACCTATGGATTAATGTTCGATTTTGCACATAACATTCCGTATTAATTGCTTCAGCCCATAGGAAACTATGAAGTAAATATTCATTTAACATGCTCCGAGCGGCCTCTTGCAAAACCTTATTTTTCCTCTCAACAACTCCATTTTGTTGAGGAGTCCTAGGGGTGGAAAATTCATGTTTATACCCTTTTTCCATACAAAAACTTGTGAATCTATCATTTTCAAATTCACTTCCATGATCACTTCTTATCTTGTTTATCTTATGACTCTTTTCATTTTCTACTCTATTACAAAAAGCAATCAAGACATCTAGAGTTTGATCCTTATGTTTCAAGAAAAACACTCATGTATATCTAGTGTAATCATCCACAATCACAAAGCAATATCTACTATCATTTAAAGAAATATGTCTACTACTATCAAATAAATCCATGTGAATGAGCTCCAAAGCACTTGAGCTACTTACTATGTTTTTACCTTTACGAGTAGCTTTGGTTTGCTTACCCATTTGACATGCATCACATATTTTGTCTTTTTGAAACTTTAATTTTGGCAATCCTTGCACCAACTCCTTCTTTGAAAGTCTTTTGATATTCCTCATGTTGGTGTGAGCAAGTCTTTGGTGCCAAAGCCAAGTCTCCTCCTCTTTAGATATGAGACACTTAGCAAACACATTAGTAGCACCAAATAGTTCAACTTGATAAATATTTTCTCTTCTATGGCCTATGAGAATATTTGTGTTTAGTTCACTATGCTTGATTAGGCATTGAGATGAATTGAACTCAACTCCATAACCCGAATCACATAGTTGACTAACACTTAAAAGATTAAAGACCATGCCTTCACTAACAACATATTTCTTATCACAAATTTTTCAGAAATTCTAATATCTTCTATTCCTATGACTTTTAATTCACCACTATTACCAAAAGAAACGGTACCTTTACTTTTGTGCCTAAATGATGAAAATTTTGAAGAGTCCCCCGTCATATGCTTAGAGCATCCACTATCTACGAACCATGTTGTTGGATGCTCCCCCTCGACGCATGCCTATTTACACACGATGAACCAAATGTTTTGGTACCCAAACTTTGGGTCCGGTAGCATCAACAACAAATTGCTTGGGTACCCAAGCTTGAACAAACTTAACCCTTGAAGCATGATTTCTACTAATTAGAGACATGAATTTAACTTCCTTATCTTGTGATTTAAAACCTAGTCCTGCTTTGTTGTACACACCCTTTTGAGCTCCTAGAATCATGTCTAAATATTTTGAGCTTGAAGTAAATTTTTTTAGAGCACCTCTAAGATCAACAACTTGTAATTTCAACGATGCATTTTCCTTTTTAAGATCATCAAAATCATTTTTGTCATTTTCATGAAGCGTGCAAATTTCACATGACACAATTTCATTTTTAAGTAATTTCAATTCATTTTGCAATTTTTTAACCTTCCCTTTTGATTTAGCTAGTGCATTGGTTAAGCATGCAATGGTGGCATACATCTTATCAAGCTTGGGAGAAATTACCTCATCATCACTAGATGATGACTCACTTGAAGACTCCACATCCTCTCCATGGCTATCTTCATCTTCACTATCTTCAACATGACTTAACGTCATGAGAGTCATATGCTTTGAGCTCTTCCTTTCATCTTCTTCTGATGAGCTTGACGATGAGTCGTCCCATGTGACTTTCAAAGCCTTCTTCTTTTTCTTGGTCTTTTCCTCTTGCTTCCTCAACTTTGGACACTCCGTTTTGTAGTGCCCCTTTTTCTTACATTCATAGCAAATTACATCAGTCTTAATCTTAGAATCCACAAGAGATTTACCTTTTCTCTTTTTATCATTGAAAATCTTTTTAACATCCTTCTTGTCAAACTTCCTTGAATGTCTCATCATTCTTCTAACAAAGTTTGCCATTTCACTTGATGATAGCTCTTCATCACTATCACTATCACTATCTCGCTCAGATTATGAAGATGATTCATTCTTCTCCTTTTTCTTTTCTTTGTGCTTCTTTTTGCTCTTTTCACCTGCAACCAAGGCTATACTTTTCTCTTTATGGCTTGTGTTAGCTTGCACATGCAATTCAAGTTCACAAAATAATTCATCCAATTTTACTACTAACAAATCCCTTGAAACCTTATAGGCATCCACCATGGACGACCATAATGAGTTTCTTGGGAAAGATTTTAAGGCATACCTTATGAGATCCCGGTTCTCCACACTCTCTCCAATTGAATGAAGATCATTTAATAGTTCCTTGAATCTCCCATGCAGTGAACTTACTGTTTCTCCATCCTTCATTGTGAAATTTTGAAGTTGATTTATCAAAAGATCTCTCTTTGCAATTCTTGAATCCTTGGTGCCTTCATTTAGCTCAATGAGCTTATCCCATAATTTGAAAGGTCTAACCTTGTTGAGTTGTTCCAAACTCAACCCACACTGGAGAGTCACAATTGCCTTAGCATTTACTTGAGCCTTCAATTTTTGTTCAGCGGTCCACCTTGATGATTCAAGCATCTTTCCATTTTCGGTTGGAGCCGTGAATCCCTCCGTGATTGAGAACCACATGTCAATTTCGGTCATGAGATAATGCTCCATGAGACTCTTCCAATAAGCGAAATTACTGCCTTTATAGAATGGTGGTCGTGAAGTACTATGTCCCTCCTTCAATGACATCTTATAGCTCTTTAACTTGTGCTTTCTTGGCGATGAATCCTCAAAAGCAAACCAATGCTCTGATACCACTTGTTAGGATTGGTTGAGCTAGAGGGGGGGTGAATGACTCACTTCGTTTTCTTGATAAATTTAATCTTTCGCAGCGGACACTTGAAGGCATGCTAACTCTTGTATTTACTTGGTATCCACCTCCTCAAGGAGGTGACTAGTCCAAGGATCCACACCACCATCACCCTTTCCACTATCAAACTTCTCCTTCTCGGACTAACACCGAAGGTGGAGAAACCTTACAAGACTTACAAGCCTCCCTTTCCAAGAGAAAAGATCACACTCACAACAATGAAGAAGAAAAGAAAGATTACAAACTTGAAATGCTTCTTCCTTGTGACGTGAATCTTGAAAACGTGGGGAGATGGAAAGCTTGATCTTCAATTCCTTGAGAGATCTTGAGCACTTCAAAGATTGATCACACTAGAGCAATAGAACAGTATTTTTCTCAAGATATCCTTGTTCCTTTTTCTTCCAGCTCTTTAAACGATGTGAAAACTATCCGTTTCTCACATAATCGTCGCCGTGAATCGATTGGGTTTATGTCCCAATCGATTCACAAGTATCCATTGGAAGTCATCGCGTCAAGATCAACGGTGTAGATTATTTCATTGAGCTTCAATCGATTGGGACATTGCTTGAATCGATTCAGACTTTCGCTCGTGGAATCGCAGAATCGCCATGGTTCTGTGAATCGATCGGCCGATCGATTGAGTGACTTCAATCAATCGGTTGATCGATTCAGGAGGTTTCTGTGCTTCGCACAGAAGCTTCCTGGATTGATCGCTCAATCGATTGAATTACCCCGATCGATCGGCTGATCGATTCAGAAGCATTCTGTGCTTCGCACAGAAACTTCCTGGATCGAACGCTCGATCGATTGGATTACCCCAATCGATCGACTGATCGATCCAGAAGCACTCTGTGCTTCGAGCAGAAACTTCCCGATCGATCGGCCGACCGATTGGCTTCCTTCCAATCGATCGGCTGATCGATTCAAAGGCATTCTGCCTCACAGCCATATCTAAATCGCAATAACTATTATGTACATCTAAAATGACTATATCAAAGAGATAAGTCAAAAGTATCCACCTCAAAAGGAAGATCATATCAGACAATCCATGTCGAGATGCTCGTCTTGAATCTAAGCCCTGCATCAACATGTTTACGGTTTCAGCTAATTAAAAATTTAAAATACAACAATTAGCTAAATCCAATCCCCAACCTAATGAGAGAAAACCCTAATCAATAGATCATTAATTATCCTAATTAATGATTAGCTTCAATTAATCCAAAACTATCATCATATCACAAACTTACCTAATTTAATATCAAGGTGGCACTAGGGGTGGCTTACAGCCAACAGCGACAACCTTCAACTATCCTCCACCTCCTCTTGTAAACCTAATAACCCAATCTACGAATCCATTAATTAGCCTTCTAATCCCAAATCAAGCCTGAATTCAGCAACCTTGTCTCTAATTCCAAATACCCCGAAATGATGGTACGCTATTGGAGAAAGTTGCTACCGAAAAAGATAACCTAGTGAAGCTTCAAGGATTGATCCAAACACTTGATTCTGCCGGAGACTCACCACTGATGTGTCATGTTGGATCCAAGAAAGAGGTGTAGCGGAACTCCACAAATAAATGAATGGTCAGAGAAGAAGGTCTGGTGGCTGCGGCTACTAGTGTTAGGTTATGGTGGTGGCAGCCAGGGCATGAGACGGACCGATAGCGACTGATTATAGAGGTGGTAATCGGCAGAAGGAAGAAGAACGACAAACATTTACTTGCGGCCGGAGAGGGCCAACAACAGCTCCCACCACCTCCGGCAGCATGCATCAACAGTGGCGTCGGTGGCGTCAGCCAATAGGTGCTGCACGATAAGGCTAACGACAATCGGGTGACATTGTGTAATCGAGAAAGGGATAGATTCAGAAGAGGGACAAAGGATCCAAGCTAGGCACGGCTCGGATGCTCGATCTTTCGATGATGGTTGCAACAACATCGAGATGAAGAACCAGATAGGGAAGGTCAACAACTCAAAATTGTGAGGAAGGGTTCACTGATGGTCGTCACCTACCTAGTCGGCGGCGGGATCGAGAGGTGCTCGACGCCGGTGGAATCAGAGGAGGAAAAAAAAGGGGAAGCGGTGGAATCCATCGGGTGGCACGACATCGGCGGTGGTTACCGGGTAGCGCAGTGTTTCCGTAGCTGATAGCAGCAAGATCGTAAGGGAGGAGCGCTCGCTGGATCAAGAAGGAGGAGGAAAAGAATCAACACGAGAGGGAGGGGAAGAGGAAGAGGATCGACTTCGCGTGATGAAGAGGGGAAGAAAGGGTTCGATGGGGAAGAAAGAAATAGGTCACGGGGAAAAGAAAATTAAAAAGGAAAAGAAAACATTTAAGGAAATTAAACGTTTCATCGATTAAATCGGGTAGCTTAAACAGGTTTTACCCTGGCCTAATAATTTATCCCCTTAACCTACGTCATACAAGCTCCGAAAATTTTTTAGAAAATTTCTAAATATTCTGTTAAAGATATTTGCCTATTAACCTTTATTATTTTAATATTATTTGTTATGATATTTTACATTCTCACCCACTAATAAAAATTTGATCCATAAATTTCGCTATTTACCATCAATAAGTACTAGCAATAGATAAATTGTATAAATGTTGAACAGAATTCTAACACACATTCCTCAAGTAAAAAGATAGGGGTATCAAGCTCGGATCGTATCCTCGAGCTCCCAAGTAGTCTCCTCGTCATTATGATATTGTCATCCGACTTTAACCAGCCGGATAGTCTTGTTCCGCAGCTGACGCTCTCTGTGGTCTAGAATCCGTACCAGAACATCCTCGTAAATAATGTCAGGCTGAATGGGAACTGGTACATCTAACAGAACATGTGTGGGATTGGATACGCATTTCCTCAGCATGGACACATGAAATACATTGTGAACGCCTGCCAGAGACAGTGGTAGCGCCAGACGGTAGGCTACCGCTCCAATCCTCTCCCAGATCTGGAAAGGCCCAATGTATTGTGGAGCTAGTTTATCTTGGAGGCCAAATCTCTTCGCCCCTTTCATGGGTGAAACTCTTAGAATTACATGGCATCAAGGGGGAACTCCAGGGGTTTCCGTCTCCGGTCAGCATAACTCTTCTGGTGGTCCTGTGCCTCTAACATTCTCCGTCTAATAGTGCGGACCAACTTTGCCCCCTGCTGAGCTCTAAGAGGTCCTAGCAGCTGGGCCTCCCCAACCTCTTCCCAGAGGGTGGGTGTTCGACAAAACCTACCATTCAACACTTCAAACGCCATCTGATGACCTCCCGACCATACAACTCTGCCAATCAATCTAGAGAATCGATCTTCCGAATCGCTAAGTAGTGTACAAACTTGGTTAACTGGTCAATGATTACCCAAATCGCATCATGACCTCGTAAATAAATAATGCCCTCCTCATCTCGAGTGAACTCGGTTTATTTCCCAGAAACTATCTGGCTGCCAATGGACTGTAAGTGCTGATCATCGGCCTGGGCCTCTCAGATCCTCATCCTGATCGACAACTAAGCAACCATGGTAACAAGAATACCCTGCTCTGTCTATCCCTACTCCTCAAGGCCCAATTCGGAGAAACACTAAATCAAGTTCGTGCCTAAAACTCGGTGGTGAGCTAAAGCCCCTCTGAACTTCCTGTTAAGTGCATCGGCAACCACATTAGCTTTCCCTAGGTGGTAGCTAAT
Source organism: Zingiber officinale (assembly GCF_018446385.1). Classification (NCBI taxonomy): domain Eukaryota; kingdom Viridiplantae; phylum Streptophyta; class Magnoliopsida; order Zingiberales; family Zingiberaceae; genus Zingiber; species Zingiber officinale. Next base: position 45,131,245 of record NC_056003.1, read on the forward strand.
GGTACAATCATGATCCTTCAGGAACTCTATCCACCTCCTCTGTCGGAGATTGAGTTCCTTCTGGGTGAAAAGATATTTGAGATTCTTTTGATCCGTAAGAATCCCAAATGTATACCCTACAAATGATGCCGCCAAATTCAAAGAAAAGATAATGACGGTTAACCCTAGATTCAATTGACAAGATACCTCTAATAAAAACACCCAAACGCATGTGCACATACTACAACACAGGTTCAATCGAGAAGATAGCTCCAATAAAACAATCAGACACGTACACCTTGTTGGTTGCTACTCGGAAAACCTAATGGTTCCACTGTACAAAAATTTTGTACAAAGGTCTGAACCTTTTCCTAGCTACCATGTGTTCTTTTAAATTAAACTCGGATCGCTTGCGGAATTTAACACGTTTGATCCTAAGTTTAATTTATTTGTTCTTTTAGGTTTAGACTTGGATCTCTTGCGGAACTTAACACGTTCGATTCAAATCACCTAGGTTATTAATTCCATTAAATATTAATTTCCAAAAATAGCTTCCAGGACTGCATGGCGAGGCACATGACCTTCTTGGATATGGGAACAACCACCACCGCCTAGACAAAGCCTTTTAAGGAAAGCTAATATTTAATTTCCTTAAATAACTTTAGGTCAACCAAAAGGAACAATCAAATCACAAGGAAAAGAAAAACAAAAGAACACAACATCGAAAACTAATTCGAAATACTAGAATCGCATGCCTTTTGTATTTGGTATTTTTACAAAGAAATAAAACTAGTATGATGCGGAAATTAAATACTAGTATACCTTTTCTTTTGTAAACAAAAACCTCTAGGTCTTCTACCGTATTCCTCTTCTAACCTCGGACGTTGTGTGGGCAACGACCTTCCGAGATGAGAACCACCAAGCACCTTTTTCTTCCTTGCAAGTTTCGGCCATCAAAACTTCTCCTAGGATGAAGAGGTTCAGTCACCACCATCATGCTCCAAGGGATGCTAGAAACAAAGCTTTCTTTCTCTCCTCCTTCTTCTTCTTCTCTAAACTTGATCCGGCCACCATATGAATCTCCACAAGAAGGATGAGGTTCAGCCATCAAAGAGAAGAGAGGAGGAGAGGATGGCCGGCCACACCAAGGAAGAAAAAGAGGGAGAAAATAGAATAGAGTTCTTGTCATGAAGGCACCTCTACCCCCTCTTTTATAATCCTTGATCTTGGCAAATAAGGAAATTTTAATAAAAACTTCCTTAATTCCTTTGCCATGAAAAATAAATTCAATTGATATAAAATCAATTTCTCTTTTATTAATCAACATGGCCGACCACAATAATCTAAGCAAAGGAAATTTAATTCAATCAAGAATTAAAACCTTCCTAATTTATTTCCGGAAATTTTAAAATAAAATTTCACTAATAATTTTTATCCCTTCATGATTGGTTTATAAAAAAGAAATTTAATAAATTAAAATCTTTCTTTTAAACATGTGAATAAAAAGAAAGTTATCTCTAAAAATTAAAATCTCTTTTAATCTACAAATAAGGAAAGATATCAAATCTTTTCTTAATCTTTTGTATAAACTTATAAAAGATAATATTTAATTTTTAAACTCTCTTTTAAATCATGAACATGGTTAAAAAGGAAAGTTTTCTTTAAAATCCACCTTTTAATCAACAAATAAGGAAAGATTTCAAATTTTAAACTCTCTTTTAAACATGTAGATGATTTACAAATAAAGAAAATTTTTATCAAAAATTAAAACCATCCTTTTAATTTACAAATAAGGAAAGAGATTAATTTCTTCTCTTAATCTTTTGTAGAAAGATATAAAAGAAAATTTTTAATTTTTAAACTCTCTTTTTAAAACCTTGATATCCACATAAGAAATAATTTTAATAAAAATCCTTTTTAATATTATAGTGGCCGACCACCTAAGCTTGGGACCCAAACTTTGGCCGGCCACCTACTTGGCTCATCCACTTGGTCTTGGCCGGCCCTAGCTTGGGTTCCAAGCTAGCTTGGCCAGCCCCATTGGATGGGTAAGAAGGTGGGTATGTGGTGGTTATAAATCTCTATATACAAGAGGCTACGATAGGGACCGAGAGGAGGAATTAATTTTGGTCTCCTGATGAAATTAAGCATCCCGTGTTCGCCCCGAACACACAACTTAATTTCATCAATAATAATTCATTCCACTAAAGAACTATTATTGAACTACCGCACCAATCCCAAATTACATTTTGGGCTCCTTCTTATTATGAGTGTGTTAGTCTCCCTGCGTTTAAGATGTCGAATGTCCACTAATTAAGTGAGTTACTGACAACTCATTTAATTAATATCTTAGTCCAAGAGTAGTACCACTCAACCTTATCGTCATGTCGGACTAAGTCCACCTGCAGGGTTTAACATGACAATCTTTATGAGCTCCTCTTGGGGACATTATCAACCTAGATTACTAGGACACAGTTTCCTTCTATAATCAACAACACACACTATAAGTGATATCATTTCCCAACTTATCGGGCTTATTGATTTATCGAACTAAATCTCATCCATTGATAAATTAAAGAAATAAATATCAAATATATGTGCTTGTTATTATATTAGGATTAAGAGCACACACTTCCATAATAACTGAGATCTTCGTCCCTTTATAAAGTCAGTATAAAAGAGACGACCTCTAATGGTCCTACTCAATACACTCTAAGTGTACTAGTGTAATTATATAGTTAAGACAAACTAATACCTAATTACACTACGACCTTCCAATGGTTTGTTCCTTTCCATCTTGGTCGTGAGCTACTGTTTATAATTTATAAGGTATTGACAACATGATCCTCTGTGTGTGACACCACACACCATGTTATCTACAATATAAATTAATTGAACAACTATATTTATTATAAATGTAGACATTTGACCAATGTGATTCTTATTTCTAGATAAATGTTTATACCAAAAGCTAGGCTTTTAGTATACATCCTAACACACCTAACCACATAGGTATAATCCACAAAAAACCTACAACAATCATAACTGGACATGTATACAAACACAACCTGTAAATGGACAGTCTATCCTAGGACTCCTACAACATATACCAATCATGTGTACACACAACATAGATATGCATAATCAACATATTAACCCAATCAACCAGACAAAACCCTATGCTACCTACTCTCATGGGTTAGTGGTACACCTCAAAAATCAAGCATAAGTATCAAGCAAGAAAAATAATAATCATAGACAATCCAAGGTATGGCAGCCTAATTATCCAGTAATAACCATGCTCTAAGTTTAAACAAACAAATAGAGGCTAAAAAAAAAAAATACTCGCCATGGTTCAACATTGCACGTCTATGTCGTACCATTACAGAGACTATACCTAATGGTTCACTCAACCTCCTGACTAAGAGTTTACCTATCAAGAGTGTATTTCTAGAACTCTCATAGTCATAACTATAAATATCCTCAGTCAAATGTCGACAAAAGGTCGAACACTCTTTGATCTGACATATAGACCTCAAGACCTTGGTAAATGATCACATGATCAAGGCCTTAAGCTACTTGATAGAGACAATATTAGTTGAGCCATCTAACCATTGTGTTGCAGTACTTCATGCTACGGTTGCTCTACCTGAGGTTCAGTAACCTCTAGAGGCGAGCAATGCACACAAGAGAAACACTATGACTAAATAGCTAGTCAAAATATCGGCCAATTGACACTCTACCCCTCGTAGATCATCATATGATATTTCCACTCGGAATAGTGGATCTCGTAGGTGTTAATCAACTAACACCTTGGTAACGGTGATATCTCCTAAGTGTTAAGAAATTAGCTCTACACCTTCTTACATTTGTGGGAGTCACCTAGCCGGTTGTACCTTTTAAGTCATCTGACCAGGTATAGATAGTCCATGGTCAAAGTCCCCATGAAATAGGATACATCGATCCTTTATAGACTGACCAAGCCGACAATGGTATACGACTAATTCAGTCTTTTCCATGTCGATACAAGCCGTGTACTCAAATGTGCTCAAGATATCTAACTAAGCACGAATAATCCAAAGATTGGAACCTCTAAAAATATAGTATAACGGTCCCCTACTGATCGGAGCAACAAAATAAATCGGTCATCTACTAACTAATCCAAGAATCACATTGGTCAAATGTTTACATTTATTTGTTAAGTGTGGTTGTTCAATTAATTTATATTGTAGATAACATGGTGTGTGGTGTCACACACAGAAGATCGTGTTATCAGTTCTTTATAAATTATAAACAGTTACTCACGACTAAGATGAAAAATAACAAATCGTTAGAATAGTCGTAGTGTAATTAGGTATTAGTTTATCTTGACTAATAAATTACACTAATATACTCTAAGTGTATTGAGTAGGACCATTTAAGGTAGAGTTCTTTTTATACTTCTTTTTACAAAAGATAGGCTTTTAGTATATACTATAATATAAGGATCATCAACTTGTAAGTGTGATTCTATACTTCTCTTGCTATTGATAAGGTTACAAACACAATTAGCATAGTAAAATAAACATAAATAACAAACATGCTTACACAATCATAAACACACAAGTTTATATAACATTCCCTCCAACTCTTATTCCTTGACTATGTCCCATTAATGAATCACTCCTAGAAATCTCTTATATGCACAAAAATTGCAAGGATTACAATAAGGCTGCATTTGGTATGGATGATAGGATTAAAATTGGGTTATTAGGATAGGATTGAGGGTAAGATTATTAATCACTCCTTATGTCTACGGATTGTGAATCCCACTCTTAGTCAACCATAATCCTATCCCTAATCAATCCTACCAAACGGTATATTAATAATTTTTTGAAAATATAATCCTAATCCTATCACCCCTACCAAACGCAGCCTAAAAGAAAAAACAAGTAAAGAAGATATAAGGCTTATAATAGTTTTAATCAATAGTATTCCATGAACTTCTCTATTTGCTTTTCTTTTTACAACCTTCGAGACCTTTATTGTAACTCTATTTGTCACTCATTAGTCGACTAATTTTAATTATCAATTGATTACTCTATCATAATACAATGGTTACCATACGATAGCTACTATTTTGTATGTTCCTCATCAATAATTAGAGTCGACTAACGTTACGTTACAAGAAATAAAACATAATTTAAGATTATTTGATAATCATAATACTCTTCAATCAAGCCTTTAAATATTTATTTATACTCGTAGTAGGGTTTTATTTCCCGCTTGCCTTTCTTCTTTCCCTGGCCTGTAGTTGTAGACCGTAATGCCCATCCGCCACCTCCTCCTCCGCGCTTTTCCCGGCGGCGCCTCCGATCGCCGTCTCCCCCACCTCCCCTTCTCCCTACTATCTCTTATTCCTTTCCGCCACTTCGCCTTCTCCTCAGCCGAGGAGGCTGCCGCCGAGCGCCGCCGTCTCAAGCGCCGCCTCCGCATCGAGCCCCCGCTCCACGCCCTCCGCCGCGACACTACTTCGCCTCGACCACCACGCGACCCCAACGCCCCCCGCCTCCCGGACTCCACCTCCTGTCTCGTCGGTCCCCGCCTCAACCTCCACAACCGCGTCCAGGCCCTCATCCGCGGAGGCGATCTCGACGCCGCCTCCTCCACCGCTCGCCAGGCCGTCTTCTCCGCCGTCCGCCTCACTGTCTTTACCTGCAACGCCGTCATCGCTTCCATGCTCCGCGCAGGTCGCCTCGATGACGTCGTCGCCCTCTTCACCTTCTTCTTCAACCAATTCAAGATCGTCCCCAACGTCGTCTCCTACAACATTCTCATCCACTCCCACTGCAAATCCGGCCGTGTTGATGCTGCCCTCGACGTCTATCGCCACGTCCTAGACAATGCTCCCTTTTCCCCCTCATACATCACCTACCGCCATCTCACCGAGGGCCTCGTCGCCGCTGACCGCATCCAGGAAGCCGTCGACCTCCTCCGCGAGATGCTCAACCGCGGCCACGCGGCTGACTCCATCGTTTACAACACTCTCATGGCTGCCTTCATTGAGTGCGGCAACATGGAGAAGGCTCTTGATCTCTTCGATGAGCTCCGAGAGCGATGTCTGGTCTATGATGGCGTCGTGCATTCGACTCTGATGGAGGCCTACTTCAAGCGTGGAATGGACAAAGAGGCCATGGAGTCGTATCGCTCGCTTCTAGATCGGCAGTTCAAGATGACCCCCGCCACCTGCAACACCCTCATAGTGACCCTGTTGAGGCACGACAAGCTGGCCGAGGCAGAAAATATGTTTGAGAATATGCTAGACAACCACAACCCTCCTTTCTTCTTGGCGATCAACACCAACACTTATAACCTGATGGTGAACCAGCGGTTCAAGGAAGGCAAATTCTTGGAGGCTATTGAGACATTCCACCGGCAGCCCGTGAAACCATGTGTCATGGACGTTGCTTGCTTCAATAACATCATAGGTAAGCTCTGCGAAAATGGGCTACTTCCAGAGGCAGAGAAGTTGTTTGCAGAAATGCCTGATAAGTCAGTTAACCCTGATGCAACGACTTATGGGTCTTTAGTTGTTGCCTGCTTCGGGGATGGGAGGCCAGATGATGCTGTTCACTACTTCGAGAATATGATTAAACGTAGTGAGGAAAGCCCTGGCTTCAGAGTTGATGTGGGATTTTACAATAAGGTTTTTGATGGACTGGTGAAGATAGGAAGGACCAGTCAAGCAATGGAGATTTTTGAGAAGATGCGGGAGAAGGGGACCAGACCAAATCTGTTAAGTTATGAGATTTTGGTTACTGCACTGTGTAATGCTGGAAATCTCGACCGAGGACGAGAGTTGTTCGAGCAGATGCTTAAAAGCTGTATAAGTTCTACTGCTGAATTGAATGTTTTCCTATTGGACGCTTTTGAAAAGGCAGGACGAAGCCAGGAGATAGAAGGGCTACTCATTGGCAATTCAGGCAATGTATCTCAAGCACAGCAGCAGTAGTTTGAACTAGACATTTCTACACCAATTACAGATCAAAGGTGCGCTGGCATTTAAATTATGGGAATTTCTGTTGAAGGTACTCTTATCCAATCTATTTTTTTTTGTAGATATTTTAATGCCTGTCAGTGAATCTATAGTATTTGATCTGTCTGGTAGTAACTGTGGGCATTTTGACGAGTTCTAATATCTTGTTTGAAAGATTTTATTGCACTAAATATGTCCGCATTAAAATATGCACTATAGATTATGATATTGTGTTAATTTTCAATTGACATTTATATCAAGCAAGTTTATCACTTCAATCCAATTCATTAATGCAAAACCTTTATAATATACTAGATGAGAAGAATATGATTGATCTAAATTTATATTTAATCTGAGTGGTGTGTATTCGATCAACAAAATCAAAGGGGAGGATTCCTTTTGCTAAAAAAAATGTGATAAGGCATTGATCCAGAGGAATCGATAGACATTAATTTAGAGGGAAAGAAAGTGACGTTTTCTTCAATACTTCTTATTTTGATTGCTCTCTCAAAAATATTGGAAATGCTTTTTTATAAGGAACTGATGTTAAATAATGATTGCATGTGCACTAAGAGGTGACCCAATCACATACTTCTTAAAATATTGTTTGGCTTTGATAAAGTACAGCTTATTTCATTTAAAATCATGTTATTTCAATTGCACAATGGCTAGTCCTCTATCCTCCGGACTTACATTTCAAACACTAGTTGATGCTGTCCGAAATTTGAATTAGATGAATCATCAAATGAGGTAATGAAATGTTAATTGAATCATGACGTTCCGAAGGAGGTGTGCTGAGATAACTTCTTTGTTGACTAAGTCGTCAGAAGTCCTTTGATCAACGCTACCTGCAGCCAGCGATCGAGTTGCCCCGGTCTCTGGTACCTCGAGACTCGAGACAAATCCAACGAATATATGAGTAATAGACATTATGTATAATAACGAAATGCGCCTAAAACATGAATAAAGAACATACCTTGGCCCATGGGAGATGCCCTCGGATGGGACGCTGCTCGAGTGGTCGTGATCCGAAAAAGCAGAGACTCCGAGTCGGATGAAGAGTTGGATCTGACAAAGCGGAGCCGAACGCGACACGGAGTCAGAAGCGACGGCGTGAACTGGATGCGACTTCGACACGCAGGTCGGACTATGACATCAGCATGCAGGCCGGGCTATGACATCGGCAGGTAGGTCGGGATAGGACATCGGTATGCAGGCTAGGATACAATGGCGGAATGAATGCCAAAACACAACAAATCAGATCGAATGATGCGAAGACCGGAACATAGCCTCGGCTCGAAGGTCGGAGCACAGCGGAAGCGGAACGTGGTCAAATCAATGACAGTGACAATAGTGACCGGCTCTATACTAGGGGACCTGCCGAATCAGTATTGGGGAGGTTGTGCTTAGCCACCGATGGGTCGAGAGAGAGGAAGGCAGCTTGAAGGCGGCGCTTGGGCTGCTAGCGTGCAGAGGGAGGCTATGCAGGGACTGCGCTTGGTTGCCGGCGACCCAAAGGGCTATGGCAATCGCAGGCAACAGCTATCGCGATGGCGGCAGCTCCAGCGGTTAGGGCTACAGGGAAGAAGAGGACGTGGCGGCGAGCTATAGCGTTGGCAGCGACTCTGACAACTAGAGCTCCTGGGCAGTCGCCCCCTTGGTCGCGATGGCATGGAGAAGAGAGGAGACAGTAACCGGCGACACCTATTGGTCGGAGGAGAGGGAGAGTAGAGTAGTGGCGGAGGACCAAAGCGAAGAAGCGAGAGAGAAAGGGAGTAGCGTATAAGTCTCCGGTGAGGTGGCTGCGAGAGTCTCCGGCGAAGCGACGCCGAACGAGGGTGGCGACGTTCGTCCCTCACGTTGTGGCGGTGGCGGAGAAGACTCAAGCATCAGCCCCCTTTTCGTGAGAGGTGGCTTGGTCGCGGAAGGAAGAAAGAGAGAAAGAGAGGTAGAGGGAGAGAGGTGGCTCGCCGACGACGAGGGAGGAGGTGGCGGCAACGTGTGCGACTGGCGGCGTGGTTGGTCTCTCCTTGGCGACGGCGAAAAAACCACGAACCTGCCTCCTTTTTTTCTCCATGAACAATGCCCCCCACCCCCCCAAAATCCTCCAAATGTGAAAAGACTTAAATGCTCTCCCTCTTCCCCCTGATTCCCATTGGACTCCCACCATATATCCACATCACAAGACTCTCCTTCAAGTCTAGTCGAAGGAGGCGCAAGTTCGACTGACTAGACCAAGCCCAACATAAAGCGAATTCGCTCCTGAATGCAGAGTCAAATTGCTAGGCTTATCGTATAACGCCAAACGAGTAACTATGGTAATGCCGAGCAAGTGACTAAAATAATACCGAGTGAGCAACGAAAAATAGGGTCGAGCGCATGTCGAGCAAGCGATGGATCAGATGTTGAGCGGGAGACCAAGCGATATCGAGAAGACGGTCAAGCGATGCTAAGCAGAGCGATCGGGCGATTATGCAAATGTAACGCCCCGCCTTCTACTGGCTAAGCTGTAAGGCCGGGGGTTACATTATGCTGTTGCTAAACTATTCTTAATGTGCGGAAAACTGAAAGAAATTTAAGATTTTGCTAACTAATACAATTTCTTGGTTCTGCCTGTGCTAAGGGGTGCATTCTAAGGTATACATGGGGTATCCTACATCCCCTAAGGTCAAGGAGCTGAGTCACAAGGTTTCCTGGTCGAAACCCAGCTTTCCAATCGATTCAGATTGAACTCAATCGATTGACAGCTACTGGATCGATCTGTGGATCGATTCAGTTTGCTACTGTATATGGAAACTTCGTTCGGATCGATCGGTTGATCGATCCAGACTGGTTGATCGATCCACTGATCGATCCAGCGTGCTACCGTGCACGGAAGAATTTATGGATCGATCGGCTGATCGATTCAACTTAGTCAATCGATCCAGTGATCGATCCCAGAGCTCTCTGTTCGCCACAGAATGCGACTGGATCGATCGGCGGATCGATCTAGAAGCTTACTGTTCGCGGAACAAGTTTCCCAATCGATCAGCTGATCGATTGAGGAGCCTCCAATCGATCGGCTGATCGATCGGGGTTTCTGATTTCGTATCAGGAGTCTGATTTCAGCACTGTTTCGTGCTCAAATCACATATATCAGTTCTAAATGGCTGGGAAAACATCCTAATATCAAATAACTAGTATTCCAAGCATGGCATCGTACGTAATTCACTAGTTCATGACATTTAACATACTAAGGTGCGGAATAATAAAATGCTAAAGAGTTCTAATGCTCAAAACAAAACTTGCTGGATCCCTAAGATCTTTATTCCAAGTTCCTGCCCACACACATCTTTGTAGCATTGTCCTCCAGCCTCCGCTAATTCATCATTCCTTTACCTTTATCTGCAGTATAAGGAAAAGAAGTATCTGTAAGCTCGAGAGCTTAGTAAGAAACCATCTACCTCACAAAACATGCATACGATGCAATTTATGCCTTTAAAACATGTTATTTGAAATACATGCTGAACATTGCTAAACATGGATTCTAAAACATGACATAATCACATTACGATACATGACAATCATAGCTAAGCATAAAACCATCATGTGGATCCATAAGAACTAAACTGAAATAAAAGCTAAGCTACAATACTGCTAACTGATGCTAAGCTGCTCTGTATTCACATAAACTATCTTGTGAAGTTTTGAAAGCTATTTATCATAAATAGATGAAAATACATAATCATGCTGCTGATGGGCCCGGCAACTGTACTTGCTGTGCGCGCATCCCTAACTAAACCCGGGGTTGCAAATTCCGAATCTAGTAGGGTTTACTAGGTTATCTAAACCTAGGGACGACTATGGGAGCCCAACCCAATGGACATCTAGTCCAGTACAGTGTCACTGCTAAAAGTAAAATACTGTTTTATAACTGAATTATCTTATCTTGCTATTTCTAGGTTATCTGAACCTAGAGGCGACTGTGGGAGCCCACCCATTGGACTGTAGTCCCATAAAAGCTGTAGCAAGACTAACTATGCTATAAAATGCTTCTACTGCATTTATCTAAACTATTGGAATGCCTATAGGGGCATTTTACTGAGCTAAGCATTAAAGCAAACACTTGGTGTGCGCTAATTCACACCCTATATGCTGAAAATTCTGCATATGACTGGACTAATGCATAAAACGTACGAAAAACTACTTATACTGCAGGTGAGGGGTTTCTTACATTCTGCGCTAGTTTTCCTTACGATCTGATCGCTAGGTTTTCCGAAAAGACGATCTTCTCGATGATCCTCCTACGTCTATGTGTTCTTCTCACAGAGGAGAGCGTCCTCGTACCGGAGTTGTCGCCGGAACGTGCTCCTATAGCCCTTGGGATGGAACCCTAGCCCCTTTGGCTTGGTGCGCCGAGAGAAGAAGAGGAAGGAGAGGGGGCGGCGTGTAAGGGTTTGAGGGAGAGAAAGTTGCGTTAAAACAATTCCCCACTTAATAATTTTCCTATTTATGTTAAGTGGTTAATTCACCCAACTTAAATATAAATATAATTGATTCCCTTTTTTTTTCAGCACGGCCCTGCTGGGTTCACTTGGTTACTAGAGTTATCTATAAAGCATAGAGTTCGCTAGGTCTCGGGTTCGATTCCCGCTTAAGCTGTTTTACGATTTTATTTATTTTTGCTACTTCTGCTACTCCAAAAATTCCGTAAAAATATTCTAAAATTCCAAAAAAATCATAGAATATTTATAAAATTGATTTGAGACTTTTCGGGTGTTACAGCAAATGCCACGTAAAAACAAATGTCGACCTAGCAGTGAATGCGAGGCAGAGCGACGAGTGAACGGCGAGTACCAAGCAGAACGATGAGTGCCAGGTAGAGCGACGAATAAGGTAAATGTCGACCAGGCTATAGGTAGAATGTCGAGCGGGCAATATAGAGAATGATGGATGAGCAAAGTCGTGAGCGCGACCGAGGAAAATACAGATTGAGCGACATTAAATCGTGACCGAGTAATATAGAGAATGATGAACGAGCAAAGTCATGAGCGCGACCGAGAAAAATGTCGATCGAGCGACAGTAAATCGCGACCGAACAATATAGAGAATGATGAACGAGCAAAGCCATGAGCGCGACCGAGAAAAATGTCGACCGAGCGACAATAAATCGCGACCGAACAATATAAAGAGAATGCCGAGAGGGTCGAAATACGATGGGCGAGCGGTGTTAAGCGCGCGACCGAGAAAATGTCGAGCGAGCGACAGTAACCACGATTGGGTGATCGAAAAAATGCCGATCAGGTGATCAAAGAATGCGACCAAGCGACCGAAAAATGTCGACAGAGCAATAGCGATGAGCGAAACACAAATGGTGAGTGTCGGGCAGAACGACGAATGAAGCGAGTGCGAAGAGTGTCAGGCAGAGCGGCGAGTGAACGGTGAGTGCGAGGAGTGTCGGGCAGAACAACGAATGAAGTGAGTGCGAGGAGTGTCAGGTAAAGCAGTGAGTGAACGGGGAGCGCGAGGAGTGTCGGGCATAGTAGTGCATGAAGCGAATGCGAGGAGTGTCAGGTAGAGCGGCGAGTGAACAGGGAGTGCTAGGAGTGCCGGGCATAACAGCGCATGAAGCGAGTGCGAGGAGTGTCAGGCAAAGCAACCAGTGAACGGGGAGCGCGAGGAGTGCGGGGCAGAGCGGCGAGTGAACAGTGAGTGCGAGGAGTGCCGGGCAGAGCGGCGAGTGAGATGAGTGCCTGACTAGGGTGCAAATTCGACCGGCTAGTAGTTGTCCGCGAGAACATGCTCGCTTATAACTCGCACTAAGGCGAGAGTCTGGAATCCTAATCGGGAGGTCGTTGGGCGTGAGGACATGCTCACTTATAACTCTCACTGAGGCGAGAGTCTGGAATCCCGACCGAGAGGTCGTTGGGTGTGAGGGCATGCTCACTTATAACTCGCACTGAGACGAGAGTCTGGAGGCGTGAGGTCATGCTCACTTATAACTCGCACTGGGGCGAGAGTCTGGAAGCGTGAGAGCATGCTCACTTATAACTCGCGCTGGGACGAGAGTTTGGAGCCCGACTGAGAGGTCGTTGGTCGTGAGAGCAAGCTCACTTATAACTCGCGCTGGGGCGAGAGTCTGGAGGCGTGAGAGTATGCTCACTTATAACTCGCGCTCGGGCAAGAGCCTAGAGCTCGACCGAGAGGTCGTTGGTCATGAGAGCAAACTCACTTATAACTCGGGTTGGGGCAAGAGTCCGAAGGTGTGAGAGCATGCTCACTTATAACTCGCGCTGGGGCGAGAGTCTAGAGGCGTGAGAGCATGCTCACTTATAACTCACGTTGGGGAGAGAGTCTGGAGGGGTAAAAGTATGCTCACTTATAACTCGCGCTGGGGTGAGAGTCTGGAGGCGTGCCCAACAAGTGTTCTGGAGGCCTGACCAGGAAGTAATCCGGAGGCTTGACTAGGATTTAACCTGGAGACCTGACTAGGAATGGATCTGAAGTCTAACCAAGAGTTGACATGGAGGTCTGACCAGGATTTGATATAGAGACCTGACCAGGAATTGATCTGGAGGTCTGACCAAGACTTGATCTAGAGGTTTGATCAGGACTTGATCTGGATACTTGCCCAGGAATTGATCTAGAGCTTTGATCAGGACTTGATCTGGAAGTCTAACCAGGAGTTGATCTGGAGACCTGACCAAGAATTAATTTGGAGGTCTGACCAAGACTTGATCTAGAGGTCTGATCAGGACTTGATCTGGAGATCTGACCAGGAATTGATCCGGAGGTCTGACCAGGACTTGATCTGGAAGTCTAACCAGGAGTTGATCTGGAGACCTGACTAGGAATTGATCTGGAGTCTGACCAGGAGTTGACCTGGAGGTCTGATCAAGACTTGATATAGAGACCTGACCAGGAATTGATCTGGAAGCCCGACCGAGAGATCGTTAGCGATACTCCAATCCGAGACCGGTGGTGATACTTTGGTCCGAGACCGGTGGCGACAACTCAACCCCGAACGAGAGAGATAAGAGATCAGATAAGCTAGTCCGAGACTAGTGAAGATCGCTTGACCCCGAACGGGGGAGGTTAAGCCCTGAAGTTCATAGAAGCGGAGCCCGTAGCAATATGAGGGAGGAGAGCGTTTATCATACTTGACCGCGGAGTGGTGTCGACCGACTGTGGATCTATCTCGGTCCCTCAACTCCCGAATACCCGTAGAGCGAGGGGAGAAGACAATAATCTGAGCCTTGATCCTCAAAAGGAGCGAAACTCATGGTAATATAAGGGAGCATAGCTCATAGCAATAGAAGGAAGCAGAGCACCGTGGGTAAAGGGAGCAAAGCCTGTGAATGTAAGAGGATGTAAAACAGGCGGAGGATGCAGAGCATATAGTAGTAATAAAGTGTAGTGCCTATAGCAGTAAGAGAATGCAGAGCCCCATGGTGAAGGGTGCAGAGCATATAACACACCTGATCGGGGAGCTGTGCCCCTTGCCCCTGATCAGAGAGTAAGGCTCCTAACCTGTAATCAAAGAGCAAGGCCCCTAGATCCTGATCGGGAAGCTATACTGTGTCACTGATTGGGAAGCTGTGTCCCTAGTGTCTGATCGAGGAGTCGGGCCCCTAATGTATGATCGGAGAGCTGAGCCCCTAGTGTCCAATCAAAAATCAAAGACCCTAGTCTTTGATAAGGAACTAGGGTCTTACTCTCTTATCATGGAGTTATAGCAGATCCTATAACTGTAAAAAGAAAGCAGAGCTCGTAGCGTACTTGATCGAGGAGCCGTGCCAATCGGTTGAGGGTTGGTCTCGGTCCCTTGACTCTTGAATACCCGTGGAGTCAGGGAAAAAATATAATGGAAAAACTAACCTATTGGCCAGCTAAAACTCTAACTCAATTCCTCGACTCCCGAATACCCGTGGAGTGAGGGTAGAAGATAATATGCTCGTCAGGATCCTCCGGGACTGTGATAATGGTGGAGAATCTCCCGACGTCGTCCATCTTCACGTTCTAGAATAGGTGGAGAAAATTCCCACAGACAACGTCAAATTGATCCTGTCCGGAATCTGAGCCGAATGAAATGTCGTGAGTGTTGACGGGGAGGAGACTGTGATGCTACAGTCACATGGGCTTCAACGAACGAACCCCCCGCGTGGCCCTCAAGGACTGCTCGGCCTGAGTCGACGGTACTGGAACTCTGTGCACACTCGGACAAGCACACGAAATGTTAGAGGCTGAGAACTAGGGAAAAAATCTCCGGAGTAGGCCCTCCGACGCTCAAGTCAGGTATTTTTTCCTTAGAAGAACAGTATACGAAGGAAGAAGAAAAGTAGGAGACAAGTGTGCGAGTGAGCGTACCTGCGCAAGGGAGAGGACACTCCTTTTTATATGACAGTGTGTATCTTCTGGAAACTGACCCCTGTCAGAGGGCGTCGGGTGTCAGGACTTGTCGGGTGGTGGAGGACACGTGGCCTTCTCCTATAGACTGGAGGAAGGTTTCACTTGTAGATGATCCCAACCGTTGGAATATTCCTTGACATGCAGCAGGTATTCTCTGACAGGTGGTTACGATTTCCTGACCTGTTGTCGTGTAGTGCCTACTATCCTGCCCGGGTGTGGTTGAGGCAGTTCGGGTCGGTCCGCTAAGTGCTGATGAACAGACTGGATGGATGGAGGGGGTGCGATCGGAGTCCCTCTCTGCCAGCTTTTATGATTCAGGATCGATCGAGAGTGGCCAGTCTGTTTATGCGGGCTAGCTTGAGAAAACCCAACCGGTAAAGCCAGGCCGGGCTTTGCCCTGATCACGCGTCCTGGCGCAGACCTGGTTTCTTGACTGTTAGACCCCGCCCTGGCTTTATACGTCGGATGGCCCCGATGGTCCTACTCCGTATATTAACTATCACATACCCTTGACTTTTAACTGCCACACCCCCTTGACTTCTGACTTCCACGTCCTCTTGACTTCTGACAACCGGGTCTTACCATTATGCACTGTATCACTAGTTTCTGATGGGCCATTGTCCTAGTTGCATATATGATGTTACATTTACCAAGAGCTAGGTTGTGCAAGTTGAAGATGGATCTTTTGTCAACGTTCAATTAATCAAATCATGCTTTCAGTAGACTAACAACTAGCAAAGAGGATTAATATTGTTGAATGTGGTTTGTATAGGATCGTAAAAACGTTAGAGGAGAGGAGGAAGGATGAATAGTATTCATGGCTAACTCTCATTTTTAAAACTTGTTTTATGATTTTCAAAGATAGCAACGGAAGTAAACAAAATAAGCACACAAAAATACAACTTTCTTTTTAATTGGTTCACAGCCAATGGCGGCTAGTCCAAGGCTCGTAGTCTTTGATTGCTTTCAATGAACAATCCACTAATAGATCTCCTTTTTCGAATAACAACTCGGAGACGGAAATTTGTCTTTTTACAAAGATGAGGAACGGTAACAAGTATATTGCTCATTAAGTATTAAAGCATGAAAAGATGAATAAGAAAAGACAATTTATATTGAAAAAAAAACAAATCTTCGGAGTCGAGTACGATTTGTCGGATTAGCACATAACGAGAGCACTTGAACAAATTGGATGAAGAAGCCTCGGGTCGAGGTCTTCTTTTATAAACCTGGATTGGTCTACCGTTCGTTCAATCACTATACTGATCACCATGAAAATCATATCCAGATCTGGTTGATTGATCTACCGATTCAGCCTTGGCCACTCCCGTTTGGCCATATTAGCACGCCGATGAGGTTCTTTTGCCATATCAGCATCTTCGTCCTTATCCTTAATCGCTCCTCTACCACATAGTCAAAGTGTATCTTGTTGTCACGTTAGCCAAGTTGTCCTTATCCTCTGCCACGTCAACCATTTGAGATTTATCCAATTCACATCGGATGTCACGTCAACACATATGAGGACGTAGCTGACACAGCTAATCGATCTATCGAACCTGTTCGATTTATTGATCCAGCCTATTAGTCTACCAATCCATGCAACACCAAGTTAGCACAATAAACAATAATATGAAATTTAAAACATGATTGAGTTTGATAGTTGTCCGATCTCGACTTCGAAATTTGAGTGAATCCCTTAGTCGGATCGATGCCTAAGGATGTCCTCTTAAAGAAGACTCGTCCTTATCCATTCTTCCTTTTGGAAGAACCACTTCATTCCAAGAGCTTACCTCAACTTGTCCTTGGCCAAACTCTTGGTTCTCCAGACTCGTTTGGTTTTCTCTGCTCAGCATCCGATCATTTGACCCCAGGACATCCTGACTTGACCTCCGGTCCTCACTGACTCATAAGTCTTTCCTACTAGATGTTCAATTCTAGACTTAACTGCCTAGTGTCCTTGATTTGTTAAGACTTTCTTGCTTGCCTAGTCATTGGTCCATCTGACCTATTAGGACTTTCACTTGCCTAGACTGACTAGGACTTTCCTGATTGAGCTACTGCATGCTTGATCAACTTTGTTAGATCACGATTAAGTTTAATTTTGAATCCTTTGTCAATATCAAAACTTAAATTCTATTATCCGGTGGTCCCTATACTAACAATCTTTTTTTTTATTTATTATGATAACTTCATTTAAAGTTAAGAAGCACATTTTATCAAGCAATTTTCAAAGAGATAATTTTCAACCTGACTTCCCATAAAAGGCTCCTCTTAACTTAATCTCCCCCCTAAAAATAATGTATGGGAAGGTATTTTAAAAAAAAATTACCTAATTTTTTAACTTTAACCTATCTTCTCTCCCTACATAAATCAAAGAACATAAGGGAGGTCAAAAATAACTAACCATTTAGAAAAGAATTGTCAAAACCCTTTTTAAAAAAAAAATTGAAAGGATTTAAAAAATTTTGAAAATATTTTAACATAGAAAATATAATTTAAAAATTGAAAATACATTTGTAAAAGAATTTTTAAAAGAGGAAATTTTAAAATAAATTTTGAAAAAAGAATTTTAAAAGATAGAAGAAATTTTAAAAGGAAATTTGAGAAAGGATTTTATAAAAGATAGAAAAAATTTTAAAAGAAAGACATTTAATTTTATATATGATTTTCAGCATATTGTCAATCAATCGAAGGTTGAGTGAGCACTCATGTGCTCATATATATTCGGTCGGGCAAAATCCGCCTGAGCATAAAGACATTTAGCCTTATATTTGATTTTCAGCATATTACCAATCGACCGAAGGCCTAGCGGACATCAACGTGCTCATATATGCTCGGTCGGGCAAAGTCCGCCCAAGTATAAAAGTATTTAGCCTTATATATGATTTACAGCATATTACCAGCCAACTGCAAGTCGAGCGAGTACCCACGTGCTCATATATGTTCGGTCGGGCAAAGTCCGATCGAGCATAAAGACATTTAGCCTTATATATGATTTTCAGTATATTACCGGCCGACTACAGGTCGAGCGAGCACCCACGTGCTCATATATGCTCGGCCGAGTAAAGCCCGCCTGAGTATAAAGGCATTTAGCCTTATATATGATTTCCAGCATATTATCGGCCGACTGCAGGCCGAGCGAGCACCCACGTGCTTATATATGCTCGGTCGAGTAAAGTTCGTCTGAGCATAAAGGCATTTAACCTTATATATGATTTTCAGCATATTATCGGCCAACTGCAAGCCAAGCAAGCACTCACATGCTCATAACACACTCGGTCGGGTAAAGCTCGCCCAAGTATAAAAGCACTTAGCCTTATATATAATCCTCAGCATATTACCGGCCGACCGTAGGCCGAGCGAGCATCCCTATGTTCATACACACTGGTCAGGTAAAGCCCGCCTGAGCATAAAGACATGCTTAATAGAAGGTATTCCTAATATGCATATACAAACAGCTTGAACGACCGACCGAGACAGACCCAACATAATATTTGGCGGGAAATATCTTCTAGAAGCTTCTTCAGTTATAATGATGTGTCCTCCATCACAAATATAAGTCACAAACGATAAATAAGGTACATTTGGATAAAAAAGATTTCTTAAATGATTATTGCATGAAGTATAAAAGATGACTTCATCTCCTAACAAACCCTAACGAACCAAGAACCACTTCACGACTACGGAGGCCACATGAGTTAGTATAAAATGGGGAATCCTCTCCATTGGCAAGAGAGGCAAGTTCTAGCATCCAAACTTTGTTTCACTTTAGTTACTGTTCTTCTTCCTTCCACCTTTTGCGAGAGAAACTGACTTGAGCGTCGGAAGGCCTAGCCAGAGATTCTCACCCCAGTCTTAGGTCACTAACGCTTTGTTGGTTTGTCTCGTTGTGTGTAGGGATCGTGGAGGGCTTCTTCCATATCTACAGAAGGTTATCTTCATCATCGGAACCAGCGCCCGTCTTCACAGATTTTTAACAGGATTAAATTTGGCACCGTCTATGAGAACTATTTACCTGGATCTGAAGCTACGAAGATGGAGGAAGCTGGCAAACCCAACACCATTACTATATCGCAGGATGATATGGAGTTGCACATCAACGTCAAAGTACAGAAGATATTGTAACAACAACAAGTCAATACTGGTGACACGTTACCTATAGTGCCACCTTCGGCGATGTCTATAACTTCTTATCATAGAGAGAGGAAGATCAAGGGGGGAGATTCGGTTCATTTGTTCTCTGCTCCTCTCTCTCCCACTCGACGTCCTAAAGCATACTTCCGAACACCTCTTGAGCAAGGGGGACGAAGAGCAATTCTTCAAGAATCTTCTGGAGAAACCCTTGTAAAGGAAAAATGAAAGCAAAAGATTGTAGCCAGTGATAGTTCCCCTGAAAGAATTATTACTCCATTCTCTCAACGAGTGTTAGATGATCCGTTGCCAAAATATTATCAGAATTTAAATGTCGGAGAATACTCGGGAACAACTGATCCCGAGGATCATCTTCTTAAATTTGAGCATGCGGTGCTCCTCCAACAATTTACCGATGGAGTTAAATGTCGGATGTTCCTCACTACTTTCGGAGGAGCAGCTCAGAGATGGTTCAAGCGATTGCCGGAGAATTCTATTCGTCGCTTTAAGGATTTTCGTAAGGTATTCTTACATAATTTTTCTAGCAATCGGAGGTACCATAAAACTTCGTGGAGTCTCTTTTCTATCAAGCAAGACCCTAAAAAATCTATTAGAGCTTATATTAAGAGGATCAACTAAGTGGCTATTGATGTTCCTTCAGCCACCACGGAAATCTTGGTAAGCGTCTTCTTTCAGGGGGTTAATGATAATGATTTCTTTAAGGATTTGGTCAGAAACTCTCCTACCAATTTTGATATATTAATCGAGCGGACTTTGGAGTTTATTAATGTGGAAGAAGCTCAAGCTGCCCATAGGAAAGATGTCAACACTTCTGCGCTGGTTCTGGCAGTAGTACGTACGGTGGGACCTATCCAGCCCCCTAAAGGACCTCGGGCGGATCCGCGCTATCGTCATCCAGAGCCTCGGCCTCAAGTAGTACAACATGTAGATGCTCCCACGCATTTCCCGCAAAGTTGGTGCACGTATCATCTGACCAGCATCCACAACACAGAAAACTGTTTTGCTCTAAAGAATCAGCAGGCGAGTAATACCTACTATCATCGACGTTCACCAATCCCAAATCGTTGGCGATATCCACAACAGAATAGTCCTCTCAAAATTGAATATCAATCGAGCGGACCACAAGTGAGGATATTACCTCTCCCTGCTGTACAAGCACAAATGTCGCATCAAGTACAACTAGAGCAACCATCAACCCGACAAGAAGAGAATCGTAACAACGTTGCTCAAGGCAGCATAAATATGATAGCAAGAGGACCCACTGATGGTCACTCCAATCGAGCGAGGAAAATGCACACTCGGCGATTAGCCATCCATGTTGTTGGATGTAGTGCCAAGAAAGCGGTAGGACCAGAGATCAACTTTGGGCCCAAAGATCTAATAGGGGTAGAAGTGCCCTATGATGATGCACTAATAATTAAAGCTATTATAGCGCTTTCAACTGTGTACTTACATTTACTTCCCTCTATATCCGTGGGGTCGGCTCTAGGGGGGCTGCTGATGTGGTCGTTCCATTTTTTTATTATAGTCAATTACAATATTGCTCATACTTTTATTGATACTGATAGTTCTGTTAACATTATCTTCAAGAAAACTTTTGATCAACTGTAGATCGAACCAAGTGAGATTCAACCTATGGTTACTCCATTATATGAGTTCACAAGTAATGAAGTACAACGACTAGGTCAAATAAAATTAGTCATATCTTTAGGAGAGGAGCCCCTTATGCAGACACGGCAATTGATTTTCATGGTGGTGGACGCCCCATCAGCATACAATATTATCTTAGGTCGGTCGGCCTTCAATGGATTCAGGTGGTTTTTCTACTTTCTGTCTAAAAATAAAATTTTCTGTGGATAATCAAGTAGGGGAAGTCAAGGGAGACTAAATAATAGCACGTAAATGCTATGTGGAGGTCGTAAGGGCGAAAGTTAATGCCACCCGAAAAGCTTAGTGCATGGATATCAATGCCATTTATGAAAAGTCATCCACTCTTGTATATGAGGAGAAGGAAGAGGTGCAGATACAAGTCGGCCGACCGGAAGCTACTACTCACATTGCATCTGATTTGGCTCCTGATCTCAAGGAAAACCTGGTTCAATGCCTGATGAGAAATAGTGATGTGTTTGCTTGGACACCTAAAGAGGTAAAAGGTGTAGCACCAACGGTTATGGAGCATGCTCTTCATGTATATCCAGATGCCCGACCGGTCAAGGAAAAGAAAAGGGACTTCGGAGCCGATCAAAACAAAATTATCAACGAAGAAGTAGATAAACTATTGGAGGCTGGATATATTCGAGAAGTACAATTTCCAAACTAGTTGGCTAATGTGGTCGTAGTTTCTAAGCCCGGTAATAAATGGCGAGTATGTAATGATTTCAAGGACCTCAACAAGGCTTGTCCAAAGGATTATTATCCTCTGCCTCGTATAAATCAAGTGGTGGATTCTACAGCTAGATGCGAATTCATCAGTATGTTGGACGCTTATCAAGGGTATCACCAAATTCCACTTGCTAAGGCAAATCAAGAAAATGTTAGTTTTATAACTGTTAAGGGTACTTATTGTTACAATGTTATGTCTTTTGGTTTAAAAAATGCAGGAACTACTTATCAGCGACTTATGAACAAGGTCTTTCAGAAGTAGATTGAAAGGAACCTGGAAGTTTATGTGGATGACATTATTATTAAATCTATATGGGCTTCTAGTTTATGTGCTGATATTGAAGAAACTTGTAGGACCCTGAGGAGGTATGAGCTCAAACTCAATCCCAACAAGCGTTTATTTGGGGCCAAGAGTGGGAAGTTCATGGGATACATGGTGACCGAACGGGGAATAAAAGTCAACCCCAGCAAAGTAAGAGCATTACAAGACATGGCTCCCCCGAAGAACCTAAAGGAGGCCCAAAGATTGACGGGGAGGATTACCGCCTTGTCCCGCTTCATCTTCTGGTCGGTCGATCAGAGTCTTCCCTTCTTCAAGGTACTCCGATGAGCAACTAAGTTCCAATGGGATGAGGATTGCAGCAATGCATTTGAGGAGCTAAAAGAATATTTGTCTACTCTCCATGTATTAGCTAAACCAGTAGTAGGAGAGACTTTGTGGGTGTACTTATCAGCCAACGATCATGCTGTTGGTTCAGTATTAGTAAGGCAGGAAGAAAAAGAACAGTTACCTGTGCATTTTTCGAGTCATTTATTAAAAGGAGCAAAGTGTCGATATATGACACTCGAGAAGTTAGCTTATGAATTGGTCTTAGCAACTCGGAGATTACGTCCTTACTTTCTGTCACACCCAATTGTAGTATTAACTAACAACACTCTCGGTCGGGTACTTGTTAACCCAGAAACGCTTGGAAGATTGATTAGGTGGACGATCGAACTTAGTGAATATGATATACAATATCAGTCTCGGGCAACCATCAAAGCTCAAGCTTTGGCGAATTTCATAACAGAAATATCAAGTCCAGAAATAGAGGAAACTTAGATCATCTATGTGGATGGATCTTCTACTCAACAAGGTAGTGGAATTAGAATTCTTCTTATATCTCATAGGAATGATCGAATACAGTTATCTGTTAGATTGAATTATAGAACCATCAACAATAAGGCCGAATATGAAGTATTGATAGTGGGCTTGCAGGCTGCTAAGTATGTGGGAGCTGCTCGTGTTGTAATTCATTATGATTCTCAACTGGCAGCACAGCAATTGACAGGCAACTTCAAAATTAGCAATGGAAGACTCAAACTATATGCAGAGGTATTTAACAAATTAAAAATTAAATTTCATAAAGTGTAAAGAAAATCCCCCGAACAGACAACCAGGTAGTAGATAAATTAGCTAAATTAGCTTCTATCATTATACCTTGGAATTTGGATAAACCAGTGGAGCAAACATTATTAGTATCTTGTGTTGAGCAACATGCTAATCTAGAAATCCAGGGTTATTGGAGAACACCTATTATTCTATTTTTACGACAAGAAATTTTACCTACTGATGCAGAACAAGCAAGGGTATTCAAGAAGAGGGGAAGCCTATACACTATGATTGGGGATCATTTATATAAAAGGGTCTTCTCTAGTCCTCTACTCAAATGCGTTGGATACATACAATATATCCTACAAGAAGTACATCAAGATTCTTGTGGTAGTCATATGGGAGGTCGATCTCTTGCTAGAAAGATATTATTAGCTGGATATTTCTGGCCTACTTTACAAATAAATGCGGCTCAACTAGTAAGAACATGTTTATCTTGTCAAAAACATCAAAATATTCCTCATCATCATACTGAATTATTGAAGACTTCTATAGTATCTTGTCCTTTTGATCAATGGAGTATGAATATAGTTAGGTATTTTCCTCTTATACCTGCTCAGAGGAGGTTCTTATTAGTAGCTGTTGATTATTTTTCTAAATGGATAGAAGCAAAACCATTGGCCAGAATCACTGAACATGTAGTTATTAAATTTCTATGGCAGCATATTGTTTGCAGATTTGGTATTCCCCATAAGATAGTTTCTGATAATGGAAGGCAATTTCAAAATAGGAAAATTAAAAAATGATGTTTTGATTATGACACCACACAAGCTTTTACCTCTGTGGCATATCCACAGAACAATAGACAAGTCGAAGTAACCAATAGAGAAATTATTAGAGGACTCAAAATCAAATTGGGTCATGTTAGTGGTAGCTGGGTAGATGAATTACCTAGTGTATTGTGGGCATATCATACTACTCCTCGAGAAGCCACAGGAATCACTCTTTTTCACTTGGTTTATGGGGGTGAAGCGGTGATTCCAATTGAAGTCGGAGTAGAATCTGATCGAATAAGGCTTTATGATGACAGCAATGCGGATCGACGTCTCATGGAACTTAACTTAATAGAGGAAGCACGGGACAAAGCGACGACCCAACTTATTTCCTATCGGCAAAGAATGAGACAAAATTATAACAAAAGAGTTATTTCATGGTTCTTTCAAGTAGGTGATCTTGTATGGAAGCGCATCAATCTTATGGGAGATGTTAACAAGCTAGAACCCCAATGGGGAGGACCTTATAAAATCATACAGAAACTTATATTAGGCATCTATTATCTCCAAGATGCAGAAAGGAGAAAACTCGAACGGTCTCGGAGTGCTAATCATTTGCAACCATATAAAACTTAACAAATATACCTGTAAGTCATTTATGTATCTTGTTCAAACATTGTTAATATGAATAACAGAGAAAGTGCAGGCAATATTATTTGGGGAAGACATATACTCTTCTTTAAACCATAACAGTCGATCGGGGACTTTAAGGAGTGATCGGCCAAGCTTCATTAAGGAGAACCAGAGACTTTAAACCATCGAACAGTCGATCGGGGACCTTAAGGAGTGACTGGTCAGGTTTCCTTAGGGGGAACCGGAGATTTTAAACCATAACAGCCGATCGGGGACCTTAAGGAGTGACCGGACAGGCTTCCTTAAGGAGAACCGGAGACTTTAAACCATCGAATAGTCGATCAGGGACCTTAAGGAGTGACCGACCAAACTTCCTTAAGGGGAACGAGAGACTTTAAACCATAACAGTTGATCGGGGACCTTAAGGAGTGATCGACCAAGCTTCCTTAAGGGGAATCAGAGAGTTTAAATCATCAAACAGTTGATCGAGGACCTTAAAGAGTGATCAATCAGGCTTCCTTAGGGGGAACCGGAGACTTTCAACCATAACAGTCGATTGGGGACCTTAAGGAGTGACCGATCAAGCTTCCTTAAAAGGAACCAGAGACTTTAAACTATTGACAGTCGATCGGGGACCTTAAGGAGTGACCGGTCAGCCATCCTTAAGGGGAACCGAAGACTTTAAACCATTGAACAGTCAATCAGGGACCTTAAGGAGTGACCAGACAGGCTTCCTTAAGGGGAACCGGAGACTTTAAATCTTCCCTAAAATCAACCATGAGTTTTTAGTATCAACCTTACTTATTGTGCAGATGTGTAATCTCGTCCGGGCATACAAATCCAACCGATCCTTTATGCAGTCAAATGGTTAATCTCGCCCAAGCATACAAATCCGACCGATCCCTCATGAAGTCGGGTGGGGTAATTAGGACTAAGTTAAAAAAAATAAAAGTTTAACTTGACAAACAAGACTGAGAAGTTTTGGATGATAATAGATTAGGGAAACTCTGTCTATGCATGTCTAGGAAGATATGGCTTCGACCTAGTGTATTTAACTTAGTGGAACTAACTGAAGCTACCACTTACTAATCCTACCTGGTTAGACCAAAGTTTTGTACTAAATTTAATGGGTAGGAAAATTTTGAAGGCATGATTACTCTAATGATATCCAGATGACTCACCACAGCTTAGACGTTTATTCAGAAAATGTCTGTTTGTTGAACCCAAAACTAAACTTGAATCTAAAATAAACCAAATCCTGAAATTTAACTTAACTTATCTCACAAAATCATAGGATCCCTTTGTCTAGAAACTTAGACTGAGTGAGATGAATAGAGTCAAATTAAAATTAAAATTAAAGCTAAATTTATATTAAATTAAATTAAATTAAAATTAAATTAAAATAATTAAAAACTTTAATTAAGCATTAAAATTTATTGAATTAAATCCTAAATATTAATCCACTTAAGCTTTAAAATTAAGTTAACTTAACATAAATTTAACTTTAATTAATCTAATCTTAATTGGTAATTTAAAATAATCTTGAGTGAAAACTCAAGTAAATGCCTTAATTCAACCAAATTAAAACTTTAAACTAATCTATTTCAAATCAATTAAATTACCAATCAATTAACTTAATCTCAATTAAATATTAGCAATCCAAGCATAAACCTATTTAATATACTTACTTTGAACTTAAACTTAATGTGAGAAAACTATGAATGATAGACTAGGATTCTTATTATCAAATAATTTATAAATTCTAGGAAAAATGCTTTCTTATATTTTTTAAAAATTCTCATTTTCTTAGTATTTGAAAATTATTTTGACCTTAGTCTAGATCTAACCCATAAAAAACATAATCCAATAGATTTAGGGAACGAGCATCTCATAAACACTTTAGATCTATCTTGATTGTGTATTCAAAAACATAGAATGACGTGAGATGTGTAAATTTTTTGTCTGGACGTCAGATGCTTATATTAGTTCATCAACATAAGTCTAGACAAAAAAAATACCAAAATACAATAATTAAGTTAAGCAATCCTTCTTAATAAAGAATAAATTGGATCAAATTTTGTTTAACTTAATTAACCAAATGAACACTGCTATTTTCTAGTAGATAGTTAGTAACTAATGATTAGATATGTATTAAGGATATTGGTAATTGAATGATTATTTTTCAATAAAGATATTAAACTAAGGGGAGGATTATTCTTAAAAATCTTTCTTAAAAATTTTTTCTTTAAAATTACTTTCAAAATCTTGCTTAGAAAATCTTTCTTCATAAATTTTTTTTCTTTACTTTGAAAATCTTTCTTAAAAAAATTCCTTTTAAATTACTTTAAACCTTTCTTAAAAATTTTTTCTTTAAAATTACTTTCAAAATCTTGCTTAGAAAATCTTTCTTCAGAAATTTTTTTTCTTTACTTTGAAAATCTTTCTTAAAAAAATTTCTTTTAAATTACTTTAAACCTTTCTTAAAAAAATTTTCTTTGAAATAATTTTAAAAATCTTAACTTAGAGAATGTTTCTTATTTGAAATTTTTTTAAAATATTTACTAAAAATTTCTTCTTTACTTAGAAAATTTTACTATTTACGTAGAAAACTTTTTTTTTAAGAACATTCACTTAAAAATTTATTATTTTTGAAAATCCTTGTTTTGAAAAAGTTCATTTAGATTTTTTTTTGAAAATCCTTACTTTGAAAAAGCCCACTTAGATTTTTTTTTTTGAAAATCCTTAAATTAAAAAACTTCACTTAGAATTTTTTTTTTGAAAATCCTTACTTTGAAAAAACTCATTTAGAATTTTTTTGAAAATCCTTTGAAAAAATTTACTTAGAAAGTTTAGAAACATATTACCCAGAAAGTTTTGAAGAAGTTTACTTGAAAGTTCTTTTCAAAGCCTTATTTGAAACATAATTTTTGACAAAACTTTACTTTGAAAATGCTTTTAAAAATATTTACAAAATTTTTTTTTGCCAAATTGAACTTTGTTCAAACCTCTCCCTAAATTCGATACATACAAAGTGTTTACTTTCAGTTAACTTTTGTAATAATATCTGACATTACTTATCTTATGTCTGTCTTTCCTATACCTTAGCTTTTTTTATGAATATCAAAGGGGGAGGGTAAGGGTTAATGTAGAAAAAAAACAGACACACTTGATCAAGTAAATCAAATTCAAAACTAACTTAGATCATATGTTTGCATTTTACATATTATTTTTCAATATTAGTTTTTTTAACTTTAACCTAGATTGTCATTACATTAAAAAAGGGAAGATTGTTAGTCCAATTTGCACTATCTAACTCAGGCTTTGATGAATGACAAGTGAATTAAAGTTAGAGTGTTTGTGGTCTAATTTTGTTACCAAGTGTGCAGGAGTTGACGGACCTTGAGGACTTGACACCAGAGTAAAATCTAGCTAGGCCCGCGGGACTCGATAGCTGGTGTGAAGTTCAGATAAATCCATTGGACCCAATATCTGGAGGGAAGTCTGGTTAGGTCCGCGGGACCTGACAACTGACGGGAAGACCTGGTGGGTTAAAGGCGAGTCAAGCGACTATAGTTGGTAAGTAAAAGGTAAACAACTGGAGGAGAGATCTAGTGAGAACGCGTTCCCGATTGAGGGTACAGTATGCGTCAGTCCAGCTTAGGTCTATTTGGGAAACCTAAGTTGAGACCTTGATTAGATCCTGATCTCAGAGAGACAGAATCTACTTACTACTATTATCTTGCTGTATTGTGCTAACTTTGTTTTGTAAGAAAAATATATTTTTTTTTGTTGCCTGGACTAACTCTTTTTTTGCAGGAAAAAAGTTGTTGAAAAAGTGTCCGAGTGCCCAGAAGGGATCTGGGCGTCCGGAGTTGGTTTAGGCGCCCGGGCCAAAAAAATCATCCAGAAGCTAACTTAGAGCACGACAACTGGCCGAACCCATGTCAACAGTCCAGGCACCCGATGGTGGAGAAACTTAACGGATCAACTTTCGATGAGATCGCTACATCAGCAATGATCCAGGCGCTCGGAGGGATTCCGGACTCCCGAAATGGGCCTATATAAAAGCCTTCGACCAATAGCTTTAGTAGATCATCTTCTACGACTTTCATATTTATGCGCTTCTTCGAAAAGGCTCCAACGATACCAAAAGACTACTTCGAAGTTCGAAGAACAAAGACTTCTTCAAATTTCTTTTCTATTTGTCGGTAACATTTTCATTTCAGTTCTTGTCCTCATAAATCTTTGTAACTCATTTTCGAACTGATAGTGATTGTCCAACGAAAGTACTCAACAAGTGCGGGCATTAGAGTAGGAGTCGTCGAAGGCTCCGAACCAAGTAAAAAATTACTTATGTTAGCATGTGAACTTTCGTGTTTCTTTTCTGCAGCGTATTATTGATTTTCTAAAAAGCGACGATCGCTATTCACCTCCCTCTAGCGTCTTTCCGATCTAACAAGTCGGAGTTACATCTATTAAGGAAAAACTCTGATAGACATGTTTAAGATGGTACAGATGTACTTAGACGATTAATAAATATTTTTAGGCGATGTGAAACTAGACAAACACGCATATCAAACGAGAAAAAGGAAAATCAAAATTGATTTGGTTAGCAACAATAAAATAAGATAAAATTTATTTAAGTATAGATGTTGATATAGTAGAGAGATAAAGATCAATGGCGTAAAAGGATTTATATAGTCGACTCCACCTACTGGATAAGACTTAGTTGTTGTTGTTATAGCTACGCCCTTTCTAGTGCCATTGTTAATTTTTATGATTCCTTGATATCGACTACAACATTGACATTTGTCTAATCAGTTAGGCCCTTTTATAGTGCAACTGTTAATATTTAAGGTTCATAGGGTAGTTTGTTTCCGTGAAAAAGTATCACTTATTGAGCTTTAGTGACTAAATAAAAAAATACATCTGGAGGAGTAACTGAGTCTTTTTTGAAGTGTTTGAGTGACAGTAGTCTTGCCTCTTTTTCCTTGATAAAGCCAATACCAATGAGGGTCCTCCAATGCTTGAGAGTTAAAGAGTGAGTTTAAACCCAACAAAGTATGAGAGCAAGTTGGTAAGAAAATTAGATTTTACCTTGTAGGGGATTTTTCTGACCTTTTAGATGTCTTGAAAAAATTTGTCTGTTCCTGCAAAAGCCGACGCCAAGTGTTTCTTGGCATAAGCCCTTTGACATCCAACTGCAATAGTGAGTTTAAATAGGTTAGAGAGGGAAAGCAAATTGATTAGAGGAATGAAGGTTAGCTTGTTAGACAATTTATCTAGTCTTGTGCTTCTCCATCCTTATTCGGCCTGATCATTGTGACCGCTATTGGTCACATGAATTGTGATGTGATCTTTTGCATTTGATATAGTGATACATCGGGCATGCTTGAGGTTGCCTTTGGCCAAAGGAGGCTTCCTTGAGATGGAACGCCAATAAGTTGGTGTTGTGCCAATTGATTAGTACTTTTCTCCAGGAGATTTGAAGTGCTTGGGCGTTCAGAAGCAAGGAGGGATTGTTGTCCTTGTCACTTAACTGAAGTTGTGTTCTTTCGGACCAATAGCCTGTGGTTATTATGGCTGATTCAGCTCAAGTATTTAATTCATTCAAGGACATTTTTGCCTTAGCAAAGTTGGCAAAACTATATGTTAGAGAACTGAGACCACCCTTTGAGCCTTGCGTTGTGGTCAAGGTTATTTGTTGTGAATAGAGATATTTAGTCTATTTTTTTAAAAATTTTCTTATATTGTTGACAAAAATTGTTTCTGCTGCACTAGCAACTTCAATTCCATAATCATCATGCACATATCTTGCATGTCTTGGCCCTTCACTGAAATATATATATACTCTTCATCAACTATACAATTCCTCCAAATTATTAGACTGAATGTGTAAACTCGATGACAATGCTCGACTTCTACAGCACAATAACATTGGATTATTATTGAACTCTACTTCAACTGGAATTATCCGGAATCATGAATATGATTGGTCGATCGAGAGTGAGATTCTTTTTCCTTGAGAGGAAATTGTCTATTTAAGTGCTTATAGCATGCTAGTGCAAACATAGCACATATATTTTGTGGGATCATTCAGCTTGAAATTGAGTTTGGTGTCTTCATAGTATTTAGTATCATTGGTTGATCGAGATAAGAGTAAGATTCTTTTTTCCTTGAGAAGACTGTCTATTTAAGTGCTTATAGTGATGAATATGCTAGTGCAGACATTATATATTTTGTGGGATTGTGCAATCAGAATTGAGGTCGGTGTCTTCATAATATTTTATATCATTGGTCAATTGAGATAAGAGTAAGATTCTTTTTCCTTACGAAGAAATTGTCTATTTAAGTGCTTATAGTTAGATGATACTGTCTCTCAAAATACAATCACCACTCTTTTAAATTAATAGAACTTCAAATCTTATCAGCTTATAAACCTTTGATACTTCATAACTCTCTCTACTCAAAGATACTCGGATGAGAGAAGATTACTTGAGAATTGAATGAATGAAATGGAAGAAGCAGCACTCTCGAGTAATTATCTTTGGACATTCTTATCGTTCACCCAATACTGATTTTAAAATTTTTTATGTTAATTATTTGTGCCCAAAGATTTTCCATTAACTAATAATGCGTTCTACTTGAATAAAGTTTGATCAAAATTGACCATTTGCCACTTTACCAACACCAAATTTCGAGCGTAGTTTTCATCCCTCCAAATCATTAGGGCTGCTTGTGCACATTAGGTACTTCATATCACATACAATGTTGGAATTAGCTTCAGTAAGTGCTTGATTTATTTCATAGAAACCTGAAAGCAACCAGGGTATTGGAGCCTGTCAATTATGTATTAGACCGGTCATAAAGGTTTCAAGCAATATGCAGTTGCTAGATACTTTCTATTCATAGACAATCAATGAAGGAAAAGGTGGCAAGTGATTTTTGTTACACATGGAAACTAAATGACGAAGTTTGTTTTAGAAAAAGATGTTTCAGATTCCAGTTTTTCCCCCTCTTAGAGCATCCCCAATGCTCTAACATTATAACACCCATCACATCATCAAAAAGTATGGGGCCCACTGCCACATATTCATTATAACAACATCCTTCTTTCACCCACATCCCTTTTAACATTAATACCCATTATTCATGGGTCCCACCGTCCACTCACTCATTTTAACATTATATCATATTAAATAAATATGTATTAAATATGTTTTAAAATATTTAAATTATTATTATTTTTAATAATAATTTTACGTTTAAAAATAAAATTTTATTATTTTTCAAAAATAATATTAATTTTTTAAATATATTTATTAAATAAAATAAATGTTGGTGAGAAAACGAAATTAGAATGTTAGGAAAACGAAATTGTAAAGTTAGGAAAACGAAATTACAACTGAACACCTAAAATTATAAAGTTGGGAAAATGAAATTACAACTGAACACCTAAAATTATAAAATTGGGAAAACGAAATTACAACTGAGCGGCTAAAATTACAAAGTTGGGAAAATAAAATTTATTTTAAATATTAATTCATGGATTGTTGTTGTATTGCCCCCAGATATGCTCAACTAAGTCGGCGCGAAGTTGGTGATGAACTTGAGTGTCACGTAACTCAGAATTTGTTCGAAGATAATCCTGAAATCCTCGATTTGAGCCATGGATAGGTTGTGCGGGTTCGTCACCTTCTTCGCTGTACCAATTTGTCGCGTGACCTCCCTCATCCTCAACAATCATATTATGCAAAATAATGCATGCTAACATGATTTGTTTTAACTTTTTCCTATACCAATACCGAGCTGGACCTCTGATAATCGCCCATCGAGATTGGAGCACCCCAAATGCCCGTTCAACATCTTTTCTTGCAGACTCCTGTCTTTCCTTAAACAACTTCCTCTTGGGATCCTCCGGGCAAGGAAAAGCCTTAACAAAAGTAGCCCACTCGGGATATATTCCATCTGTTAGATAATAGCCCTTCGTATATGTAGTGTCGTTCACCGTGAAATTAATCGCCGGCATATTTCCTTGCAAGACGTTGTTGAA
Source organism: Zingiber officinale (assembly GCF_018446385.1). Lineage (NCBI taxonomy): Eukaryota > Viridiplantae > Streptophyta > Magnoliopsida > Zingiberales > Zingiberaceae > Zingiber > Zingiber officinale. Next base: position 45,163,992 of record NC_056003.1, read on the forward strand.
TATGGGAGATTCATATAACACGTTAATATCGTTACGTGAACCGGCGACCCCAAAAAATGCATGCCATATCCACAAGTCATGAGACGCGACCGCTTCAAGTACGATTGTTGGTGACTCATGCCCCCTTGTAAATTGACCTTTCCAAGCAACTGGACAATTTTTCCATTTCCAGTGCATACAATCAAGGCTACCTAACATGCCAGGGAAGCCATGTCTCTCATCATACATTTGAAGAAGACGTTGAACATCATCAGCATTTGACCTTCTCAAGTATCTATCACCAAATATTTCAACCACATATTCGCAGAACTTGAAAAGACACCTGATGGCAATTGATTCACTCATACGTAGGTACTCATCAAGATGATCGACAGGGACTCCGTAAGCTAGTTGACGAATCACGGTGGTGCATTTTTGTAGTGGTGACAACCCTTTTCTTCGTACAGCATCGTCCCTATGTTGAAAAAATGCTGACTGATTCTCTAATACATTCACTATGCAGAGTAATAACTCTCTTCGCATTCGAAATATTTCATCATGATACACCGGGGTTATAGAGAAATAATCATTGACGAGCCTCTCGTGCCCGACTTTACGATTTCTTTGGACGAACCTTCTTCTGCGTGTGCCCCTCCTCTGATATGCTTCCATAAGTTGTTGGTGTTATTGAAAAACCAATAACATCAATTCTTCACCCGAATCATAAGCTTGCTCATCGATTTCAACATTGACTTCGTCTTGTCGAGCTGGAACTTGAGTTAGAGCTGCCTGTAGAATGAGACATTTGGAGGAAATACGTTTTAGTATATGTGTTTGAGAAATGGGATGATGGTCTATATATATTGTTTTTCTCATGCAACGGCTAGTTTGCAATGATGAGTATGCAACGTCGTGTTGCAACGGCTAATTTGTAACGGTAAGTTTGTAACGCCTAGTTTGTAACGGCTAGTTTCCAACGGCTAGTTGTAACAACTAGTTTCCAACGACTAGTTGTAACAGCTAGTTTCCAACGGCTAGTTGTAACAGCTAATTTCCAACGACTTGTTTATAACGACTATTTTACAAAAATATAATAATTAAAAATCACATTAATCGAAATGAGAAATACAATAATTAAAAATTACAATCACTCGAAAATATAATAATACTAGAAAATGAACATTAAGTAAACAATTTAGATATTCCATCTCGACCTAATATCCTTGCATAGGCATTCATGTATGATAAGTTGCTCCTTTGTCATATGTGAGGTGTCTTTGTTCAATATTTCGTACTCTTTCAACTTCAAGCGATGATTCTTAGCTTCAGATTTAGACAATGCAGCTTTTGCCTTAATCTCCTCTACTTCGAGTTGTTTTTGTTTCAAATCGACTTTGGACTTCTTCACGCTTGTGTACTCAGTGAACTTTGTGATAATATTGTTGTAGTTTATTGTCAGATCCTCCATGGTCGATTTTACCTTGTCATTTCCCTTTCTTTTTGCTGCCTTTTGTCCCATTGACGAGTATCTTCATAATCCAGGTCTATACTCACATCTTGGTTGGAGGAGGTGTTGCTTGCTCCCGACTATGGAGTAAATATTGGACGGTCTTTGACAATTCTCCACACATGTTCGAGATTGAATGCAACACCCTTGTTTTCAGATAGATATTTTTCATACGCAAACCTCAATATATCTTCATCACTGTGACCACTTCGATATGAACTATAAATACTATTGTAATTTGCGTTGAATCGATATACCTTCTTTTGGATTGTATTGTGCCAATGTGACCGTATAACATTTGCACTTCTGGTGTTTGAACCTTGGGGAAGATTCTCATTGTAGTAGCTTGCAACCCGTCCCCAAAAAGCATCCGCCTTTTGATCATTGCCGATTATTGGATCATCACTGATAGTGACAAAACTTCTCGCTAAGACCTCGTCTTCAACCTTTGTCCAACTTGAACGCTTTCTTGTACCCTTAGCATTTGAAACCGTCTTTTCTAAATTGACCACCTCAATTGGGGATTCACGGTCGGAAAGTTGAGTTTCCGGGACAAAAGTCGGAGTTGCAGGTTCATTCGACATTGAAGGAGTGAAAGACATACCAGTTGTGTGCGGGGTACCATATCCATGAACAACCGACGGCGTGAAATATGGATGACTCATGTTTTGCCAATATTCGGCTGGAAGCGGTTGATATGGACCTCGAGGGGCATAATTTCCAAACCCTTGGACATTTTGAAGATTTTGTGGAGGAAACGGCATACTGGGAAATGGATATGGGTATTGATAATTTGGTGGAATTTGTGGATTCTGGGAAGATGAATATTCTTGCGAGTTGTTTGTAGAATTCAAGAAATTGGAAAAAAATGCCCTATTATTTTCATCCATTTCGGATAGAAAATAAGATGGTAGGAACTTGAAAAAATAGACGGGGAGAGAATTTAGAGAGTGAAATTGAAAGAGTAGTAAGTGGGAATGAAAATATGTGCACATATGGATGGATATTTATAGTCAAAATTTCAAACTAGCCGTTAACTAGCCGTTAAAAAGTAATCATTTTATTAAAAAATTTAAATTAAATAGCTGTTTTTTTTTTGAATTAGCCGTTGCTTTTGCCGTTGTCTTCTGCTTTTTTTATTTTTTTTATTTTAGAGTTTATATTTTTATTAAAAAATAAAATAAAATATAGCATGGGGTGGGCCAGCCCTGACCCACCCCAATGCTGCTTGAACGCGTTCAGAATACTGAACGCGTTCAAGCTAATTGAATGAACGCGGCGTTCCACAACGCCGCGTTAAAGCAACAGTGGCGTTATAACGCCGCTTTAACGCGGCGTTGTGGATGCCCTTATACTTCAAAGATGCTTTGGTTTTCTTGGTATTCTAAACTTCCATTGGTATGATAAGAAGTCCTCTAATACTTAAAAAATGTTCCAGTTTGATTCCTGGCTATTCTCTACTTTCATCGATATGATCTAAAGTAGCATCCGTAACACAAATTTATACTCCTTGAGAAACTTGCTAACTGAACATTTGTAAAAACTTGCCGTGAAACCATTTACACTTCTCATCGTACTGTTCATTGCAGCAGCCAATTACTGCTAGGAAGTCATTTCAAACAAATGAGAGAACTGATTCTGTTTCAGTTATTGGACAAAGCAAACTCTCTAACAAATCTGACTCTAGGGAACTGAAATGCATCACACTAGCGAAAAGGTCTTATGCAATGGTTATCTATGCCAACCATTATAAATGCTCTTATATCTTTATCAAAACACAAGCCTGGAGGGTACAAGTCTGCACAGTTTGAACATTTTTTAGTATATTCGATCAGGTAATATGTTAATATATTCAGTTTGGCTGCTTGCTTGCTTTCTTCAATATGAACATTTTTTGTGTATTCGATCAGCATGAATCTTATTCAGTGCTGTGTTGCTTTCTATCTTCTGAATGCAATAGCAATACTAAAGCATGTGTCCCAACTGTTATTTGACGTTGGCTATATGTTACAATTGTCCTCTCACTGTTCTTATAAACCAAAGTCAAAAATCTCTAAATGGAAGAAGAGTGGAGCTCAAGGAACACTTGTTTTAAGGTCTAACATTTCAGACTTCCAAAGGGCTTAATATTCCTCAGCTACTAAGGGGGAGCACCAAGCAACCAGATAAATAGACAAGAAGACATTTCCATGACGAATTGAGGTCAAGCGCTGCCCTTTTCTCCCCTACTCGGCGTGTTTACATTTAAAGTTGGCCTCCGAGGTAATGGTGTAGGGGAAGAGTGTCTTCTCATTCTATCAAATATTTAATGATTGAGTCATAGTTTTGGCAAATTAACTAATGAATTTCTTTTAATGAGCGGTTGACCTATGAACGCTAGAGTGATAGGTCTGTTGCAAGTATTTTTTTATTTAACTTGAAGGTCGGTAGGAAATTTTTGTGGGGCCGAATTGATCATTTCAGAATTAATCAGTGTAAGTGATATACTTAGTGCCTACTTAAAAGGAAAAAAAAACAAAGGAATTTGAGGCCTCCACAACCTAATTAGCACGTGGAAACCTAGATTTGAGTAGGGTTGTAATCGAGTCAAGCTGAGCCGAACCGAGCTTTGAGGTATTTAAGCTTATTTGATAAGGTAACCGAACCGCGCTTAAAATAAACCAAACTTTTGAAATGATTGTTCAAACTTTGTTTAGTTTATTTTTTAGGAGCTTGAGCTTGTTTAAAACTTCGCTTGAGCTTGGCTTGTTTAGATGTTATCGAGCTCTCAATTCAAGCTTGACTTGAGCTTCGTTCGAGCTTGGCTTGAGCTTGGTTCGAGCTTGGCTTGAACTTGGTTTAAGTTTGGTTCGTTTAGATTTTATCGAGCTTTCAATTCAAGCTTGTTTGATTGTTTGAAACTTTTAATTGTTTGATTGGTTATTGAGCTTAATAATTTAAACTTATTTGTTTATTTTATTATTTATTTAGCATATTGAAAAAAGTTTTATTAATGAATATGATTCACGAACATTGTTCACAAACATTATTCACGAACGTTATTCACGAACATTAACGAGCTGAACACATATGTGTTTAAACTTGTTTGTTTAGTTTAACGATCTATTCAAGCTTGTCTATTTAATTAATCTTGTGTATATTGAATGAACATAAATAAGCTTTTACCAAGCCGAGCACTAAACTTGTTCACAAACGCCTAGTTCATTTACAACCCTAGATTTGAGGCCTTTGCAAGGCAATTAGCGTGTGGAAACCATCAAGTGATATCTATCTTTGAACTCCGACATCGTGACCTTTCGTTATCTAATAGAAAAAATAAGAAAATAGAAAGAAAAATAAAGGGTATCATAAAAAAAAAGACACTTTATTTTTTTTAAAAAAAACAATAATTTACCAACAATGTAGCTGGTTTTGCTCATTACCTAAAAAATGTACCCATTTTGAAATTGATCAAATCACGTGGCTTTTCTTATTTTCTTTCCCATAATACCCATATTTCTTTTTAGTTTATTTTTTTTACTAGAATTAATCTTTGCCTAGTAATTAGATTGTTTGACATATCTTTTAAAATTCAAAACCTTGCTTTGAGCACCCCAATGCACTACTGTATAATATTACGATATGTACTGTCCTATAATTGAATAACTCTTCCTTCCCCCTTGGTCTGCCTTGCCCTCGATAATCTCTCAAGTGATAGCGTCGACTTCGATATGAAGCGAGAAAGCCCAGCAAGTTTAGATAACCAGAATCAACAAGATGAAATTGATTTGTGATAATGTTTCCATATTAATGATGTAAAACACCAACATAAATGAATATATAGAGAGTTTTATCTATTATTTACCATTGCAAGGTTTAAGAAAGTTATTTTCATGCCTTGTCAATGCATCTATGAACACTCTGAAATCATTTGTTGTCTCCTCCCAACCAGTATACACAAATGTGAAAAGCATATCGAAGTCGCATGCAAACATCACATTTTGTGTAACAATAATCTTTCTACCACGAAAAGATGTCTAAATTGATGTCGATACCCATGCTGACACGTGAGTCCCATCGATAGCTTCAAGACAATTCTAAAAATACACAATGTGTTATTAAGGATCAATGTTCTAAAATTCGCTAGGCGCTAGTCGGGCGCTAGATCAACGCCTAGCGCCTAGGCTGCCTAGGCGGGGACTAGGCGGATTTCACGGTATCAACATAAATTATATAATAAATCACATTCTATAACTCAAACACAATAAATCAAATTTAAAATGAGTTTAAAATTACACAACTAATAAAATATTACAAATTTATTCCATTTTTTATCCTCTATAATTTTCAACAACTTGTTCTTCATCGGACACAAACTTAATATTATCATCGGACACAAACTCAAGATTACATTTCAATTTTTTTTAAAAAAAAATTGGGTTTTAAATTTAACAGCCCAAACTAATAAAAAAATCATGAAAACCTTGCACTATTTCTGCGGCGCCTAGACGATTTGACCGATTAGTCGACGTCTAGGGCCGCCTAATCCCCCCTAGGCGCCAAAACCGACTAGGCTGGCCGACTAACATGTTTTCGGTGCGGCTGGCTAGTGCCTAGCGCCTAGGCGGGGCCTAGGCGGCCGCCTAGGCCAATTTTTAGAACATTGTTAAGGATATATTATTAATGTATCTAGACATATTAGGGTACAATATATACCTTAAAATACAAAAACCGCTTTAGATTGTTCAATATGTACGGATGGATGTCATTGTGTTCATATGATCGAATATATATGTGCCCAACTCATAGAACTCATTTGAACCACTTGCTACTAGTGTAGAATGAATGTTGAAATTGATCTGCACATATTTGATGTCGTATATTGTGCCTGATGATTAGTAAGAACATAGTGACACCTTCAACTGTAACTTTCGTTCCATCTTGCAATAGATTCATCTCTTTTAATGTTCTACAAAAATTCACACACATGTTTTGACATACAAAAATTGTCAAAGCAAACTTGGGGATGCCCATCAAGTATTTCTTGTACGTACATCCTCCTGGTAAGAGATGAAGTCCGACAACATTCGATCAATGTATCTAAGAAAATCAGTCATCATGTCATGAAAAAAATTCATTTGCGATACGCAAAACTATAAGCAAATTAATATTTGAGCATACCTCGTCAGATTCATCATCAGAGCTTGACATGATCTGCAACAAACCAATATTAAAATCAACACACATGCATAAAATTATTGATAGATTCATCTCAAACCAATAAATAATTAAAATTAAAAAGCTCAACATAGTCTTCAACATTACATTCCAAAATATCAAACAAGGATTAAATATTCAAGCGACGAAATAAAAAAAAAACTCCATTAACATTAAATAGTCTTCAGCTAGGTAATGAAAGCAATCCCCATAAACTTGGCAACATATGATCCTACATGTGCTCAAGATTGAGGCAATCCAACCATTCAACTCTCCTATTTGATGGAATTTTCATGAAAATTCACGTAGACCAGGTTTAACGAAAGCTTCTGTAGCTTTTGTGTACACTTGGGTAGATAAATTATCCGTCCCATTTAAAATTTGCATGGACGTGTCTATAAAGTAAGGATCATTTAACACGCTAGTTCTAGAAGAGTACGATTATATCTTGTTCATGTTCTAATGTAGTAGCCATCAACTCTAGGTATTTTTGCCCATCAACAGATTATCCACTCAGCTGTTGTATGGTATTACTCCACTTATCCATACAAGGTTCATACTTTTCAATTTTTGAAAGTTTCATCTCTTTACGTCAACGACTATTAGATGATTCTGCACCACAATGTTGTCGATTATTAGGTTCCCCTCCAACATCCTCATTCTCGTCATCAACGACTTCAACATATGAGTTAACACCTCTATTAATAAATGTTTCTTTGAGCTCTCTCTCTTCATCAGATATGGGAGGTAATTAAGTAGAAGCCCTGTACACATCACCTGTTGTAGTTGTCCCACTGAGAACTTCACTAAGAATGTGGAAATGATACAACCTTCCTTTCGTATTGCCTTGTACTCTTTTTATTTTTCTGTACCATTGATTAGGAAAATTAGCATTTTATTATACACTAACATACAATACAAATACATAGTTGAATGGATAAAAACATATACCATATAAAATTATGCCCACACTTCCTCTGGAGCATTCACTTTACTGGTGTTTGGATCCATTGTCACACCAATATGAGCAAGCAATGTAGCAAAAAGTCATTGTCTGGTGCGTAGGCAATTCCATTTACCTTTGAGCCTATCTACACCATAATTTGTCTCCATAGCCAGATATAATTCTTTATTAATCTTCTCCCAGACCGTATTACTAAAGGTAGATGTTTGTAACTTATTTTGCTTCACTTTTTGGTAAATGATCTCAACAAACAAACATGACAACATTAGTCTTTGACCACTCATATTTCTTGACTTCAATATTGAGATTATTCCTCCCATAATGTCTTCTATAAAAAATTGCCTTAGTATTTAAGAAATTTTAATGTAATTCTAGAGTAAACAAAACATATGAAAATACCAACATATTGACAATGCTACTTGTAGAAAATTTTGTATCACTTGCTTCTTTGGAGGCCCTTTCAAATTAATAACAAATAGTTCTATCTTATTTTCCTTTTAATTTTTGATGGACTAAGCATTATCCTTAGTGACGCCTGTTTTTTTGGTCATCTCTTCCAATAGATAAGAAAGATCATTATCTGATCATAAAGTAAAAATGCTCTCTGGAGTTTCACCATAATCAATAAGAAGGTATTGTGAATCTGCAACTGATCATAAAGTACGAATACTCTCTAGAGCTCCACCATAGTCCTATTGTCCGAAACTACTAATATCAAGGAAGAAGGCATGGGATTAAAGGGGTGTACTATGACAAAATCAAAATGTAAAGATGGAAGGTCAAATGTCTTCAGTAAATTACCAAATTCTCTAATTCGGAACTTGAATTAAGATTTAAATAAATTAGGTAAGCTAAATAAATAATAGTTAAAAAATCAATTTAAATAAATTTATTCTCCACTAGTAGAAACGGCTGCGAAAGAGGAGATAGGGCGATGGATACCGTCGAAGGGAACGATGCGGCAGCCAGCGAGCTCTGTTCGTGACCGAGAGGAAGACGGTTGCAAAATCACTGGGGGCACCAGAAAACGGCTACGGCGGCGGTGGGAACACATGGCGGCAACGTCGGGACTGCGCAAGGCGAAAGGGGAGGAGCGGCGGCGTGTGAGCAACAGGAGGCAAAGGAGGAGCGGCGACGCGTGAGCAACGGTGGGCGGAGGAGGAGCAACCGCGCGGTGAATGGGGAGGAGCGGCGAAAGGGAAAGTAGGGTATGGGAGGAAAAATGTATTGTGCGATGGGTTTAGATGGGTCTAAGTATCCACGTTTTTTCCTTTTCATGGAAAATAATTTTGAGGCATCCTTTATTTTTTTTTTATCGGAAGATATTGTCTTTTTTTAAAAAATAGGTATGAAAAATACTAACTAAATATTATTTTTCAGAAAATCATATTTTATCAAAAATTAAAAAAAAATGCTCAAACCAAACATTCTCTTAATCTCCCCGTCTTTTTTTTCATCTCTATTTCCTCGATCGTCGGAGCACTGACAGCGACTGTTCATTGTCATTCCTTTGCCTCCGCCTAGCAACACAAAGAGATATGATAAGCTAGTAAAAGTTTGAGATTAAGGCTAAGCTTTGTACCTTCGCCACTCCTCTCCTCCAGCTATTTAAGTAGGACGACGACATCATGGTCTTCGTCGGTGGCTTTACCCTTTACATGATCTCGCAATTATTTGCCTACGCTCTCAACTTCCCCATCTCTAAGTTCTTGCAGACGTAGAGCAAGGTCTTGGTCATAGCGGTGTCACTGTCGTTGCCCTAATCTTCCACGTCACCCTTACTTGACTCCTCGTCGGCCACTTCGGCCATAGCCTCTCCGATGCAGCGGTGTCGCTCAACTTGGCTTGGTGGATCGTGGTGGGAGTCCAATTCACGTACATTGCCATGGGGGACTATCCCAGCGCATAGAACGACTTCAGTTGGGTAGCATTCACCGAACTAGGCTCCTTCACGTGGCTCTCCATTAGGTCCTCTATCATGCTCTGACAATTAACATATATAATGAAAGATGAATCGATCAATTTGAAACTGCAACTTGGCATCAAGTGAATTCTTTGCTACATATCCCTCAATTGCCTTCTTTTTTTTTTCAATTTGCAGCCTCAAGTTCTAGTAGTATATGATACTAATCGTCCTAGTTGGTCATTTGAACAATGCGCAAATTGTAGTTGTTATCATATTATAATATTATATGATATTGTTGTTGTAATGTATGTTGTTATTGTAAAACTCAATAAAACTGTTATTGCTATTATTGTTATAATTTTATGGCATGACAATTGACAATTTACCAACAACGTAAGTGATTATGCAATTTCCCCATCACGTAAGTGGTTTTAGAAATGTCCAAACAACGTAGTCTCTCTTCCTTTTTTTATTTATCTATCTTCCTTTTTACTTCTCTCACTTCCTTTTTACTTATCTCTCTTCATTTTTACTATTCATCCCAAAAAATTCCGAACCACTTTTTTTTTTTTTTACCGTTGTTGATTTTCAGAAATCAACAACACAATGTTGTTATTGAAATTAACAATCTAATGTTGTTGCTAAAAAATCAACAACATAATACATTGTGTTGCTGATTTCGAAAAATCAGCAACACAATGTATTGTATTGTTGATTTTATACCACTAAAAAAATCAACAACATAATGTAGTTGATTTTTCAAAATCAGCAACATACCATTGTGCTATTGATTTTTTAGCAACACAATATTGTGTTGCTGATTTTATGCTATTGGAAAATCAGTAATAAAATGTTGTGTTGCTGATTTTGAAAAATCAATAACACAATGTATTCAATTGCTGATTTTACTTCTGATCTTTAAATATCATAACTTTTGATTGTGATTAAACAACGAGATGCAAAATACATTAAATCATATTTCATTCAGAGATCTTCGATTTAATATATTGTGTGTCTTGTGATTCAATATTAGTCAAAAGTTATGGTCTCTTAGTTTAAGTTAGCAACAACGTTGTTGCTGGTCTTTTGAAGATCAGCAACATGTTGTAGTAGCTACGAAATCGTAGCTGCTACAACTACAAGTTGGATCTGATATAATTCCATATCAGGTCCAACGTGGGCCAGATAAGCCCACATTGGAATTTAATATCAATTCTTCCAATAACATTTAACATCTTTGAAGAAGTCAAAATAAGCAATGGAGGGCACCATTGGACTCCTTGTAGCCTCAGAAATTCATAGGACTTAAAATGAGTCTAATCAAACTTGTCTAGGTCCATCAGTAAATTTCAGTCAAAACTCGTTAATGAATCTAAACAAGTTCAATTAGACTCATTTTAGGTCTTATGGATTTATGAGGTTGTAAGGAGTCCAACACTGTCATCCATTGCTTATTTTAGCTTCTCTAGAGACATTAAAATGTTATTGGAAGAATTAGCATTAAATCCCAATGTGAGCCTGAAATGAATCATATCAGACACAACGTTGTTGCTGATCTTCTAAGATCAGCAACATACATGTTATAAACTTAGAAAGGTTATAACTTTTGATTCAGGTTGAATAATGAAACACACAATATATCAAATTGAAAGTCATTCATATATCTTCAATTTAATATATTGTGTGTCTCGTAGATCAACCTGAGTCAAAAGTATAATCTCTCAAAATTTATCACAAGATGCATAATATATCAAATCAAAGATCTTTGAACAAGCTTTGATTTGATATATTGTGTGTTTCATGATTCAAACTGAATCAACAGTGTTGGTGTTGGAAGCACTAGTTAATCAAACATATGTTTTGATATTGGCAAAGGTTAAAGTTAAGAGTTTTTATGATCTGATGAACTGAACTAAGTATGTAGGAAAGTCTTAGTTGAGGATAGACAAAGAAGTCCTGGTCAATGGATTGGACAAGAAATCCCGGTCAAGTGGATTAGGCAAAGAAGTCCTAGTCAAGTGGACTGGGCGAAGCCTTGGTAGATCGAGAACATCAAGCAAAAGCCTTGAAGGTAGCGAACACCAGGCAGAAGTCTTGATGGGTCGAGGATCGGACATTTAGCAAGAAGTCCTAAAGGTCAAGATCGGATGTTGAGCTAAAGTACAAACAGGTTAGAAGGATCGGATGTTTGGCAACAAGTAAACTCTTCTAAGAAGAGTATATAAGGATGCACTCTCCGTTAAGAGAACAATAAGTGTCGGTCCGACCTAGGGTTTCAGTGAAATCCAAAGGTTAGGACCGGACAATCCTGGAACTATCTAAAATATTTGTATACTTATATTATATCTATTGTGCTAACTCTATGATGTAGGAAATCAAAGCTGGAATTAAGGCATTCTAGGCACTCGGAGATTCGGGAGACTAGAAAGGATCCAGGCGCCCAAAATGGCCTGAATTAAGTCACACAAGTAATTGAGTTGGCATACCTTGGTTGGCCTGAATTACATCGTTATCACTCTTTATCTAAACGTTCTATTTTGAGCACTAGGTTTATGGACCAAGAAACCTTGGAAATGTTGGGGTTTAGGAATGATATTGATTGGTTGCTTGATAGAATAGGTTGGACTAACTTGATGACCATGAAGTACCCAACTTATCCTTGTATCATTTTGGAAATTTTAAGCTCCATCACTGTTGATAATATTCAAAGAGGAGGAAAATTAAAATTTCATTTATTTAATGATGACTATGAATGGAGTCTTGAGGATTTTAATGCATGCTATGATTTGACTAGGGATGGAGCTTACATAATCCTACCTACTTTTGAAAATTTAAACTTATGGCAACAAATTGGTGGACGGTCTCATTTTAATCCACATGTTTCGAATAACACTAGTATCGTTAACCTAATTTTTTGATACGTCCATTTGATGATGAGGAACACGATATTTGGAAGGGGAGTAAAGAAGGAATTGTAAGGCTTTCTGACTTGTATTGCTTATGGGCAATGATAGAGAATGTGGGTATTAATTATGGATATTTCTTTTTGAGGCACTTGGTAAAATTAGGGAGAGTTTCTTCCCCTACTCCTATCATTTTAGGAGGATTGCCTACTCATATTGCAGTAGTGTTAGGTTATGATCTTAGTGGTCTTGAAATGATTGAAGATGTCTATCGAATGAATTTAAATTTTTGTTTAACCACTCATTTGATTCGCCGAGAGGAATATGGGTATAGTCTTGTGATTAAAGATAGTTTTCCCCTTAGATTGCCCAACCCGACTTTGACCACAATCCATGTTAAGGAGAACTGGTGTTTGACTTTAGCAAGGCAACAGTCTAACCCACCTCCATCCTCCGTTCATAGAGATATGCTTTTGGTTAGTCGAGATATTTTTCGGTTCAATTTCCAAGAGTTTCATCCTATTATTAACTCTCTTCATCATGACTTGGAACAAACTAATAGATTGCTTACTAGAAATATTCGCATGAAGGACGAGCAATTTAAGCGTTTGCAGGATTGTTTTAAGAGTGAGAGAGATTTATGCTCACGAATGCTTGAATTCATGGTGACTTATAGGAAGAGAATGGTTTGGAACGAAGACTTCAGATGGTATATGAGGAATTTCAGAGTGATATTGATGAGTTATTCTCGTATCATAAACGTGTAAGGGACATGAGATAGGTCGTTGAGGCTTATCCTGAGCTTCCCGATCTCCCCGAACTTCAGCCTCGTCGGTCGTATTAATTTCATCAGGATAATGAAAAGTCTAAGTCTAGGGGGATGTTGTGTTTACACAACCTGAGTTAAGTCGAGTCCTTTTCTTTTCTTTCTACAGTTTGCTTTATCTACTTGCATTTCATTTTTATTTCTTTTAATTTCATAATTCTTACAGTCCCATTTGCACTTCCTTTTCCTACTTGTAGTTTTTCATCATTTTTATTTTGAAGTTTTGAGGCATATTTGAGAACATCAAACCTTCTACTTCCTCTGTTGACTTGTTCAATAGCAAAATGACTAGCATATGTAATTTCTTAGTTCATGTGTTGTAGAGATAGTGTTAGTATGCTTGGTGTACCTCCTTTCTCTATCTTTAGTTGCATGAAATAAGCTAAGTATTATACGGAGTTTAGTATAAGTCTTGGCCTAACCTTAAGGATCTTACTTTCACTTAACTTAAGTACTTAAGCTTGAATAGTAGAAATATTTTGAAATAATTATGATTCATCCAATTTGCTTAGTACTTTTGTTTCCATGGGGATTCCTTAGTTATATTTTGGTTACTGGATGACCTCGGATCATGGAGGCTCATTTGGAAAAATCTAAATCCCAGCTGGGGATTCCTTAATTATATTTTGGTTATTGGATAACCTCGGATCATGAAGGCTCATTTAGAAAAATCTAAATCCCAACATATGCATCCGGCATTTGTGATTAGTGCTATACCTCTATAGCACCAAAACAATATATATATATATAAAGAGAAAAAAAAGTTGAATAAGGGATAAAAAACAGTTATCGTGAGTGGAAACTAACAATTTACCCCTTTGAGACCAAGTTAGGTTACTGGGGAAATAAATGTTATGTTTCTCTTATTTCCGAGTAGTATCCTTTTAGACCTTGTGTAATTTAAGGAAAATGAATCAAGTGTGTGGCAGATAAGTACCTATCACCGGGAACATTAGGAACTCGATTGTATGACAACTTGAATAGGACAGAAAATTAAAACTTGAAGAGTTTGAGTTACTTATTGTACAAAGCACAAAGAACTTATGCTTAGGCCATACGTAGGTTACTCCACAATCATGTTTATCAATAAAACTAGTTGATAGAGTTAGGCGAGTACACTAGGGATTATGGTACACTATAAGAACTCATGAACATAGATTGCAGTGTTTTGCTTGAGGACAAGCAAAGGTTCAAGTCTGGGGGTGTGATGTGTGTAGATATTATGATCATTTATGCATGTTTTAATGCACATTCACTTGCTTTATTTGTATATATTCTTTGCACGAATATCTCTCTTATTGTTTATTCAGTATTTATTACTATTTTATCCGAGATCTGCTCTTTATTTGATTTTATGTTGACAGGGGCAACTTTTGAAGCAAAAACGACGATTGTCGATGCACTGGAGCAAAGCAGAGCACGGTCATGCAACCCTGCACGACCGTGTAGCCATTCCAGATAGAGAGTAGAGCACGATCATGTAACCTTGCATGGTCGTGCCTCACAACCAGCAGCCAAGAACCACACGGCCGTGAAGTGCAGCCCGAGCCAAAGCAAGACACGGCCGTGCAGATGCCACTTAACTCGAAGAGAAGAAGAGCTTGGTTGTGTTGATCTCGCACGATCGTGGCACGGGTCGTGCAGCACCCGTGCCCCTAGCCTATATAAAGGCCTTTAACTCTTCTCCTCAAAAGGAGGAGGAGGGGGGAGGAGGTGGGGGGGGGAGGGGGGGAGTCGTCAGAAGAGATTTACCTTGGTGTCATTCCATGCTATCCCGGACCTCCGTTCAACGATCTGAGATCACCTTCATCACCGCATCAACTCCAGAAGCAAATGGTTGGATCTGAAGATTACTCGACGTTACTGGATAAGCATCTTTTCTCTTTCTCTCTTCTCGTTTGAGGATTGTATGCTTACTTATATTATATCTTTGGGTTTTTCTCCTGCGTCTATAGAGTAGATCCCTTTGTTCTAGGATCAGAGAGCAGTTGTGGATAGGATTTGATATAAGACTCATGTTTATGCCTTTACTTATTGGATGATGTCGCTTGACTTTTTTTTATTTGATATGCATGAGACTTGTTGCTGAGATTACCTTGTCATATTAGTTGATTGTGTAAAATTACTAATTTCGTAAAGAGAGGATCTTAGATTGTATACTCGAGGGGCCCTAATGACAGGGGTAACCCGTTCATGGACATCTAGAATATTCCCTTGAAAGGAGAAGCAACTTCTCCATAAGGAAGTAAGAGACCAAACTAAACCTCTATCTCTATCCCTAATGATACCGATTAAATTTATATTCTTCTGATCTACCGAGACGCCCTAGTGACAGGAGTTAATCATAACAGGATTTCACAAGGATCTTCTCTGTTTAGTACTTAAGGACAGTAGCCTTAACTTTCGGTGAATGCATGCTGATTGACAATGAGGAAAAGATAGAACATGATACATCAGGTTCCATCACAACGAAACCGAACTCCTAGAACTCTTCCCAAGCCAAGTTAATCTTTCTCTCTTTTGCTAGCTCTCACCTCTACTTCCTCATTTCCTTTCTTCTTAAGAAATAGTTAACTTACAACCAACGGTAGTTTAGCTAATTCTACGTGAACAATCGCTAGTGCTTATAACCAGTCCTCGTGGAATCGATAATCTTTTATTACTGACGGCGTATCCGTGCACTTGCGGAAGCATAACACGTGCCATTATACGATGGGTTCAGTGATTTGACTTTGATATCAAGAGTGATTCATCCTTTGTTACAAACTATCTAGTCAGTCGGATTTGTGCCTCCTTCGACTAGACTTGAAGGGGAGACTTGTGATACGATGATGAGATAAGAGGTGGAAGGACATTTTGGTCATTTGACATTAGTAGGGTTTTGACTTTAAGAGGGATATTGTTTATCACGAGCAGGGGAGGGGGTGTTTTCTTCTTCGTGGAGGATTTCTGCCACCACCCCAGCAATGCATGGCCGCCAGGCCAACGACGCCGAGCTCACACCGCCACCGCCACTAGGCACGCACGATCGTCTCCCCTTCTCCATATCGATGCCGCCAAGGAGGTTCTTTTTTCGCCGCGATCCCCAAAGCAAGGCCCCTTTTCCTTGTTCGACACCGCCTAGTCGGAGGGCTCGTCGCCGCCTCCACTACTGGACAGGCCTTCAGACACCGACGTCGGATGTCAACGCTGCCTCCCTCGTCCCACGATGTGCGTTGTTTCTCCCTCACGCGAATACCACCTCTTTTACCCATCTCTAATTGGTCGATGGCACATCTCCCCCTCTCTCCTTTCTGGCATCCACAGCTGCTCGCCGGCAACCTCTTCTTCGTTGTCCACAGCCGAACGACGACGCCGCCTCCCCCCTCTGTGCGCCGATAGCACGCGATCTGCCTCCCTTTCTTGTTGAGTTCGCCAACACTCCGACAGGCGCCCTTCAGCAGCTGTCGCTTGCTACTCTCAACCCGTTCCAGCGCCGAGGGTGTTACCATCGCACTCCGCAGTTGTCATCATCGCACTACAATTGGCAACCCACATATGGACAGTCCGCGCGCTGACTTCGCCCCTATCCTAGCTCTGTGCCGACTTTGTGCCGATCTGGCCTTCGAGCCGATAGTGTGTTCTGACCTATGTGTTGTTATACCTCGGCCTATGAGCCATTATTGTGAGTCGTTGTTGCATTTTGGTCTGCCTGTTGTTGTCATATTCCGGCGATCTAGGCCGCATCTAGGTCCATATCGACAGATCCGTGCTGTATTTGGTTCTATGTCGTCAGATCCGACTTTGTGCCGTCAGATTCGGCTCCTCCAGCCCACATTCCTCTACCCTTCCGGATCACGACGACTTGATCAACACCGTGACCAGCTCACCGATCCATCCGAGAGTGCCCCCCCCCCCGGGGCTAGGGTATGTCACCGTACTCATTCTCTATTTTCTTCATTATTCCATTATTCATTTAGCCTGTTTCTTATATATTATTGGGACCTACCTCGAGCATCGGGGTGTCAGGGATCGGGGCAATCCGATCGTTGTCTACATGTAGTGTTGACCAGAGGATTTCTGACGACTTAGTCAACATAGAAGATAGCTCATCATTCGGGTCATGAAGATGCGATCAACATTCCAGCCACGTCATTCCGACAGTTTTGTCTTCTTAAATTTCCGACAGGATCAATATACATTGTAATCTAATGAGAAATAAATTTATAACATTATTAAAACTAAGCATGCATATAGTTTAAACTTAATCTTAAACACTTAAACTTAATACTATCAATAGGACTTAAATTTAAACTAAATTAGCATTGTGTTTGAACCTCAAAAGAAGCGTAATATCACTAAAAGAGAAAGATTAGAAATGTTGTCACATCCACTGCTAACTCGTGTAGACTAGAAAATACAATATTCATGAAGATAACGAAAATAACCAAAAATTAGCTAAAATCAATCACATTAGATAATACCTTAAATATAATAAGAGATATAATAGCATGAGCTCGCGACTATCCAAGATTGAGGCTAGGATTAGCTGAGGCCACGACTGAGTTCATGGTTAGATAAGTTCGACTTTGCCAAGTTTGTCGCTAGACAAGCTCAACTTGCAAAGTCGCGGTTGGCCAAGCTCATAGCTGCGAGGTCGTGGCCGACCAACCTCATGGCTCCGAGCTCACGACCGACAAAGCTCACGTCTTGACCAAGCTTGCAGTCATGATCACATGGACAACCAAGGTAATGGCCACGAGCTCACGTTCGACCAGGCTCCTAGCCTAGAGCTCGCGGTCGGCCAAGCTCCTGGCAGGCCGTGAGCTCGTGGTTGGCCAATCTTGTGAACCTGAGCTCATGGTCGGCTAAGCTCCTAGCCAAGAAGCTTAGAGCCCCGAGCTCGTGACGATGGAGAGGATAAGAGGAGAGGGAAGGGGAGAGGAGTGCACCAATAGAGAGGAGAAGAGGTTGCATGCTGGAAAGAGGATCGAACAAAATCGCCAAAGAGAGGATCGAGAAGTGTGGTCGGGGAATTGAGAATCAAAATTAGGAACAAAACCCTAATTTTAATCCCCAAACTAGTGATAGACCAACGATAGAATTAGGTTTTCCATTGCTAAAACTGATTATTTTTTAGTGAGATTTTCCAACCATGTAAATTTCCTTATTAGCAATTGTGCCATGCATTATTTTATATTTGTTTTATTGTATGCACTAATCTTGTATGACCTTGCTAAGCTTATAGTGAGAGTAGAATTAGTTACAATTGCAAGCATGACCTTGCTAAGCTTATAGTCGAAGTAGAATTAGTTGCTAATTGCAAGTACAATCATTATTCACCTCCTCTAACACTTCCAACCTGCTCACATATTGGTTCTACTAATTTTTTTACTTAGTGTGTGTGTGTGTATATACATATATATATATATATTTAAAAAGTCAATATATTATATTTAACCATACTATCACGGTATTGTGACTATCTACTTTATTTCTACACTTCACTATTACTATATTTTTCTTTACTATTTACTATTTACCAAGAACTATTACTGTTTTACTATTACTATTTACTTCTGTTTACTATTACTATTTACTATTAATCTACGTTCTTAAAAATTTGGTATTACTGTTTACTCTGTTTATTATTACTATTTACCAAGAACTATAACTGTTTACTTCTATTTACTATTACTATTTACTGTTAATCTACGTTCGTAAAAATTTGGTATCAGAGCCTCAAGACCCTTTAGGACCCTATAATTTATGAACAAAATATAATTTAGAAACACTCATTACGAAGAAGCTATTGAGTTTTCCCAACAATTTGCTAAAAGTAAAGAAACTGGTTACAGTAACGTATCACTAGTAAATCAAGGCGACCAAGTACTAGTACAACAAAATAACAACATACTAGCACTACTTACTTCTTTACATTATAGGCTCACGGTATTAGAAACTCAACTACTTACTCTCGAAAATCATATCTATAAAGATACTCACACAAGTAATCTAAAAGAAACTCTTGAAAGTATTAACAAAGACCTTAGTAAATTATCTTTAGGAAAAACAGTTACCCGACAACAACCTACTACTTATAAATTTCTTACTTATAAGACTCAAGATGTCATTTCAAATGGATCTACGAACAAAGAAACAAACTGAAAGTTTTTCTGGATTATCACAAACTTTAAGACAACCAAATAAAAACATATCTGTAATACCCAGGAGGTCCTCAACAAATATTGCTACTTGTCAATTAGAAGAACTTATAGACATAGAACATAATTTAGACACTTTTTCTAACGAACAATTAAATAGCTTAAACCCAAAAAGAATATATAATCAAGGACTATTATCCTTCTCTACATCACTTTATAGACATCACAGAACACAACCACTTCATCTACCAGATGGAGGTGAAGAAAGATTTACACTCATGACACAAGAATCGGCAAGAACACTTTTACAAAGAAAACATCATTACATACATCTAGGATTAATAGTGTTTGGACTAAGAGGACTTACTAGAAAAAGTATAGGAGCTAAAGTATTTTTAGTCCTTTACGACTCAAGATTTTCTGACAATGATAAGGCAGTTATTGGACTCATTGAAGTAGATATGAATAGCAATTTAGGAATTACCTATTTCTGTCCAAACTTCAATATGACAATCCTGGACTTTATAGAACATATTAAAATTTCAGTACAAGCCAGAGGGTATGGAGACTTTTAAAGACATAGTATTCAAATAAACATAATCTTTTTAGGAAAAACCATGACAAATATTAACAATAGTTTTAAAGTTCAAATTACTAATGTTATTGAAACCCTTACGACAAAAGGCATTTATTTCCTCAAACCTAAGGACTTCTCATCAACATTACTTGCAGGATTGGATTGGACTCTTAATTTAGAATTAAACAATAAACCACAAACCTTACAACCAACGGAATCCAATATAAAGATAGACATGGAAGTTCTATAGTAAGATTTCATAATCATAAACCTTCAACATCACAAGAAGAAGATAATGAAGAAAATCAAACTAATATGAATTTAATGAACATTGAATATAGCATACTGGAAACTCCTAAAAGCAATAATGCGGAAAATAATTATTTATTTTATGACGATCTAAATGAATATGTTTACATTCCATTTGAAATAGTCATCTATTTCACTAAAGAAGATTTAAAAGAATTAGAAACTTTTGACCTTTTACACCATAAATTAGAGCCTGACTGGATGTTATATTTCGACGAAGAGCATAACATAATTGCTAAAAAACAAGATTACTTCTCAACAGTAAATCTAATGAATCCAGCCGAATCTAGTAGCACTAGTAACTTCAGACCACAACCGCTACAAGTAAGATACCCTGAAAGCTCTATGAGAACTATAGATTATGGGGAAGGACATCCCCCAAGAACAAAGATTACCCCATATACTAATAATAATCCTTTATTAAGAACAATAAGAAAAAGAAGACCACCTGAAATTATTTATTTTGGTAAAAATTCGGTCTTGTTAAATATTGGAGAATGCGATGATCCTCAACTTTATGATACTTATCTTGAACAGTGGATAGTGTAGGACCGTTAGATTCGATAGAGGGGGGGTGAATATCGATTCGAAAAACAACGAGTATAAGCGCAGCGGAAAAGTAAAGTAGACACAAGGTTTTTACTTCGTTCGGAGCCTGTGACGACTCCTACTCGAAGGCCCGTACTCCTTGAGTACTTTCGTTGGGCAATTCACTAGCAATTCGGATAATTACAGTTTAAGTACAAAAGATGCTAATGAAAAGAAAAACAAAGCTGTACCGACAGACAAGGAATTTAAAAGAGCGGGACTGTGTCGTCGGAGCTTTGTGAGCGGCGTTGGAGCGCAGAGCAGCAGAGCGAGTAATCTCAGAGTTCTCAGATGCAAAAGTTGATTTTGAAGCTCTTGCCTGGGGCTTCTTTTATATGTTGCTCCGGGCGCCTGGATTCCTTCCGGGCGCCTGGAATGTGACGTAGCTGCTCAAATCGAGATGCTCCACGTGGCGACGCGCGAGTTTGGATGAAGTTTGCCTCCCGGGCGCCCGGACCCTGTTTTCCCGCAGAAACCGTCCTGCAAGACAAACGTTAGTCCGGAGGCAAATTTACCCTGCAACACAGATTGTTAGCAAAAGCAAAGTGAGTATGAATTAGCAAAAATAGTATGACTTAGATTCCGTCTTTTCGAGACCGGAATCTAGTCACGATCTCGACTTAGACATCCAAAATGGATCTAAGCCGGATCGACGCCTAATGTTCCCTTCCCGGGAACGCGTCCTCGCAGTCACTCCCCTCTAGTGACTTACCTCACTTACCTGCCAGACGTCCGGTCAGCCCGTCGATCCTTCTGTCAGCCCGTCGACCTAGCTGGACTTCTTGCCAAGCGTCCGGTCAGCCCGTCGACCCGCTTGGACTTCTCGCCAGCTATCCGGTCAGCCCGTCGACCTAGCTGGACTTCGTGCCAGACATCCGGTCAGCCCGTCGACCTGTCTGGACTTCTCCTGCACACTCGATCAAAGTGTCAGACAACAACAAAACTAACTTAACATATTTGTCATTCATCAAAAACCTAGGTTAGACCGTTAGTGCTACCCGCACCAACAATCTCCCCCTTTTTGATGGAATGACAACCTGGTTAAGTTAGTGAAAGGACGTAAAAATAAAACAAGTACATCGGTTTTAAAGTTAGTTTTAGTGATTTCAAATTGGTTTAGCTAACTTAACCACCTAACCCTCCCCCTTTGGCATTTATAAAAAAAAACAAGGATAAACAAGCATAGTGTAGAGTAATAAAAAGTTTAGTTCAAAAATTCAAAGATACTGATAAAAGTACAATTTTTAACAGCAAGTTAAAAAAATAGTCAAGTTGACTTGGGGGAGACAAGTTTAATTTTGAAAAGTATAGGTTTAAAGTTAATCAAGTTTAACTTTTCAAAAGTGTAAAATTTTTCAAATCTGATTTTTCAAATTTACTTTTCAAGTTTAAGTAACATTTACTTGTCAAAAGGTAATTTCTACTTTTCAAATTCCAATTTTCAAATTTGATTTTTCAAAACAAAGCAAAATTTTTAATTTTTCAAAAGACAAGTAAAAATTTTATCCAAAATAAATTGTTAAGGCTAATTTGATAAAAGCTAAGTTTGGAAAGTTTAAGTTTCAAGCATATGTTACAAAACTGAAAAGTTTAGATTTGTAATAATTTTCAACTTTAAAATCAAGTTCAAAGATTAAGTGGGATTTTTAAACTTCCAAAACACTCAGTTAAATTTTAACCTTTTTGAAGACTGGTGTTCAAAAATAAGTTAGTTTTAAAATAGATGTACAAAAACATACAAAACTTTAATTAATTTCTCCCCCTGAACTTGACACTTAAAATTACACAACTGTCTAACCAATTAGGTACTAACTAACTATCAGAAGATAGTAGCTTTCACTTGGTTAGTCAGATTAAGTTGATTATAAGCAGTCAGTATTTGACTTGACTGATGAACTTAATCTGATTAATGTCTGATTTGTATTTAACGTCCAGACTTATGCTGATGCACTGAAATAAGCATCTTAAGTCCAGACAGTTGGCCTATGTATCTCACCCCTTTCTATGTTTGTCAAACACAAGCAAGGTAAACCTAAGGTGTTGGTGAGATGCTCAAACACTAGTCCTATGAGTACATTCTCTCTAAGGATTTTGAACTAGTCTAAGGCTAAAAGTTTATTTAAAAATCTAAAAATAGGGAGGTTTTAAAAACTGATACATGTTTGAACCTATGAGTTAAAAACAATCATCTTTTAAAATATTTCTGAAATTCAAAATTCCTAGGCTACCAAGATAGAACATAATCAATGCAAGTCTGAAATATCACTAGATAGATCCAAAGTATTTTACAGGTAGTGTAGCTACAGAAGTGAGCCATAACTAGAACTACTGAGATGATGAAGGGGGTGGTCCAGATCCCAAGGATCGGAGAAGCGCCATCAGCTCAGTGTGTCGGGTCTCCCCAGCAGCTCGTAACTCGGCAACCTCTCGCCGTATGTCCCGATGAAAATCAGAGTTCTCCTGCTGGAGACTCGCCATAGCTCTCTCTAGTCCGGTCATACGGTCGGCTAGAGTGCTGGGAGCGTGACGTGGTGCTCGAGCTGGGGGCGGTGGTGGAGCTGGTGCGGCTTCCTCTGGAAACAGTGCAAGCATGAACTCGTCCCCCTCTGCGTCTGGATCGGGCTGGTGCTGTGCCCCCCTCCGCCAAGACATAGTCTCGTTATCCCTATCTATGTGGATACCAGCTAGGGAGAAGTTCCTAGCTGCTATGACATCGAACTCGGTCATATAGGCAATGTCTCCTCTAGTGACATCAATGCGCAACGAGGACATATATGCTGTCAGAATGTGACAGAACGGCATGTGGACTCGTCTATCAGTCACGTATCCATCCGAGTAGATAATGGTGGAGAAGATGTGTAGGCTGATGTCAATCTCTAGCCGATGACTCAGGGCATAGAGTAAGAATGAATGGAATGGGCGCATCACCGCGATGTCCCTAGTAGTCAGTGGTAAAATGCAACAGACTAAGACCCTATAAAGAGCATAGTCCTGGACTCGAAGTTCTACCGACCTAAACTGAGTCACAGTGGGATCTCGCTCTCCCCCAAAAAAATACGAATAAATCGTATTGAGAGTAATATGTGAGTAGGGATCTCTGAATGGTAGATCCCTGGGTGGATAGCACAAGAAAGAACAAGTAGATGGACGTAACTCTAAAAACTCTCGGATAGTCGTAGTGGAAAACGTGATATCAGTACTCGCTGCCCTAGTGGTATAGGTGAGATCGTCTACTTTCACTAGGTTATTGCAAAATTTAGCACACAGACTTATGTTCACTGGACTGGTACATTCGACAAAGTTCCTTAAGTTATAGTGGTTTATAACCTCTATAACGGAGGCACACGAACCTAGAAAGAATGATCTATTTATACATTTAGTCCTAATGGCCTTATAAATGGTTGACTCAAACTTAAGCCTTAGTTCATCTGTGGGAAACCTAGGGTCAGTGCTAGCATTAGAGGGTCCAGCACCAGTATTTGTTCATTTTCTACTGTATATAAAAAAAGATATTCTAAGAAAAAAATGAGAAGACAAATTTAATAAATTTTCAGATAGGGGAAGAAGATTTACCGAGGAGCCATCGACAAAATATAGATCTGACGACCTCGGTTGAATCGCAACGGCGTCTTCACCGTAAGAAAATTTGATTGAAAATACTCTCGCACTGAGGTTCGGAGTGAACCTTGGCAAAAGTAAGGATTTGTGGGGCAAGGATTGGGGGCGCCTGCTGCCCCCTATTTATAGGGAGCTCCGGGCGCCCGGGGTTGATTTTGAGTGGGGCGCCCGGATCCCCTTCCGGGCGCCCCGGAGGGTAATACCGGGGGCGCCCGCCCCTGGTGTTTGACCTTTTTTTTTTTTTTTTAAAGATTTAGAGGTTAGGTTAAAATTTTGAAATTAAGTTTGAAAATTAAAATTAATTTTTAAGTTTAAAGTTAAAATTTAGACATTAATTTTTAAGTTTAAAATTAAAATTTTGAAATTAATTTTTAAGTTTAAAATTAAAATTTTGAGATTAATTTTTAAGTTTAAAATTAAAATTTTGAAATTAATTTTTAAGTTTAAAATTAAAATTTTGAAATTAATTTTTAAGTTTAAAATTAAAATTTTGAAATTAATTTTTAAGTTTAAAATTAAAATTTTGAAATTAATTTTTAAGTTTAAAATTAAAATTTTGAAATTAATTTTTAAGTTTAAAATTAAAATTTTGAAATTAATTTTTAAGTTTAAGATTAAAATTTTGAAATTAATTTTTTAAGTTTAAGATTAAAATTTTGAAATTAATTTTCTTTAAGTTTAAAATTAAAATTTTGAAATTAATTTTTTTTAAGTTTAAAATTAAAATTTAGAAATTAATTTTTAAGTTTAAAATTTTGAAATTAATTTTTAAGTTTAAAATTAAAATTTTGAAATTAATTTTTAAGTTTAAAAATTAAAATTTTGAAATTAATTTTTAAGTTTAAAATTAAAATTTTGAAATTAATTTTTAAGTTTAAAATTAAAATTTTGAAATTAATTTTTAAGTTTAAAGTTAAAATTTTAAAATTAATTTTTAAGTTTAAAGTTAAAATTTTGAAATTAATTTTGAAGTTTAAAATTAAAATTTTGAAATTAATTTTGAAGTTTAAAATTAAAATTTTGAAATTAATTTTTAAGTTTAAAAGTTAAAATTTTGACATTAATTTTTAAGTTTAAAATTAAAATTTTGAAATTAATTTTTTAAGTTTAAAATTAAAATTTTGAAATTAATTTTTAAGTTTAAAAATTAAAATTTTGAAATTAATTTTTAAGTTTAAAATTAAAATTTTGAAATTAATTTTTAAGTTTAAAATTAAAATTTTGAAATTAATTTTTAAGTTTAAAGTTAAAATTTTGACATTAATTTTTAAGTTTAAAATTAAAATTTTGAAATTAATTTTGAAGTTTAAAATTAAAATTTTGAAATTAATTTTGAAGTTTAAAATTAAAATTTTGAAATTAATTTTTAAGTTTAAAGTTAAAATTTTGACATTAATTTTTAAGTTTAAAATTAAAATTTTGAAATTAATTTTGAAGTTTAAAATTAAAATTTTGAAATTAATTTTGAAGTTTAAAATTAAAATTTTGAAATTAATTTTTAAGTTTAAAAGTTAAAATTTTGACATTAATTTTTAAGTTTAAAATTAAAATTTTGAAATTAATTTTTTAAGTTTAAATTTAAAATTTTGAAATTAATTTTTAAGTTTAAAATTAAAATTTTGACATTAATTTTTAAGTTTAAAATTAAAATTTTGAAATTAATTTTTTAAGTTTAAATTAAAATTTTGAAATTAATTTTTAAGTTTAAAGTTAAAATTTTGACATTAATTTTTAAGTTTAAAATTTAAATTTTGAAATTAATTTTTTAAGTTTAAAATTAAAATTTTGAAATTAATTTTTAAGTTTAAAATTAAAATTTTGAAATTTTGAAGTTTAAAATTAAAATTTTGAAATTAATATTTAAGTTTAAAATTAAAATTTTGAAATTAATTTTGAAGTTTAAAATTAAAATTTTGAAATTAATTTTTAAGTTTAAAATTAAAATTTTGAAATTAATTTTTTTTAAGTTTAAAATTAAACTTTTGAAATTAATTTTTAAGTTTAAAATTTTGAAATTAATTTTTTTTAAGTTTAAAATTAAACTTTTGAAATTAATTTTTAAGTTTAAAATTTTGAAATTAATTTTTTTTTTTTGGTTAACAAATTTAAGCCTTATTCATCTCACCCGATCTATATTATCAATCAGGGAATCCTATGATTTTGTAAGATGGAATTGGATTTTTAATTATGGAGTTTTGGTTTAACTTGTGTTAGATTCAGATTTAGCTTTGGTCTCCACAGATAGGCATTCTTCGGATAAACTTCTAAGCTTGGTAAGTCACATGGACGTCATTAGTAGTAAACAACCTTTCGAGGTTTTCCGAGTAGTCCTATCCACGGAGCTTAGTACTAAATCTTGGTCTAACTGGTTAGGATTCATTTAAGGGTAGCTTCGGTCAGTTCCACTTGGCCAAATGCACCAGATCGAAACCATATCTTTCTAGACATGCGATGCCCAAGTTTTCCTAACGTACTGTCATCCAAAAACTTCACCAGTACCATGATTCAAGTTAAACTTGGTCTCTAATCCTAATTATCCTTCCGGGTTAGTTTGTTTTAGGTTATCCTGTCAGGTAAGTTAGTTTTGGAGGTGCCAGCTATTCTGGAGCCTCCCCCTGAATTATTGGCCATTAATTTAAATTTTGGATTTAGGTTTGTGTCAATTCCTTTTATAGTTATGGTTAACTTGGTGATAATTTTGTTGATTAAAGTGTTTAAATTTTGAATTTGATTTAGGTTTGTATTTTGGATTTTGGTTTGGTTTATTCGATTTTATATAATGTATTTTTTCTTTAGGTATATAATATTGATTAAGTCCTATTTGCGTGGTTAAGCACGCTTTCGGAACCCAAGCTAGATTGGTTGATTTGTATTGGGTTATTAATGATTTGAAGGTTTTATTTGAATTCGACTTATATCCTAGTCCGGTTTTATTATAGCATGCTTTTTTATTATTTAGGATTAAGTCTAGATTTTTTGATCTTGTTGTGAATTTTTCTAACATATCTTTTAAATTGTTTATTTCAGTTTTTAATGATAAATTCTCCTCCTCAAGTGTTAGATCTTGAGTTGGATTTGAATTTTTTATTTGTTCCTTGAGGTTTTGATTTTCCTCAAGAAGTGATTTGTTTTCATTTTCTAATTTAATTAATTTATTATTTAAATAGGAAATAATTCTAAAAAAAAATTTGTTTAAATTAAAATATACCTCATTCGGGCCTTCGGAAGCGTCTTCCGACTCGTCTTCTGTTTCAGCTTCGCGAGCCATCAGTGCGAGGTGGCTCTGATGTTTCTGCTCTTCTTCCTCTGATTCGTCCGAGGAGTCATCCCATGTTGCTTTGAGGGCCTTCTTTTTGTTTGGCTTCAGTTTGTCGAACTTCAGTTTTGGGCATTCGTTCTTGTAATGTCCCTTTTTATTGCAGCCGAAGCAAGTCACGTTCCTTTTGTAATACCCTGGTTATGAGATTCTAGTTAAGTATGGCTTAAAAGGTTAGATGGTACTATCCATATCACCAAGGTGCACCTTCCTTTTCGGAAGCCCAAACTTAAGAACTCCAAAGTTAAGCGTGCTTGGCTTGGAGAAATCTGAGGATGGGTGACCTCCTGGGAAGTTTTTCAGGGTGCGTGCGAGTGAGGACAAAGCACGCCAGGTCATCACTTAGTGATTTCCTTGAGGTGTTTGGAGAGAGGGTTCTTCGTTACCTCTTTCGGTAGCATGATGGTATCAGAGCGACCTTGCGACCGTGAGTGCGCCTGTGGCAGAAGCACCCAGGGCACCACCTAGCGAGGAAGATTCTGGGATTTGTTTGTGGTGTGATTCGTGGTTACACAACGAGGACGTTGTGTCTTTAAGTGGGGGGTGATTGTAATACCCTGGTTATGAGATTCTAGTTAAGTATGGCTTAAAAGGTTAGATGGTACTATCCATATCACCAAGGTGCACCTTCCTTTTCGGAAGCCCAAACTTAAGAACTCCAAAGTTAAGCGTGCTTGGGTGTTACACCTTTGATCTGAGGGAGAACTGATCTTTTGAAGGTCCTTTTTGCTGAAGCTCCTTTTTCTCCTGGTGAACATTTTTCTTACCAAGTTCACCAGGTGTTCTTCGTCTTCGGAGTCTTGGTCGGAATCTTCTTCATATTCAGGTTTGCTCTTCTTTTCTTTGGAGGAACCTGCAAATAAAGCTATACCTTTCTCGGCTCCAGCATTAGTTTGTTCATGTAATTCTAATTCACAGAAAAGCTCGTCTAATTTTAACTTAGAAAGATTTTTAGAAATTTTGTAGGCATCTACAATTGATGCCCACAAACTATTACGTGGAAAAGCATTTAATGCGTACCTTATTAAGTCTCTATTTTCCATCTGGTGGCCTATCGCATGAAGCCCGTTGAGGATGTCCTTGATCCTCGCGTGAAGCTGATTCGCCGTTTCACCTTCCTGCATTTTTATATTAAAAATTTTATTTAAAAGCAGGTCTCGTTTTGTTACCTTGGCGTCGCTTGTTCCCTCATGTAGCTCGATCAATTTGTCCCACAGCTCTTTAGCGTTTTTGTGTGGACCGACTCTGTTAAGTTCTTCTCTTGTTAGTCCGCACTGTAGAGTGTTGACGCCTTTTTCTTCAAATCTGCTGTCCAGTCTTCAGGATCCAGTATATTCCCGGAGGTGTCTGCTGGAATTTTGTAGGGTCTCGTAACGCTCATCCACTGGTCGAAGTCTGTTTTGAGGTAAACCTCCATGCGCTTCTTCCAGTACGGAAAATCGTCCCCGTTGAAGAGTGGAGGTCATACTGTGCTGAAGCCTTCTTGTTGGGACATCCTGTGCACAAGTAAATAACCAAAAAAATATCCCAAGACTTGGTCTTGGATTAGTAGTGTGGGAAGAAAAAATAGTAGAAGAATCTAGCTTGGTGTTGCACCAATTTAGATTTAGTTGCAACAAAAAAATATTAAACAAAATGATAAACCAGTTTGGAATTAAGTGTAAAATCGAAAAAAATAAGAAGAAAAAAATTTCACCCCCAGTCTGATTGGTGGTTGCACCAAATCAGAGCGGTACCTGCTCTGATACCACTTGTAGGACCGTTAGATTTGATAGAGGGGGGGTGAATATCGATTCGAAAAACAACGAGTATAAGCGCAGCGGAAAAGTAAAGTAGACACAAGGTTTTTACTTCGTTCGGAGTCTGTGACGACTCCTACTCGAAGGCCCGTATTCCTTGAGTACTTTCGTTGGGCAATTCACTATCAATTCGGATAATTACAGTTTAAGTACAAAAGATGCTAATGAAAAGAAAAACAAAGCTGTACCGATAGATAAGGAATTTAAAAGAGCGGGACTGTGTCGTCGGAGCTTTGTGAGCGTCGTTGGAGCGCAGAGCAGCAGAGCGAGTAATCTCAGAGTTCTCAGATGCAAAAGTTGATTTTGAAGCTCCTGCCTGGGGCTTCTTTTATATGTTGCTCCGGGCGCCTGGATTCCTTCCGGGCGCCTGGAATGTGACGTAGCTGCTCAAACCGAGATGCTCCACGTGGCGACGCGCGAGTTTGGATGAAGTTTGCCTCCCGGGCGCCCGGATCCCTTCCGGGCGCCGGGATCCCTTCCGGGCGCCCGGACCCTGTTTTCCCGCAGAAACCGTCCTGCAGGACAAACGTTAGTCCGGAGGCAAATTTACCCTGCAACACAGATTGTTAGCAAAAGCAAAGTGAGTATGAATTAGCAAAAATAGTATGACTTAGATTCCGTCTTTCCGAGACCGGAATCTAGTTCCGATCTCGACTTAGACATCCAAAATGGATCTAAGCCGGATCGACGCCTAATGTTCCCTTCCCGGGAACGCGTCCTCGCAGTCACTCCCCTCTAGTGACTTACATCACTTACCTGCTAGACGTCCGGTCAGCCCTTCGACCCGTCTGGACTTCTCGCCAGCTATCCGGTCAGCCCGTCGACCTAGCTGGACTTCTTGCCAAGCGTCCGGTCTGTTGGTTGCTACTCGGAAAACCTATAGGTTCCACTGTACAAAAATTTTGTACAAAGGTCTGAACCTTTTCCTAGCTACCATGTGTTCTTTTAAATTAAATTTTGGATCGCCTGCGGAACTTAACACGTTTGATCCAAAACTTAATCTATTTGTTCTTTTAGGTTTTGACTTGGATCTCCTGCGGAACTTAACACGTTCGACCCAAGTCTCCTTAAGTTATTAATTCCATTAAATATTAATTTCCATAATTGGTTCCCAGTACTGACGTGGCGAGGCACATGACCTTCTTGGATATGGGAGCAACCACCACCGACTAGACACAACCTTTTATAAAAAGATAATATTTAATTTCCTAAAATAACTTTAGGTTAACCAAAGAGAACAATCAAATCACAAGGAAAAGAAAAAAAATAAAAGAACACAACATCGAAAAACATATTCGAAATTCTAGAACGTAAGCCTCTTGTATTTGGTATTATTTCCATAAATAACTAGCATGATGCGGAAAGAAAAAATTACTAGTTATACCTTGTAGAAAAACTTCTTGATCTTCTACTGTATTCCTCTTCTAACCTCGGACGTTGTGTGGGCAACAATCTTCCGAGACGAGAAACCACCAATCACCTTATTCTCCTCCTAGCTAGGTTCGGCCAACAAAGAGGAAGCTTCACCAAGGAAGAAAATCAAAACACTAACCAAGCTCCAAGAGATGCTAGCTTTCTCTCCTTCATCTTCTTCTTCTCCGAGTAGTATCCGGCCACCACAAGAGCTCCAATGGAAGAGAAGGGTTCGGCCACCACAAGAGGAAGAGAGGGAGAGGGAGAGGATGGCCGGCCACACCAAGGAACAAAAGAGGGAGAGAAATAATAGATGTTGTGTCTCATGAAGGCACCCTCACCCCTTCTTTTATATTCCTTGGCCTAGGCAAATTAGGAAATTTAATTACAATAAAATTTCCTCAATTTCCTTGACATGATTTAATTGAGAAAAATAAAATAAAATTTCCCAATTAAAACTACATTGGCCGGCCACATCATTGGAGAACAAATTGGACAAGTTTCAATCAACAATTAAAACTTCCTAATTTGTTTCCGGAAATTTTAAAAAATAAAATTTCTCTTTAAAAATCTCTTCATGGTTGATAAAAGGAAATTTCTATAATTTTAATTTTATCAACATGTGAATAATTTTAAAGAGAAAATAAAATATCTCACCAATCTACAAATAAGGAAAGAGATCTAATCTCTTTCTTTAATCTTTTGTAGATCTTTTATAAGAGAGATATTTTAATTTAAATTCTCTTTAATAAATTATTTCTTCCACATAATAAAAATTAAAATTAAAATTCCTTTTTAATTTAATTTGGCCGGCCCCCACTAGCTTGGGTTCAAGCTAGGGCCGGCCACCCAAATTCATACCTAGGTCGGCCCTAGCTTGTTCCCAAGCTAGCTTGGCCGGCCCCTATTGGGTGGGTGTAGAAGGTGGGTATAGGTGGGTATAGAACTCTACAAATAAGAGGTTACGATAGGGACCGAGAGGAGGAATTGGTTTTGGTCTCCCGATAAAATTAAGCATCCCGTGTTCGCCCCGAACACACAACTTAATTTTATCAATGATAATTCATTCCACTAGAGAACTATCATTGAACTACCGCACCAATCCCAAATTATATTTTTGGGCTCCTTCTTATTATGAGTGTGTTAGTCTTCCTGTGTTTAAGATATCGAATGTCCACTAATTAAGTGAGTTACTGACAACTCATTTAATTAATATCTAAGTCCAAGAGTAGTACCACTCAACCTTATTATCATGTCGGACTAAGTCCACCTGCAGGGTTTAACATGACAATCTTTATGAGCTCCTCTTGAGGACATTATCAACATAGTATCTCTAGGACACAGTTTCCTTCTATAATCAACAACACACACTATAAGTGATACCATTTCCCAACTTATCGGGTTTATTGATTCATCGAACTAAATCTCACCCATTGATAAATTAAAGAAATAAATATCAAACATATGTGCTTGTTATTATATTAGGATTAAGAGCACACACTTCCATAATAACTGAGGTCTTTGTTCCTTTATAAAGTCAGTATAAAAGAAACGACCTCTAATGGTCCTACTCAATACACTCTGAGTGTACTAGTGTAATTATATAGTCAAGATAAACTAATACCTAATTACACTACGACCTTCTAATGGTTTGTTCCTTTCCATTTTAGTCGTGAGCTACTGTTTATAATTTATAAGGTACTGATAACATCATCTTCTGCATGTGACACCACATACTATGTTATCTACAATATAAATTATATGAACAACTACAAACAAATGTAGACAATTTGACCAAATGTGATTCTTTATTCATAATGAATGTTTACAAAGCTTAGGCTTTCAGTATACACTCCAACAATCTCCCACTTATACTAATGACTAAGCTGTCATATCTTCTACCATACATCTGATTCCCATTCCCTCCACATGCCGATCAAAAGATTTCGCAGGGCCTTAGTGAAAGGATCTGCCAGGTTATCCGCTGATGCAATCTTGGCGATGACAACTTCTCCTCGCTTCACGATATCTCGTATCAGGTGGTACTTGCGCTCTATATGTTTACTTGCCTTATGAGCTCGTGGTTCCTTCGAGTTTGCAACTGCACCGCTATTATCACAATAAATTGTGATGATTTTGGGCAAACCAGGAATCACATCTAAGTCCATTAGAAAGTTCCTGAGCCATACTGCTTCTTTAGCTGCTTCAGAAGCTGCTACATACTCAGCTTCCATGGTTGAGTCCGAAACACATTTCTACTTAACACTCCTCCATCCTAAAGTAAACACATAGCCTGATGTAGACTTACTGTTATCCCTATCTGATTGGAAATCTGAAT
The DNA here is from genome assembly GCF_018446385.1 of Zingiber officinale. Classification (NCBI taxonomy): domain Eukaryota; kingdom Viridiplantae; phylum Streptophyta; class Magnoliopsida; order Zingiberales; family Zingiberaceae; genus Zingiber; species Zingiber officinale. The sequence continues at coordinate 45,197,374 of NC_056003.1, forward strand.
CCGTGTAACCCACAGGGAGCAGATCGTCTGCTTGGTAAACTAGCATATAATCTCTAGTCCTTCTCAGGTACTTTAATATATGCTTTACCGCAGTCCAATGTCCTTGTCCAGGGTTACTCTGATATCTACTGACCATGCCCACAGCAAAACAGATATCAAGTCTGCATAGCATTGCATACATTAGGCTTCCTACAGCTGAAGCATAAGGAACTGCTTTCATGTCCTCTATCTCTTTCGATGTCTTTGGAGACATCTCTTTAGATAGAGCTACTCCATGTCTAAAAGGTAAGAAACCTTTCTTGGAATCTTACATGCTAAAGCGAGCAAGGATTGTATCTATATATGAAGCTTGGGATAGACACAACATTCTTTTCTTACGATCCCTTATAACTTTGATCCCAAGAATGTGTGCACAATCTCCTAAGTCCTTCATATCAAATTGTTTGGACAACCATACCCTTACGTTCGATAATACCTTGACATTGTTGCCAATTAACAAAATATCATCTACGATAGTACAAGAAATACCACCACGTTTCCGTTACACTTCTTATATACACAAGACTCATCCGGACTTTGAATAAATCCATATGATGGATTACTTCATTAAACCGGATGTTCCAAGATCTTGAAGCTTGCTTTAGTCCATAAATGGTGATTGAGCTTCACACTAGATGCTCTTTGCCTTTTCAATAAATCCTTCCGGTTGCTTTATGGATGTTTTCTTCAAGACTTCCATTAAGGAAAGTCTTGACATCCATTTGCCAAATCTCATAATCCATATGAGGAGCAATGGATAAGAGTATCCGATAGACTTAAGCATGGCTACTGTGAAAAGGTTTCCTCATAATCGATTCCCTCTTTCCGAGTGTACCCTTCGCAACAAGCCTAGCTTTGAAGGTTTCTACCTTCCGTCATCCCTCTTTTCCTTTGTAGATCCACTTGCATCCAACGGCTTTTACACCATCGGTGGTTCTACAAGCTCCGGACCTTATTAGAGTACATAGACTCTATTTCGAATTCATTGCCTTTTGCCAAGATCTGTGCATCTATATCTTGGAGTGTCTCGTTAGGATCAGGTTCATGTTTACCCGGATCAAGTCCAAGACTCTCCCAAAACATGAATCTTTCAGTGCTTTACAACCCTCCCACTACGACGAGGCACCTGTAGTTGTGTATCATGTGACACGTGTTGCAGTCTCTTGTATCTTGTCTTGTTGGTACTAAAGTAGACGTGTCCTCTCTAAGTTCTTCTAAAACAACTTTCCTCTTCGGGCTTGTGATCCATTATATAGTCTTCTTCTAAAAAGCGGGCATTGGTGCTAACAATGACCTTCCGATCTTAGGACTATAAAATAAACCACCTTTTGTTCCTTTGGGATACCCTACAAACACGCGAACTTCATGCGAGATTCTAACTTATCAAGATCTGGTTTCAAAGACATGTGGACTACCCAAACCGAATATGTCTTAGGGGTTTTCGCTCATTCCACAATTCTATGGGAGTAGAAGAAACTGATTTAGAAGGAAACTGCTGCTTCCAGAGCATATCCCCAAAATGAATTTGGTAATTGAATAACTCATCATCGATCTAACCATCTCCATAAGAGTCCTATTCCTTCGCTCGCTACACCATTCTGTTGGGGTGTTCCAGGTGCAGATAATTGGGATTGAATCCCGACCTCGATAAGTAATTCCTAAACGAGGTATTCGCCACCACGATCAGATCGTAGTGTCTTGATACTTTTACCTAATCGTTTCTCCACATCAGCCTGGTACTCTTTGAACTTATCAAAGCACTCGGACTTGCGGCGCATTAGGTAAATGTATCCGTATCTTGAATAATCGCCTATAAAAGAGACAAAATATTCAAAACCTCCTCTTGTCTGGACAGACAAAGGACCACACAAATCAGAATGAACCAATTCTAACACTTCTTTGGCTCTATACCGCTTGGCCTTAAAAGGCCTCTTGGTCATTTTACCTTCCAAGCAAGATTCACAAGTTGGAAAATTTTTCAACTCTAATGAACCCAAAAGTCCATCGGCTATAAGCCTCTGAATCCTACTTAAGTTAATATGACCAAGCCTTAGATGCCAAAGATATGCTTGGTTCATTTCTGAAGGTTCTTTTCTCTTATTAGAGTTAGAAGATGAGTTATAAATTTCCATGTTTTGCCTTGTGGGAGAAATTGGATTTAAAGTATATAAATTGCCAACTAATGCACCAGAACAGATAATCACTTTATTTCTCTTAATAACTACATCGTATCTGAAAGAAACCGAATATCCATCTAAAAGCAGTTTAGAAACTGAAATTAAATTCTTTCTAAAGGGTACATAAAGACAATTTCTTAAAACCAAATTTTTATTTCTACTAAAAGATAAGTAGACGTCTCCCAAATAGCTGCCACCTTAGTAGCATTGCCCATGTAGACGGTAATCTCCCTTTCATAGTCGTCGGGTTTCTGGAACCCTGCAAAGAATTGCAGACATGATCGTGGCTCCTGTATCTACACAGGTTTGGTAGATAACACCGCTAAACATGTTTCAACAATTAGAGCATGAGATATACCTTTGTTTTGGTTCCTACGAGGACAGTCTGCCCCTGTCTGCTTGCGGATGAAGCACTTGCCCTTCGGCTTCTTCACTCCAACTTTAAATCCCATACTGAGATTTATTCACTTTCTTTGCTAGCGACTTGTTTCTTCTTCTTCTTTCCTTCGGTTTAGAAGTAGAACCATTTTCGAAAGTGAATTTGAGAATTGTGACGAAATAATCCTTCTAAGTTCTATCAGTAGTTTCCCTAATGAATAAATCCTTTTATTCATATTATAGTTCTCAAAACTTCTAGGTAGCGTTTGGAGGATCATATCGATATGGGTTTCCCATCAATTTTTCCTCCAAGGATCTGTATCTCGCTCGGATAAGCCATCATCTTTAGGATATGATCCCTTACGGGTACCCTCTTGCATGGTGGCGGTCATTATCTTTCTCATAGCTTCTTGTCTAGAAGCCCTATCCCGATGACCAAAGAGTTCCTTGAGATTGTTCATAATATCATAAGTTGTTGGTAAATCTTGTTGATGTTGCAATACATTTGACATTGAAGCCAAAATGTAACACCGCGCCATCTCATCCGCCTTTACCCATCTCTTATGATATTCAATCTCCTCTTGGGTAGATTCACCGATGGGTGCATCAGACAAGGTTGATCAAATTTATAGCTTTCAATGTAACAATGTCCGTTCCTTTTCCAATCTATGTAATTAGGTCCGAAGTCTATTTTGTTGAAGTATGATGGACGAATGGGTTGAAAGTCATCCTAAGAATCACAAATAATTTTTGGTTAGAACTCTAAATTTAGAATAATATTGATTCCTCAAACAATACTATTTTAAATTAACCAACACCTTATAACACCGTGAATTTTGTATGCCACGTTAGTGTGGACGTTTACAAATTCAACATTTGTAAAAGGAGGGTTTTAACCCATTAATTTTATTATCTTGTCAACCTAACTTTTGACAAATAAAATCAATAGTTGGTATTATTTGGTCACACAAATAATAGCAGTGACTCCGTTGGGGAGGATACTATTAGATGTGTCTAAGTGTATACCATTACTTGACACTAAGTCCATTAATAAGATTATGCCCCTTCCGTTGGGGAAGATCACACCCTCTTAATTCTCACCACAAAAAGGAAGAGAGGGAGATGATGATGATGATGGCCGGCCACACCAAGAAACAAAAGAGGCAGAGAAAATAATAGCTAATGGAGACCATGGGATTTACTTAAAAATCCCTCTCCCACTTAGTTATTTATAAATGAGGAATTTTAACTATGCTAGCCTACTTAACTTGTAAACTAACATGCACACATAGCACAATATAAAAGCAATAAATAGAAAATCTAATTTTCAACTATTATGGCTTTTATCTCTAGTTGTCCTCCGTGTGTTGTCATCCCAAGCTGCTGCCATATTTGGCCACCGCTACCGGGTCTAGCTGTCGCATCTGGTCCTTAGAAGGTTCCACGCTTTGCAAGATTCGATCCGCGACATAAATAGAATTTTACATTTTTGATCCTATATTCCATAAAAGGAATGTACATGTATCTAGATCAAAAATAAAATCCTAATAAAACTAAATACAGCTCCTGCTGTATTTTAATACAATCATGCACACACATATAAATGCCCTTGACATGTCCAAGGGTCCAATCACACACATAATAACTAAAAGCCATAATAGTTGGATCCTGCATCCACAAAGTTAGCACATCCTACTATTAACTCCTAAATTATGTATGACATATGCATAATTAAACTAAATACCAAATACGGAGGCAAAACCCTAGCTCGATACCAATTTTTGGTTGCTACTCGAACACTTATAGGTTCCACTGTGCAAAAATTTTGTACAAAGGTCTAACCTTTTCCTAGCTACCATGTGTTCTTTTAAATTAAATTTTGGATTGCTGCGGAACTTAACACGCTTGATCCAAAACTTAATCTATTTGTTCTTTTAGGTTTTGACTTGGATCTCCTGCGAAACTTAACACGTTCGACCCAAGTCTCCTTAAGTTATTAATTCCATTAAATATTAATTTCCATAATTGGTTCCCAGTACTGACGTGGCGAGGCACATGACCTTCTTGGATATGGGAGCAACCACCACCGACTAGACAAAACCTTTTATAGAAAGATAATATTTAATTTCCTAAAATAACTTTAGGTTAACCAAAGAGAACAATCAAATCACAAGGAAAAGAAAAAAATAAAAGAACACAACATCGAAAAACATATTCGAAATTCTAGAACGTAAGCCTCTTGTATTTGGTATTATTTCCATAAATAACTAGCATGATGCGGAAAGAAAAATTACTAGTTATACCTTGTAGAAAAACCTCTTGATCTTCTACCGTATTCCTCTTCTAACCTCGGACGTTGTGTGGGCAACGATCTTCCGAGACGAGAAACCACCAATCACCTTCTTCTCCTCCTAGCTAGGTTCGGCCAACAAAGAGGAAGCTTCACCAAGGAAGAAAATCAAAACACTAACCAAGCTCCAAGAGATGCTAGCTTTCTCTCCTTCTTCTTCTTCTTCTCCGAGTAGTATCCGGCCACCACAAGAGCTCCAATGGAAGAGAAGGGTTCGGCCACCACAAGAGGAAGAGAGGGAGAGGATGGCCGGCCACACCAAGGAACAAAAGAGGGAGAGAAATAATAGATGTTGTGTCTCATGAAGGCACCCTCACCCCATCTTTTATATTCCTTGGCCTAGGCAAATTAGGAAATTTAATTACAATAAAATTTCCTCAATTTCCTTGACATGATTTAATTTAGAAAAATAAAATAAAATTTCCCAATTAAAACTACATTGGCCGGCCACATCATTGGAGAACAAATTGGACAAGTTTCAATCAACAATTAAAACTTCCTAATTTGTTTCCGGAAATTTTAAAAAATAAAATTTCTCTTTAAAAATCTCTTCATGGTTGATAAAAGGAAATTTCTATAATTTTAATTTTATCAACATGTGAATAATTTTAAAGAGAAAATAAAATATCTCACCAATCTACAAATAAGGAAAGAGATCTAATCTCTTTCTTTAATCTTTTGTAGATCTTTTATAAGAGAGATATTTTAATTTAAATTCTCTTTAATAAATTATTTCTTCCACATAATAAAAATTAAAATTAAAATTCCTTTTTAATTTAATTTGGCCGGCCCCCTATTGGTGGGTATAGAAGGTGGGTATAGGTGGGTATAGTACTCTATAAATAAGAGGCTACGATAGGGACCGAGAGGAGGAATTGGTTTTGGTCTCCCGATAAAATTAAGCATCCCGTGTTTACACACAACTTAATTTTATCAATGATAATTCATTCCACTAGAGAACTATCATTGAACTACCGCACCAATCCCAAATTACATTTTTGGGTTCCTTCTTATTATGAGTGTGTTAGTCTCCCTGTGTTTAAGATATCGAATGTCCACTAATTAAGTGAATTACTGACAACTCATTTAATTAATATCTAAGTCCAAGAGTAGTACCACTCAACCTTATAATCATGTCGGACTAAGTCCACCTGCAGGGTTTAACATGACAATCTTTATGAGCTCCTCTTGAGGACATTATCAACCTAGTATCTCTAGGACACAGTTTCCTTCTATAATCAACAACACACACTATAAGTGATACCATTTCCCAACTTATCGGGTTTATTGATTCATCGAACTAAATCTCACCCATTGATAAATTAAAGAAATAAATATCAAACATATGTGCTTGTTATTATATTAGGATTAAGAGCACACACTTCCACAATAACTGAGGTCTTTGTTCCTTTATAAAGTCAGTATAAAAGAAACGACCTCTAATGGTCCTACTCAATACACTCTGAGTGTACTAGTGTAATTATATAGTCAAGATAAACTAATACCTAATTACACTACGACCTTCTAATGGTTTGTTCCTTTCCATTTTAGTCGTGAGCTACTGTTTATAATTTATAAGGTACTGATAACATCATCTTCTGCATGTGACACCACATACTATGTTATCTACAATATAAATTATATGAACAACTACAAACAAATGTAGACAATTTGACCAAATGTGATTCTTTATTCATAATGAATGTTTACAAAGCTTAGGCTTTCAGTATACACTCCAACACGGTCAGCCCGTCGACCCGCTTGGACTTCTCGCCAGCTATCCGGTCAGCCCGTCGACCTAGCTGGACTTCTCCTGCACACTCGATCAAAGTGTCAGATAACAACAAAACTAACTTAACCTATTTGTCATTCATCAAAAACCTAGGTTAGACCGTTAGGGCTACCCGCACCAACAAATAGTCTCTCTTAAAAGAGATTATCAAGCTAAACATGAACTAGACATAGAAACAGGAGAAGCCATGATAAGAGTAGGAGAAAATTACCTAGGTGATATTGCCAGAGCAGCATGGGAGAGCAGCATGGGAAGCCTATAAAACTACATATCCTGAGGAAGTAGCTAGGATGGCATCACAAGGAAATAACATACTCAATTTTTGCTATACAATTCATAGGTTGTTTACCGCCAGAGATGCTAATACTGGATTAGATATAAGACAAAGAGAAGCTATGAGAGACTTAGAACAATTACAACTCTTTAGGTGAAACTGGATTAAACCTTTTTATAATGACTTTCTAGCATTAACAGCAGTCTCGGGAAACTATTGTAACCCGGAACTAGGGGAAAGACTTTTTAGCAAACTTCCAGGAGACTTAGGAAAGGAAATACATAAAGCTTGGACAGACATGAATGTAGCACCACAATACGATAACATTGGAGTAAGAAATCAACACATTATTTTCATACTTAAAGAAAAATGTAGCTATATCCACATACAAAAGCAATTAAAAAATCAACAATATGGATTTTGTAGCCAGATATATACCCCTCAACAATATGGCCTCACCCAACCTAGACCAAGACTAAATCATTCATCAAGAACACCCAGAAAATTGGTAACAAGGCCAAAGGCAATAAAACCTAAAAAGACTTATTATCTTAAAAAAAGTAGAGAAAAGAAACCTTACTTAAATAAAGAAAAACATGTACGGAAGTTCAAACCAAAGAAGACATATGTCAATACTATCATATGTTTTGCCTGTAATGAACCAGGTCATTTATCCTCTACCTGCCCAAATAAAAAGAATTTATATACCCGAGAAGCAAAACTAGTTACCTGTACAAATCTAGATTTAATAGAAGTACAATCAGACATTTCTGATACATCCTCCATCTACTCTATTGTTTCTGTAGATGACATAGAAGAAGTTGTTCCTTCTTCTGATTACAGTCTTGTAAACTCTTTCTTGCAACCTTCGCATCAGCAGTATAACCTATATCCTGAAAATTACATACCCTATGATACACTAGACAATCTAGATGAATTAGGGGATGACTTTCCATTTCCAGATACAAATCTAATGTTTAAACAACTCAATAATAAGACTACAGAAGAACTTAACTGCCTACATGAGTGGATACTCAAAACAAGAACTGATAACATTCCTTGTTTCTTTTGTAGTTATTATCCATCTTTAGATAAAAGAGGAACCTGCAAAATATGTAAAAAACAAGCCTGTAATCTTTGTCTTCAATAACTGTTCTCTATTACGATACCCATAAGCCAGCTCTCTAAAGGAAGCACTAGAAATTTTTTATTAGAAACAAGAGTTTCTGTATTAGAAACACGTAATAATAAATTAGAAATAGAAATTGAGACCCTAGATAAACAAATAAAAGAAAACCTTCCTCCACATTCTTCTTCTCAGGCTACCCTTGATAAAGGTAAAGGTTTACAACTTACACCAACCGATATAATAGATCGAGATCTAGTCTTTATAAAAGCCTCTAGTTTATGTAATACAGGAAAAACTCTAGACATTAGAGTCAAATGTTTGGTAAATATCCATGGCCATGAATTCACACTATATGTCTTTTTAGATAGTGGAGCTACCAACTCTACCATAGATGAAAATACACTTCTTTCTGTCTTACCAAAAACTTTTATAAAAACAGCATCACAACCATTACTAAGTACACAATTTGATGGCCAACAGTTAGCTTGCACGCAATTTGTTACTAACACCCATCTAAGGTTTTATGACAACTGCAGTAAATACGGCACACCACTCTCACTTCCTAAGCTATGGATTAAACCACTATTACATCCTAATATTCACTTAATCCTAGGTTTAAATTTTCTAGTAGCATCAGATAGAGCTTGTCTTCTAACTAAGGATTATGCTCTTTTCTTTTCCTCACCCATAATATCCCCAATAGTATTAGACTATCCCTCTATTGTCCATCCCTTAACTACAAAATCCCACATAGAACTCCTACCTTCAGACAACACATCTTGTCAATGTTCTCCTAAAAATGCCTGTAAATAACTTAGTAAGAAGGCACAACCGGATAACAAGACCTGTGCCCTAGCTTTTTCTGACTACCAAGACTCGGAAACTAGCCTCACTTAGCTGGTCAAGCCCTATAACTGATGACACTTGGATCCCACATGATCTTATATTCCCATAATAGTTACTTTAATTAATAAACACACATAAACCTGATTTAGACTCTCTCATTTCTAGATTAGAAAAACTAGAAATAATTAGAGAAAATCCTACTAAATATTGGGACAGAGACAAAGTATACTGTAAACTATCAATCATTAATCCAGACCTTACAATTAAGGCCCAAGACTTAAAATATACAAATTGGGAAACTGAAGAATGCAAAATGCATTTTAACCAACTCTTAACTTTAGGAGCCATTCAAAGGTCTACATCTAGGCACCGAAGTCCAGCTTTTATAGTTAATAAAGGATCAGAACAAAAACATGGCCAATCTAGAATGATATTTAATTACAAGAGACTAAATGATAATTGTCAAGAAGACGACTATAAAATCCCCGACAAAGACCAACTCTTAAATAAAATCCAAAACTCAAAATGGTACTCAAAATTTGACATGAAATCAGGATTTTGGCAAGTCAAAATGTATCCTGAGTCCATTGAATGAACAACCTTTTCTTGTCCCGAGGGACAATTTGAGTGGCTTGTTATGCCTTTTAGCCTCAAGGTCGCTCCTCAAATATTCCAAAGGAAAATGGATATGATGACATTTTTCGAGATTTTTCTCTCTTCACTTGTGTATATATAGATGATATCTTAATCTTCTCTAAGACTAAACAAGAACATTATGCTCATCTTCATATTATATTTAACTTATTTGAGAAACATGGTCTGATTATTTCTCGAAAGAAAATGGCAATACCTACTACTCATATTGATTTCTTAGGAGCAGAGATAGGACAGGGACAAATAGTCCTTCAACCTCATATCTCTGCTAAAATCCTTGCTTTTCCAGATAAGATGGAAGACACTAAAACTCTAAGAGCCTTTTTAGGACTCCTAAATTATGCTAGACCTTATTTAAAAAATATAAGAAAAATCAGCGGCCCCTTATACAACAAAACCTCCTTAACAGGACAAAAACACTTTAATCAACAAGATATAGCACTTGTAAAACAGATTAAAGAGTTAGTAAAAATAATTCCCATGTTAACACTCTCACTTGATGCTGACTACTTAGTCATCGAAACAGATGGATGTGAAACAGGATGGGGAGAAATTTTATTTAGAAAAACATCCAAGTATGACCCTAAAACTACATAAACCTTATGCAGATATGCCTCTGGAAAATTTCAAGAAAAAGGGTATCTTACCTCGTTAGATTTTGAAATATTAGCAGTTATTTATTGTCTAGAAGCCTTCCGATTATTCATTTGTAATAAGCAAGAAATCACCATTCGAACCGACTGCGAAGCTATAGTCAAGTATAGTTAACAAACTAAAGGATTAAGAAAAGGATTAAGTACTAAGAGATGGCTAAAATTCACAGATACTATTATTAATAAAGGTTTACGCATTCACTGGGAACATATAAAAGGAATTAACAATTCTTTAGCTGATACTTTATCTCGTTTACTCCACTAACATTTTCTGTTTAGGTAATGGATCGACCAAGGAAAGTATGCACCTCATTTGCTACTAAAACATTAAGATTTGGAATACAAGAATTACAACAGTTTACAAAGCAAGAAGATCAATTTCGCTCTTTATTCAGAGACAAACTAGATCACATTCAACACTGTTTGATAGATAACATTTGGCACATTCCTACCATCCCTGGTAGCTCAGGACACAAGATAGCAGTCATAAATGCTTTAACAAACTAGGTTCTAACAACCATACAAAAGCCAGCAGGCAAGAAATTCTCTTGTTATGTAGTCTTTTCTGGGCCACAAGCTGGGGTATATGCTACTTGGGAGGAAACAAATATGGCCATACAAGGCCTAGAACATCCTTTCTTCAAAGGGTATTATTCACTTGAAGAAGCTTTTAATGCTGCCAGAACTCAACTTGGTGCTAATTTCTTTATTAGCGCTTTATTAAAAACAACAACTATGGTGCCAACTAGCTCACAATCAGAAGAGCCTCCTACATATACACAAATTACCGAAGGAACTCATGGGTCTTCTTCCTCTTCCACAACATTAGAAGAAAAGAAACCACAACGGGCCAACTATCTAACACTGGCCCAGTTAAAAGAACAAGCTGCTACAATTTTTGCTCAAAGAACATCCGCAGCCCATATATTGGGCCTGCCCAACACCATACCCGAGGATATCAACTCCTACGTTTGGAACCTAGCAGAACAATCTATACTACAGACATTTTTTGAATTATGTGAAGCACTAAAGGTCTTCCACAAAAATCCCCCTCTTGGGATAACTATTACACATGAAGCAGAATTTGGCCCAAAACTTAAATGTTAGAAAATTGGGCCAACCTGTGAAGACTCTGCTAAATACGGATGTCCATGCCAGCTGCTATATTCCTTCCGAAAAGCCAACTTAGACTATGAAAGGTATAAAGCAATTTCATACAAAGGAAGGCTTATCACTCATTTTCTTCTTATGGACTACAAACTACTATACAAAGTTTGGGTATATGATCTAGATTCTGTTAAAGATTTTCCTAAAAAGCTTGGTACTATTATTTCTCTGGCCCTCGAAGAAGAGGAAATGTTTGTTGTATGTACTTTTGATAGCTCTCCACCGGAATGACTTAACCTTAATATTGAACCAGCCAAACATCTGGTTAAGCTGGATATCAATGAAGTCGGGGGTATCCAAACAGAACTTGAAGATTACCCATCTGACCCCGATCTCCATTGGGAAGCTCTCCCTACTATTGAAGATCAATTAAAGCATTGGACAGCATCAGTACAAGGAACTAATTGGGCTTGGGATCGCTTGACAGATCCAGACAATTACTTCCTAGTAGGAGAAACTTACACTGAGAAGATCTATTGGCCAAAAGATATGGGAACTAGATTCCTCCTTTTCTCCTTCAAAACACAGCATACGACATTGCTTCAACATTATAAAAGAAAAACTGAAAGATACTGTCAGAAGAGACTAGCCAGCTCTGTCCTCTCTGCTAGAGCTTATAGAGCAGCACTCCACAGAAGTATGCTGTAATGCCCGAAAATTCTCAAAATGATTTTTAGAAATATTCTATGATTTTTCTGGAATTTTAGAATATTTTTAGGGAATTTTTAGAGTAGCGGAAGTAGCAAAAATAAATGAAGTCGAAAAATAGCCTACGCGAGTTTTGAACCCGAGACCTATTGGGTCCTACGACTTATAGCGGACTCTAGTAACCAAGTGAACCCAGCAGGGCCGTGCTGAAAGAAAAGGGAGGCAATTAAATTTATATTAGAGTTGGGCGAAATTACCCACTTAATATAAATAGATAATTAATAAGTGAAGAGTTATTTTTAATGTAACTTTTCACCTCTTCACCCTAACCTCACGCCGCTCCCTCCCTCTTCTCCTTCTTCTCTCGGCGCCAACCACAAGCACACCTAGGGTTCCGTCCCTAGGGCCATAGGAGTACTTTCCGGCGATGGCTCCGACACGAGGACGCTCCCCTCCGCGAGAGGAACGCATAGACGTGAGTGGATCGTCGAAGAGACCTCTTCTCCGGAAAGCCTAGCGATTAGATTTGTAAGAAAATTCGAACAGGAGGTAAGAAACCCCTCACCTGCAGTATAAGTAGCTTTCGTATGAATTTTAAGCTTCGGTTTAGTAGTATGTAGACTTTCGGCACAAAGGATGCGAACTAGCGCATACCAAGTGTTCGAATAAATTGTTAGCGCAGTCAAAATGCAACTTAGGCATTTTATTAGCTTGGATAAATGCAATAGAAGCATTTTCACAGATTATTTAGTCTTGCTATAGCTCTTATAGGACTAGATGTCCAATGGGTGGGCTCCCACAGTCGCCTCTAGGTTCAGACAACCTAGCTCTAGGTTCAGATAACCTAGAAAGAGCAAGACAAGTAATAATTAGCTATGTTCAGTATTTTATTTTCTCAGTGGCACTGTACTGGATTAGATATCCATTGGGTTGGGTTCCCATAGTCGTCCCTAGGTTCAGCTAACCTAGTAAACCCTACTAGATTTGGAATTTGCAACCCCGGGTTTAGTTAGGGATGTGCGCACAGCAAGTACAGTTGTCGGGCCCAAACAGCAACATGATTATGTATTTTCACTTATTATATATAGTTTTCTAACTCTCTCAAGATCGTTATGTGAATGTAGTATAGCCTCAGCATTTGTCTAGCATTAGCTTAGCTCAGCTTTCTGTATCAGATTAGTTTTTCCTATTGATACAATGTGATAGTTATGATTAGCTTTATTGCCATGATTAGTTCGATTTCTATGTGTTGTATGTCATGCCATGCTTAGCATATTCAGTATACATATATTTCAAATAACATGTTTTCAAAGCATAAATTGCATCGTATGCATGTTTTGTGAGATAGATGGTTTCTTACTAAGCATAAAGCTTACAGATACTCTTTCCTTATACTGCAGATAAAGGTAAAGGAAAGATGGACTAGCGGAGGCTGGAGGACAATGCGATGAAGATGTGTGTGGATGGAACTTGGAACAAAGATCTTAGGGAAAATCAACGAGTTTGTTTTGAACATTAGAACTGTGAAGGAATAGAACATTTATGAACTTAACATTTCTTATTGCACTACTTTTGCTTATTTAAGTATTTACATGCATGGAGTAATAGAAACTCTGCTTAGATCGTTAGTAACCCTGTTTAGAATGCTAGTTGTTTGTTGTTAGAATGTTTCCCAGTCATTTTAGAACTTGTATGTGTGATTGAGGCACGAAACAGTGCTGAAATCAGACTTCTGGTACGAAATCAGAAACCCCAATCGATCGGCCGATCGATTGAGAAGTTCGTACCACGAACAGTAAGCTCCTGGATCGATCAGCCGATCGATCCGGATGCTTCCTGTCACGCACAGAAAGCCCTGGGATCGATCACTGGATCGATTGGCCAGTTTGGATCGATCAGCCGATCGATCCAGAATATTGCCCCGAGCACAGTAGCGTGCTGAATCGATCACTGGATTGATCCAACCTAAGTTCCGCATACAGTAGCATGCTGAGTCGATCACTGGATCGATCCAACCTAAGTTTCGCATACAGTAGCATGCTGAGTCGATCACTGGATCGATCAGACCATTCCAATCGACCCACCGATCGATTGGGAGGCCTGATAACAGCTGCAAACCCCTTAGTTCAGTTCCTTGACCACGGGGAAGGCAATATATGACATGAATAGTTTAGATTACACCCCTTAGCCCATATAGAATCAAGAAATGATAATAGTTAGCAAAGTTTTAATTAGTACAGCTTCCGCATCTAGACTTAGTGATGGTCAGGGATATAGCTTAGCACAGCATAATGTGACGGTTCGGCCTTACAGCTTAGTTAGTAGAAGGCGGGTCGTTACATATGCAGCCAGACTTAGCCGGAAGTTCACAAATTCCCTCTCTGGACCTTACCAGTGACAATAACCTCGACAACTTAATGGAGACTTAATGAAGTAACGTCATCCATGACATCCTCTCCCATAAACACAACACTACAGTAACATCTACCAAAAACGTCATTCCTGACGTTTTTTTTCTGCCAACCAGCCAATATGTCCACCCACCTAAAACGAAGCCATCTGTCCCCCCAACTAAACCCTTCTTTTGCCAAACCCCCTTTCCATTTCTTAGTGCTTTCCACTTGTCCTTCACCAAGCCTTCTCTTTCCAGGCCCCTCTCTTTCTCTGCTTTCCTTCTCCTCCAAGAAAAGCTCTCTCCTCCGCCTATAAAAGGACCCAAAAATTCTCTTGCTGAAGCATCCACTTCCCCCCTCCCCCCCCCACTGCACTCACTACTGTCCATACTGTCACGCTGTTCTTTAAGTGTGCTCAAGTGTGTTGTAAGTTTTCTCTGTCAAGTTATGTAAAAATTCGTTACCTTTATGTAATATATGTTGTTTTCTATGTAAGCTATCTTTATGTAAAAATTTTATGTAACTCTCTGTAAAAATTCTCTACTAAATAAGATCTATGCTTGTTGCTTGTTTTATAATGATAATCTAAGTTTAGACTCAAAAATATTCTGTCTCTCTCGTCTTGGTTCTTTTCCCCAGTCCTTGTCTTAGTAACCAACAGGTGAACAGTAACTGTATCAGAAATAACTAAAATCATATAAGACCTGTGCGGGCTAAGTAAGAAGGGTAGCAACCCAAAATCTTAAGCATAAGCTGGGGCACTGATTGAAAAGTGAGGTCCTGAACAGGTGAGGCTCCCTGGAAAATAAACAAGAAAAGAAAGTAGTTTATATATATATATATATATCATTGGAATCTAGGTATACTTTTAAAGTAACCAAATGACTTTAAAATGACCATGTAATAGGTTTTTACCAAAACTACTAAATGGATCTAGGAGTTTTTATCGAATTAAGTTGTTATATAAATCCAAACTAGTCTAATTTTAGAAACAAACGTTCATTTGTTTTTTTTTTTTGGATTCGTTTGTGTTCTTTAGATTCATACATGTTGACACAATTGAATCTTAAAGGGTTTAAGTTAGGTTTACTTATCTTATTTATTTGGTTTTTAATATATGTAAAGGGGACGAAGAAGGTAAAGTTTAAGTTAATATGCAAGTAAAGTGAAAGATATATTTTTTACATTGTTGCCTAAACACTTTAAAGTTGGGACAGAGAATAAATGACTCTTGTTATCTTAACTTAAACAATTTGTCAAATATTAAAAAAAAGGATTGTTGGTACAAGTATACCCCAAGTAATAGAGTATAATTAGATTATTTTAATGGGATTATCAAATATTTAAGTTAAGATCATTTTGTGATTCTGATATTTTCGTCAAGTGTACAAGTGTAATGATCACCCAAGAGGTAAAGATTGACTAGGAGCTGAGAAGGTTGATGACTTAACCAGTATTGAGTTGAAAGATTGGAACTCTAAGAGATCTTGGCAGCATGATGAAAGTCTAAGGATGTCAAAGTTGACTAAATGCTTAATAGATGATGTTAGTACCCCAGGATGAGTTTGATGTGATCAACCAAATTAAATTAGGCTTTATATTATTTGATGCTTTACGTTTGAGTGTGTAGAGACTTAGGAACATAAGAAGTTGAGCGGAAGACACGACAGATGAGAAGGATGGCATAGAAAATGAGTCGATAGGCTCAGTATATTCGAAGGATGAGAAATTGTGGAACAGTACACCGGTGGAGTGAGATAGATATGCACAACGCCTCTGAGGAATGAGGAGCCCGAGTGGAAGCCTATTCGAGGAGAAGGAAGATCAGATAAAGAGTTGATTTGCCTCAGGGAAGACGCCTTTAATGGCTTGGAAGACGCCTTCTATGAACAATATCGAAGGTGCCTTCTAGCATGTTAAAGGCACCTTCGGATGACCGTTGATTGAAGATAAAGTTTTATCTTCGGCGATAAAACTTGGCTGACTGAAGGCGCCTTGAACCCAATTGAAGGCACCTTCAAGGTTCGGATAGAATTTTTTAGGGGCTATAAAAAGACCTCTATAGCTAAGAAATATACAACAACTTAAGTATTAACTTTCCTAATCATTTCTGAGCTGTCAACGTATGTAAAAGGCTTCTCCGCCTTCAACGAAGGAGTTCTTTAGTGAGTTTTTTAATACCTTGGATTAACAACCATCTACGTTGTAACCAAGTAAACTCTAGCCTTTTACTTACTCTTTTAAGTTGTTATTTCTTTTATGTTAATTATTTTTACTTAATTTAATTATGCTAATCTAATCAAGTAAAAGATCGAGAAAGGGTTGAATTTTATTTTATAGGCAATTCACCCCCTCTTGCTGACCGCACTGAGATCAACAAGTGATATCAGAGCCCAACTGCTTCAGAAGGACTAACTACCGACCAAAGTATAGAAGACGATGACTGGAACAAGTATCCACCTACCTAAGTTTGAGAGAGAGTTCGCCCACTAGAAAAAGAAAATGGAGGAATACTTCAAAATAGATTTCGATATTTTTCTAATTTAAAAAAAATGGTTTTATAATACCTACCAACAACAATGATGATTTAAAGAAAGAGGACAACTGGACAAAGAAGGAACGAGCTAAATTTATGGCCAACCAAAAAGTAGAATTCCATCTACAGAGTTTGTTGCCACCACAAGAGGTCAACAAGATCGGAGTCTACAAGTCTGTAATAGATCTCTGGGAAAAATTCCTAGAGCTTCACGAAGGATCCTCTGAAGCCATGTTTACAAGAAGAGATTTACTTCGTAACCAATTAGCAAATCTTCGACTGAAGGAAGGTGAAACTATTCCTCAATTGTACGCCAAGATAAAGGAGCTAATCACCAAACTCATAAATCTCAGAGAAAAGGTAACCAACTGAGATTCATTAAGATATGCACTTAACGTCTTTCCAAGAACACTAGAATGTTCAATCTTAGTAGATGCATACTACATCTCTAGGGACTTAGAGATAAGTAATCTAGAAGAATTATTTTCTACCTTTGAAATTTATGAATCTAGATGTGTAAAACTGAAGAAGGGGCTGAATCAGAACATTGCCTTAAAGATAAAAATGGACGAACCAGATTTTGAAACTTCCATCGATGAAAATGAAGCAACACTAATGGTAAGAAACCTTAGTAAATTTCTTAAAACTAACAAATTTCACAAGTTGCAGGCAAAGAAACACCTTCAAAGCAAAAGGAAGGTTCGATGCTACTGACAAGAAGAAGGGCATATTAAGAATGACTGTCCTAAAATAAAAAGGAAGGAAAAAGAAAAAGACAAAGGACCAAGACGAATGAAACACAATAACTTAAAAGCTTCGTGGGATGAATCATCATCCTCCGAGTTTGAGATCGAGGCCTATGTTGGACTGGCACTAGTGGCAAACTATTAGAGGGATGAAGAAAGTACATTAGAGATAAGCGTCGATGAAGGGGGAGCATCATCAGAAGAAAGTATCGACGAAGGGGGAGCATCATCAAAAGAAAACATCGATGAAGAAGGAGCAACAGAGCAAGAGATAAGTGAGATACGTACTTTGTCTTCTGAACAATCATACCAGTTTATTAAAATGCTTATTAGAAATATGGTTAAATTAGAAAAAGAAAGTGCAAAGTAAAAGTTAACATTAACAAATGCATACAGATTGGAAGATTTTGATAATTTGAAAATTGAAAATAAAAAGTTAAAGAATAATTAGAAAAATTAAACAAAGATAATGCATCCTCACATGTTTAATAGAATAGAAATTATCAAGAACTAAATTGGTATGTTAGATATCATAAGGGTCAAATTAAAAAATTATCATGAAAATATGTTCTTAAAAAATTTCTGATTAATCCAATAGGAAAGAACATATATTGGATTCCAAAATCATGCTTTGGTTAAATTTTCATGCATGTTCTAATTTTTATTTACGTTAATATTTTCATTGTATGCTTATTTTTTTTAAAATAAATTGGTTTGTTTCATTTCTGTTTAAAATTAATTAGATTGTGATTTTTTTGAGAAAATTTTTTTATTACTCATCAGTAGGAAAATTTTCAAAATTTTCTGACTGTTATATTATTTTTTATTAATTTTTTTTAAAAAAATCTTTAAAATTAAAATTATTTTATAAAGTTGTTTTTAAAAATTTTATTTTTTTGTGATTATATATAATGCTCTATGTCAAAAGAAATATTTTTAAAATTTTTTAAAAATATTAATTTTAATATTAAAAAGTCTCAAAAAGGCAATCTTCTAAAATTTGATTTTTTAAAAGATAAAATTGTTGTTTTACATATTGAGAAAAAGTTACAAGAATTTTTAAGCTCAAAATCTATTTGTTAAACATTTTTTAAATACATCATTCTATAAAAAATAATTTATTACTATTTATATTAATTTTTTCTTGTAAATTTTATCACTGTTTTGGATAAGTCAGTTTAACCATTACAAAAGTTTTCAAAATTTTTCAAAGATTTAAAATCATTTAAAATTATTTCTTATAAAACGTTTTTTTTTAAATGATAAAACTTTAGTTTTTTGAAAAACAATTTCCCAAATTTTTCTATGTGTTAGTCACGGTTTGTGTATCTCTTAAGATTTTTTTTCTTTATTTTAATGTGATCAAATGGGGAGAATATTAGTTAAGTCTGGGAGGGAGATATATATATATATATATATATATTTGCATATTAATTGTTTTAATATTGCCTATTTATTTCATGTTTATAAGTTACAATTATTTTAACTGTTATGTTATTATTTTTTAACCTTAACTTAGGTTGATCACATTAAAAAGGAGAAGATTGCTAATAGCTCGAGATAGCTTTGATGTGTTCAACCAAGTCAAGTTAGGCTCTGTGCTATTTGATGCCTTGCATCTAAGTGTGCAGGGACTTAGGAACGCAAGAAGTCGAGCAGAAGATGCGGCGGACGAGAAGGATGACATGGAAAACGAATCGACGGACTCGGTGCATCCGAGAGATGAGAAGCTGTTGAAGAGTATACCGATAGAGCAAGAAGGAGTGCATGACACCTTCGAGGGACGAGAAGCTTGAGGAGAAAGAAGATTAGCTAAGGGGTTGACCTGCCTCAGGGAAGGTACCTTAAATGGCTTGGAAGACGCCTTCTACGAATAATGTCGAAGGCATCTTCCAGCCTGTTGAAGGCGCCTTCGGATGACCGTTGGCCGAAGATAAAGTTTTTTCTTCGACGATAAAACTTGGCTGACTGAAGGCGACTTGAACCCAATTGAAGGTGCCTTCAAGATTCGGATAGAATTTTCTAAAGGCTATAAAAAGACCATTGGAGATAGGAAATATACAACAACTTGAGTATTAACTTTCCTAGTCATTTCTGAGTTGTTAACGTGTGTAAAAGGTTTCTTCGCCTTCAATGAAAGAATTCTTTAGTGAGCATTTCAATGTCTTGGATTAACAATCACTTAGGTTGTAACTAAGTAAAACTCTAGTCTTTTACCTACTCTTTTAAGTTGTTATTTTTTTATATTAATTATTTTTTGTTTAATTTAATTGTGCCAATCTAATCAACTCAGAGATTGAGAAAGAGTTAAATTTTATTTTATAGACAATTCACTCCCTCTTGCTGATCGTACTGGGATCAACAGACGATAGATAAGTCAAAATGGTCTTAGAAAGTTGAAGAAGCCCACATGCTTGAGAGATGATAGAGAAGACCAAGATGTTTTGGCAAGTTTCTCATGAGATTAAGGTTGATCAAGAACTTAGTAAGTTGCCCTGAAGCTAGCTAGATTGCTCATGACTTGAAAAGTGTTAAGTTGTTCTTACAAAGATAAGTGAGACATTATATGATAAATCTAATTAGCCTTATTAATTAGTTCTAGGGTGATTGATCTGATCCTATGAAATTTTCCTATCGGTCATCAGAGTAAATCAGGAAGTGTCCGAGGTAGACAGCCTAAGAGCCCAACCTCCTTTGGTTGTGCATCCTATTTAGATAAAAAAATTACTATAAATATGTCATAATTAGGGATTGAATTACAGGCACCTGAATAACAACTTAAATATATTATCATGATATCATAATCCTGGGGACAAGATCTCTAGGGACAAGATAAGCGAGACATTAGTTCTATGACTTACAGGCTTAGAATAAGGTGGATTCAAAGACAAGGTGAAGGTGAGCATGGGTAACATCAAGAGTGAATCCGAGAGACCCAAAAATTAGCAAGGTAAATTCAAGAGTGAGAAACATCAATGACATTGGCAAAAAGTTTTTTTCTTTTTCAAATAGATAAGATAGAAAACGAAGTAAAAAGAGAAATATAATATAAAAACTAAATACTTTGAGAAGAAACTTCTCTTTAAAATCGTTGAAAGCACGTCCATATCAGTCGTCGACCGAAACAACAATTTTAAGATCTTATCCATAATAATTATTTTTTTTCCCATCAACTCAATCCTCATCAATCGATTTTAAATGTCATTAATCAACTCAATTGGATTATTATTGACTTTTTCTCATAATAAGTGTCTTTAGTTAACTGACATTATTCATCAGTTGACTCTAGCTTGTATCAGTTCACACATTTAGATAATTCTCCATTCTTTTTCTTTTAAAAATATTAAATAGTCATGTTAGCATTGTTAAAAAAAAAATCCACTACACTTTAACATGCTAATTAATCCAACAGACACGGTCGATTAAAAGAATCATGTATATATAAGCTTTTGAGAGTTATGAACCCATTATTTATTCTATCATTTTGTTGTATTTATGTTGATCGAGTTTCTGAAGGAAATCAAGAGTCTAGACAAAAAATTGGATGATTTTAACTTGTCAAGTTCTTAGTAATCTATCTCTTTTCCTCTTTCCTAAGCATTCATATCTATCCTTCATATAAAGTTGAGAACTATGATTTGTAAAGAGAAATGCATTGGGTCAAGCATATGAAAATCCCATTGTAGTTAAGGTGCCTACTCTAGAGGTTTAAAGGCTTACCCATTGTCTGTTACAAAGGGTGGATATGTCGATTATTATGAAAAGAGACGCATGTTATATACCTAAACCACTATGTTAGTATTGTCTAAAAAATGATAACGTTCATCCTAAACGGTCCAGTGTTATCGGTCCCAATAAATATAAATAGATAAATTATGAAAATTTTACCTATCACCAATAGCACATGCAAGGGATAAAGATAATCTATATAGCTTTCGTACCTGTTGAATATTGATTTTAAACTTATCTATGACAACAATACTACATGGATACAGTGGCGGATCAAGGAATTTAAGATTGGAGGGATGATTTTTATATGAAACAAAGGATGATATCCTTCATCTACATCAATACGTGCGTGATGCACGTTCAGAGTTTGTGTTGTAAGGAATATAACTTAAAATTTAAGTGGACCAAGTTACATTGTATCTTATACCAATACATATAAAAAAATCACTACGAGACATTCAAAACAAAAAGGCACCCTACTTAACATATGTAAATGTGATAACCACCTGATAGGGAAGTGTTGGGATGATGTGCATAGTTGAAAAGAAGCGTGAAATTTGTGGTAGACCACATTTTATATGGTTCATAAAAATAAATTTATTTTATATTTTTAATAATAATAATAATAATAATATTATTATTATTATTATTATTATTTACTTAAAAAAAATAGATTCATTACTTTATCTGTATTGTTATTATTTACTAGTGATATGATGGAAGAGATTTAATTAAGATCTAAAAAAAAACAGAGGGTTAAACCCAAGACAACGCAAACCCCACAAGCTTGCCCTTGTAAATATAACCGACACGCTTTTATTGACATTCTGTTGCTTGTTATCACTTTTTACTATTTTTTGACGACCATTTTTCCTCTCGACCTTGACGCCACCGCTGTCTCTTCTCTTCTTTTCTGCCATCTCCTTCTGCGATCCACTCTTTGGAATCATCCTCCTCTGTCTGGCCGCCAGCTCTCAGCCACTGCCGCCAGATCGCCACCGGGTCCGACCTTGGAATACCCGTCTCCCCCTCCCGATCTGCCGCCGCCGCCGCCTCCGTGCTCGGATCTGTCGGCGGAGCCCCGTCCGCCTCTCGATGAGCTGAGCTGACGACGTGGCCGATCTCCCGTACTGGTCGAGGTGAATGCGGGGATAGTGTGGGAACGGCGGGCTAGCAGCTAGGGTTCTTATTTGGGTTCGGGATGGCGGCCGCCACCGCGGCGTCGGACCAGAATTGGGTCGAGTCGTACACCGGCATGTCCTCGGATAACATCAAGGGTTTGGTCCTCGCTTTGTCCTCCAGCTTCTTCATCGGCGCTAGTTTTATCGTCAAGAAGAAGGGGCTCAAGAAGGCTGGCGCTTCCGGAGTTAGAGCAGGTGAAGAAGTTTCTTCTTTTTGATTTTTGTCGTTTTTTTTAATTATTATTTCTTATATTTGGTTCTCGAGTTGTTAGCCTACTAATTTCCACTAAGTATTGGTTAAACAGTAGTGTAGTTTGAAGTTTGGCTATTTGCTTTTCCCTTTGTCTTTGCTTCTATACTAATGGAAATCAATGTTTAACTGGGCATGATGTGATCTGATCGTCAGTATGAAGCTAGATCTGATCAGTAGTAAATCTTCACGAGTACGAGTGATTAATCTTGTGGATATTGGGTAGCATAATTTTCTTCATTTCTCTGTTAAATAGCAGTTGCTATGGCTCTTAAACTCGATTTCAAGTTTCAGTGCTGAAGTCAAGAAATCATTTTAATTGTGTTCGAAGCATGGGTGGTAGAATAAGATTTATGTAATTGACCCCAATTGATTGGGACACACAGCTCATCGTTGCTGTTCTAGTTGTTGTAGGAGGATGCCAGGATATGGTTCATGTAGTCAACCCCAATTGGTGGGGACACACAGCTCATCATTGTTGTTTTATTTATTGTAGGAGAATTTTAGGCGTACCTAACAGATGCAACTATTTAGTCTTTGATTATAGAGTCTCAAAATATTTTCAGTATTTGTAGCTTAAATTCATGAGAATAATTAACCCTCTACTGAATTCTTCATGATCACTAAAGAGGTCATCCAAGTGTGAGCCGTAATTGTTACAAGTAGTACATAGTTAAAAATGCTTTCATCTTTGAAACAATGTTTGCCTCACTTTGGTGCTCTCCTCCCACCACACACACACACACCCAAAAAAAAAGAGTACTCTAATATTTGCCACATCTATGTTTATTGTACTTATGTAGAGCAATGTTTCATGTAAAAGGAAATTGAAGAATATCTTCGATAAAAGAAGTTTTAGATTGCTTAAACATTGAACAGATTTAGCTTTGCACTGTGCAAGATTGCTAATTCGCTACACATTACACATTGTGAGATACTTCCTTTATTTCTTTAGGCCTACAACAGAATACTATATTTGAAGGACCTTTTTTGAATGGCATAAATGGCTGATGGAGAAAAGTTTTTGCAAGAATAGATTGTGGAACTTGTTCAATATTGGAGATTTGAAACTAACATTCTGAGATTATTTACCTGGATGGAAGTTGATAGTGCTTCTGTTACTATTATTGTATCATGCTGAATGAAAATATGATAACTAGAAAATAAATATTACTCGATAGTTACTTGTCATTTCCTATCTAGATGGGGACGTATTTCACTCAAAGCTATGAGAAATGTGTACTCTTTTCTCCCTTAATTTGAACAATACTGATAAAAAATACTGGAACTTCGGTTGTATTAGTCTTCTGATTGTAGCCTTGTCAAAAATGCCTCTAGCATTTATAATGTTTCTGAATGCTTTGCTCTTTTCCAAATCTTAGTCAAAATAACTAGTTGCAGCGCTCCCTCCTGTTGATCTTTTTTTTTGTTCCATCATTTAAAATTTATTTATTCTTTCTGAATTGCGCCTAATGTTTTTTAACTGAACTACAGGCGTAGGTGGGTATTCTTACTTGTATGAGCCACTTTGGTGGGTAGGCATGATAGCAAGTGAGTACTGAACTTTTTGTACTTTAAAATTTGAAAATCTATTCAGGTCGTACTGTTTGTTGGTTTTTCTGTCCTTATTTTGTTGCATTTGGGTTATTTATATGGATAGAAGTTTGTTTTTTTATTTCTATTTTATATCTCAAATATTATGGTGCCCATTAAAAATTAGTAAACCCTTTTACTGCATGAATACAATTGTTCAGGTTTGAAGGTGTTCTTGTTTTTCATTCTGAACTCATCTTGTTTAGCAAGGTACCAGATGCTGGTACTTCTTGTTTCAAGTAGTATTTGATGGTGTATTGCAGTTATTTATATTTTACAAGTTCTAATCAATTTTAATTGGCATTAACCAGTAATTTGTGCATTGAGCTCCCTTTACAACCTTAGCTAGTTCTGTCTACTTCAATGGGTATCTAAATCTCACACATGTCCCACAAGGATAGCCATTTCTCTTTGATCTGCTTGGGCAAGATTTTTTTTTCCCCCCTGAGATGGGGCTGCAATTTTAATTGCTAACATTCAATGTGCTCTTATGGAATTGTATGATTCAGTATGATATGGTAAATCAAATAAACTTATGCATTAATCATTTGAATTTATTTTCTTCTACGTGGAGTGGAATGAGAACTAAAATTTCCTTTTGTAATAACAGTGGTCGTAGGGGAAGTTGCTAATTTTGCAGCATATGCATTTGCTCCAGCCATTTTGGTGACTCCTCTAGGTGCTCTGAGCATAATCATCAGGCATGACCTTAATCACCGGATGTATTCAATTTTTTTATTTGCACAGTACAATAATTATTAACAAATTTGTGATTACAGTGCTGTACTTGCACATATCATTTTACGGGAAAGATTGCATATATTTGGCATTCTTGGCTGTGCTCTTTGTGTTGTGGGATCAACAACAATTGTGCTCCATGCTCCCCAAGAGCGGGAAATTGAATCAGTTGCAGAAGTATGGAATCTGGCAACTGAGCCAGGTGTCTACTTTTCTCTCTCTATTTTTTACTTATGTCAAACAAATGAGGCATGCCATGTGTATTTAATTGTTGCAATCTCATATTACATGTGAACTGCAGTTTATAATTATTATCGAGAATGATCCTTAGAAAAGAAATGCTAACCCAGTGTTATGTTTCTACAGCTTTTTTGTTCTATGCAATAACTGTGCTTGTAGCAGCCCTGATACTTGTATTCCATTTTGTCCCTCAATATGGGCAAACACATATAATGGTGTACATTGGTGTTTGCTCCCTTGTGGGATCTCTCTCGGTATGAGACATATCTTTTGCTATTTTGGTTGACACCTTAGAGTAGACTACAAAAGAGAACCTATATTGTATTCTCTCTTTGTTGACAGGTTATGGGTGTAAAAGCTCTTGGAATTGCTCTAAAGTTAACATTTTCTGGAATGAATCAATTGATTTATCCCCAAACTTGGCTATTTGCAATCATAGTAGTTTCTTGTGTCATTACCCAGATTAGCTATCTGAACAAGGTTTGTGAGTTCTCATCCCTCTTGTTTGCATATATCATTATTATTGATTTAATTCCATCATGCTAGAAATATATGTTTTCCTATGTCTGTATTGTTATAATGTGTTTGTTCCAACTATTTGGTATTCGTGCTAAGTAGGTAAGAGAATTTTCTGATTTTATTTTTGGCCATAATTTTCTAATCTGAAGCTGGTATGCAAAAACGATTCTGTAATTCTGTACATTTTCATGTGGACTTTACACAATTCAAGACACATAATTTAGCACAAAATGATCTATTTTGACATACTTCTTGTTCAGTATGCATTGTTCCAGTATATGATTTGAATCATAGTTTGTGTAATGGTATTGAAAGTTCTAAAATTTTATATATTGGCTATATCAGATAGGTGGGGTGCTTTTGGAATCAGTATTTTTTTTTAAAACAAAATTAGAAAATCAAAATGGAAAGAACAAAATATTTTAATTAATTTCTTTCTTATTAACTCAATTTTATTTACTATAATTCATTTTAATTAATAATATTACATTTAAAACCTGATTTAAATTAATCTAATTGTAATTAGATTAGTTAAATAAAGATTTGAATAGTTTAATCAAATTAATCTATATTTGATTTGACATAATTTAATTAAATTAATCTATGATTTTAAATCTGATTAATTAAATTAAAATTAAAATCTGTTTTATTAATATAATTTGTATTAAATCAATTTAACTTCTGGTTACTTTATTTTACTTAATGCCATTATTTTTTTTTGTTAACTATATTAGATTGAAAATCCAATTTAAATTTCTTTACTTGTAATTAGATTAATTAAGTTAAAATCTTATTCAGTTTAATTAGTGATCTTGTCCGAGTGTGAGTAGACGGACGCTGGGAAGATAGCGCTCACGTTGACTGGATGTCGACTGAAGGTGACGCGGACCTCCAACGAGCTAAGCTTGCAACCACAAAGTCGTTAGTGTTGAGCCGAGGAGGGGTTCCCCGATGATGGTCCTCCGATGCTCAAGTCAGCTACCGGCGACAAACAAATGAAGTAGAGAAGAAAGGAGCAGCGCAGCGCAACTGTAGCTACAGTGATGAAAAAATCATACCTCCGATGAAGCTTTGGGGCTTCTTATATAGAGCTCCCAGGAGGCGCGCACACGCTTCCCGCATGCTTCCCAAAGTATACCTGAAAAGGTCGTGTCAGAAAAGCGTGCCTGACGCCATACCTTAACAGCCCGAGCATATCCCTGACGTGACAGTGGAAGCTTCCACCGTACGATCTTCTATCTGACCACGTCGCCGACCATGTCACCTATCGATGACACTGATCCCTAGGAAGATATTGCCAACTGCTCCTTTGTCTATTATTGGGCCGAGCGGGAGAGTCGCTTGGCCAGTTCGCCGTCCAGGTGATGCAACAGCCGGGCTGAGCGTCCCGAGCGAGAGAATCGCTCGGCGAGTCTGCCGTTCGGGTGATGCAACAGTCGGGCCCAGCGTCCGCTCGGCTAGTGCTCTGCTGGTTGGCTCCCCCCATCGGGCGAGGGAGCCCTGTCTACTAGGTCGAGGCTGCATCCACTATTTGGCCGAGCGGGATGGCCGCTCAGCCTTCGTGCCTCCCTGTCCTGGTTGAGCTTCATGAGCATCGGAAGCTCGGTGTCTGACCGAGCTGTCGAAGTGTCGGACCGTCTACCCTTCCTGCTGACCACGGAGGTAATTCGCCTGATCGGACGCCTGCCTAACGTTGACCACTTTGACCTCCTGCCGGCCAGACCCTACTTTACTACCGGATCACGTGCCTCCCCCTCAAGTCTAGTCGAAGGAGGCTGCAAGGCCGACTGATCGGACAAGTAGTCTGGTGACCAATTGGCCGATCAATCAATGGGTCTTATCTTTCTCTGTCGATTGACGCTTTGAGCCTTTGTACTTGGATTTTTTCCTCATCGCTCCTGGAGGGGTGCGAGCCGGGCGATCAATGCTGACGCCGCCCAAATCTTCTCGGAATACGTGCAAATCACCCTCATTAAGGTCGAGCACGCGCCCACGCCCATTAAATGTTGCCCTGTGGGAGGACGCCACGTGTTGCCGGCGCAGTCGCCGCACGTCCGAGGTGACAGCTGTTGATGTGGCATTTGGCGGTTCGAATTAAACGACCGGATGTACTCTCTGATTCCCGTGCCCTAGATCGGACGGCTCCGGTCGGCCGTGCCCATCTTTATAAAGCCTCAGCGTCGCCATTTCTACCTCTGCATTTTCTTTGTGCTCTCCGACGATTCTGCTCCAGCGGCTCTTCTGTGTCCAGTGCTCCGGCGATCCCCGACTCCTTGCTGCGGCGATTCCTTGCTCCCTGCGGTGGTCCTCTCCCTTTCGTAAGCTTTCCTTTCCATCTCCATTGCTGCTTTCCTGCTGTCGTATTTTTCAGCTTCGTGTTTTCCGACCATCTTTCCTCTTGAACCTTCTGCGTTTTCGTTTCCCTGCAATGGCAAGCTCCTCGCAGCCGTCCAACCCTGCTCCCGCTCTCTGGTACGCTACCATGGAGACTCGGTTCGACGTGGGCGACGCTGCGGGTCTGATCAATGCCTTTGACATCCCGTTCGACCATGAAATAGTTTTAGCCTCCTCGTCCGATCGGTCCAATGACCCGTCGATCGACACAGTTTGCTTCTTCCAAGACCAATTCGTGGTCGGTCTTCGGTTTCCCATCCACCCCTTCATTAACCGAGGTCTGCAACTACTTCCGTGTCCCGCTCGCCCAGCTCGTCCTTAACTCCTTCCGCCTGCTGTGCGGCGTGGTAGTGTTATTCCGAGTGCACAACATTCCACTGACCCCTCAGGTCTTCCACTACTTTTACTACCCCAAATAGTTCGAGCTGGGCACTTTCCTATTTCAATCTTGCATCGGTCTGCTTTGTCGCGCGTCTCATCCACGAAGTCCAGCTCCAGAAGCCTCCGCTCGGCGTTGTCTTCGCCGTAGTGCTGTATTCGATTGGACTCGATTCCAACCTCGACCGGGACGACCACTTCACCTCTGTATACAAGGTGGAACGGGGTTACACCTGTGCCTTCCTTAGGGGTCGTGCGGATTGCCCATAGCACGCCAGGGAGCTCGTCCACCCAACTCCCTCCGATGTGGTCGAGCCGAACTCGCAGAACCCGCAAGATCTCCCGATTGGCGACTTCAGCCTGCCCGTTGCTTTGAGGGTATGCTACGAAGGTGAAGACTTACTGGAATGCCATATTCCTCGCACCATTCTCTGAGCTTCCGTCCGACGAACTGTCTACCATTGTCTGAGACGAGTCGACGCGGAATGCTGAACCGACAGATGATATGCTGCCAGATGAACTTTTGGACCATCTGCTCGGTTATTTTTGCTAGCGGCTTGACCTCAACCCATTTGGAGAAGTAGTCTACCGCGACGAGCAAGAACTTTCGCTGCCCGGTCATCATGGGGAAGGGTCCCACAATATCCATGCCCCACTGGTCGAACGGGCACGACACAGCGGAAACCTTCATCTCGTCGATCGACCGGTGGGAGATATGGTTGTACTTCTGGCAGGACAAGCAGTTAGTTACTGCCCGAGTGTCATCCTCCTATAGAGTCGGCCAGAAGTACCCGGCCAACAGAATCTTCCTTGCTAGCGAACGACCGCTCGGATGTCCCCCACAGGAGCCTTGATGCACCTCTCGTAGTATATAATCGGTATCCTCTGATCCGACGCATTTAAGCAATGGCCTGGAGAAGGACTTCTTGTAGAGCTGGTCCCCGACTAGGGTGAAACGACCGACTCTTTTTCTCAATAAGCGGGCTTCCTCCCGATCGGACGGCGTAGCTCCTGATCGTAGAAACTCTATTATGACCGTTCTTCAATCGCTAGGGAAAGTGAACCCCTCCATCCGATCGACATGCGCCACCAGGGATACTTGCTCAACCGGCTGAGTAATGACGATCGACGAGAGTGAGCTTGCCAATTTAGCCAGCTCGTCCGCTGCTTGGTTCTCCGCTCGGGGGATCTTCTGGATGGTTACTTCCTGAAAGTTTGCCTTCAACTTTTCGAAGGCTTCGACGTACAACTTGAGCCGCGTATTACTGATCTCGAATGCTCCCACCAGCTGTTGAGCGACTAATTGAGAATCAGAATGTATAAGAATCCTACTAACGCCGACGTGCCGAGCGGCTTGTAAGCAGGCTATAAGAGCCTCATACTCGGTTTCGTTGTTAGTTGCTCGATATTCTAGTCGAACGGACAACTGCACCCGCTCTTCTTGTGGGGAGATAAGCAGCATGCCGATCCTACTACCTTGTCAGGTGGAGGACCCATCCACGTATACTTTCCATACTGCGTTGGGCTCGGGATTCTGTACCTTCGTGATGAAATCTGCTAAGGACTGTGCTTTTATGGCCGTTCGGGGCTGATATTGGATATCGAACTCGCTGAGCTCCGTTGTCTATTTGATCAGCCGACCGGATGCCTCTGGGTTAAGCAGGACTCTTCCCAGAGGGTTGTTGGTCATCACCACGATAATGTGCGGGAGGAAATAAGGACGAAGCCTTCGAGCGGCGAGTACCAATGCAAATGCTAGTTTCTCAAGACCGGTGTAGCGAGATTCAACATCATTTAATATATGACTCAAGAAGTACACTGGCTGTTCCTCGCCGTTCTGCCGAACCAACGCCGAGCCGACAGCGTGCTCGGTTAAAGACAAATAAATCCGGAGTAGTTCATCGGCAGTAGGCTTAGTTAGTACAGGTAGTGAGTTCAGATATACTTTGAGTTCCTCGAAGGCCTGGTCACACTCCTCGTCCCATTGAAACTTGGTGGCTCGACGCAGAATTTTGTAGAAAGGAAGGCTCCGGTCGGACAACTTGGCGATGAACCGTGACAATGCTGTTATCCGACTGGTAAGACGTTGTGCTTCCTTCAAGTTTCTTGGTGGTGGCATATCTTGGAATGCTTTTACCTTGCTAGGGTTCGCCTCAATGCCCCGCTCGGTGACGATATATCCCAGGAAGTGCCTGCTTT
Source organism: Zingiber officinale (assembly GCF_018446385.1). Classification (NCBI taxonomy): domain Eukaryota; kingdom Viridiplantae; phylum Streptophyta; class Magnoliopsida; order Zingiberales; family Zingiberaceae; genus Zingiber; species Zingiber officinale. The sequence continues at coordinate 45,228,377 of NC_056003.1, forward strand.
TAGCGCCGAACAGACACTTCTGATGATTTAACTTTATTCCGTACGTCCGGAGGGTCTGGCAGGTCTCCTTGATATCGGCGCAGAGGTCGACAGCTCGGAGGGATTTAATTAATATGTCGTCGATATATATTTCCATGTTGTGACCGATCTGCCGCTGGAAGACTTTGTTCATCAGCGTCTGGTAGGTGGCTCCTGCATTCTTCAAGCCGAACGACTTTACGTTGTAGCAGTACGTACCGTCGGCGGTGATGAAGCTGACTTTCTCTTGGTCTTCACGGGCGAGCAGCACTTGACGATACCCCTGATATGCGTCCAACATGCATATCAGCTCGCACTCGGCCGTGGAGTCTACCATCTGATCGATCCTGGGCGATGGATAGAAGTCCTTCGGGCATGCCTTGTTAATATCCCGGAAGTCGATGCAGACCCTCCATTTGTTTCCCTGCTTGGAGACCAGCACCACATTGGCGAGCCAGCTCGGAAACTGAATCTCGCATATATGGCCGGCCTCCAACAACTTCTCAATCTCTGCCTGGATGATCAGATTCTGTTTAGCGCTGAAGTTTCTCTTTCTCTGCTTCACCGACCGAGCGTCTGGTCGGACGTGAAGCTCATGCTACGTGACGCTTGAGGAAATGCCGGGCAGCTCATGCGTTGACCACGTAAAGACATCATGATTCTGATGAAGGCATCTGATCAGCTCGGCCTTCCTTTTCGACCTCCAAGTCGGATGCTACGAAAGTCGTCCTCTGCTCGGTTCGGATGTATCGTACTTCCTCCTTTTCTTCATAAATTAAAGTAGGGGGCTTCTCGGTTATGGTGTTTACCTCCATCCAAGGTGTCTTTTGAGCGGTCTTGATCTCGATCTTGACCATCTCGATATTGCATCTCCGAGCAGCCAGCTGATCCCCTTTTACTTCTCCAACTCGATCTTCTACCGGGAACTTAATCTTCTGGCAGAAGGTTGAGATGACCGCTCGGAATTCATTGAGGGTTGGTCAGCCCAAAATGACATTGTAGGCTGAGGGGGCGTCTACTACGATGAAGTTGGTGGTCCTTGCCCTCCGAAGCGGTTCCTCCCCGAGCGAGATGGCCATCTTGATCTGGCCAATCGGCAAGATTTCATTGCCGGCGAACCCGTATAGAGGGGTCGTCGTTGGCAGCAGTTCGCCTCGGTCAATTTGGAGCTGGTTGAACGCCTTCTTGAAAACGATGTTGACCGAGCTGCCTGTGTCAACGAATATATGGTGAATAGTGTAATTAGCGATTACCGCTCGAATAATGAGTGCATCATCATGCGACACTTCAACTCCCTCGAGATCACGGGGGCCATAGCTGATCTTGGGTCCGCTGGCCTGCTCCTGACTGCAGCCCATCGCATGGATTTCTAACCGTCGAGCATGTGACTTCCTAGCTCGGTTGGAATCTCCGCCGGTCAGCCCACCAACTATGATGTTAATCTCCCCTCGAGCAACATTGCTCTTGTTCTCCTCCTCCTAAGTAGATGACCTGTCTCGCTCTCGCCCGGCTCTCACCGGTTCTGCGCTCCTTCGGTGAGGCTGTCTTGGGGATCACCTTGCTTCCTCTCGCCGATCGGAACGATGATACTCGTGTCGCCGGTCAGGAGAGGGGGATCGACAACGGTAACTCCTAGGCGCTGGTTGGGCGACCGGGTTGAATCCGCGACAGTCGCGGGTGTTGTGAGTAGCAGACTAATGGAACGAGCAGAACAAAGGGGTCCATACCTTCCCCTTGGGTCTCGGTCGTTCGGCGGCACCATGCTGGATGGCGTGTGGCCTAACTTCTTGGTGCGGCCGTGCTCCTTCGGCTCGCGGTCCTCTTGGCGGCTGATGGCTGGACGGCGGACGCCGTTCGGTTGGCGCCGATGGTTCGGATGGAGCCTCCTTCCTTCTAGCCACCTGGGATTCCTCCACGTTTATGTACTCATTGGCTTTCTTCAACACGTGGTCGTAATCGCGGGGCGGCTTTCTGACGAGCGATCGGAAGAAGTCCCCGTCCACGAGCCCTTGCGTGAACACGTTCATCATGGTCTCGGACGAGACTGAGGGGATATCCATTGCTATCTGGTTGAAGCGCTGAATGTAGGCTCGGAGGGTCTCCCTTTGGCCCTACTGCATGGAGAACAGGCTGATGCTTGTTTTCTGGAAGCGTCTGTTGCTCGCGAAGTAGTGAAGGAAAGTCGTTCGGAAATCTTTAAAGCTTCTGATTGACCCGTCCGGTAGCCTCCGAAACCACCGTTGTGTCGAGCCAGAGAGAGTGGTGAGGAACACTCAACACTTGACTCCATCTGTGTATTGATGAAGAGTAGCGGCGTTGTTAAATTTACCGAGGTGGTCGTCCTAGTCAGTCGACCCGTTATACTCCCCGATCGCTAAGGGAGCGTAATGCCTCGACAGCGGATCCTGCAGAATGGCCTCGGAGAATTGTCGGTTGATCCGCTCGGGCGACGAATCGGCTCGGGGTGCTTTGCCCTTTCTTGTGTCCCATATGGGAGCCTTGTCTGAAGAGGAACCTCTGTCCTGGTTGGCCTGCGCAATCTCTGAGGGCGTTTGAAATAACGCCCGGTGAAACGGAATGGGCGCCGGTGGAACCTCTCCTGGAGTCCCGGTCGACATTTTATTCTGTCCCTATATGGAGAATTGCTCCGGTTGGTTCTCGTGCGCCGCCCGGCCGCCGGAGGCCGACGTCGCTTGTTGCGCCAGTCGATCGGCTAGTGCTTTCTGTTGCTGCTGTTTGACTATCTTTGCCGCTCGCACTTGAATGAGCGCATCGAGCTACTCTGGAGTGAGCGCCACGGTGTGGAGACGTCCAGCTTCTTCCATCTCCTTAGCTCGGATTCAGGTGCTTTCCCACAGACGGCGTCAAATTTGATCCTATCCGAGTGTGAGTAGACGGGCGCTGGGAAGATGACGCTCACGTTGACTGGATGTCGACTGAAGGTGATGCGGACCTCCAATGAACTAAGCCTGCAACCACAAAGTCGTTAGTGCCGAGTCGAGGAGGGGTTCCCGGCGATGGCCCTCCGACGCTCAAGTCAGCTACCGGCGGCAAATAAATGAATAGAGAAGAAAGGAGCAGCGTAACTATAGCCACAGTGATGAAAAAACCATACCTCCGATGAAGCTTTGGGTCTTCTTATATAGAGCTCCCAGGAGGCGCGCACACGCTTCCCGAAGCGTGCATGCTTCCCAAAGCATACTTGGAAAGGTCGTGCCAGAAAAGCGTGCTTGACGCCATACCTTAACAACCCGAGCATATCCCTGACGTGACAGTGGAAGCTTCCATCGTATGATCCTCTATCTGACCACGTCGTCGACCATGTCGCCTGTCGATGACACTGATCCCTAGGAAGATATTGCCAACTGCTCCTTTGTCTGTTATTGGGCCGAGCGGGAGAGCCGCTCGGCCAGTCCGCCGTCTGGGTCTCCCGCTCGGCCAGTCCGCCGTCTGGGTCTCCCGCTCGGCCAGTCCGCCGTCTGGGTGATGCAACAGCCGGGCTGAGCGTCCCGAGCGAGAGAACCACTCGGCCAGTATGCCGTCCGGGTGATGCAACAGCCGGGCCGAGCGTCCGCTCGGCCAGTGCTTTGCTGGTTGGCTCCCCCCATCAGGCAAGGGAGCCCTATCTACTAGGTCGAGGTTGCATCCACTGTTTGGCCGAGCGGGATGGCCGCTCGGCCTTCGTGCCTCCCTGTCCTGGTTGAGCTTCATGGACGTCGGAAGCTCGGTGTCTGACCGAGCTGTCGAAGTGTCGGACCGTCTACCCTTCCTGCTGACCACGGATGTAATTCGCCTAATCGGACGCCCACCTAACGTGGACCACTTTGACCTCCTGCCGGCCGGACACTACCTTACCACCGGATCAATCAGTATATAAGTTACAATTATCAAATTAATTTAAGTTTGATTTAATTTAATTTAAATCTAAAATCTGATTTAATCCATGATCTAATCAATTTAAAGTAAAATATGTTTAACCAAATTAAATTGATTTATTTTAAAAATAAAATTATTTTACACAAGTAAATTAATTAAAATATATGGATTCTAGTTTATGTAATTAAATTAAATTATTTTAATTTGTAAATCTATTGATTAAATTGAGTTAATTACTAATATAAACCCTTAACTAATAATGATATTTGATCAATCATCTTATTAGTATCAATTAAATTTATAATAATTAGTTTTGATTAATAAACTTACCTACCTCTCATGATCGTTATCTATCCCCTTCCCCTTCTGTTCAAGATTTCTTTTGCACGCCTCTTAGTTCCTAAATCAAGACTAAGAGTCTAGGCGCTCCTCAATGACTACAAACTATCTCATACAAGTAAGTTTCAGCCTATTTGCCTCTTCTCGTGCATGGCCATACATCTCCACACCTTTGTTGCATTCTGCTTGCAATGTACCCTCAATGCTAATCCTCCTCACAAATGTGAAGTCTTTCTGAACTCTTCTTGCCCACAAATCAGGTTTTTTTTCTTATCTGGATTTATTTTCTGCCTTTTCTTCCACCAGAAAGCAGAACACATCCTCACCTATTAATTTTTGGCGTGATTGGCCAAATTAAGCAATTTTGATCAATTCAAAGAATTTCTTCTAACTTTCAACTTTCAATGTATTTTGGCCACTCCAGCAAGAAATTTGATGAATTTACATGTTGATTACTCAACATTTCTCAGTGCAGTGTCTGAGAAATTGCTTAGAATCAGATTGGTTAATGCTGATTCTGATCAAACTCAGCCAATCTGGGATTTAGCTGAGTTTCCCTACCTTGATTTGAATAATTCGTTATTTAGTCACTCTTTTTAGGGATGCATTTCTGTAGTCATTATGTCGATATGTTATAGTGTTTGCTCACTTTTGTTTGCCAATAAGATGGCCATTTGGTGATGAGTGGTTTAAGATTAGTTGAATTGATTATGCAAGTCTCAAATATTTAAGCAGTTGATATTGACAAGATATAAGTAGGAATTCATGGAGCTACAATGCTATAACTAGGAGTTTCAGGATTCCATGTCTTCAGCTGAATCAGTTTTGCAATCAAGATTCCATGTCTTCAGCTGAATCAGTTTTGCAATCACCTATCCCAAAAAACTTCATTTTCACATTAGCTTGCTTGAATTTTTTTTTTTTAGTTATTTCTCTTACTGTATACATTTTTTCCTGAGCCTTGTTCAGCTTGAGTGTTCATCCAAGTTTTGTACGGTGTAATTTTTTGAGTACCATTGTTCTAGGCTAAGCTTTGAGGCTGCTCGTTTAGACAATCTGATAGTTGCAAATGAGTATAGAGTATAGAGAACTGACAACTATTAACCTAATAAAGCTAGTTGTACATCTGATATATTTATATAACCCATTGGAACAGAGAACAATTCCATTATAAATCTTCTTATATAATCCACCCATCTCTCTCTTTCTCTCTCACTACCATTTTCTTAGGTTCTCTTTATTTTCTTATGCTAAATTTAACCTTGCTAGCTCATTTTGCCTACCAAACAACTTTCTTGAAACCAAATGAAAAGGAAAATTATAGACAGCTAGACTAAGTGACTAACATTGTTATTTAGACAATGGACTAAAGTCTGACCTAAATATTCCCTCCATAATTCACTCTCCATGACATGTATGCCATAGTCTCATATAAAGTCACTGACTTGGTTCTCTAGAATTTGAATTCTTTGTCTCAAATGCCATCTCATAATTAACTCAATACTTCTGTATAATCATCACATTATTAAATAAGCATCTTTTTAATGTTTTGTTTTGTTTTTATATCAAATGATCTTCTATTCAATTCATTTAAATATAGATGAGGATATAGTAGGGGATCGAATCCAATGATGAACAAGTATTCATATAGTCAACTTCACTTAGTGGAATAATGACTTGGTTCTTATTGTTGGCGTTGTTGAATGATATTCTATTCCTTTCTCAGGTTTTCTATAATGGTTATTCTTCACTATGCATCTTGAGAGAAGGAAACTGTTTCTACATAGATAGTTGTAACTGAATATTGAAATTTAAGCTGATGTAGCAGTTTATTAACATGATGATGGAAAGTATTAAAAATAAAAATGCTATTTATTTTTATGATAAAATGTAGATGATTATCATGCCAAGTTTGCATGGATTTATGACTCTGTAAATCACTAATATTTTTGTGCTTTGTTTTTATTATGTTCAGGCTCTTGATACATTTAACACAGCAGTTGTATCTCCCATATACTATGTGATGTTTACATCATTAACCATTTTGGCCAGTGTGATTATGTTCAAGGTAACTGCCTCTATGTTGTTATATCTTGTCCTTAATTTTCTTCTCACGATCTTTATCATTAAATCTAGCTGTTGCCTTGCTCATAAGCTGTGATATGTACACTTTTAACTATTTGGTCTAGCATCATAATGTCCATGTTACAATACTCCTAAATGATTTGTAATGCTTGTTCTCATATTTATGTTGTTTGACATGTCAATTGTCATATTGTTATTGCTAGGATCAATTGTCAATTAGAGGGGGTAATAGGTGGAGAGGGAGTAAATAGGTGCAAACCACGTAAATATTTTCAATATCTGTTAGTGCATAGCAGAACTAATAAATACAAATAGCAAAAGAATAAAAAATTTTAAAGTAGAGAATATATCATGGTTCGAATGATTGACTTACACTTCTTGGAAATCGTTTAAAATGAAAAATGACTCCTAGGAGGTGGAGAAATCTTGTATAGAAATATCTTACTTTTCTCTTTTACAAATAATAAGAATTAAAGCACTGGAAATGTAGAAATGAAAATGAACCTTTCAAGAGCTAACACTCTTTCCATGTTGTTGAATGCACCTCAGAGCATGAAAATATAACTAAAAGATGAACAATTGGAGTACATAAGTATATTGCTTCAAGGTCGTCTGGTTCCACTAATTGTATTGATTCAAATCTTCCAGTCAGCATCAATGTTGATCTCGGAAGCTTATCCACTGATGACTAATGTACTCATCCAAATTTGCATCATTCTACTTGAATTTGCTTCATTCGATTCAAACAAATAAACTCATCACCTTTTCCTACAATGACTGTCTTTTAGTATCTCAACACATTTAGTCGATTCAAATTCTTAGAAGCCTACTTATCTCAATGTTGTGATTTTTTTGTTTGATGATGTTGTCGTCAATTGACTTGATAACTTTCTACTTGACTCACCAGAATAAGTTCGTGATCATTTCGTTGTTGACATATCTTCAGTTGATTTTATCTATTTTAGTTGACTCAAATCTTGTTGTTACGAACCTTATCTTGTGAAGAATAGTTCTTGAGTCAATTCAAAACCTTTTTGGTTGACTCAACTCATCCCAATCAACTAACCAACCAACTTAGACTCATAAGTCATTCAGTCGACTCAAGCTAAAATGTTTTTTGTATTGCAAGTAGAACGACTACAGTTAACTTTGAGTTAACTAAATTGTTAAGGCAACTAAAACAACCCTTTAGTTGATAGAATTTGCTTGGGAATTTGGACTTAATTCAAGATAAATCTTTGCTAGTGGACTTTGATCTAGGACACTTGTTCCTTGGTCGAATATACGCCTAAAAAAAAAGAAAATCTATCAAAAAATCTAAAATTACATTCATTCGGAATATCTTATCTCACGTGCCTTCAAGTTTTGATGTTGATGATGCTTCTTGTTCTCAAGTCCTTGAGAAACCTTTAGTCCTTAAGAATGTCCAAGCTTCCTTCAATTCCTTCTCGATCTAGGTCTTTGAGCCATCAACCAAGTGCATCTACCTCAACACATGTCGAACCATGAGCTATATGCTTCACAATCATTCTTCCATGAGATTTTACTGTTCGGATCTACTTCAACTTGCTAGAAGGCCTTGCCTTTATGTCTACTTCAACTTCTTATGAGTCCTCGCCTCTAGGTCTTCTTAATCTGCTTTGAAGCCTCACCATAATGTCTACCTCGACGACACTTGCTCGCTCTTGGTCAACCTTGACATTTGAGCATTGCCAACATTTGTTAGATTTTTCAGTCTGCCAAGTACTTTTTGAACTTTCCCGTTAGCTAAGCTTCTCTTGAACTTTTTTCTCTACCAAATATCTTGTCCACTTTGACCTACTTGTACTCCATTTTCTAATTACCTAGTCAATTTTGATCCATTTAGACTTCTTCATTTGTCAAATATCTCAACTTAATCTACTTGGATCTTTTCACCCCACAGTTCCTTGTTAAGCTTTTATTACCTTCGCAACACATTAGAGTAACATAAACTAAACCAAACTTAAACCGATTTTCAACCATATTAAAACAAATTTGGTTAGACTTGATTACTTGGGGCATGATTGCACCAATAATTATTGTCTTTGATTAGAGAATTACTAATTGGCCTGGTTATCCAAAAGGTAGCTAAGGATTTTATAATGTATATGGGGTGCATTAAGATAGGTATATTTGCAGATGAATTGATCAAAAAGATATGTTTCCTTGGTGTATGTCGTGTAGACACTATTACGTTGATTGATCATAGCATAATTGGTTCAAGTTCAAAGGTTGAATTACAAAGTTTTAGAAGAAAGCTTAATATTGAAGGTGAATTATAGTTATAGTTTCAAAAATAACAAAAAAAAATCCATGGAACAAAGATAGGTTTATATATCTTGGATCTGTTATTCAAGGTAGGAGCTTTTGAAATTTTATTTGATCGCAGAGATCTGATTAGCTTTAAGGGAAAGTTTATCTCACCATGCTTTGGCTTAAAGTTGTATCACATATTAAAAGTTAAGTGGCAATAATGAAAATGCAAAAATAGATGTGTTGAGTTACAAGAAAGAGTATTGGAAAAAAAAATGATATTCTAGAGTAATTAGGTATAAATCTAATAGATAATAAATTGAGAGAAAACAGATAGAGATGAACATATTCAGAGATATTTAAATGGTTTATAGGTTGAAAATACAACTTTAAGAAGCCTAACCTATCTGGCGATGATTGTTTGTGGATAATGATCCTCGATTCTTGAACCTGAGATGGTTGTGTGTGTGTGTGTTTTATTTCTTTCTATTCTTTAATGGCGGCTCTCTTATAGAGTTATAGTTCATTGTGTGCACTGTAGATTACTGTAAGTGCTTACATCAGTTATACTGTAGGGAGAAGTCTTTGTATGGTTAACCTGTATAAGTTTGGCACTATAGTAGTTGGTTCAGATGCACAAGTCCTGAACTAGAGGCACACTTCGTTTAGTTTCCTGGATTACAAAATACCATCAAGACTCTTCTAAACTTTCTCTAAGGTGCCAAGGGAAACGGTGGATTAGATCAATGATGAGTGGAACAGCTATACATTTTGATTGAATACGGTTGTACTGTGGCACAGTAGACTTAGCTTTAATTAGGACATTTATTTACTTTATATAAAGAAACATTTGCACCAAAATATATAGAATGATGAAGAGGGAGGCACATCATCGCTGAGGTTTGTCTGACAATTTGTGGTTGTCCATAGGGAAAGGCATAAAATCATTTAAAAACTTTCTTTCTAGCTTTAAACAATATACCGGATAAAATCTCTCTTTATAAGTGTAAATGGTAGAGATGATTTGGGTTTATGTGTTCAAGTATCAATTTTCTGACAGGACTGGGACCGACAACATCCCACACAGATTCTCACAGAGATGTGTGGCTTCGTCACAATTCTTTCTGGGACATTTCTTCTCCACAGAACCAAGGACATGGCAGATGGTTCGTCCATCTCTGACTGAATGTGCTTGGATTCGATAAGGTTTTCTATGTTCCTCATGTTCACTAGCTGTTCCCTTCTCTGGCAGGTTATCCTGGACGGTTACCAAAACATGCTGATGAAGATGGCTATCCCCCCGAAGGCACTCCTCTCAGGTCTACAGACTCGTTTCGGTTACCATGAGATCTTGTAGTCCCCCTCTTCCACTCTAAACAAAAAGTTCCCTTGCTCCATAATCAATTATTACCAAGAGAATGCTGCATTCTTTCAATACAGAGCACTGTAGAGTTTTTAGGCTATTAAAATATAGGCTCAGTTTGAACACCGCATAGAATTCGTAAATACATTTGCGGAATCACATCTTGTTATATATGTAATTTAAATTTCGATTTCAAGAGAATTAGTTGTGGGATGCTGAAATATTGGAGTTTCAGTAGGATAATTTGGTTCATTGCTGGTCCAATTCATTACATATTACCACTATTGCTATGTACATTGTTAAATCAGTTTTGTGCATGTTTTCAGGAAAAAATTCTTCTCATCTCGTAGCCTGGTTGGTTATAAGTTTATTTTATGATTTATTTTCTTTCACATTAACTTAAGGATGGATTGTGAGGGGGTGTTTGAGCATAATCATCTTTTGTTATAATTGTTAAATCAGTTTTAGATGGGCATAAAGTCAAGAATTCTAGTTGGCCAGACATGGATTCAAGTTCACGGTTAGTAGATTCATCAAATTGTGATGTCAGGCTCACCATTTATTAACAGAGCATACTGATCACTCTAATTTACAAATGGGCGAAGGAAAACAGCTAGATATGGTCATGTGGGAGAAGAAAGTGACCATATTAAAGAATTGTGTTGAGCCGTTGAGGTATGTCTCAACCTTATTTCACATCAATTAGTGAATTACACATCTTAAGCCAACTATAAAAATTCAAAGATCCTAAATTAGGTTTTCTTATTATTTAGGTACACCCCTCCATACTAATATATTAAGAACAGCTATTGTACTTGCATATAATTTTTTTCCGCTTGAAAAGAATAATATGGAAAGTGAAACTGAACTAGAATAAATGAAATTAAAGAGATATAGGGATCAGGTATTTACATTTTTGAACTGATTAATTCTGATTAAAATTAATTCTGAGGATGATCGATTCGATTTCATGAAAATCTCCCATAATTTGTTACAGTTAAGATTCGGTTTCATGAAAATCTACTCATTGGAGAAAAATCTCCCATAATTTGTTACAGTTAAGCATTGACCTTGAGATTTTTAGAATTCATATTAGAGGTCTAACTACTATATTGTAACCCAAATCTAGAATAAATGAAATTACAGTACCAACCAAGTAAAACTTTAATCTTCTCAAGTTGTCAAGGTTAAATATTATTTTGAGAGTTTATATAAACTATATTTAAGTTCATGGGATGATCTTTTATGAATAAGCAAACATTTAGTATGAATCCGATTTGATAAAAAAAATGATGCTCTCAAGTGGCCAATTTCAACCAAGCAATTTTGATGTGTTTGACAAAATAGCTCACGTTAGGTTTGACTTGTACATATAGTAGCTAAGAGAATTTGGTAACTCGATGTAGTCGAGTTGGTTTGTTGGAGGACTTGACAGGGTCTAATTAGTTAGTTTAAGTTCGATGGTTCAACTACAAGTATGAGGGGTGGACTTGAAAGACAAGGACAAAGTTGACATGGAGCAAACTCATGAAGCTTATTATATTCGAGGGGCTAGAGAGGAAATCCATTACCCTAGTGGCTCCTCTACAATTGTCCTACACTATTGGGAGGAAGTAAATCAAGAAATCAAAATCAGCTATTACATGGGAGGATAATTCCTTAGTTTTTATTCGGATTCAACCTTTATTCAATTCTACAAACCTACCATATGATAACTAACTCGGCTATACCTTGGGGGTTGTATTTGAGGGGCTAGAGGTTTGATGTGAGATGAACTCTAGGGTAGAATAGAGTGAGATGAACTAAACGGTAAGAAAAATGATGACATGAAGCAAGCTTGCGAGCTTGATGTTAGTATCTTGAACGTTTGAGGGAGAGATCGTTGGTACCCTAAGTGGCATGGGCCATAATTTTAATATTTGATCAATTGTTATTCTATTTGATATGTGTGTTTAAATATCCATGAATTTAGGAGAACACACAAGACTATTCGATGATTCAAGGTCTAATGGAGTATAGTGAAGGGTATGAGACACCTGAGAGACTAGAAGTACGAGGTGTTGGGATCTAGGGTGCTAAATACGCTTAAGTGCAGTGGAAAATTAATTATATCCTCTCTAGAAGATCCTTGCGAAGGAGAAAACAATCATATACTAAGTTTTACATGAGAGGTGTACCTTTGTTGCACGTCCTTCGCAATCCCGACAATAACTTTTTCTGTAACGATCCGACCCCTTGGCCCCTTGGGCAGCCACAATGGTGGCCCATTAGGCGGCCCCTTGGCGGTCCCTTGGGCAGCCACAATGGCGGCCCAACTGGTGACCCCTTATGTCGTCGACCGTTGGGCCGCCATTGTGGCCGCCCAAGGGGCCGCCAGTTGGGTCGCCCAAGGGGCCGAGGGGTCGGGTCGTTACATTTTCTTTGGATGCAGATCTCAACGCGATCAAGCGTCCGCACCTCTACGGTATCCACATGAACATATCCTTTGTTCGTCACACGAACGAAGCCTTCGGAGAAGAATCACCTTCATGGTGCTAGCCACTCATGGAGGTTCGGCCAAGAGCAAAAATCGCCTAAGGAGGAAGGAGGAAGGAGGAAGGAGGAAGAAGAGGGAAGATTAAGAGTCATACTTTTCATCTCATTCTCATCTCTTAAAAATTCATTCCAAAAACCTATTTATATTCATCCCATGAATTCCAAGGGTTTTTGTCTTTTTGTATTCCTCTTAATGGGTTGGATTATTATATTAGATTAACCATTAATCCAATAACCCAATAAGTCTAACCCATTAATCCAATGTGTCTAATTCGGATTAGACTCAATCCAATGAGTGAGTTCATTTGAGTCTAACTCAATGAATAACCCAAAAAAGACCTAATCATCTCATGATTATCTCTTACGGCTAATTACTAACACGAGGAGTATCGGAGATAGCCAAACTTAGAGCAAAAGATGCAAGTGAGAATGATGATATGGAAAGGAAGTCGATGGGCTTGGTGTATTCAAAGGATGAAAATCTTGAAGGAAGAGTACACCGATGGAGAGAGAAGAACATAAAAAAGAGTGAGTAGAGGACTCGATGTATCCGAGAGATGAGAATCAAGGATGAAGACTATTTGAGCTAAGTTGAGTGAATCTATAATCCGGATAAAGGGTAGACTTAACTTAGGCAGACTCAGTTGTAGTCAAAAGTTTCGAGTCATCGGAATAAGGTTTCAGTCGACTGTAACTTTGGGTAGACTGAAAACATATTTGATTGATTGATACATAGTAAACTCCTCTTATTTCTTTGAATAAGTTATTTGCAGAGATCAAACGACCAAAAGGGCGTACGATCAATTGAAAAGTCATGTGGAATATTATCTAGCTTGGAGATATGATTTGTTTAAGAATTAGGCAACTGAAAAGGGATTCAGTCGATCAGAGAGCTGCCATGTTAGCAGAAGCAGTAGAGATGACTTGTTCATGGATTAGGTTGAGAAGCTGAGTCAATAGTTTCTGATCGATCGGATAAGGTATTTTGGTTGACTGAATATGCGACATCAACACAATAATGAACTTAAGATGGAGGCCATAAAATATGGACAAGAGGATTGAGATCAAACATAACACACATAAACAAGCTTTGAATTATTGTCTCTTCGATTACTTTATTCTCTTAATCTCTTGTAATATTTTATTGTATAAGAAGTTTCTCCATCTTCTATTTTTTTTATCGAAGAGGAGAAAAATAGTAAACAATGCTCCATGCATAGGCTTTGGATGTAACTATTGGTGCAATTGATCTTCACGATTTTGATGTTTGTTTAATAATATATTTATTGAAAAAAATTTGGTTAGGTCAAGATTGACCGAATGATTGGTAAGGGGAAATGAGTTGGAGAGAAGTCTAAGTCAGGTTAAGATGATCAAATACTTGGTAGTCAAGTGAAAAGTCTTGACAGGTCAATACTGACCTAGGCAAGTGAGAAGTCTTGACTTGTCAAGGTTGACCTAGGCAAGTGAGAAGTGCAGTCAAGTTAAAGTTGAACAGATGATTAGCAAAAAGAAAAACTTAAACAGGTTAAGAATGATCAAATGTTTGGCTAAGAAAAATTCTAAGAGAGTAAATCCTAGATAGTGAGAAGTCTTAGTGTAAAATACTATATATATATATATATATATATATATATATATATATATATATATATATATAAAAAGATGAAAAAGATTTAAAATCATTACAATTTGAACTAATTAAATTTATATAGGAAAATAAATAAACAATAATTAATAATTATCAAGGAAATAAATTTATAGAATTTTTAAAATTTTTTCTATATTTTATATAAAACTTATTATATTTTACGAGGATAAAGGGATAATAGAAAAACTTATTTGACTTAAGTTTTCATTGTCCCTCCCACCGCCGCCGCAGCAGCATTCCTCACGTGCGACCACCCGTCCGCATCTCCTTTCCCAGTGTTGGAGAGCGGAGACATCGTAGGGAAGCTGCGGCTGCCGCTCTCCCCACGTCTGTAGACCGCAAGCACAAGCTGTGCCTGTCATCGGCCGCTAGTAGTCTTAAACCCCCTTGACTCCGTTGTCCCCTCTGGCCAGCTTGGGCTACTGTTGGGGAGGTAGAAATCGTGGGGTAACGCCATGCAGTAGTTAATAAAATTATTCGTTCAATTTTATCTTGTTAGCTTTGGCAGCAAAGGTTTCTCATTTGCATGAATTAATTAACCATGCTAAATCTGTTAACACCAAATTTTTCTTTGGCACCGATTAACTCGGTTTGTGATCAGTAACCATAGGATTAACTAGAATTTGGTTGTTGTTTTGGAGTTGATAAACATTTTTTTTTTATAACAGGTTGATGAGTGAAATTTCATTCATTTAATTACCACATGCTAACCGGTTAATTGAATTCCATTAGTATTTAGGTTTGATTAATTAATAGGTTTATGATTTAATGGATCTAGTGACAGATTTATTAAATCTATAGAATATTAAATGGATAGATAGATTAATTAAGCTAGAGTATTACTAAACGACAAGCCATCAATTACGAAATAAATACCAACTAATATTAAAGAATGGGGAATACATTATTTACATGAAATTGATATAAGTATTAGCTTAATAGTTAAATAGCCTTTGTCTTTTTCTTATCTTTAGGATTCGGGCTCGAGACAATAGCCTCAGATTTGAAGACGATTAAGACGTGCTACATTGAGATGGGTAGTTTTTTCTTTGACTTCTATAGTTTCTTTGATCTTATTGTACGAATTTTTATTGTCGTTTATTGATTAGACAATAATTACTGCTTAGCTTGACTCTACTCTATTTGCTTCTTAAGTTGATACTTTATTGTTTGTCCTTACATTTAGTCTATTTGATATCCATGTCATTTATTGCTATTTATAGATGTTTCGTTTTGTTTGCGATATAATAATATATCATGTAGAACTTTACCTTTGGATATGATTATTTCAGCTGGTTTGGTTATTATTGTGTATATATATTTACCTCTAAACTGCCCATTAGTCAGATAGTGGTAGCGTGTATTGTCGCCCATAGTCCGTAGCTAGATAGCTACACATCCTATCTGTCCACTAGACCAAGTAGTAGTAGTATGTATTGTCGCTCACAGACATTGCCATTTATGTACTCTGACTGCCCACTGGATCAGATGGCGGTAGCGTGTATTGTTGCTTGCAGTCAGTTGGTGGTAGCGTGTATTATCGCATGTAAATAGTGGATACTCTGACTGTCCACAAGACTCATTCGTGGTAGTATGTTGTTGTATGCAGTCAGTACTTGTTATGTGCTGAGTTTTATGCAGGTAGTTTTTGGATGTACTATATGTACTCTTGATTTATTGATTATACCTGCTGGAGCAGGTCAGTAAAGGATTTCGTTATTGGTTATGATTTGTTTAGTAGATGATTTTATATCGGTACTCTTACTTTTGTAGCAAATATTATTACTTAAAACCGCATCCTTTTATCCTCTTATATATAGTATTATGTACTATCTTCTTATACCCACTGAGTTATTGTACTCATTGCCCCTTGCTTTTCCTTTGATTTTTAGGTTAATAGATAGAGAAGTCTTGTGTCGCTCAGAGGTATTGACTGTTGGTCTTACTCGAGTTTGGATTTTTATTTGGTTGTTGGTTTACTTTCTGTTGCTTGTAGTTTTGGTTTTTTGTCATATTGAATGTTCATGTCATTGGTTATACTTTTGGTTGGTTTAATATATTCACATGCACATGCATATTTATACACATCAACTTTTAAATAACTTAGTGAGTTTATATCGCATTAGTGTTTGTGTTGGCTTGAATTGGTTTGATATTGATTATTTCTTATATTGTCACTAGGGGGTATTGTCCGATTTGGTAGACAAGTATACCCTCGGGGCGTGACACTTAGAGAAGTGCAACTCCAAGCAAGTATGACCAAGTATAGTGTTGCTAACATTGTTTTTCATTACTACTTCTATCTATTGTGCTTATTTGATTTTCAAAAAAGTCTTAGTGGATCAAGAAAATTAGACATAAACAAAGAAAGTTCAAACAGTTAGTTAGACTAGATATTTGGCGGGTAAGTCCTAGAGAGACATTTTAAATTTATAAAGTAGTGAGGACGCATCCCATTTAGGACAAACATTAGATGTTGATCTTGTAGGATCGATGCACACGTGAGAAGGGGGGATGAATCACATGATTTAAAAAATCTATCTTTTTAGTTTTAAAATCAAAGTGCAGCAGAATAACACATAAAAAAAAACAAGAATACAAACTCAAGGAGTTACTTAGTTCGGAGCCTTCGATGACTTCTATTCTAAGACCCACGATCCCTTGGACCGTATTGATGGACAATCCACTAAGTATAAGTACTTTGTGTTGGTTTTGATGTGATCAACCAAGTTAAGTTAGACTCTACGTATTTGATACCTTGCGTCAGAGTGTGAAGGGACTTAGGAATACAAGAAGTTGAGAGGAAGATACGGAGGATGAGAAGGATGACACAGAAATTGAGTCAACAGGCATAGTGCATTCGAGGGACGAAAAGCTATGAAAAAGTACACTAGTTGAGCGAGAAGGACACACGCAGTGCTTTTGAGGGATGAGAAGTAGAAGTGGAAGACTGCTCGAGGAGAAGACCGGAGTTGGGTTTGGGTGAGCTCTACTCTGGAAGGTCGGAGGATCACCCAAGCGACCGAAGAAGAAACCAACTACCAGAGAAGGTGCCAGATGGTCAACACGTGTCTAACTGTTTCGGGCGCTTGGACTATTCGAGCACTCGGACTGTCTGGGCGCTCGGACTAGATGGTTTGGGTGCCTAAACCACCAATGTGCCTAACCGGCACCTCATCGCAGGGCCGTTGCGGTGGATCACTTTTGGGTCCACGTCAAGAACGGTCCGGGAGCTCGGACATGGTCCACGCGCCCTGACATTGAAAATTTTCATCTTCCAGCCATTGCGTGGAGATAAAGTTTGTCTCGCTGGAGGTGCCCCGATCACCATCCTGGCACTCGGAGTCTGCCACATTAGCTACGGATAGACTTGACCAGAGCACTATAAATAAAGCCCACCTAGTTTCAATACAACACATTCTATATTTCAATTACGAACCGTGTCGTTAATTTTTGGGCTTTCAACACTTGTAAGAGGCTTCTCCTCCTACGACGAAAGGAGAATCTTAGTGAGTTTCCATTGCCTTGGATTAGCAACATCCCTGGTTGCAAATCAAATAAAATTCTGTTTGTCTCTTACTTCTTTTTATGTTATTATTTTTGAATTAGTTAGCATGTGTTCATTGCTAAGCCAAAAAGCAATAGAAGTGTGAAATTTTAACTTGTAGAAAATTCACCCCCACCCCCTTTTGCTGGTCGTACTGGGACCAACAAGTGATATCAAAGCGAGGTTGTTTCAGAAGGACTAACCGCCGACCGAAGTAAAATAAAATGATGCCTGAACCAAGCATCTACTCACCAAAGTTTCAGGGGGAGTTCATATACTGGAAACGTCAAATGGAGGTATTTCTAAAAATAAATTTTGAAATGCATTTAATAATCATATATGATTTTGTTGTTTCCAAGGATCAACAAGGAGAAGAGAAAGAAGAATACCTTTGGACGAAGAAGCAAAGCGACTTCGTAGCCAATAGCAGAGCGGAATACCACTTGCTAAGTGTATTACTGCCTCAAGAAGTCAACCGCATCGGAAGCTGCATCTCATCCAAAGAACTTTGGGAGAAATTCCTGGAGCTCCATGAAGGTATATTCGAAGCAAAGCTTACACGATGGGATATTCTTCGGAGTCAGCTGACAAACCTTCGCTTAAAAAAAGGTGAGACGGTGGCTCAACTTAATGCGAAGATCAAGGAGCTAATTACCGGACTAATCAATCTTGACAAAATAGTAACCAACTATGACTTAATCCGCTATGCGCTCGACATATTTTCCAAAACTCCAGAGTGGACCTCGATTATAGACGCCTACTATATATTTAAGGACTTAGAGGTAAGTACCTTAGATTTTTTTTTTTAACTTTAGAATTATATGAATCTAGATGTGCAGGTACAAGAAAAGAGTCAAGTCAGAACTTGGCACTGAGAGCCAATAAGAAGGATGAACTCGAGTTAGACTTAGTGTTTGATGTAGACCAAGAAGCAAATATGGTAAGAAAGTTTTTAAAAAATTTAAATATAACAAGTTTAAAGAGATGCAGACCAGGAAAAATTCAAGAAGCAAAAGAAAGGTTTGATGCTACAATTGTCAAAAAGGACATATAAAGGATGACTGCATAGAGCTCAAGAAGGAGAAAGACAACGGGCCAAGGTGAACCAAGTATAAGAATCTCAAGGTTACTTGGGATGAAAGTTCTTCATCCAAATCCGAGATAGAAATCTATGCTAAACTAGCACTGATGGCGAGTCACAAAGAATCAAGAAATTCGGAAGCTAACATCGATGAAGGGGGAGCCACATTAGAAGAATCCAGTGATGCAGGGGAAGAATCCAGTTTTAGATCTGACATGGTAAGTGAGATATGTATTTTATCTCTTGATCAATTATATTTTGAAATAAAGTCTATGTATAAGTCAATGTGTAAACTGAAAATGAAAAATGAACAATTGAAAAAGAAAAACTTAGAAATAAAAATAATCTTAGAAAAATCATGTTTATTAGAGGATTGCAACAAATTAAAAATTGAAAATTATAAGTTAGAAGAAAAACTAGAACAATTGGAAAAGGATGATGCATGTTCACATAAATTTAGAAATTTTCAGGAACTAAATTAGTATTTTAGATATCATAAGGGCTAAATTAGAAAAATAATAAGAAAATATATAACAAGAAATTTTTTAGTTAATTCAGTAGGTAGGAATCTATATTGGGTTCTAAAATCATGTTTAGTTTAATTTTTTCTTTAAATTTAATTGATTTACTAGACAAGAATTGTCTTACATAGAAAAATATTTTTTGTGCACACTTTTTGTTAGAATTTTTTTTTTCAATTTTTTTTACAGTGATAAGACAATAAATTCTCTATTAGAATATTTTTTTTTTAATTTTTAATGAATTTTCTACAATCTTTTTTGCCAAAATAGTAATTTTTAAAATTAAAAATTCATGAACATTGAATTTTTAAAAAATTATTTTTTTAACAGATATACTTTCTATTTTACTTACTAATGCGGCAATAAAGGGGAGCCCACCTGTCATAGGTTAATTGACATAGTGTCGGTCAAAGTCAAGGTGGTCAACGTCGGGGCCTACAGAAAGTGCCTCGGCCAAAAGTGGCTGCCTGGTTATCCCGGTCGGCAAATAAGTGGCCGAGTGGATCACCCGACCTGTCAGACAAATGGACATCATGGGCTAGTCGGACGAATGGACAACCCGTAGTTGGTTGTTTCGGTCGGTAAGAAAACGAGTGGCTCAGACCACCAGTCCGGCAGAAAAGCGAGCCGCTCGGACCGCCCGTCCGGCGCAAGAATGACACTACACATGAGGAGACAAGAAAATAAAAGAGAACACTCCGTCTATCATAATTAAATATGAAGAAGCCAAGACCAAAAAGAATACTCCATTTATCATTAATGCACAGAAGTCAAGACAAAGAAACTTTCCTCTGGCAATTAATATCATTAAATAAGGGCAGATGAACGATCACAAAGAAAGGTATAAAAGAGTACTCTAGGTATGAGAAAAGGCAATTAATATCATCCCGTCGGTAGTCACCCCATCCCCGACTTTCCAGCTTCCTTCATTCGGGCAGGTAGAAATATTTGCAATATTTTTCGATCTTAAATTCTATTTTTAAATATTTTTTTGAAGAATATATCTCTATGTAGAAAATAATTTATTATCGCTAATATTAATTATAGTTATTTGTGAAATTTTTATCACTATTCTGGATAATTGTGTTTAACCGTGACAAAAATTTTCAAATTTTTTCAAAGAATAAAAATTATTTTTAAAATATATTTTTTTAAAAAAAATGGTTTTTAAATTGTAAAAATTTATATTTTCGAAAAATAATTCTCATAATTTTTCTAAGTGTTAGTCACGGTGTATGTACCCCTTAGATTTTTTTTTCAAATTTATTTTCAATGTTTATTCCAATTTTTAATGTGATCAAAGGGGAAAAATAAGATTAAGTCTAGGGGGAGGTACAATTTCTTTTGAATTAATTATTTTAATTTGCATATTAAATGTTTTAATTTTCATATTAAATGTTTTAATTTGCATATTCATTTCCTCTTGACTATTTTGGTTTAACCCCAAATTAACTTGGGTTGATTTACATTAAAAAGAGAGATATTGTAAGTACTTCGTGTTAGTTTTGATGTAGTCAACTAAGTTAAGTTAAGCTTTGCGTATTTGATACCTTGCGTCTAAGTGTGCAGGGACTTAAGAACACAAGAAATCGAGCGGAAGACATAGAGGATGAGAAGGATAGCACGAGAATCGAGTTGACGGGCTCGGTCAATCCGAGGGACAAGAAGCTAGGGAAGAGTACACTAGTGGAGTGAGAAGGGTGCACACAGTACTTTCGAGAGATAAGAAGCCGGAGCGGAAGACTGCTCAAGGAGAAGACTGGAGTTGTGTTCCAGTGAGCTCAACTCTGAAAGGTTGGAGGATCACCTAAGCAACCAAAGAAGAAGCCAGTGATTAGAGAAGGCGCCAGACAGTCAGCACGTGGCTGATTGATCCTAGCACCCAAACCAACTAGTCTGAGCACCTGGATTGTCCGAGCGCCTGGACTAGATGGTCTAGGGACCCGGACCACCAAGGCGCCTAACAGGCACCTCATTGCAAGGTCATTGCTATGGATCACTTTTGGATCTACGTTAGCAATGGTCCGGGCGCTTAGACATGGTCCAAGCACCTGAACATGGTCCAGGTGTCTGGACATGGTCTAAGCGCTCGGACATGGGAAAATGCCATCTTCTAGCTGTTGGGTGGAGATAAAATTTGTCTCACTGGAAGTGCCCGGATCACCATCTAACACCCAAAGTATGCCATAACAGCAATGGATAAACTTAACCAGAGTACTATAAATAGAGCCCTAGTTCACCTTGTTTCAATACAACACACTCTATACTTCAATTACGAATTGAGTCTTTAATTTTTGGACTTTCAATACTTGTAAGCGGCTTCTCCCCCTACGACGAAAGGAGAATCTTAGTGAGCTTCAATTGCCTTAGATTAGCAACCTCACTGGTTGCAAACCAAGTAAAATTCCGTCTGTCTCTTACTTATTTCTTTTTATATTATTATTTTTGAATTAGCTAACGTGTGTTCGTTTCTAAGCCAAAAAGTAATAGAAGTGTCAAATTCTAACTTGCAAGCAATTCACTCCCCTCTTGTCGCCCACACCGGGACCAACAATAAGAACTTTTTCCAGAACCTCTAGAAGAGGGAATCAGGTACAATAATAAACTGAGGACAAGTGTAACAATCTATACTTTCCTTTATACAATAATTAAACACTTAAAAATAATCCCGGTACCCAACACTTGAAGATTATCGGATCGAGCTTGGTGTCGGACGACTTCTCAACAGTAATAGGGCACAGCAGCATTGCAACACAGTGGGAGGATGAAGTTGGAGCAACCGAAAACATGAAAGATCACTTATAGAAGTCGTGAATGAGTTGTATTGAAAGCTTGGCCGATTCTTCCTTTTATAGGCTGTTGAGGGAGCCTCCAATCCTTGTCTGAGGTGCCTCCAATCCTTGTATGAGGCCCCTCCAATTGCAAAAGTGATCTCGAAAACCTCTGTCATGATAATCTCCACTTACTATGGTTTCTATCTACGTGAGGGCACCTCTAAACACTCTGAGGCGCCTCCAACGCCTCCAAGGTGTCTTCACGCCAGAAAACCTTATCCATAGACCTTATCTCTTTGAAGGTGCTTATGGCTCGTCCAGGGCACCTCAGAGCACCTTTGAGGCACCTCGAACACTGTTCACCCAAGGCTGATTTTTGCTCCATCTGTCCTGCAAAATACGTTAGTCCAAAGTATACCTTGCAAAACAAAGCTAACACAATAATAAAATAGAATTATTAATTAGATCCTGATTTTTCGAGACCAGGATCTAGTCACAGTCTCACTCTAGGTTTTCAAAATAGACCGAAAGTGGGCCTATGCCTAAATTCCCTAAATGAGACTTATTCTCACTGGAGACTCTCCTTCAGTGACTTATCTTACTTACCACACAAAATCGCTTGACTACCTTTCGGCCCACCATGTCTTCTGGCCAGTTGTCAAGTTTACAAATCCAACTAGATTTTAGCTAGCTATTAGATCCTGGGAACCTAGCCGGACTTCCCACTAGATATTGGGCCACTCCTTGACTTATTTAAACTTCTGCACCAGCTATCAGGTCCTCTAGACCTAGTTGGATTTCAGCCTGGTGTCAGACCTATCAAGTCCTGCACGCTTAGTAGAAAGGTTAGATCACACCATAGCTAACTTTAATCCATTTGTCATTCATCAAAACTCAGATTTGACCATTGGTGCTAACTACACCAATAATCTCCTCCTTTTTGATGCAATGACAACTTAGGTTAAAGTTAAAAAATATACAAAAAAAAATTAGCAATATAAAAATGATTTAAGAGAAAAATAAGTAACTTCAATTTCTATAGAATTTTGTAAAACTTTTGGCATTGTTTTCAAATAAATTTGCCAAAGCAAAATAATCTTGGAAACATTTTCAAAGCAATTTTTGCAAAGTAATCTTAAAAGCACAATTTGGAAGATAATTTTTCAAGGTAAAATTTGAGAAAATTTTACAACCCATTTTCTAAAATATTAAAAAAATATAAATATATTTTCAAACCACTTTTTAAAGAACATTTTACAAAGTATTTTGTAAGAGTTTTAAAATGGGTACTTTGAAAAGTTTTAAACAAAAGCTAAGAAATTTAAGCAAGTAAATTTCAAAATACTTTTCTAAAGTAATGATTTTCAAAGTGGAAAGCAATTTAAAAAAAAAAAAAGAAGTAATTTTAAGCAGTTTTAAAAATATATTCTCCCCATTAATGTAATATTACCTTAAAAATAATAGTCATATACAAATTGTCCTTAAATGTTTAACCTTTAGTTACTAACTAACTATCAGAAGATAGCAACGTTCACTTGGTTAGTTAAGTTAAGTACATATAACAAGCTAGTTATGTACTAAAAAGGATTCTGAATTTGGTCACTATATTTTTATATTTTTTTGCCCAGACTTATGTTGATGCACTGATATAAGTATCTAAAGATCAGGCAAAGGCCTAAGCATTTCACACTATTCTATATTTTTGAATGCATAAGCAAAGTAACCCTAACATGCTTAAGAGATGTTAGCTGCTAAAGCTATAGGATCTTGTTGTATATGGGAAAACCTAGGCTAAGTGTTGGTGTAGGGAGCACCAGACGATCGAACTTGAGTTTTGATAATGGCAAAGGATTCGAAAGTTAAGATGTCTTGTGATCTAACAAGTGTGACTGAGCTTGTAGAAAAGTTCTAAGTGTTCTTAGGTAAAAGTCCTAGTGGATTCTAAATAGGTGGAAAACTCTAGGGTGAGGTAACCCTAGGTCCTAGGGAATGGTAACCCTAGGTTATGAAAAGTCCTAGGTGCGGTTAGGCAACAAAGTCCTGGTCCAGGGGATTGGGCAAAGTCTTGGTAGGTCTAGGACTTTAGGCAAAATCCTAAAGTCGAGCATTCTAGGTGAAAATCCTGGGGTCGCGAACACCAAGTGAAGTCTGGACGGGTCGTGGAGCGAACATTCAACATGAAGTCCTGGAGTCTCAAATGCTAAGCAAAAGTTCAGACGTTCTGGAGGACCGGTCTAGCAAAAGGTAAACTCTCTTGAGAGGAGTAGGTGAGGACACGCTCCCCGAAGAGGGAACAGTAGACGTCGGTCCGACCTAGAGTTTCAAAGAAACTCAAAGTCAGGACCGGAAAGTCCGAAGGCTATCAAAACTTATCTTTACATGTTATCTTCCTTTTATTCTAACTCTATTTTATAGGAATACTAACACTTTATAGGTTAGAATTTTAGCTTGTTCGATCGACCGAACGTTGGGATCGGTCGACCGAAACCTCAAGCAAAAATGATCAAATATGCAGCGACTTGATCGAGTTTGATCAAGGGATCAGTCGACCGAATCTTGGGTTCAATCGATCGAACAGTGGATAAGTAGTGACTTGCTCGGACCGGGGTTGATCATACCAGATAAGCCAGCAAGGACAGTAGGCTCATTCGATTAAACGACGGGATCAGTCGACGGGATCGGTTGACCGAGCGAAGGTTTCATCCGAAGTGACAGCGCCTGGACAGGAAGTTGGCCAGATGTAGAAGGTTTGGTCAACTGATCAGGGAGGATCGGTCGACCGATCAACGTCGAGTCAAAGACTGATCAGGGAGGATCTGGACCAGATCTAGCTTGACTATAAAATGGGGTACGACCAGCAACTTCGAAACATATATTGGTACTTCATTCTTCACAATCTTTCTCCTGCACACTACTCGAACAATGATCCTGTGACTCCGACAACTAAGAGCACAACCCTCCAGATCCTTAAAGTTGTCAGTATAACTTTCAATTGTAGTACTTAAATTACAAATCTGTTGTACTCTTTTTGTAAAGAATTTATGATACTATAGTGATTGCTCAACGTAAGTGATCAATGATCACGGGCCTTGGAGTAGGAGTCATCACAGGCGCCGAACCAAGTAAACCAAAAGTGTCAGCATTGCTTTCTCTTTTCTACTACTTATTTTCCGCTGCGTTTTACTCCGAAGTTGAAATACAAGAAAAATGGGGAAAGTTTAAATAAAAAGTAGAAGTAGAAGTGACCTAGAAGTTTAAAAATTATTTAAAGAACAACACATCCTATCCTTTAATTAGATATTCAAGGATAATTAAAAATTATCAAAAGAAGGTAAATAATAAGTAACTACTAGTCATATATACTAAATAGGTCAAGTAGATAGGTCAAGTCATGCAAACAATATATACAAGTGCACTGACGAAAATAATGTCTAATCAACATCAGCAGGTGGAGGTGGAGACTGGTCAGTCACACGTAATGCCTGAAGTATGACCTGCATTTGATGGTTTATCTACCTAAATCTAGTGGTCATCTAGTCACGAAGAGAGGTAAATCTCTCTAAGATTGATTGCTGGATCCGTGTGGAAGACTCCTCAAGTCTAACAAGGCACTCGTCTATGGAAAGTGAGGTCGACGGTTAGGTTAGGTGCGAACAAGATGCAAATATGTCATCAAATGTAAGATCTGGCATCTCCTCCTCTGTGGCCTCAGCTAGCATGACTGCCTCATCGACCCCAGCGGGTACGACTAGCTGGGGCTGGCTACCTCCTCTCTAAGTTAGACCCCGTAGTGACCTATATATGTGCTAGGACTAACTGTCGCTATCCAAAACTATTATACTCACTCATCAATGTGAGTGTGCCCTGGGTGACATCGACTCCAATGGACGCAAAGATAGCAGTCAACACATGACAGTACGACATGTGTGTGCATCCTAAGGTGACTAAGCTAGATGCATGTATGCCATTATGAAAGATATGTAGTGAAATGTCTATGTCTAGATGCTGACATAATGCATAGAGAAAAAATGAGTGGGATGGTCACATCATCGCAACATCGTAGGATGTGATTGGAAGGATGCAAGTGGTAAGAACTCGATATAATACATAGTCCTGCATCCTGAATGATAGGGACCTAAAATATGTGATAGTGGGGACCTGACCCTCCCGAAAAAAGTATAGATGGAGGGTATCTAAGGTAATATGAGAGTAGGGTTCTCCAAATGGCAAATCTCTACTATGATAACACAAAAATCGATAGATAGACTATCGTATGCCTAACCAGTCAAATAGTAGGGTAGGGGAAAAACTAATATCTCTATCAGTTGCTCTGGTAGAGTAGGTCAAGTCATCTACCTTAACCAAGTTATTATAAAACTAAGCACATAGATCTACATTGACTACTTGGTTATAGCAAACTAGATGGTTTAAGTTATAGTAATCGATTATTTTTATTATGTTTGGACAATACAGGTAAAGAAAGCCCTATTCAAATATCTAGTCTTAAGGGTCACATATGTTGGATTGAGATGCACGTGAGAGAGGGGGGGGGGGGGTGAATCACATGATTTTGAAAAACTTTTTCTTTTTAATTTTAAAATAAGTACGTAGTGGAAAAACACGAAAACAAAAAAAAAGTAAAGGATGAATTTAGTTTTACTTGGTTCGGAGCCTTCGGCGACTCTTACTTCAAGACCCAGGTCCCGTGGACATATCGAAGGGTAATCCACTAATAATCTCTCCCAAAACCGTTGGAAAAGAGGATCGAGTACAAAAGAATAGGAACAAATGTAACACACTACACTTTTCCTTTTGCAACAATTAAGTATAGAATTTAAACTTCGTTACCCAACACCCTTTTGTAGACAATTGGCTCAAGCTCGGTGTTGGATGACTCCTCAGTTGGGCATAACAAAATCATAGTAGGGCAACAGTAGGAAGCTAGAGTAGTTAGAACCTCAATCAGATGCATTGAAGCTTATAGAATTGATCATTTCAAAGCCTTGGTCGAGATGATCTTTTATAAGGTGTGAAATGTGCCTTCCATAGCCTTGAAAGTGTCTTCCATAGGCAAAAATCTATCCCAGAAAGTCCTGGTCCTTATCATCGACGAAGTCTAATTTTGTCTGTTGGAAGGCACCTTCCAAACTCCTGAAGGTGCATTCAATGAATAATACTGAAGGCGCCTTCTGTCACTTGGAATGCACCTCGGGTACTGTTCACCTGAGACTTTTTGTGCTCCCTTTACCCTATAACAAGTGTTAGTCTAATGCAAAGATATTTAGCTTGCAAAACAAGGTTAACACAATAAAAATAATGATTAATTTATGACTTAGACCCTATCCTCTAGACTAGGATATAGTTAGGGTCTCAATCTAGATTTTCAAAATGAACTTAAATTGGACCGACGTCTACTGTCCGCTTTAATCGGGATGCGTTCTCACTTAGTCACTCTCCTCCAGTGACTTACCTTCACTTACCAAGTGTCGAGTTACCTCCTCGACGTCCAATCTGACTTACCAATTCTTTCTATCAGAATCACACATCTGGACTTCGCCAATCGAGAATAAAACATCCCGATTTCCTGTCGAAATCGCACATCCAGACTTCCTCCGGTCGAAAATTGAACATCCCAACCTCCTGCCAGAATTCCACATCTAGACTTCCTACCTGGTGTCAGGTCCTCTTGACCCATTAAGTTAGTCAACCCTGCACACTCGATAACAAGGTTAGATCAACAGCACATCTAACTTTAATCCATTTATCATTCATCAAAACTCAGGTTTGATTATTTGTGACAAATGCACCAACAATCTCCTCCTTTTTGATGTAATAACAACATGGGTTAAATTTAGAAAGAAAATATGCAAAAAAAATCACCATATATATATAAGAAATGATTTTAAGAGACAAAAATGAAACAATTAAGTTTAATCTCTTTATCATTTTAGGGTTAAATTTTCCAGAATTTTTCAGATTTTCTTTAGTTTTCTTACTTAAATCCTAACCTTGCCCCTTTGTTATCCATCAAACTAAGCAGATAATTATACCAAATTAAAAATATACAAGTAATAATTTGTTCAAAAAAAAACATACAGGTTTATTGGAGAGAGGAAATAAAATTGACAGAAACTTTCTAATTTTTCAAAACATTTTGATAATTGATTTTGTAAAATAAATCATTTGTAAAATAAAGTTTGCAAGAATTATACAAATTATTTTAGAAAATATTATTGAAAGACAAGTTATGCTACTTTTGAAAAGTTGTTGCACCTTATCTTTCTAGAATAGTTTTGAAAGTATTTTCAAAATTTTTGTTGTTTTTAACGACAAGTTAATTTTCAAACTGGAAAACAACCTTGAAGAATTTTTTTAAAAAATTTAAAGTGATTTTGAAGCAAATTTTAAAATATTTAAAGTATTTTTAAGTAAATTTCAAAAGACTTGTATTTTATTTTTCAAAACACATGTTTGAAAAAAAATATATAAGAATTTTGTAAAGCAAGTATTTGGAAGGTATTTTTGAAAGTATTTTATAAAATATCTTTTGTAGAGAAAATTATTAGGAAAGAAAATAACATATTTTGAAAATTATTTTCAAATATCTTCTCCTTGTACCTGATATATTTTTTAACAAATATTCATATAAAAATTTACCTTAAATGTCTAACCGTTAGTTACTAACTAACTATCAGAAGATATCAGTGTTCACTTGGTTAGTCAAGTTAAATAAATGTATCTAATTAGTGGTTGACTAAAATGGATTACTTAACCTGATCACTATAATTTTAGTATTTTTTACCCAGACTTATGGTGATGCATTGATATTAGCATCCGAAGTCTAGACAATAGGTCTATGTATTTCACGTCATTCTAAATTTTTGAATATACAATCAAGATAGACCTAATATGTTTGTGTGATGCTCGATACCTAGATCTAGATCTATAGGAATATGCATTCTATGGGGTTGATCTAATCTAAGGCCAAAATAAATTTTGAAATACTAGGAAAATGAGAATTTTTAGAAAATATAAGTAAAGAATTTTCCTAGAATTTATAAACCATTGGAAAATTATTTTAAGAAAACATATCCTATTCTATAAAAGACTTTCCTAGATTATCCAAATAAGTGAAAAAAAATTGACTATATAGATTAAGTCAAATAGATACAATAATATATAGCAGTGCACTGAACATAATCATGTCTGGTCATCATCAGTAGTTGGAGATGGGAGCTGATCAGGCATTCGTAAAACTTGAAGGATTGGCATGCCTGTATGTCTAGATCCCTAGAGTGAGGTGAACCCCTCCGAAACTGAGTGTTGGATCTGTGCAGAAAACTCCTCAAGTCTGGCAAATCGGCCCTCTACAAAAAGTGAAGTCAAGAGTTGAGTCGAGGTCGAGGGATGGGTCGAGGTTGGAAGAGGTTCAACGAGCTCCCCTATCATAAATGCTGGCATCTCCTCTCCCTCGTCGGAATGATAGGTGGCATATCTTCCTCGACCTCATCTGGAATGTCTAGTTGTGGTCCCACTCTGCAAGCCAGGTCCCCTTGAGTGATGACATCTATATACACTAAAGTAAGCTGTCGCTGACCAATCTCATCATATATACTAAGGGAAGTCGATGTACCCTGGGTCATATTTACTCCTATGGTTAAAAATATGGAAGTCAAAATGTGACAGTAGGGTATATGAACCTGTCGCCTAGTGATGAGACTGATGCATGGATGATATTCTGAAACATGTGTAATGAAATATCGATGTCTAGGTGTTGGCACAGTGTAGATAAGAAAAAGGAGTGGGAAGGACGTATCATCGCAACATCGCGAGATGTAATGGGCAAAATGAAGGTGGTCAGAACTCGATACAGGACATAGTCCTAAACCCTAGAGAGAGAGACTTGAAGTCAGTCACTATGGGTACTTTCTGTTGGTGCGGGAAGTATCCAACAATCAAACCTTATTTTTGATAATGACAAAAGAGATTCAAAGTTAAGTTTAATTGTTATCTAATGAGCCTAAACAAGTTTGCAGGAAAGTCCTAACTGCGGTTAGGTAAGAGAAAAACCCTAGGGGTGGTAACCCTAGGTCCTAGGGGGTGGTAACCCTAGGTCCTAGAGGGTGGTAACCCTAGGTCCTAGGGGGTGGTAACCTTAGGTGGAGAAAAACCCTAGGGGGTGGTAACCCTAGGTCCTAGGGGGTGGTAACCCTAGGTAGAGGAGAAATCCTAAGGAGGGATAACCTTAGGTCCTAGGGGGTGGTAACCCTAGGTGGAGAAAATCCCTAGGAGGCGGTAACCCTACGTCATAGGGGGTGGTAACCCTAGGCAGAAAGTCCAGTCGGTCTGGAGGACCGAATTGGCAAACAGGTATGCTCTCCTGAGTGGAGTAGGTGAGGGCGCGTTCCCGGAAGAGGGAACAGTAGGCCTCAGTTCGACCTAGGGTTTCCGGTAGGAAATTCATAGTCAGAACCGAATAGTCCGATGACTATCAGACTTTATATTTATGATATTATGTGCTAACTTTGTGTTGCAGGGTATTTTTTTGGACTAACGTATCTTGCAGGTATAAAGGAGCAACCTTAAGTCTCGGATGAACAGTGTCCAAGGCACCTCCATGGAGCTTGGAGGCGCCTCGGCTGCAAAGGAGTAGAGCTTACACGCGGTAGAGCTGGAGGAGCCTCGGACTGAGCTGGAGACGCCTTGGACCGCAGATTGGAGGCTCCTTGGACTGGCATGGAGGCGCCTTCAAGTGGATCAGAGGAGAAGTTTTCAGCGCTGATCAACGCGGCTGACTCGATAGCATGGAGGCGCCTTGGAAGGGGTTTGAGGCGCCTCCAACAGACTTTATAAGGGGTCTCAGACAGCAGCCTTAGAACAACAATTCTCAAGTGATCCTACTACAATGGGCTGCTAACGAGACGCTCCGACTAAGCTACGACAAGTCCCCGACAACTCGGAGCTTCACTTTCTCTAAATTTTGTTGTCGGTATAGCTTTATTATTTTAGTTTTGTAATATTTAATCTGTACTTTGTGATTTGATAGTGAATTGCCCATAGTAAACGCTCAACGAGCGTGAGCCTTGGAGTAGGAGTCGCTCAAGGCTCTGAACTAAGTAAAAATACTTGGGTCATTTTGTGTGTTTGTCTTTAATTTATTCCGCTGCTTAACTCTCGTCAAAATTTTCGATTACGAAACACGTGAAAGTCACGAGCGCTATTCACCCCCTCTAGCGCTTCTCAATCCAACAATTAGTATCAGAGCGGGGTAGCTTCGATTTGGTACACCACCAATCAAGCAATTTTTCATGGTGTCTTTTAAATTTTTCGGAGTCGATTGGAATTAGCACAATTGCTACATTCCAATCTGTTTTTTCGTTCGAATTGATTTTTGCTCAAAGTTGGTGCAACACCACTCGAGTTCACTTTTCTTTTATTATACATCCCGCATTGCTAATCCAAGACCAAGTCTTGGAACAGATTTTTTCCTTTCTTTGTGTGCAAGTTTTAAAATGGCTCTTCAAGAAGGTTATAACACCGCTCGACCATCGCTCTTCACCGGAGTCGATTTCGGGTACTGGAAGGGCTGGATGGAGGCATATCTCCAGACTCATTTTGAAGTCTGGATGATCGTCAAAACCGGGTTCCAACTACCAACTGACGGCGCTGGCAAGCAATTACCATACGAGGGCTGGGACACGACACTAATCAAAAAGGTAGAAGCAAACGCCAAGGCGACCTGCACCCTCCAATGCGGATTGCAAAGGAGGAGTTGAATCGCGTCGGCCCATTCTCAAGCGCCAAGGAGCTGTGGGAGAAGCTGATCGAGTTTCACGAAGGAACGTCTGACACCAAGGTAAGCAAAAGAGATTTAATTCTCAATAAATTGTGCAATATAAAATTGCAGGAAGATGAGATGACTAGCCAGCTCCACGCCCGGATCCAAGATCTCCTCAACGGGCTACATACGATCGGACAAAAAGTGGAGAACCGCGACATAATCAGGTACTCTCTGGACGCTTTTCCAAGGAACACCTTGTGGGCATCCATGGTAGATGCTTACAAGGTTTCTAAGGACCTTTCTTCTATTAAATTAGATGAGTTATTCTCTGAATTCGAGTTGCATGAGCAGATTAATGCACGCCTGGTTGAAAAGAGTATAGCTTTGGTTGCAGGTACCGGCAGATCACGTGAGTCAAAACCAAGGTGAAAAAATGAACCAGAATCAGAAGAAGAACCAGATTCAGACGACGACGATGACGAACTCATGACTGAGCTCGTCAACCTGGTGAAAAAGCTCTATAAGAAGAAGAAGGGCTTTAACAAAAAGGATGTCAGAAAGGTCATTAAGTCCAAGGAAGCCCAACCAAAGGTAAAGTTCGAGGTGACGTGCTACGGGTGTAACCAAAAGGGGCACATCAAGGCTAACTACTCAAACCAGAAAGATGCAAAAAAGGCAAGAAGGAAGAAGTCCCTGAAGGCAACTTGGGATGAGTCATCCTCAGAGGAGTCCGACGATGAAGAACTCGAGCAGACTAGTTTTCTCGCAATGACGGCCTGAGACTACATCAATGAATCGAGAAGCGAGGATGAGTTGGAAGCTGAGTCCGAGAGAAGCCACGGATCCGTATCCGTTTATGAATGTTAGCTAGAGCCCTAGAGTCAATCATTTGATGATTGTATTATGGACTTGTTGTATCATATTCTATATATTTAAAGGCATTTGGTTTTTGGTTATTATACTTACTTGTATTGGTGCCAAATAAACTAAGTATAATAACGTCCTTGAGTAGAAGGTTCTTACCTGTATCAATCGATTGGTTGAATCGATAGTGAGATGATATAGGGAATGTTGGGATCGAAAAGTAGCTAGAGGGGGGGTGAATAGCTCTTCGCGTGCTAGATGCTCGTCGTTGCTTGTTTCTTTAGAGATATGCAGCGGAAATACAAGAAACAAAAACACACAACGCTAACAAGGATGGTTTACTTGGTATCCACCTCACAAGAGGTGACTAGTCTAAGGATCCACACCTACTCACGCACCCTCCACTAATAAAACACTCCTTTATGGTTACTACTAAAGGCGGAGAAACCCTACAAGACTCTCAATACAAGAAGAAAGGGAAAGGTAATGAAATACAAGCACAAGCTTACAATGAGCACAAAAGCCCTAACCCTAGCTTCTTCTTCTTGTAGTAGTCACGCCTCTTGACTTGGAAGAACCTCCAAGATCCTTCAAGAACTGGCGTGGAGAGCTCTGTGGAGAAGCTGTGGAGTCGCTGAGATGAATCGTTGCTGTGGCGGAGAGTTCTACCGAAGAAGACGCACGCCAACGACCTTTATCTGCGCCAACGGTCGGATCCCGATCGATTGGATTGCTCCCAATCGATCGGGGAGGCTTTGGATCGATCCACGGATCGATCCAGAGCACCTCTGTGCTCTGGAAATTCGCCTGGATCGATCGACGGATCGATCCAGAGCTTATCGCAACATACAACACCTTCCCAATCGATCCACTGATCGATTGAGACCTCTGGATCGATCGGCTGATCGATCCAGAGGCATTCTGTGCGCTTGCGACTTCCTCCCAATCGATCCACTGATCGATTGGGACGAAGGTTTCTCGCAGGGACACCCCAATCGATTGACCGATCGATTGGGCTCTAGCCAATCGATCGGCTGATCGATCCAGCCGTTGGTTTTTGCCCAAAACTAAGTCCCAACATCCGGTCAATCCATGACCTGTTGGTTCATCATGCCTAGCATTCGGTCACCTTTGACCTGCTAGGACTCCCTCACCAAGTGTCCGGTCAATACCTTTGCCCCACTTTGACTTTTCTTCATCATGCCAAGTATCCGGTCACTCCCTTGACCTACTTGGACTTTCACCAGATGTCTGGTCAACCTTGACCCATCTGGATTTCCCCGTGCCTGGCTTCACTCACCAGGACTCCCAATCTACCTAGCTTCACTCACTACGACTTCTCCTCTGCCTGGCTTCACTCACCAGGACTTCCAATCTGCCTAGCTTCACTCACTAGGACTTCTCCTCTACCTGACATCCCAGTTAGGACTTCCTAGTCAAGTATCTGGTCATCCTTGACCTACTTGACTCTTCTTCAATCAACCTTATATTGTCAAACATCGAAACTGAAACCAAGACTCAAGCTTGGTCAACCAGGTCAACCTTGACCTGAGGGATGTTGCACCAACAATCTCCCCCTTTTTGATGTTTGACAATACCAACACTATCACTTACAATACCACATGTAAGTTAGGCTAATCCCATAGCCTAAACCTTCTTCATGCCACTAGGTAATGAATACATAAGTTAAGCCCTTCATTCTCCCCCTAAGAGGGGACACTCCCTCTAGGTAATGAAAGCCTAACTTACTCCCTTTCATTCTCCCCCTATTGGCACACATCAAACCATGCCCCATTTTTGGGCACACATCAACAAATTCACTTGTTGAAAACTCTCCCCCTGAAGAGTTGCTCATCGTTGTTCACAACTTCACTCGTTGTGATCAACACGATAATGAAGGTCCCATACCCTTCATTATCCTTAACCCTACATTCTCCCCCAATGTAGCCAAATACTCATCCTTGAGCATTATCCACTTGAAACCACTTGAACAATGATGATATCCACTCCCCATTAAAGTTCAAACGCTCAACCTTGAGCATGTTCTTAACGGAAGGTTAACCACCTTCCAAGGTTCATGAAATATAATTTTCATGTCTTTAAAGAGTCCCTCCCCCTAAAGACATGGTGGTAACTTCTGTCATTTCACCAACAATGACTTGGAATCCCTAAAACTTTAGGAAACCCAATTTTAGAAGTTTTGAGGTTCAAATATTCAAAACATGAAACAAACCTCAACCTAAATTTCAACTTAGCCTTCCTTAACCAATCCATCCTTGTTTTCCACATGAAAATACCCTTTTTATGTATACAAATGTATTTTCAGGGTTTTCGAATGGTTACCTAGACTAAAATAGGTTCAAAGATGTTGAAATCAGGCCTTCCCAGTCAAAATCAGCAACTTGGATCGATTGGAGTTGGGTTCCAATCGATTGAACCTTGTTGAATCGATCCACTGATCGATTCAGGAGGGCTGGATCGATCGGTGGATTGATCCAGGAAGCTTCTGTTCGCGAGAAGCTTGCTCTCCCTTCAATCGATCGGGTGATCGATTGAGGTCTGATAGTTGCTAAAATTAACTTTCTGTGAATTTCAGAAGCCCCTAGAAAAATCTACAAAATTCCAAAAATCATAAAAATTTGTGTAGACATTATTTAGGGTATATACTATCAAGGAAAAATAGTTTTCTAAGAAAATACTTCATATTTTCAAATATTGACACAAACTTGAAATCTTGCAAAAACTTTAGTGTTTTCTTCAAGTTTGTGTCTAACTATTCAATGGTGATTACTCTCAAAAGATAGCCTTCACCAAGGTTTTCCAAAATTATTTTAAAAACATTTTCAAAACCAATGTCCCATCATGTTCCTTGGGCTTAATGTACATGACTTGTACACTAGCTTTCCCAATGATGGGAAAATACATAACTATGTGTTTTGATGAATTTAAAACTCAAAAGAATGCACTAAATCAGCATGTTGAGTTTTGTTCATCATCCTAACATCTCACTTGTCTCTAATGTGCACAAAACACATACAAGTCATCTTATATGTCTTTGTGAGATGTAAAAGTTGGTTTTGCCCTAATCTAGGGATCATGCATATCTATCTAAGTATTTTCGTGAATATTGAACATCCACCTAGAATGTCACTTGTTGATACACTTGTACCACTTGTTACAAATACCACTTGTTGATACAAGTTGATAAATGCCATTTGTACTTAATTTTAAGGAAATATAATGCATGATAATGTTATGGCATACATCAAAATGAAATAGCTTTCAAAAGAAAGATTCCTATAACTACATGATGTATGTATGACATGACATGGTATTTTTGTATTTTTCATAATAACGGATGAATGCAAAATACAAAATTAAATATGATGTCATGGCATATAGTGAGCAAACAATCATGGCACGGGTTAGGATAAATAAAATACCTAGATTATCTACCTAAGTATCCTTAATCCTTAGCTAATCTTTAAATTTTAAACCTAGATTGCCCAAAAGTGCTTCAAGAAATTTCCAAAACCTAAATTGGCATTTCTAATTCTCTTGATTCATTTATGCCAATTGAAATTTAGCTTATTCCTCAAATGTTGGCATATTTCATCCTTCCACGAGAGTAGCACTCTTAATTAAGACTCAAATTGCCTTTATTTTCCTAAGAACATACCAAAATCCCAACTTGGTAGTTCTTATGATTCCTAAATTGTGCCAATTAGGATTAAAATCAATACTTCTCAAATTTGACACATTTTACTCTTTCAAAGAGTAAATGATAGATCCATTTCATTTTCAAAGGTTAATAACAACCTTGAAAATGCTCCTTGAGTGTCAATTTCTTCAAAGTTGAGTTAACTACCCTTCTTCTTAGAGTCGACACTCTCTAACCCATCTATGGGTAGAGAAGATGCTCCTAGGAACCCAAAACCTATTGGTGCTCCTTGGATGCTCTAGGTATTCACTAGGGATAACTTTCCTAGATACCTTCCTAGTGACCTTGTTTGGCTTTTTAGAAGCCTTGGTCACATTTTCTAGGTCAACCCTAGGGATTACTTCCCTTGTGACCTTTTTAGTGACTTTGTTAGACTTCTTAGAAGTCTTAGTCACTTTAGTTGTAAAAATACTCCTAGGGATAACTTCCCTTGTACTTTTGACTTGACCCTTAGACCTAGGGTTGGTTCCATAGCTATATGGAATCCTATGGTAAGAGATTTCATCTTTCTTAGCCTTAGGTTTGTATCCCAAACCTTTATGGTCATTGGATGACCCTTGTTGTACTCCTAGACCTAGGTTTTGCTCATTTTGCCCTTTAAGGATATTTTCCATCCTTTTTAGGGTCTTTTCTAGTTTGTCAAGTCTTGACCTCAAGACTTGATTCTCCATCACTAAGTCCTTAGTTTTTGGTTTTCCATTAAATCCATTAGCATTTTTGTTTCTAGGCTTGTAGCTAAAATCCTTTGAGTTCTTACCTAGACTTTTACCTACATTCCTAGCCTTAGGTGTAGTAGTTTTAGCATGAAAAACTATATGTTTTTCCTTAACGCTATCGTGCTTCCTATTTTCATGGTAAATAGCATTAAAATGATATAAGTTAGAACTATCATGCTTTTTACCATAATTTAAAGGGGTAGGCTCAATGAAAGTTACCTTTCTTTTTACCTTGGAGGCTCCCCCTTGACTTGAGCTTCCTCCATGAGCCTTGACCACCTTCTTCCCCTTAGGGCATTGACTTCGGTAATGCCCCTTTTGGTTGCAAGAAAAACACACAATGTGCTCCTTGCTCTTCTTTGTTCCGGAGATCGTCTCCTTGGGCTTCTCCTTGCCCTTTTGTGTCACTTGACCCTTCTTCTTGGTCAAGTTGGGACACTTGCTCTTGTAGTGCCCATTCTTCCTACACTCAAAACATATAATATGATTTTTATTATTAATTGAACTATTTATACCTTCTTGTGTAGGGATGACACTTTTTCCTTTGGATCCGGAGGTAGAGGCTTCCTCTTGATCCGCAAATGATTTTCCTCCTATAGATTTAGCTTGACTTGTGGAGGTGGAAGCTTTTTCCTCCACTTCTTCTCTTGACCTGGATGTAGAAGCTTCTCCTTCTTCTTGATCCGGTGTCACCAAGGATTGCTCCCCCTCAATCCTAGAGGTGGAGACTTCACCTTCTTCTTCATCCTCTTGTACATGAAACAAGGAACATACTCATTCCTTGCTCTTTTGATTGCACTCCTTTGAGGATGAAGCTTCTTGGACTTCCTCTTCTTCGGAAGTTGAGCATCTCTCAACTTCGAAGTCTTCCTCCTCTTGGTCTTGATCCAATGAGTCACCCTCTTTGAATTCTTCTTGATCTTGTATAGTAGAGGGAATCTCATGAATCTTTGCCAATTTGCTCCATAGCTCTTTGGCATCTTCAAATTCTCCTATTTTCTCCAAGATGTTGTTCGGCAATAAATTCACCAAAAGCTTGGTCACTTTGTCATTTGCCTCACATCTTTGGATTTGGTCTTGGCTCCACTTGCTCCTCTTGAGTACTTTGCCCTTGGAATTTGTGGGAGATTCAAAACCTTCCATGAGAGCAAACCATTGCTCTATCTCCCCCATTAAGAAGTTTTCGATCCTTGATTTCCAAAGATCGAAGCTTGTAGATGTGTATGGTGGAGGAACCCTCGTGTCGAATCCGAGTCCATCTCGGAATTCCATTTGAAGTTGAGCTTCTTGTGATGAAGTCTTCGACGTGTAGAATTGCTCCAACTTCTTCACCCTCTAGCTTGCTTGCTTTGTTTGCCCCTTCCGGCGATGACTCCGGTGAAGAGCGACCTCGCTCTGATACCACTTGTTAGGACCGAAAAGTAGCTAGAGGGGGGGGGGGGGGGGAATAGCTCTTCGCGTGTTAGGTGCTCGTTGTTGCTTGTTTCTTCAGAGATATGCAGCGGAAATACAAGAAACAAAAACACACAACGCTAACAAGGATGATTTACTTGGTATCCACCTCACAAGAGGTGACTAGTCCAAGGATCCAAACCTACTCACGCACCCTCCACTAATAAAACACTCCTTTATGGTTACTACCAAAGGTGGAGAAGCCCTACAAGACTCTCAATACAAGAAGAAAGGGAAAGGTAATGAAATACAAGCACAAGCTTACAATGAGCACAAAAGCCCTAACCCTAGCTTCTTCTTCTTGTAGTAGTCACGCCTCTTGACTTGGAAGAACCTCCAAGATCCTTCAAGAACTGGCGTGGAGAGCTCTGTGGAGAAGCTGTGGAGTCGCTGAGATGAATCGTTGCTGTGGCGGAGAGTTCTACCGAAGAAGACGCACGCCAACGGCCTTTATCTGCGCCAACGGTCGGATCCCGATCGATTGGATTGCTCCCAATCGATCGGGGAGGCTTTGGATCGATCCACGGATCGATCCAGAGCACCTCTGTGCTCTAGAAATTCGCCTGGATCGATCAGCAGATCGATCCAGAGCTTATCGCGACATACAGCACCTTCCCAATCGATCCACTGATCGATTGGGACCTCTGGATCGATCGGCTGATCGATCCAGAGGCATTCTGTGTGCTCGCGACTTCCTCCCAATCGATCCACTGATCGATTGGGACGAAGGCTTCTCGCAGGGACACCCCAATCGATTGACCGATCGATTAGGCTCCAGCCAATCGATCGGCTGATCGATCCAGCCGTTGGTTTTTGCCCAAAACCAAGTCCCAACATCCGGTCAATCCATGACCTGTTGGTTCATCATGCCTAGCATCCGGTCACCTTTGACCTGCTAGGACTCCCTCACCAAGTGTCCGGTCAATACCTTTGACCCACTTGGACTTTTCTTCATCATGCCAAGTATCCGGTCACTCCCTTGACCTACTTGGACTTTCACCAGATGTCTGGTCAACCTTGACCCATCTGGATTTCCCCGTGCCTGGCTTCACTCACCAGGACTTCTAATCTGCCTAGCTTCACTCACTAGGACTTCTCCTCTGCCTGGCTTCACTCACCAGGACTTCTAATCTGCCTAGCTTCACTCACTAGGACTTCTCCTCTACCTGACATCCCAGTTAGGACTTCCCAGTCAAGTATCTGGTCATCCTTGACCTACTTGACTCTTCTTCAATCAACCTTGTATTGTCAAACATCGAAACTGAAACCAAGACTCAAGCTTGGTCAACCAGGTCAACCTTGACCTGAGGGATGTTGCACCAACAGGGAACACTACTCTTAATCATTCCTGGTCGAGTATTAACATTCAAGGACAATGTTAATACAATAAGACTAGCATGTAGGTCAACTCGATGACTTGATCTCACAAGTCATGGATATAGAGATATCAAGTTGACACATGGGTATGCATTAGAGAATGTATACTGAATGACCCGTCATGAGAAAGTATCATGGATCGTTATATGAGTGTCATATACTTTCTCATGTGGCTATTAGTATGACTACTAGTCCTTAGACCTGAAGTCACCATGATTCCGTACATAAGGCGTTATGTACTTTGGTTTCATCAAACGTCACCCGTAACTGAGTGGACTATAAAGGCGATTACTGGGTATGTAACGAATTATGCAGAGGGATGTGAGTGATGTAGATGGGATCTATCTCTCCTATATGACGGGAGAGACATCGGTATTCTTGATAGAGTGAGACCACGAAGTGCATGACCATGCCCAAATAAGTCAATATGAGATATTGAGCTCATTTGTTTTAGTGAGTCTACTTGAAGTTCAAGATTTAGATTGGTCAGAGGATGACACGGTCTATGCCTCACATTGATCAATCTAGATGTCTAGGATAGAAGGACATTTGTCATATATTTTGTGAGGAGTCACAATTAGTAGTCACAAGGTGATGTTGGATCTCACCATTCTTGTAACTTGGGTAGTAATGATGTGTTGCTAGATACCGCTCATTACTTATGCTCCTAAATGAGTTTAGGGCATTGCCAACGTTACAAGAACCTATAGGGTCACACACTAAGGACAATTAGATGGAGATTAGGTTCATATGATGAACCAAGAGGATTAGATTCATTTGATGAATCAAATTGGATTAAGAGTAATCCTAATTGGGCTAATTGAGTTGGACTCAAGTTGATTCATGTGTTCAATGAGTCTAATTTAGATTATGGCTCATTGAATCAATTTAATTAAATGAATTAGATTCATTATATTAAATTGGCTTGAATTAAATGGTTAGATTAGATCAACCATGAGAGAGATTAAGTTAAGTTTGACTTGACTTGAGAGGAAGAAGAAAAGTCAAGTTTGACTTGACTTTTTGCCACATCATTAGTGAGTTGGCAAGATGTGGACCAATGATGATGCTCCACATCATCATGGTTACTTAAGTGAGATGCCACCTCATGGAGGTTACAATTCTTCACTTTAATGGCTCCACATTAAATACACTTAATGTGGAAATGGGGGTTACACCTTTTTGAAAGTGGCCGGCCACTATTGTGAGGGGATGGAATGAATTTTCATTCAAGGCACATTCACTTCATCCTCTTCCTCAAGCTCTCCCTCTCCCTCTCCTCCTCTACCATTGCCGAGTCCCTTTGGAGTGCTAGCACACTCTAAGGCTCTCTCTCCATTGAGTTGTTTGTGTGGATACATATAGAGAGTTGTCTACATTGACAACTTCGAGATCCGACACCATTTGGACGAGCGGGAACGCGAAGAGCTTCGCTTCAAAGGTATAACCTTTTTCCCTTGTAGATCTAAGTGCAGATCTAGGTAAACTCGTACTCGTAGTTTTTCAAAAATTTTATTCTTCGCACGGATCCGTTGGCTAGGGAGATTTCGGGTTTCCACGACGCGAAATGCGGTTTTCGCGGCCCGAAAATCTCAATAGTGGTATCAGAGCCACGTGCGAAGGCGTGTACGTGTTTATTTTGGTTTTTATGAAAAATAAACATTCTGTGAATTTCTGTAATTTCATGATTTTTATAGTTTTAAAGGATATTTTTCTCGTAGAAGCGAAGCACAAGTGTTTAGACACTTGTAGGCTTCGACTACCGAGAAGATTTTTCCGTTACGGCAATGTTTCGACCCAAAACTTTTTGGGACAGCGGGCTAAGACGCTGTAGGATCGCTTAGGAGCAACTCGCGATGGTTAGATCGCGGGTAGGGGTACTGCCACTAACCCTGCAAGGGGATTTGCTCCGCGATTGCGCCCGAAATCGCTAATCAGGACCGTCGGGAAAAATTTACTCATAAAAATTGTAAAAATTATGAAAAATTACAGAAAATTATGAAAAATATATAATTTAGAATTATATATTATTTTTTTGATAGTCATGGCCCAAAAAGACCCAATATGATTGGATTTGTGTTGTAATTTATAATACGGCCTGCGTGCCGTCATGTGTTTGTGTGTGTTATATTTGATACGCGACCTGCGCGTTGTGCCTCCCTATTTATATTCTGATTGTAAATTAGATTTAGACTCGAATGTAACTCAAGTTTCAAAATGTAATGTAAATTTTGAAGCGGTGGAAGGTCCACTCAAGACGGAGTTACGAGGAAGGCGCGAGCAACATAAGGTGGTCAAAAGGAAGGCGCTTGAGAAGCTGTTGACCTTAGGTTGACCATCCGATCTTCTCATTGGCTTGAGAAGATCGTAGTAGGACCATGACATAATCACAAAATTATTTAATTAATTGCTTTTTTGTGTATGTGATGCATGCTAGTTAATTAAGTAATTAATTAGTGCCTAATGATTAGATTAGATCTAAGTCGTGCACATGATGCACCCTTCGATTAGATTAGATCTATCGAGTATATGATACGCATCATCGTTTAGATTAGATCTAAATCGTGACAACTCGTAATGCCTACCATGCCATGATACCTACCACTATCTCGATCGCATGTTGTTGTTGAATCTGCCAAAGCAGAGCAACACATACTATCTTGGTAGGGTACAGAGGGACAATCTTGGTCCCGCCTATCAACGCATGAGTGAGTACAACTCAATTAGATTGAGTAACTAGTTAACTCAATTGGATCGAGTTTAACTATAGGCATTATCCAATGGTTGGTAGATAGGTCAAAATCATGTTTATATTAACTCTTGGGCGTATTAGCCAAAGCTAACTCGAGTTTTAATATAAATGCGGATCTTGATCCTATAAACAAGAGTTGCATAGAGATGTAATTGGTAATTAGTTACCTATCGATCATACTAAGTCTTGGGCGTATTAGCCAAAGCTAACTCAAGGGTTAGTATGATATGGATCTTGTCCCACATGAATTATAAAATTTAGTGGGAGCATCATTTAGTTAAAGGCCTAATTAAATGATTTAAAGAATATGATATTTATTTTCTACATTTTTCTGTTGTAGATAACCATGACATCAAATACGAACACTTTCTCCCTGCGATCTGTTCTTGAGAAGGACAAGCTCAACGGAGCAAATTTCTTGGACTGGTACAGGAACTTGAGAATAGTTCTCACCCAAGAACGTAAACTGTACGTTCTGGAGAAACCTATTCCGGAGGCTCCTCCTGCCACTGCCCAGCGAGCTGACCGAGATGCTTTCAAGAAGCATCAAGATGACGCATTAGATGTGTCTTGTCTAATGCTCGCGACCATGAACTCTGAGCTTCTGAAGCAACACGAGTTAATGGGCGCTTACGATATGGTTGAACATCTTCGTCAACTGTATCAAGGTCAAGCGAGGCATGAGAGATTTGAGATCTCAAGGGCACTGTTTCAGTGCAAGATGTCAGACGGGGCTCTTGTAGGTCCATATGTACTCAAAATGATTGGGTACATAGAGAACCTACAAAGGTTGGGGTTTCCACTTGGCCAAGAGCTGGCCACTGGCCTGATCTTGCAATCCTTGCCGGATAGCTATAGTCAGTTCGTTCTAAACTACAACATGAATGAGATTGACAAGCCACTGCCTGAGCTGCTTAGCATGTTGAGAACTGCTGAGCTGAACCTTAAGAAGGCTAAGCCCAACATTGTTCTGAT
Organism: Zingiber officinale; assembly: GCF_018446385.1. NCBI lineage: Eukaryota > Viridiplantae > Streptophyta > Magnoliopsida > Zingiberales > Zingiberaceae > Zingiber > Zingiber officinale. The sequence continues at coordinate 45,272,079 of NC_056003.1, forward strand.
GGTTCAGAAACATAAGGGCAAGGGCAAGCCCAAAGGCAAGGGAAGGTCCCAAGCCAAGGGCAAAGGCAAGGCATTGAAGCCTAAAGGAGGGGTCGCCAAGGATGCTACCTGCTTCCACTACGGTCAGACCGGGCACTGGAAGAGGAACTACAAGGTATACTTGGAGGATCTTAAGAAGAAGCGAAGTGAGACTTCCACTTCAGGTATATATGTTATAAAAGTCAATCTATCTATTTTTACATCATGGGTATTAGATACTGGATGTGCTTCACACATTTGTACTGATGTGCAGGCGCTGAGAAATAGTAGGGCATTGACAAAGGGTGAGGTGGACTTACGAGTAGGCAATGGAGCACGGGTTGCTGTTGCTGTAGGGACTTACTTTCTATCTCTGCCCTCTGGGCTTGTACTAGAGTTAGTCGATTGTTGTTATGTGCCTGCATTAACTAAGAACATTATATCAGTTTCTTGTTTGGACAAGAAAGGTTTCTCGTTTACAATAAAGAAGAAATGTTGTTCCATCTATTTAAACGATATGTTCTATTGTAGTGCACCTCTGATAAACGGACTCTATATTCTAGACTTTGAAAGCCCTATCTATAACATAAATACCAAGAGGTTCAAGTCAAATGACCTGAACCAAACCTATCTCTGGCACTGTCGCTTAGGTCATATAAATGACAAGCGCTTATCCCAACTCCATAAGGATGGTTTGCTGGACTCATTTGATTTTGAATCTTATGAGACGTGTGAGTCATGCCTAATAGGCAAGATGACCAAGACTCCTTTTAGTGGGCACAGCGAAAGAGCGACTGATTTGTTAGGACTTATACATAGTGATGTATGTGGTCCTTTCAATGTCGTTGCTAGAGGCGGTTATAGGTACTTCATCACATTTACTGATGACTTCAATAGATATAGTTATGTGTACTTGATGACACATAAATCTGAATCCTTTGAAAAGTTCAAAGAATTCAAGAATGAAGTACAGAACCAGCTTGACAAGAGTATTAAGATACTTCGATCAGATCGAGGTGGAGAATACCTTAGCCATGAGTTTCATGATTATCTAGCTGAGTGTGGGATTCTATCCCAACTCACTCCTCCTGGAACACCACAGTGGAATGATGTATCCGAAAGGAGGAATCGTACCCTATTAGATATGGTACGATCTATGATGAGTCACACAGATCTTCCGACATTCCTTTGGGGCTATGCTCTAGACACGACAGCTTTTATACTCAACCGAGTTCCATCCAAGGCCGTGATAAAGACACCATATAGGATATGGACTGGGAGAGATGCCCAAGTGTCTTTCATGAGGATTTGGGGATGTGAGGCCTACGTTAGACGTCAAGTCTCAGATAAATTAGGACCCAAATCTGACAAGTGCTACTTTATAGGATATCCCAAGGAAACTAAGTGATATTACTTCTACATTCTCAGTCAGCACAAGATAGTTGTGGCAAAGACTGGAGTCTTTCTAGAAAGGGACTTTGTTTCTAGAAAGACTAGTGAGAGTATATTCGATCTTGAAGAAGTTCAAGATGCGGATCCTAGCACTGAAGCCTCGATGGAAGTTGAACTGGAACCACAAAGTGTTGTGGATGATGTTGTTCCACAAAGAGTTGAGGAACAACAACCAGTTCAAGTAGACATACATCTTCGCAGGTCTGATAGGGTACATCGTCAGCCTAAGAGATACTCATTTTTCTTGTCTGACCATGATGACGTTGTGCTCATAGAGGATGAGCCTACCACCTATCAGGAAGCTGTGATGAGACTAGATTCTGAGAAATGGCTAGAAGCCATGAGATCCGAAATAGAATCCATGTACACCAACCAAGTATGGACTTTGGTTGATCCACCTGAAGGGGTAAAACCCATAGGGTGTAAGTGAGTCTTTAAGAGAAAGACTGACATGGATGGACTTATCTATAAGGGTCACTTGGTAGCTAAAGGTTTCAAGTAGATTCATGGTATTGACTATGATGAAACCTTTTCACCAGTAGCGATGTTTAAGTCCATTCGGATCATGCTTGCTATTGCAGCTTACCACGATTACGAGATCTGGCAGATGGATGTCAAAACCGAGTTTCTAAATAGAAACCTACTCGAGGATGTGTACATGACACAACCTGAGGGTTTTGTAGATCCAAAGCATACTAGCAGAGTATGCAAGCTGCATAGGTCCATTTATGGACTAAAGCAAGCTTCTCGGAGTTGGAATCTTCGATTCGATGATGCAATCAAATAGTTTGGTTTCATCAAGAATGAAGATGAACCTTGTGTCTACAAGAAGGTTGTAGGGGACATAGTTATCTTCCTCATATTGTATGTGGATGACATACTGCTCATTGGGAAAGACATCCCTTTGCTACAGTCTGTCAAGACTTGGATAGGGACATGTTTCTCAATGAAGGACTTGGGTGAAGCATCCCGCATTCTAGGGATACATATCTATAGAGATAGATCTAAGAGATTGCTTGGCCTAAGTCAGAGTACATATATTGACAAGGTACTCCTTCGGTTTGCCATGCAGAACTCCAAGAAGGGATTTCTGCCGATGTCACATGGCGTGAGTCTTTCGAAGACTCAGGGCCCTTCTTCTAGAGAGGAGAGAGACCGCATGGATCAGATCCCTTATGCTTTAGCCATAGGATCTATCATGTACGCCATGCTATGTACTCGACCTGATGTCTCTTATGCTTTGAGCATGACGAGCAGATACCAGTCAGATCCAGGTGAAAGTCACTGGATAACGGTCAAAAATATTCTTAAGTACTTAAGAAGGACTAAAGAATATTTCTTGATATATGGAGGCGATGATGAGCTAGTTGTAAATGGTTATAGTGATGCTAGCTTCCAGACCGACCAGGATGATTATCGATCGCAGTCAGGGTTTGTGTTTTGCATTAATGGTGGTGTTGTGAGCTGGAAGAGTTTGAAGCAGGACACAGATGCTGATTCTACAACAGAGACCGAGTACATTGCTGCATCAGAGGCAGCAAAGGAGGTAGTTTGGATCCGCAAGTTCATCACTGAACTTAGGGTGGTTCCTAGCATTGCTGACCCCATTGAGCTCTATTGTGACAACAATGGAGCTATAGCACAGGCGAAGGAACCTCGCTCACACCAGCGGACCAAACACATACTACGACGCTTCCATCTCATTCGAGAGATTATCGAGAGAGGAGATGTGAAGATTTGCAGAGTACCCACAGAGGCTAACATCGCAGATCCCTTAACCAAGGCTTTGGCACAGAGGAAGCATGATGGTCACACTAGGTCATTGGGGCTTAGAGCCTACACTGATTGGCACTAGTGCTAGTGGGAGATTGTTAGCTAGAGCCCTAGAGCCAATCATTTGATGATTGTATTATGGACTTGTTGTATCATATTCTATATATTTAAAGACATTTAGTTTTTGGTTATTATACTTACTTGTATTGGTGCCAAATAAACTAAGTATAATAACGTCCTTGAGTAGAAGGTTCTTACCTGTATCAATCGATTGGTTGAATCAATAGTGAGATGATATAGGGAACACTACTCTTAATCATTCCTAGTCGAGTATTAACATTCAGGGACAATGTTAATGCAATAAGACTAGCATGTAGGTCAACTCGATGACTTGATCTCACAAGTCATGGATATAGAGATATCAAGTTGACACATGGGTATGCATTAGAGAATGCATACTGAATGACTCGCCATAAGAAAGTATCATGGATCGTTATATGAGTGTCATATACTTTCTCATGTGGCTATTAGTATGACTACTAGTCCTTAGACCTGAAGTCACCATGGTTCCCTACATAAGGAGTTATGTACTTTGGTTTCGTCAAACGTCACCCGTAATTGGGTGGACTATAAAAGTGATTACTGGGTATGTAACGAATTATGCAGAGGGATGTGAGTAATGTAGATGGGATCTATCCCTCCTATATGACGGGAGAGACATCGGTATTCTTGATAGAGTGAGACCACGAAGTGCATGTCCATGCCCAAATAAGTTAATATGAGATATTGAGCTCATTTGTTTTAGTGAGTCTACTTGGAGTTCAAGATTTAGAGGGATGTAAGTGATGTAGATGGGATCTATCCCTCCTATATGACGGGAGAGACATCGGTATTCTTGATAGAGTGAGACCACGAAGTGCATGGCCATGCCCAAATAAGTTAATATGAGATATTGAGCTTATTTGTTTTAGTGAGTCTACTTGGGGTTCAAGATTTAGATTGGTCAGAGGATGACACGGTCTATGCCTCACATTGATCAATCTAGATGTCTAGGATAGAAGGACACTTGTCATATATTTTGTGAGGAGTCACAATTAGTAGTCACAAGGTGATGTTGGATCTCAACATTCTTGTAACTTGGGTAGTAATGATGTGTTGCTAGATACCGCTCATTACTTATGCTCCTAAATGGGTTTAGGGCATTGCCAACGTTACAAGAACCTATAGGGTCACACACTAAGGACAATTAGATGGAGATTAGGTTCATATGATGAACCAAGAGGATTAGATTCATTTGATGAATCAAATTGGATTAAGAGTAATCCTAATTGGGCTAATTGAGTTGGACTCAAGTTGATTCATGTATTCAATGAGTCTAATTTAGATTATGACTCATTTAATCAATTTAATTAAATGAATTAGATTCATTATATTAAATTGGCTTGAATTAAATGGTTGGATTAGATCAACCATGAGAGAGATTAAGTCAAGTTTGACTTGACTTGAGAGGAAGAAGAAAAGTCAAGTTTGACTTGACTTTTTGCCACATCATTAGTGAGTTGGCAAGATGTGGACCAATGATGATGCTCCACATCATCATGGTTACTTAAGTGAGATGCCACCTCATGGAGGTTACAATTCTTCACTTTAATGGCTCCACATTAATTGCACTTAATGTGGAAATGGGGGTTACACCTTTTTGAAAGTGGCCGGCCACTATTATGAGGGGATGGAATGAATTTTCATTCAAGGCACATTCACTTCATCCTCTTCCTCAAGCTCTCCCTCTCCCTCTCGTCCTCTACCATTACCGAGACCCTTTGGAGTGCTAGCACACTCTAAGGCTCTCTCTCCATTGAGTTGTTTGTGTGGATACATATAGAGAGTTGTCTACGTTGACAACTTCGAGATCCGGCACCATTTGGACGAGCGGGAACGTGAAGGGCTTCGCTTCAAAGGTATAACCTTTTTCCCTTGTAGATCTAAGTGTAGATCTAGGTAAACTCGTACTCGTAGTTTTTCAAAAAATTTTATTCTTCGCTCGGATCCGTTGGCTAGGGAGATTTGGGGTTTCAGCGACGCGAAAAGCGGTTTTCGCGGCCCGAAAATCCGAACACTGAAGGGCCAAACTCCACTGTAAGTACAAGTCGGTTACACAATTTAATTATTTACTTAATGCGTAAATTAGCTAAGTCTAATGTTCGGATCAAGTCGCTTCTAAAGAAAGTAACATCCTTTAAAGAAGCGACTAATACCAAATCCTTGGCTGATCCAGTTCAGACTGGACCTTAACTCAAGTCCAAAAACTTGAGGAAGAGAATTCCAACCTGAAAAGTCAAGTCAAGGATTTGAAAACTACATTGGAACGGTTTACACTGGGTTCCAAGAATCTTGACTTAATTCTTGGAAAATAGAAAGCTATATACAATCGATCTAGAATTGGATTTAAAGCTAAAGATAAATATTGGTCGTATTTATCGCTTATTAACAGACCGAATAGTAAGATAGTCCAAGCATGGGTACCTAAGTCCAACTTGATCAAATCAAGTTGGACTTGGTAAATATTGGGTCCCCAAGGATCAAGTATATTACCTTGATAGATCATATCGAGGCTATGATCCATGGGTAGCCAATAGAAAAACTATCTTAATAAATAAATAGAATTGTTTGATGAGTGTTTATTTACTTTCCTGTTAATATGCATGGTTAGACTAAGATAGATTAAGGACCTAGGCATAATTTACACTTGTTCAGTTAAACCTAGGGATTTCAAAAAGAAAATTAAATATGACATTTCTTTGAGCGGTTCTGTCTAGGAAGTGGTGGATGATCTCATATCCAAGAAGGTCTAGTGCCTCACCACGACCTGGGAACCAATCCTTGAAATACATACTTAATTGACTAATTGGAAAACCTAAGTTTAACTCAAATGTAAATTAATTCTTAGAAATAATCTAAATCAAAGATAACCATCTCATAAAACTACTTGAGGTTCCCTGATTGATAACTTAGAATCAGGTGAGATGGATTCAGGTTGAACTCAGTTCAATTTAATTAATCAATTAACTTAAGTAATTAATTTCAAATTTGGATCTAGGCTAAACTTATTTAAAAATCTTTTAAAAAATTTATTTAAAAATCTTTTAAAAAATTTATTTAAAAATCTTTTAAAAAACTTATTTAAAATTCTTTTAAAAAACTTATTTAAAAATCTTTTAAAAAAAAACTTATTTAAAAATCTTTTTAAAACTTATTTAAAATATGTTAAAAATTTATTTAAAAATCTTTTAAAAACTTATTTAAAAATCTTTTAAAAACCTATTTAAAATCTTTTAAAAACCTATTTAAAATCTTTAAAAACTTATTTAAAAAATAAAAAAATTCCCTCTAAAAGCGCCGAACAGAGGCGCCTTTGCTATGGCAGAGGTGCCCTCCAAGATCGGTGGGAAAATTCCCGCCGAAAACCACTAAGGCGCCTCGGACCAAGTCCGAGGCTCCCTCAACACGACATTGAAGGCGCCTTCAAAGAGCTTGATGGCGCCCTCAATGCCGACATATGCAGCGAACAAAGAGTTGGCTACAAGTCATTTTTTCGCTGAACACCGACGATCCAAGGTGCCTTCAACCCCGATTTTCTACCTTCTACCTCCATTAAACCTCAGGATGCCTCCTAGGTATAATCTTAACTTATCTATTATTCGTATATATTACTTTTGTTCATTTCTTTGCTGTATGAATTGCTTGAATCAAAATAGGAAATGTCGAAACATTGATCCTGCTCCCGCTAGCATACCTTCCACCGACCCTAGGTTCCCCTCAGAGTGGCATAGGATTGAGTTCACCAGACATAAGTTTGCCCCTATTAAACCTAGGTACTTGAGTAGGTCATTTTTTGCTCAGTTTAGTCAGCCTACAGTCTAGATGATAGAGCACTATCAGCTTAGTAAACTAGTTTATTACAGTCATGCAGTAAATCAGGACCTATGTGCTTAGTTCTTCAATAGCCTCAAGAAGGTTGACAACTTGACCTACTCCACCAGAGTTGGTGGACATGATATCCAGTTTAGCCCTTTTTTGATTTGCACTAGTCTAGAGCTTAGATCATCTGCATGCCCCTTTTTGTGTTACCCAACTAGGGATTTGCCATTTGATGACCCCTATTCCCACATCACATTAGATACCATCTACATGTATTTCTTTTGGGAGGAGAGACCAGAGATCCTGACTGAGTTCAGGTCACTCTCCTTTAGGATTCAGGACTATGTTATGTACAAAGTCCTGACAGCATATATTTTGCCGATCATATCTCGGGATGTCATGAAGATGCGGCCTTCACATTACTTTTTCCTGTATGCATTATGCCAGCGCTTAGACATCGATATAGCATTACATATGTTCCATAACATCGTTCATGCATCCATTCTAGTCACATCCCTTGAGATCCACATGCCCTACTATCACATATTGACATCTATTTTCTCGACCCTTGGGATTGATACCACCCAGGGGCAGTTGTCCCTCTAGGACCTTATGATGAGTTAGGGCAGTGTAATCTCAGATTAGCTCGCATTGACGTCACCGCTGAGGGGATCCTAGTTTGGAAAGGTAGACCACAGCCAACTGCTGCTCCGATAGAGCCCGAGGTAGACGATGAGTTTGTTGCCTTCTTTGCTCCAGCCGAGGGAGAGGACTGGTTAGAGTTTACAGCCGAGGATATTCATGGACAGCTCTCCACTTCAGCAGGGCCCTCGACCTCGACATAACCATCCACCTCCTTATCGATCGAGGACCGACTTACGCGTCTCGAGATTCAGTCCGCATAGACACGACGACTTATCCTGGACAAATTTCGCATGCTTTGCGCAGAGATAGCCTCCGGCTTTACTTCTCTTCGTCAGGGATAGCCTGCACCCGAGCAACCCCCACCACCAACTGACAATCCTTCTACCTGACTCTATCCTTCCATGCATTGTATATTGGTCCTGGACATCCATGCATTGTATACTGGTTCTGACATCTCACTAGTACTTTGTCTGCTTAGATATTTGATTAGTTATACTTTCTTCTTAATAGTACCTCTATGTTAGTACTTAATTGATTTTCGTTACACTCAACCAGGTTTTCAAATTCTAGGAAGAATGACATCTTCAAAAAATCTCAATTTCTTAGATTTTCAAAATTTGGACTTAGCCTAGGAATTTACCCCTAGAAATCATGTTCTCCTAGATTTAAGCCAGAGCATCTCACAAGCACACTAGGCTTAACTTGTTTGTGTTTGATAAACTTAGAATGGGGTGAGATGCATAGGGTACATTCTAGACTTCAGTATGCTTATTTCTGTGTATCACAGTAAGTCTGGACAATAAATACCAAATTTATAGTAATCAAGTTAAGTTATCCAGACTTAGTCAAATATAACTGGATCACTAGCTTAACTTGACTAACCAAGTGAAAGTTGTTACCCTCTAGGTAATCAGCTAGTAACTGTGGTTAGACATGTGACCAAGGAATTTAAGTGTTTACCTTTCAATTACTCATGCTTGGACTTTAGGAATATGTTTTTTTGGGTTTTGTTTTGTTTGATTCTCCAAAGTGAAAATGACCTTAGTTAAAATTTTACAAGTTTTTCAAGTTAAGTTTTTTTTAATTATTTCTAAAAAGGAAAATCAAAATTTTTTCCAAAATTTTGACTAAGTCTCTATATTTCAAACTTAGCGTTTAAAACAACTCCAAAATTTTTGTGCTAAGTGTCTTTCAAATGCTTATTAAATTTGGCAAAGTACTTCAAAAACTAACTAAGTTACTTTTCAAAGTCAAAAACTTCACTTAGCTAATAGTTTTACAAGAAAATTAAGTGTTTTGCGAAGTATGTTTAATCCTCTACTTAAAAACTTTTATGTTTCTTAAACTTTAATTCTCTCCTTAAAAGCTAAGTGTTTAGTTAAACACCCTATTTTTGAAAACTAAGATAAAAATCACTCTCCAAACTAACTAAGGCAATTTATCATTTTTCTTATGCTCCCTTAAATTATTTTAATATATGGCAAAGGGGGAGAGTATAGAGAAATTCAAATGTATAGAGAAATTCAAATTCATTATTCAATTCAAAGAAAATTAAAGAAAGTTTGAAAATTTTAAGATTTAAGGGGAGCTTTTATTAAGGGGAGTGTTTGTAAGATTCAATTAAGGGGGAGCTTATCATTTTATGTGCTATCTTTATACTTGTGCTTATGATTGGAGATGCTTTGTATCTTTTCATTATTATCCTTCGCTTAACTTTGAATTTCAGTTGTCATAATCAAAAAGGGGGAGATTGTTGGTGCGGGAAGCATCCGACGATCAAACCTTAGTTTTGATAATGACAAAAGGGATTCAAAGTTAAGTTTAATTGTTATCTAATGAGTCTAAACAAGTTTGCAGGAAAGTCCTAATTGCGGTTAGGCAAGAGAAAAACCCTAGGGCGTGGTAACCCTAGGTCCTAGGGGTGGTAACCCTAGGTGGAGGAGAAATCCTAAGGGGGGGTAACCTTAGGTCCTAAGGGGTGGTAACCCTAGATGGAGAAAAACCCTAGGGGTGGTAACCCAAGGTCCTAGGGGGTGGTAACCCTAGGCAGAAAGTCCAGTCGATCTGGAGGACCAAACTGGCAAACAAGTATGCTCTCCTGAGTGGAGTAGGTGAGGACACGTTCCCCGGAAGAGGGAATAGTAGACGTCGGTTCGACCTAGGGTTTCCAGTAGGAAATCCGAAGTCAGAACCGGACAGTCCGATGACTATCAGACTTTATATTTATGATATTATGTGCTAACTTTGTGTTGCAGGGTATTTTTTTTGGACTAACGTATCTTGCAGGTACAAAGGAGCAACCTTAAGACTCGGATGAACAGTGTCCGAGGTGCCTCCATGGAGCTTGGAGGCGCCTCGGGTACAAAGGAGTAGAGCTTGTGCGTGGCAAAGCTAGAAGCGCCTCAGACTGAGATGGAGGTGCCTTGGACCACAGATTGGAGGCGCCTTGGACTGACATGGAGGCACCTTCAAGTGGATCAAAGGAGAAGTTTTCAGAGCTGATTCACGTGGCTGACTCAGCAGCATGGAGGCGCCTTGGAAGGGGTTTGAGGCACCTCCAGTAGGCTTTATAAGGGGTCTCGAATAGCAGCCTTAGAACAACAATTCTCAAGTGATCCTACTACAACGTGCTGCTAACGAGACGCTTCGATTAAGCTACGACAAGTCTCCGACAATCTGAAGCTTCACTTTCTCTAAATTCTATTGTCGGTATAGCTTTATTATTTTAGTTTTGTAATACTTAATCTGTACTTTGTGATTTGATAGTGAATTGCCCATAGTAAACGCTCAACGAGCGTGAGCCTTGGAGTAGGAGTCGCCCCTAGCTCCGAACCAAGTAAAAATACTTGGGTCGTTTTGTGTGTTTATCTTTAATTTATTCCGCTGCTTAACTCTCGTCAAGTTTTCCGATTACGAAACGCGTGAAAGCCACGAGCGCTATTCACCCCCCCCATCTAGCGCTTCTCAATCCAACACTTTCTTCTCCCTAAAGAAATACATATAGATAATATCCAATGTAATATGGGAGTAGGGATCGCCAAATGACAAATCCCTACTAGGATAACACAAAAGGTAGGTAGACCTCCTAAATCTAAAGTATCATACAATAGATTGGTTGAGAACCTAAAGTCCTTACCACCCACTCTGGTGGAGTATGTCAGGTCATTGATCTTAACTAGGTTATTATAAAACTAGGCACGCAAGTTTAAGTTTACTGAGTGACTATAGTAGACTAGCCTATCTAACCAATAATAGTCTATAACCTTTAAGATAAGGGCACAGTATTGGGTAAAAAATGAAATACTCAGAAACCTAAATTTAAGTACAATATATGAACGAACGCTCTAGGAAATCTAGCCAAAGTCGCTCATTGGGAAATCTAACATTGGCAGAGGGGACACAGCTGCTAGAACTGGCCTAGGATGGAATAATATTTCATCGCTTCCTAATGTGGTTTATACATGCAAACATTCAAGAAAAAACATACAAATAAGGAAAGTAACTATATAGATCGAGTTAGAGGGTATTTAGGAGGCATTGTTGGGAATCTTGGAGGAAAAAGTGAAAAAAGGCGGAAAATCACTGTTGGAAGACACCTTACTATGAATAGAATTATGAATAGAGCAAGCCTCTGTTCGCTGTAAAAATTTGGGTCGAAGGCGCCTTCAGGTCGATGGAAGACGCCTTCCATGTGTTATAGAGGACTTCTTTAACCAACTAAAGGCGTCTTCAGATGGTTGGGCGGGAATTTTCCTGCCCTTCCAAGAGAGCCTACGATTGTATTATAGGCGCCTTCGATGCTGACTCCTTATTTTTTATTTTTTTAATTTAATTTGATTCTAGTTTAAGTTAAGTTTAAATGTGATTTTAAGTTTTAAATTAGTTTTAAGTTTTAAGATAGGTTTGGATTTTATTTAATTTTAATAAAGTTGAATTTAATTAATTTAAATTTAATTTGAATTTATTTTAATATAATTTAATCCATATTCATCTCACCCGATCTATATTTTCAATCAGGAAATCTTATAGTTTTGTGAGATGAGTTAAGTTGAATTTCAAGGTTTGCTTTAACTTTTGTTAGATTCAAGTTTAGCTTTGGGTTCAACAAATAGATATTCTTTGGATAAACGTCTAAGCTGTGGTAAGTCACCTGGACATCATTAGAGTAACCACGCCTTCAAAATTTTTAAATAGTCCTATCCACTGAACTTAATATAAAATTTTAGACTAACTAGTTATGATTAGTAAGGGATAGCTTCAGTTAGTTCTACTAAGCCAAATGTACCAGGTTGAAGCCATATCTTCCTATACATGCATAGATAGAGCTTTCCTAATCTACTATCATTCAAAACTTCTCCAGTACTGTTTATCAAGTTAAACTTTTATTCCTATTTATCCTAGTCCTAATTACCCAGCCAAGTAAATTATTATTTTTAGAGGTGACAACTAATTTGGAGTCTCCTCCTGAATTATTCAACTTTGAGTTTAGATTTTAGGTTTGTGTCGATTTACTTTATAGTTATAAAAGACTTGGTTATAGGTTCAGTTTAGTTTAATTTTGTTTTTATTTAATTTAGGTTTAGTTTTATTTGATTTGATTTTATTCTTTAGGTTTAAATTTAGTTTTTAAGGTTTAATTTTTGAGATTAAGAGTGAGTTATTTAATTTATTTTGATTTAGGTAGTGTATTTTATTTTGTGGTACATTGTATTGATTAAGTCCTACTTGCATAATTAGGTATGCTTTAGGAACCCAAGCTTTAGGTAGTTTTTTATTTTGAGTTAGAATTAGGAATGATTTAAAGGTATAGTTATACTTGTATCCAAGTCTAGATTTATTGTACATAGCTCTTTAGGATCCAAGCATCATGTTTAGATACTTAGATCCTGAGGAAAATTTTTCCAACTATTCTTTTAACTCTTTAACTTGACTTTTTATGACAAAAATTTTTTCCTCAAGATTTATATCTTGAGTTGAATTTCTATCTTGAACTTGATTAGTTAAGGAGATCAAGCTCAGTTGTTCCTTAAGGATGTTATTTTCCTTAAGGAGGAGTTTAACATCTTCCTTAGTTTTTGTTATTTTTTTTTGTTTAAGTAGGAAATAATTTTAAAAAAATTTACCGTATAATTAAATGTTACCCCAATAGGTTCATCTGAACTTGATGCGAATCTGTTACTCGACTCATATTTGGACTCTTCTTCTTGATCCAATTCGTCTCCAGTTGCCATCAACGCGAGGTGGCTAGTTTGCTTTGGTTCGTCAACTTCCGATCTATTCGAGGAAGACTCATCCCAAGTCACCTTAAGTGCTTTCTTTTTATTTGTCTTCTTGATCTTGTCTTTGTTCAAGCATTCATGCCCCTTCTTGTTGCAGCTGTAGCATGTGATGTTCGCCTTTGAGTTATTGGATCCAGACTGGGACATCTTCTTCATGTCGCATTTGGTGAAGTTTTTCTTACATCTAGTGAACATCTTCCTTACCATGTTCACTAGCTACTCTTCTTCATCTGATTTCGAGTTGGACTCATTTTTTTCTTTGAGTTTAACTCCCTTTGAAGTACCTACCAGAAGTGCAATTCCTTTCTCGACCTTTGTGGAGTTAGTTTGTTCATGTAGCTCTAATTCACAAAATAGTTCATCTAATTTTAACTTTGAAACATTTCTCAAAACTTTATAGGCATCTACGATCAATGCCCATAGTGAGGTTTTAAGGAAACGAGTTCAGAGTGTACCTTATGACATCGCGGTTCTCAAGTTGATGTTCGATCATATGCAGGCCTTTGAGAATATCTTGCCATTTCTCCATCCTACATTTTAATATTAAATAAAGCATTTAGAAGGAGGTCTCGTTTAGTTACCTTGGTATCGTTGGTTCCTTCGTATAATTTGATGAGCTTATCCCATAGCTCCTTTGTGTTTTTGTGCGGGCCGACTTGGTTGAGTTCTTTCGTGAGTCCGCACTTGATCGTATTCAATGCCTTCAAGTCAATCTGGGCCTTCTTTTTATCATCTAGGGTTCCATCTTTTTGACTTTAGTTATTTCATCTACAGGCTCCTGGTACTCTCGTTAGATGGTGAACCATTGCTCGATGTCTATCCTCAAGCAGACCTCCATTCTCTTCTTCCAATATGGAATGTCATTTCCATTGAAGAGAGGAGGGCGAGCGGTATTATATCCTTCAAGTTGGGCCATTTGAAATATCTTGTAAAAAAAATGAAAAAAAGTATCCCAAGACTAGGTCTTGGATTAGCAGAGTTTGAGGTAAAAATAAATATCGAGGACTCAAGTGGTGTTGCACCAACTTCGAGTTAAAACTGAACGAGAAAGATTTATTTAAAAAGTTAAATGTTACCAATTCAAATAAAATACTAAAAATTGAAATTTGAAAAAAAAAAAATTCCCCTGGCTTGATTAGTGGTTGCACTAATTCAGAGCTAATAGTGCTCTGATACCACTTGTTGGATCAAGACGCACATGGGAGGGAGTGGGGGTGAATCACATTATTTTGAAAAACTTTTTTTTATTTTAAAATAAGTATGCAGCAGATAAACACGAAAACAAAAAACAAGTAAAAGGACAAATTTAGTTTTACTTGGTTCAGAGCCTTTGGCAACTCCTACTCCAAAACCCAGGTCCCACGGACCTATCGATGGATAATCCACTAACAACCTCTCCCAGCACCGTCGGAAGAAAGGATCGAGTACAGAATAATAGGAACAGGTGTAACACACTACACTTTTCCTTTTGTAACAATTAAGTACAGAATTTAAACTTTGTTACCCAATACTCTTTTGTAGACTGTTGGCTCGAGCTTAGTGTTGGATGGCTCCTCAGTTGGGCATAGCAAATTTGTAGCAGGGCAGTAGCAGGAAGTCGGAATAGTCAAAATCTCAATCAGACATGTAGACATTTGTAGAATTGATCATTTCAAAGCCTTGGTCAAGATGGTCTTTTATAAGATGTGGAAGGCGCCTTCCATAGGCAAAAATCTATCACTAAAAGTCCTGGTCCATGAAGTTTGATTTTATCCATTGGAAGATGCCTTCCATGCTCCCAAAGGTGCCTTCCATGAACAGTATTGAAGGCGCCTTTCATCACCTGGAAGGCTCCTCGGGTATTGTTCACCTAAGACTTTTTGTGCTTCCTTTACCCTGCAACAAGTATTAGTCCAATACAAAGATATTTAACTTGCAAAATAAGATTAGCACAATCAAAATTATGATTAATTTATGACTTAGATCCTGTCATCCAGACCAGAATCTAGTCTGGGTTTTAATTTAGGTTTCTGAAATGGACCTAAATTAGATCGATGTCTCTTGTCCCCTTTAATCGGGATGCATCCTCACTTAGTCACTCTCCTCTAGTGACTTATCTTCACTTATCAAGTGTCAAGTTACCTCCTCAATGTCCAATCTGAGCCACCAGGTCTTTCTATCAGAATTGCACATTTGGACTTCACCAACCGAGAATCGAACATCCCGATCTCTTGCTAGAATCGCACATTCGGATTTCCTCCTGTTAGGAATTGAACATTCCAACCTCCTGCCAGAATCCCACATCTAGAATTCCTATCTAGTGTCAGGTCCTCTTGACTTGTTAAGATAGTCAACCCTACACACTCAATAATAAGGTTAGATCAACAACACATCTAACTTTAATTTATTTGTCAATAATCAAAACTCAGATTTGATTATTTATGCCAACGCACCAACACATATGTATGCTCAAGAAAAATGTAACCTAAGATGCTCAATAGGGGACCTAGCATCAGAAGACGGGGTAGTAATAGGTGGGTTAACAACCCGTCTTTTCCTAAACATAAATAGATACATATGCAAATTTAAGCAAATACAATAACTAGCCAAAACTATATTGAAGGGTTAGGTTTAGAGGATATTTAGGAGGTATATTTTGAATTTAGGATGAGAAAGGGGAAGAAAAGGGTGAAGAATTCAACTAGAAGGCGCCTAGCGAGCGTGCTTTTGGCGAACAAAGAAGCTCTCTGTTCGCTGTTAAAACCCGGATTGAAGGCACCTTCAAACTGATGGAAGTCGCCTTCAAGGGTGTTGAAGGCGCCTCCAATATCTTATGGAGGTCGCCTTCAAGGGTATTAAAGGCACCTTCAACGCATTTTGATGGGATTTTTGCTGCCTTCATGTGGGGCGTCCCCGACTTAACGAGAGGTGGCTCGAACCCTTTTTTTTTGTTTTAATTATGTTTTAATTCATTTTAAAGTTGAGTGTTGATTAATTAAGTTTTAAGTACTAATTCATTTTAATTAAGTTTAAATTAATTATTTAATTTAATTTGTTTTGAATTTTAAAGTACGATAAGTTTAACATAAAGTGAGTTAGAGTAAAGTTAAGATTTTAATTAAGGTTAAATTAATTTTGTTTCAGTTATTAATTTTAATTATAGTTTTACCTAAGCTTAAATAAGTTTAATTAAATGTTAATTTAAGTTTTAATTTTTAATTTTAATTCTAAATCTAATTTAATTTTAACTTTAATTTTAATTTAATTTTAAGTTTAAAGTTAAGTTAATTTACTTTTACTTTTAATTTTAAGTTAATTTAATTTTAATTTTAATTTATATTAATTTTAGTTTTAATTTTAATACTAATTTAATTTTAAGGTTAATTTTATTTTAGTTACAATTTAAATTTAATTTAAAGTTTAATTTAAATTTAATTTAAAGTTTAATTTAAATTTAATTTAAAGTTTAATTAAAATTTAATTTAAATTTAATTTAAAGTTTAATTTAAATTTAATTTAAAGTTTAATTTAAATTTTAGTTTTACTTTTAATTTAATTTTAAGTTTAATTGAAATTTTAGTCAAATTTTAATTTAATTTAAAGTTTAATTTAAATTTTAGTTTATTTTTAATTTAATTTTACTTTTAATTTAAATTTTAGCTTTAATTTTAATGTTATGGTAAATTTAATTTTAATTTAATTTAAGTTTAAGTTTAGTTTTAGTTTTAGTTATAATTTTAATTTAATTTAAGTTTAAGTTTAAGTTTAAGTTTAAATTTAAGTTTAATTTTAATTCCAATTTAATTTTTAAGTTTAATTTAATTTTTTGTTTAAATTTTAAGTTTAATTTTAATTGAATTTAATTTGATTTGAATTTTAAAGTTCACCTTATTTATCTCACCTAGTATAGTTGTTCATCCAAAATATTTCCTATTGTTTTATGAGATGAGTTATACTTATTATTTTAGAAAATAATTTGACTTTGTGTTAGATTTAAGTTTAACCGTCAGTCAATTAAATGCATATTTCAAAAATTAGCTTCCAATCTGTGGCGAGGCATATGAGTCTTTTTAGGTATCAAAGCAATGACCATTTCTTAAGAGTGTCAATTTGGGTGGGTCGGGTCAGGTTGGGCCGAGTTGATTTTTTTTTTTAACCCTACCCGAACCCGACCCGAGCTCGAATTCAACCCGAAACCCCTAAACCCGAACCTAAACCCAACCAACATGACCAACCCGAACCCGACCTGGATAACTCGAAAACCTAATTCAAAATGATTTTTTTTGGTTATTTTCCTTATAATTCTTTACTTTTATCTCAATACTCCATTATTATCATACTAACATTGATATTAATATACATAAAAATATCTTAATTTTTAAAATAAAATTTGATTTAACCCTAAAAACTCACTAAACCCTATATTTGGGTCAACTCGGGTCAACCCAAACCCGACCCGACCCAACCTAAAAACTCTCCAATCTGAACTTGACCTAAACCCAAAAATTCCCAACCGAACTTGATTTTTTTCGGATCGACTCAGGTTGGGTTCTCGGGTTGGATTCATTTTTGATACCCATACCATTTATAGACAAAGAATTTTTAAGAAATATGACATTTAATTTTCCTATTAATAAATCTTAGTCTAACTAGTCTAGAATTTAGTGAGGTAGTTTCAGTTAGTTTCACTTAGCTCAACAGACTAAGAGGGTATGCCTTACCCTACTTGAGTCCCTAGACTAAGATTCCCTAATGTATTATCATCTCGCCCCACCTTGGTACTAGGTTGGACAAAAGTCAAGTTATCTTTTAAATCTAGTCCTAATTACTAAGTCAGATATATTATTATTTTGGAGGTGTCAACTAGATTGGAGCCTCCTCTTGAATGATTGAACTAGGAATTTTTTTAAGTTTTAGGTTTATGTCTATTTGTTTTATAGTTATAGTATACTTGATTATAATTTTATTTGTTAGTTTTACCCTTTTGTTTTAATTTGGACTGGTAATCCAAATTTGGTTTACCTGTTTTGAATTTATAGTTTGGATTTAGTTTATTAGATTATTTAAGATATTTTCTCATTTTGTTCTTATATAATGTATTTCATTTTTAGGTACATAGTATTAATTTTGATTTGATCCTACTTGCTTAGTTAGACAAGATTTTGGAACCCAAGCTTTGGTTTATTTTTTATTTTGGCTTACCAGTGATATAAATATTTTATTTGTTGAGTTGGACTTGTATCTGAATTCAAATTTATTGTACACAATTCGTTGTGATTCAAGTACCATATCTAGATACTTGGATCTTATTGTGAATTTTTCTAAAATTTCTTTTAGTTCAACAACTTCACTTTTCAATTTAGAATTTTCTCCTCAAATTTTGCAACTTAAGTTAGATATCCAGATTGAACTGGTTCAGTTGTTAGGCTTGATTTTAATTGTTCTTTTAGATTTTGATTTTCTTTAAGAAGTTGATTAATTTGAGTTTATGATTTTACTAATTTTCTATTCATGCATGTCATAATTTTAAAGAAACTAGTAGATAAGTTAGAATAGACCTCTTTGGCTCCTTCAAAAATAAGTACGGACTCGTGGCATGATTCATATTCAGACTCGTCGTTTTGATCTACTTTAATTTCTGATTTCGATCCGGATGCCATCAGCATGAGGTAATTCTACTACTTTGGTTCTTCAGTGTCCGATTCTTCGGAGGAGGACTCATCCCAAGTCATCTTGAGGGCCTTCGTCTTCTTGAATTTCTTTTTCTTGCCCTCCTTAAGTTTTGGGTACTCATGCTTGTAGTGTCCTTTTCTGTTACCCCCGTAGCACATGACGTTGGTTTTGTTGGAGGTAGACTTTATCTTCTACAGATCCTTCTTCGTAATGTCTTTTTTTTCTCCTAGTGAACATTTTTCTCACCAAGTTCAATAGGTGTTCTTCATCATCTAAGTCTGAGTCAGACTCAGTTTCTGGTTTAGGTTTGGTTCTGGACTTTGTTTCTTTAGAGGGGCCTACAAAGAAAGTAATACCTTTCTCGACCTACTTAGAGTTAATTTGCTCGTGTAGTTTTAATTCGCAAAATAGTTCATCTAGCTTTAATTTAGAAAGATTCCTCAAAATTTTATAGGTATCCACAATAGATGCCCATAATGCATTTCGGGAAAATGAATTTAGAGCACACCTTATGATATCTTAGTTATCCATCTGGTAGCCCATCATGTGGAGTCCACTGAGGATGTCCTTGATCCTTGTGTGTAGTTGGTTCATTGTCTCTCTGTCCTACATCTTAATATTAAATAAACTATTTAGGAGAAGGTCACATTTTGTTACCTTTGCATCGCTTGTGCCTTCATGCAACTCAATCAGTCTTTCCCAAAGTCCCTTGGCATTTTTGAATGATCCAACCTAGTTAAATTCTTCCTTGATCATTCCGCATTGAAGGGTGTTTATAGCTCTGAACTCAATTTGCGCCTTCTTCTTCATATCTAGTTCCAATTTTCGAGGTTAAGAGGTACTTTTGTAACTTTGTCTATTGGCACCTTATATCCTCGTTGAATGGAGAACCACTAGTCGATGTCGGTTTTGAGGTACACCTCCATCTACTTCTTCCAGAATAAAAAGTAATTTTCGTTGAAAAGCAAGGGATGAGCGATACTATGTCCTTTGTTTTAGGCCATGTGATTATTGAAATAAAAAAACTAAACAAATCCCAAGACTTGCTCTTAGGGAAAAGTAATAGTTAAAACTCAATTGGTGTTGTACCAATTTTGAGTAGAAAAAAAAACTTGCAATGAAAAACTTAACTGAAATGGCAATTGTGCCAATTCAGATTTATTCGAAAAACTTAAAATCAAAAAGTAAAGTGGAAAAAATAACAGAAATCAATCCCTTTGCTTGATTGGTGGTTGCACCAATTTAGAGCTAACATGGCTTTGATACCACTTGTAAGATCGGTGCACATGTGAGAAGGGGTGAATCACGTGATTTAAAAAATTTATCTTTTTAGTTTTAAAATCAAAGTGCAGCATAATAAAACAACAAAAAAAAAAAAAGAATACGAACTCAAGGAGTTACTTGGTTTGGAGTCTTCGATGACTCTTACTCGAAGACTCACGATCCCTTGGACTGTATTGACAGGAACCTATTCTATAACCGCCAGAAGAGGGAATCGAGTACAATAATAAATTAAGGACAAGTGTAACGTAACAATCTACACTTTCCTTTATGCAATAATTAAATAATTAAAAAAATCTCCTTACCCAACACTTGAATATTATCGGATCGAGCTTGGTGTTGGACGGCTTCGCAATAGTAGTAGGCCATAGCAGTGTCACAGCACAATTGGAGGACAAAGTTGGAGCCGTCGAAAACTTGAAACATCACTTATCGAAGTTGTGAATGAGTTATATTGAAAGCTTGGCCGATTCTTCCTTTTAGAGGCTGTTGAGGGAGCCTCCAATCCTCGTTTGAGGTGCCTCCAAGTGTAAAAGTGATCTTGAAAAACCTCGGTCATGATAATCTGCACTTACTATGATTTCTATCTGCGCGAGGGTGCCTCCAAGCACTTTAAGGCACCTCCAGTGCAACTCGAAGGCGCCTCCAACACCTCTAGGGCGCATCTAAACCATGAAGCCTTATCCATAGACCTTATCTCTTTGAGGGCACCTTTGGCTCATCCAGGGTGCCTCTAAGCTCCAATCCGAGGTGCCTCAAAGCACCTTTGTGACACCTCAGACACTGTTCATCTGAGGCTGATTTTTGCTCCTTTCGGCCTTCAAAATGCATTAGTCCAAAGTATACCCTATAATATGAAGTTAAAACAATAATAAAATAGAATTATTAATTAGATTTTATCTTCCTGAGACTAGAATCTAGTCACGGTCTCACTCAAAGTTTCCAAAATGGACCCAAAGTGGACTTGTGCCTAAAGTCTCTAAATAGGACTCGTCCTCACTGGGCACTCTCTTCCAGTGACTTACCTTAGTTACTATACAGAATCGCTTGACTCTATTTCGACCCACCAGGTCTTCCCACCAGTTGTCAGGTTCGCAGATCCAACTAGACTTCAGTCAGCTGTCAGGTCCCGCGGACCTAGCCAAACTTTTCATTAGATATCGGGTCACTCCTTAACATATCTAGACTTCTACACCAACTATTAAGTCCTCCAAACCTAGCTGGATTTCAACCTGCTGTCAGATCCATCAAGTCCTCCTGCACACTTGGCAGAAAAGTTATATCACACCACACATAACTTTAATCTATTTATCATTTATCAAAACTCAAATTTAACCATTGGTGCAAACTACAGCAACATATTTGACTAAAAAGCCAATAGAGGTGTCTAAGTCGAGATCTGACAATTTAACCTATCAGAATAATTCATTCATATAAAATATAAAATAACTCCTTTAAAATATAAAAAAAATCTAATAAATTCTATAAATTTATATAAATCTATTTCCTAATTAATTATCTATTTTTATATTATTATTTTTCTAAATAAATTTAATTATCTCAAATTTTAACCATTTTAATCCTTACATATATTTTTTGGTATATTACAGTAGTAGTTAGAACTTAGGTTTGACACCATATCTCTCTTCCCCTAGATCAACCCTTCCTGATGATTTCAAGTTTGTAGAAGTTCAAACACCCTAGATCCATCAGTGGATTTTAACCAAAATCCACTGATGGATCTAAAAGGGTCTAATTGAACTCATTTCAAGTCTTATCAGGTGTTGCAAGGATTTCAACGGTGCCATTCGTTATTTATTTAGGGCTCTCCAGAGTGATCCAATGTTAGGATAATTTTCATCTTGAATGTGAGCCTGATATCCTGATACCATGGACACTTTGTTCATTGATCACAGCCAAGGTTTTTATCTCGATATCTAAAACTTCACATCATATCTATGATCTGTAAACTAAAACCTTGTTAGTGGTTATGATTTTTTAGAAATTCAATAAGGCTAACTCCAATAGTGGGTTTCAAGTCTATAGAGTGTGCTTGGAAATTTCAAATAGTCTTATAAATTGGGTTTCAACTCTAAGTTATGACTTTAAAAAATGGGTGTTGTTGTGTAACGACCCGCCTTCTACTGACTAGGCTGTGAGGCCGATCGCTACATTATGCTGTGCTAAATTACTATTACGGAAATCTGGATTGATTAAAATTTTACTAAACTGATTACTGTAAAATCTGAACTTAATATTCTAGGTGTACCTAGGAGTTGTACACATGCTAGGGAAGATAATCTATGCCTCTCGGATGTCCTGCTAGCTGTAATCAGGCATTTCAATCGATCCATGAATCGATTGGGCAGTCGGATCGATCCAGTGATCTGGAACGGAGAAAACTGGATCGGTCGGCGGACCGATCCATAAGCTACATTACTTCAGTATGCGGTTGGATCGGTCTAGCACACTGATCGGTCGGTAGACCGATCCAGTGGCTCACTGATCGGTCGGCTGACCGATCAGTGAGCTTCTGTACTCCTTGCTAACTCTCTGTTCGCGACTGGATCGGTCAGCTGACCAATCCAGTGGCACAACTCAATTCTGATCGATCTGTAGATCGATCTGGGTTTCTGATTTCGAACCAGAACCCCTGATTTTAGCACTATTTCGTGCCTCAATCACATTACATGTTCTAATACAGCTAGAAACATTTTTAACATGTATTAGCTAACATTTTAAACATGATATCACGCATGGTTCACTAATTCATGGCATGCAATGTACTATGTGTAGAATAATAAGGTTCTAACAGTTAACTAATTTTGCTGAAAGTTCTAATGCATAAATAAAGCTTGTTAGATCCCTAAGATCTTTTATTCCAAGTTCCTTCCCACACACATCCTCGTAGCATTGTCCTCCAGCCTCCGCTAGTCCATCTTTCCTTTACCTTTATCTGCAGTATAAGGAAAAGAAAGTATCTATAAGCTTTCGCTTAGTAAGAAACCATCTACCTCACTAAAACATGCATTCGATGCAATTTATGATTTTGAAACATGCTATTTGAAAATACATACTGAATGTGCTAAGCATGACATGGCATATAACACATAGAAAGCTAACTGATCATGGCATACTATCATCTAAAACAGGTGTAATAAAACTAAACATAGAACTATCATACATAATCATAAGAGTGAACTGAACTGAAGCATGAACTGAGCTAATTCTATCAAATGCTAGAACTGTACTGATTTCACCTAGCTATTCTGTGGGAGTTTAAAAACTATATACATATAATAGGTGAAAATACATAATCATGCTGTTGTTTGGGCCCGGCAACTGTACTTTGCTGTGCGTGCATCCCTAACTAGACACGGGTTTGCAAGTCCCGAATTTAGCAGGGTTACTAGGTTAGCTGAACCTAGGGACGACTGTGGGAGCCCAACCCAATGGATATCTAATCCAGTACAGTGCCACTGAGAAAGTAAAATACTGAACATAAGCTAATAAATTCTTGTCTTGCTTTTACTAGGTTGTCTAAACCCAGAACTAGGTTATCTAAACCTAGAGGCGACTGTGGGAGCCCACCCGTGGGACATCTGGTCCTGTAAAAGCTGCAACAAGACTAAATAGGCTGTGTAAATTCTTCTAGTGCATTTGTCCAAGCTAATGAAATGCCTAATTTGCATTTTAGCTGTGCTAGTAATTTAATCGAACACTTGGTATGCGCTAATTCGCATCGTTTGTGCCGAAAAGCTATATACTACTAACTAAATCATGGAATTCACACGGAAGCTACTTATACTGCAGGTGAGGGGTTTCTTACCTCCTGTTTGGATTTTCTTACGATTCTAATCGCTGGATTTCCGGAGGAGACGATCCTTTCGACGATCTTCTCGCGTCTATGCGTTCCTCTCGCGAAGGGGAACGTCCTCGTGTCGGAGATGTCACCGGAAGGTGTCCTTGAAGCCCTAGGAAAGTAACCCTAGGTTTCTTCTTGTGGTTGGCGCCGAGAGAAGGAGAGGGAAGGGGGCGGCGTGGCTAGGGTGAGGAGAAGGAAAAGTCACGTTAAAGAAAATAACTCTTCACCTATTAAATTCCCTATTTATATTAAGTGGGTAATTTCAGCCCAACTCTAATACAAATTTAATTGCCTCCCTTTCCTTTCAGCACGGCCCTGCTGGGTTCAACTGGTTACTAACATTATCCGTAAACCGTAGGCCGTTTTCGTTTTCTATTTGTTTTTGCTACTTCCGTTACTCTAAAAATTCTGTAAAAATATCCTAAAATTCCAGAAAAATCATAGAATATTTCTAAAATAGTTTTGAGAATTTTCAGGCGTTACAATCCCCCATACCTTCTAAAAAGTTCATCCCCGAACTGTCTCATGCTGGCTTCTGTCTCCCAAGTTGCCTCTTCTGCTATGTGATTTCGCCAAATAACTTTGACTAATAGTACTTCCTTGTTCCACAATTTCTTAACTGCTCGGTCTATTATCTGCATAGGCCGACTGTCATAGCTGAGGTCTTCATGGACTTGTACTAACTGGTAGCATCGGGGTATGCTTCTTCAAGATAGAGACATGAAATACGTTGTGGATCCTGGGGTAGCTCTAACTCATATGCTACCTTGCCCACTCTTCGCGATAAGGTATGGTCCCACATATCGGGACTTAGTTTGCCCTTCTTCCCAAAACGCATCACTCCTTCATGGGAGCTACTCGAGGAACATGAATCCCCAACTGAAAACTCTAAGGGTCTGCTCCGTTTGAGCTGCCTCTATCCTCTGGCGGATCTGCTGATAGGCTGTGGTATCTGCCACTAGATCTGTCTCAAGTTCTAGCTCTTCTGTTCACCACTCATACCAGCAGATTGGAGATCTACACCTCCGCCCATAGAGAGCCTCATAAGGTGCCATACCGATAGTGGCACGATAGTTGTTGTTGTACAAATTCGCTAAACTCGGATATTTGCACCAACTTCCTTGAAATGTAGGGCACATGCTCGAGCATATCCTCGAGTACACGATTTACTCCCCCATCCGTCGAGGATGGAAAGTGCAATTTTAGCTTCGTGCCCAAAGTTGTCTGTACACACTCCCGAAGTGTGACGTGAACTTGCTGTCTGAGATAATGGTTCGTGGGACTCCATGTAATCTAACGATCTCCTTGAGATACAACTGAGCTATTCCATGGAGTAGGATATCCGATAGCTAAGAAGTGGGCTGATTTAGTCAATCGACTATTACCCGGATGGTATCAAAACCATTCGTGGTTCGGTAATCCCACTATAAAATCCATAGAAATGTCTTCCCACTTCCATTCTCGTATACAAAACTCCCCGGTCTCGATGTTCGCCTTAACCCTCGACGGTTAGGCGATCGAGCGATGTCTCTCTTCATTCCGTGCCACCAAAACGCTTTCTTCATGTCCGCACATTTTGGTGGAGCCGGATGCATCGATAAAGTCTTGTGAGCCTCATCTGAAATCTTCCTTCTGAGTTCCTCCTGATCTGGAACACACAATCTGTCGCCAAAATACAGCACCCCGCTAGCTGACACTCTGAACTCTCCGCTTTCTGTTCCTGCTAATCCTTGCTTGATTTTCTGAATTTCAGGATCCTGTTCCTGAGCTGTCTGGATGTCACCAAGCAAGGTCGACTCTAAGGTCATAGTAGAGAGCTGTCCGACTATGAGTTCGAGACCGAAATCTGTGATCTCTTTCTGTAGAGGTGGTGACATGGCTGCTAGAGATAATAAGGTAGCACTGGACTTCCTGCTAAGTGCATCTGCTACCCTATTGGCTTTCCCTGGGTGGTAGAGGATGTCTATATCGTAGTCCTTGACCAGCTCTAGCCATCTGCGCTGTCGCATATTCAGATCCTTCTGAGTGAAGAAGTACTTCATGTTAGTGCAGCGGAGACTGGCAAGAGGGGGGTGAATTGCTGAAAACAAAAAGTAACTATACCCTCCTCGTACTGTCAACTCAGTTAGTGCAATAGTTAACAAAATAATAAAACAGTAAAAGAAAGACACAAAAGAATTAACCTGGTTACAACCAAGGAGGTTGTTAATCCAGGGCAATAGAAGCGCACTAAAAGAAACTCTCCTTTGCTGAAGGCGGAGAAGCCTTTTACACTTTCAAAAGCTCAGAACTATTGCTAGGAAACACTACAGATTGAATGCTTGAGTTGTTCTTGAATTCCTAGCTCTAGGGGCCTTTTTATAGCTCCTGCAAAGTCTATCCCGAGGGTCCAAGGCACCTCCAACAAGGTTCAAGGTGCCTCCAGCTCGGTCAGCGGATAAAACTTTATCCGCACGCAACAGGCTTGAAGGCGCCTTCAAGGGCGCCTTCAAGGGCGCCTCCCAGGGCGCCTTCAAGGGCTCCTCCAAGCTTCCAACTTAGTTTCTTCAGCTTTCTTCGCTCCGTTCTTTTGGGTGATTGCGGCCAACCGGAATAGGGCTCACCCGAACCCAATTCCCGGCCTTCTCCTCGAGCAGCCTTCCGTCCCGGCTTAACGTCCCTCGAACGCCGCGCACGCTCTTCACGCCCACCGGAGTACTCTTCCGCAGCTCTCTCGTCCTTCGGACTCACCGAGCCCGCCGGCTGCGTCTTCCACTCGACTTCCTGTGCTCCTAAGCTCCTGCACACTCAGACACAGGGATCAAACACAGCAGGACCTAACCAACTTGGTTGATCACATCAAAACTACCATGGGGTCCAACAATCTCCCCCTTTTTGATGTGCATCAACCCAAGTTCAAGTTAGGGAAAACATAGACATAAAAAGTAATTTTAAAGAAAAATTACTAAACTAACAAGTTAAGTATAATTTTTGCAATTAGTAAAATTGCAACAAAAAATAGAAAAAGAATTTTAAATTTTAAATTTTTTCTAACTCCCCCTAAACTTGTACTTTTCTCTCCCCCTTTGATCACAGCAAAAACGGGGTTAATAAAAATAGAGAGAATTATCCAACAATATGTTAGGTAAAATAAATGGTTCAAAAATATTCCAAGTAAGAATGAAATTTTGAAAAAAAAAATTTCTAGGTAAAATTTTGCAAGTCAAAAAGTTTCCACAAAAAAAAAATTTAAAAAAAAAAAATTTAGTAAAATGAATTTTTCAGAAGAATATTTAAAAAAAAAATCTAAGTTAAATTACTTTTTAGAATTATAGAAAAGGCTTTTAACTTAGGCGAAAATAATTTTTCTTTATTATTAATATTAAAACAAAATTCACTCTCAAGTTATTGCCATTTCTCTAACCTTATTATGATATCTAAATTTCCACTTTAGTTTATCATAATTTTTTAGATTTAAGGAAAACAATATTAAGTATGCGAAAAATTATTTTGACAAAATAATTGATAAAAGATCTTTTGATAATTCGTTCGACAAATTATTTTGTAACTCAAAAGAATCTTTTGGCAATGTTTTTAGTTTCAAAAATTCTTTCAACAAAATAGTTGGTAAAAAATATTTCGAAGGTTTTTTTAATTGGAAAGATTCGTTCGACAAAATTTTTTCTAATCCAGAAAATTCTTTCGAAGATTTAATTTTTAATTCTCAAAAATTTTCAGGTACCTTCTCGATTAATGTAATTAATTGTTCAGAAGGTGGAGACCATACCTGACTTACCTTGTTAGCTGTTGATTCTCCCCCTGTCGAGTTGCTTTCTTCCAAAGTCTCTTCCCCTTCATCGATGCTCATCTGGGATGAGCTTTCTGTGGCTTCAGGATGGAATTCGGCTGTTGGGGCTGTTGCGGCATTTACCTTGGATTCAGACTCTTCATAGATTTTTAAGAACTTTTCCCAAAGTTATTTTGCGCTATTGTACTCTCCGACTTTATCGAGATCTTCATTTAGTATTGTGGTTAGAAGATGAAATTCAGCCCGCGCATTTGCCATCGACTCATCACGTTGCTTCTCGTTCCAGAGGTATTTCTCGAGCTCTTCTCCGTTTACTTTCTTTGGTGCTTCATAACCAGATTTCATTATTAAATAAATACCAATATCAGACTTAAGGTATACCTCCATTTTTTGCTTCCATGAAGCAAACTCCCCCTCGAATGCAGGTGGGTAGTCACTGGCTCCGACCATCGTCTAGATCTTCGTGCTTCAATTGGTGGTTAGTCCTTCCGAGGCGGTCCGGCTCGATACCACTTGTTGGTGCAGCGGAGCCGACAAGAGGGTTAGTGCAATAGTTAACAAAATAATAAAACAATAAAAAAAGACACAGGAATTAACTGGTTACAACCAAGGAGGTTGTTAATCCAGGCAATAGAAGCGCACTAAAAGAAACTCTCCTTTGCTGAAGGCGGAGAAGCCTTTACACTTTCAAAGCTCAGAACTATTACAGAGTTGCTTGAACACTTGATTGAAATTTTCTAGCTCCAGGGGCCTTTTATAGCTCCCGGAAAGTCTATCCCGAGGGTCCAAGGCGCCTCCAAAGAGGTTCAAGGCGCCTGAAAGGGGGCGCCTTCAAGGGCGCCTTCCAGGGCGCCTCCCAGGGCGCCTTCAAGGGCGCCTCCAAGCTTCCAGCTTAGTTTCTTCAGCTTTCTTCGCTCCGTTCTTTTGGGTGATTGCGGCCAACCGGAATAGGGCTCACCCGAACCCAATTCCCGGCCTTCTCCTCGAGCAGCCTTCCGTCCCGGCTTAACGTCCCTCGAACGCCGCGCACGCTCTTCACGCCCACCGGAGTACTCTTCCGCAGCTCTCTCATCCTTCGGACACACCGAGCCCGTCGGCTCCCTTCCCGTCTCGTCCTTCTCGCTAGCTGCGTCTTCCGCTCGACTTCCTGTGCTCCTAAGCTCCTACACACTCAGACACAGGGATCAAACACAGCAGGACCTAACCAACTTGGTTGATCACATCAAAACTACCATGGGGTCCAACACTTCAGACTCTGATGATCCGTATACACTCTGCACTGAGCTCCATACAAGTAATGTCTCCAAATTTTGAGAGCGAACACCACCGCTGCAAGCTCAAGGTCATGAGTAGGGTAGTTCTTCTCATAATCCTTAAGTTGTCTGGAGGCATAGGCGATCACCTTGCCATCTTGCATCAGCACTGCTCCTAGTCCCAACTTCGAGGCATCACTATATATGTCAAAGTTATCTGCGTTCTCTGGTAGAGTCAGAATAGGTGCACTGGTCAATCTCCTTTTCAGCTCGCTGTCACAGATCCTCTATCCACTGAAATTTTCTGTTCTTTCCGGTAAGCTGTCAGTGGGGAGGCTATCTGGAGAAGTCCTCACGAATTTCTGTAGTAACCTAATCCCAGAAAGCTTCGATCTCACCGGCGTTCTTGGGTCTTTTCCAGTTGCTCATAGCTTCTATCTTCCGGGGTCTACCATGATACCATCCTTTGAGATGATGTTACCCAGGAAGGACACGATCTAGCCAAAATTCACATTTGGTGAACTTGGCGTACAGATGGTCTGAAGGGTCCGCAATACTATTTTCAGGTGCTCTACGTGTTCTTCCCGAGTTCGAATAGATAAGGATGTCATCGATGAACACGATAATGAACCTATCTAAATATTCTCTGAATACCCATTCATAAGGTCCATGAAAGTAGTGGAGCATTTGTCACGCTAAAGGGCATGACTACGAACTCGTAATGTCCGTATCTAGTCCCGAATCTGTCTTGGGTATGTCCCTTCTTTAACCTTCACCTGATGATAACTTGATCCGAGGTCTATTTTAGAGAACACCTGCTCCTTTAGCTGATCAAACATGTCATCTATTATGGGAAGACGATACTGTTCTTGATTGTGACTTGGTTCAGGCGTTATCTATACACAGGCGCATGCTCCCGTCTTTCTTCTTCACGAACAATACAGCGCTCCCCATGGTGAGTGACTAGGACGGATGAAGCCCTTGTCAAGCATCTGTAGTTGCTCATGAAGTTCCTTGATTCTGCTGGAGCTATGCGGTAAGGTGCTTTGGAGATAGGATTTGTACCGGGAATGAGCTCTATCTTAAATTCGATCTCCCTGTCTAGTGCTAACTCTTCAGGGAAGACTGGGTAGTCACATACGACTCGGACCTCTGCTGGCTGTTCTGGCTGGCGTCGACTACGTGTGCTAAGAACCCGTACATCCTGAATCCATCAACCTCCGTGCCTTCATAGCTGAGAGAAACTTCTTGGCCTTTCTCCAGGTTCTCCGACGAATTCGAACTGCTTCAGGTTGGAATATGACTTTTTGCTTACGGCTGAGGCACCGTATTTGATCAAGAAGTCTATCCAAGATGACGTCGTAGTCGGTCATATTAATCACTATCGGATCGCAAAAGAGCTCTATCTGCTATAGTGACCGACACTGCTCTGAGCCAGCGCGTAGACGCCATGATTTCTCCCGAGGGTAACGTCGTAAGGAACTGCTCTCGAGTACCTCCGAGGTACTGCTAACTTCTCAGAAATGCCACGGATATGTATGAATGAGTTGCCCAAGATCAAATAAGATAGTTGTACTTGTCAGAAAATACTAATCGACTGTAACAACCGCCGAGATATTTCTGCGTCCTCTCCGTGAGTGAGTAGATCCGCATTTGTCGAGGAGGGGCTTTAATGCCGATGTGGACCATCTAAAGCGGCTGCATCGATGTAATGGCCTCCATCGAATCGGCGTGGTGAGGAAATCGTCTTGTTTGGACCGCTGACCATATGCCCTTCTGTCGCATTCAGCATCCTCGTGTGCCCTTACGACAAACTCGATGGAATTTCCCATAAGTAGCACACTTTGGATAATGGTCCCCCTTTTGGGTAACTCCTGGTTTGCGCTTGTTGCTGGAGTTCCCTTTCAGTTAAAGCCATGGGAGCTATGGCCCTCTGTTTCGAGTGCCCGAGCCTCCTTGACCTTTAGCTTCGAGGACTTGCACGCTTGATGCTATTCGATAAGGCTCGGTGATTAGAGCACCGCTCACTAATTCTTACGTGGTTTGTGGCCTATGAAGCCACTAGCCACGTTCATTGCTATTTCCTGCCAGCATCTTGAGCATCAATCGGATTCGTTCCCTTTCTGTGACTAATTCAGGCATAGACGAGCCAACCTGTTGAATTTCTTCACGGCTTCCTCAACTAATAGGTTGCCTGACGAAACTCTGCATAGTGACGGTTGGTGACCCGCATGTGAAAGAACTCCTCAAAGAATTCCTTCTTGAAGTCAGCCCATGTCATCTGGTTCACTGGGCGCTTTGCTCGATTCTCTCCCACCACATACGTGCATCTCCGTCAGACGGAAGGAGGCGCACTTCACCTTCTCATGTTCCCAGAAGCTTCATCGTACTTTCAGTGTTTTGAACCATGCCCAAGCATCCCATGGTTCATTGTTGCCTGAGAAATTCTCCGGCTTGACTGCTTGGATCGATAGGCTTCTCTGCTCCTCCTCTGTGCAGGTGGACCGGTGGAGCTCTAAGACCACCGTGTCGCTAAGTTAGGCTCGGTGACGGTGGGGGTGTTCACTGACTAGCCTTTAAGGTGGCTATTTCCGCTAGTTGTCAGAATCGAGCCACTAGTGTAAGGGGGAGGCACCGAATCGCCGCCTCATGCCGGGCTCATGGTGGTGCCCTTCTAGTCTGGGCGTCCTCGTGCCATTTCTAAAGACATGCAGACATACATGACTAACACAAGCATAATAGAGAAACTATTGTTATCATGTTAACTACTATCATAAACAAGCATGCTTTAGTTATCCATAATATAAAAGCAATAAACATACAAAGTGAGAGGTATTCTTACTTGGAAGCGGCAGATGATGATGTGTGTGTAGGAAGTATGGAACACTGCTCGATACCACTCGCCTCCTACTGACTAGGTTGTGAGGCCGATCGCTACATTATCCTGTGCTAATTACTCGAAAATCTGGATTGATTAAAATTTTAGTAAACTGATGTAAAATCTGAACTTGATATTCTAGGTGTACCTAGAAGTTGTACACATGCTAGGAAGATAATCTATGCCTCTCGGATGTCCTGGCCGTAATCAGGCATTTCAATCGATCCATGAATCGATTAGGCTGTCGGATCGATCCAGTGACAACCGCAGAAAAACTCGATTGGTGCACCGATCCATAAGCTACATTGCTTCAGATGCGGTGGATCGGTCATCGACCGATCCAGAGTACACCGATCGGTCGGTAGAACGATTGGCTCACCGATCGGTGACCGATCGGTGAGCTTCCTCGCTAACTCTTACGATCGGATCGGCCACCAACCGATCCAGTGGCACAACTCAATTCTGATCGATCTGTAGATCGATCTGGGTTTCTGATTTCGAACCAGAACCCCTGATTTCAGCACTATTTCGTGCCTCAATCACATTACATGTTCTAATACAGCTAGAAACAATTTTAACATGTATTCGCTATCATTTTAAACATGATATCACCCATGGTTCACTAATTCATGGCATGCAATGTACTATGTGTAGAATAATAAGGTTCTAACAGTTAACTAATTTTGCTGAAAGTTCTAATGCATAAATAAAGCTTGTTAGATCCCTAAGATCTTTTATTCCAAGTTCCTGCCCACACACATCCTCGTAGCATTGTCCGCCAGCCTCCGCTAGTCCATCTTTCCTTTACCTTTATCTGCAGTATAAGGAAAAGAAAGTATCTATAAGCTTTCGCTTAGTAAGAAACCATCTACCTCACTAAAACATACATTCGATGCAATTTATGATTTTGAAACATGCTATTTGAAAATACATACTGAATGTGCTAAGCATGGCATGACATACAACACATAGAAAGCTAACTGATCATGGCATACTATCATCTAAAACAGGTGTAATAAAACTGAACATAGAACTATCATACATAATCATAAGAGTGAACTGAACTGAAGCATGAACTGAGCTAATTCTATCAAATGCTAGAACTGTACTGATTTCACCTAGCTATTCTGTGGGAGTTTAAAAACTATATACATATAATAGGTGAAAATACATAATCATGCTGTTGTTTGGGCCCGACAACTGTACTTTGCTGTGCGCGCATCCCTAACTAGACCCGGGTTTGCATGTCCCGAATTTAGTAGGGTTACTAGGTTAGCTGAACCTAGGGACGACTGTGGGAGCCCAACCCAATGGATATCTAATCCAGTACAGTGCCACTGAGAAAGTAAAATACTGAACATAAGCTAATAAATTCTTGTCTTGCTTTTACTAGGTTGTCTAAACCCAGAACTAGGTTATCTAAACCTAGAGGCGACTGTGGGAGCCCACCCGTGGGACATCTGGTCCTGTAAAAGCTGTAGCAAGACTAAATAGGCTGTGTAAATGCTTCTAGTGCATTTATCCAAGCTAATGAAATGCCTAATTTGCATTTTAGCTGTGCTAGTAATTTAATCGAACACTTGGTATGCGCTAATTCACATCCTTTGTGCCGAAAAGCTATATACTACTAACTAAATCATGGAATTCACACGGAAGCTACTTATACTGCAGGTGAGGGGTTTCTTACCTCCTGTTTGGATTTTCTTACGATTCTAATCGCTGGATTTCCGGAGGAGACGATCCTTTCGACGATCTTCTCGCGTCTATGCGTTCCTCTCGCGAAGGGGAACGTCCTCGTGTCGGAGATGTCGCCGGAAGGTGTCCTTGAAGCCCTAGGAAAGGAACCCTAGGTTTCTTCTTGTGGTTGGCGCCAAGAGAAGGAGAGGGAAGGGGGCGGCGTGGCTAGGGTGAGGAGAAGGAAAAGTCACGTTAAAGAAAATAACTCTTCACCTATTAAATTCCCTCTTTATATTAAGTGGGTAATTTCAGCCCAACTCTAATACAAATTTAATTGCCTCCCTTTCCTTTCAGCACGGCCCTGCTGGGTTCAACTGGTTACTAACATTATCCGTAAACCGTAGGTCTCGGGTTCAATTCCTGCTTAGGCTGTTTTCGTTTTCTATTTGTTTTTGCTACTTCCGTTACTCTAAAAATTCTGTAAAAATATCCTAAAATTTCAGAAAAATCATAGAATATTTCTAAAATAGTTTTGAGAATTTTCGGGCGTTACATGTTGTGTTTGTAAATTTAAACTCGACAAGGTGTGTTATTCATTGAAGTCCATCAGTTGCACTATTTTGTGCCAACTGGCATGCTACAAAAACTTCATCAGTAGTAGTTAGAAGTAAGGTTTGACACCATATGTACATTCTCCTCAATCAACCCTTCCTAGTAATTGCGAGCTTGCAAAAATCTAAATACCCTAGGTCCATTAGTGAGTTCTTACCAAAATCCATTGATGGACTTAGAAAGATCCAATTACACCCATTTCAAGTCTTATGAGTTTCTAGTGGTGTAAGGACTCCAACGGTATCATCTATTGCTTATTTAAGGCTTTCTAGAGGTGCTCCAAGGTTATGATAATTTTTAACTTGAATGTGGGTCTGATATCCTGAAACCATGGCCACTTTATTCAATGATCATAACTAAGGTTTTTATCCCGATATCTAAAATTTTACACTATATCTATGATATGTAAACTAAAACCTTGTTAGCAGCTATAATTTTTTAGAAATTCAATAAGGCTAGGTTCAACAGTGGGTTTCAAGTTTATAGATTGTCCTTGGAAATTTTAAATAGTCTTATAAATTGGGTTTCAACTCTAAGTTATGACTAAAAATCATGGGTGTTGTTGTGTCTGTAAATCTAAACTTGATGGGGTGTGTTGTTCATTAAAAATCATTAGCTGCACTATTTTGTGTCAACTAGCATGCAGTAAAAACTTTATCAGTAGTAGTTTGAACTAAGATTTGACACCATATCTATCTTCTCCTAGATCAACCCTTCCTAGTGATTGTGAGTTTTCAGAAATTCAAATATCATAGTTCCATAAGTGGATTTTGATCAAAACACACTAACGAACCTAGAAAGGTCAGATTGCTGCCATTTCAAGTCTTGTGAGTTTTTGATGTTGCAAGGACTCCAACGGTGCCATCCATTATTTATTTAGGGCTCTCCTAAGGTGATCCAACACTATGATAATTTTTAACTTAAATGTAGGCCTGATATCCTGATACCATGGTCACTTTGTTCATTGATCACAACCAAGGTTTTTATCTCAATATCTAAAATTTCACATCATATCTACGATATGTAAACTAAAACCTTGATAGTGGTTGCGATTTTTAGAAATTCATTAATGCTAGGTCTAATATTGGGTTTCAAGTCTACATGTTGCACTTAAACTCTAAGTTATGACTAAAAAGGGGTGTTGTTGTGTTTGTAAATTTAAACTTGACAGGGTACGATGTTCATTGAAATTCATTGGCTGCACTATTTTGTGCCAATTGGTATGCCACAAGAACTTCATCAATAGTAGTTAGAACTAAGTTTTGACACTATATCTACTTTCTCCTCACTCAACGCTTCCTGTAGTTTGTAAGTTTCCAGAAATCCAAATAGCCTAGGTCCATTAGTGAGTTTTGTTTAAAACTCAATGATGGATGTGTTGGTACAATATCCCCTGGGTCAAGGTTCACCAGGTTGACTAAGCTTTAGTTGGCTCAAGCTTGAGTCTTGATGTTTGGATTTTGATGTTTAACAATACATGGAGATTGCAGATGCAATCGTCCAATTAGGGAGATTGTTGGTACAATTGTCCTCTGGTCAAGAATTGACCAGTTAGATATGAAGAAGAGTCAAGTAGGTCAAGGTTGACCGGATACTTGACTAGGAAGGTCTTAACTGGTGGTTAGGCAAGGGAAAATTCTAGTGAGTGAAGCCAGGTGAAAGACCTAGTTAGTGAAGCTAGGTAGGTGAAAGTCTCGGTGAGTGAAGCCGGGCAGTTGGAAATCCTGGTGAGTGAAGCCAGGTGAAAGACTTAGTGAGTGAAGCTAGGAAGGTGAAAGTCCCGGTGAGTAAAGTTGGGCAGTGGAAAAATCTTGGTGAGTGAAGCCAGATGAAAACCCTAGTGAGTGAAACTAGGTGAAATTCCTAGTGAGTGAAGCCAAGCAGATCGAAAGCCCTAGTGAGTGAAGCTAGGCAGAAGAAAAGACCTGGTGAGTGAAGCCAGACATGTGGAGATCCAGGTGGGTCAAGGTTGATCGGACACCTGGTGTTGGGAAGCCCAAGTAGGTCAAAGGATTGACTGAATACTTGTCACAATAAAATCCAGATGGGTCAAGGGTGACTGGACATCTGGTGGAAGTCCAAGTGGGTCATGGAGGACTAGACACTTGGCATGAGATGGTAAGTCCAAGTGGGTCAAGGTTGACCGGACACTTGACACGAGAAGAAAAATCCAAGTAGGTCAAAGGGTTGACCGAACACTTGGTGAAAAAGTCCCAATAGGTTAAGGTTGACTGGATGCTAGGCGCGAGGAGTTCCAACAAGTCATGGTTGACCAGATGTTGGAATTGGAGAACCTTGGACTTGACTTAGGCAAGTCAAGGGGGTATCAATCGATCGGTTGATCGATTGAACCGAAGCCCAATCGATCAGCCGATTGATTGGGAGAGTGCTGCGATAAACAGTAGCCCAATCGATCGGTTGATCGATTGGGAGCTTATATCGCACGCACAAAAATATTACTAATTGATCAGTCGATTGATTGGGCACCACCAATCGATCGATCGATCGATTGACAGCTGGTTTTCTTGCGCGATCGCGAGGGAGCTTGAATCGATCGGTCGATCGATTTAAGACTTTGTCCAGAGAGCACAGAGGCACTCTGAATCGATCGACCGATCAATTCAAGCCTCCCCAATCAATCAGTCGATCGATTGAGATACGATTGTTGCACAGGATGCAAGTTTTAGACAACAGAGATTGCTGGGATCTAAAGTGGCAATCGATTGGGAGGAGCCCCAATCGATTGGAAGCTCTAGAAGCACAGATATAAAGGCAAAGAAGCATTCAAACGCTGTAACCCTTCTTCCCGATCTTCACGCGCTCTTCCACGACATTCACCGCCAGTTCTTGGAAGCTCTTGGAGACAAGTGCAAGTGCACTTCCAAGGTTCAAGAGGCATCAACAAGCAACAAGTGACCAAGAAGAAGGTTTTTCTTTGTATTCTTATATTTTTCTTCTTGCGTGTGTTGTATTTGTTGTGTGAGTGTTATATGAGGTTTCTCCACCTCTGGTAGTTACTGAGAAGGAGTATTTTTATTAGTGGAGTGAACGTCGTGTGTGGATCCTTGGATTAGTCACCTCTTCTTGAGGTGGATCCCAAGTAAATCCCTTGTGTTAGCGTTGTGAGTGTTTACTTCGAGTTCTTTTCCACTACACTTCATCACGAAGCAAGCAATGACGAGCATGCGACAAACTATTCATCCCCCCTCCCCTTCTAGCACAAATCAATCCTAACAAGTGGTATCAGAATGAGGTCGCTCTTCACCGGAATCATTGCCGGAAGGGGCAAGAAGCTAGAGGGTGAAGAAGTTGAAGCAATTTCATCAAGTCGAAAACTTCATCAAAAGTTCAACTTCAAGATGGAATTCTGAGATGGACTCGGATTCGACACAAAGGTGCCTCCACCATTCACAATGATGAACTTTGATTCTTGGAAATCAAGAATAAAAAATTTCTTGATGATGGAGATAGAGCAATGGTTTGCTCTCATGGAAGGCTTTGAAGCTCCAAAAGATTCAAAAGACAAAATTATCAAGAAAAGCAAATGGAGCAAGGAGCAAATTCAAAGGTGCAAGGCAATGACAAGGTAATCAAGTTATTGATTAGTCTATTGCCAAGCACAATCATTTGCAAAATTAGAGAATACAAGGACACAAATGAACTTTAGAGCAAATTGGCCAAGCTTTATAAAGAACCCTCCACTGTACCAACTCAAGAGAAATCTAAAGAGGGCAACTCAATCGAGCAAGACCAAGAGAAGGAGGACTCCGAGGTTGAAAGGTGCTCAACATCGGAAGAAGAAGTCCAAGAAGCTTCATCCTCAATGGAGTACAACAAAAAGGGCAAAGAAGGAGCATACTCTTTATTCAATGGGAAAGAGGATGAAGATGAAGAAGTTTCTACCTCTAGGATTGAGAGGGAGCGACATTCATTGACACCAGACCAAGAAAGAGAGGCTTCTATTTCCGAGTCAAGTGAAGAAGAAGAAGAAGATGACACCACCTCCACAAATCAAGAAAAATCAAATGGAGGATCAAGTGTCATCCCTACACGAGAAGGTATAATAAGTTCAATTAAAAATAAAAATCATATTATACATTTTGAGTGTAGGGAAAAAGGGCACTATAAGAGCAAATGCCCAAAGTTGACCAAGAAAAAGAGTCAACCGCCACTAAAGGGTAAAGAGAAGCCAAGGAGACCGCCCCCACAACAAAGAAGAGCAAGGAATACATTATGTGTTTCCATTTCAAATTTGCAATCAAAAAGGACATTACCGAAGTCAATGTCCTAAGGAGAAGAAATCAGTCAAAGTAAAAGGAGGAATCTCAAGTCAAGGGGGAGCTTGTAAGAGGAAACCCAAGGTATCATTTATTGAACCAACTCCTTTGAATAATGATAAAAAGCATGTTAGTTCTAATTTTAATCGTTTCAATTCTATTTATGATAAAAATAGGAGGCATGACAATGTTAGAGAAAAATATGTAGCTCTTCATGACAAGACTACCACACTTAGGGTTAGGAAGGTAAATAAAAACTTAGGAAATAACTCAAAGGATCTTAGTTATAGGACTAAATGTAATGACCGCCTTTTTGAGACCATAACTTAGGGCACGGACGTTACTCTTTTCATACCTTCTAAGGACATTGTTATTTACACGTTGCTCGATTCAGAAATCTAGTCTGAACTTGTTTCGACTATTAAACCATGGTTTGGAGCGATACATAGCTGAGAGGAACTCTATAGTTGTGAAGGGGTCTGGACCGTGTGACCCTAACCAGCCCTGTGGCCCTACCCATGAAGGGGCATACTATGGCCGTGTGGTGATAACCGGTCGTGTGGCCTTCTCAGACCCAAGCTTGGGCACGACCGTGTGTACCACACGGCCGTGTAACACCTCCCCTGCTGGAGCAGGGCACGACCGTGTGGCTTCCACACGGGCGTGTCACCTGGGCAGTGAGGAAGAGGGGCACGGCCGTGTGGCTCACACGACCGTGTCACCTCGGTTATGACAAAAGGGTGCACGGCTGTGTGAAACCACACGGCCGTGTCATTTTAGCCGAGAAGAAGAGGTGCACGGCCGTGTCACCTTGACCAAGACAAAAAGTGATGTGCGATCGTGTGAAGCCACACGGTCGTGTCACTACGACCGATAGGAAGAGGTGCACGACCGTGTGAAACTACACGGTCGTGTCACCCTGGCCGAGAAGGAGCTGGAGATGGTCGTGTGAATCCACACGACCATGTCACCCATGCTGAGAGGGGGCAAGTGATGGTTGTGTGAATCCACACGGCTGTGTCATGGGCCGTGCAGGGGTCACACCCAGCACTACAAAGGAGGTTGGTTCTCCCCTTTGTACTCCCTCTTGGCTTACCATTCTCTCCCCTTTCTTTAGGAAGAGTCTTTGGCATGCTAATTACCAACAAACTATCAATTTCTCCATACACAACTCTTAATAGCATTTTTTTATACTAAGCGAAATAAGACAATAGGTCCATCAGTACCAAAATTTAACATATTCATGCACTAGCAAGTTCCAAGATCACTTCCCACTGTTCCTTCACACACACCAGCAAACATTGCTCCTACTGCCCCTCTTTACTCGAGCTTTCCTTTACCTTTATCTGCAGCATAAGGAAAAGTAATCTATAAGTAAACGCTTAGTAAGTACCATCTACTCACAAAACAATGCATAACAAAGGGAAAACATGTTTTACAAAACTGCTTGAAGGAACACAAAACATGTACTCAATAATTACTCATGCTAAAACCCATAATTTGGAAATATGTACATGACATGTATTTTCAAATAGACTCATTATGCAATAATCAATATTTTTAAATAGGATTATCATGAGACGTCAACATAAAACCATGCTTGTATTGAAAGCAAGTAATGAAAACCATAAGCCTTGCCATACTATAGACTTCATTAAAACTGCACCCTATAGTCTCTAATTCCCAAACTTAAGAATGCTTTCACTTAAATAAATAATGAACTTGGGAAAACTTCATATTACGTACTAGTGAAAATAATAATGAACTTGCTTTGGGCCCGACATTGCACCATTTTGCGCGCACCCTTAATAAGATCCGAGGTAGCTAATCCCGAACCTATTAAGGTACTACTAGGCGATCTAGGGGCCTAGGGGCGATCTAGGAGCCCATCCATGGACCTTGTGTCCGGTACATGCCATCTTAAAGTAAAATACTTTCTTTTAATACTTCTTTCATATACTTGCACTAACTTGGCATTTCAACAAACACCTTGTGTGCACTTAATCCCTCACACTTATAGGGAAGCACCTTGGGGCACTTGATTATGCTTCTTAGTCCCAAAACTTAATGGGAAGCAAATCAAATACTCCAAACGTGCTCTTAGTCCCAAAACTTTAGAGGGCATCTTACAATCATACATCTATCTCCTTTAACATACATAAAGCATATCATGGCATGATTCTTCTTTTAACTTGCATAGATACATACTACAACATGCATCGATGAAGCAACTTATACCGCAGGTGAGGAGTACTTACTTCCTTTCGCTAAATCTTAATCTTCTAGGGTGTAGGGAAGATAAATCCCCTCTTGAATGCTTTAATCCCCTAGACACCTTCCCCGTGTGTACTATTTCCTTGAGAGAAACTCTCTCCTTGATCCTTCCCTTGAGAAACTTCAAGATTTGGAGCCCTAGCTTCCTTGGCTGAAATATCAAAGAGAAGAAGAAGGAGAAGGGAAAGATTCGGCTAGGGAAAGAAGAGGAGATGAAAAGCTAGGTTTTCATCTCTTCCTTTCCCTTTTATACTAGGTGGAAATTGAAGCATCTTTTCACACAAAATCTACTTATAATCAATTATTTCCTATTCCTAATGTGAGGCTTTACCACCACCCTAATGGCAACTTTAACCAATCATAAATAAGAGGTCTTGGGTTCAATCTTAGCCCAAGGCCATTTATTAATCTATTTTTATTTCTTTTATCTCTTCTTCTACTTCTTTTTGTTGTATTTAAAAGAGGAAATTTATGGGTGTTACAATTCACCATACCTTATAAAAAGTTCATCCTCGAACTTAGAACAATTGTGGATACTTCTGTCTCATATCATCCTCGCGTTCCCATGTTACTTCTTCATACTGTTGACTTTGCCACAACACTTTTACTAATGGTATCTCTTTGTTTCTCAGTTTCTTAACTTCTCGATCTATTATCTGAATAGGTCGACTTTCATAACTGAGATCCTCTTGAACTTGTACCGCCTGTGGTTCAATCACTTGGTTTGCATCGGGAACATGTTTCTTCAGCATTGAGACATGAAATACATTATGAACAGCTGACATTTCCTAAGGTAGTTCCAACTCATAAGCTACATTGGCAACTCTTTTGGTGATCATGTATGGCCCCACATATCATGGTCTCAACTTTACTTTCTTCCCAAACCGCATTACTCCTTTCATAGGAGCTACTTTGAGGAATACTGAATCCCCAATCTCAAATTCTAGCG
Organism: Zingiber officinale; assembly: GCF_018446385.1. NCBI lineage: Eukaryota > Viridiplantae > Streptophyta > Magnoliopsida > Zingiberales > Zingiberaceae > Zingiber > Zingiber officinale. Next base: position 45,313,669 of record NC_056003.1, read on the forward strand.
GTCTACGGCGCACATCTGCATAGCTTTTCTGTCGGCTCTGAGAAGTTTCTATTCTCTAGCGAATGTTCTGAATAACTTTGGTGGTGTCTTCGATGAGATTTGTCTGGAGTCCCATTTATTTCTTTTCACCACCTTCATACCAACAAATAGGAGATCTACATCTCCTCTCATGTAGAGCCTCATAGGGTGTCATTCCGATAGTAGCTTGATAGCTATTTTTATATGCGAATTCTGCTAAGCATAGGTATCGACACCAGCTGCCTTTGAAATCTAAGGCACAAGCCCGTAGCATATCCTCCAAAACTTGGTTCACCCGTTCTATTTGCCCGTCAGTTTGAGGATGAAATACAGTGCTGAATCGTAACTTAGTGCCAAGAGCTCTCTGAACATACTCCCAGACGTGTGAAGTAAAACGACCATCTCTATTAGAAATTATGGTTTTGGGAACTCCATGCAACCTGATGACCTCTTTCACATACAATTGCGCTAACTGCTCAATAGAGTAGGACGTTCTGATTGCTAGGAAATGAGCAGACTTGGTCAATCTATCTACTATTACCCAAATAGCATCATAACCGTTCATAGTTCTGGGTAATCCTACTATAAAATCCATAGATATATCCTCCCATTTCCACTCTGGGATCTGGATAGGCTGCAGAACTCCGCCTGGTCTCTGATGTTCTGCTTTAACCCGTTGACACGTCATACAGGTACTGATGTATCTAGCAATATCTCTCTTCATTCCAGACCACCAGAAGCGTTCCTTTAAATCTTGGTACATCTTGGTGGAACCAGGATGCATTGCATAGGGTGTTCTATGGGCTTCATCTAGAATTTTCTATAGTTCTTCTTAATTAGGGACACAAAGACGATTATCATAATATAGCATCCCACGGTCTGATATTCAAAACTCCCCTTCTTGTATTCCTTGCTTGATCTTCTAAATATCAGGATCTTCATCCTGCCCTTTCTGTATATTGTCAAGCAAGGTTGACACTAGTGTCAAATAGTGAGCTGCCCCGTAATAATTTCTAGCCCGAAATTTACTACTTCCTTCCGTAGGGGTTGGGGCATGGCATATAAGGACAGTAAAGTTGCGCAAGATTTTCTACTTAGCGCATCTGCTACCTTGTTCTCCTTCCCTGGATGGTAGAGGATTTCACAATCATAGTCTTTGACTAACTCAAGCCATCTCTGTTGTCTTATGTTTAGGTCTTTCTGAGTGAAGAAATACTTCAAACTTTAGTGATCTGTGTAAATCTTGTACTGAGTTCCATATAAGTGGTGCCTCCAGACTTTGAGAGCGAAGAAGACTACTAACTCGAGGTCATGAGTGGGATAGTTCTTCTCATAATCTTTGAGTTGTCTCGAGGCGTAGGTAATGACTCTGCCTTTCTGCATCAGTACAGCTCCGAGTCCCAATTTAGATCCATCGCTATACATATCGAAGCTCTTGCCATTTTCTGGAAGAGTCAAGACTGGAGCACTGGTCAGTCTCCTTTTTAGTTCCATGAAACTCTTCTCACAATCCCCTATCCACTCAAATTTTCTATTCTTTCTGGTAAGTGTCCATACCTCGTTTGGAATGTCGTCTTCGGTACATCATCTGCCCTCACTTTCACTTGATGATATCCGGACCGCAAGTCTATCTTGGAAAAGACTGTGGCTCCCTTCAATTGATCAAATAGATCATCAATACTCGGCAAGGGATATCTGTTCTTGATTGTTACTTTGTTCAGCGCTTGGTAGTCCACACACATTCGCATGGAGCCATCCTTCTTCTTTACGAACAACACCTGAGCTCCCCATGGTGAGTGACTAGGGCGAATGAAGCCCCTTGTCGAGTAGCTCCTGTAACTGTCCCTAAAGTTCTTTCAATTCTGCCGGAACCATACGGTAGAGTTCTTTTGAGATTGGATAGGTACTAGGGATGAGTTCAATCTCAAATTCAATTTCCCTATCCGGCGCTAAACTTGGCAACTCCTCGGGAAACACTTCCGATAGTCACACACGACTCTAACTTCCTCTAGCTCTTGATTTCTTTCTTGCTGGTATTAACCACATGAGCTAGAAACCCAGTACATCCATCGGCTAACATCTTCTGAGCTTTCAGGGCTGATAAAAATTTCTGGGTTCTCCTCTTTGAATCTCCGATGAACTCAAACTTAGACACTACCTCAGGTTGAAATAGAACCCTTCGCTTACGACACTCGATGGAAGCACCATACTTGCTCAGGAAGTCTATCCCAAAAATAACATCATAATCATACATGTTCAGCAAGATTAGATCACTGTACATTTCTCTATCTGAAATTTTGACTGGCACAGCTCGCAGCCAGTGCGTAGATGTCATTATCTCTCCCTTGATCTTGGTCGGACAATTCTTGGTCATATGCCCCTCTTGACCACATGTATAACAGCCACTCGTGCCCTTGCAACAGATTCCAGGACGCATCTTTCTGCAGGTGGAACATGTAGCATACTTAGGCTGCTTACTTACAGATCCTCCCTTCTTATTACTCCACTGCTTCCTCTTGGAGTTCCCCTTCTAGGTTGACCCATGACTCTGGAGTTTCTGAGTGCCCAAACTCCCTTGACTTTTATTCTCCATTAGTACTGGCTTCTACTACTTGATACTGTTCAGATAATGCTCTATGATCAGGGCACTACTAATCAGCTCTTCTACAGTCTGCGGTCTATTAATTCCACCAGCTACATTCAGAGCTATCTCTGGCCTCAGCATCTTGAGCATTAGTCTTACCCTTTCTCTTTCTGTGCTGACCAGCTCGGGACATAGGTGAGCCAACCTATTGAATTTCTTCACGGCTTCATCTATTGATAAACTTCCTTGTCGAAATTCCGTGAACTCATCGTAATGTTTGTTCGTGACTTGTATATGGAAGAACTCTTCGAAGAACTCAGTCTCGAAGTCAGACCAGGTCATTTGATCTACTTTTCGTTTTTCCTTGACTGATTCCCACCTCATTCTTGCATCCCCAGTGAAGCAGAAGGAGGCACACTTAATCTTTTCTACCTCCGGCCAGTCCAGTAGCTCCATTATACTCTCCAGGGTTTTGAACCATGCCTGAGCATCCCATGGTTCATTGGTGCCAGAGAAATTCTCTGGTTTCAGTTTCTGCCACTAGATGAGATATGCTTCTTGCCTCACCACTTTTGCTGGGACTACGGGTGTAACGGATGGTACTTAAGCTATAGTAGGTGTTACCATATTGACTTTCGGTGGAACTACATAGGGAGCTTGCTGGTTAGCAGTCAGGGCAGCAATAACCTGCTGCTGCTCAACCACTTGTCTCTGAAGCTGAGCTACTACTTCTAAAAGGTTGGGTTGTGGTGCAGACTCATTTTCCCCTGGTTGAGGTTCATTAACCCTCAGTTATCTAGCTGGTCGTCCTTTAGTCATTCTACATATCATAAGTCAAAACCAGTGAAAACATACATTAGCCACTCCTTATTCCTACTTGTTATAATTACTAATTTCATCTATAAGCATGCTGAATCTAACAAAAAGTTCTTACTAATCATAATAAAATAAAATGCATAAAAGTTGTGAGCAGATACTTTCTTACTTGGGAGCTCCAAGATTAATGCTTGTTGTGTGTGTGACGGAAGGATAGAACCGCTCTGATACGAAACTATAACGACCGCCTTTCTGAGACCATAACTTAGGGCACGGACGTTACTCTTTTCATACCTTCTAAGGACATTGTTATTTGCACGTTGCTCGATTCAGAAATCTAGTCAGAACTTGTTTCGACTGTTAAACCATAGTTTGGTGCGAAACATAGCTGAGAGGTACACTATAGTTGCGAAGGGGTCTGGACCGTGTGACCCTAACCAGCCCTATGGCCCTACCCGTGAAGGGGCATACTATGGTCGTGTGGTGATGACAGGTCGTGTGTCCTTTCTAGACCCAGGTTTGGGCACGGTCGTATGTACCACATGGCCGTGTAAGGCCTCCCCTGCTGGAGCAGGGCACGACCGTGTGGCTTCCACACAGCTGTGTCACCTGGGCAGTGAGGAAGAGGGGCACGACCATGTGGCTCACACGGTCGTGTCACCTCGGCTGTGACAAAAGGGTGCACAGCCGTATGAAATCACACGGCCGTGTCATCTTACCCGAGAAGAAGAGGTGCACGGTCGTGTACTTCACACGGCCATGTCACCTTGACTGAGACCAAAAGTGATGTGGGGTCGTATGAAGCCACACGACCGTGTCACTACAGCCAACAGGAAGAGGTGCACGGCCGTGTGAAACTACACGGTCGTGTCACCCTGGCCGAGAAGGTGCTGGTGATGTCCGTGTGAATCCACATGGCCATGTCACCTAGGCCGAGAGGGGGCAGGTGATGGTTGTGTGAATCCACACGGTTGTGTCACGGGCCGTGCAGGGGGCACACCTAGCACTACAAAGGAGGTTGGTTCTCCCCTTTGTACTCCCTCTTGGCTTACCGTTCTCTCCCCTTTCTTTAGGAAGAGTCTTTGACATGCTAATTACCAACAAACTATCAATTTCTCCATACACAACTCTTAATAGCATTTTTATACTAAGCGAAATAAGACAATTGGTCCATCAGTACCAAAATTTAACATATTCATGCACTAGCAAGTTCCAAGATCACTTACCACTGTTCCGTCACACACACCAACAAACATTGCTCATACTGCCCCTCTTTACTCGAGCTTTCCTTTACCTTTATCTGCAATATAAGAAAAAGTAATCTATAAGCAAACGCTTAGTAAGTACCATCTACTCACAAAACAATGCATAACAAAGGGAAAACTTGCTTTGCAAAACTACTTGAAGGAACACAAAACATGTACTCAATAATTACTTATGTTAAACCCCATAATTTGGAAATATGTACATGACATATATTTTCAAATAGACTCATTATGCAATTATCAACATTTTTAAATAGGATTATCATGAGACGTCAACATAAAACAATGCTTGTATTGAAAACAAATAATGAAAACCATAAGCCTTGCCATACAATAGAGTTCATTAAAACTGCACCTTATAGTCTCTAATTCCCAAACTTATGAATGCTTTCACTTAAATAAACAATGAACTTGGAAAAACTTCATATTACGTACTAGTGAAAATAATAATCAACTTGCTTTGGGCCCGGCATTGTACCACTTTGCGCGCACCCTTAATAAGATCCGAGGTAGCTAATCCCGAACCTATGAAGGTACTACTATGCGATATAGGGGCCTAGGAGCGATCTAGGAGCCCACCCATGGACTTTGTGTCTGGTACATGACATCTTAAAGTAAAATACTTTCTTTTAATACTTCTTTCTTATACTTGCACTAACTTGGCATTTCAACAAACACCTTGTGTGCACTTAATCCCTCACACTATAGGGAAGCACCTTGGGACACTTGATTATGTTTCTTAGTCCCAAAACTTAATGGGAAGCAAATCAAATACTCCAAACGTGCTCTTAGTCCCAAAACTTTAGAGGGCATCTTATAATCATACATCTATCTCCTTTAACATACATAAAGCATTTCATGGCATGATTCTTCTTTTAACTTGCATAGATAGATACTACAACATGCATCGACGAAGCAACTTATACCGCAGGTGAGGAGTACTTACATCCTTTCGCTAAATCTTACTCTTCTAGGGTGTAGGGAAGATAAATCCCCTCTTGAATGCTTTAATCCCCTAGACACCTTCCCTGCGTGTACTATTTCCTTAAGAGAAACCCTCTCCTTAGATCCTTCCCTTGAGAAACTTCAAGATTTGGAGCCCTAGCTTCCTTGGCCGAAATATCAAAGAGAAGAAGAAGCATAAGGGAAAAATTCAACAAGGGAAAGAAGAGGAGATGAAAAGTCAGGTTTTCATCTCTTCCTTTCCCTTTTATACTAGGTGGAAATTGAAGCATCTTTTCACACAAAATCTACTTATAATTAATTATTTCCTATTCCTAATGTGATGCTTTACCAGCACCCTAATGGCAACTTTAACCAATTATAAATAAGAGGTCTTGGGTTTAATCTTAGCCCAAGGCCATTTATTAATCTACTTTTTCGGTTTTAATTTGAGATTAGTACAATACCTCTCAAATTTTTCTATATTTTTAAATATATCTCAAACACTGCTAATCCAAGACCAAGTCTTGGTACCCCGTTTTAGTTTTTTCTTCTATAGCTGTCAAATGGCACAACTTGAAGGGTATTGCACCGTCCATCCTCCCCTGTTCAATGGTGACGACTTCCCGTACTGGAAGAAGCGGATGGAAGTATATCTGAAGACCGACTTCGGCCAATGGTTCAGCATCACCAGAGGCTACAAAGCTCCAGTCGACAGCGCCGAAATTCTAATGGACCCAGAATATTGGAATCCGAAAATGAAGAAAAAGGCACAGATCAATTTCAAAGCACTCAACACAATTCAGTGCGGACTAACAAAAGAAGAGTTGAACTACGTCAGCCCACACGAAAACGCAAAGGAACTTTAAGACAAGCTCATAGAATTGCACGAGGGAACCACCGACACTAAGATAACAAAAAGAGACTTATTTTTAAATAAATTATTTAATATCAAAATGCAGGAAGGAGAGACTGTCAATCAGCTGCACACAAGGATAGAAGACATCCTCAATGGACTCCACACAATCGGCCACCAATTAGAGAACCGGGACCTGATAAGGTATGCCTTAAATGCATTTCCTCGAAATGCACTACGGGCATCCATCATGGATGCCTATAAGATTTTGTAACGCCCGAAAATTCTCAAAACTATTTTAGAAATATTCTATGATTTTTTCTGGAATTTTAGGATATTTTTATAGAATTTTTTAGAGTAACAGAAGTAGCAAAAACAAATAGAAAACGAAAATGGCCTAAGCGGGAATTGAACCCGAGACCTAAGGTTTACGGATAATGTTAGTAACCAGTTGAACCCAGCAGGGCCGTGTTGAAAGGAAAGGGAGGCAATTAAATTTATATTAGAGTTGGGCTGAAATTACCCACTTAATATAAATAGGAAATAATTAGGTGAAGAGTTATTTTCTTGGATCGTAGCTTTCTCCACCCCAACCTAATTCCGCCGCCTACTTCTCCTCTCCCTCTCTCGGCGCCAACCACAAGGAAGGCTGAGGTTCGGCCCAAGGACACTTTCCGGCGATGACTTCGACATGAGGATGCTCCCCTCCGCGAGAGGAACGCATAGACGCGAGAAGATCGTCGAAAGGATCGTCTCCTCCGAAAATCCAGCGATTAGAATCGTAAGAAAATCCAAATAGGAGGTAAGAAACCCCTCACCGGCAGTATAAGTAGCTTCCGTGTGAATTCCATGTTTTAGTTTAGTAATACGTAGACTTTCGGTACAAGGATGCGAATTAGTGCATACTAAGTGTTCAATTAAATTATTTAGCACAGAAAAATGCAACTTAGGCATTTTAATAGCTCAGTAAATGCAATAGAAGCATTTAAATAGTTTAGTTAGCCTTGCCACAACATATATGGGACTACGGTCCAATGGGTGGGCACCCATAGTCACCTCTAGGTTCAGATAACCTAGTAAAAGCAAGGTAAATTAATTAGCTATGATCCAGTATTTTACTTCCAGTAGGGGCACTGTACAGGATTAGATATCCATTGGGCTGGGCTCCCATAGTCAGTCCCTAGGTTTATATAACCTAGTAAACCTTACTAAATTCGGGATTTGCAACCCCGGGTCAAGTTAAGGATGCGCGCATAGCATGTACAGTTGCCGGGCCCACTAGCAGTATGATTATGTATTTTAATCTATTATATTATAGTTTTTCAAAACTCACAAAGATCAGTTATGTTAGTTGAGTTTGAATTCAGTTCCAGACTAGCTTAATTCATGTTCAGCTCCATTTTCTTTATTGTTACACATGATAGTTATGATTAGCTTTGTATGCCATGCTTTAGTGTTCATGTTCAGCTTTTATTACACATGTTTAGATGATAGTATGCCATGACTAGCTTTGATTTCTATGTATGATAACATGCCATGTTTCAGTCTAATCAGTGCACTTTCAAACAGCATGTTTTAAAGGCATATTGCATCGAATGCATGTTTTAGTGAGGTAGATGGTTTCTTACTAAGCGAAAGCTTATAGATACTTTCTTTTCGTTATACTGCAGATAAAGGTAAAGGAAAGATGGACTAGCGGAGGCTGGAGGACAATGCTACGAAGATGTGTGTGGGCAGGAACTTGGAAAGAAGATCTTAGGGAACTCTAGCAAGCTTTGTTTAAACATTAGTACTTTTTAGTGTTTTAGCAATTTGCACTTTAGTATGTTGATCGCTATGAATTAGTTAACCATGCACTCTATTATGCTTAGAACATTGTTCTTTATGATGTTAGAATGTTAGTTGTGGTTGTTAGAGTGTTTCCTAGCCATCTTAGAACATGTAATGTGATTGAGGCACGAAATAGTCTGAAATCGTGGGTTACGTTCAAATCGAACCGGATCGATCTACGATCGATCGATTGGTTGTGCCCTGGATCGGTCGGTGACCAATCCGAACGAGAGTTAGCGTCATATGAATCGGTCATCCGACCGATCCGGATCTGACGAGAAGCTCAGCGATCGGTCGGTGGGCCGATCGGTGAGTTATCGATCTCGACCGATCGGTGTACTCTGGATCGGTCGGTGAGACCGATCCAACCGCATCTGAAGCAATGTAGCTTATGGATCGGTCACCGACCGATCGAGTGTTTTTTCTCCGTATCGTGTCGGATCGATCACTAGATCGATCCAACAATCGATTCATGGATCGTTTGAAATGCCTTACAGCTAGCGGGACATCCGAGAGGCGAGATTATCTTCCTAGCATGTGTATAACTCCTAGGTACACCTAGAATATTAAGTTCAGATTTTACTGAAATCGGTTTAGTAAAATTTTAATCAATCCAGATTTTCGCAATAGTAATTTAGCACAACGATAATGTAGCGATCGGCCTCACCTAGTCAAGAGAAGGCGGGTCGTTATGTGGTGGTATCGAGCGCCCATACTTCCTACACACACATCAACATTGTACTGCGGCTTCCAAGTAAGAATACCTCTCACTTTGTATGTTTATTGCTTTTTATGGATAACTAAAGCATGCTTGTTTATGATAGTAGTTAACATGATAACAATAGTTTCTCTATTATACTTGTGTTAGTCATGTATGTCCCGCATGTCTTTAGAAATGGCACGAGGACGCCTTGCTAGAAGGGCACCAGCCACTGAGCCTCAGCATGGCAGTGCCTCCCCCAGACCTTACATCACTAGTGGCTCAGTTACCAGCAACACGAAATAGCCACCTTAAAGGCTAGTCAACAAAACACTCCCACCTGTCACCCCGGAGCCTAACTTAGCGACACGGTGGTCTTAGAGGTTCCACCGGTCTTGCCTACGACACGAGTGGCCCAGCGAGAACGCGAGAGAAGCCTATCGATCCGGTGGCGAGAGTCAAGGCGAGAATTTCTCAGAAGCAATGAACCATGGGATGCTGCATGGTTCAAAACACCGAAAAGTACGATGGAGCCGGGTGGCGAACATGAGAAGGTGAAGTGCGCCTCCTTATGCGGCAGGAGATGCACGATGTGGTGGGAGAGAATCGGGCGAGCGCCCAGTGAACCAGATGACATGGGCTGACTTGAGAAGGAATTCTTTGAGGAGTTCTTTCACATGCGGGTCACCAACCGTCACTCGACGAGTTCACCGAGTTTCATCAGGGCAACCTATCGGTTGAGGAAGCCGTGAAGAAATTCAACAGGTTGTCTCGTCAATGCCCCGAATTGGTCAACAGAAAGGGAACGAATCCGGTTGATGCTCAAGATGCCGAGGCCGGAAATAACAATGAACGTGGCTGGTAGCGTTCATAGGCCACAAACCACGGAAGAATTAGTGAGCGGTGCTCTAATCACTAGCATTACCGAATAGCATCAAGCGGCAAAAGCAAGTCCTCAGAAGCTAAAGGTCAAGGAGGCTCGGGCACTCGTAAAGCAGGCCCAGCCCCATGGCTCTAATCGGAAAGGGAACTCCAGCAACAAGCGCAAACCGTGGAGTTACAAAGGAGGGCCACCGGCCCAGCTTATCCAAAGTGTGCTACTTGTGGGAAATTCCATCCGGTTTGTCGTAAGGGCACACGAGGATGCTTTGAATGCGACAGAAGGGCATATGGCCAAGTGTCCAAACAAGACCGCCTTCCTCGGCCACACCGATTCAAGTATGGAGCGATTACATCGGATGCCGCTTTAGATGGTCCACATATCATCCAGGCAGATTAGAACCCGCTACGACCAATGCGAGGATATACTCACTCACCAGAGAGGACGTAGCCAATGTTACTGGTCGATTAGTATTTGTACCAGTGACAGTACAACTTTTATTCGATACTGGGGCAACCCATTCATACATATCCAGGGCATTTGCTGAGAAGTTAGCAGTACCTCCAGAGGTATTCAGTAGCCAGTTCCTTACGACGTTACCCTCAGGAGAAATCATGGCGTCTACGCACTGGCTCAGAGCAATGTCGGTCACTATAGCAGACAGAGAGCTCTTTTGTGATCTGATAGTGATTAATATGACCGACTACGACATCATCTTCAGGATGGACTTCTTGATCAAATACGGTGCCTCCATCGAGTGCCGTAAATAGAAAGTCATATTCCAACCTGAAGCGGAAGCACAGTTCGAATTCGTCGGAGAACCCAGGAGAAAGGCCAAGAAGTTTCTCTCAGCAATGAAGGCACAGAGGTTGATGGATTCAGGATGTACGGGGTTCTTAGCACACGTAGTCAGCACCAGTCAGGACAAGGACCAACAGCTAGCAGAGGTCCGAGTCGTATGTGACTACCCAGCAGTCTTCCCTGAAGAGTTACCAGGCCTAGCACCAGACAGGGAGATCAAATTTGAGATAGAGCTCATTCCCGGTACAAATCCTATCTCCAAAGCACCTTACCGCATGGCTCCAGCAGAACTGAAGGAACTTCATGAGCAACTACAGGAGCTACTTGACAAGGGCTTCATCCGTCCTAGTTACTCACCATGGGGAGCACCTGTATTGTTCGTGAAGAAGAAAGACGGGAGCATGCGCCTGTGTATAGACTACCGGGCACTGAACCAAGTCACAATCAAGAACCGGTATCCTCTTCCCAGAATGGATGACCTGTTTGATCAGCTAAAGGGAGCAGCAGTGTTCTCTAAAATAGACCTCAGATCAGGTTATCATCAGGTGAAGGTTAAAGAAGGGGACATACCCAAGACAGCATTCAGGACTAGATACGGATATTACGAGTTCGTAGTCATGCCCTTTGGCGTGACAAATGCTCCAGCTACTTTCATGGACCTTATGAACAGGGTATTCAGAGAATATTTAGATAGGTTCGTTATCGTGTTCATCGATGACATCCTTATCTATTCTAGAACTCAGGAAGAACACGTAGAGCACCTGAAAACAGTATTGCAGACCCTTCAGCAGAATCAGCTGTACGCCAAGTTCACCAAATGTGAATTTTGGCTAGATCAGGTGTCCTTCCTGGGTCACATCATCTCAAAGGATGGTATCATGGTAGACCCAGTAAGATAGAAGCTGTGAGCAATTGGAAAAGACCCAAGAACGCCAGTGAGATCAGAAGCTTTCTGGGATTAGCAGGTTACTACAGGAAATTCGTAGAGGACTTCTCCAGGATAGCCTCCCCACTGACAGCTCTTACCAGAAAGAACAGAAAATTTCAGTGGACAGAGGACTGCGAGAACAGCTTCAGCGAGCTGAAAAGGAGATTGACCAGTGCACCTATTCTGACTCTGCCAGAGAACGCAGATAGCTTTGACATATATAGTGATGCCTCGAAGTTGGGACTAGGAGCAGTGCTGATGCAAGATGGCAAGGTGATCGCCTATGCCTCCAGACAACTTAAGGATTATGAGAAGAACTATCCTACTCATGACCTTGAGCTTGCAGCAGTGGTGTTCGCTCTCAAGATTTGGAGACATTACTTGTATGGAGCTCAGTGCAGAGTGTATACAGTATTTCTTCACTCAGAAGGATCTGAATATGCGACAGCACAGATGGCTAGAACTGGTCAAAGACTATGACATAGATATCCTCTACCATCCAGGAAAAGCAAATAGGGTAGCAGACGCCCTCAGCAGGAAGTCCAGCGTTACCCTATTATCTCTAGCAGCCATGTCACCGCCCCTACAGAAGGAGATCTCAGATTTCGGTCTCGAACTCATAGTCGGACAGCTCTCTACTATGACATTAGAGTCTACCTTGCTCGGTGACATCCAGACAGCTCAGGAGCAGGATCCTGAAATTCAGAGAATCAAGCAAGGTTTAGCAGAATCAGAAGGTGGAGAGTTCAGAATATCAGATAGCGGGGTGTTGTATTTTGGTGACAGGCTATGTGTTCCGGATCAGGAGGAACTACAGAGGAAAATCCTAGACGAGGCTCACAAGACTCCCTATGCGATGCATCCTGGCTCCACCAAAATGTACCAGGACATGAAGAAACGTTTTTGGTGGCCTGGGATGAAGAGAGACATCGCTCGATATGTCAGCACCTGCCTAACTGGTCAGAGGGTTAAGGCAGAACATCAGAGACCAGGGGGAGTTTTGCAGCCCATACAGATACCAGAATGGAAGTGGGAAGACATTTCTATGGATTTTATAGTGGGATTACCCAGAACCACGAATGGTTTTGATACCATCTGGGTAATAGTCGACAGATTGACTAAATCAACCCACTTCTTAGCTATCAGGATATCCTACTCCATGGAACAGCTAGCTCAGTTGTATCTCAAGGAGATCGTTAGATTACATGGAGTCCCACGAACCATTATTTCGGACAGAGCAAGAGTTCACGTCACACTTCCGGGAGTGTATGCGACTTTGGGCACGGTTATAGTTTAACACGACCTTCCATCCATGACGGATGGGACGGAGCGAGTAAATCGGTACTCGAGGATATGCTCGAGCATGTGCCCTACATTTCAAGGAAGTTGGTGCAAATATCGGAGTTTAGCGAATTTGCATACAACAACAGCTATCGAGCCACTATCGGTATGACACCTTATGAGGCTCTCTATGGGCGGAGGTGTAGATCTCCAATCTGCTTGTATGAGAGTGGTGAGCAGAAAGAGCTAGAACTTGAGACAGATCTAGTGGCGGATACCACAGTATCAGATCCAGAGGATAGAGGCATTCAGGCCTTAAAAGCTATCTTGATATACTGGCTGAGACCTTTGGAGTTTTCAGTTGGGGATTCGGTGTTCCTTAGAGTAGCTCCCATGAAGGAGTAATGCGTTTTGGGAAGAAGGGCAAGCTAAGTCCCGATATGTGGGACCATACCTTATCGCCAGAAGAGTGGGCAAGGTAGCATATGAGCTAGAGCTACCCGAGAAATGTCAGTCCACAATGTATTTCATGTCTCTATTCAAGAAGCATATCCCGGATGCCACCGGTGATTGAGCCCAGTTGGTACATCTGCGAAGACCTCAGCTATGACAGTCGGCTATTCGGATAATAGACCGAGCGGTTAAGAAATTATGGAACAAGGAAGTACCATTAGTCAAAGTCATTTGGCACAGCAACATGAAGAGGCAACATGGGAGACAGAAGCCAGCATGAGACAGAAGTATCCAGAATTATTCTAAGTTCGAGGACGAACTTTTTATAAGGTATGGGGGATTGTAATGCCCAAAAATTCTCAAAACTATTTTAGAAATATTCTATGATTTTTCTGGAATTTTAGGATATTTTTACAGAATTTTTTAGAGTAACGGAAGTAGCAAAAACAAATAGAAAACGAAAATGGCCTAAGCGGGAATTGAACCCGAGATCTACGGTTTACGGATAATGTTAGTAACCAGTTGAACCCAGCAGGGCCGTGCTGAAAGGAAAGGGAGGCAATGAAATTTATATTAGAGTTGGGCTGAAATTACCCACTTAATATAAATAGGAAATAATTAGGTGAAGAGTTATTTTCTTGGATCGTAGCTTTCTTCACCCCAACCTAATTCCGCCACCCACTTCTCCTCTCCCTCTCTCGGCGCCAACCATAAGGAAGGCTGAGGTTCGGCCCAAGGACACTTTTCGGCGACGACTTCAACACGAGGACTCTCCCCTCCGCGAGAGGAACGCATAGACGCGAGAAGATCATCGAAAGGATCGTCTCCTCCGGAAATCTAGCGATTAGAATCGTAAGAAAATCCAAATAGGAGGTAAGAAACCCCTCACCTGCAGTATAAGTAGCTTCCGTGTGAATTCCATGTTTTAGTTTAGTAATATGTAGACTTTCGGCACAAGGATGCGAATTAGTGCATACTAAGTGTTCAATTAAATTATTTAGCACAGAAAAATGCAACTTAGGCATTTTAATAGCTCAGTAAATGTAATAGAAGCATTTAAATAGTTTAGTTAGCCTTGCCACAACATATATGGGACTACGGTCCAATGGGTGGGCACCCATAGTCGCCTCTAGGTTCAGATAACCTAGTAAAAGCAAGGTAAATTAATTAGCTATGATCCAGTATTTTACTTCCAGTAGGGGCACTGTACAGGATTAGATATCCATTGGGCTGGGCTCCCATAGTCGGTCCCTAGGTTTATATAACCTAGTAAACCTTACTAAATTCGGGATTTGCAACCCCGGGTCTAGTTAAGGATGCGCGCATAGCATGTACAGTTGCCGGGCAGTATGATTATGTATTTTAATCTATTATATTATAGTTTTTCAAAACTCACAAAGATCAGTTATGTTAGTTGAGTTTGAATTCAGTTCCAGACTAGCTTAATTCATGTTCAGCTCCGTTTTCTTTATTGTTACACATGATAGTTATGGTTAGCTTTGTATGCCATGCTTTGGTGTTCATGTTCAGCTTTTATTACACATGTTTAGATGATAGTATGCCATGACTAGCTTTGATTTCTATGTATGATAACATGCCATGTTTCAGTCTAATCAGTGCACTTTCAAACAGCATGTTTTAAAGGCATATTGCATCGAATGCATGTTTTAGTGAGGTAGATGGTTTCTTACTAAGCGAAAGCTTATAGATACTTTCTTTTCGTTATACTGCAGATAAAGGTAAAGGAAAGATGGACTAGCGGAGGCTGGAGGACAATGCTACGAAGATGTGTGTGGGCAGGAACTTGGAAAGAAGATCTTAGGGAACTCTAGCAAGCTTTGTTTAAACATTAGTACTTTTTAGTGTTTTAGCAATTTGCACTTTAGTATGTTGATCGCTATGAATTAGTTAACCATGCACTCTATTATGCTTAGAACATTGTTCTTTATGATGTTAGAATGTTAGTTGTGGTTGTTAGAGTGTTTCCTAGCCATCTTAGAACATGTAATGTGATTGAGGCACGAAATAGTGCTGAAATCAGGGGTTCTGATTCGAAATCAGAAACCCAGATCGATCTACAGATCGATCAGAACTGGCTGACCAATCCAATCGCGAACAGAGAGTTAGCGTCTGTTATGGATCGGTCAGCCGGCCGATCCAGATGCGAACAGAGAGTACAGAAGCCACTGGATCGGTCTACCGACCGATCAGTGTACTCCTGGATCGGTCAGTAGACCGATCCAACCGCATACAGAAGCAATGTAGCTTATGGATCGGTCAGCCGACCGATCCAGAGTTTTTCTCCGTGCCGGTATCAAGCTGGATCGATCACTGGATCGATCCGACAGCCCAATCGATTCATGGATCGATTGAAATGCCTGATTACAGCTAGCAGGACATCCGAGAGGCATAGATTATCTTCCCTAACATGTGTACAACTCCTAGGTACACCTATAATATTAAGTTCAGATTTTACAGTAATCAGTTTAGTAAAATTTTAATCAATCCAGATTTCCGCAATAGTAATTTAGCACAGCATAATGTAGCGATCGGCCTCACAGCCTAGTCAGTAGAAGGCGGGTCGTTACAGATTTCGAGGAACTTGTAAAAATTAAAACTAGATGAATTATTTTGTGAACTAGAATTATACGAATAGAATAACACCAAATCCGAGAAAGGTCTTGCTCTTATTACAGGATCATCAAAAGACAAGTCGAAATCCAAGCCAGAACCTGAAGACGAGTTTGACGCAGACTCAAATGATGAAGAACACCTGATGAACTTGGTAAGAAAAATGTTCACCAAGAGAAAGAAGAACATCACCAACAAGGACTTGCAGAAGATCAACTCCACCTCCAACTTCACTAACAAGAACGTGACCTACTTCAGATGCAACAAGAAGGGGCACTACAAGACCGACTGTCCAAATCTGAAAAAGAAGAAGGCCCTTAAAGCGACGTCGGACGAATCGTCCGAAGATGAATCAAATGGAAGAGAACCGAAGAACTCCAACTACCTCGCACTGATGGTGCACAGACTAGAATCGAAAAGTGAATCGGAAGAAGAGTCCGAACTCGAATCAAGCCACGAGTCCGTACTCATTTCTGAAAGTTCCGATGAGGTATATTTTAGTTTAAATAAAAAGTTGTTTAAAATCATTGCATGCTTAGATAAGAAATTAACTACTTATGAAAATCAAATAAACTAACTAACAAAAGAAAATGATAAAATTAATGAACAATTAAAACTAAACTCAACAACTGAACCAATTTAAACTGAAATTCCAACTCAAGTTGCAAAACTTGAGGAGGATAATTTCATATTGAAAAACAAAATAGTTAAACTAAAGGAATTACTTGAAAAATTCACAACTAGATCCAAGTATCTTGACATGATAC
The DNA here is from genome assembly GCF_018446385.1 of Zingiber officinale. Taxonomy (NCBI): domain Eukaryota; kingdom Viridiplantae; phylum Streptophyta; class Magnoliopsida; order Zingiberales; family Zingiberaceae; genus Zingiber; species Zingiber officinale. The sequence goes on from NC_056003.1 coordinate 45,330,421, forward strand.
TTGGATCACAAAGAGCTATGTACAACAAGTCCGGATTCAGATATAAGCCCAACTCAACCAACAAATCCTTTATATGTTTAGTTAACTAAAAACAAAATCAAAGTAAAGCTTAGGATCTGAAAGTGTGACTAACAACACAAGTTAGACTCAATCAATATTACATACCTAAAGATAAAATTTATTATATAAATCAAAATAAATTATCTCCCTTAAACTCTAAAATTAAATCTTCAAAAATGAAACAAAATAAAAAACCTAAATTATATAAACCTAACTTAAAAAAATACAATATAAACAAAAACTATAATCAAGTATACTATAACTATAAAAATAATTGACATAAACTCAAAACTTAAATTGTTCAATAATTCAGGGGAGACTCCAAATTAGTTGACATCTCCAAAATAATAACTTACCCGGCAGGATAATTAAGACTAGTCTAAATAGGGACAACAGTTTAACTTGACAAAAGTACAGGTGAAATTTTGGATGATAGTAGGTTAGGGAAACTATGTCGATGCATGTCTAGGAAGATATGACTTCGACCTGGTGTATTTGGCTTAGTGGAACTAGCTGAAGATACCTCTTACGGATCCTAACTAGTTTGACCAAGATTTTGTATTAAGTTCAGTGGATAGGACTATTTGAAAAATCTTGAAGGCATTGTTACTCTAATGATGTCTAAGTGTCTCACCATAGTCCAGAAGTTTATCCAAAGAATATCTATTTGTTGAGCCCAAAGCTAAACTTGAATCTAACACAAAGTTAAACCCAACCCTAAAATTGAACTAAATTCATCTCACAAAATCATAAGATTTTCTGATTCAAAATATAGATCGGGTGAGATGACTAAGGCAAAATATTTAAATTTAAATTAAATTAAAGTAAATTAAGTTAAATGTAAAATAAAATAAAATTAAAGAAAAGTAAATTAAGTTAAATGTAAAATTAAATTAAATTAAAGTAAATAAAGTTAAATTTAAAATAAAATTAAATTTAAAATAAATTTAAAATAAATTAAAGTAAACCTAAACTTTAAATTAAACCTAAACTAAAATTAAATTAAAATTAAACTTAAGCCTAAACTTAAAATTAAATTAAAATTAACTTAAAATTAAATTGAAATTAAACTTAAAATTAAAATTAAAAGTAAGCTCAAGTCTAAATTGATATTAACTCCTACCTATTGTAGGATACTAAGTGGATATTGGACAATTGTTGCTCCAAACACATGACCGGGGATCACACCAAGTTCACTCAATTAACATACAAAAGCTTAGGAACAGTTGCCTTTGGAAACAACGACAAACTCAAGGTAATTGGGGTATGTAATATTGAACTTAAAACTAATTTTATTGTTAAAAAAAGTATTACTTGTGGAAAATCTCAAATACAACCTTCTTAGTATCAGTCAATTATATGATTCTAGATATAAGGTTAGGTTCCTATCCTCTGAATGTCTAATTAAGCACTTAGATAACCCTTCCATAAGTCTAAAAGGGTTTAGAAAAGATAATATCTATCCAATTAACCTAACCACTTCCTCACTTAAATGTTATTTAATACAAAAGGAATAAACTTGGTTATGACATAAAAGAATGTCACACACAAACTTTAGAAATCTAAATAAATTAAATGGATTAGTTAGAGGCTTACCAAAATTACCTAACTTAGACTCAACAATTTGTAATACCTGCCAACAAGGAAAACAAACAAAGTCTACTCACAAATCAATTAATCAACTTCAAATAAATTTAATACTAGAACTACTGCACTTAGACCTATTTGACTCCCATGGGATTAAATCAATAAATGGAAGTCTATATTACCTACTAATAATAGATTATTACTCTAGATTTACTAGGGTAAAATTCTTAAAAAATAAGGATGAAACATTTGAAATCTTTAGTAATTTTTGCAAACAAATTGAAAATGAAAAATGCCAAAAAAAATTAAAAGAATCAGAAGTGACAACGGAGACAAATTTAGAAATCACAACTTTAATCAATTCAACCTTGAAAGTGGTTATCATCATGAATACTCATGCCCTAAGGCACCCAACAAAATGGAATAGTAGAAAGAAAGAACAGAACTTTACTTGAAGCCTCTAAAACCATGCTAAATGAGTATAACCTGCCAAAATACTTTTGGGCAGAAGGTATTAGCACACTCTGCTATGTACAAAACAGGACCACTATAAATAAAATTCATAATAAAACATCATTTGAACTCTATTATAATAAACAACCCAATATTAAATACTTTAAAGTATTTGGATGCCCAGTCTATATACTAAATACAAGAGAATACTTAGGAAAATTTATCTCAAAAATAGAAAATGGAATCTTTTTAGGCTACTCACTAAGCATTAGAGGTTATAGAGTATATAACAAAGTTACATTAAGAATTGAAGAAACCTCAAATGTAAAATTTCAAGAGCCCAACCAAAACCTAGAACAAACTCAGAATCAAACAATCGAATTTGTTCAAGATACCACTAGTCAAGGGGGAGCCAGTGAAAACCTAAGACACGAAGAAGAAGATCAACTTCAGCTGAATGAACCTACTAGAACCATAAGAGTAAACCTAAATCATCCAGTTGACCAAATAATTAGGAACCCAGACCTAAGAATTCAGACTAGGTCATCCTTTAGAAATTTAAGTCAAATATCCCTGATCTCAAAAATTGAACCTAAAATGATAGAAGAATCTTTACTTAGCCCAGAATGGATCATATCCATGTAGGAAGAACTAGCCCAATTTGAAAGAAACGAAGTCTAGGACTTAGTACCACCACCTAACAATAAAAAGGTAATAGAAACAAAATGAGTTTTCAGAAATAAACTAAGTGAAAATGGGGAAATTATTTGAATTAAGGTTAGACTAGTGGCTAAAAGGTTTAGTCAAGCCGAGGGACTTGACTATGATGAAACCTATGCCTTAGTAGCTAGGCTTGAATCTATTAGAATTCTACTTAGTTATGTAGTCCACAAAGGATTTAAACTTTATCAAATGGATGTTAAATCCGCCTTTTTAAATGGGTTAATAAAAGAAGAAGTGTATGTAGGTTAACCACTTGGATTTGAGAGTCTAGATCATCCTACCCATGTTTTAAGCTTAAAAAGATCTTGTATGATCTTAAAGAAGCACCTAAAGCCTGGTATGAATGGTTGACCTCCTACCTAATTTCTAAAGGATTCAGTCAAGGACAAATTGACCCAACCTTATTTGTAAAAACAGTCAAAAAAGATATATTCATAGCCCAAGTATATGTAGACGACATAATCTTTGGTTCAACTAATTCAGAATTCTTACAAGAATTCATAACCTTAATGGAACAAGAATTTGAAATGAGCTTAGTAGGTAAACTAACTTACTTTTTAGGTTTACAAATTAAACAGACTAATGAAGGAAATTATGTCTACCAACAAAAATATATTAAGGAATTACTTAAAAAATTTGGAATGGAAAACACCAAAGAAATAAAAACTCCAATGGCCACTAACACAGCCTTAGATAATGACTCAAATGGAAAACCAGTTAACCTAAAATATTATAGAAGTGCAATAAGTAGCCTTCTATACTTGACTGCAAGTCGACCAGATATTTTATTTACAGTTAGTATGTGTGCTAGATACCAAACCTATGCTAAAAAATCTCATTTAACTAATGTAAAAAGAATTTTCAGATATTTAAAAGAAACTTCAAATGTAGGAATTTGGTATCCTAGAACACCCAATTTTTAACTAATAGGCTACTCTGACTCAGACTATGCCGACTGCAAACTAGATCGTAAAAGTACAAGTGGTGGATGTCAGTTGCTCGGCCCATCACTTGTTAGCTGGTTTAATAGAAAGCAACACTGTGTTGCCTTATCTACTACTGAGGTAGAATATATAGCAATAGGAGAATGTGTTTCCCAACTACTATGAATGATGCACACTCTACAAGATTTTAACTTAAATTTAACAAATACAAAAGTAATGATTGACAATATTAGTTCAATTAATCTAACAAAAAAATCTGGTGCATCATTCAAGAACCAAACATATCGAGATTAGGCACCACTTTATCAGGGATCATGTAGCCAAGGGCAACATTGAACTCACTTACATTGAGTCCAAGTCAAACTTAGCTGATATATTTATCAAACCTCTCCCTGAAAGTGAATTTAACAATTTACGTCGCCAATTAGGAATGTGTTTCATAAACTAGGATCATCATTTTTTTTCAAAAATTATTTTCAAAAAATTTTAAATTCTAGGGCAAAATTCCTTATCAATTTTTCTCAAAATTCCCTAATTTCTAGAATTTTCAAAATCAATTTTAGCCTTAGTCTAGATCAAACCCATAAAAAGCATGTTCATATAGATCTAGTGTTGAACCCTGTGGTTGTTTTGATGTGATCAACCTAGTTAAGTTAGGTCCTGTTTGGTTTTAATCCTTGTGTCTAAGTGTGTAGGAGCATAGGAGCGCAGGAAGTCGAGCGGAAGACGCGGCTAGTGAGAAGGACGGCACAGGAAGGGAGCTGACGGGCTCGGTGCGTCCGAAGGATGAAAGAGCTACAGAAGAGTACATCGGTGGATGAGAAGAACATACGTGACGTTCGAGGGACAAGAAGCCGGAGTGGAAGCCTGCTCGAGGAGAAGGCCGGAAATTAGGTTCAGGTGAGCCCTATTTCGGTTGGTCGAAATCACCTAAGCGATCGGAGCTTCTGAAAAAGAAGAAAAGGAGAAGCTGGAAGCTATTTATACCATGCAGGTTGAAGGTGCCCTCAACAGCATTGAGGTCATCCTCAACATTGAAGGCGCCCTCAACAGCATTGAGGGCACCCTCAACGTAGTCTTTGTGACCGTTGGCAAGTGGATAAAGTTTATTCCACTTATCCCCTTAGAGGCGCCCTCAACCCCTTTGGAGGCACCCTCAAGACTCGAGATAGGATTTCCAAGAGTTATATAAAGGCCCCTGGAGTTAGGAATTAAGCATTCAACTCTATATTCAATTCCTAGCAACATCTGAGCTTCCTTAGAGTGTAAAAAGGCTTCTCTGCCGACAGTGATGGAGATATTTCTAGTAGAGTTGTTCAACCGCCTTGGATTAACAACCATCTAGGTTGTAACCAAGTTAATTTCCTAAGTCTCTTATTTTTTGTTTCTTTTATTTTTATTATTTTTCCTATTTTTAAAGTTGAAAGGACGAGGAGGGTATTTTTCTTTTACAGATAATTCACCCCTCCGCTCTTGCCGGCCCCGCTGCACCAACATCTAGGACTTGAGTATCTCACCAACACATTAGGGCTACCTTGTTTGTGATTACCAAACTTAGATAGGGGTGAGATGCTTAGGCAGCTTGCCTGGACTTAAGATGTAACGACAACCCTCCTTATTACTACTCTCTAAGGGTGGACGCTACTTAACTACTCATTCTACTTAACTGATATTGCCTACTCTAAATATAGTAACACTTAACCCCCTTTAACTGCTCCGGAAAATAAGAACAGAACATGTAACTTACAGCAACTAATGCATGCAATTCAAGTGTAATGACTGTATCATATTAAAATTTCCAGGCAACCTTAGCTAACAATAAGGAAAATAGTTAACCCATCAATGAATCCCCTAGCAGCACGAAATAGAAAATCCGATTCCAAAATTTTCTTATCAACTTAAATAAAGAATTAATCTTAATAAATTCTTTAGCAAGGTCCTAAGGCTTCCATAGTCCAAACATCACAAATCCATCCCACACCTCCTTGTTGCCTTCCTTCACTGTAGCTTTCCTTTTCCTTTATCTGCAGTAAGAGGAAATGCAACTATAAACGGATGCTTAGTAAGCGCTATCTAACTCGCAAAACTCAGATATGCATGTGTACAAAAAGGAATCTAGAAACTGAATGCTTTAAAAGAAAAGTTGCTCATGCTCATCTAATAGCAAAGGAACCGAAATCAAAGAAATCAATACTAAAAAGCTAAAGGACCGGCTGGTCATACCCGTCAAGCTAACAGAGGAATCAAAACAGACTGAAATGCTAAACATTTAAGGCTGCTCATGCTTGCAAATAGCAGTAAGAAAGTCTAAACAGCTTGCTAGAATAAAAGAGCTAAACTTGCTGGTTTTTAAACCTATGTGAAGCTTATTTCATTTATTCCCAAACTTATACTCTTATACTTCAAATAATAATCTCTTGGGCTCAGGCTTAGTACCATTGCGCGCTCCCTAATAAAAACTGAGATAGCGAGCCATCAGTCCTACGAGGGTAAAGACCTTGGTCTTACCAGGGCCAAGACCTCAGAATTGGTCACCTGGATTTATTTAACGACAACCTCGGAAGTCGGGTACTAGCCTTTTCAAATAAAATACATATTATCTTTAAATACTCCTAAAATGAAGTGTCTCGGCATTTCTTCAAACACTTGGTGTATGTTTGATCTCAAATTTTGGAATTTGGGATTAAATTAAATCCTTGGTCTTTTCTTACTTATAACTACTCAAATATGTGATCTGTTTATGCTCAATAACTCAACATGAACTAAAAACAAGCAAACTGGGATGCTAAAGGAACATCTAAAACTGCATGTTGGAGTGTAGGTAAGGTCGTCTGTGCTAATTGGAGAGCAGAAAAGGTCTAAATGGCATGGTTCAAATAAAGCTATTCTTATTCATTGCAGTAACAGAGCAAACCAACATGGTATACTTAAAACACATGCTGTTCATGCTCCCTAAATCAGTAACAAAACTAAAAACTGAAATACTGACATGCACAATCAAGAAGCAAGAAAACTCAACTAACGTGCTAAGGGTAAGGGGTTGTTCGTACCCCATAAATAGCAAAAGAAAATCTAAACTTGCTGGAATTAGACTTCTATTAATTGTCTGTTGAAAAACTCAAACTAAAGAAGGAAACAAAGATCCGAAAACTACTCCTACTGCAGGAGAGAGCACTTACCTATGTGTTCTTGAACTTACAGCCGAGAAGAGAAGCTTCTAGGGTTTCAGAGGGCTTGAAATCTCGGCCTCTTCTTCGTGCCTACGGGTTCTCCTCAACGAGAGGGTCTCGAATCTGTGAAGAGCTCACGGAATTACCCCTTGGCCGGCCACCGGAGACGAAGCCCTAGCTTTGGCTTTGTTTTCGCCCGAGCAGCACCTTCGCACGCGAGAGAGGAGAGGATGAGAGGGTTTTGGTCGTGAGGAAATAACCCGATTCCTTTTTATACCAATGGGTATTCTCGGTTTCAGTTATAACTTAAATTTATTTCGCCATCACTTTGATCACGAAACACCTGCTTGAGCGCTTGTCAATTGCGCTTCGCTTAAATCTTGGATCGGGTCGGAGGTCGCGAGTTCGAACCTCTTTATTTTTTTTGCAACTTCTTTCTTTTGGTAAAAATACCAAACGAACTCCGAAAATTTCATAAAAATACTCTAAAAATTCCTAAAAATCTCTAGAATATTTCTAAAGCATTTCTAAATATTTATAAGCACTTTTAGAATTCCAAACAATGAAATTTGGGGTGTTACAATTCTCCGTACCTTATAAAAAGTTCGTCCTCGAACTTAGAATAATTCTGGATATTTTTGTCTCATGTTGTCCTCACGCTCCCAAGTAACTTCCTCGTGCTTCTGGTTCTGCCAGATGACTTTCACTAGTGGCACTTCTCTGTTTCTTAGTCTCTTAACTCCTTTGTCCACTATCTGTGTAGGTCTCCTCTCATAGCTAAGATTCTCCTGGATCTTCACTGACTGAGGCTGAATCACTTGCCTAGGGTCGTGGAGGCACTTCTTTAGCATGGAGACATGAAATACATTGTTTATTGCTGACATGTCTTGAGGTAAGTCTAGCTTGTAAGCTACCTTCCCAATCCTCTCTGTGATCAGGTAGGGTCCTACGTAGCGAGGACTTAACTTTCCCTTTTTGCCAAATCTCATCACTCCCTTCATAGGAGCGACCTTGAGAAAGATTGAATCCCCTACTTGGAACTCAAGTGGCCTACGGCGTGTATCAGCATAACTTTTTTGTCTGCTCTGGGCAGTCTCAATTCTCTGTCTGATCTTCTGGATAGCCTGAGTGGTCTCATCTATCATCTCTGTCTGAATGCCCAAATCCACTTCCATTTCTTTCCTTTCACCTACTTCTTGCCAGCAAATGGGTGATCAGCACTTTCGGCCATACAGTGCCTCGTAAGGTGCCATCTTGATAGTGGCCTGGTAGCTATTGTTGTAGGCGAATTCAGCTAAACACAGATACTTACACCAACTGCCCTTAAAATCTAATGCACAAGTCCGGAGCATGTCTTCTAAAATCTTATTTACTCGCTCTGTCTGTCCATCAGTCTGGGGATGGAAGGTTGTGCTGAACTTGAGTTTGGTGCCTAATGCATTCTGAACACACTCCCAAAAATGGGAGGTGAAGCGCTCATCCCTATCAGAAACAATCGACTTCGGAACTCCATGAAGTCTGATCACTTCCTTAACATATAGCTGTGCCAACTGCTCTATAGAGTAGAACACCTTGATGGCTAGAAAATGGGCAGACTTTGTCAACCTGTCCACTATCACCCATATCGTATCGTACCCATTAGTGGTCCTTGGAAGACCTGTTATAAAGTCCATAGATATTTCTTCCCACTTCTACTCTGGTATTGGGAGAGGTTGTAGGACTCCTCCTGGTCTCTGGTGCTCTGCTTTGACTCTCTGGCATGTCAGGCAGGTACTGACATATTTTGAAACATCTCTCTTGAGTCCAGACCACCAGAATCTCTGTTTTAAATCTTGATACATCTTGGTGGAACCAGGATGCATGGAGTACGGTGTACTATGAGCTTCTTCTAGAATCTTCCTTCTCAATTCCTCATCGTTGGGGACACAAAGGCGGCTCCCCTGATACAGGGTTCCACTGTCTGATACTCGAAACTCTGAATTTTCTCCTTTTTGTATCCCTTGCTTGATCTTTTGGATATCTGGATCTTCACTTTGCTTTCTCTGTATATCCTCAATAAGGGTTGACTCTAAGGTCAATGCCGAGAGTTGCCCATAAATAATTTCAACTCCAAAATCTGACAATTCCTTCCGCAGTGGCAGTGCTAATGATGACAAGGGCATCAGGGTTGCACTGGATTTTTGGCTTAATGCATCTGCCACTTTGTTAGCTTTACCTGGGTGGTAGAGGATTTCACAGTCATAATCTTTAACCAACTCTAGCCATCTGCGCTGTCTCATGTTTAAGTCTTTCTAGGTAAAGAAATACTTCAAGCTCTGATAGTTTGTGAAGATTCTGCACTGGACTCCATACAAATAATGTCGCCAGAGCTTTAGTGCAAAGACCACGGCTGCCAGCTCCAGATCATGAGTGGGGTAGTTCTTCTCATAGTCTTTGAGTTGTCTGGAAGCATACGCTATAACCTTCCCCTCTTGCATGAGAACAGCTCCAAGGCCCATCTTGGAAGCATCACTATATATGTCAAAACTCTTGTCACTCCCTGGAACAGTCAGAATGGGAGCACTGGTCAATCTTTTCTTCAATGCTTGGAAACTCTGCTCACATTTGTCTAACCATTCAAACTTCTTGTTCTTCCTAGTTAGGGCTGTTAGTGGCGAGGCTATCTTGGAAAAGTCCTCCATAAATTTTCTATAATATCCAGCTAACCCAAGGAAGCTTCTGATCTCCCTGGCGTTCTTGGGTCTACCCCAGTTGTTGACCGCCTCTATTTTGGCAGGATCCACTGAGATGCCTTCTTTAGAAATGATGTGACATAGAAACGCCACCTGCTCTAACCAGAACTCGCACTTTGAGAATTTGGCATAAAGCTGTTTTTGTTGTAGGGTCCGCAGTACTATCCTCAAGTGCGTGTAATGCTCCTCTGGGGTTCTTGAATAAATCAGAATGTCGTCGATGAACACGATGACAAATTTGTCGAGGTATTCTCTGAACACTCTATTCATTAAGTCCATGAAGATCGCAGGTGCATTAGTCACACCAAATGGCATGACTACAAACTCATAGTGTTCATATCTGGTCCCGAAAGTTGTTCTGGGTATATCACTTTCTTTCACTTTCAACTGATGGTACCCAGAGCGTAGGTCTATCTTAGGAAACACTGTTGGCCCCTTTAACTGATCAAATAGATCATCTATTCTGGGAAGAGGGTACTTGTTCTTAACTTTACTTTGTTCAGCGCTCTATAATCTATGCACATCCGCATAGATCCGTCTTTCTTCTTAACGAACAACACTGGAGCTCCCCAGGGTGAATGACTAGGGAGGATGAAACCCTTGTCAAGTAGCTCCTGAAGTTGTTCTTGTAACTCTTTTAGCTCTACTGGAGACATTCGGTACGGAGCTTTTGAAATTGGACTGGTGCCAGGAACCAACTCAATTTCAAACTCCACTTCTCTGTTAGGAGGTAGTCCAGGTAGCTCTTCTGGAAATACCTCTAGATACTCACAGACTACCCGAACATCTTCCTGCTTGGGTCCTTTTTGTCCTTCTGTATTCACAATGTACGCAAGAAAGCCAGTACACCCTTTAGCTAACATTTGGTGAGCTGTTAAAGAAGATAGGAACTTCTTAGTCCTCCTCTTTGGGACTCCCGTGAATTCAAAGGGTGGTTCGCCTTCTGGGCTGAAGATCACTTTCCTTCTGCGGCAGTCCACAGAAGCACTGTACTTGCTGAGAAAATCCATACCCAGAATAACATCAAAATCCTGCATCGTAAGGACTACTAAATTAACATATAGCTCTCGGTCTGAAATTTTGACTGGTACAACCCAAAGCCACTGGTTGGACTCCATGACTTCCCCAGAAGGTAGGGTTGTCAAGAACTTGGAGTTCATGCTCTCTGTAGGCACCTGAAATTCCTTAGCAAAGGGCACTGATATAAAAGAATGGGTTGCCCTAGTATCAAATAGTATAGTAGCTAAATGCTGAAAAATAACTACTTGACCTGTTACGACCGTGGAGGCACTAGCGGCTTCCTCTTTAGTGAGGGAGAATACTCTGGCACTGGCTGGAACTGGTGGGGCTTCCAACCTTCCTTGACTGAGCTGAGGTCCGTCCAGAGTTACAGGCATGTAGTGTAACTGAGACTTGCTCCCGTATGGCTCTGCCTATTGCTGAGGTGCCTTAAACTTGTTAGGGCACGCTTTAGCCAGATGTCCTTCTTGATCACACGAATAACACCCGGTCTTCCCCAAAAGATAGGCTCCTGGATGCAGTCTCCCACATTTGGGACAGGGAGGGAACTTGACCTGCTTGTTTGTTGGACCTCCCTTCTGGCTACCTCCTGTATTCCATCGTTTCCTTTTGTTATCCTTGCCCTTCCAGTTCTGCTTACTTGCCTGGGGTTTCTGACTCCCTACTGTCTTGTCCTCTATCTTGACTGGCTGGAGTTGCGTTTGTTGTGCCTTGATGCTGTTCAGATAGTGCTCAGCGACTAGTCTGTGGCCGGTGAGTTCCACTACTCACATTAAGTGCTATTTCTGGTCTCAGCATTCGGAGCATCAGTCTGACTCGTTCCTTCTCTGCACTCACTAACTCTGGGCAGAGACGAGCTAGCCTGTTGAATCTTTTGACTGCTTCTTCTACTGGCAGGTCACCTTGTCTGAATTCTATAAACTCCTCATAATGTTTATTGGTGATCCGTTGGCGGAAGAATTCTTCGTAAAACTCTATCTCAAAGTCAGCCCAGCTCATCTGGTTGGCTGCTCTCTTACTCTTAACTCTCTCCCACTACATACGAGCATCTCCAGATAGGTAGAAGGAGACACACTTGACTTTCTCGACTTCTGGCCAGTCAAGAAGCTCCATTATGCTCTCCAGTGTCTTGAACCAAGCCTGGGCATCCCAGGGCTCAGTCGTGCCTGAGAAACTTTCTGGCTTCAACTTCAGCCACTGTATCAGGTATGCTTCTTGTCGTTTAGGTGTTGTGGCACCTTCCAGGACAGCTGGTGGAACCTCAGCCACCACTGGGGTCTTCACATTGATAGTTGGGGGAGGGGGAGGAACTGACTGCTGATTTGCCATCAGATTGGTGATTACTTGTTGCTGCTTTGCTACTTGTTTCTGGAGTCGAGCAACAACTTCAGAGAGATTAGGCTCAGTTGTTCTGGGCTCTTCGTTCTCCTGAGCTCGGTGCTCAGTACGAGCGGTACGGAGACGCTCTCTTCTTGCCATCTAGTCATGCAGAGAGAGAGGAAACTTGAAATCGTCCCTATACTCTCTAAACATATATATATATATATATATATATATATATATATATATATATATATATATATATATATATATATATATAAACATAGAAAAACCAAAACAAGAACTTTTATCTTCCATAAGCACATATAAGCAAATAATTCTAAGGATTTCTCTATACTGCAAATAATAAGGAAAGACATAATAAATAAAAAAAATTAAGTACTTTCTTACTTGAAGAAGGCAAGGCTGATGCTGATGTGTGTGTGATGCTGGAGAATGGGGACTGCTCTGATACCACCCTGTAACGACCACCCTCCTTACTACTACTCTCTAAGGGTGGGCGCTACTTAACTACTCATTCTACTTAACTGATATTGCTTACTCTAAAGATAGTAACACTTAACCCCCTTTAACTGCTCCGGAAAATAAGAACAGAACATGTAACTTACAGCAACTAATGCATGCAATTCAAGTGTAATGACTGTATCATATTAAAATTTCCAGTCAACCTTAGCTAACAATAAGGAAAATAGTTAACCCATCAATGAATCCCCTAGCAGCAAGAAATAGAAAATCTGATTCCAAAATTTTCTTATCAACTTAAATAAGAAATTAATCTTGATAAATTCTTTAGCAAGGTCCCAAGGCTTCCATAGTCCAAACATCACACATCCATCCCACACCTCCTTGTCGCCTTCCTTCACTGTAGCTTTCCTTTTCTTTTATCTGCAGTAATAGAAAAATGCAACTATAAGTGGATGCTTAGTAAGCGCTATCTAACTCGCAAAACTCGGATATGCATGTGTACAAAAAGGAATCTAGAAGCTGAATGCTTTAAAAGAAAAGCTGCTCATGCTCATCTAATAGCAAAGGAACCGAAATCAAAGAAATCAATACTGCAAAGCTAAAGGACCGGCTGGTCATACCCGTCAAGCTAACAGAGGAATCAAAACAGATTGAAATGCTAAACATGTAAGGCTGCTCATGCTTGCAGATAGCAGTAAGAAAGTCTAAACAGCATGCTAGAATAAAAGAGCTAAACTTGTTGGTTTTTAAACCTATGTGAAGCTTATTTCATTTATTCCCAAACTTATACTCTTATACTTCAAAATAATAATCTCTTGGGCCCAGACTTATTACCATTGCGCGCTCCCTAATAGAAACTGAGGTAGTGAGCCATCAATCCTACGAGGGTAAAGACCTTGGTCTTACCAGGGCCAAGGCCTCGGAATTGGTCACCTGGATTTATTTAATGACAACCTCGGAAGTCGGGTACTAGCCTTTTCAAATAAAATACATATTATCTTTAAATACTCCTAAAATGAAGTGCCTCGGTATTTCTTCAAACACTTGCTGTATGTTTGATCTCAAATTCTGGAATTTGGGATTAAATTAAATCCTTGGTCTTTTCTTACTTATAACTACTCAAATTTGTGATCTGTTCATGCTGAATAACTCAACACGAACTAAAAACAAGCAAACTGGGATGCTAAAGGAACATCTAAAACTGCATGTTGGAGCGTAGGTAAGGTCGTCCGTGCTAATTGGAAAGCAGAAAAGGTCTAAACGGCATGGTTCAAATAAAGTTGTTCTTATTCATTGCAGTAACAGAGCAAACCAACATGGTATACTTAAAACACAGGCTGTTCATGCTCCCTAAATCAGTAACAAAACTAATAACTGAAATACTAACATGCACAATCAAGAAGCAAGAAAACTCAACTAACGTGCTAAGGGTAAGGGGTTGTTCGTACCCCATAAATAGCAAAAGAAAATCTAAACTTGCTGGAATTAGACTTCTATTAATTGTCTGTTGAAAAACTCAAACTAAAGAAGAAAACAAAGATCCGAAAACTACTCCTACTGCGGCGAGAGCACTTACCTATGTGTTCTTGAACTTACAGCCGAGAAGAGAAGCTTCTAGGGTTTCAGAGGGCTTGAAATCTCAGCCTCTTCTTCGTGCCTACGGGTTCTTCTCGACGAGAGGGTCTCGAATATGTGAAGAGCTCACAGAATTACCCCCTGGTCGACCGCCGGAGACGAAGCCCTAGCTTCGGCCTCATTTTCGCCCGAGCAGCGCCGTCGCACGCGAGAGAGGAGAGGATGAGAGGGTTTTGGTCGTGAGGAAATAACCCGATTCCTTTTTATACCAATGGGTATTCTTGGTTTCAGTTATTACTTAACTTTATTTCGCCATCACTTTGATCACGAAACACCTGCTTGAGCGCTTGGCTATCGCGCTTCGCTTAAGTCTAGATCGGGTCGGAGGTCGCTGGTTCGAACCTCGGCCGAACCTCGGCCGATCCTCTTTATTTTTTTTTTGCAACTTCTTTCTTTTGATAAAAATACCAAACGAACTCCGAAAATTTTATAAAAATACTCTAAAAATTCCTAAAAATCTCTAGAATATTCCTAAAGTATTTATAAATATTTATAAGCACTTTTAGAACTCCAAACAATGAAATTTGGGGTGTTACATAAGATGCTTATATCAGTGCATCAACATAAGTCTAGGCATTAAATACCAAATTTACAGTAATTAGGTTAAGTAATCCAGGTTAGTCAAACACTAACTGGATAAAAAGACTTAATCTAACTAACCAAGTAAACACTACTATCTTCTGATAGTTAGTAACCAATGGTTAGACAGTCAAGGATAATTTATAGTGGATTCAATTATTTTGAAAACAAATATCAGGTTCAAGGGGAGGACTAATAAGTCAATAAATTTTGAAAACATTTCTTTTATTCAAAAATCCATTTTTAAATGTCTTAAAAAATTGTTTTGAAAATTTTGGAAAACATTCTGTTGTACTCTTTCAAAAATCCATTTAAAAATTATTACATGTCTTGAAAATTATTTTGAAAATATTTCAATTTCTCTAAACTACTTTGAAACAATTTTACATATTATAGCACTTGATATCTTAGCATTCTTAAAGTTTCATTTTGGAGAACTTAGCATTTTCAAAGTTAGTAGATTTAAAAAGGATTTTAAAAGATATCCTTAAATTTGGTTTACAAGATAGCTTGAAAACACTTTGAAAAAGTTCTTTTCAAGGCTTATTTTTAATAAGTTTCTTCATCATTTTGAAAGGCTAAGTGGTTTCAAAACTGACTTTAAACATAATTTGTCAAATATTTTTTTTGAAAAGTTTTATGTTTATACATTCCTTTCTCAAAGTAATCCTGAGAATTATTGTAAAAGATGTTTTCTTTTCTTAGCATTTTTTTCTACTCTTGTTTTTTTTTGTTTTTGATGAATGTCAAATGGGAAGGGTTAAAGGGTTAAGTTGAAACTGTTGGTGCAGGTTGCACTAACGGTCAAACTCAGGTTTTGATGAATGATAAAGTAAGTTATGTTAGGTTTATTACGATATAACAAGTTAACTAAGTGTGTAGGAGAAGTCCAGATACATCGACGGGCTGACTGGATATCTGGCAAGAAATCCAGTTAAGTCAACGGGCTGATTGGATAGCTGGTACAAAATCTAGCTAGGTTGACGGGTCAACCAAATAGCTGGCATGAAGTCCAACTAGGTCAACGGGCCAATCGGATAGCTGGTACGAAGCCCAGATAGGTCAACGAGCTGATCAGATGTCTAGAAAAATGGTAAGTTAAGGTAAGTCATTGGAGGGGAGTGACTTGGTGAGGACACGTTCCTCGTTTGAGGGAACAGTAGGTGTCGATCCAACTTAGATTCATTTCAGAAATCTAAGTTGAGATCTTGATTAAATTCTGGTCTTGAGGAGACAGAATCTAATTACTACTCTATTTTTTATAAATTGTGCTAACTTTTGTTTTGCAGGATAGTATAATATTTATTGCCTTGGACTAATCATTTTCTTGCAGGAAAAAGCTGTGCTGAAAACAGGAGTCTAGGCGCCCAGAAGGGATCCAGGCGCCCAGAACTGATATGGGCACCCGGAATGCAAAACTCTATCTCGTCGCAAACATGGAGCGTGCTGATTGCCTGGACCAACGTCACGGTCCAAGCGCCCAGAAGGGATCTAAGCGCCCAAAACTGCTTATATAAGCAGTCTTCCACCAATAGTCAAACACAACTTCTTCTACGATTGCTCTCTTGCGCGCTGCTCCAAAGACGCTCCTGCGACACTGCGAAGCTCCTCCGACAACCTGTGACTTAGTTCCATTTTCCTTGTTATTGGTATTCTTTATAATTCTTGTACTAAAATTGTGTAATACTTTTGCAAATTATTAGTGCTTGTCAAACGAAGCACTCTCACGAGCGGGCCTTGGAGTATGAGTCGACGAAGGCTCCGAACCAAGTAAAATTAGTTTGTTAGCGTTACTTCAATTTTTCTATTTCCGCTGCTTACTCGATTAAGTTTTAACGATCACTATTCACCCCCCTCCCCCTCCTCTCTAGCGAACTTTACGATCCAACAAGTGGTATTAGAAAAGGTACCACTCTAATTTGGTGCAACCACCAATTAGGCAAAAGGGGTGAAATTTTTTGTTTTCTTATTTTTTCGGTTTTAAGTTTTTCGACATAATCCAAATAGATATATTTGCCTCTTTGGAAAATTCTTTTTCGTAGCAAATTAAACTGAACTGGTGCAACACCAATTCAATCTTAAATTTTTTCTTTTCTCCCACACTGCTAAATCCAAGACCAAGTCTTGGGATCCTCTTCCTTGTTTCATTGTGTGCAAGAGTTATGGAACAAATTGAGGGATTCAGCACCATCCATCCTCCCCTCTTTAATGGCAACGACTTCCTATACTGGAAGAAGCGAATGGAGGTCTATCTAAAGTTCGACTTCGACCAGTGGTTCAGCATCATCAGAGGCTATAAGGCTCCCGTTGACAACTCCGGAAATCCAATGGACCTGGAATAGTGGATTCCGGAGATGAGAAGAAAGCCCAAATAGACTTCAAAGCTCTCAACACCCTCCAGTGTGGGCTAACGAAGGAGGAACTGAATAGCGTCGGCCCACATGAAAATGCGAAGGAACTATGGGACAAGCACATCGAACTGCACGAGGGAACCAGCGACGCGAAGGTAACCAAACGAGATCTCTACTTGAATAAGTTATTTAATATTTAAATGTAGGAAGGAGAATCTGTGAGTCAACTCCACGCAAGGATAAAGGGTATCCTCAACGGGCTTCATGTAACACCCACTAAGCTTTTAAGATAAATATGAGAATGATGAATTTGCCTTAGAAAAATATTAGTAGAATGTTGAACCAAAAAGAAATAAAATAGGGAATGGTCAAGGATTGAACCTTGAACCTCTCATGATGTAAATGATAAGATTAATGGGTAATAGCCAGTTGGGATAGGAATAATATATTGATAGCAAAGGAGGGAAACTCATGATAAGGGTGAGAGTAAAAGCTAGCCAAAAGAAAACAAGAAACGAACAAGAGAAAGGCAACTTGCCTTCCTTCTTTTCTCTCCCTCTTCCTCTCTCTTTTTGCCGTGACTTAAAGAGGAACATTAAGGGGATTCATTCCCCCTTGTTTCATCATGAATGATGAGAACAAATAAATAAATAAAATAAAAATAAAAAAAATGGAAAAAAAAGGAAAGCAAAAACCAAGTTGGCTACCTCTTCCCCCTTAACATAAAAGAGAATATGTAAAGAGAAGATTTTATTTTCTCTCATTTCTCTCATTCTCCCCTCTCCCTCACCGAGAACTTCAGTCCCCTCTCCTCCATCTTCGGCCCCAAGCCAAGGTTTTCTCCTAAGAAAGCCTAAGATACAAGGAGGACTTAGCAAGGGAATCAAGGGAAGGGAACTAGAAGAAGAGGCTACTTCTTCCATCACCACACCTTAGATCCACAAGCGAAAAGGATGTAAGCTTCCCCTCACCTGTGGTACAAGGTGTTTTATGTACTTTTCAGATTTTATGAGGATTAGAAAACCTAGAATAGAATTTAAGAAAAATTCGGCCAAAGAAGAGTTTGCAAATCTAGGAAGGTTTAAACAAGTCCTCATTTCATGATATTTTTCTATGCTATGTAGGAAGGTTTTCCTTCATGTTTTTATACCTATATGATGCTTGGTCAGAGGAGTACCTAACCCTAGAATTTTGGCCAAAAAATATTTTAAGGAGGTTAGGGAAATCATTGTTTAATCAAACTAGTACAAGATTCCCTCCATGAATTACTAAGGGTCTTTTATTGGTTGTTCTTGCGTGAAAGTTACTTGGAACCAAAAGAAATCCACTCATATGTTTCGGCCAAGAAAAGAGCTTAGGGTTAGGAAGACCTTTAAATTTAGGTAACCATGTTTATATGATAGAATATAGAGTTCTCTTAAAGAATTGCATGTCGAATATTGCTAGAAATTCATGAACTCTTCATTAAGATTTTCGGCCATGATAAGATGGATAGCTTAGAAAAGCTTAAACAAAATTTTAACATGCTCAAGACCTCTGTGATATTAAGATATGAAAGTTGTTTAATGCTCTCATGCTTAATTAGGGTATAGAGAATTTAGTTACATGATATATGACATGTAAGATCACAAGGGTCCTAGCTTGTTTATGAACCAAATTGGTATATGATGTTCTTAGTAATTTTTGCCATGAAACTTACTTAGGTTTTCCATGCTTTAGGCCACTTAAAACCTAGTTTAGAGATTGGTAGGTTTCGGCCATGAGGAAAAATAAAAGAAAAAGGAAAGAAACCTAGGAAGCCTAAGACACAATTCACATGTATGTTTATTATGCTTGTCTTTATACATGATATGAAACTTGTATGACTTCCTATGCTTTTAGGCTATTTGAAGAAAATTTAAACATTGATGAGTCTCGGCCAAGTAGGGTTTAAATGACCTAGAGGCCTTAGAATTGAAACCAAATGTGTTAAAAATGCTTCTTATGGAAATATGATAATATGTTGATTGTGTCACATGCTTGTATAATTTTTCCATGACCTAAATGGACCATTGTATGTTTCGGCCATGAAGGGATAGATGCCCTAGAAACCCTAGAATAAAAATTAAATATGCTCATGTCACTCTACATGAAATATGATAAGTAGAAAGCCAAAGTTCTCATGCTATATGTTGTTTAATGACCTAAAATGAGGCTAGGGTAAGTTTCGGCCATACCCATTGTATGATGCCTTATTATGAATTTATACATGATGTTAGTTCAAGTTCACATGCTTGTATGCTTGCTTTTAGCCCTAATGAATACTTGTTAAATTTCGGCCATGACATATGTTAAGGGCTTGAAGAACTTAGGAACTAGCTCAAATATGCTTACTATGTTACTTGGAAAAAAATGCTATAAATATGGTTTAAGGTTTCCATGCTTTCATGACATTTGGGACCTTGTTTCACACCTGATAGGGTTCGGCCACATGAAGTTTAGGGACTTGGAGAACTTAGAAACCAAGTTAATCATGCTTATAATGCTTCCTATGAAATTGATGTGATGATAATTTAGGTTCCACATGCTTGGAGGTTGTTTTTACCTAAATTGAGATCTAAGGGGGTTCGGCCATGATAAGAACCCAAGGGATTAGGAAGCTTAGAACCCAAGCTAACTATGTTACCATGTTTCTTATGATAGTATAATCACATGATACACCCTTATGCTTAAACATGTATGCTTGTGATTTATACTTTCCATGATATGATATGTGCTTAGAAATATGCATGCTTTGATGATATGCTATGTGCTTAAAAAATGCATGCTTTCATGATATGCTATGTGCTTAGAAATATGCATGCTTTGCTGATATACTATGTGCTTAAAAAAATGCATGCTTTCATGATATGCTATGTGGATAGAAATATGCATGCTTTGATGATATGCTATGTGCTTAAAAATATGCATGCTTTCATGATATGCTATGTGGATAGAAATATGCATGCTTTGATGATATGCTATGTGCTTAAAATATGCATGCTTTCATGATATGCTATGTGGATAGAAATATGCATGCTTTGATGATATGCTATGTGCCTAAAATATGCATGCTCTCATGATATGCTATGTGGTGAAAATATGCATGTTTTTATGACATGATGTATGCCTAAGTGATGCATACTTTTTATGACATGATGTAAGCTTGTTCAAGGGTGGGCTCCTAATCAGTCCCTAGGCCTTTGGCTGTGTGATCCAGGCTAGTAAAAACAAAGGGATGGACTCCTTAGTACGCCCCTAGGTCTATGGCTGTGTGATCCGGACCTAGTTCCTAGTTTGATTCAAGACTTGCTACCTTGGATATACTTAGGAAGCGCGCATATCTACGTGATTTATCTATGTGTGGTACAAGCCGGGGCCCTGATTATGTTGATATTATGTTGAAGTATATATGTAAGAAGAAATGGTTTTAAAGATCATGAGACATACACATGTTTTTTTTTCGGATACATGTTTTCAAAATCATATTGCATATACCTTATGATCATGTTGTGATGATGCTATGATTTATGATATGCCATGATTAGATATGATTATGTTATGTTTCATGCTATGCTTTAAGAGCTTGATATGCCATGCCACCTTATGATGATACTATGATATGCCATGATTAGATATGATTATGTTATGTTTCATGCTATGCTTTAAGAGATGATATGCCATGACTAGTTATGATTTTGTTATGTTGCATGATATGCTTAAAGAGTATGATATGTTATGCCATGACTAGTTGAGATCATGTTATGTTGAGACATTCTTTGATCATGTAATGATTTTCGGTTTTAGTGAGTAGGAAAAGAACTTACTGAGCCATGAGTGCTCATAGCTTACTTTCCTTATACCACAGATAAAGGAAAAAGCTAGACGAGCTAAAGGAGCAGCAGGAGAGGCTAGGAGATGTGTGTGGCAGTGGCTAGGCAACCAAAATAAGAACCTGCTTTAAAAACTTTTTAAGAACTATGCTTTGGTATCATGAATTGTAGTACCGTATGTGTGACTTGATGTTATGTTTCTACTAATTTTGATATCATGTTATTGATGCCGTGATAGTGTAGTTCGGATTTGATGAAAAGAAAAACAAAAGAAAAGTTTTTATTAAACTAAGAAAATTATTTTAAGTCTTCCGCTGTTTTAAAAAGAAAAATCTGTACATGGAGTATCGTAGCCCCGTCCCTTAGGGTTAGCAGGGAGGGCGGGCGTTACAGGTTGGTATCAGAGCCAAAGTTATTGCCAGCTCACTACACACACATCAAGCCTCTGACCTGCCGCTCCAAGTAAGAATGCTTATACTTAATTTTCTTGTCATATGCTTATGCTTAGTTTCATGTTATATGACTTATGCTTTACTTTTCTTTCTTGTTATATTGCCTATGCTTTATTTTCTTTGCTATATTGCTTATGCTTTATTTCCTTATGTTATATTGTTGTCACTCTATTCCTTATTCTTCCTTATGTTGCTTATGCTTTAGTTTCATGTTTTGCTTGCTCATGTTTGATGCTTTATTCTATGCTTTTAGTTATAATTTAGATTAGGATTACATATTAGTAGGTTAGGAATAATACCAGAACAAATAGATAGAAACAAAACAGTACATTAGATTGGCTAAAAATGATAACCACTTACACTAGTCTATTTGTCATTATTTAGATCAACATGGTTAGGACACGCAATGCCCGAACCGAGGGGACAGTGACTCCACCAGACCTGACACAGGTATCAGATCGCAGAACAACAACAACTGATCACTACCTTAATGGGTCACAAGGTTACCCCACCGGCAAATCGAATACACTACCGGTTATACCTATAGCCAGCCCTATTCCGATGGTCCGACAAGAGGCCTATCGGATTCGGTGGCAAAGGCTTAAGCCGGAAGCATTCTCGGAAGCTGAACCATGGGATGCACAAGCTGGCTCAAGACCGTGGAGAGCATAATGGAACTATTGGATGGCCTGAACACGAGAAGGTCAAATGCGCATCGTGGGACCGAGTAAAGGCGAAAAGACAAATAAACCGGATGCAGTGGACAGATTTTGAGACAGAGTTCTTAGAAGAATTCTTCCATATGCAAGTGACCAACAAGCACTATGACGAATTCACCGAGTTCCAGCAAGGTGATCTGTTACAACCGCCTAGCACGCTTGTGCCCAGAACCGATCCGTCTTGAAAAGAAAGGGTCCGGTTAATGTTAAAGATGCTCCGACCCGAGATAGCTCTGAACGTAGTTAATAGACCGCAGACTGCAGAGGAGCTAGTCAGCAGTGCTCTGATTACCGAGCACTACCAGAAAGCAATGAACAAGGGCAAGAACCAAGCACTGACCGGAGGACAAAAATCGCACAACACCAGAATCGACTGGAAAGGAAACTCAGGTGGAAAGAGGAAACAGTGGAACAACACAAAAGGTGGTCCGGCCAATAAGCAAACCAAGTACCCTCAGTGTGCCACATGTGGAAAGATGCATTCCGGAGTATGCCTCCTAAGCACCAGGAAGTGCTATAGCTGTGGAAAGGAAGGTCATCTAGCGAGAAATTGCCCAACTCAGCCTCAGGCACCACTTCCGCAGAACTTTCAGAATATGAGTACCCCTGCACAGCTGCACCAGATGCATACTGCCATAGAAGGGACTTCAATCAGCCAAGGAAGATTGGAGGCCCCTCCCACTATGACGAACGCCAGAGTCTACTCTCATACCAAGGAAGACGTGGCGAATGCCTCTACTGTTGTCACAGGTCAGCTACTTATTCACAATCAGTATGCTGTAGTATTATTTGATACCGGGGCAACACACTCGTTCGTCTCAACACCTTTTATGAAAAAGCTAGATATACCACTCAGAACTCTAGAGGACACATTCTTAACAACCTTACCATCCGGGGAGATCATGCCATCGGACCATATGCTGCAAGCAGTACTCATTCGGATCGCAAACAGAGAACTCTACTGCAATCTGATAGTACTCGATATGCAGGATTATGACATAATATTGGGCATGAATTTCCTTAGCAAATACGGCGCTTCAATCGAGTGCCGCAAAAGGAAAGTGATTTTCCGACCCGAAAATGAACCAGAGTTTGAGTTTTACGGGGAACCGAAAGGAACGGAGAAGTTATTGTCATCTATTAGAGCACAAAGGATGTTAGATAAAGGATGTATGGGGTTTCTAGCGCACGTGATTAATACCAATCAAGTCAAAGACCCGAAGCTAGAGGATGTCAGGGTAGTATGCAACTATCCAAAAGTATTTCCTGATGAACTACCAGGGTTGGCTATTGAATTGATTCCTGGTACTCAGCCGATCTCAAAAGCACCTTATCGTATGGCTCCGGCTGAATTAAAGGAGCTTCAGGAACAGTTATCCGAATTACTCGACAAGGGACTTATTCGTCCTAGTCACTCTCCATGGGGAGCTCCAGTGCTGTTCGTAAAGAAGAAGGATGGGTCTATACGAATATGTATAGACTACCGAGCGCTGAATAATGTGACAATCAAGAACCGGTACCCACTCCCACAGATCGATGACCTGTTCGACCAACTGAAGGGTGCGACCGTTTTCTCAAAGATAGACCTACGATCCGGTTATCATCAAGTGAAGGTGAAACCAGATGATATACCAAAAATAGCATTTCGAACCCGATATGGACACTATGAGTTCATAGTTATGCCTTTCGGAGTAACCAACGCTCCTGCAGTATATATGGACCTGATGAATCGGGTATTTACGGCATATCTTGACAAATTTGTAATCGTCTTTATTGACGATATACTTATCTACTCGAGAACCCCAGAAGAACATGCTGAACACCTGAATACTGTACTACATATCCTGCAAGAGAAACAACTATATGCAAAATTCTCCAAATGCGAGTTTTGGCTTGACCGGGTAATATTTCTAGGTCATGTCATCTCCAAAGATGGAGTTATGGTGGATCCAAGAAAAATCGAAGCTGTAAATAACTGGAACAAACCAAGAAATGCCAGCGAAGTCAGGAGTTTTCTCGGGCTAGCAGGTTATTACAGGAAATTCGTAGAGAATTTCTCCAAAATCGCAGCCCCTATGACAACCCTCACCAAGAAAAATGAAAAGTATGAATGGACAGAAGCTTGCGAGAAGAGTTTCGCGGAATTAAAAAGGAGACTGACCCTTACTCTCCCGGAAACCAACAGAGGCTTCGATATGTACAGCGATGCTTCCATCACAGGACTTGGAGCTGTACTCATGCAAGATGACAAAGTCATTGCCTACGCTTCTAGACAACTTAAAGAGCATGAGAAGAATTATCCCATTCACGACTTAGAACTAGCAGCCGTGGTCTTCGCTCTCAAAATATGGAGACATTATTTATATGGAGCTCAGTGTAAGATTTATACCGACCATCAGAGTCTGAAATATTTCTTCACGCAAAAAGACCTGAATATGAGGCAACGCCGATGGCTCGAGCTAGTTAAAGATTACGACTGCGAGATTCTTTATCGCCCAGGAAAGGCGAACAAAGTGACCGATGCACTCAGCCGAAAGTTCAGTGCCACCTGATGTAACTATTTTAAAGTTCGAGGACGAACTTTTTATGAGGTACGGGGTACTCTAACACCCACTAAGATTTTAAGATAAATATGAGAATGATGAATTTGCCTTAGAAAAATATTAGTAGAATGTTGAACCAAAAAGAAATAAAATAGGGAATGGTCAAGGATTGAACCTTGAACCTCTCATGATGTAAATGATAAGATTAATGGGTAATAACCAGTTGGGATAGGAATAATATATTGATAGCAAAGGAGGGAAACTCATGATAAGGGTGAGAGTAAAAGCTAGCCAAAAGAAAACAAGAAAAGAACAAGAGAAAGGCAACTTGCCTTCCTTCTTTTCTCCCCTTCCTCTCTCTTTTTGCCGTGACTTAAAGAGGAACATTAAGGGGATTCATTCCCCCTTGTTTCATCATGAATGATGAGAACAAATAAATAAATAAAATAAAAAGAAAAAAAAATGGAAAAAGGGCTAAGGGAGAAGGAAAGCAAAAACCAAGTTGGCTACCTCTTCCCCCTTAACATAAAAGAGAATATGTAAAGAGAAGATTTTATTTTCTCTCATTTCTCTCATTCTCCCCTCTCCCTCACCGAGAACTTCAGTCCCCTCTCCTCCATCTTCGGCCCCAAGCCAAGGTTTTCTCCTAAGAAAGCCTAAGATACAAGGAGGACTTAGCAAGGGAATCAAGGGAAGGGAACTAGAAGAAGAGGCTACTTCTTCCATCACCACACCTTAGATCCACAAGCGAAAAGGATGTAAGCTTCCCCTCACCTATGGTACAAGGCGTTTTATGTACTTTTCGGATTTTATGAGGATTAGAAAACCTAGAATAGAATTTAAGAAAAATTCGGCCAAAGAAGAGTTTGCAAATCTAGGAAGGTTTAAACAAGTCCTCATTTCATGATATTTTTCTATGCTATGTAGGAAGGTTTTCCTTCATGTTTTTTTACCTATATGATGCTTTGTCAGAGGAGTACCTAACCCTAGAATTTCGGCCAAAAAATATTTTAAAGAGGTTAGGGAAATCATTGTTTAACCAAACTAGTACAAGATTCCCTCCATGAATTACTAAGGGTCTTTTATTGGTTGTTCTTGCGTGAAAGTTACTTGGAACCAAAAGAAATCCACTCATATGTTTCGGCCAAGAAAAGAGCTTAGGGTTAGGAAGACCTTTAAATTTAGGTAACCATGTTTATATGATAGAATATAGAGTTCTCTTAAAGAATTGCATGTCGAATATTGCTAGAAATTCATGAACTCTTCATTAAGATTTTCGGCCATGATAAGATGGATAGCTTAGAAAAGCTTAAAAAAATTTTTAACATGCTCAAGACCTCTGTGATATTAATATATAAAAGTTGTTTAATGCTCTCATGCTTAATTAGGGTATAGAGAATTTAGTTACATGATATATGACATGTAAGATCACAAGGGTCCTAGCTTGTTTATGAACCAAATTGGTATATGATGTTCTTAGTAATTTTTGCCATGAAACTTACTTAGGTTTTCCATGCTTTAGGCCACTTAAAACCTAGTTTAGAGATTGGTAGGTTTCAGCCATGAGGAAAAATCAAAGAAAAAGGAAAGAAACCTAGGAAGCCTAAGACACAATTCACATGTATGTTTATTATGCTTGTCTTTATACATGCTATGAAACTTGTATGACTGCCTATGCTTTTAGGCTATTTGAAGCAAATTTAAACATTGATGAGTCTCGGCCAAGTAGGGTTTAAATGACCTAGAGGCCTTAGAATTGAAACCAAATGTGTTAAAAATGCTTCTTATGGAAATATGATAATATGTTGATTGTGTCACATGCTTGTATAATTTTTCCATGACCTAAATGGACCATTGTATGTTTCGGCCATGAAGGGATAGATGCCCTAGAAACCCTAGAATAAAAATTAAATATGCTCATGTCACTCTACATGAAATATGATAAGTAGAAAGCCAAAGTTCTCATGCTATATGTTGTTTAATGACCTAAAATGAGGCTAGGGTAAGTTTCGGCCATACCCATTGTATGATACCTTATTATGAATTTATACATGATGTTAGTTCAAGTTCACATGCTTGTATGCTTGCTTTTAGCCCTAATGAATACTTGTTAAATTTCGGCCATGACATATGTTAAGGGCTTGAAGAACTTAGGAACTAGCTCAAATATGCTTACTATGTTACTTGGAAAAAAATGCTATAAATATGGTTTAAGGTTTTCATGCTTTCATGACATTTGGGACCTTGTTTCACACCTGATAGGGTTCGGCCACATGAAGTTTAGGGACTTGGAGAACTTAGAAACCAAGTTAATCATGCTTATAATGCTTCCTATGAAATTGATGTGATGATAATTTGGGTTCCACATGCTTGGAGGTTGTTTTTACCTAAATTGAGATCTAAGGGGGGTTCGTCCATGATAAGAACCCAAGGGATTAGGAAGCTTAGAACCCAAGCTAACTATGTTACCATGTTTCTTATGATAGTATAATCACATGATACACCCTTATGCTTAAACATGTATGCTTGTGATTTATACTTTCCATGATATGATATGTGCTTAGAAATATGCATGCTTTGATGATATGCTATGTGCTTAAAAAAATGCATGCTTTCATGATATGCTATGTGGATAGAAATATGCATGCTTTGATGATATGCTATGTGCTTAAAAATATGCATGCTTTCATGATATGCTATGTGGATAGAAATATGCATGCTTTGATGATATGCTATGTGCTTAAAAATATGCATGCTTTCATGATATGCTATGTGGATAGAAATATGCATGCTTTGATGATATGCTATGTGCTTAAAATATGCATGCTTTCATGATATGCTATGTGGATAGAAATATGCATGCTTTGATGATATGCTATGTGCCTAAAATATGCATGCTCTCATGATATGCTATGTGGTGAAAATATGCATGTTTTTATGACATGATGTATGCCTAAGTGATGCATACTTTTTATGACATGATGTATGCCTAAGTGATGCATACTTTTTATGACATGATGTATGCCTAAGTGACGCATACTATTTATGACATGATGTATGCCTAAGTGATGCATACTTTTATGACATAATGTATGCCTAAGTGATGCATACTCCTATGATATGCTATGTGACTAAATGATGCATTTTTATACATGCTACTTTACTTTGTAAGGCTTGTACCAAGGGTGGGCTCCTAATCAGTCCCTAGGCCTTTGGCTGTGTGATCCAGGCTAGTAAAAACAAAGGGATTGGCTCCTTAGTACGCCCCTGGGTCTATGGCTGTGTGATCCGGACCTAGTTCCTAGTATGATTCAAGACTTGCTACCTTGGAGATACTTAGGAAGCGCGCATATCTACGTGATTTATCTATGTGTGGTACAAGCCAGGGCCCTGATTATGTTGTTATTATGTTCAAGTATATATGTAAGAAGAAATGGTTTTAAAGATCATGAGACATACACATGTTTTTTTTTCGGATACATGTTTTCAAAATCATATTGCATATACCTTATGATCATGTTGTGATGATGCTATGATTTATGATATGCCATGATTAGATATGATTATGTTATGTTTCATGTTATGCTTTAAGAGCTTGATATGCCATGCCACCTTATGATGATACTATGATATGCCATGATTAGATATGATTATGTTATGTTTCATGCTATGCTTTAAGAGATGATATGTCATGACTAGTTATGATTTTGTTATGTTGCATGATATGCTTAAAGAGTATGATATGTTATGCCATGACTAGTTGAGATCATGTTATGTTTAGATATTCTTTGATCATGTGATGATTTTCGGTTTTAGCACTACAAGAATTTTTGCATTCAACAACACCCAATAGACAACGCTTTTTAATAAAAACGTTGTCGTTCTTTGTTTTACAACGCTTTTAGTGAAAAGCGTTGTCTATGGTATTTACTTTTTACTAAAGACAACGATTTTTAATGAAGTGTTGTCTTTAGTGTTGTTGTTTATGGTCAAAGACAACATTTTTTTAAAAAACGTTTTTTAAAGTGTTGTGTATGTTTCCCCTAAACTCACTTAAAATAAATTCGCAGCCCTCGCTTTGCTAAACTCTAAACCCTCAACGCGCGCGCGCCTTCTCCTCACCACTCCTCTCCACGAGTTCTCCTCTCCACGAGTGCCTTCTCCTCTCCTTCTCCTCTCCACGAGCGCCTTCTCCTCTCCTTGCCGCGTGATCTCCTCTGAACCCTAATCTCGACCCAAACTCCTCACGCAAAACTCCTCACGCCGGCCCAACTCCTCCAAGTCGAGATCCCTAATCTCGCATTTCCCCATCTCCTCAATCAAAGTCAGCTTATCCTTTCTCAAATCTCTCGAGCCCTCGACGCAGATCCAGCGGAGTGTAGACGCCGAGCGGAACAATCGCCAGGATGGTCTGTATTGCGTGCCTGTTGCCTTTGTTCTTGATCCCCGTCGTTAACGCCTTGCCTCTGCTCTTCGATCTCATCGTCGGTAAGATCTACAGGCTTTTCGGCTGGGAATACAGAAAGCCTGCAAGGGTGCCAGCTGCTTGTCCATACAAGCCTGCTTCAAAAAATGTTGATGGTTTAAATGCAGGTACAGAGTCTCTTGTGGAACCTCATAAAAATTCTGCTACACAATCTGATAAAAAAGAAGAATAGAATCAGAGTCAGCAGCTGTTTCCATGCCAAATGAACAGTTTGAAGTTTGTATAAGCATGTTAAAAAATCCTACTTAATGATCTTATGGCAGTGTGTTACATGTGGTCTAATTATATAAACGAGTGCAGTTTCTGGCTTCTTCCTGTGGTGTTATGGCACATGGATGAGATGAAATGTGCATTCGATGCTATTATTATTTCTTGAAATGTCGTCTGCTCAAAAAAAAAAAAAAAAAAAAAAATCAAAGTCAGCTTACCCTTCCTAATCTTCTCACGGCTCCTCAACTCCTCTGAACCCTTCGATCTTAGTTCCTTCCTCACAGAGCAGATTCGAGAGTAGGAGGAACGGAAGAAAGAAAGGTAAAATTTCTTCCATCCCTCTAGAATAAGATTTTGTTTATTTTTGATTATTTTCCGAACTAGCCATTTTGCCGGATTCATACTGCATCAATTTTCCCCCTCCCCTGATTGTATTTTCTCATGATTTAGTCATTCCTCGATGGCACGGATCGATGAGTACATAATCTGATGAAGACTGATTAAAAATATGGTTTGCATAGATGAGTACATAATCTGATGAAGTTTGTGCTAGGCACTATATATTTAGAGTTGTTGAAGTCAAAGTGAGGCTCAATCTGACTAAAATACCAAAACACTTTAATTAGGATTCCTGGTTCTCAATCACGTGGGAATCAAAGAGGAAGTCCTACTCAAAAGAGGATGTCCAACTTAACTAAGGAGACTTCTTATATATCATTACATTATTTTTTTCATTGAAAATGAGGTTTTTTTCCATTTTTTATTATATGTTTAATAAGGAGGTCCTGTTTAGTAAATCTACAGGCATTTTGCATATTATTGGCAACTGATGATCCTATACAGAATTGATAAACCTCTATAGTTCTACTTGTCACACTACTTTTTATTGCTTTGTACTGCTTTTGATGTTTTGATTTAATTGAAATTTGGAAGCCAATGTTAATTCATATTTTTTTCCAGGTATCTTGTTCAGATAATCACATTCATCTGCTAAAAATGCCTACAATGGATATCTCAAAATCCATATCGGGAATCAAGGTTTGTCATACCATATGGTTTAGACATCAATGCTTTGTTGGCTTAGTTTTACTGAAAACCTTTCCTGGATAAACTTTCGTATGTTGATATATTCTAGTATATCTTCAGCCTCCTTTTTCGTTTCCTCTCAAACATGAAGGATCCTGCACACAAGTTGCATTTGAGCAGACAACTGGATTAGTTGCTGTTTCCACTGAAGATTATTGTGTACAATTCTATAGCTTGTTTGACAACCATGAGGTTTCAGAGGTGATGGCTCTATTTTTGCATTCTGATATTATCATCTAGAGCTTGACATCTCTTTTTTCCTTTTAAGAAAAAGCAAGTTCTCATGATATTTATTTTATTGCTTAGGTCCAAGTGTGCAAAAGAAATTTTCAGCCTGCAGATGACGTTATGGTACGCCATTAACTAATCAAGATATATTTGCGGTGCTGTATCTGTTATGACTATTACCTTAACTTTTGTTCTGTTGTATCCGTAGCTCTTTGAGTCAATCGTCCATGCATTAGTAGGCTGTTAGTTTAGAAGCAATTCTAATTTGTAGTTTGACATTTGGAAAGAATGCATTATTTGTACCAACTGCCAAATTTCTGTAAACAGCTTGATTGGAGTTGCATTTTTATGGATTCTTTGGGTCATTTTTTGCTAAGACATTATTGCTTCCAGGAATTAGCTCTGTAAATATCACTGTTACTGTTGGGTTCCATTAACTAGAAACAAGTATATTTGATACAACTCAGTTATGGGGTACAAAAATATCCATTTTGATTCTGATTAGCCAGCCACATAGAAGGCAGGGATATAAGCTAGAAAGTACCACAATTGGTTCCTATTTGCTGGAAACTGGAAATGCACGTGTCATAACTCCCACAGGCTCTCTTTGTGGCAGTTGTGGGGTATTCAATTACATGTTTCTATTGCTGGAGTAATCAGTCATGGATTGTCTGGGACAAGATAGAGATTTAATTTAGTTTAAAGCTCAATAATTTCTGAGATTCATGCTAAACTACCATGCTAGGATTGGTGTGTAGTTTGTGTTTCAATAGAGCGAGATCACAAATTTGCACCTATTTAAATAATGTCTTGGGGATGCATTTTGAGAGAGTCAATCTTAAAATCTGCTTGGTTGCTGTCATAATTTGTTTTAAGCATGTAATTACTTTTGCATTACAACATAGATAGCTATCATAATTCTTGTAGATGATGAATTAGATCTTTGAATTTTTGGCTAACTCTTCGTGGATGTACTTGTACTTCGATGGTTGCAGCTATATGTGGCTCTTGTAGCCATTTCTCTTGATGGCTCCTTAATGGCTACCATTGATGTGACAATTCCTGAAGAAAAATTAGGGGGTTTGGTTTGTCTAAAATACTGGACTCGTGGTTCCCTAGTGGCAGAGTACTTATTATCCACTGTCATATATGAGCCTCACAGGTAAGAAGACTACAAACAGAGCTTCATCTATTGTTCTTTATTTTTTTGTTTATTTATTCTATAAATCTTTCATAACTTTGCGAATAGGGACCATCAATCTTTTAATTTTCTATGATGTCAATTGGAGAAGTATTTAATTTGGCACACCAATGTGGTCTTTCATATCAGTGAGACAAACATATTTCCTTTTCAATTTTCTAGATACTTTAGTTTTATGTAACAGAAGTTTCATTGGTTTTTAATTTCTATATAGTTTTGGTGCTTATGATTTGGTTATTATATCCGCACATTCACGCATTTCTTTTGCAATATGAAAAGCATCCTTGAATGATCAGATCATATCTTATTCCAGCATATTGAACCTTTTGATTGTTGGAAAAGAGTGATAAGTTTGATTGTTACCATTACTCATTTTAGAGAAATTCTTCAAGTTGACAATCTTGAATTAGTTAAATGTTGATCAATTTTATATTGAAACTTCATTTCTGGTCTATATGGTTATGGGCTGACGTTGCTTATCCTTGAGTGATCCATATGGTTGTGGGCTGGCTTAGCTCTTCTTTGAGTGATTGGTTGCCAAGTTGTTCTCTGCTGCTTAATAATTCTTGGTTCTTTGTTACTGCTGCCGTTATCATTACTACCATCCCATGTTTGTCCCAACTGTTTGGAATCAGTTACATGAATCTTATCCTTCGGAGCTCCAGGACAAATTATAAGATTTTCACTACTTGACTAATGTTTTCTTTGCACTTCTTTAACCCTTTACACCTTCCACTCTAACAGATAAAATAAACCACCTTTTTATATTTTCTTTACTTTCTGATGTAGTGATGCTCAAGTTTCATCTCTTGCATTTCGCCCTGGACACAACATGGCTGTCACATCATCTTATGGTGGTGATTTTAAGGTAGTGTCTATTAGGCTCTTTTCTTTCTGTTGCCCCATTGTATATAATGATTAAATGAGTAATCTATTTTTCAGGTTTGGGTTCATGGTTCTCATGCCGACAGAAATAATGAATCAATCCAGAGAACTGGTTGGAGATGCCAATCTGTTGGTTCATACAAGTATTAAATTTTGCTGCCAATGAAATGTTTTTTCCTTTATTATATTAATATCATTGCTCATTTGATGCCTTTTAGTTTTTATGATTTATTTTAACATAAAAAATTATTTGTATCGAATGAAATTGAAATAATTTGTGGAAGCAGACAGCTTTCAAATCAAGCAGAGATATTTAAAGTAATACTTGTATTTGATGCTACTCAGAGCTGAACCAGTTGATTGGGCGTATGGAACTTGCAATTTTGTATATACATTAATTATGAAAAAAAGATACTGTTTCTTAATTTAAAGGATGCCTTGTTTTTTAATTGAATTATTGGTGAAATCTTTAAACTATTTTTTGAAATTATTTGCTTGCATATATTTCTTTTCCCATCATATAGTGTTGTTGCGCAGTGGAACTCCCATGAAATTAATTTCTTTGAATTGATGACAGGGGAAAATCATTAACAGCTGCTGCTTTTTCTGCCGATGGATCAGTCCTTGCTATTGCAGCTGAGACTATAATTACATTATGGGATCCAGATTCCAATATTCTTGTGGCTATGATTGGAGATACACTTTCGGTAATCATCATTTTGCCTATATTGTTATCTGGCAAATCGAAATAGCAGTGAATGTCCTTACATCTGTTTTTTTTTCCTTTTTCTTGTACAGCCAATTACAAAGCCTTCATTTGTTGGGGAATCAGAATATCTGGTGTCCTATACACACGGTTTAAAGCCACAACTTTCAGTTTGGAGTACTTCAAATTTGGCATTGTACTGGTCTCACGGGATTGTTACAGAAGGTGTGCATTTTTTGGCTCTTAAATGATCGTAGTATAAATCCAAGACTAAAAGAACCAGAAAATTAAAATGAAATAAAAAGAACCAGTCCATTTTTGGCACTTTAGATGTTCATGTCAACAGTTCTATACAACAACAATCTTGAGTCCTAAAGCTTCTATTTTGCAAGTGTCTCTAGCATACATGCACTAATATTAATAAATTGCAAATGTCCAAAATAGGCAGCAAGAACCAGTCCATTGTTGGACCAGTATAAACTTACCGTGGCTTTGCGAATGGTGTATGATTACAAACAAAGCTCACATTTTGTGAAATATTTATAGAATTTTTTATATTTCTTTAACTTTATACTATTTTCTCTTTGAGTAGTTAGAAGATTGTAATCTTTTGTCTTGTTGATGGTTCCCATTTTTTTACAGCCGTAAGCTGTTCCCATGATGAATCTCAATTCGCCGTCTTAGCTCTTCTCAGTTCAGCAGGTGATGCTGATGCAAAAGGAAATGGGGTAATATTTTTCTTCGATGTGGAAGATCCTGTTCCTGTGGCAACCTAAGAGGAATAAGTCATTTCCTCGATGGCACGGATGAATACCTAAAATCCATCCTCTACTCCACCATTCTTTGCCACTCCTCAAGCCGAAACAACTGCAAAGGTAGAGTCAACATCAAGTATTACATTGTGCTTGGCTACAAGAAGACCGGGGCCATAAAATCCAATAAAGACAGGTCAAACATCAAGTAGCATTTTGTAACTTATTCCTCTTAGGTTATATGCTTGGTTAATATATATGCTTAGAACTTGTAAAGACAGGTCAAACATTAATATGCTTGGTTAATATATCCATCTACAGCACTCCCGCTTTTTCCTCTAAATATGATTTTCATTTAGCACAGAACTAATGCCAATTTTTTTATTTTGATGCAGTGTTTAAAGAGCTTGAGTAGAAGTTGGCCCTAAAGAAAACTTGTCAGTTACGATATAAACACACTTACGGTATGAATTACATGTATATATAACATTGACATATTATTTAGTACGAGATTTACATGTATGAAAGTTTTCATACAAAATTTCTTGATTGCCTACAACCCCAGGTGTGTTGATGACAAGTTGAAGAAGATGGCTCTAAGAGTGATAGCTGAAAGCCTTTCAGAAGAAGAGATTGCTGGACTTAAAGAAGCAATTCCATGCGATGGACACCAACAACAGCGGTTAGTCAATGATGAGGTTTTGTAAAACTTGTGTGTTTGAAAAATTATTGTCATGAAGTTAAGGATAACTTGTATGATACAAATTTAATTTGTGGATCAATATGTATACATTTTGTTTGTATAATATAAAGTTTTATTTATTTGTTAAATAGTCTTATTATAAAAATGATTGTGGTTGTGGATATTCAATTATATGTAAATTTTGAGTATTTTTTATAATTTTTGCTATTTAATTAAGAAAAACACTATTTTTTATAAATTTAAAAAGACAACGTTTTTAAGTAATAAAAGACAACGCTTAAAAAACAATGTCTTTGAGACCAACCACAACGCTTTTAAAGCGTTGTCTTTGATATGTGCATTTTTACAACAGCATCTTTAACAACGCTTTTTAAGAACGAATAGACAACGCTTAAAAAGCGTTGTCTTTGTGACCAACCACAACGCTTTTAAAGTGTTGTCTTTGATATGTGCATTTTTACAACAGCATCTATAACAACGCTTTTTAAGAACGAAAAGACAACGCTTAAAAAGCGTTGTCTTTGTGACCAACCACAACGCTTTTAAAGCGTTGTCTTTGATATGACTTTCTACAACACCATCTACAACATCACTTTTTAAGTACATACGACAACGCCAAAAAAGCGTTGTTGTTTAGCTTTTTTCTTGTAGTGTAGTGAGTAGGAAAGGAACTTACTGAGCCATGAGTGCTCATAGCTTACTTTCCTTGTACCATAGATAAAGGAAAAAGCTGGACGAGCTAAAGGAGCAGCAGGAGAGGCCAGGAGATGTGTGTGGCAGTGGCTAGGCAACCAAAATAAGAACCTGCTTTAAAAAACTTTTTAAGAACTATGCTTTGGTATCATGAATTGTAGTACCGTATGTGTGACTTGATGTTATGTTTCTACTAATTTTGATATCATGTTATTGATGCTGTGATAGTGTAGTTCGGATTTGATGAAAAGAAAAACAAAAGAAAAGTTTTTATTAAACTAAGAAAATTATTTTAAGTCTTCCGTTGTTTTAAAAAGAAAAATCTGTACATGGAGTATCGTAGCCCCGTCCCTTAGGGTTAGCAGGGAGGGCGGGCGTTACACTTCACACTATCAGCTACCAAATGGAGAACCGCGATCTAATAAGGTACGCCCTAAACGTATTTTCTCGAAATACATTGTGGGCATCCATCGTGGATGCTTACAAGATTTTGAAGAATATTTCTAAATTAAAACTTGACAAATTATTTGGTGAACTCTAACTCCATGAGCAGACTAACTCAAAACAGGCTGAGAAAGGAATTGCTCTTTTTACAGGTTCCTTCAAGGAAAAGTCAAGAACTAAGCCTAAATCTGGAGGTGAGTCTGACCAAGACTCAGAAGATGAAGAACGCCTGGTGAACTTGGTAAGAAAAATGTTCACCAGGAGAAAGAAGAACTTCAGCAGAAATGACTTGCAGAAGATAAACTCCACTAACGAACAAAAAAATGTGACATGCTTCAGATGCAACAAGAAGGTCACTACAAGAACGAGTGCCCAAAGTTGAAGAATGACAAAAACAAAACAACCAAAAAGAAAGTATTCAAGGCGATGTGGGATGAATCATCAGTTGAATCAGATGTCGAAGATTAGAAGCACCGAGGCTACCTCACGCTGATAGCCCGTGAATCAGAATCGGAGAATGAATCGAAAGACGGGTCTGAATCGGAATCAAGCCACGAGTCCGTACTCATTTCCGAAGGTTCCGATGAGGTATGCTTTGATTTAAGCAAAAAGTTTTTAAAGTCATCGTATGCTTAAATAAAAAATTAACTGAAAATGAAAATCAAAATAAAATACTCCTTGAGGAAAATCAACACCTTAAGGAACAAATTAAAAATTCTAATCCAAATCAAGTTGTAAAACTTGAAGAGGAAAACTCAATATTAAAAATTGAAATTAATAAACTTAAAGAGCTATTAGAAAACTTTACAACTAGATCTAAAAACTTGAATTTAATTCTAAAAAATCAAAAAGGTGTATACAACAAATCTGGGCTTCGATACAAGTCCAACTCAACAAATAAATCATTTATGTCAGTTGTAACTCAAAACAAAACACAAACTAAAGCTTGGGTTCCAAAAGCGTGCCTAACCACGCAAGTAGGAATTAACCAATACTATATACCTAAAAATAAAATATATTATGTAAAATCAAACAACCCAATTCAAAATCCTAACTATAAAACTAAATCAACTAAACCAAAATTAAATCATAAAAATAACTATAGAACAAACTCAAACCCAAATTATCATCAAGTCTATTATAATTACAAAAGTAATCGATATAAACCCAAAACTAAAATTAAAAATTCTGATCAATAATTCAGGGGAAGGCTCCAAACTAGTTGACACCTCTAAAAGTAACCTACCCGAAAGGGTAATTAGGATTAGAGTAAAAAGGGACAAAAGTTTAACTTGACCTACGGTACTGGTGAAGTTTTGGATGATAGCAGGTTAGGGAAGCTCTGTCTATGCATGTCAAGGAAGATATGACTTTGACCTTGTGTATTTGACTTAGTGAAACTAACTGAAGCTACCCCTTACGGATCCTAACTAATTAGACCAAAGTTTTGTAGTAAGTTTAGTGGATGAGACTATTTGGAAAACCTCGAAGGCATGGTTACTTTAATGATGTCCAAGCGACTCACCATACCCCAGAAGTTTATCCAAAAAATACCTGTTTGTTGAGCCCAAAGCTAAACCTGAATCTAACAAAAAGTTAAACCAAACCTTGAAATTGAACTTATCTTATCTCATAAAAATTATAGGATTTCCTAATTGAAGGCATAGATCGGATGAGATGACTAAGAAATTAAAATTAAAATTAATTAAATTAAATTAAGATAAAATAAATTAAATCAAATCAAATCAAATTAAGATAAAATAAATTAAATTAAATTAAATCAAATTAAATTAAGATAAATTATATTAAATTAAATTAGATTAAATTTAAAATTAAATTAAAATAAAGTTAAATTAAATTATATTATATTAAAAATTAAACTTAAAAAATCAAATTAAAAATTAAACTTAAAAAAAATAAATTAAAAATTAAACTTAAACCTAAAAATTAAATTAACTTAACATTTAAATTAACTCAAATTGACTTAAACAGTTAACTTAAATTTAATTAACTTAAAATAAAACTAATCTTAACTCCTACCTATTGTAGGAAATCAAGTGGGTATTGGACAATGGTTGCTCCAAACACATAACTGGGGATCACACCAAATTCACTCAGTTAACCAACAAAAGCTTTGGAACAGTTGCCTTTGGAAACAACGACAAACTTAAAGTCATTGGGATAGGTAATATTGAACTCAAAACTGATTTCATTATTAAGAAAGCATTACTTGTCGAAAAACTCAAATACAATCTTCTTAGTATAAGTCAACTGTGTGATTCTGGATTTAAGGTTAGGTTTCTTTCCTCTGAATGTTTAATTAAAAACCTAGATAACCCTACTATGAGCCTAAAAGGATTTAGAAAGGACAATATCTATGTAATTAACCTAACTTCTTCCTCACTTAAGTGTTACTTAACACAAAAAGAAGAAACCTGGTAATGGCATAGAAGAATGTCACACACAAACTTTAGAAATCTAACTAAGCTAAATGGATTAGTTAGAGGCCTACCAAAATTACTTAACTTAGATTCAACAATCTGTAATGTTTGTCAACAAGGTAAACAAACAAAATCTACTCACAAATAAATTAATCAACTTCAAACAAATTCAATACTAGAACTATTGCACTTAGATCTATTTGATTCCCATGGGGTTAAATCAATAAATGGTAGTCTATACTACCTAGTAATAATAGATGACTACTCTAGGTTCACCTGGGTAAAATTCTTAAAAAATAAAGATGAAACATTTGAAATCTTTACTAATTTTTGCAAACAAGTTGAAAATGAAAAGGACCTAAAAATTAAAAGAATTAGAAGTGACAATGGAGGTGAATTTAAAAATCATAACTTTAACCAATTGTGCCTTGAAAATGGTTACTATCACAAATTTTCATGTCCTAAAACACCTCAACAAAATGGAATAGTAGAAAGAAAAAATAGAACCTTACTTAAAGCCTCTAGGACAATGCTAAATAAGTATAACCTACCAAAATACTTTTGGACAGAAGCTGTTAGCATAGCCTACTATGTACAAAACCAAACCATAATAAATAAAACTCATAATAAAACTTTATTTGAAATATATTATAACAAACAACCAAATATTGAATACTTGGAAGTATTTGGATGCCCAGCCTACATACTAAATATAAGAGAATACTTAGGAAAATTTACATCAAAAATAGAAAATGGAATCTTTGTAGGATACTCATTAAACAGTAGAGGTTATAGAATATACAATAAAGTTACATTAAGAGTTGAAGAAACCTCAATTGTAAAATTTGAAGAGTCCAACCAAAACTTAGAACAAACTCAGGTTCAACCGATTGATTTTGTTCAAAGTAACACGAGTCAAGAGGGAGCCAGTGAGAATCTAGGTTAAGAAGAAGAAGATCAATCTCAAGTGAATGAACCTGCTATAACCATAAGAGTCAACCCAAATCATCCAATTAACCAAATAAATGGTGACCCAAACCTAAGAGTTCAAACTAAGTCATCCTTCAGAAACATAAGTCAAATATCTCTAATCTCAAAAATTAAACCCAAAACAATAGATGAATCCTTACTTGACCCAGATTGGATCATAGCTATGCAAGAAAAATACAACGACCACCCTCCTTACTACTACTCTTAGGGCGACCGCTACCTAACTACTAACTCTACTTAACTGGTATTACTTACTCTAATATCAGAAATATTTAAAATCTGCGGAAAAGAAATCTGAGCATAAAACTCCATCACTGATTTTAGTTCTTACTACACTTCATATCAAGCATACATGGCAATTGCTATCAAGAAGAACTATAGAAAACTAATACCTCTACTAGTCAATAGCTAGCATACATGCAAGAAAGTAGTAACTATCATACTTGCGATTGAAACATTCTCACTGTAATTTCTTAGCAACTAAAATAATTTCAGCAACAAACAGCATGTAATTTACAGCAACTACAACATGTTAGAATTGGAGCAAAAATGAGCATGCAATTTATCACTAAGCCGGCAACATAAAAATATCTGCACTTGCATGCTTATAAACTCCACTATAGCAATCAAAATCCCCTTTTTCATCAGACTAGAAAATCAATTCCAGCCGAACTTCAAGATTTCCAGCAAAACCAGAAATCACAGATTCCAGCCAAATACAAGATGCTTATCTCTCCAAGGAATGCTAATGTACGTTTCCAGTATTTCAATTCTAGAAAGATAAAAACTTTCCAGCAGTACAAGGGAAACTTCAACAAGAATTCCAGCAAGCAACATAAATAGCAAGGCAGGTAAACAATTCAGCAGTACTAAGAGGCGTTTTCAGGTTCAAGCAATGCAATTAAGCTAATAACAGATCTCTAATTTCTCTAACAATTTGAAACGGAGAATCTAATTAAACTTTTAGTTAGGTCCCAAGCCTCCATGGTTCAGCATCACACACCCATCAAGCATTCTCCTTGTCGCCTTCTTTTATATCACTTTCCCTTTTCCTTTATCTGCAGTAGGAGGAAATTGAAACTATAAGTAAAAAGCTTAGTAAGTACTAATCTATCTCACAAAACTCGGAAATGCATAAGTACAAAAATTTCGAACAAAAATGCAAACTCAGTAGTAACAGAAATCCAGCTGCATGCTTAAAATAAAGCTATTCATGCTTGTGCAATTAGCAAGGTAAATCAGAAATCGAAGTGCTAAGATATACAACTACTCATGTTCGTTTAATTGCAAGAAAACTACACTACATGCTTTAAACAAAGGGCTATACTTGCCCATTAAATAGCAATAAAAGGGTCTAAACTTGTTAGAACTTAACCCTCTATTAAACTTATACTTCTTATACTTTAGAATATTAATCTCTTGGGCCCAGACTTAGTACCAATGCGCGCTCCCTAATAGCGACTGAGGTAGCGAGCCATCAGTCCTATGAGGATAAAGACCTTGGTCTTACTAGGGCCAAGACCTTGGAATTGATCACCTGGATTTGTTTAACGACAACCTTGGAAGTCGGGTACTAGCCTCTTACTTTAAATTACTTGTTATCTTTTCCTATCAAGACTTTGGTCTTTCCTTTACTTCTAATCTCTCATAACCTTGAATAAATGCTAAAGGTGAAGCCGTAAAGCTAGAATTAATGCTAATCATGCTCAACAAGGAAGTAAAAAGCTGTTAATGCTCATGCAAGTAACAGGAGTCTAAAACAGAATTTGCTTTCACATGATACATGTACTGAAACTCCGAAAGAACAACATAAGCTAAAAACTAAAGATAAACATGCTAATTAAAACACAACATATTATAACTTTACTAACAGATCTAGATCTATTAACAACACTAACATGCTAATTAAAAATAATAACAACAGCATATTATAACTTCAATCAATAAGCTTCTGATACTACATAGATGGTTGTTCATAATCAGTGGGGAACAAGGAAACCAAATTGTAATTGCTAAGGGGGCATCTAAAGCTGCAAGTTCAAAGCTAAAATGCTTGATGTAAGGTTGTCCTTGCCCGAAATGCTAAAATGACAACAAAAGGATTCACAATTGCGATGCTTAAAACCAGGTCTATTCTGGCTTCTTAACCTAACCAGGAAATCCAGTTGTAATGCTCTAAACAACTAAATCTTGCTGTGAAAGTAAAGGAAGAAAACAGAACTTCTAAAGCATGATAAGTCTAACAGTACGCTCCCAGTAAGGCTATTCGTGCTTAGAATTAACAAGGCAAAACCGAATGGCATGCTAAACACATAGGGAAAGTGATCTAATCAGAAAGCTCAAAAGGGGTGACTATTCATGCTCGATGAGGAAGCCAAGAAGAAAGCAAAGTCGCGGAACTACTCCTACTATAGGTGAGTAGCACTTACCTTAGGTTTTCTTGGACTTACGGCCGACGGGAAACTTCTAGGGTTTGCGGAGAAGTTGTTTCCCCAGCGATCTCTTTGTATCTACTTGTTCTTCTCAACGAGGGGATCACGAAGGTGTGAAGATCTCGCTGGAAAAGGTGCTCACCGGCTGCCGGAGACAAAGCCCTAGGCTTGTCGTCTTCGTTTTCGCCCGAACAGGGAAGGCGCCGCGCGTGAGGAGGAAAGGAGAAACAGAATTAGGGGTTCGGGAAAAATAAATCCCAAACTCTTTAACTTATCCTTTATACCCTTGCTTATTACCGGCTCCTATAACTACTTAATACTAATTCGGTTCCTATTTGTTCATGAAATACCTGCTTGATCACTTGGTTATCACATTCCGCTTACAACTTACAACTTGTCCGAGGTTTACGGGTCGAACCTCGGCTTGGACATTTTTTTTTTTGTCGAAATTTCTTTCGTTCAGAAACAATACTAAAAGACCTCAAAAAATTCCATAAAAATACTCTAAAAATTCCTAAAAATCTCTAGAATATTTTAAAAGCATTTCTAAATATTTTTAAGGACATTTAGAACTCGAAATAGGGAAAGTTGGGTCATTACAATCCTCCATACCTTATAAAAAGTTCGTCCTCGAACTTAGAATAACTCTGGATATTTCTGTCTCATACTGTCCTCACACTCCCAAGTAACTTCCTCGTGCTTCTGATTCTGCCAGATGACCTTCACTAGTGGCACCTCTTTATTTCTTAGTTTCTTGACTGCTCTGTCCACTATCTGTGTAGGTCTGCTCTCATAGCTAAGATCCTCCTGGATCTGCACTGTCTGAGGCTGAATCACTTGGCTAGAGTCGTGAATACACTTCTTTAACATGGAGACATGAAATACATTGTGTATTGCTGGCATGTCTTGTGGTAAGTCCAGCTTGTAAGCTACTTTCCCAATCCTCTCTGTAATCAGGTAAGGTCCTACATAGCGAGGACTTAATTTGATCTTCTTGCCAAATCTCATCACTCCCTTCATAGGGGCGACCTTAAGAAAGACTGTATCTCCCACTTGGAATTCCAGTGGCCTACGGCGGGTGTCAGCATAACTCTTCTATCTACTCTGAGCAGTCTCAATTCTCTGTCTGATCTTCTGGATAACCTGAGTGGTCTCATCTATCATCTCTGTCTGAATGCCCAACTCTACCATTTCTTTTCTTTCACCTGCTTCTTGCCAGCAAATGAGTGATCTGCACTTCCTGCCATACAACGCCTCATATGGTGTCATCTTGATGGTGGCCTGATAGCTATTGTTGTAGGCAAACTCAGCTAAGCATAGATACTTGCACCAACTTCCCTTGAAATCTAGCGCACAAGCTCTAAGCATATCTTCTAAGATCTGATTTACTCGCTCTGTCTGTCCATCAGTCTGAGGATGGAAGGCTGTGCTGAACTTGAGTTTGGTGTCTAGTGCAGTCTGAACACACTCCCAAAAGCTAGAGGTGAAGCGCCCATCTCTATCAGAAACAATAGATTTAGGAACTCCATGAAGTCTGATCACTTCCTTGACGTACAATTGTGCCAACTGCTCTATGGAGTGGGACACCTTGATGGCTAGAAAATGGGCAGACTTGGTCAATCTGTCCACTATTACCCATATTGCATCATATCCATTCGCGGTTCTTGGAAGACCTATTATGAAGTCCATGGATATGTCTTCCCACTTTCACTCTGGTATTGGAAGGGGTTGTAGCATTCCTCCTAGTCTATGGTGTTCTGCTTTGACTCTCTGGCATGTCGGGCAGGTACTGACATATCTAGCAATGTTTTTCTT
This sequence comes from Zingiber officinale, assembly GCF_018446385.1. NCBI lineage: Eukaryota > Viridiplantae > Streptophyta > Magnoliopsida > Zingiberales > Zingiberaceae > Zingiber > Zingiber officinale. The sequence goes on from NC_056003.1 coordinate 45,374,118, forward strand.
GAGTCCAGACCACCAAAACCTCTGTTTCAAGTCTTGATACATCTTGGTGGAACCAGGATGCATGGAGTAAGGAGTACTATGAGCTTCCTCCAGGATTTTCTTTCTCAGTTCTTCATCATTGGGGGCACAAAGGTGGTTCCCCTGATAGAGGATTCCACTATCTGATACTCGAAACTCTGAATTTCCTTCTTCTTGTATCCCTTGCTTGATCTTTTGGATATCTGGATCTTCACTTTGCTTTCTCTGTATATCCTCAAGCAGGGTTGACTCTAAGGTCAATGCAGAGATTTGTCCATAAATAATTTCAACTCCAAAGTCTGACAACTCTTTCTGCAGTGGCAGGGCTAATGATGACAAGGACATCAGGAATGCACTGGACTTTCTGCTTAGTGCATCTACCACTTTGTTAGCTTTACCTGGGTGGTAAAGGATTTCACAGTCATATCCTTGACCAACTCTAGCTACCTGCACTGTCTCATGTTTAAGTCCTTCTGGGTGAAGAAGTACTTAAGACTCTGATGGTCTATGAAGATTCTGCACTGCACTCCATACAAATAATGTCGCCAGAGTTTCAGTGCAAAGACCACAGCTACCAGCTCAAGATCATGAGTGGGGTAGTTCTTTTCATAATCCTTGAGTTGTCTGGAAGCATAAGCTATAACTTTTCCTTCTTGCATGAGTACAGCTTCAAGGCCCATCTTGGAAGCATCACTGTAGATGTCAAAACTCTTGTCACTTTCTGGAACTGTCAGAATGGGGGCACTGGTCAGTCTCTTCTTCAGCTCTTGGAAACTCTGCTCACATTTGTCTGACCACTCAAACTTTTTGTTCTTTCTGGTCAGGGTTGTAAGTGGAGAGGCTATTCTGAAAAAGTCCTCTACGAATTTTCTGTAATATCCAGCTAAACCAAGAAAACTTCTGATCTCCCTGACGTTCTTGGGCCTATGCCAATCGTTGACTGCTTCTATCTTGGCAGGATCCACTCGGATACCTTCTTTAGAAACGATGTGACCTAGAAACGCCACCTGATTTAACCAGAATTCGCACTTTGAGAATTTAGCATAAAGTTGTTTCTGCTGTAGGGTATGCAGTACTATCCTCAAGTGCGTGTCATGCTCCTCTGGGGTCCTTGAATAGACTAGAATGTCGTCAATGAATACGATGACAAATTTATCAAGGTATTCTCTGAACACTCTGTTCATTAAGTCCATGAAGACCGCTGGTGCATTAGTCACACCAAAAGGCATGACTACAAACTCGTAGTGTCCGTATCTGGTCCTGAAAGTCGTTCTAGGTATATCCCTTTCTTTCACTTTCAGCTGATGGTACCCAGAGCGCAGGTCTATCTTTGAGAACACTGTTGCCCCTCTCAACTAATCAAATAAGTCGTCGATCCTGGGAAGGAGGTACTTGTTCTTGATTGTCACTTGATTCAGAGCTCTATAATCTATGCACATCCGTATAGATCCGTCCTTCTTCTTCACAAACAACACAAGAGCTCCCCAAGGTGAGTGACTAGGGCGGATGAAGCCTTTGTCAAGTAGCTCCTGAAGTTGCTCTTGTAACTCTTTCAGCTCTGCTGGAGACATGCAATACGAAGCTTTTGAAATTGGACTAGTACCAAGAACCAATTCAATCTCAAACTCCACTTCTCTGTTGGGAGGCAGTCCAGGTAGCTCTTCTGGAAATACTTCTGGATACTCGCATACTACCCAAACATCCTCCTTCTTGAGTCCTTTCTGTTCTTCTGCATTTACTATGTATGCAAGAAACCAGCACACCTTTTAGCTAACATCTGGTGAGCTGCTAGAGAAGAGAGAAATTTCTGGGTCTTCTTCCTTGGCACTCCCGTGAATTCAAAAGGTGGTTCACCCTTTGGACTGAAGATTACTTTCCTTCTGCGGCAGTCCACTAAAGCACTATACTTGCTAAGGAAATCCATACCCAAAATGATATCGAAATCTTGCATGGCGAGGACTACTAGGCTAACATATAGTTCTCGGTCTGCAATTCTGATCGGTACAACTCAAAGCCACTGATTGGAATTCCTTGGCAAAGGGTACTGATACGAAAGAATGGGTCATCCCAGTATCAAATAGTACAGTAGCTAAATGCTGAAAAATAACTACTTGACCTGTTACAACCGTGGAGGCACTAGCAGCTTCCTCTTTGGTGAGGGAGAATACTCTGGCACTATCAAAGGCAGGAACTGGTGGAGCTTCCAACCTTCCCTGACTGATATAGGGTCCCTCTAGTGCTGCTTCCATGTGATGTAACTCTGCAGGCTTGCCTCCATATTGCACTGGCTGTGGCTGAGGTGCTTTGGGCTTGTTAGGACATTCTTTAGTCATGTGTCCTTCCTGACCATAGGAATAACATCCAGTCTTACCCAAAAGACAGGCTCCTGGATGTGTTCTCCCACATTTGGGACAGGGAGGGAACTTGGTCTGCTTGTTTACTGGTCCTCCCTTCTGGTTACCTCCTGAGTTCCACTGCTTTCTTTTATTACCCTTGCTTTTCCAGTTCTGATTTCTCGACTGGGGTTTCTGACTCCCCACTGTCTTGTCCTCTATCTTCACTGGCTTGTGTTGCGCTCGTTGTGCTTTGATGATGTTCAGGTAGTGCTCAGCAACTAATGCCCTACTGATCAACTCTTCACCAGTCTGGGGCCGGTGAGCTCCACTACTCACATTCAGTGCTATCTGTGGTCTCAGCATTCTGAGCATCAGTCTGACTCGCTCCTTCTCTGTACTTACTAGCTCTGGGCAGAGACGAGCTAGTCTGTTGAACTTCTTGGCTGCTTCTTCCACTGACAGGTCACCTTGTTTGAACTCTATAAATTCCTCATAGTGCTTGTTGGTGATCTGTAAGTGGAAGAACTCTTCATAAAACTCTGACTGAAAATCAGCCCAGCTCATCTGATTGGCTGCCCTCTTGGTCTTTATCCTCTCCCACCACATACGAGCATCTCCTGACAGGCAGAAAGAGGCGCACTTGACCTTCTCAACTTCTGGCCAATCAAGAAGCTCCATTGTGGTCTCCAGTGTTTTGAACCAAGCCTGGGCATCCCAGGGCTCAGTCGTGCCTGAGAAGCTCTCTGGTTTCAGTTTCATCCACTGTATAAGGTAAGCTTCTGGTCTCTGAGGTGCTGTGACGACTCCCAAGGCAGCTGGTGGAACCTCGGTTACCCCTGGAGTCTCCACGGTTACGGTTGGAGGAGTGGGAGGAACTGGATGCTGATTTGTCATCAAATTGGCAATCACTTGTTGCTGCTCTGCTACTTGTTTCTGGAGTTGAGCAATAACTTCAGAGAGATTGGGCTCAGTTGCTCTGGGCACTTCGTTCTCCTGAGCTGGTTCCTCAGTACGAGCAGTACGGGGACGTCCTCTTCTTGCCATCTAATTATGCAAAGAAAAAGACTTGATATCTTCTCTATCCTTTCAAAACATACATATGTATATGAATAAAAGAGAAACAAAACTTCTATCTTACTAAAGCGCATATAAGCAATTACTCCATACTGCAAATAATAAAGAAAGCATAAAAGGAAAAACTTAAATACTTTCTTACTTGAAGAAGGCAAGGCTGATGTTGATGTGTGTGATGCTGGAGTATGGGAACTGCTCTGATACCAACTGTAACGACCGCCCTCCATACTACTACTCTGAGGGAGATTGCTACCTAACTACTAACTCTACTTAACTGGTATTACTTACACTAATATCAGAAATATTTAAAATCTGCGGAAAAGAAATCTGAGCATAAAACTCCATCACTAATTTTAGTTCTTACTACACTTCATATCAAGCATACATGGCAATTGCTATCAAGAAGAATTATAGAAAACTAATACCTCTACTTGTCAACAGCTAGCATACATGCAAGAAAGTAGTAACTATCATACTTGCGATTGAAACATTCTCACTGCAATTTCTTAGCAACTAAAATAATTTCGGCTACAAACAACATGTAATTTACAGCAACTACAACATGTTAGAATTGGAGCTAAAATGAGCATGCAATTTATCACTAAGCCGGCAACATAAATATATCTGCACTTGCATGCTTATAAACTCCACTACAGCAATCAAAATCCCCTTTTTCAGCAGCCCAGAAAATCAATTCCAGCCGAACTTCAAGATTTCCAACAAAACCAGAAATCACAGATTCCAGCCGAATACAAGATGCTTATCTCTCCAAGGAATGCTAATGTACGTTTCCAGTATTTCAATTCTAGCAAGATAAAAACTTTCCAGCAGTACATGGGAAACTTCAGCAAGAATTCCAGCAAGCAACATAAATAGCAAGGCAGGTAAACAATTCAGTAGTACTAAGAGGCGTTTTCAGGTTCAAGCAATGCAATTAAGCTAATAACAGATCTCTAATTTCTCTAACAATTTGAAATGGAGAATCTAATTAAACTTTTAGTTAGGTCCCAATCTTCCATGGTTCAGGATCACACACCCATCAAGCATTCTCCTTGTCGCCTTCCTTTATATCACTTTCCCTTTTCCTTTATCTGCAGTAGGAGGAAATGGAAACTATAATCAAAAAATCTTAGTAAGTACTAATTTATCTCACAAAACTCGGAAATGCATAAGTACAAAAATTCCGAACAAAACTGCAAACTCAGCAGTAACAGAAATCCAGCTGCATGCTTAAAATAAAGCTATTCATACTTGTGCAATTAGCAAGGTAAATCAGAAATCAAAGTGCTAAGATATACAACTACTCATGTTCGTTGAATTGCAAGAAAACTACACTGCATGCTTTAAACAAAGGGCTGTTCTTGCCCATTAAATAGCCATAAAAGGGTCTAAACTTGTTAGAACTTAACCCTCTATTAAACTTATACTTCTTATACTTTAGAATATTAATCTCTTGGGCCCAGGCTTAGTACCAATGCGCGCTCCTTAATAGCGACTGAGGTAGCGAGCCATCAGTCCTATGAGGGTAAAGACCTTGGTCTTACCAGGGCCAAGACCTTGGAATTGGTCACCTGGATTTGTTTAACGACAACTTTGGAAGTTGGGTACTAGCCTCTTACTTTAAATTACTTGTTATCTTTTCCTATCAAGACTTTGGTCTTTCCTTTACTTCTAATCTCTCATAACCTTGAATAAATGCTAAAGGTGAAGCCGTAAAGCTAGAATTAATGCTAATCATGCTCAACAAGGAAGTAAAAAGTTGTTAATGCTCATGCAAGTAACAGGAGTCTAAAATAGAATTTTCTTTCACATGATACATGTACTGAAACTCCGAAAGAACAACATAAGCTAAAAACTAAAGATAAACATGCTAATTAAAACACAACATATTATAACTTTACTAACAGATCTAGATCTATTAACAACACTAACATGCTAATTAAAAATAATAACAACAGCATATTATAACTTCAATCAATAAGCTTCTGATACTACATAGATGGTTGTTCGTAATCAGTGGGGAACAAGGAAACCAAATTGTAATTGCTAAGGGGGCATCTAAAGCTGCAAGTTCAAAGCTATAATGCTTGATGTAAGGTAGTCCTTGCCTGAAATGCTAAAATGACAACAAAAGGATTCACAATTGCGATGCTTAAAACCAGGCCTGTTCTGGCTTCTTAACCTAACCAGGAAATCCAGTTGTAATGCTCTAAACAACTAAATCTTGCTGTGAAAGTAAAGGAAGAAAACAGAACTTCTAAAGCATGATAAATCTAACAGTACGCTCCCAGTAAGGCTATTCGTGCTTGGAATTAACAAGGCAAAACCGAATGGCATGCTAAACACATAGGGAAAGCGATCTAATCGGAAAGCTCAAAAGGGGTGACTATTCATGCTCGGCAAGGAAGCCATGAAGAAAGCAAAGTCGCGGAACTACTCCTACTGCAGGTGAGTAGTGTTGGGGATCGGACGGCCGGCTTGAAGGGGGGTTGGATAGACGACGCCCCCAAATCGATCGCTTTCTACGTATTTGTTAGTTGCATAGCGGAATACAAATAATACAAACACAAATACGAAAGCTAAATACAAATACAAAGAACAAGAAAGAGCAAGCAAACCAACACACGCCTATTTACATGGTTCGGAGATAAAGCTCCTACTCCACGGTTGTCCGTAAGGTGGACGATCCCTATCCGTCAGTGGATTACTCCCCGAAAGACCTCCGGCTAGCTCACGTAGCTCCTTGTGGGTGGAGAAACCTCACCACAACTCTCACCAAGGACTCTTTACAAGCTAGGGCACAAGTAGACTACTAATAGAGATTAACCACCTCTATTTCGTCAACCTCAACCAAGCTTCCAAGGCTTGGTTATATAGACCACGGGTTAGAAAACTCCGCCTACCAATCAACTGCTAAAACATGCAGTCAACTGCCCTCTGTGGAAATTCGACCGTTACATCCCAACGGCTCGATTCCACACTAACCGAGCGAACAGAGACATTCTATTCGCTGCCAGTCGACTGCCCCAGTTGAAATGTTTAAGCAAATTCTAACTTTAAAATGCTTAAACCAAAAATATGCCTACTATGTTAATAAAATTCTGCATATTAAGTTAACATAAATCTGCATACTTTGCAAAACAAATTCTGAAATACTAAACAAATAAAAATCTGCATGCAATACTTATCAAATTCTACAAGCAATACTAACGAAAATCTGCGTACAATACTTATAACGAAAATCTGCACTATAAATACATGGCTGCTCATACTTATTAAAATAGCAAGTGAAAACTAGAAAATCTGCATATCATACCAGCTTAAACTAAATCAAAAACTTGTTAGAACTAAAACCTTAAATCTTGCTACAACAGAATTAAATAAAGAAACCCACATCTGAATTCCTTAAGCATGCTATGTCAGAATTAAAACAAAGGAAAGCAAATCTAAATTCTTTAAGCATGCTTCAGAATAAGAAACAAAGAATCTACATTGCTAAAGGAGATAATTTGCAATGTTACAAAATGCAAAAATCTGCACTACTACAAAAGGTAAAAATCTGCAATGCTAAACTGCAATGCTAACAATTAATCTACATACTATACTTATTCCTTAAAGCCATTCACACCAACCAAACCAGTACTGAGCATGGACGAAGGGGGTCTAACAGTAATCTAATCCACATTGCACTGGATCTACAAAGCCAGCACTGAACACAATCTTTTCATTGCTAATCTACACAACTTAAAAGAAAACTAAAGCTGCAATTAGGGAATAAGTGATAAAAAGGGCTAACAACGTGCCAATGAGTTGATAACAAATCAAAACTGCACTGTAGTAACTGTTCCTCCTGCTATGTGCCACGGCAACAAAAGAAAACACAAGATTGCTAGCTTCCCTTCAACCCGAACATGCTCATCAAGTCACAACCAACAAATCTAATGAAAATTGCTACTGTAACCTCAAAACCATACTGGTTCTACATGCTATGTGCCACGGAAACAAAAGAAAACCCAAAACCTGATCATTCTGCATACCCAGTGTCACGGCAAGGAAAAACCAAGCTCAATCATAACCATTCTGCAGTAATTCTCCAAACCACAAACCTACATGCTGAATCTAGTTACTTTCTTCCCTTAAGATCCACGGCAGAATTGTCAAAACCATAAATCTTACAACATGCTTCGAACTCAAGGGAAACAAGGAAACATTCAAACGAAATCCGAAAACCACTCCTACCGCAGGTGAGAAGCTACTTACTTGGCTTCTTGGTCTCACAACCGGAGGAGGAGAACTTCTAGGGTTTCGGCTAGCTCGAGTTCCCGGCCCCTCTTGTGCCCACGGCTTCCCTTCGACGAGAGGGTCTTAAGGGGGTGAAGAACTCTCGGGACTTGCCCTTCGCCGGCCGCCGGAGAGGAGCTTAGCTCCGGCTTGTTTCTGCCCGAGCCCTGTTTTCGCGAGCGAGAGAAGAAGGAGAGGGTTTTTTTTCGGTCACGGGCCGAATCAACATCCTCTTATTCCCCTTTTATAACCTAATACTTCTGTTACAGCTTAAGACCATTTCGCTTCCTTCTTGTTACGAAATTCCCGTTGGATCACCTGGTCATCCGCGTTTGATCAAATCAAACCGTCGCTGGTTCGATTCCCCCGCAACGCCCTTTTTCATTTTAATTAATTTCGATTTCCTAACTACGGCTTAAGTACAATTTCGACCCATATTTGATTAAGTAACAACTGCTAGCCCAGTTGGTTAGTCAGGTTTTTCTTGGGTCAGGGGTTGCCGGTTCGAGCCTCGGCTTGGATATTTTTTTGTCACAACTTCTTTCTTTTGGTAAAAATACCAAACGACCTCCAAAAATTGCATAAAAATATTCTATAAATTCCTAAAAATCTCTAGAATTTTTCTAAATCATTTCTAGATTTTAATAAGGTCTTTTGGGACTCCAAATCATGAAATTTGGGGTGTTACAATCCTCCCTACCTTATAAAAAGTTCGTCCTCGAACTTAGAATAATTCCGAATATTTCTATCTTACACTATCCTCATACTTCTGGTTCTAAATGACTTCCACTAATGATACTCTTTTGTTCCTTAGTCTATTAACCCCTCTATCCACTATCACCCATATCACATCATACCCATTAGTAGTCCTTGGAAGACCTGTTATAAAGTCTCTGGAGACCACAGGTGCATTGGTCACACCAAATGGCATGACTACAACTTCGTAGTGTCCATATCAGGTCCTGGAAACTGTTCTGGACTCTTTGTTCTCCTATGCTCGGTCCTCAGTACGAACGATGCGGGGACGTCCTCTTCTTGACATCTAGTTATGCCAAGAATAATACTTGATATCTTCTCTATCCTTTCTAAGCATGCATATATAGGAATAAAGAAAAGAGAAGTAAAATCATCTATCTTACTTAAGCACTCAAAAGCAAATACTCTATACTGCAGTTAATAAAGAAAGCATACAAGAAAATTAAATACTTTCTTACTTGAAGACGGCAAGGCTGGTGCTGATGCGTGATGCTGGAGAATGGGAACTGCTCTGATACCAACTGTAACGACCACCCTTCTTACTATTACTACACTCTAAGGATGACCGTTACTTAACTACTAACTCTACTTAACCGGTATGATTAAAAATCACATGGAAACCCTACTGAAAAATTTCGACAGAGTCTCCCTTGTACCGGTGACTATAAACCAAGATACAAGCATAGTATACATCAGCCACAGGCGGCTGGAACATTTATCAAACACCCACGCAGTTAAATAAGTATCAAACACAGAAATATCTACTTACTAAACTGAACTCATCATACATGCAATCTAAACAGAATAATCTCAAATGACATGAACTTAAAATACAACTCAAATATTTACAATAACTAAAATGCGAAAACTAAAATTAAAACTTCTTTCATAGTCCCAAGGCTTTCATAGTCCTGGCATCACACATCATCAGCGCCACCTTGTCGCCTTCCTTTATCTGCGGTAAGAGGAAATGTAATCTATAAGCAAAATGCTTAGTAAGCGCTATCTAACTCACAAAAACTCGATATGCATGTGAATATACTGAAAACTAAAACTGAATGCTCAAGGGGAAAACTACTTATGCTCATCTACTAGTAAATAAACAAACATACTGAAGTGCTAACACGTAAAGCTACTCATGCTCTTCTAATAGCAAAGAACAGTAAGCTAATCTAAATAACATGCTAGCATAAAAGGGAACTAAACTTGCTGATTCTAAAACAAAGTGAAACTTAATTCATTTGTTCTAAACTTATTCTTTTATACTTTTATACTTTTATACTTGTGTGAATCTTATTTTGTTTGTTCAAAAACTTATACTTATAATACTTCAAAATAATAATCAACTTTCTTCTTAGGCCCGGCAACTGTACTTGCTATGCGCGCATCCCTAACTAGACCCGAGATAGCTGGTCCCAAATCTAGTAGGGTTTACTAGGTTATCTAAACCTAGGGACCGACTATGGGAGCCCAGCCCAAGGACTACTGAGAGTCCTGCATACTAGGTTATCTAAACCTAGGGACGACTATGGGAGCCCAACCCAAGGACATCTGAGAGTCCAGTACAGTGCCACTGATAAAAGTAAAATACTTGTTATCTTTTAATACTTCTAATATATAATGCCTCGGCACTTTCTTTAGCACCTTGTGTGCCAAAATCCCTAAAGTCTTGACCTTGGGATCTACTTAAGACCTTGGCCTTTTTCTTTCTTTTCTTTATCTTTCTTATACTTGTTAATACTTCTAAAGGAATGTTTCTTTAAAAAGAAACTGGAATGTTTAAGCAAATTCTAACTTTAAAATGCTTAAACCAAAAATCTGCCTACTATGTTAATAAAATTCTGCATATTAAGTTAACATAAATCTGCATACTTTGGTAAACAAATTCTGAAATACTAAACAAATAAAAATCTGCAAGCGATACTTATCAAATTCTACAAGCAATACTAACGAAAATCTGCGTACAATACTTATAAAGAAAATCTGCACTATAAATACATGGCTGCTCATACTTATTAAAATAGCAAGTGAAAACTAGAAAATCTGCATATCATACCAGCTTAAACTAAATCAAAAACTTGTTAGAACTAAAACCTTAAATCTTGCTACAACAGAATTAAATAAAGAAACCCACATCTGAATTCCTTAAGCATGCTATGTCAGAATTAAAACAAAGGAAAGCAAATCTAAATTCTTTAAGCATGCTTCAGAATAAGAAACAAAGAATCTACACTGCTAAAGGAGATAATTTGCAATGTTACAAAATGCAAAAATCTGCACTACTACAAAAGGTAAAAATCTGCAATGCTAAACTACAATGCTAACAATTAATCTACATACTATACTTATTCCTTAAAGCCATTCACACCAACCAAACCAGTACTGAGCATGGACGAAGGGGGTCTAACAGCAATCTAATCCACATTGCACTGGATCTACAAAGCCAGCACTGAACACAATCTTTTCATTGCTAATCTACACAACTTAAAAGAAAACTAAAGCTGCAGTTAGGGAATAAGTGATAAAAAGGGCTAACAACATGCCAATGAGTTGATAACAAATCAAAACTGCACTGTAGTAACTGTTCCTCCTGCTATGTGCCACGGCAACAAAAGAAAACACAAGATTGCTAGCTTCCCTTCAACCCGAACATGCTCATCAAGTCACAACCAACAAATCTAATGAAAATTGCTACTGTAACCTCAAAACCATACTGGTTCTACATGCTATGTGCCACGGAAACAAAAGAAAACCCAAAACCTGATCATTCTGCATACCCAGTGTCACGGCAAGGAAAAACCAAGCTCAATCATAACCATTCTGCAGTAATCCTCCAAACCACAAACCTACATGCTTAATCTTGTTACTTTCTTCCCTTAAGCTCCACGGTAGAATTGTCAAAACCATAAATCTTACAACATGCTTCGAACTCAAGGGAAACAAGGAAACATTCAAACGAAATCCGAAAACCACTCCTACAGCAGGTGAGAAGCTACTTACTTGGCTTCTTGGTCTCACAACCGGAGGAGGAGAACTTCTAGGGTTTCGGCTGGCTCGAGTTCCCGGCCCCTCTTGTGCCCACGGCTTCCCTTCGACGAGAGGGTCTTAAGGGGGTGAAGAACTCTCGGGACTTGCCCTTCGCCGGCCGCCGGAGAGGAGCTTAGCTCTGGCTTGTTTCTGCCCGAGCCCTGTTGTCGCGAGCGAGAGAAGAAGGAGAGGGTTTTTTTTCGGTCACGGGACGAATCAACATCCTCTTATTCCCCTTTTATAACCTAATACTTCTGTTACAGCTTAAGACTATTTCGCTTCCATCTTGTTACGAAATTCCCGTTGGATCACCTGGTCATCCGCGTTTGATCAAATCAAACCGTCGCTGATTCGATTCCCCCGCAACGCCCTTTTTCATTTTAATTAATTTCGATTTCCTAACTACGGCTTAAGTACAATTTTGACCTTTAATTGATTAAGTAACAACTGCTAGCCCAGTTGGTTAGTCAGGTTTTGCTTAGGTCAGGGGTTGCCGGTTCGAGCCTCGGCTTGGATATTTTTTTGTCACAACTTCTTTCTTTTGGTAAAAATACCAAATGACCTCCAAAAATTACATAAAAATATTCTATAAATTCCTAAAAATCTCTAGAATTTTTCTAAAACATTTCTAGATTTTAATAAGGTCTTTTGGGACTCCAAATCATGAAATTTGGGGTGTTACATCTGTATTATTATTAAATTGTCCTAATACTTATTTTGCAGGATATTTTTAAACTAATATTATTTTGTAAGGAAAATTACCTTCGGATGAACAGTGTCCGAAGGCGCCTTCAAGCAGTGAAGGTGCCTTCGTAATGTTCATAGAAGGCGCCTTCCATGGCTATGGAAGGCGCCTTTCACAGGATAACTTTTGGCTGAAGTCATGGATAAGCACCGGGTTGTTTGGGATTAAGTTTGCCTCATTGGAGGTGCCTTCCATACCTTTTATAAGGCTATCTTGAGAAGACAATGGACAATAACTTCCATACGAGCTACTACGTGCCTGTTTGAGATTCCGACTACTCCGGGCTCCGAGGAGTTCCGATTGAGGTCGGCAGACTGACATCGACATGAGCGCTCCCACTTCAATTCCAAAAAGTGTCGATAAAATTTTGATTTGTGTAATTAATTACTACAAAAGGACAAGTGCAGGGTGTTGCACTTGTTCTAACTTTCCTTTGTATTTTGATTCCCTCTTCTGGAGGTACCGAAAGAGGTTTATAGTGAATTACCCATCGATAGGTCCGCGGGACCTGGGTCTTAGAGTAGGAGTCGTTGAAGGCTCCGAACCAAGTAAACCGCTTGTGTTCTTCTCATGCTTGCTTTTTATAGTTTTCTTTTCCGCTGCGTTCGTACTCTGTTTCTTTTAAAACCAAAAAGATAAGATTTTGAAAACCACGTGATTCACCCCCCCCTCTCACGTGCGTCTCGATCCAACATATATAATGTTGTAATGTCTATCTGATACTATGCTCCTTGATTGTGCATCAACATCAAAGAATCTCTTCGTATGATCCAAAAATCACTGCCATGCAGACCCACATTCAACTTCAATGATTCCAAATGCAACTAGCAGAATATTATCATTACCATCGATCACTGTAGTCGTCAACAACACACTCGAATACTTTCCTCTTAGATGTGTGCATCAATTCTGATTAGTTTGCATAGATAAGACTTGAATACTCTTTGACAAGTGCCAAAAGCCTAAAAATGGCACTAAAACTTATTGTTACCATTCCTGTGTAGTACACATAAGTTTCAGGATCCCTGACTCTTAACTTATACAGATCTAGTAAAAGATCTCTATATGCCTTATCATAATTTCCAACGACCTTCTTTATCACTTTCTCTCAGGCTGTAGGACCATTGGTGGCCGGCTAGAGGGGGTAAAAAGCCCTATAAAGAAAAAAAAACCTTCCTCGAACTTTTATAACTTTATATTAAACTAAACTTGTATAAAATAAGTACAAGACTGAAAAAGAAGAACCACAAAAGGATTTACTTGGTTACAACCGGGGAGGTTGTTAATCCAAGGAAGTTGAAAGGTCACTGTAACGCCCCGCCCCTTCCTGCTCAAGCTGACGGGGGTTACTTATCTTTTCTTCTTAAAACAGCGGAAGTCTTATCTATAGTATATTTTTTTTTCTTTAAAACTTTTTCTTTACTTTTCAAATTCATCATCACTAACTACTTAGCATATGAGTCACATAACATGCTTAACATAAATTTAAGCCATAATACTAAAGAGCATGATGAAATGTCATGGAGTCATAAAAGAACGACATAAGCATAATTCTTATTAACTAGAAGCAGGTCTTTCTCTTTAGCCGAGTCACTACTACACACGTCCTTCTTGCCCCCTCCTGCTGCTCCCTTAGTACATTCATTCTTTGCCCTTATCTGTGGTACAAGGAAAGTAAGCTGTGAGCACACAAGGCTCAGTAAGATCCTTTCCTACTCACAAAAACCGTATAGCATAACTTAATCTCCAAGGCATAAAGCATAAAGACAACTCATCATATCATGTTTAGAAACATCATATCGTAACATAATCGTAAGGTATCGTGGCATATCATAACATGCATCCTAGCTTAACATAATATAGTCATAAGCATCATGGCATATCATGGTAAAATCATAATGTGCATCCTAGCATAACATAACATAATCATAAGCATTATGGTATATCATGATATAATCATAAAGTGCATCCTAGCATACATAATCATAAGTATCATGGCATATCATAACATAATCATAAAGTGCATCCTAGCATAACATATCATAGTCATAAGCATCATGGCATATCGTAACATAATCATAAAGTGCATCCTAGCATAACATATCATAATCATAAGCATCATGGCATATCGTAACATAATCATAAAGTGCATCCTAGCATAACATATCATAAGCATAAGCATCATGGCATATCGTAACATAATCATAAAGTGTTATGCGGGATGATTTTCAAAAACATGTATCATGAAAAATATATGCAACATGTCTTTTGAAAACTTATTACATACATACTTAAACATAATCATAACATGATTAGGGCCTCGGCTTGTACCACATACATAAATGCGCACGTCCTATGTAGGTCCAAGGTAGCAAGTCTTGAACCCTACATGGCATACATACTAGGCCCGTTTCTTAGTACATCGACCTAGGGGCACTTAGGAGCTCATCCCTAACGAGGCCCGTTTCTTAGTCCATCGACCCCGGGGCGCTTATGGAGCCCACCCTTGGTACAAGCCATATAAAGTAAAGTAGCATGTCATACATATCATGGTTCTTATTATTTCTTGCACATCATATTTCTTATCATATCATACCATACAAAATTTGGGCACACAGCTCATCATAATAGCATGTATAATTTGGGCACACAGCACATCATAAATACATGCATAATTTGGGCACACAACTCATCATAAAAGCATGCATAGCTTGGGCACATAGCTCATCATAAATAGCATACATAATTTGGGCACACAGCCAGCATAAGGGTTACCAACATACATAGATCATAATTATACATAATTAAACATAGAAGCATAGCAAGCTCTTACCACATCATAAAACATTGCATGTGAGATACATGGGAATCATATTTAGATTTCTAACCCTAATGTCATATAGTGGCCGAAACATATAGTTGTGACTTAGGTTAAAAATCAACATACAAGCATGTGAACCTTAAACCAATATCATATCATATACCATAAGGAAACATCATGAGCATGTTTAGGTTAGGTTCTAGGTTTCCTAAGCTTATAAACTTATCATGGCCGAATCTTATCAAGCATTACATTGGGTTAAAATCAACATTCAAGCATGTGAACCCTAAACCAATTTCATAGCAAATATTACAAGGAACATCATGAGCATAATTAGGTTAGGTTCTAAGTTTCCTAGGCCCTTAAACTTGTTGTGGCCAAAACCTTTAAGGCTTGGAACTAGGTTTCAAGTGTCATAAAAGCATGGAAAACCCTAAACCAATTTCATAGCAATTATTACAAGGAACATCATGAGCATAATTAGGTTAGGTTCCAAGTTTCCTAGGCCCTTGCACTTGTTGTGGCCGAAACCTTTAAGGCTTGGAACTAGGTTTTAAGTGTCATAAAAACATGGAAACCCTAAACCAATTTCATAGCAATTATTACAAGGAACATCATGAGCATAATTAGGTTAGGTTCCAAGCTTCCTAAGCCCTTAAACTTGTTGTGGCCGAAACCTTTAAGGCTTGGAACTAGGTTTCAAGTGTCATAAAAGCATGGGAACCCTAAACCAATATCATAGCAATTATTACAAGGAGCATCATGAGCATAATTAGGTTGGGTTCCAAGTTTCCTAGGCCCTTAAACTTGTTGTGGCCGAATGTTCATGGGGCATGAAAACAAGTTCTAACCACACTACAACATGAGCATGTCATATTAATTTTCATAACTTGTCTTAAGGAGAATCATGGCATGATTAGTTTAGGTTTAACAATTTTCTAGGCCCCTAATCCTATCATGGCCGAATACTTATGAGCATGGAATAAAGTTCAATCATCATATAGGCATGAGCATATCATGTTAACAACTTTCTCATCATGAGGTACATATCATAAAACAAAAAAGAGCATGCTTGGTTTGAGTCTTAACTTACCTATTTCCTTTATTCATGTTTGGCCGAGAGTCTAGGGATTTGACTCTAAGTTCTAACCAAACATTCTAGCATATGAACATTAGATAAATCCCTACCATAAGATACATGTTACAAGAAGCATATTGAGCATGTCAAAATTTAGGTCTTTACATTTTTTAGGTCCTTCTTTTTGGTCTTGTCTTGGCCGAAAATTTCATGAAGGTATCCTAGGTTTTTAGGCAACCAAATCTCATAGAAAATACACAAGCTATTGTACCACAGGTGAGGGAAACTTACATCCTTTTGCTTGTGGTTTTTCTTAAGGAAAAAGGTATCCTAAGTTCCAAGGAAGGAGAGAGCTTCTTCTTCTTGTACCTCCTTTTGCTTCTCTTGCTTGGAAGGGATGGATCTTGAAGGTTTCTTCTCGAAATTTAGTTTTCTTGGAGAGGGACTTAGCTTAGCTTTTGGAATAAGGAGAGGGAGGAGCTCTTGGTTTCGGTGGAGAATGAAGAAGGAGAAGGAAGGAGGAAGAAAAAAGAATTTAATCTCTTGTTTTTCTTCTCCCAATCAATTTATTCCTTTGCAAATGAAACATGTCTTCATTCATTCCCTCAACTCCTCTTTTCCCTCATTCCTTTAATTCCCACGAAAATAGAGAGAGGGAGGGAAGTAGGCAATTTATCTTTTGCGTGCTTCTTCTCTTAACCAAGAGGAAAAGGAGGTAAGCAACTTGGTTTTCTCTTGCTCTTTTGCTTAGTTTTCTTTTATTTTCTTCTCACCTTTAACTAAATTTTCATTCCTTTCTAACCATATATTATTCATTATTCTAGTGGTTATCATACATCAATTTATCTCTATTATTTGTGGGAGGTTCAAGGTTCAACCCTTGACCTCACCTCTTCTTATTCTATTTTGGTTTCTATTTTCCCTTTTCTCTTATTCTTTTTATTTATATGCTCTAAAGAAAAATAATACCCATATACTTATCTTATAATTTTGTGGGTGTTACAAGGGAGAATACCCTAGAGAGAGCCTGTTTACGGGAGAAGGCCCCAGAGGGAACCTGTTTACGGGATGAAGGCCCTAGAGTGAGCCCATCTATAGAGTAGCCCCAGATGTAGCCTCATATTGAATATTTCAGACTCTGGTGGTCTGTATAAATCCTGCACTGGGCTCCATATAAGTAATGCCTCCATGTTTTTAGAGCGAAGACCACCGCTGCTAGTTCTAAGTCATGAATGGGGTAATTTCTTTCATGCTCTTTGAGTTGTCTAGAGGCATAGGCGATGACTTTGTCGTCTTGCATGAGTACAGCTCCAAGTCCTAGTAAGGAAGCATCGCTATACATATCAAAGCCTTTGTTACTTTCTAGAAGAGTAAGGATTGGAGCACTGGTCAGTCTCCGTTTCAGTTCCGTAAAACTCTTCTCGCAGTCGTTCGTCCATTCATACTTTTTATTTTTCTTGGTGAGATCATAGGGGCTGCAACTCTAGAGAAATCCTCTATGAACTTCCTGTAGTAGCCCGCTAATCCCAGAAAACTTCTGATTTCTCCGCATTCTTGGCCTTGCCCACCTTTCACGGCTTCAATCTTGCTTGGATCTACCATGACCATCCTTGGAGATGATGTGACCCAAGAATATTACTCGGTCTAGCCAGAACTCGCATTTGGAGAACTTTGCATATAGTTATTTTTCTCGGAGAATCTGCAGTACAATATTCAGATGTTCGGCACGTTCTTCCTGGGTTCTTGAATAGATGAGAATATCATCAATGAAGACGATCACACATTTATCGAGATATGCCGAAAATATCCGATTCATCAAATCCATGAACACAGCAAGAGCATTTGTCACTCCGAAGGGCATAACTACGAACTCATAGTGTCCGTATCTTGTTCGAAAGGCTGTCTTTGGTATATCATCTTGTTTCACTTTCACTTGATGATAGCCGGACCTTAGGTCAATCTTTGAGAAGACAGTTGCCCCCTTCAATTGGTCGAACAGATCGTCAATCCGTGGAAGGGGGTATCTGTTCTTGATTGTCACGTTGTTCAGCGCTCGATAGTCTATACACATTCGCATAGACCCATCCTTCTTTTTCACAAATAGTACCGGAGCTCCCCATGGAAAGTGACTAGGGCGAATAAGTCCCTTGTCGAGTAACTCCCGTAGCTGTTCTTGAAGTTCCTTCAACTCAGTCGGCGCCATCCGGTAAGGTGCTTTAGAGATTGGTTTAGTACCAGGAACTAATTCAATCGTAAATTCTATTTCTCTATCAGGGGCTAATCCTGGTAGTTCATCAGGAAATACTTCTGGATAGTTGCATACCACCCTGACCTCTTCTAGTTTTTGGCCCCCGGTTTGACTTGTATCAACCACGTGCACTAGAAATCCAGTACATCCTTTATCTAACATCCTCTGTGCCTTTACAGCTGATAAGAATCTTTCAGTTTCTTTCCCAGATTCCCCAATGAATTCAAACATCGTGTCACGCCCCAGAGGAGTCCCTATCCGAGAAAATTTCGGCAGCATCTCCCCTATACGGTGGACAATCTGAAACTTTTCTACATCCTCACATACCTCAGCCACAGGCGGCTGGAATAATAAAAACAATAAAAATATAACCACACATTCCACGCAGTTTATATATCAAGTAAACAGAAAGATAATACCCTGACTCGAAATCAACTCTACTCCACTACACTCGTAAAGCTCAAATCCGATGAACTCACCTCTTCTGCCGTCAAGGCAGACATGTAGTAGAATAAATCCAAATCCAAATTCATCGACATAATAAAATCCATACAATGTCCATAAGTAAAATAATCCAAAACATAACAAGTTCAAAACAGTCTAGAACAGAAAAGAAACCAAAAGAAAACCAATCATATCCTCGAGGTCTGCAGGGACCAGCAACTGGAACTCTCTCCTGACAAAATATCAACAATGGAGGCGGGTGAGTCCAACACTCAGCAGGTACAATTGATATACAAAGTAGGGAAATAACACCTAGCACTAATCATGCGTACAGTCTCCTGTACTAACCAGAACCTGAGTATAAGGTCAAACAGTCCGAGGATAGGAAATCCTGATGCATGTCAAACATAGGTATCCAACAATATGCAGCATATAAATGCAGCAAACACAGCAATAAATGCATCATGCATATGATGCCAATGATGCGCCCTGGTCACCCCGACGATCATCTCACGGAATAGTGACGCCGAGTGGGTAGGGTCGTGACAACCGCTCTGTCGTCACTACTCCCGATGAGTGACCGAGTGGATGGGATGCGTCGAGTACACCTATCCTCCTACCCCAAATCATAAATGGGGAGCGCAATGCTCAACTCCATACACGGTGACGGGGAGGAATCTCTGATGCAACACGTTGTGTCACACTACCCATGAGCGGACCAACGGTGCCTAACAGAGTCCCTGCTGCAACACACTCTGCCCGAATCGACCACTAACCCATGAGTGGTGGTGTGTGCAGATCCATGTAACTGGCGATGTGCTCAACAATAATGGAGCGGACTATCGCACAGCATGCAATCATGCAAATGGTGCATGGCAATAACCATAAAAACATCCTAACCTAATCCATATATATAGAAAAGTGCACCCTAGGTCAACGAATCATATCGAATCAAAGGTACACAGAAGGTATAAAAACCTAGGTCCTGAACATGGTAAATAATGGTATATCACTACCCCTATAAACATGTATAAGCAGGTAAAGTATACATGAGATGCAAATCAAGCAATCAATCAATCATATAATAGGTATTGGGTAGTGACTAACCGAAACAAATAAAGAACATAATTAATGCAACTTGTTAAATTCACTACTATGTATATCAAATGACATAACTCAAAAGTACCCCGCCTCTAATAGGAATGTCCAAATCCGACATCGAGATACTCGTCTCGCGTCAAAGTCCTGTAATACCAATATACAGATATTTTATTTAGATAAAACTTCAACTAAATTGCTAAATAAAATTCCCAACACAATTTAGGGCAAAACCCTAAGTCTTAATCATTAACCTACCTAATTTAACACATATAATCTAGTTACTCAACATGTATCAAATAACTAAATCAAACTCCTAATTCAGATAGGAAAACCCTAATTATCGATCAACCTTAACTGATCATCGATTAACTTATCCACATCAAGACCTAAATCCACAAACGTTAAACCCAAAAACCTTACCTCACTTCTCACAGCAAGAATGTTGCTGGAAATTATGGCCGGAAAAATCACAGCGGCTGTGGAACCCTGATACACTACCAGCGCAATAAACCTACAATTAAAGATCACTATACTTAGTTAGCATGATCTTCCACCCAACACAAGTGTTGCTCACAATACAACAAGAGTCAAAGCACACAATCAAAAAATCAAACCTTAACCCTTACCTTAAATTCCACCGCCGAAACACTGTTGCCCTCTGCCGCCTTCTCGTGCTCTCGACTCTTGGTGGCCCACAAATTAAAAGCACGGTAGCAGTCGCTCCAGATCAGCGGCACGGAAGAGGAAACTTGGCCGACGGTGGTGGCAGTGAATCTGTTGGTCGGCTCAAACCTCACAGCGGTGACTAGGGCACAGGAAATCAGCCGGCGGCCAGCACTGGGTCAGACCTGGTGGCTGGCACAGAGGAGAACAGAGAGGGGAGGTGGTTGTGAGGATCTCCATGCTGGATTTTTTTTTCCATTGGCCTTCTCCCTCTCCACTAGTCGAAGGTGAACAAAAATCTAGTGATGAAGAAGGAAGAGGGCCGGTGTGATGTGGCTAGGGCACAGCGGCGTCGGCACTGTGCTGAGTCGGATCTGGTGGCCGGCAGTGCTCGGGCTGTGGCCGGCGGTAAGAGGTGAGGAGCTGGGTCGGCAGAGGAGACTTCGGCGCCGTGCTCCTTGCTCAGGAAACACCAGGGCTCGGTCGAATCGGCGGTGGTTCGGCAAACCTGTGGCCGGCGCTCGAAGAAGAGGATCGGCTAGGGCAAAGAGGCGGCGTCGGGGAGGAGAAACAGTGGAATCGGCGAAAAAATGAAGCAAAGAGAAAATAAATAAGGAATTTAAGAAATTCAACTTTTCCTCATTTAAATGGGGTAGCCAAAACAGGCTTTTCCCGGCCCCATTTTTTATCCCCGTTAACTCGTCCATACGAGCTCCGAAAAATTCTCAGAAAATTTCCAAAAATTTCGAAAAATTCCCTTATTAATATTCGCCTATTTTCGGTATTTTACATTCTCCCCCACTAATAAAAATTTGGTCACCAAATTTCGTTATCTACCATCAGCAAGTACTAACAACAGATGTAGAGTATAAATGCTGAACGGTAAATTAAATCACATCCTCAAGTGAAAAGATGGGGGTATCGAGCTCGGATAGTATCCTCGAGCTCCCAAGTAGCCTCCTCGTCCGAATGATGCTGTCATCCGACTTTAACCAGCCGGACAGTCTTGTTCCTCAACTGACGCTCTTTCCGGTCCAGAATCCGTACCGGAATCTCCTCATAAGTGGTGTTAGGCTGAACTGGAACTAAGACATCTGTCAGCACATGTGTCGGGTCAGGTACGTATCTACTCAGCATAGATACGTGGAATACATCGTGCACGCCTACCAAGGACGGTGGTAGTGCTAGCCAGTATGCTACCGCTCCGATCCTCTCCAAGATCTCGAAAGGGCCAATATACCGCGGAGCCAGCTTACCTCTGAGGTCAAATCTCTTCACCCCTTTCGTAGGTGAAACTCGCAGAAATACATGGTCGCCAACAGAGAACTCTAGTGGTCTGCGTCTCCTATCAGCATAACTCTTCTGGCGGTCCTGCGCCTCTGACATCCTCCGTCTGATAGTACAGACCAACTCTGCATCCTTCTGAACTCTGAGGTCCCAACAACTGGGCCTC
The DNA here is from genome assembly GCF_018446385.1 of Zingiber officinale. NCBI lineage: Eukaryota > Viridiplantae > Streptophyta > Magnoliopsida > Zingiberales > Zingiberaceae > Zingiber > Zingiber officinale. Next base: position 45,396,163 of record NC_056003.1, read on the forward strand.
TCTAACCTCATCCCAGAGGACGGGTGTCCGACAAGGTCTACCATACAACGCCTTAAACGGTGCCATCTGGATAGCCGAATGGAAGCTGTTGTTGTAAGCAAACTCTACTAACGACAGATGGTCCTCCCAACTGCCTCCGAAATCCATAACACATGACCTCAGCAGATCCTCTAAAGTCTGAATGGTCCGCTCTGACTATCCATCTGTCTGTGGATGGAAAGTTGTACTGAAACGGAGCTGTGTGCCCAAGGCCTGCTGCAGACTCTGCCAGAAACAAGACGTGAACCGTGGATCTCTATCCGAAATGATACTCAATGGAACACCATGTAGTCTGATAATCTCCCGACAATACAGATCTGCCAAAGGATCCAGGGGATCAGTCCTCTGAATCGCTTAAAAAGTGCGCAGATTTGGTTAATCGATCAACGATTACCCAAATCGCGTCATGGTCTCGTCGTGTCCTCAGCAACCCTACCACAAAGTCCATGGTAATGTGATCCCACTTCAACTCAGGAATAGGAATCCGCTGAAGTAACCCTGTAGGTCTCTGGTGCTCAGCCTTCACCTGCTGACAGACAAAACCTCTCGCTACAAATTACGCGATGTCTTTCTTCATACCATTCCACCAATAGAAACGCCTCAAATCTTGGTACATACGGGTACCGCCTGGTGGACAGTAAATCATGAGTGATGAGCCTCCGGAAGTAACTCCTATAAGACCGGATGAGACTGAAGTACCCATAATCTGCCTCGGAAGTGTATAACACCCTCCTCATCTCGTGTGAACTCGGTTTGCTGCCCGGAAGCTATCTGGCTGCAAATAAATTGCAAATACTGATCAGCAGCCTAGGGCTCTCGTATACTCGTCCTGATCAATGACTGAGCAACCATGGTAACCAGAGTACCCTGCTCTGTATGTCCTTACCCCTCAAGGCCCAAATCGGAGAAATCTTAAATCTTCAAATCTTCATGGCAAAAAATAATGGCGACTTACTCCAGATCATGTACAGGGTAGTTCTTCTCATGCTCCTTCAACCGACGAGAAGCATAGGAGACTACCATATCGTGCTGCATCAGAACAACGCTCAAACCTTGAATAGATGCGTCGGTGTAGAGGACATATCCGTCCTCTCCAGAAGGTAAAACCAAAATCGGAATCGACACTAATCTCCGCTTCAGCTCCTGGAAGCTGATCTCATAATCCTCAGTCCAAGTGAACTTCACGCCTTTCCTGGTCAGCCGTGTAAGTAACATAGCAATCCGTGAGAAACCCTCAACATATCTCCGGAAATATCGAGCCAAACAAAGGAAGTTGCGAGTCTCTTCTATAGACTCCGTCTACTCCCAACGGTAACAACCTCGATCTCCTGTGGAACCACGGTATACTCCTACTGGTGACCGTGTGTCTCAAACATCTCACAGAAGACAACCAAAATACGCACTACTGATCTTCACATCTAGACATTTCCATCGAAGCATCTCTAGAACTATACAAAGATGAAGTGCGTAACTCACCGTGGATCCGAAATAGATCACAACACTGTCAACAAAGACAATGGAAACCAATCCAAACATCCTGGGAATACCAAAATCATCAAGTCTCTGAAAACCTCTAAGGCTTCCCAAACCCTAATGGTAAAATCATGACACATAATGTCCATATCACAGACATTTCTAACCATAAGATCCCTGACAATAAGTCTGAAATATGATCACCAATGATATAAATCATCTAAGCATAGATCCTCCAGTGTGAGAGCAACGCTCCATCACAGAAAATACCACATATGTGGGAGCAACGCTCTACCACAAGAAATCCTCAATATGTAGGAGTAACACTCCACTACAAATAATCTATAACATGTATCTGCAATAGATATGGGAGCAATGCTCCGCTACAAGCAATCCGAAATATGTATATGTAGGAGCTCCGCTCCACCACAAACGATCCATGAGTGTCCAAGGCACCTAACTATCCAACTAGAGGTTGCACGAGACCACTCAACCACATATCACTGTGGCAGCCAAAGGTATAACAATCCAGCAATCAAATCAAACTCATCCTCAAATCTATCAACATCGTAGTGAGTCACTCACTAATAAGAATATGGGTTGACAGGGTAATCCAACAAATGACATAATGCAGACACTCCACATCCTGCATTCAACATAAGTAGAATCATCATGCTGCTACCAACAATACACCTGGCACACTTGCTCACACAATATATGTATGATCGACATAATCCTCCAATTTGTACACACCAAACACACTCATAGCACAGGTATAAATCAGTGTGATACCTCCAACAATACCTACCGAACCCGTGTGCATATATCAACATAGGTATAATCGACAACACACCTCAAACAACCTCACATGACATATATACACCTTATGCCAAGAGTATAATCAACGTAATACTTCCAACAAAGCCTAATAGGCACAAGTGCATCCACAAATCAAATATAATCAATAAAATACCTCGAATATTACACCGAACACATCTGCACATATCACAACTCAGATTAAATCGATAAAATACATCCCATGAAACACTCAAACATATGTGCACATTCCACAACATAGTTTTTAATTGACAAATACCTCCAATAAATAATCAGACATGTATGCCTATACACTCGGTTATAATCTACTAAAAACCCACAATAATCATATGTATAAATGTGTACGACCCAAAAGATAAAGTCAGAATTCAAGAACATCAAGACACTTTCATTTTTATCCTCAAAAATATCAGCCCACATAATATCAGATGAATCAGTCTCTACTCCCCATAAGAGCAAGTTAGCATTCAAAACATCAAATCATTATTTATCCACATAATCTACTATCAAAGGAAGCAAATATCAACTTTATCATCCTGTTAACTAACCACAACTAACCAGATTTATTAAAATTCATAGGTACACTCAACCGTAAATTCTCTAGCACCCGATTTATAATCTGATCACCAACTATAATCATCCAACCTGTGAATATCATACATGACACTCACTATGTCACCATCAACGACAAGCCAAATAATAGATCATCAAAATAATTATCCACTAATAGATCATCAAAACAAATATCTAATAATAGATCACCAGACAACCACATAACATTTACTCTCATAAATCATTAGAAATCAACACATCACAATATCTGATCTCACAATATTCCTCAACCTCAAATCATACTCAACAATGATCAAACATGATAACTCCCCAAATGACCAATTTTCATCATATCGGATACCCTAATATCCAAAAGATACGAGTATAAAAAACTCTACTGGCTAAGTCAACAAGAATATGTAGGTATCATCCATTACCCAACTAACAATAGCAGAGGCTGGTACGTGCCTCCATCTCCTACTAGTAGTAACAGAAGCTAAAACTACTGATGGTATGATATGAAAAATCACCAGAGACTATAATCCTTGATCTCTATTAAGGTCAATCATGCTCAATGGCTAACCCATCACATGTAATATGTGTTACAACAACCAGACAAGTACTAAATAAAGAATGCTAATACATGTCATAAACTATATAATTAAACATCATACCTAATTGCTGTCTGGAGATGTTCCGTCGCTGTCCAGTCCCCAAATTGACCTCGGAATTCCGAACAAGTAAATCGCCGGAAATCCATATAAATCCGAAACGAAAATCCATAACATATACTTAATGGAAAAATCCGTGCAATCCAAAATAACTACCCAGTTTGACTCGCAAACTTGGGCTAACCCAAATATCAAGAACACGAAAAACAGGTAACATAACCCGCTCTGATACCAAATAAATTGGTATCAGATAAATCTCGAAAATCCAAAATACAAAAATCCAACAAGTATCGCCAAACTTGGCGCTCTGATACCAAGTAAATAAATTGGTATCAGGTTATCCCAAACATCAAAAATACGAAAACAAAAAGATCGTATACCTGTGCTCTGATACCACTAAATTGTCACGCCCCAGAGGAGTCCCTGTCCGAGAAAATTTCGGCAGCATCTCCCCTGTACGATGGACAATCTGAAACTTTTCTACATCCTCACATACCTCAGCCACAAGTGGTTGGAATAATAAAAACAATAAAAATACAACCACACATTCCACGCAGTTTATATATCAAGTAAACAGAAAGATAATACCCTGACTCGAAATCAACCCTACTCCACTACACTCGTAAAGCTCAAATCCGATGAACTCACCTCTTCTGCCGTCCCGGCAGGCATGTAGTAGAATAAATCCAAATCCAAATTCATCGACATAATAAAATCCATACAATGTCCATAAGTAAAATAATCCAAAACATAGCAAGTTCAAAACAGTCTAGAACAGAAAAGAAACCAAAAGAAAACCAATCATATCCTCGAGGTCTGCAGGGACCAGCAACTGGAACTCTCTCCTGACAGCCTCAACCTGAAAATATCAACAATGGAGGCGGGGTGAGTCCAACATTCAGCAGGTATAATTGATATACAAAGTAGGGAAATAACACCTAGCACTAATCATGCGTACAGTCTCCTGTACTAACCAGGACCTGAGTATAAGGTCAAACAGTCTGAGGGATAGGGAAATCCTGTATGCATGTCAAACATAGGTATCCAAACAATATGCAGCATATAAATGCAGCAAACACAAACACAAGCAATAAATGCATCATGCATATGATGCCAATGATGCATCCTGGTCACCCCTGACGCCAGTCGATCATCTCACAGAATAGTGACGCCGAGTGGGTAGGGCTGTGACAACCGTGCACTCTGTCGTCACTACTCCTGATGAGTGACCGAGTGGATGGGATGCTATCGGAGTACACCTATCCTCCTAACCCAAATCATAAATGGGGGAGCGCAATGCTCTCAACTCCCGGTACACGATGACGGGGAGGAATCCCTGCCGGATAACACGTTGTGTCACACTACCCATGAGCGGACCAACGGTGCCTAACAGAGTCCCTGCTGCAACACACTCTGCCCGAATCGACCACTAACCCATGAGTGGTGGTGTGTGCAGATCCATGTAATTGGCGATGTGCTCAACAATAATGGAGTGGACTATCGCACAGCATGCAATCATGCAAATGGTGCATGGCAATAACCATAAAAACATCCTGACCTAATCCATATATATAGAAAAGTGCACCCTAAGTCAACGAATCATATCAAATCAAAGGTACACAGAAGGTATAAAAACCTAGGTCCTGAACATGGTAAATAATGGTATATCACTACCCCTATAAACATGTATAAGCAGGTAAAGTATACATGAGATGCAAATCAAGCAATCAATCAATCATATAACAGGTATTGGGTAGTGACTAACCGAAACAAATAAAGAACATAATTAATGTAACTTGTTAAATTCACTACTATGTATATCAAATGACATAAGTCAAAAGTACCCGCCTCCAATAGAAATGTCCAAATCCGACATCGAGATACTCGTCTCGCGTCAAAGTCCTGTAATACCAATATACAGATATTTTATTTAGATAAAACTTCAACTAAATTGCTAAATAAAATTCCCAACACAATTTAGGGCAAAACCCTAAGTCTTAATCATTAACCTACCTAATTTAACACATATAATCTAGTTACTCAACATGTATCAAATAACTAAATCAAACTCCTAATTCAGTTAGGAAAACCCTAATTATCGATCAACCTTAACTGATCATCGATTAACTTATCCACATCAAGACCTAAATCCACAAACGTTAAACCCAAAAACCTTACCTCACTTCTCACAGCAAGAATGTTGCTGGAAATTATGGCCGAAAAAATCACAGCGGCTGTGGAACCCCGATACACTACCAGCGCAATAAACCTACAATTAAAGATCACTATACTTAGTTAGCATGATCTTCCACCCAACACAAGTGTTGCTCACAATACAACAAGAGTCAGAGCACACAATCAAAAAAACAAACCTTAACCCTTACCTTAAATTCCACCGCCGAAACACTGTTGCCCTCTGCCGCCTTCTCGTGCTCTCGACTCTTGGTGGCCCATAAAGTAAAAGCACGGCAGCAGTCGCTCCAGATCAACGACACGGAAGAGGAAACTTGGCCGACGGTGGTGGCAGTGAATCTGTTGGTCAGCTCAAACCTCACAGCGGTGACTAGGGCATAGGAAATCAGCCGGCGGCTAGCACTGGGTCGGACCTGGTGGCTGGCACAGAGGAGAACAGAGAGGGGAGGTGGCTGTGAGGATCTCCCTGCTGGATTTTTTTTTCCATTGGCCTTCTCCCTCTCCACTGGTCGGAGGTGAACAAAAATCTGGTGATGAAGAAGGAAGAGGGCCGGCGTGATGTGGCTAGGGCACAGCGGCGTCGGCACTGTGCTGAGTCGGATCTGGTGGCCGGCAGTAAGAGGTGAGGAGATGGGTCGGCGGCGGTGCTAGGGCACGGCGGCGGCGGTGCTAGGGCACGCTGGAGAGGCGCCGGGCGAGGCGGCTCGGGTGCGCGTGGGAGAGGCACGCACGGGAAACACCAGGGCTCGGTCGAATCGGCGGTGGTTCGGCAAACCTGTGGCCGACGCTCAAAGAAGAGGATCGGCTAGGGCAAAGAGGCGGCGTCGGGGAGGAGAAACAGTGGAATCGGCGAAAAAATGAAGCAAAGAGAAAATAAATAAGGAATTTAAGAAATTCAACTTTTCCTCATTTAAATAGGGTAGGCAAAACAGGCTTTTCCCGGCCCCGTTTTTTATCCCCGTTAACTCGTCCATACGAGCTCCGAAAAATTCCCAGAAAATTTTCAAAAATTCCGAAAAATTTCCTTATTAATATTCGCCTATTTTCGGTATTTTACACATCGGTTCAGCTTCAGGTCGGAAGACTACCTTTCTCTTACAGCACTCGATTGAAGCGCCGTACTTGCTCAGGAAAATCCATGCCCAGTATAATGTAATAATCCCGCATGTCGAGTACTATCAGATTGCAATAGAGTTCCCTGTCTGTGATTCGGATAGGTACGGCCCGCAGCATATGATCTGATGGCATAACTTCCCCGGATGGTAGGGTTGTTAAGAACGTGCCATTTAGTGTTTGGGGTGTCATGTCTAATTTCTTCGTAAATGGTGCTGAGACGAACGAGTGTGTCGCCCCAGTATCAAATAATACTATAGCATACTGACTGAAAATAGGCAGCTGACCTGTAACGACAGTAGAGGCGCTCGCCACATCTTCTTTAGTAAGCGAGAAAACCCTGGCGTTCGTTGTAGTTAGCGGGGCTTCCAATCTCCCTTGGCTAATCGGTGTTTCTTCAATAGTAGCTTGCATCTGATGTAGTTGTGAGGGGCCACTCTTGTTCTGGTTGTTCTGCTGGGGTGATGCCTGAAACCAGTTAGTGCAGTCTCTGGCCAGATGTCCTTCCCCTCCGCAATTATAGCACCTTCTTGTACCCTTGTGACATACTCCGGAATGCAGCTTTCCGCAAATAGTGCACTGGGGGTATTTCGATTGCTTATTCACTGAGCCACCCTTAGCATTGTCCCATTGTTTCCTTTTTCTGGTAGAGGCCCCTTTCCAGTTTGTTTTGATACCTGAGGGTCTCTGTCCTTCGGTTCGGGCCTGACTCTTATTCTCGTTCATCGCTTTCTGATAATGTTCTGTGATTAGGGCACTGCTGACCAATTCCTCTGTAGTCTGTGGTCTATTCATTCCACCGGCCACATTCAGTGCTATCTCGGGTCGAAGCATCTTCAGCATCAGTCTGACCCTTTCTCTTTCTGTGCGAACTAACTCTGGACATAGGCGTGTCAGATGGTTGAAGCGCTTTACTGCTTCGTTCACTGATAGATCACCTTGCCGAAACTCGGTGAACTCGTCGTAATGCCGGTTCGTCACTTGCATATGGAAGAACTCTTCGAAGAACTCTATCTCGAAGTCCGTTCAGTTCATCAGATTAATCTGTATCTTTGCCTTTACTCTTTCCCACCACATCCTTGCGTCTCCGGAAAAGCAGAATGATACACATTTGATCTTCTTCGATACAGGCCAGTCCAGTAATTCCACTATGCTTTCCACTATCTTGAACCAGGCCTGAGCGTCCCATGGCTCGCAAGTACCTGAGAAGTTTTCCGGCTTCAGCCTTAGCCACTGTATCAAGTAGGTCTCCTGTCGGGCCACTGGGACAGGGGCTATCGGTGGTACTGGTGCAACTACGAGGATGACGGGCACTGCATTCTGATTTACTGGCGGGGTGGCAGGATTTTCTTGCTGACCCATCAAAGTCGTGATCAGTTGTTGTTGCTCCGTGATCTGACGCTGGAGATCGGTAACTACCTGGGTCAGATCTGGTGGAGTTGTTGTCTCGTCTGCTCGGGTAGTACGTCTTCTAGCCATGCTTATCTTCATTAGATAACAATAAATTATCGTTATTTCTACCCAGGCTAACATAAGATCATTATTATTCTTATCCTACCATCATGCATACCTAAACTAGAACTGTGACTTATCATCATCAAAGAATAAGCAAACATGCATAATATTAAAGCATCATAGAAGAATTAATTTAAGCATATAGATTCTTACTTAGAGCGGCAGGATGGAGGCTTGACATGTGTGTAGTGAAAAGGCTAAACCTGGCTCTGATACCAAACTGTAACGCCCCGCCCCTTCCTGCTCAAGCTGACGGGGGTTACTTATCTTTTCTTCTTAAAACAGCGGAAGTCTTATCTATAGTATATTTTTTTTTCTTTAAAACTTTTTCTTTACTTTTCAAATTCATCATCACTAACTACTTAGCATATGAGTCACATAACATGCTTAACATAAATTTAAGCCATAATACTAAAGAGCATGATGAAATGTCATGGAGTCATAAAAGAATGACATAAGCATAATTCTTATTAACTAGAAGCAGGTCTTTCTCTTTAGCCGAGTCACTACTACACACGTCCTTCTTGCCCCCTCCTGCTGCTCCCTTAGTGCATCCATTCTTTGCCCTTATCTATGGTACAAGAAAAGTAAACTGTGAGCACACAAGGCTCAGTAAGATCCTTTCCTACTCACAAAAACCGTATAGCATAACTTAATCTCCAAGGCATAAAGCATAAAGACAACTCATCATATCATGTATAGAAGCATCATATCGTAACATAATCGTAAGGTATCGTGGCATATCATAACATGCATCCTAGCTTAACATAATATAGTCATAAGCATCATGGCATATCATGGTAAAATCATAATGTGCATCCTAGCATAACATAACATAATCATAAGCATTATGGTATATCATGATATAATCATAAAGTGCATCCTAGCATACATAATCATAAGTATCATGGCATATCATAACATAATCATAAAGTGCATCCTAGCATAAGATATCATAGTCATAAGCATCATGGCATATCATAACATAATCATAAAGTGCATCCTAGCATAACATATCATAATAATAAGCATCATGGCATATCGTAACATAATCATAACGTGCATCCTAGCATAACATATCATAATCATAAGCATCATGGCATATCGTAACATAATCATAAAGTGTTATGCGGGATGATTTTCAAAAACATGTATCATGAAAAATATATGCAACATGTCTTTTGAAAACTTATTACATACATACTTAAACATAATCATAACATGATTAGGGCCCCGGCTTGTACCACATACATAAATGTGCGCGTCCTATGTAGGTCCAAGGTAGCAAGTCTTGAACCCTACAAGGCATACATACTAGGCCCGTTTCTTAGTTCATCGACCTAGGGGCACTTAGGAGCTCATCCCTAACAAGGCCCGTTTCTTAGTCCATCGACCCCGGGGCGCTTATGGAGCCCACCCTTGGTACAGGCCATATAAAGTAAAGTAGCATGTCATACATATTATGGTTCTTATTATTTCTTGCACATCATATTTCTTATCATATCATACCATACAAAATTTGGGCACACTGCTCATCATAATAGCATGTATAATTTGGGCACACAGCACATCATAAATACATGCATAGTTTGGGCACACAGCTCATCATAAAAGTATGCATAGCTTGGGCACACAGCTCATCATAAATAGCATGCATAATTTGGGCACACAGCCAGCATAAGGGTTACCAACATACATAGATCATAATTATACATAATTAAACATAGAAGCATAGCAAGCTCTTACTACATCATAAAACATTGCATGTGAGATACATGGGAATCATATTTAGATTTCTAACCCTAATGTCATATAGTGGCCGAAACATATAGTTGTGGCTTAGGTTAAAAATCAACATACAAGCATGTGAACCCTAAACCAATATCATATCATATACCATAAGGAAACATCATGAGCATGTTTAGGTTAGGTTCTAGGTTTCCTAAGCTTATAAACTTATCATGGCCGAATCTTATCAAGCATTACATTGGGTTAAAATCAACATTCAAGCATGTGAACCCTAAACCAATTTCATAGCAAATATTACAAGGAACATCATGAGCATAATTAGGTTAGGTTCTAAGTTTCCTAGGCCCTTAAACTTGTTGTGGCCGAAACTTTTAAGGCTTGGAACTAGGTTTCAAGTGTCATAAAAGTATGGAAAACCCTAAACCAATTTCATAGCAATTATTACAAGGAACATCATGAGCATAATTAGGTTAGGTTCCAAGTTTCCTAGGCCCTTGCACTTGTTGTGGCCGAAACCTTTAAGGCTTGGAACTAGGTTTTAAGTGTCATAAAAACATGGAAACCCTAAACCAATTTCATAGTAATTATTACAAGGAACATCATGAGCATAATTAGGTTAGGTTCCAAGCTTCCTAAGCCCTTAAACTTGTTGTGGCCGAAACCTTTAAGGCTTGGAACTAGGTTTCAAGTGTCATAAAAGCATGGGAACCCTAAACCAATATCATAGCAATTATTACAAGGAGCATCATGAGCATAATTAGGTTGGGTTCCAAGTTTCCTAGGCCCTTGAACTTGTTGTGGCCGAATATTCATGGGGCATGAAAACAAGTTCTAACCACACTACAACATGAGCATGTCATATTAATTTTCATAACTTGTCTTAAGGAGAATCATGGCATGATTAGTTTAGGTTTAACAATTTTCTAGGCCCCTAATCCTATCATGGCCGAATACTTATGAGCATGGAATAAAGTTCAATCATCATATAGGCATGAGCATATCATGTTAACAACTTTCTCATCATGAGGTACATATTATAAAACAAAAAGGAGCATGCTTGGTTTGAGTCTTAACTTACCTATTTCCTTTATTCATGTTTGGCCGAGAGTCTAGGGATTTGACTCTAAGTTCTAACCAAATATTCTTGCATATGAACATTAGATAAATCCCTACCATAAGATACATGTTACAAGAAGCATATTGAGCATGTCAAAATTTAGGTCTTTACATTTTTTAGGTCCTTCTTTTTGGTCTTGTCTTGGCCGAAAATTTCATGAAGGTATCCTAGGTTTTTAGGCAACCAAATTTCATAGAAAATACACAAGCTACTGTACCACAGGTGAGGGAAACTTACATCCTTTCTCTTGTGGTTTTTCTTAAGGAAAAAGGTATCCTAAGTTCCAAGGAAGGAGAGAGCTTCTTCTTCTTGTACCTCCTTTTGCTTCTCTTGCTTGGAAGGGATGGATCTTGAAGGTTTCTTCTTGAAATTTAGTTTTCTTGGAGAGGGACTTAGCTTAGCTTTTGGAATAAGGAGAGGGAGGGGCTCTTGGTTTCGGTGGAGAATGAAGAAGGAGAAGGAAGGAGGAAGAAAAAAGAATTTAATCTCTTGTTTTTCTTCTCCCAATCAATTTATTCCTTTGCAAATGAAACATGTCTTCATTCATTCCCTCAACTCCTCTTTTCCCTCATTCCTTTAATTCCCACGAAAATAGAGAGAGGGAGGGAAGTAGGCAATTTATCTTTTGCTTGCTTCTTCTCTTAACCAAGAGGAAAAGGAGGTAAGCAACTTGGTTTTCTCTTGCTCTTTTGCTTAGTTTTCTTTTATTTTCTTCTCACCTTTAACTAAATTTTCATTCCTTTCTATCCATATATTATTCATTATTCTAGTGGTTATCATACATCAATTTATCTCTATTATTTGTGGGAGGTTCAAGGTCCAATCCTTGACCTCACCCCTTCTTATTCTATTTTGGTTTCTATTTTCCCTTTTCTCTTATTCTTTTTATTTCTATGTTCTAAAGAAAAATAATACCCATATACTTATCTTATAATTTCGTGGGTGTAACAGTCACTAAACTCTCCTTCAGGTGAAGAAGCCTCTTTACAACAATTAAAGCACTCGATTACATAACAAAACTAAAGAAGAATCAATCACAAGTATTGTTCTGAACCATTAGGACTAGGATTGTATTTATAGTCCTAGTCTGGGCACCTAGAAGGATTCCAGATACCTCTAGGGGGATAAAACTTTATCCCCATCACAACGGATCATGTCAAACTCTATCCGGATAAAATTTATTGTCTGGGAGCCCAGACCTAAGTTAACTTTTTGTTAACTATTTGGTCTGGGTTCTTACTCCGGCTCTGCTCACTTGGGTCCGGGTCTTCCGCTCCGGCTCCACTCGCTTGGGTTCGGGTCTTCTGCTCCCGCTCCATTTGCATTGGTCCGGGTCTTCCACTCCAGCTTCACTCGCTTGGGTGATCTTGGCCATCCGAAATGGGTCTCATCAGAACCTAACTTCCGACCTTCAAGCAGTCTTCCACTCCGGCATCTCGTCCCTCAGAAACGTCGCGCGCCTCCTTCTCGTCTGCTCGTGTAATCTTTCGTGTCACCTCGTCCCTCGGTCTCACTGAGCCCATCAGCTCTCTCCCGTATCGTCCTTCTTGTCCACTGCGTCTTTTGCTCGACTTCCTGTGCTCCTAAGTTCCTACACACTTAGACACAGGGGTTAAATACCAACAGAACCTAATTTGACTTGGTTGATCATATCAAAACCACCATGGGACACTTATAATCTCTCACTTTTTGATGTGAGCAAACACAAGTTAAGTTAGGGTAAACCACAAAAATAATAGTTATAAAATAAGATTTTTACAAGTATAAAAATTAACAAAAAATAAAAAGTGTACTACCCTTCCCTAGACTTAATCTTTACTACTCCCCCTTTTGATCACATTAAAAATGGGGTAGCTTAAAAAAAGATTCTACTTAACAACAATAAAAAAAAGTCTAAGGGCTAGTTAAAAAAATATTAAAGTTTTAAAAAAAAATTAACATATTTAAGGCAGAAAAAATTTTATATAAAGTTAAAAAAAAATTAAAATTTAACATTAAAAAAATTTTAACATTTGAAAATTTTCTTACAGTTAAGTGATGAAGTTCTCAAAAAAAATAACTTTTAAATAATTTCTAATAAAATTTTTAGCAAACATTTAAAGGTATTTTTATAACAATTAATTGCTTAATAGTTAGTCAATTAAATACTTATTTCAATAATTGGTTTCTAGGCTGTGGTAAGGCACTAGACCTTCTTGGATATTAGAGCAACAACCACTTTCTAGACAAAACCTTTTTAAAAAATTAAATACTTAACTTTTTGTCTGAAAGCCAAAAAAATATTAATCTAAATATGATTTTGGAACCCAAAATAGGTTTCTTCCTACAGAATTAATCAAAAATTTCTTAGAAACATATTTCTATCATATTTTTCTAATTTGACCCATATGAAATGTATAATATGCTGGTGCAGCGGGCTGGTAAGAGGGGAGGGGTGAATTATCTAAAACAAAAAAAATACCCTCCTCGTTCTTTCAACTCTTAAGGTGCAATAATAATAAATAAAAATAAAAGAACAGAATTAAAGAAAAGACTCAGGAATTGACTTGGTTACAACTTAGGTGGTTGTTTATCTAAGGTGATTGAAAAGCTCGGTCAGAATTTCCTTCTCTGAAGGCGGAGAAGCCTTTTACACAATAAAAGCTTAAGTAGTTGCTAGGAAGTTAGTACAAGAGTTGACTATTAATTCCCTAGCTCCAGGGCCCTTTTTATAGGGCCTGGAAACTCTATATTCAGCTTGAGGGCACCTCCGATAAGCATGGAGGGTGTCTCCAACGTGACATTTGGATAAAGTTTTATCCAAATACGAAACGGTCACTTTGACTGGTTTGAGGGCACCCTCAACGCTATGGAGGGTGCCCTCAATGTGGAGGGTGCCCTCAATGCTTCAGCATATAAATAGCTCCAGCTTTCCTTTGAATCTTCCGCTGCTCCGTTCGCTTGGGTGTGATTGTGGTCAACCGAAATAGGGCTCACCCGAACCCAATTTCTGGCCTTCTCCACGAGCAGGCTTCCGCTCTGGCTCCTCGTCCCTCAAACATCGCATATGTTCTTCTCATCCACCGGTGTACTCTTCCGTAGCTCTTTCGTCCCTCGGACACACCATGCCCGTCAGCTCCCTTCCTGTGTCATCCTTCTCGCTAGCTGCATCTTCCGCTCAACTTCTTGTGCTACTAAGCTCCTGCACACTTAGACACAGGGATCAAAATCAAACATGACCTAACCTAAATTGGTTGATCACATCAAAATAATCACGGGGTCCAACATAATATCAGTTTAATCCTTTATAGGTTCTAAAATTTAAAGCAAAAAAAGTGAACTTTTTAAGTTTTCTATTTGTTCCTTTAAATTAGCATTTTCAATTTTCAATTTATCCAGCTCCTCTATTAAGCATGAATTTGATAAGATTCTTTTTATTTCTAAATTATCCTTTTTCAAATTATCATTTTTATTTTTTAATTTGTAAGTTGATTTAGTCATAGACTTAATACCGAAATAGAGTTGATTAGCAGGTAAGAGACATACATCACATACCATGTCGGATCTAAAGCTTGATTATCCCCCTACTTCGCTGCTTTCGTCTGATGTTGCTCCCCCTTCATCAATGTTGGCTTCTGAGGTGCTTTAATCGTCGTGGCTATCCATCAATACTAGTCTGGCGTATGTTTCTATTTCTGATTCGGATGATGAGCTTTCATTCTAAGTAGCCTTGAGATTCTTGTGTTTGTTTGGCTTGGGCCCCTTGTCTTTTCCCTTTTTGAGCTCTGGGCAGTCCTCCTTTTTGTGTCCCTCCTTTTGACACCAGTAGCATCAAACTTTTCTTCTATTTCTTGGAGTTTTTCTGTTCTATATTTCTTTAAATTTATTAGATCTAAAAAATTTCCTAAACTTCCTTATCATATAAGCTTCTTGGTCTCCTTCCAGATCTGAGTTTGACTCAGGTTCGTCCTTCTTGGTGACTCTTAGTACCAGGTTCTGGCTTGACTCTTTACTTGCTCCTACACATCTAGATTCATGTAATTCTAAAGTTAAAAATAATTCTTCTAGTGTTCTTACCTTCAAGTCCTTCAAGATGTAGTACCCGTCGATGATTGAGGTCTATTCTGGAGTCTTGGGAAAGGCGTTGAGCGTGTAGAGTACTAAGTCCTGATTAGTTACTGTTTCACCGAGGTTGACCAATCCAGTGATCAGTTCCTTGATCTTCGCGTGTAGTTGGGTTACCTTCTCACCTTTTTCTAGACGTACGTTTGTTAGTTGATTTTGAAGAAGGTCTCGTCGTGCGAGCTTCATTTCGGATGTGCCTTCGTGGAGTTTCAAGAATTTCTCCCAGAGTTCTTTAGCCGACGAGTAGCTTCCAATGCAGTTGACTTCTTGAGACGGCAACACACTCAACAGGTGATATTCTGCTCTGTTATTGGCGACAAAATCACTTTGTTCCATCTTCATCCAAAGATACTCATCTTTCTCTATGCCTTGTTGATCTTTTGGAACTACAAAACCATATTTAATAATTAAAAGAATTTCAAAATCAGTTTTTAGAAATACCTCCATTCGTCATTTCTAGTGCTCGAACTCCCCCTTGAACTTTGGTGGGACAAGGCTTGGTCCGTCCATTAATTTTTCTTCAGTCGGCGGTTAGTCCTTCTGAAGCAAACCTTTCTTTGATACCACATGTAGGACCCTTGGTGGCCGGCTAGAGGGGGATGAATAGCCCTGCAAAGAAAAACGAACCTTCCTTGAACTTTTATAACTTTATATTTAACTAACACTTGCATAAAATAAATACGAGGCTGAAAAAGAAGAGGCATGAAAGGGTTTACTTGGTTACAACCGGGGAGGTTATTAATCCAAGGAAGTTGAAAGCTCACTAAATTCTCCTTCAGGTAGAGAAGTCTCTTCACAGCAATTAAAGCACTTGATTACATAACAAAACTAAAGAAGAATCAATCACAAGTGTTGTTCTGAATCATTAGGACTAGAGTTGTATTTATAGCCCTGGTCGGAGCACCTGGAACCCTTCCAGGCGCCTCTTGGGGGATAAAACTTTATCCTCATCGCAACAAATTACGTCAAACTCGATCCAGATAAAATTCATGGTTCGGACGTCCAGACCTAAGTTAACTTTGTGTTAACTATTTGGTTCGAGTTCTTGCTCCGGATCGGCTCACTTGTGTCCGGGTCTTCCGCTCCGACTCCGCTCATTTGGGTCCAGGTCTTCTATTTCGGTTCTGCTCCCGTCGGTGTTCTCGGCCATTCAGAATAGGGTTCACCCAAACCCAACTTCTGGCCTTCGAGCAGTCTTCCGCTCCGGCTTCTTGTCCCTCGAAAATGTTGCGCACCTCCTTCTCGTCCGCCCGCATACTCTTCCGCAACACCTCATCCCTCGGACGCACTGAGCTTGTCTGCTCTCTCCCGTGTCATCCTTCTCATCCACTGCATTTTTCACTCAACTTCCTTTTCTCCTAAGTTCTTGCACACTTAGACACAGGGGTTAAATGTCAACGGGACCTAACTTGACTTGATTGATCACATCAAAACCACCACGGGATACTTACACAGGCTATGTATGCTTTTCTATATGATATGGTCACTCCAAACCTAGCTTTTATATCTGATATAATCATACTTAATTTGTACTATTTATTAGAAATAAATTGCTCTTCAACAAAAGATGCTATAAATAAGGAAGGGTATGCTTGATGATCAACAATTAGTTTGCATAGATAAGACTTGAATACTCTTTGACAAGTGCCAAAGCCTAAAAATAGCACTGGAACTTATTGTTACCATTGTGCAGTGTCACATAAGTTTCAGGATCTCTAACTCTTAACTCATACAGATATAGTGGAAGATCTCTAGATGTCTAATCATAATCTCCAACAACCTTCATCGCTTTTTCCTAGGCTATGTACACTTTTCTATATGATATGATCACTCCAAACCTACCTTTTATATCTGATATAATCATACTTAATTTGTACTGTTTATTAGAAACAAATTTCTCTTTTATACAATGATAGATATAGTGTGTATACTGTTGGGACTGATGTGCCCGCTAGAGGGGGGGTGAATAGCGTTTCGTCGCGCTTGCGTCGGTTTACTTCGTCTTGTTGTTGTGCAGCGGAATACTCAAAGACAAACACTTACAATGCTAACACCTAGGATTTACTTGGTATCCACCTCAAGAAGAGATGACTAATCCAAGGATCCACACACGACACACTATCTCCACTAATGAAAACCTCCTTCTCGGTCGCAGCCGGAGGCAAAGAAGCCTCGTACAAACTCACACACAACACAAACACAAATACAAGAAGAAACTATGAGAATACAAGTAAATAAACCTTTCTTCTTGCTACTTGTTGTTGCCTCTTGAACCTTGGAGATGCTCTCTAAGTGCCTTCAAGAACTGGCGTGAATGCTGGAGAAATCGCCATGAGGATCGGAGAAGAATCACAGGAAAAAGATCGCAAAGAACTAGCGAAGAAAATGCTCCGCCCAGGCTATATACAGTGCCTCCAATCGATTGAAATCAACCCCAATTGATTGTCACGTCAGCACCGCTCCATCGCAGCCGTCCATCACCTGCATCCTACGTAACGGTCACTTCACAATCGATCGATCGATCGATTGGGACTGCCTGAATCGATCGCCCGATCGATTCAGCGTCTTTCTGTGCTCTCGCATCTGCGTGAAAGTTTATGCTGCCCAATCGATCGACCGATCGATTGGCAGCTCCCAATCGATCGTCTGATCGATTGGGAAAGTCTCTGTGCTCGCGATTTCATATCCCAATCGATCGGTCGATCGATTGGGCCTTCCCACAATCGCAGCACAGTCCAAATCGATCGACCGATCGATTTGGACCCTGTTCAATCGATCGATTGAACACTCTGAACTTGACTCAAACTCAAGTCTAAAGTCTCAAACCCAACTTCTGGTCAACCGTGACATGTTGGGTCTCCATGCCTAGCATTTGGTCATACCCGACCAACCTCGAACTAGCCTTCTAGCCTCCTCCATCAGCCTTGCGTCCCTCGGATATCTCCCCATCCTTCACACCTTGCCTTCAGGAGCTTCCTTCGGCCTCATCCTAGTTGTCGGGTCTTCCTTGCCAAGTCATATCAGGACTTACCTTGCCAAGACCACATGCTTGGACTTTCCAACTGTCTGGCTCCTCACCAGGACTTTCTCCTGCCTGGCTCCTCACTAGGACTTTCCAAATGTCTAACATCTAGTTAGGGATTTCCCAGTCAAGTCTCCTATCAACTTTGACCTACTTGACTTATATTATCATCAACCTGGTCAACCCTTTGACCATCTCCATAACCGGGTGATTGCTCCAGCAATCTCCTTATATTGTCAAACATCAAAACTCAAATCCTGACTCAAGCTTGACTCAACTCAAGCTTAGTCAAACTGGTCAACCTTAACCTAGGGAAATTGCCCCTACAATCTCTCCCTTTTTGATGTTTGACAATACCTTTAAGTTAGGCTAAATCCCATAGCCTTAACCTCTTCTTTATACCAAAGCTAAATCTCATAGCCTTAACCTCTTCTTTGTACCAAGGCTAAATCCCATAGTCTTAACCTCTTCTTTATCACAAGGCTAAATCCTATAGCCTTAACCTCTTCTTTATCACAAGGCTAAATCTCATAGCCTTGACCCTTTCATGACAAAGCATGAATGAAGGTTTCCTTCATTCTCTCCCTTTCCTAGAGGGCAAACTCCCCCTGCTTGGGATGAAGGCCTGAGTTAACCTTCCATTCTCTCCCTTTGTCACACATCAAAAACTAAAAACAAACTCTTCTCCATAAGAGTTAACTCTACGTTGTTTACAACCTCATATGTTGTTAACAATCCCACAATGAAGATCTCATATTCTTCATTGCTACCAAAGCTCCCCCTTGAGCTCTACTTCACTTCACAATGCTCATCCTAGAGCATACATCAACTTCCCAATGAAACTCTCATTCATTGTATTTAATGCTCCCCCTTGAGCAGTAATCTTCTTCTCAATGCTCATCCAAGAGCATTTTTCACTTTACCAATGAAGGTCCGATCCCCTTCATTAATCCAATGCTCCCCCTTGAGCAGTAACCTACTCCACAATGCTCATCCGAGAGCATTTATCATCTTAGCAATGAAGATAACCAATCTTCCATTGTTCCCCAATACTCGACCCTGAGTATTGTCCATCACGAAGGTTTAACCCCCTTCCAAGGTCCTTGAAAGTGAATTTTCATGCATTCAAGGAGTAGCTCCCCCTAAAAACATGGTCAAACTTCTATCATTCCACCAACAATGACTTAGAGTTCTAAACAATTAGGAAAACCAAAACTTGAAGTTTTGAGGTTCAAAATTCAATAATGAAACTAACCCCCAACCTAAACTTCACCTAAGTCTACCTTAACCAATTCATACCTGCTTTCATCGTGAAAGTTCCCCTTAAATGTATACGAATGTATTCCAAGGGATTTGGAATGGTTATTGGAACTTGAAGCGGCTTAAAGTTCTGAAATCAGGCTTTTTAGGCCAAAATCAGACTTCCCAATCGATTGAAGTTGGGACTCAATCGATTGAAGCTACTTCAATCGATCCACTCATCGATTCTATGAGCTTTTGCTCGCAGAAATTTCCTCTGAATCGATCGACTGATCGATCCAGCCTGGGTCAATCGATCGGCTGATCGATTCACTAACCTTCTGTTCGCAGGAATGGACTTTCCAATCGATCAACTGATTGATCAAAACTCCTCCAATCGATCGACTGATCGATTGGGTTTCTGATTTCTCTGAAATTCAATTTCAGCAGACTTCAGAAACTCCCCAAAAATTCTATAAAACTCTAAAAATCATGAAAACTCATGTAGATACTCTTTAGGGTATACTTTATCAAGGAAAAATAATTTTCTATGAAAATACTTCCTATTTTCAAAAAGTGACACAAATTTGAAAACTTCAATGTTTTCTCCTAGTTTGTGTCTAACTTTTCAATGGTGAATACTATCAAAAGATAGTCTTCACCAAGGTTTTCAAAAGCATTTTAAAAATATTTTAAAAGTCAATATCTAACCATGTTCTTTGGGCTCAATACACATGACTTGTACATTAGCTTTCCCAATGATTGGAAAACACATAACTATGTGTTTTGATGAACCTAAAACTCAACAAGATGCACTAAATCAACATCTTGAGTTTTGTTCACCATCCTAACATCTCACTTGTATCTAATGTGTACTAAAACACACACAAGTCACCTTATGATTCTTTGTGAGATGTATATTTGGTTTTGTCCTAAACTAAAGGATCATGCATAACTATCTAGGCATTATGAAACTTATGATCATCCACCTAGGATGTCACTTGGTGTCATCCCACTTATTGAGATATTTACCATTCATGATAAATGTCTTTTGTCCTTAATTATAAGGAATTAAATATGATGCATGATATGTTATGACATACATCAAAAAGAAATAATTTTTAAAAGAAAATTTCCTATAACTACATGATGTATGTATGACATGACATGATATTTTTTTGTATTTTTCATAATAATCATGAATGAAAAAATAAATATGATGTCATGACATATGATGGGCAATCAATCATGGCACTTTAGCATAGATAAAATATATCTAGATAGAATATCTAAGTATCCTTAATCCCTTAGCTAAGCCTTTAAATTATAATCCTAGATTGCCTATTGAAGAAATGCCACAACCCAACTTGGCATGTCTTTTATCCTTTCCTATTTGTGCCAATTGAGATTAAGAATTAAATCCTCAAAATTTTATTTGGCACATGTTACTCTTTCCAATGAGTAATCGATCCGATTAAGGCTTAGATTTCCCTTAACGCATTAAGAGAACACCAAAATCTCAACTTAGTATCTCTTATGGTTTTCCTTTAAATGTGCCAATTTAACCTAATTCAAATCTTCAAAACTTGGCACCTTTTTGCTCTTCAAGGCTTAATCACATTTGATTAAAGCATGGGTTTTCTCTTAATTCCTTAAGAAAGTATCAAAATTCTAACTTGATTTTTCTTATACTTTTCTTAAGTGTGTCAATTTAGACTAAGTTTAACTCTTCAAATTTTGACACATTTTAGTCTTTCAAAGAGTAACGCTAATAATCCTTTTCATTTTCAAAGGTTAGTGGAACCTTGAAAATGCTCTCCAAGTGCCAACTTCATCAAGGTTGGGTTCACTACCCTTCCAAATAGAGTTGACACTCTCTAGACCCATCTAGGGTGTAGAGAATATGCTCCTAGGAATCCAAAACCTATTGGTGCTCCTTGGATGCTTTAGGTACTCACTAGGGATAACTTCCCTAGTCACCTTCCTAAGTACCTTTCTAGGTTTCTTAGAAGCCTTGGTCACTTCTACTAGGTCAACTCTAGGGATTGCTTCCCTTGTGACCTTCTTTGTAACTTTGTTTGACTTCTTAGAAGTCTTAATCACATTGGTCTTGACAAACGTACTCTTAGGGATGACTTCCCTAGTATTTTTGGCTTGACCTCTAAACTTAGGGTCGGTCTCATAGCTATATGGAACCCTATGGAATTGAGTCTCACTCTTCTTGGCTTTGGGTTTGTATCCCAAACCGTTATGACCATTGAATGACTCTTGCCTAGTTCTCCCTAGAGTTTGCTCATTTTGGCCCTTAAGAATATTTTCCATTCTTGCTAGGGTCCTTTCTAAGTTATCAAGTCTTGGCCTCAAGACTTGGTTCTCCGTCATTAAATCCATATATTTGGATTTTTCTTGACGCCTATGAGCATTTCTATATTTTAACATATATCTATAATCCTTAGAGTTATTGCCTAAGTTGCTATCTACCTTCCTAAACTTAGGTGTGGTAGTTCTAGCATGAGGAGGAATGTATTTTCCCTTAACACTATCATGCTTCCTACTTTCATGATAATTTGAATTAAGATGGTAAGAATTATTTCTAGCATACTTTTTATCATGTGTCAAAGGAACAGATTCATTAAATGATACCTTGGTTTTTACATTGGAAGCTCCACCTAGACTTGTGATTCCTCCTTTGACTTTGGTTGTTTTTGTAACGACCACCCTTCTTACTACTACTACTCTCTAAGAGTGACCGTTACTTAACTACTAACTCTACTTAACCGGTATGATTAAAAAAAATCACATGGAAACCCTACCGAAAAATTTTGGCAGAATCTCCCCTGTACCGGTGACCATATTCAACAATACATGCAATATATACTCAGCCACAAGCGGCTGGAACACATATCAATCAACCACGCAGTTAAATAAGTATCAAACACACAAATATCTACTTACTAAACTGAACTCATCCTACATGCAATCTACACAGAATAATCTCAAATGACATGAACTTAAAATACAACTCAAATGTTTACAATAACTAAAATGCGGAAACTAAAATTAAAATATTTTTCCTAGTCCCAAGGCTTCCATAGTCCTGGCATGATTCTCTTCTCCTGGAATAAAAATAGGATCTGTACATCCTATCACTGTAATATAAAGGGTAAATTCAAGTCGAGCAAGTTCCAGACAACATGCTGGATCTACAAAAATGCTTGATCTACCAAAACTGGCAGCATGCTTCAAGAAGAAAACTTCTTTATAGAATTCTTCGAAAACCAAAGAAAGAATCAACAAACAGGAATTAAAATCCCTAGCAGCAAGCTTCAAAAATCGACACAGCAGCAAACTTCGGAAATCATGAACACAAAGATCCAAAACCTAAATTCACAGCTACAAGGGCAGAAAATCTCGGAACTACTCTTACCGCAGGTCAGTGAGCAACTAACTTGGCTTCTTGGTCTCACAACCGAAGGGGAAGGCTCTAGGGTTTCCGGAGAAGTGAAGATCTCGGCTCCTCTTCGTGTCCACGAAATCTCCTCGACGAGGGGATTGTGATAGTGAAGAAAATCCCTTGGAGAACCTTGGCCGGCCGTCGAAAGAAGCCCTAGCTTCTCTTCGTCTTCCGCCCGAGCAGAGGACAACGCCGCGCGAGATAAGGGAGGGGGAAGAAAATTAGGTCTCGGAAAAAATTAATCCCTAAGTTCTCTCTTATAACTCAATATTCGATTAACTTCTTTAAATAATTTTACTATCTAATCTTAAACAAAACCGCCCGCGGCACACTTGGTTAGCCAGGTTTTAACCAAGTCAGAGATCTCGGCTTCGATTCCTCAGCCGCGCACTTTTATTTCCAATTTATTTTACTGTTCCTAACTATTACTTAAATATATATCGCTCCATATATAAATAACAAAACATCCGTAGACCAGATGGTTGGGCAGAGTTCGTTAAGACTTGGGTTCGGATCCGGGTTCGTGATCTTGGGTTCAAAACCCGGCTTCAACATATATTTTTTTATTTTATTTTTTTTTACTTCTTCCTCTTGGTAAAAATATCAAACGAACTACAAAAATTACATAAAAATACTCTATAAATTCCTAAAAATCTCTAGAATTTTTCTAAAGCATTTCTAGATTTTAATAAGGTCTTTTACGACTCCAAATCATAAAATTTGGGTGTTACAATTCTCCTTACCTTATAAAAAGTTCGTCCTCGAACTTAGACTAATTCTGGACATTTCTGTCTCATGCTGTCTCCACGCTCCTAAGTAACTTCCTCGTGTTTCTGGTTCTAAATGACTTACACTACTGGTACTCTTTGTTCCTTAGTCTCTTAACTTCTCGGTCTTATATTATTCATATCGCATCGTACCCATTAGTGGTCCTTGGAAGGCTTGATATCTTCTCTATCCTTTCTAAGCATACTTATGTATATGAATATAAGAGAAACAAAACTAAAATTGTCTCTATTCTTTCTAGGCATATGTATCAAAACATAGAAAATTAAAACATGAATTTTCTTCTTTCCTAAGCACATATAAGCAGATACTCTATACTGTAAATAATAAATAAAGCATAAAAGAAAATTAAATACTTTCTTACTTGAAGACGGCAAGGATGGTGCTGATGTGTGATGCAGGAGAATGGGAACGTCTCTGATACCAACTGTAACGACCACCCTTCTTACTACTACTACTCTCTAAGAGTGACCGTTACTTAACTACTAACTCTACTTAACCGGTATGATTAAAAAAAATCACATGGAAACCCTACCGAAAAATTTCAGCAGAATCTCCCCTGTACCGGTGACCATATTCAACAATACATGCAATATATACTCAGCCACAAGCGGCTGGAACACATATCAATCAACCACGCAGTTAAATAAGTATCAAACACACAAATATCTACTTAATAAACTGAACTCATCCTACATGCAATCTACACAGAATAATCTCAAATGACATGAACTTAAAATACAACTCAAATGTTTACAATAACTAAAATGCGGAAACTAAAATTAAAACTTCTTTCCTAGTCCCAAGGCTTCCATAGTCCTGGCATGATTCTCTTCTCCTAGAATAAAAATAGGATCTGTACATCCTATCACTGTAATATAAAGGGTAAATTCAAGTCGAGCAAGTTCCACACAACATGCTGGATCTACAAAAATGCTTGATCTACCAAAACTAGCAGCATGCTTCAAGAAAAAAACTTCTTTACAGAATTCTTCGAAAACCAAAGAAAGAATCAACAAACAGGAATTAAAATCCCTAGCAGCAAGCTTCAAAAATCGACACAGCAGCAAACTTCGGAAATCATGAACACAAAGATCCAAAACCTAAATTCATAGCTACAAGGGCAGAAAATCTCGGAGCTACTCTTACCGCAGGTGAGTGAGCAACTTACTTGGCTTCTTGGTCTCACAACCGAAGGGGAAGGCTCTAGGGTTTCCGGAGAAGTGAAGATCTCGGCTCCTCTTCGTGTCCACGAAATCTCCTCGACGAGGGGATTGTGATAGTGAAGAAAATCCCTTGGAGAACCTTGGTCGGCCGTCGAAAGAAGCCCTAGCTTCTCTTCGTCTTCCACCTGAGCAGAGGACGACGCCGCACGAGATAAGGGAGGGGGAAGAAAATTAGGTCTCGGAAAAAATTAATCCCTAAGTTCTCTATTATAACTCAATATTCGGTTAACATCTTTAAATAATTTTACTATCTATTCTTAAACAAAATCGCCCGCAGCACACTTGGTTAGCCAGGTTTTAACCAAGTCAAAGATCTCGGCTTCGATTCCTCAGCCGCGCACTTTTATTTCCAATTTATTTTACTGTTCCTAACTACTACTTAAATATATATCGCTCCATATATAAATAACAAAACATCCGTAGACCAGGTGGTTGGGCTGAGTTCGTTAAGACTCGGGTTTGGATCCGGGTCTGTGATCTTGGGTTCAAAACCCGGCTTCAACATATATTTTTTTTATTTTATTTTTTTTTACTTCTTCCTCTTGGTAAAAATACCAAACGAACTCCAAAATTTACATAAAAATACTCTATAAATTCCTAAAAATCTCTAGAATTTTTCTAAAGCATTTCTAGATTTTAATAAGGTCTTTTAGGACTACAAATCATAAAATTTGGGGTGTTACAATTCTCCCTACCTTATAAAAAGTTCGTCCTCGAACTTAGACTAATTCTGGACATTTCTGTCTCATGCTGTCTCCACGCTCCTAAGTAACTTCCTCATGTTTCTGGTTCTAAATGACTTACACTACTGGTACTCTTTGTTCCTTAGTCTCTTAACTTCTCGGTCTTATATTATTCATATCGCATCGTACCCATTAGTGGTCCTTGGAAGGCTTGATATCTTCTCTATCCTTTCTAAGCATACTTATGTATATGAATATAAGAGAAACAAAACTAAAATTGTCTCTATTCTTTCTAGGCATATGTATCAAAACATATAAAATTAAAACATGAATTTTCTTCTTTCCTAAGCACATATAAGCAGATACTCTATACTGCAAATAATAAATAAAGCATAAAAGAAAATTAAATACTTTCTTACTTGAAGACGGTAAGGATGGTGCTGATGTGTGATGCAGGAGAATGGGAACGGATCTGATA
This sequence comes from Zingiber officinale, assembly GCF_018446385.1. NCBI lineage: Eukaryota > Viridiplantae > Streptophyta > Magnoliopsida > Zingiberales > Zingiberaceae > Zingiber > Zingiber officinale. Next base: position 45,422,414 of record NC_056003.1, read on the forward strand.
TCAACTGTAACGACCACCCTTCTTACTACTACTACTCTCTAAGAGTGACCGTTACTTAACTACTAACTCTACTTAACTGGTATGATTAAAAAAAATCACATGGAAACCCTACCGAAAAATTTCGACAGAATCTCCCCTGTACCGGTGACCATATTCAACAATACATGCAATATATACTCAGCCACAAGCGGCTGGAACACATATCAATCAACCACGCAGTTAAATAAGTATCAAACACACAAATATCTACTTAATAAACTGAACTCATCCTACATGCAATCTATACAGAATAATCTCAAATGACATGAACTTAAAATACAACTCAAATGTTTACAATAACTAAAATGCGGAAACTAAAATTAAAACTTCTTTCCTAGTCCCAAGGCTTCCATAGTCCTGGCATGATTCTCTTCTCCTGGAATAAAAATAGGAGCTGTACATCCTATCACTGTAATATAAAGGGTAAATTCAAGTCGAGCAAGTTCCACACAACATGCTGGATCTAGAAAAATGCTTGATCTACCAAAACTGGCAGCATGCTTCAAGAAGAAAACTTCTTTACAGAATTCTTCGAAAACCAAAGAAAGAATCAACAAATAGGAATTAAAATCCCTAGCAGCAAGCTTCAAAAATCGACACAGCAGCAAACTTCGGAAATCATGAACACAAAGATCCAAAACCTCAATTCACAGCTAAAAGGGCAGAAAATCTCGGAGCTACTCTTACCGCAGGTGAGTGAGCAACTTACTTGGCTTCTTGGTCTCACAACCGAAGGGGAAGGCTCTAGGGTTTCCGGAGAAGTGAAGATCTCGGCTCCTCTTCGTGTCCACGAAATCTCCTCGACGAGGGGATTGTGATAGTGAAGAAAATCCCTTGGAGAACCTTGGCCGGCCGTCGAAAGAAGCCATAGCTTCTCTTCGTCTTCCGCCCGAGCAGAGGACGACACCGCGCGAGATAAGGGAGGGGGAAGAAAATTAGGTCTCGGAAAAAATTAATCCCTAAGTTCTCTCTTATAACTCAATATTCGGTTGACTTCTTTAAATAATTTTACTATCTATTCTTAAAGAAAACCTCCCCTATCACACTTGGTTAGCCAGGTTTTAACCAAGTCAGAGATCTCGGCTTCGATTCCTCAGCCGCGCACTTTTATTTCCAATTTATTTTACTGTTCCTAACTACTACTTAAATATATATCGCTCCATATATGAATAACAAAACATCCGTAGACCAGATGGTTGGGCTGAGTTCATTAAGACTCGGGTTCGGATCTGGGTTCGTGATCTTGGGTTCAAAACCCGGCTTCAACATATATTTTTTTATTTTATTTTTTTTTTTACTTCTTCCCCTTGGTAAAAATATCAAACGAACTCCAAAAATTACATAAAAATACTCTATAAATTCCTAAAAATCTCTAGAATTTTTCTAAAGCATTTCTAGATTTTAATAAGGTCTTTTAGGACTCCAAATCATAAAATTTGGGTGTTACAATTCTCCCTACCTTATAAAAGGTTCGTCCTCGAACTTAGACTAATTCTGGACATTTCTGTCTCATGCTGTCTCCACGCTCCTAAGTAACTTCCTCGTGTTTCTGGTTCTAAATGACTTACACTACTGGTACTCTTTATTCCTTAGTCTCTTAACTTCTCGGTCTTATATTATTCATATCGCATCGTACCCATTATTGGTCCTTGGAAGGCTTGATATCTTCTCTATCCTTTCTAAGCATACTTATGTATATGAATATAAGAGAAACAAAACTAAAATTGTCTCTATTCTTTCTAGGCATATGTATCAAAACATAGAAAATTAAAACATGAATTTTCTTCTTTCCTAAGCACATATAAGCAGATACTCTATACTGCAAATAATAAATAAAGCATAAAAGAAAATTAAATACTTTCTTACTTGAAGACGGCAAGGATGGTGCTGATGTGTGATGAAGGAGAATGGGAACGTCTCTGATACCAACTGTAACGACCACCCTTCTTACTACTACTACTCTCTAAGAGTGACCGTTACTTAACTACTAACTCTACTTAACCGGTATGATTAAAAAAAATCACATGAAAACCCTACTGAAAAATTTCGGCAGAATCTCCCCTGTACCGGTGACCATATTCAACAATACATGCAATATATACTCAGCCACAAGCGGCTGGAACACATATCAATCAACCACGCAGTTAAATAAGTATCAAACACACAAATATCTACTTACTAAATTGAACTCATCCTACATGCAATCTACACAGAATAATCTCAAATGACATGAACTTAAAATACAACTCAAATGTTTACAATAACTAAAATGCGGAAACTAAAATTAAAACTTCTTTCCTAGTCCCAAGGCTTCCATAGTCCTGGCATGATTCTCTTCTCCTAGAATAAAAATAGGATCTGTACATCCTATCACTGTAATATAAAGGGTAAATTCAAGTCGAGCAAGTTCCACACAACATGCTGAATCTACAAAAATGCTTGATCTACCAAAACTAGCAGCATGCTTCAAGAAAAAAACTTCTTTACAGAATTCTTCGAAAACCAAAGAAAGAATCAACAAACAGGAATTAAAATCCCTAGCAGCAAGCTTCAAAAATCGACACAGCAGCAAACTTCGGAAATCATGAACACAAAGATCCAAAACCTCAATTCACAGCTACAAGGGCAGAAAATCTCGGAGCTACTCTTACCGCAGGTGAGTGAGCAACTTACTTGGCTTCTTGGTCTCACAACCGAAGGGGAAGGCTCTAGGGTTTCCGGAGAAGTGAAGATCTCGGCTCCTCTTCGTGTCCACGAAATCTCCTCGACGAGGGGATTGTGATAGTGAAGAAAATCCCTTGGAGAACCTTGGTCGGCCGTCGAAAGAAGCCCTAGCTTCTCTTCGTCTTCCGCCCGAGCAGAGGACGACGCCGCGCGAGATAAGGGAGGGGGAAGAAAATTAGGTCTCGGAAAAAATTAATCCCTAAGTTCTCTCTTATAACTCAATATTCGGTTAACTTCTTTAAATAATTTTACTATCTATTCTTAAACAAAACCGCCCCCAGCACACTTGGTTAGCCAGGTTTTAACCAAGTCAGAGATCTCAGCTTCGATTCCTCAGCTGCGCACTGTTATTTCCAATTTATTTTACTGTTCCTAACTACTACTTAAATATATATCGCTCCATATATGAATAACAAAACATCCGTAGACCAGATAGTTGGGCTGAGTTTGTTAAGACTCGGGTCAGTGATTTTGGGTTCAAAACCCGGCTTCAACATATATTATTATTTTTTTTTTTTTTTACTTCTTCCTCTTGGTAAAAATATCAAACGAACTCCAAAAATTACATAAAAATACTCTATAAATTCCTAAAAATCTCTAGAATTTTTCTAAAGCATTTCTAGATTTTAATAAGGTCTTTTAGGACTCCAAATCATAAAATTTGGGGTGTTACAATTTTCTTTCCCTTTGGAAATTGGCTTCGATAATGTCCATTTTGGCTGCACAAGAAACACACAATGTGTTCCTTTCTCTTCTTTGTTGTGGGGATTGTCTCTTTGGGCTTCTCCTTGCCCTTAGGTACTACTTGGCTCTTCTTCTTAGTCAACTTTGGACACTTGCTCTTATAGTGTCCATGTTCCCTACACTCAAAGTAAATGATATGATTTTTATTATTTACAATCGAAATTTCTATACCTTTGCTTGTAGGGGTGGCACTTGATCCTCCATTTGATTTATCTTTCATTGTGGAGGTTGCATCATCTTCTTCTTCTTCTCTTGAGGGTGTGGGTGCTTCCACCTCTTCAACTCTTAAGGATGTGGATACTTCCACCTCTTCCTCTCTTAAAGATGTAGAAGATCTCTCTTCTTCTTCTTTCTCCTCTTCTTCCTTCTTCTCCTCGAATGTTGACCTTATGTCAACATCGGATTGGTCATTCTCTTCTTGGACCAATGAGCCCTTCTCCTTAGGCTCATCCACTCCTTGAAATTAAGTGGGGTTCTCATGATAAGCAATAACCTTTTTTCAAAGACCACTTGCACTCGTGCATTCACCTACACTCAAAATTATGTTAGAGGGTAATAGATTTAACAAAAACTTTGTTACCTCCTTATCCGCCTCTGCTTGCTCCCTTTGTTCCTCGGTCCAATGTCGAGGTCGGAGGCGCTTACCCTTCTTGTCCATTGGAGCTACAAATGGGTCCTCCAAAATAACTCATTGGTTCCAATCCATTTGGAACCATGTCTCCAACTGAGTTCTCCAAGAATTGAAGTCCTCTTTGTCATACGGAGGTGGAATCCGGATGTCCCATCCGAGCGGTTCTTCGGACTCCATCTTCTTCCTCTAGCTTCTTGCTCTCTTGGCGGTTAGTCCGTAGAAGAGCGGCCTCACTCTGATACTAATTGTTGGAACTGATGTGCCCGCTAGAGGGGGTTGAATAGCGTTTCGTCGTGCTTGTGTCGATTTGCTTCGTCTTGTTGTTGTGCAGCGGAATACTCGAAGACAAACACTCACAATGCTAACATCTAGGATTTACTTAGTATCCACCTCAAGAAGAAGTGACTAATCCAAGGATCCACACACGACATGTTATCTCCATTAATGAAAACCTCTTCTCGGTCGCAACCGGAGGCGGAGAAGCCTCGTACAAACTCACATACAACACAAACACAAATACAAGAAGCAACTATGAGAATACAAGTAAATACACCTTTCTTCTTGCTACTTGTTGTTGCCTCTTGAACCTTGGAGATGCTCTCCAAGTGCCTTCAAGAACTGGCATGAATGCTGGAGAAATCGTCGTGAGGATTGGAGAAGAATCGTAGGAAAAAGCTCGTAAAGAACTAGCAAAGAAAATGCTCTGCCCAAGCTATATATTGTACCTCCAATCGATTGAAATCAACCCCAATTGATTGCCACGTCAGCACCACTCCATCGCAGCCGTCCATCACCTGCATCCTGCCCAACGGTCACTTCCCAATCGATCGACCGATCGATTGGGATTGCTTGAATCGATCGCCCGATCGATTCAGCGCCTTTCTGTGCTCTCGCGTCCGCGTGAGAGCTTCTGCTGCCCAATCGATCGACTGATCGATTGGCAGCTCCCAATCGATCGCCCGATCAATTGGGAAAGCCTCTGTTCTCACGATTTCATATCCCAATCGATCGACTGAATCGATCGCCCGATCAATTGGGAAAGCCTCTATGCTCACGATTTCATATCCCAATCGATCGGTCGATCGATTGGGCCTTCCCACAATCGCAGCACAGTCCAAATCGATCGACCGATCGATTTGGACCATGTTCAATCGATCGATTGAACACTCTGAACTTGACTCAAACTCAAGTCCAAAGTCCCAAACCCAACTTCCGATCAACCGTGACCTGTTGGGTCTCCATGCCTAGCATTTGGCCACACCCGACCAACCTCAAACTAGCCTTCTAGCCTCCTCCATCAGCCTTGCGTCCCTCGGATATCTGCCCATCCTTCACACCTTGCCTTTAGGAGCTTCCTTCGGCCTCATCATAGTTGTCGGGTCTTCCTTGCCAAATCATACCAGGACTTACCTTGCCAAGACCACATGCTTGGACTTTCCAACTGTCTGGCTCCTCAACAGGACTTTCTCCTGCCTAGCTCCTCACTAGGACTTTCCAAATGCCTAACATCCAGTTAGGGCTTTCCCAGTCAAGTCTTCTGTCAACCTTGACATACTTGACTTGTATTCTCATCAACCTGGTCAACCCTTTGACCATCTCCCTAACTGGATGATTGCTCCAACAATCTCCTTATATTGTCAAACATCAAAACTCAAATCCTGACTCAAGTTTGACTCAACTCAAGTTTAACTCAACTCAAGATTAGTCAAACTGTTCAACCTTGACCTAGGGAAATTGCCCCAACACATACTAGATTTTTATAATTAATCATTGGATTTTGACCGAAATCCACTGATGAACCTATGATATTCGCATTTCTATAAACTCTCAACTGATAGGAAGGGTTGAGCAATGAGAAGGTAAATATGGCGTCAAACCAAAATTGTGATCAATGATCAAAGTGTGTCTAATATGATCCTATATCAGGTCCACGTTGGGCCTGATATGAGCCCATATCATGCCCACATTCAAGCTGAAACTTATAGTAATGTTTTTGATATAAACTCATATCAGGCTCACATTCAAGCTGAAACTTATAGTAATGTTGGAGCATTTCTGAAGAGACCTAAATAAGCAATGGATGATACCATCGAAGTCCTTGCAACAATAGAAACTCACAAGATTTGAAATGGGTGCAATCATACCTTCTAGATTTATCAATGGATTTTGACCAAAATTCGATGATAGACCTAGGGTATTTGGATTTCTGCAAATTCGCAATCACTAATAAAGGTTGAGCGAGAAGAAGGTAAATATGGTGTCAAAACAAAGTTTAATCAAGGAACCTAGGGTATTTGGATTTCTGCAAACTCACAACTTGGGCATGATACATACTATATCAGCTAAACATGGGTCTGGTATCTTGGATACCATGACCAAGGTCTAGATGAAATTTAGCATCATAATGGAGTACCTCACAAACCGAATAAGTAATAGAGAACATCATATTATTAGTTTGTTTCAAAAATCTTCCCCACACATCGATGGACAACATAAACATGATTTTTATAATCACCTTTTGTTACAAAAATGTACATTATTTTTTATAGTACAAACTAATTTTACAGTAGCAAATTGATACGTGCATCACTAAATCTTTATTTGTCTTCTTCTACCAAATTCAATCTTACTTGAAATTTGTCCTTCAACGTCGATGTTCTTCAACACCTCTTCAAGTTGCCTCTTGAACACCTTACAATAATACTCCCGCTTTCTACTTAGTCTTTTAAAATTTCGTCAAACTGTAACGCCCGCCCTCCCACTGCTCAAGGAGGGGTGGGGTTACTTACTTACATACGTGCATACATATAAATTCATGGCAGCAGAAACAGTTATTTAAATTTTTTTTTTATTTCTACACTAACTGCAGTAAACATCAGGCTTATCCTATTGAACATGTAAACATACTAGTATTCATGCATACTACATAATTAATGCCAACAACTTGAAACATAATTCATGATATCATAAGCATACTAGTATGAACCATGAAGGATATAAGTGCAGAACTATCCATACTAGTTAAAGTATTATCAAGGCATAAAAACAACACATGGTTCATATGCAAAACTTAGAACATAAAACATATAGCAGTTTGTTTTCTTCCACCATGCCACTGCCACACACACACTTGCCCGTCCTACTGCTCCTCTTAATTCAGCCATTCCTTTCCTTTTTCTGCAGTACAAGGAAACATAAAGAAAACTATAAGCCCATAGGCTTAGTAAGTTCCTTTCCTACTCACAAAAACCATAAGTCATGCATGAACATAAAGTGATAGCATGTTCATTTGGTAAATCCTAACATAACATGTGAGAGCATAACAATAAGTCATATCATATCATGTGAGGCATACACATAAAATCGTATCATATCATGTGAACATAAACATAGAGTCATATCATATCATGTGAACATAAACATAGAATCATATCATATCATGTGAATATAACATAGAATCATATCATGTGAACATAAACATAGAATCATATCATATCATGTGAACATAACATAAGATCATATCATATCATATGAACATCATGGACATATCTCAAGAGCATCTTAAAGAAGCATAAGGGAAAACATATATCATGAGCTCGTAGATACAAGATGTTCTTTTGAAAACATGAATCGTGAATGAGTATATGCAAGATGTCCTTTTGAAAACATATATCATATACATACTTAAACATAATCTTAACATTAGGGCCTGGCTTGTACCACATACATACATGAATGCGCGCAATCCCTAGGACAGGGTAACTAGCCCCGAACCTACTAGGGAACTAGGTCCGTACTACGACCGTCGATCTAGGGGCGTACTAAGGAGCTCATCCCTTTTTACTAGACCCGTTCATAGTCCGTCGGCCTAGGGGCGCTTATGGAGCTCACCCTTGGTACAAGCCATACAAAGTAAAATAGCATGTCATATCATGTCATATCATAGCATTTCATGTTCTTGTTATATCATGAAGAGAGCTCTTGATCCCAACTTAAGGGAAGCATCTCTTTGTCATATCATGAAGAGTGCTTTTGATCCCATCTCAAGGGAAGCATCTCTTAGGCTTTTCATTTTACATAAGCCTTTCATAAACATATCATAATAGCATGAGGTGCACATAGCATAAATCATATCATAAGGAATCATAACATGAGTGCACATAACATTAAGCATATCATAAGGAATCATATCATGATGTCATAGTACACATAACATAAAGCATATCCTAAAGAATCATAACATGATGTCATAAGCACACATACATAAAGCATATCATAAGGAATCATAACATGAGTGCACATAATATTAAGCATACCATAAGGAATCATATTATGATGTCATAAGTGCACATAACATAAAGCTTATCCTAAAGAATCATAACATGAT